>NC_138055.1:70774828-72246833 GCF_964194185.1 Rhinolophus hipposideros
AGAACCAGGTCTACCAGTCAGGCAGTCTCCAGCTTCAGGAAAGCATTACAACTGGACACACACTTTGACCCAGACTTCGGGTTCCTGTCTCTTTTTTAAATGGAGAAAAGTCTATAGGCCTTAGGGAGGATAAAAGACATGAATCTAAAGCCGAGAAACCATCAGTCCCACATGGTTCTAGTGGGTGCAGCACAGAACTAGGAGTTAAAAAGGGCCAGGGTAAAAAGTTAGAGAAGGGAAGGGAAAAGAGGAGCCAGCAAACTGGTGAGTGAAGCTGATAGCTGGTAAGACAGCAGGGAAAACAAGTGCAATGAGGCAGGATGACCCAAAGAACTTTTGAGAATGGGAGTGCTGATATTCCATTTTAAATAGTTTGCTTTTCTGCAATGTAAACCCCTCCTCGAAACTTCAGTGAATGTGCTGCATACAAAGAATCTATGAGTGGATGGCCATTCCTTCAGAAACTGAGGAGAGAAAATCAGTTTCATGTCTGCGTTCATGTGGAACAAAACAAGAATGGTATAATCAGGAGAGCTAAAAACAAAAATAACATAAGCAGAACCTAGGAGCCAGAAATGAGGCCATGAGACATCAGCCCTTCAGAAATTTGCAAAATCCTGTGTCATGAATCTGACTTTTCTCAATTCTACAATAAGGTATAGAGAAGGTAATCTTAACTAGATTTCAGGGACAGGTGAGCTAACTGTCACTCAGGTGATATAATGATTCTGCTGAGGTCTATGTCATGTGTTTTAAAGGTTACAATAAGGATATCCTAACCAAAATATCTAATAACTCCCCATGGCCTATGCCAGAGACTGAAATCAACACCATTGTTATTCCTTTAGTCTGAAGCATTGAAATCATCTGTTAAAATTGAACCATTCTCTCTTACCCGTTAGGATGGCTACTAATAAAAACCAGAAAAGAACAAGTGGTGATGGGGATGTGGAGAAGTTGGAACCCTTCTGCACTGTTGGTGGGATTGTAAAATGGTGCAACTGCTATGGAAAACAGTACGAACATTACTCAGAAGGTTCAAAATAGAACTGCCGTGTGATCCAGCAATCCTATTTCTGAGTATATATTCAAAAAGTTAGGAGGGTCTCAAAGAAGTAATCACACATCCATCTTCACAGCAGCATTGTTCACGATAGCCAAGAGGCAGAAACAACCCAAGTGTCTATCAGTGGACGAACGGATAAAGAGAATGTGGTATATACATAAAATGGAATACTACGCAGCTTTAAAAAATAAGGAAATCCTATCATATGTTACAACATGGATGAACCCTGAACCACTCATATAAGGAGAAATACTGTATGATTCCATTTACACAAATTATCTAAAGTAGTCAAATTCAGTGATAGAAAGTAGAATGGCGATTACCAGGGGTGAGGAGCAGAGGGAAAATGGGGAGTTGTTTAATGGATATAAAATTTTGGTTCTGCAAGATGAACAAGTTATAGAGATCTGTTTCACAACAATATGATTATACTTAGGAGTACTGAACTGCACACTTAAAAAATGGTTAAGAAGGTAAATTTTATGTGTTTTTTACCACAATTTAAGATAATGCTCCATACTCTGTACAACAGGTCATTTTAAACCATCTCATTTATACTTTATTGTGAGTTCATTTATCAGATTAGTTTCATTCCCTGAAGGACAGATGTGTTAGTTCTGATAAAGAAGACTTAGACAAGGGGATATTAGGAAAGGCAGGCTCAGGGGACCTTGGAAATATCTGGGCATCTAGGGAGAACACAGGTAGGGGGTACCTGGTTCACGTGGGAGTGGAGGGGCTTCTGGGAAGATTAAGAAAGGATACACAAAAAGAGAGGGGCAACACAAAAGCATGAGCAAATGCACTAAAAGCACATTTTCTCCTCCCTATTTGCTCTAAAGCTGCTGTCCTTGGGTGACCTCAATAACTTGCAGACAGGGAGAACTTGACTTTGCAAAGGCTGCCCTGAGAGGCACTAAAAATAACACAACTTGAAGGGCCCTTCTGGCAAGCGTACCACAGCTGGGTTTCCAGAACCACAGAGGCAGACTTCAAACTTTCTCCATTAGCTGCAGACGCATCCCCCAGAACTTTGTGGGCCCAACTGCTGGTTATTTTTAGGCACGTTCCTCTTTCCATGACTGACTGGGAACTGCGAAGTATGGAACAAGAACTGGGTCTAGGAGCCAAGGCAAAGTCTCCATTTTCAGGAAACCATTACAGTGGGAGAGAAACTCTGGCCCAAAAACCTTCAGGGTTTCTATGTCTCTGTTAGGGGAGGGAAACCTATTGGCCTTCGGAAGGAAAGCAGTCATAAACTTGGAGCTGAGGAAGGCCTGAGAATCTATCAGTCCTAAATGACTTCAGCTGGTAAGGCAGGAGCTCTGGCTAATGAAGTGTGTTACCCCAATGCTACTTCCAGTGGGGTGATTCCTCAGTGATGGGCTTTCAGAGCCCTGCCTGGGCCTGCCTAAGCTGCTCACTCGTGGACAGGACTTCAAGTCTCGAACTGCACCTATTGCTCTTTGCTCCAGGCCTTGCCCACACTGTGTCAAGGGCAGCCTTGCCGAGCTTGGAGCTCTTGTGTCATCAAAAGGCACGTGGCAGAGAAGCTCAGTGTGTACAGAAAGGAAATACAGGGTTTTCTGAGAGATTTCATTCAATAAATACAGCGACACCTATACAGAGCATGAACCTATACAGAGCATGTCCCTTCACTCAGATACATAAAAAAAAGTATATGCATTAGCTATTTTTATTTTCCTTAATCAATTGAATTCTGACTCCAAGTCCCATCGTGACTGTATTATGAAGAAGTTAAACCGGAGGCCTTCCGGGGGCTTCCTCCCGCAAAGGTGTGAAGCCCTGAGGTCTTACCTGGTTCCAAAGCGGGGAATCCCCTCCGATTGTCAGATACATGTCTACACTGGCTATGGCTGAGATATTTCTTGTCCCAGGCTCTGCCGCTTCTTTTCAAGGCTAGAAATCTCAGGTGAGTTGGAAAACACCAGTGGTAGAACCCAAGCCTCCTAAAGGTGCCCTCACTGTTTGTCATCACTTCCCTTCCAAAGTCTTGTCACCTCCTGAGCAGAGCACAAGTTCTGAGGGTAAGATCTCTCTCTTTCTTTCCATTCCAGTCACCAGAAATCTCCCCTTCCAGTCTGATTACTTCTCTCCCACTCCTTACCCTCTCCAGGACACAGTTCAACCATTTAGGATTTTAAGACAGAGCCTTGAATTTCATTTAAGTGTTTTCTGCTTTCCACCTTGATAAATCCCTCAGATAAAGCAGCACAAAACTTAGCCAACATTAGGGGTTAGGGTCTCCATTTGAAACAAGGCACAGGGAGGTTAAGTGATATGCTGAGTATGTTGGAGGCAAAACCTGGACAAGAAGCCAGGTCTGCTGATTGTAGACAAGTGTTTTTTCCTTGACACCACAAAATGGCAAGCCAGAGAGCTTGCCGCAAATGCTGGTTTTGGAACCAGCAGGCAAGAAACTGAAGGCTCACTTGTGTTTTATTATCAACAATGGGGAAGCTGAATAAAACCAGTTAGTGGTAGGCAGAGCGCCAGCATTCGCTTGATTAGATCTTCATTCTTGTGGTTACCAGCCAGTACCATCCAGGGAGAGCCTGAATCTGGAGGAAAGGCTGCCCTGCCAATGCAGACAGCACCTGTGTTTGCCTATTTCTACCTCCTGTTTAAAGCAAACAAGCAGTGACTTGGGGGAGGCAGGAAAGAGAACTCTGAACCTGGCATCTCGTGGGGCCAAGCTTTTTTCTGGGCATGTGCACTTGTCTCCCTCCAGCTGGGGATTAACCACTTGCCCTTTGTCAGAAGCTCTCTTTACTAGATGCTGAATTTCAGAGACAAAAGTTAAGTAACGGGTTGACTTCTCAGCATTGAAGTCAGCTTCACAGACTAAGGGACAGGGCTGGTCCTAAGCTACACCAGGAAAGAGGTCCTGTTTGCTTTGACGCCCTCTGACTTCCCTTTCAGAGCATTTCACATCCCTCTGGATGCCTCGACCTCCTTGTGCCCAATCTCTCTAAGCTGATTCGTGCCCTCTCTCAACACTCTACCCAATACATGCACCGTTCAGGGCTTAGCTCAAGCACAAAAATGATACTGCCCTCCTCATCCCCATCAAACTGCCATTTTCTGGGTGTCATACTGTCAAGAATGGGGCAGTGATAAGTAAGCTCATATAAATAATCAAGTCTAAAATATGAGTCCAATGAATATTTTTTATGCAAAAGAAACACTCTAGCAGAGCATAAATTCTATGAACTTGAGAATTTTTGTCAGCTTTGTTCACTACTGTAATTTGATAGAAAATTACCCTATTAAACAAAACAAAACCAAACAAAACAGGCCAGTAGTAATAATATGGTTCAAAATGAGTCTCAAGAGAAACGTTTAGTAATGTTTGTCAGGTTTGAGATATAATGGCATCATTATGGTATTGTTGAAAGCAATAACAACAATGATTTAAAAAACACTTTCTCAGAAGGGACCATGATTGCATAGTGAGTTTAACCCTAATTTATGTGTATTCAGGAAATAAATAATATATTAAACTTTAAAAGAAATAAAGCACATAGATCAGAAGAGATGCCATCAATAGAAGGTCAGGTCATTGACAGACAACAGTCCAGACAGAGCACAGCCTTTTGGCAAAATTAACATAATGTGATGCAGAATTTTCCAAACTTTATGTCATGAGTGTTGTGGAATCAATTTAGTAACTTTTAACCAAAGTTTTCTTTCTAGGGATGTATAATGGAAAGGAATTGAATGGAATGGAAAGGCGAGGAATAGAATGGAGTGGAGTGGAATGGAGTGGAGTGGAGTGGAGTGGGATAGGATGCAATGGAATGGAACGGAACGGAACGGAATGGAATGGAATGGAATGGAATGGAGTGGAGATAGTATACACATGTCCGTATGCACAGGTATGTAATATATATATGAGTATGTATAATATAGAGTGCAATTATTATTGTAGATTGTGGTCTCAAATGTTTGAAAACTTTAAGTTTAAGGCACTGGTTCTTAAACTCTTTAAACCTCAGAATTTTTATGTGGAAGCCTAATATGTAAAATAGATCCAAACCTCTGCTCACTGAGGCATTGTGAAAGGAGCAGGATTCAGCCCTGCCAGCTCACTATAATCCTTCTTCCTTTGAGGAGCAGAATTTGAAAATCACTGGCACAGAAATTAGACTTTATCAGTTCTCCCAGTATAAGCATCAAATTTGGTGTTGAGGTTTGAAGGAACCAATAATAGCATTTTCTCTGCTACCTAAATTGTGCATTAATTTAGAGACAGTGGAGTCAGCAGATAACGATCAAGTATCAACATAGAACTAATACAGGCAAGATTGGAAAATGTAGTTTAGGTATGTGGTGTCAGCGAGTTTCCTAACATGAACTACAGAATTAGACAGACGTTCGCAGTCACAGCTGTCCTGGAAACCTGCAAGGCCTCAGCCCCCCCCACCTCCCACTCAGAAGCAGAGGTTCAGAGCAGAGAGGCCCATCACAAATGCAAAGGTAGGAGAAGGGCGAAGGTGGAGAAGACCAGGCCAGTTTGGAGAAGCAAGGAAGGCTACATTAATTGGTGGCCCTTTATAAGGAAATATGAACAGGTGGAAAGGAGGTGTGTCTCCAAATCACTTAGCAAAATGAAATACACTTTCTTTTCATGGCACTTACTGAATTGGAATGAATGTTTACCTCCCTTGATAGACTATCAACTTTATTAACTTTTTCAATTACAGTTGACATGCAATATTATAATTATTTCAGGTGTACAACATAGTGATTAGACATTTATATAACTTGTGAAGTGGTCACCCCAATAATAGACTGTAAGCTTCTTGCAAACAGAGACTATATCTGCTCTATACACTACTATGCTTCTAGCATCTAGTATTAATAGATATTAGGTGCTCATGAATGTGCTACATAAGTTACATGAATAAGACTGATGCAAAATGACTAAAACTAATGTATAAATATAATAACCAGAACACCAACACCCCATATCCAATATCAAGGTATTGGAAAAGTGAATCATACTCATTCAAACTGACCAGGCTCACTTCTGAGAGTATTCAAAATATTACCTTTGCTCACCCTTGGGGAGCCAAGAAATAACTTGGCCTACTCAGAGAAAAAGAACAATGAAAAAGTCAAAAGTCCACCCCCATGTGAAAAAAAAACAAGAGCAAATCTTCCTTCTTCTGGAAAGAACCCAAAGAAGTCAATCAGGTTCTTAGAAGAGAGGCATCTTTTTCTTGTGGTGTCACACAAACTCTTCACTGTAAGTAAAACCTAAGTCACTTCCTTCATCTTCTTCTGTGGGAAAACAGCTTTGATTTACCAAGCCTTGGCTCACACCTTCCAAATTTACAGGATGGTAAAGCTGTTGTTATAATCAGTGAATCCGCCTGGAGTAGGTATTTTCATAACAGGAATTGTGGCCATATTTCTCTACCCCACAGGTCCATACTCCACAGGTCCATGCGTCCATGTCTCCAGCTACTGAAGACTCATTAACAACAGGAGCATATGAGGTCCAATGGGAATGTATAGGGACACTAAAAATAGCCCCCACCAAAAATCTCTCCTTTATTCATCTCACTTAGGAAACTGAAATTCCCATATTATTTACTCCTTTGAGGGTAAGGTGATGAAAATTCCTATTAAGATGTGAGTATATTTTGAGGGGATGAGCCTGTTTCACCTTTACATCATTCCCCTTATGGAATTTTACCCCATCAATAAAGACTATTGCTGCTTTAAACAGAAATTAATCTTATCCTCTCTACAAAAAGGAGCAATGTGTTCATACTGACAACATGTACACTAGTTTCTAATATAAACATCAGACTGAATGATAAACTCAAAATTTAAGACAATAGTTACCTCTGGAGGTGGGACATACAATGAAGGAAAAAAAGAGTTTGGATACTCAGGGGACTTGAAATTAATTATTACATTCTTTTTCTTAAACTAGGTGGGTACATAGATTTTTGTTTTATTGTTATTCTTGACCCTTATACTTACTTAATTAGCTATATCTTTTAAAATCTATTTTCAAATAAACAATAGATTGAGAACAGATGAGAAACACATAATTGACTAATGTGCACTCTGTTGGTTGACTCTATTCATTAATTCCTCATTTTGAGTGCTTACTGTGTACAAGGCACTGTATTAGGTTTTGATAGTACAAGACTGAATGAGAAATGGTCTTTGTTTCAAAGAGTTCTGAGTATAGTTATTTAAAAATTGACATCTGCTAAGAAATATATGCCCATACATGAACCAATCTCATAAAATTCAGAACACAAAATTAAATCAGTACAGCTGGACTTCTCTTGAGTCCTCTATGCTCTCTAATTGACCTGAGGAATTTTGCATAGACATAGAGTGAGATCAAAATCATAAGCTGACAGCTCTAAATGTCAGGTCAGCCAATTTTCTATGTCACATCTGGGGCTACAGAGCACCCCTCTGTGCCATATTCTCTCTTTTTGACATGTGATGAATCAGATCCAGCATCCTAAGAAGCAGCACCGTAACATAAGGAATCGCTGGCCAGCTCATTGAGAAAAATTGTTCTTTTGAAATAATCTTTTAAAATATACACTCATTGGGCCGGCCCGGTGGCTCAGGCAGTTGGAGCTCCATGCCCCTAACTCTGAAGGCTGCCGGTTTGATTCCCACATGGGCCAGTGGGCTCTCAACCACAAGGTTGCTGGATCAACTCCTCGAGTCCCACAAGGGATGGTGGGCTCTGCCCCTCGCAACTAAGATTGAAAGGACAACAACTCGACTTTGAAAAAAGTCCTGGAAGTACACACTGTTCCCCAATAAAGTCCTGTTCCCCTTCCCCAATAAAATCTTTAAAAAAAAAATTATATATATATACTCATTGCCCACAACCTAGAGAAAATGACATATAGTCATTTAAAAACATGAAGGTGTTTAGCATGTACATGCTAGCTCATCTCTATTAATTTGGAAAGTCATTTCCTATTCTCTGAGCTAATATGATTTGGTTTGCTTAAGGCCTCAATTCCTGTCTTTCACCTTCATTTTAGAGCCACTGTGAAATTCAGCCTCAGCACGCACAGAGGTTTCAAATCATCTTACTTCCTTGTTTATGCATTCCACATTTCATGCCTGTGCCATACAAGTCACTTTATTTGGCAATTATTCTATAACTTTCAGACAAAGAGATATTGGATTACACTACAAAAAGATAAGAAAGACATCTAACATCCTGATGTTTTTAAAAAGAATGAAAATGAATAAGTGTTGTGAATCTATTGGCAAAATGATCTTTATGCTCAAGTGGAAATATCTATCAATAAAAATGTAGCTTAAGAGAACCAGGAAAGCAAAACAGAAAAAGCATGGGATTTAGGGCTAGGGGTAGTTCTTTTAAATCCCATTTCTTCCTTTTGTTAGTCATATCATCCTGGACAGATTCTTCATCTTTAAAAATAGGGATTAAAAAGTCATATCTTTGAGAATTAAATAACATAATGAATGCCTAGCAGATAGCAGGTGCTTAATAATACAACGCTTAGATATGTTTGTGAAATGATACTTAATGTAGAGGCAATGTTGAAATGTCATTGATAAGTGTAAATCTAAAGGAAAATGATTGTTATCTGCCAAAATTCCTGTTGTTGAATTTTAAGATGCTCAAAATCAATTTTACAACCCAATATCCTATATGTAAACATTGAATTATGTCAATTATAGAATACCATATGGCAGTGATTTTTCAATTTTAGTTTGTACATATACATCAATCACCTGGGAGTTTGTGAAAAATATAAAGTTCAGAGTTCTCTCTCCAGAGAAGCTGGTTTAATAGGACTGAGGTGATTCAGTAATTTGCATCCTTAATAAATTTCCAAGTGATTCTGATGGAGATGGTTCTCAACCATATTTTGCTCAATTCAGTTTTATTCAAAATGTATTCATGTATTAAAATGTATTTACAAGAAATTTTTTTTTTAAATGGGTCAAATTAACCATCACCTCCTATGCTAAAAATCTATCACATCCAAGACATCAGTGGGAATGGTGGAATAAGGACACCTGAAAAATCTGCTCCAATGAGAACATCAGAAAAATGTGTCAAAACTTTTCAGATCTCTGGAAGTTAGCCTGAGTCTTATGAAATCTGAAGAACATTTATTCAACAAAAATGGCTAAATCTTGATAAGAACAGCAAGTTTTGTGGAGTTTTAACTTACCCTATTCCCATCCCACCTTCCATAGCTCTGCAATAGCCTTGAAAACCCACGTTCTTGAGATAATGGTCGCCATGAAAACCAGCTACCGTGTTTCTCCGAAAATAAGACCAGGTCTTATATTAATTTTTGCTCCAAAAGACACATTAGGGCTTATGTTCAGGGGATGTCATCCTGAAAAATCATGCTCGGGCTTATTTTCCGGTTAGGTCTTATTTTCGGGGAAACACAGTATTACTAGAACAACTGGACAGAAAAACAACAATAAAATGGAAATCCCAGTTTCATCATCTATGAAATATTTCTTAGTCATATAATCCTGGGCAGACTCTTGTGAAGGGTTATAGGAGATAATACATGTCATGCTCTTAGCACAGCACCTTGAAAATAGTAAGTAAATAAACATGATATATATGAAAATTACTGTGTATTAGGTAGTTTTCCATAGCAAATGTGGAAAGCAGCTTATATATGTATACAAAGTAGCTTATATATGGTCATGTATCCTTTTGGAGTTAAAGCCTAAGGTACTTTTTAATAACAAGATTCCTCCGTGCTCATGGCGATATTTATTTCAAAGGAGTGAATGAAGAAAGAAATTTCCCTGCAATGGTCTCCACTGCTGAGTTTAGGGAGAAGCCCACGTGTTCACATATCATACAGTCCTGTCTCTAATAAAAGAACAGGTAGTTCAAAGAGAATGTAATGGCTAGTAGCACTTGTAGTAACATTTGAAAATTTAAAAAAAACTGCAACCCAAAAGATAGGCAGGACTGAGTTACTTATCTCAACTTTGGTACAGAATGTCACTGTCACAAGAGGTTAAATCCCTTGGCTAACATGTAGATTCCACATCTCATTTTTAAGCTAGTGTTCTTTTCTTATACATCTTGTCTCTCCGTGGTCCTTTAGTCATAATACAAAGGACAAACTTGATTCCCCTTTCATCTCAATGACTTGAGGTCAACACCCTTCAAAATATAAAAGTCCTTCTTGTCATGGACCTAGTAAGCACTGAGGACAATATTCTTCAAGGATCTAAGATAAAATTTTTAGGGGGTGACTGATATTGATTTTAATTATTCTAGGGCTAAGTTGGGGCAAGCAATATATTTTAAATTTTCCTTTTTAACATCCAAATAAGATATTTTTCATACCATATTAGCTGTGAGATATGAAATTTTACTTGAAAAGTACAGTGCCCATTGTTCCAGTGGAGACAATCTATGCTGAAAATATCAGCCTAGTCTCAGATTTCATGAGATGATATTCAGATGCTAACACCTTGGTATCACAGAAACAAAAACAATAATTTCATTTCCATTAGAGATGTTGCTTAAATACTCCAATTATCCAAGAAAACTACTCCATCAAAAAATCTGAAGATAAAAACAAGACCTGGTATTAAAATCTATGATTACCATTAAAGCATAATTAACATATTATCCAGGCATTCAGCAAGTATTTGTGAATAAACATGTTTAGATTTTCTCAGTTAATCCATTTGCAGATGTGCTTCCAGGTCTGGATTCCTTTTTATATATGCAACAAATAATTATTAGAATCTACTCTATTTCTTCTCAGTAATAAAAAGGAGCAATTACTAACACATCAGTATTATGTATTTCAAAAGCATTATGCTAAATGAAAGAAGCCAGACACAAAAGACTACCAACTGTATGAGGCTATTTACATGATATTCTAGAAAAAGCAACACTATAGGAACAGAGAACAAATTGGTAGTTGCCAAGAGCTGGGGATAAAAGCAAAGTAGGAGACTGACTGCAAAGGGGCAGGAGGGAACTCTGGGGAGTGATGTAACTGATCTTTACCTTGATCATGATACAAATTACATGACTCCATATATTTGTCAAAGCACAAATGAAAGTGTATGCTTCAAAATATAAATTGTATTATGTGTGAATTATTTTTCAATTTTAAAAAGAAGCAGTGATAAAATACCTGGCTTTAGCCTCCTTCTAACACACACACACCACCACCACCACCACCACCACCACCACCACCACCACCACCACACCAAATCACAAAGAACCTACTACCACAGATCAGAGGTGTGCTTAGCACTGGAAATCAAACGTGAACAAGATAAAGAGCTCCTGAGATCAAGAGCTTGTATATAGAGAGGGAGACAGACTTTAAAATAATAATCACAGGAAAAAAATATATAATCAAAAATTTGAGTAAGTACAATAATGGGACAATGAGAATAGATGACATACAGAGACCTAATTTGGACCTTTGTGGATTATATGGGTTTTGATTTGAAATCTTTTTTTAAATGGCAAGAATGGTCTATAGGATCACATGCTCCTCTAGAGCTCAGAGGAAATGTGAGTCTTTTATTTAGGCACTTGGGTGCTAGAAAGTGGGAAAAGCTACAGTGAAAGGCTGGAAAGCAGAGACTAGGGAGAGTCTATTAATCCAATAGACTCTTTATATTAAAATTCCAGGACATTTCCACCCTCTCTGGAGTTCTTGGGCAAGGGAACAAACCTATATGTGAGACTGTTACTCATGGAAAATGCAGATTTAATTAAGATCATTTGTATGTTATTAATAAAACTGTGTAATATTTATGAGCTTGATTCTTGTCTGTTTCTTGCATCTGGTTCTATTTAATTAGCTGTGTGTACAAGGTGCTGAATTGCAAGAGCTCCTTTATTTTACAGTGATATTCCCAGTACAATTTGAGATGCATTTGAAGCAGAACAAGAGAAAATTAAACTGTTCCTTTGGTCCTAATAGAAAGGAAACTCTGTGGGCTCACACCTTCACTGAAATTGATCCCTCATTTGGGTTACATTCTAACCCTGGTAGTTAAGATGAAAAAACAAACTTCCCCATGAGTAAAATATTCTTAGCATTGCTGAAAAAAGAAAATTCAATCCATTATTGAGTAATGTAGAAATTACAGCACACACTTTAAAAAGGCATTTGGATATATATACATACATGTATATATGGATGTCACACACATAATCTTCAGAAGAAAAGAAGAAAATAATTCAATTTTCAAAATTTATAAAACTGATTAGCAATGAAATCATTACCTCCAAGGAACTTAAACATGAACTGACTGCAAAAGTAAACCACAGGGGTATAATCATGATAATAGCTAACATTTATTTGGCAGTGTGTGTCAGGCATTCTACCAGTTTTACAGATATTAACTCATTTTAAACTTTCAACACTGCTGTAAGATTAAGTACTATTATCAGCAGCCTCATTTAACAGATGGGGAAACAGAGACTTGAAGAAGTTAAGTAACTTTCTCAGATCAAAAAGTTAATTGAAAGTGATGGTAGGTTGAAGCCTAAGCTGTGTGGCTCCAAATGTATCCACTATGTATTCTGTTGGCCATACATCAATTTCATCAAATATATGTAGCTACATACATGATCTGATACCCAAGAAGTAGTCTTCCTTAATATTAAAACTACTGTAGATGTGCAGGGTCTGGATTTCTACCATGGATTACTGTTGTTTATTCCTAGCGATAGATAACTTGCCTCTTTACAAGAAAAAATATATAATTTGAATAAGCAAATAACCAAAAACTTCAAAGATACCAAATTGCATTTTTGAGCAAAGTTATAATTTCAAACAGTGGAAAATCAAAGTTCTCTGAATTTTCACTTGGTATTAAATAAGTATTAAAAGAAGGATGAGGTGAGACTAGGCACAGGGATGGTTAATGAAAACATTGTTAGATACGTTATCATTTTGTTTTATTGATTTAAAAATTTTAAATAAAACACTGAGTTCAGCTACGTATCAATGTGGACCTGCAAACTTTAGTCCTCACTCCTTGATCCCATCTCTCTGCCTCGTCCTCCCATGTTGTGTGTTTTCAGGCCATAATTGGGCCTGAGGGTGTAGTGGTTCAGGTTCCTCAACTTATCTTCCTTAGCTCACCTTCCCATTCTCAATAAAACTCTCAAAGGTATTATCCCTTTGCCCATAGCCCACCCTCCACTGGCTTTGCACGTTCTGATAATGTTCTCAATGCCCTGTTGAGATCACCAGCAACCCTCTGCCACTCCACGAAAGGCCACATACAGTCCTCCTGGATAGAGCAGTGCCAATGAGATGCCCTGGCTTCTGTTCAGTCTCTGGCATTTCTGCATACTCTCTTCCCATTGGGTTATACAATAGAAAATCATAGCATGAGATTTAAAGATGAAACTTTCTAACATTAAATGAAATGAAACAATACTCTTGAATGGGAATTTCATTTGGATGTCACACCCAAATCCATATGACAAGCAGTGGCTACAGAACATAGGACAAATTCAGTAGGAAGGTGAAATGAAAGTCATCAAAATAGAAATACTAGTATGCACTAAGCCTAAGGCCTTTGACAATGTTTGGGGGTAAACAACAGATTTCAGCCTGACAGGAAATATATTTGTTGAGTATTAAATAGGCACTGTTGTCAAACAGGGAGTGTGGAGATCTTAAAACAAAGTAATTGTCATTAAAATGTTTGTGTTCTAATCAGGAGGAGAACATACAGGTACAAATGATGAAATATGGTAAAATGGCATCATACAAACTGAATACATAAATGCTAAGAATAAAGTGTTGATTTGAAAGGCATGAGACTAACCAGGCTTTCAGAAAAGGTTGAAACAAGTTTTAAAGATGGTAATGGAAGGCAACTGGCAGAGACGTGGGGAAAATTCTACAGATTATGTAGGTGTTCAGAAACTTGATCCAGTAAGCCTGAAATTTTGCTAGCTAGTGGTATGTGAGATGGTTATTTCAAAGATGCTAACTTTTTTAAAAAATACTTTTAAAATTTAGCTCAAAATGAAGGCATCATTCATAATGGGGGAGGTTATTCTTTTGTCTTGGAAAAAAAATCTTACTTAGAGCATTTTGATTATGTAAAAATAAAGTCCAAAGTCAAAACTGGAATGGAAAATATGAGACTGTAGGATTTTGTCAAACATTACCATCAATATGAACTGAAGTGCCTCTCTGAGAAGAAAGGATTGTCTTGATTATCTGGATCCAATGAAGACCTTACAGCATGGGCTCTGGGTAACAGGGGCCTGGCCAAAGGCCATGGTGTGTGTCAAACTGGTCCCTGCAACATGGTGGGAGGACTGGGGTTAGAGGATTGAAAGACTGAGAGGATAAGAAGAGAGCTGTTCTCGAGGGTTTGACCAATGACCTCTGGTGGTAGCTAATATCCAGGTTACCTTTTCCTTTTTGCAGAGTAATTCGAATATTCTGTTATCCCCAAACCGATGATAAAATTTTGTAAACTATGTAACCTGGTTTTAGAAGTGCTTGGAAAATGAACTGTGTCTATACACTGAGACTTAAACAAAGTGAAGAGATTCCCAGCAGTTGTGAAACTGCCAGAGTCTACCCAGAGAAAAGTCTAGAACATTAAGCCAGACAGAGGAGGCATGTGAGAGCACGTTAAAGACTAGGCTTCTTGCTGATTTGGGAATGCAAAGGGGGCTTGTAACTTGTTATTAGTTATTAAATAGAAAGTAACCCCTGCAGCCTGGAGAACTCAGGATACCTCAGGATTGATCACATGTGAGACCATGAAAGTCTAGATTTGGAGTCTTATAAACTAAAACCCTAGAGGAGCACCACTCACTGGAAGTCCACGGGGATGAACACTAGTTATTTGTAAGTAATTGTCACCAGCTGAGAAACCCTTAGCAAGTTAGGTAACTTCTCAGAACCTTCATTTCATCACCTACAAAGTGAAGAGGATTAGATTGAATCATCCCTAAGATAAATACTCGATCAAATGTTCTTCAATTCTATCTCCCCACTCCCTCACCTTGATGCCCTATAAAATAGGAAACCTAAAGGAAATAAAAAGAGAAATCAAAATCTAAGGGAAAAAGTCATTGTAGTAAATATCAAATACCTAGATGGTCAATAGCTATATGATATACTACCGTGCCTTATTTTATTATGGTTATTGTACACATATTATCTACCCACCTGCCGAGGAAGTCACATGTTTTAGTCACTAGTCCCTCTCATCCACAGTATTCTCTTTATTATCTTAACAGTGCTTATTTCTTATCTCTTGCTTTATTTAATTACTGTCTGCCTGATTAAAACATATTAGGTTGGTGCAAAAGTAATTGTGTTTTTTCCAATTATTTTTAACCTTTAAAACCGCAATGATTTTTACACCCACCTAATACATGCCATGAGTTTGTCTATTGTCTTTACTGATGCATTTCTAGCACCTAGCACAGTATTTGGCACATGGTGGATACTCCATAGATATTTGTTGACTACATAAATAAATGAAAGAAAGAGGAAATGAATGATATTCCCTGTATCTTCACCCTTTTAGAAGATCAGACATTAAAGGGGTTCAATTTTACATGTTACAGTAAATAATCACCCAAAAGCAAGGTATGAAGATTGCCTAGCAATTCTTTCAGTTACCAATCATGCAAATACTAACTGTATCCAACAGATTTATTTCCGAGGAAAGTGTCTAATCAGATAAAATATGGTGCTCAAGGATCACAAAAATAGTTACTTTATGAATTAAGATACTGTATAATTCCTGGTGAAATTTTTTTTTTTAATGTGCATTTCTCTTCTAATGATCCAACACCTTGATAACATGGAAAATACCAGCAGAAAGGCATGCTGGGTTGAGTAGGAATGAGGAACCAAGCTTAAAACCTGTCAAGGCCACCTGGTCTCATGAGATTAGATCGCCATCCTCACCTCCATCAATAATTAACAGAAATGAAGCTCTTACTATAATCAGAGCACAATAGCATGTATTTAAAAGACCAAAGAATGACTTTTTGCCCAAATAAAGAAATAAGTCCTGCACCCACAGAGGAAGAGGGAAGTATTCTGCTCTCTAAGCCTACTCCTAGGGTCTAAGAGATTTCCAAGATCCAGCTAAGACTCTCAAGCAAGAGGCTCCGAATGCAACTCAAATTATTTTGAGATCTACAAAACAATTTCATCTGATCCATAATACTGTGAAGCTTACCCTCCAAGGCACCAATTTTAGCAGTTAAAACAACTCGGCTCTTGTCACACTTATTGTTAAAGAGAGTAATATGCCAGCATTAGTGTTGCAAGAAACCCAAAGGGAGAGAAACAAGTTGTGTAATGTCAGTAAATTTTCCAACTAGACATAACATACATTGAGGTGAAACCTATGGAATGGGCGCTTTATTATTTACAGAGATAACCTCAAAAAATTTTCAACATCAGCTCCCAAAGCACTGTAGAATACTACTGGGGTAACACTGAAACATTGAGCAGATGCTGGAGACAGCTTAACAGCTAGAGAGAGCAATGTTGCTGGTATATACATTTTCATGAATTGGGCCCAAGGGTTGCATTACCAGTTTTAACAAAGACCTTTTTTCTTTTTTACAGCTAAAATAGCACTTCATATCAAAAAGATGTCTTCTCCTAGCCCGCAAGTTTGTAAAGAGTAATTTGTTTAGATAAAATCAGTAAAACTCACTATAAGAAGAAAGAATTGACATGTATCCATATATAATTTGTTTTCTTCATTCAAAAACAACTTCTTACTTTGCTCCATTTTGTATAGACATCTTTCCATGAATTCCTATTTTTCACTCTCCATATATGCACTCATACACACACACACAAACACACACACAGACACACACACACAGTACTTTAGTATCAGCTAATACAATACATGCTTAGGACTTGAACTTCTTAAGGACAAAACCAGTATGCTTTATGTCAAGATAGATAGAATACTCACCCCTTAAATACATACCAAGCACCAATTTGCCATTCGCGGCCTTAGTTCTGTCCTATTTTTAACTATTGACCTTGATACATTTTTTTTCCCATTTCTACTTTTCTCTTTGAACTCTAACTTCTGGTATAATTATGACCCCTGACAATAATGATTCCAGTTCTGTTAGTCTCGTGTCACTTAAGATTCTACCTCTATTGCTCCAACTCTGTCCTCATAATCCTATCAACATTCAGCCAACAAAAAAGGATTTGGGTTTTCCATAAGTCCTGTATTCATTTCGTCTAATAGATACTTTTAACACTTTTTTTGAAACTTAAAAATGGAATCAACATTTTTTTTTGATTATTGAGAAAGAGGAAATATAACAACTGAATTTATTTTTTGAAGACAATGAAAATTGGTAAAAATGGCTCTCCTGAAAAATTATATAGCTATGCTAGCACTGCATGTTGATTTGTAGTATGTGATGGGTGCTGTTATTGTACTTTCCAAAGGTATCACATTTTGAAGAAAATATTAATTGATGAAAATACCATAAATACTATTATTGCTAAAGTAGTTAGAACTTGTATTTGCTTTTATGTATTTCAACCAATGGTTTTTCTTGATGATGATGTTTCTGATTATGAGATTTTTTTTTTTTTTAGAAAAGCCATTAAATGCCTGTGATATAATCCACATACCATATAAAGTATATCCATCTATGGAAACTGTTACCTTACTATCGTGTTGGGAATGAGTTCATATCTCATTTTCATTCAGGTGTTGGTTGAATACTCACTATGTCTCAATCCCCAAGATATGCACTGAAGTTCCAACAGTAACAAAGATACACTGTTCCCTCTTATGGCTTTATAACCCAATAAAAGAGACAAACAATAAACAGCCAAAGATAATACAATGTCACAGATCAGGTGCTAAGGCAGCACCGTAAGTAGGCCCCCATCATGCTGGATTCTAATTTACATATCTGCATGGGGGAAAATCAGGACAAATAAACTGGGCCGTTAGAACAGAGATAAAAGTGCCTCAAGTTTGGAGAGAAAGTTCCCTTTGACTTAATTAATAAGGAGCCAGAAAGACGTTGACTTAAGTAGGTCGTGTCAGAGGGTCAGAGAGGTGAGGTATCAGGGACCTGGTCGGTAAGCAAAACTGTGGCCTATAGCAATAATAATATGAGGGACAGAAATGGTGACAATGAAAGAAAGACAAGCAACAGCATTCTGCCAGGAGTTTGATTTTAAAAGGACAGTATGAGTGGAGAACTGTCCTGTTGTACAACTCCTTAAAATAAAGAGAAGAAAAAGATGCTGAAAACATTTCCTCAGGCTAGGACGCATATAAAAAGCCACAGGGGTATTAGCTAGAAAATGAGGCTTCTAAGAAATATGGATGGGGGCTTGTATTGGTTTTCTGTTGCTCTTTAAGAAAAGACCACAAATTTAGCAACTTAAAGCAACACCAATAATTATCTCATAGCTCTACAGGTTAGAAGCACAAGTGGGCTTCTCTGGGTTCCCCATTTAGGGTCTCATGAGACCCAAATCAAGGTATTGTCAGGTGGCGAAGTTATCTAGATGCTCTAGGGGAGAATCCACTTCCTCATTCAGGCTATTGGCCAGATCCATTTTCTTGGACTTGTAGGACTGAGATTCCAGTCCTTTACTAGCTATAAGTCAGGGGCTGCTCTCTGCTCCTAAAGACTGCCCAATTCCTTAGCACAAGTATCCCTCCATCTTCAAAGCCAGTAATGGTACCAGTAAAGGTACCAGCAAGTGCGTCAAATGCCCCTTGTGCTTTAAATCTCTCTGACTACCCTTTCTCTTACTGTGGCCCTATCTGCCACCAGCCAAAGAAAGTTTTTGCTTTTAAGGGCTCATGTGATTACAGTGGGCCTACCAGATAATCCAGGACAATCTCTTTAAGGTCAACTGTATCATATAACATAATCAGAGATATCTCATCACATTCCTACATTCTTGAGATTAGGACAAAGCATCTTTGGGAGGGCATTTTAGAAATTCTACCACAGGACTCCAACCAAATTCATTCTTGAGTTACATCAATTTATATATATACTAAGTACTTAGTATAAAATTTTCTATAATGAGGGCTTGATTTTCCTAATGTAGCTTGAGAAATCAGGGCTACTGGAATATGGATAGTCATGAGTCTTAGAACTAGAAGGGTCTTTATTTGCATTTCTCTGATGATTAGTGAGGTTGAACATTTTTTCATATGTCTGTTTGCTATCTGTATGTCCTCTTTAGAAAAATGTCTCTTCATGTCCTCAGCCCATTTTTTAAGTGGTTTTTTTTTTTTTTTTTTTGGTGTTGAGTTGAATGAGTGTTTTATAAATTTTGGATATTAACCCCGTATCAGATGTATCATTGACAAATATCTTCTCCCATTCATAGGCTCCCTTTGCGTTTTATTGATGGTTCCTTAGCTGTGAAAAAACTTTTAGTTGCACATAATCCCATATGTTTATTTTTTCTCTTACTTCCCTTGCCCGAGGGGATATATTAGTAAAAATATTACTCCAGGTAATGTCTGTAAACTTTCTCCCTATATTTTCCTCTAGGAGTTTTATGGTTTCAGACCTTACATTTAAGTCTTTAATCCATTTTGAATTTATTCTTGTATATGGTGTAAGGAGGTGGTCCATTTCATTTTTTTGCATGTGTCTGTCCAGGTTTCCCAGCACCATTTATTGAATAGACTGTCTTTACCCCAACATAAATTCTTGCTTCCATTGTCGTAGATTAAATGACCATATAGGCATGAATAGAATAAATGAACAAACTAATCAGAAACAGTCTCAGAGATATAGAGGAAAAACTGAGAGTTGCTAGATGGGAGGGGAGGTGGGGATAGGGAGAAGGTGAGGGGCTTAGAAAGCATAATCAGTAAACACAAGATGGCCACGGGGATACGAAATCAATTTGGGGAATATACTCAATAATGTTGTAAAGATTTTGTAGAGTATCCAATGCACACTTGTCTTATTAGGGAGACCACTTCAGGGATGATATAGATGCCTGATCACTGCACTGTACACCTGAAGCTGAAGCTGAACAATAATGAATGTCAACTATAATTATGTCATATATAATTATGTCATATATATATAATTAGTTATACGTATGTATATATAGATATATAGATACATATATAGTCACAGGAAGTGGAGTACAGCATAAGGAATAGAGACAATGGAAATGCAACTGCTGTATGTGACATCAGAGGGGTAGTAGATTGGGGGAGGGGGGTTATCACTTTGTGAGGGGCATAAATGATAAATGTCAAACTATTACAGTGTTTTATACACATGAAACTAATAAAAAACAGCAAAAAAAAAATGAACTAGAAGGGTCTATAACAGATTATCTTTGAAGCAAGTAAGAAATAATTACCCCCATTTTACACTTAAGATGTCTAAACCCAGAGGGTTTAAGTGAGACTTGTTCTAAACCGCATGGCTCCAGGTGGCAGAAAGAGAACAAAACCTTCTCTTCTGCTCATCACAACATCAATACATTTAAACAAGGCCCAATTCTCTCAGATTTTTCCCAGAGCTGTTGGAAATCCTTACAGGCATTTCTAATCACTTAGCTGCTAGGCTACTCTATTCAAGCACAAACCAGCATCCCTTGCAACAAGCCCAAAATTCAGACATTTCTTCTCTGAGAGTCTTTGGTACTGACAGTCATTAAGGGTAAAGTTAGAAATAAAATGTGTGTTTATATTTAGGTAAAATATAATGCTTAAAAGCATGGGCTCTGCAAGCAGACAGCCTGAGTTCCAATGAATCTTGCTTTGGGCACATTTCTTAATCTTCCCTCTGTAAAATGAATGTCATATTAGTGCCGATCTCATAAAGCTACTCTGAGGAGTAATTGACACAATACATGAAAATTCATCACTTACCATAGTGACAAGACAATTATTTTCTTATAAGACTTCCACATAGTTTCCTCATAACAGTAGGTACATTAACTGCCCTCTTTTTATGGCCCTTTATGCTGCTACCTGATTCAAGAGAATGGGCCCCACTCTCCTGTTTCCTTGGCATCAGGCTAATTGAATAAAAATAGGAATCTGTAAATTAAATCTCACACATGGTGCTATAGGAAGAACATCTCCCCATTCCACACAGACCCTTTGGTCTTAAGAGGAGTTTAATAGTCATAAGCAAGGAGTTGGAGGCAATCTAGGGTGACCAGGACTTTCAGGAATTAGTTTTAGTGCTAAAACTAAGATAGTCCCAGGAAAAATGGAACAGTTGCTCACCCTAGGACAAATGGCCTTTGTGACCTTGGGCAAGGTACTAACCTTTCTATGCCTCAGTTTTCACATCTAAATATAGATATTATAACCACCCTCCTTCATAAAGGGTGTGTGTGTGTGTGTGTGTGTGTGTGTGTGTGTGTGTAGTAAATGAATTAATCTATGGAATGCTTTGGATCATGCCTGGAGTACAGTAAGCACTCGATAAATGTTGGCTATTATTATAATTACTAATCACTATAAGAAAACATGGTGTAATAACACTAACACAGGAAGACATAGCAAAGAGCCTTAGCAAAGAATCTTAGAAAGTCCTCAACAGCCCAAGAGTGGAGCAACTAGAAAGGATTTTTTTTTCATTGTCATGTCATTCTTCTTTTCAGAGAGATCATAAAAACAAAGAAAAATAAGAATATTCTATTATCTGAAGAAAGACAAATAAGAAAAATGCAAGTTAAAAGCACCCAGAGCTACCATTTCATTAACTATCAAATACTAATAAAACTAATAAAAAAAAGGCAAAACAAATAAAAACAAACCCCAGAAATTTGACAACATTCAGTTGCTAAACTGCAAGGAATAGACACTCTCATACTGTACTAGAAGGAATGCAAAATGGTCAACCTCCATGGAAAAGCATCTTGCCACATCTACCAAAATTACTGATGAGTATGAACCATAATGCCGGTTCTGGGAAACTTTCCTACTCTAACACATATCCTTACTCTAACAGATATATCAAAGGATACATGGACAAGACCATCCACTGGAGAACTGTGTGTCATGACAAAACAGTGGGACCAATCCAAGTGTCCAAAACATAGGACAGTGGTCAAATGAACTATGGTACATCCATACAGTGAATGTGATATAGAAATAAAATGAGACTAATGAAGTTCTCTATGTATTAACATGGAAATATCTCCAAATATATTGTCCAGTAACAACAACCAAGGCACAATATAGTATGTATAATATGGCATCTCTTATGAGAAACAAAAAGGGAAATAAGAGTATACATATATAAATATATACACATATACCTGTGCATTTATAAAGAAACATGGGAAAAATAAGCAAAAGAATAATTAAAATGATTATTTGTTAAGGGCAGAAAGAAATGGGATAGATGCAAATCAGTGGGAACAAAATGTCTCAATTTAGATCTCTTTATTTCATTTCCTTTTGACCTCTCTAAATGTATTGCCTACCAAAAAGATAAAGTTAAAAAATAAAATGTAAGACATCAAGAGCTCTTTATCTATATCATTCATTTAAAGGTTAGTAGTACCACTTACTTCTCTGAAATCAATCTCATTTGAGAAGACAGGACATTGTGTTGAAAATAACGATGGCCACCAAACAAATAAACCAAAGATTTCTGACGTGTGACTTTGAGAACCACTCCCTTACAGCTAAGCAGAAGGGAACTAAGGGGATTGTGCTGGGAATTCTGATTTATATTCCCCTCTCATTCGTAAATATAGTCCCCTCTCAACACAACTGTGGGGCCAGCATCTGAGAGGAGAAAGGATGCAGTGTGTTTTCCTTTTTCATCCAGGATGAGGTTTCATCATCCCATCCTTTTCCCCTTGCATGTCAGGAGATCTATGCTGCTTTTATGTTAATTGAAACCGGCTGCTTTGGGCTCTGACACAGGCATTTAGCACTAACAGTCAATTGCTCTTTCCTCAGCCATCTGGCAAAAGAGTTGAAACCAGCAATTTTCTGAGTCAGAATTAGACATCTGAAAAAGAATGTGCATATAGGCAAACCCCTTAGACGTGCAGAATGAAAGAAAGGGGCAGGTAGTGGGATGCTATAAACTCCAGTCTGGAGTGATGTGATTTCAAAGAGGGGAACCCAAAATGGCACTTTGGTTTCCTGGCCACCATCACCACACTTCCCCATGTGCAATGAGAAACATTCAGGATTAGGCATTTCTCTCGCCCTTACTTTCATTCTGAATGGCAGGAGCTCCCCTCGCTTTGCCCCGCCTTCTCCCTTCTAGATGGGTGTATTCACTAAGACATTCTCATCTTTAGTTCATGAGCAGCCCCTTTCATTGAAGCAGGATTTATGAGCACCCTGACTTCTGTTGCAAGCATCTTGGATCCTTCAAGCTCTCTGACTATTCAAGTTCCATCCCCTTCACATGTTCCCCTTTCTCCATCTGTCCTTTACATGTTGGTCTTCGCTAGACTTCTCTCCTCCCGTCATCTTACTCCACACATTTGCTCTCCTGTTTGCAGGTTGCAGGCATTCACAGGCCTAAGGGACCCCAGGAAAATAGTGCCGGTTTAGTTCTTAAGGGGGAATGCACATTAGACCCTTTCTGACCTGGTCACTTTTTTATACAGGTCCATTCCAGGTTTCATGGGGAAACCTCACACTCTTCACACAAAAGCAGCAACAAATGTATTTCTGTCTGTCATTCCCTGCTTTCCAGTTGAAGTCCTTCCTGGTAAAGGGTTTGGGGTCCCCAAAACTTCGCATGCCCGCCCACTACCATCAATGTCAATAGTTTGAAAGCTACACAAGTAAATTTTAAGTATTAGTAAGACACAAGTCATGTCACTTCCCAGCTGATGGCTATGTCATCCCTGATAAATTGTCCACCCACTGGTGACACCCATGGGGGCTCCATTTTGGTCCCACATAGCCTCTCCCTAGAAAATGCACATAAAACACACAAGTGCTCATGAGGTTAATCAGGGAGTGACAGCTTTGTTTGGTATAATTGTCCTCACATCTCTCCCAAAGAGGAACTGAGCCCTCTTAGTCCCCCTCAACTCTGGTTCTCATATCCACATGGCTGGGGGTGTGGGGGGGTTAGTGTGGCAGACAGTCAGGACACATGAACACTGGGTACCACAGGATTCAGGCAGTGTGGTCCTGCCTTGGGCACACACCCTGCCCGAAGTGTGTCATGTTCCTCTGTCCCTTGTTTCTCACTTTGTATTTTAAATTGGTTCAATGAACTACATGATTCCAGCATAATTAATTCGATCTGTGAGCCTTTCTGTTCCATGACCTCTGTAAGAACTTGTCTAGCATGACACGTGGAAGCTCCCATTGCATCAGAGCAATTTCCCACAAGACAACATTTCACTGGCTGGTCTCTCCTTTTCTGTGAAATGTCTCTTCATCTCTACTTCACATTATGATTACAAGTTGTTCTTTTTCCCTCTAGTGTTCAGATTTTCCTATACTCATTCTATAACCTGGAAAATAATTACGCATTTTCAAGGATAAAATGATCCACTGCTCCCTATTATTAGGCAATACCCAGACTAGTCCCCAGTGGGGTAACACAGTGGATAGGGTTGTGGGCAATTTTGCATGTGTTGGCTTCTTTCCACTGTCAGAGATTGCTGCTTGCTCTCTCTGTCCCCTCACTCCCCACTCTAGTCAGTTGTTTATGACTTATCTGCAGCCCCCAAACTAATCTAAAGCATAGGCCTGGCTCAGCGTGGGGTTCTTGGTACTAATGTCTTTTGCAATTCAGATAAAAAGAATGAGGGGAGGGGAGTTGTGAAAGATGGCTTCAGGAAGAAAGACTAGCCACTTAGAAAGGTGTTCACAGCCTCCGGTGCTAGAGACAGACTGAAATATGTGTCATTCTGGGCCCCTTTGAGAACTGCCATTCAGATTATCTTTATATGTTGACATATTATTTCTCCAAACTAAACCCAATGTAATTACTTAAATGTAAACCATACACACAGTTAGGCCTCCCTGACATTACAGACCAAGGTCAGCTTGATTGAATTTGTGGTGTTTATGGTTTCATGGTTCTTGTTATTGGTCATGATATAGAATTCCATCTCTCTGGCATTTCCTGTTTTCATTCTCAAAGGGTGAGTATAATTTCAGAGGATGCAAAATGGCAACCCACACCATGTCAACATTAAATTATTTAAAATTTTGGTATTTAAAAATAAAATCGAGATTTCTAGCCTCTGTTGAAAAATGAGAGTTCTGGATCTCCCATGGCAACAATAAGCTGCCCTCTTTTAGATAGGCCATGTGCTCTCCAGTTGCTCACAAACACCACCCACTCTCGGATAATCCACTTATTTACATTTCCTGTGTGGGTCTCCTGGACTGTACCATGAACTATAATTTTCCTGGTGATTGCCCCCATGTTTTACCCAAGGCACCATCTGCTGTCATTTATTCTCTTTTGTTGAATTTACAGGCTTCATGTGGCCCAGCTCCCTTGCCCATATTCCTCCTCTCTGACCTTAAAGCACTAAGATAACCTGACATCAAGAATTACTGGAAGCCTGGGAGATCCTCTTTTGGTGTTTTTATGTTCACTTTCAACATTTAAACAGAGGGGTCATCACACTGACCTAGCAAATATTGCCAGAACCCCAGAAGCTTCTTTAAAAATTAGTCAAGTACTTCAGAAGTCTAATGCTAATCCCTCAGGCCTGTGACCTATCCGTTCAGTTGGCACCAAATGACTCCTGAGATTAAACAAAGCCGTGAGAGATAATGAGATGAAATGGCTTGACCTTCAGATGTGAGATCTCTCCTTTCCTTCCAAGCTTGTCGCTGGTTCAGATTATTTTTATCATTTTTCAAAGCAGCAACGTTTATTTCCTCTGCTTCAGCGAGCTGTGCAGATGTAAGGTCTAGAAGGAATATTTAGTGGTCGCCATGGTTACCATTAGTCATATGAAGTTATAGCTAGTGTGCTGATTCCTCTCTTCACAGTGGTAAAAAGCAAGCACTCTCTGAAAAACAGGCTTGCTGAAGCTCTGAGGACTTTAATTCTGTAATGCACCCAGCTCCTCTGGTAATGTAGCTCAACCTGAGAGTTTAATTTGCACTTTAAAGGTTTTAGGCAGGAAAGGTTTCATAGAACTTGAAAGCTAAGAAAGGAACTTAGAATTTAGCCTCAGCCTCTCATCTTACAAATAAGAAAGCCCAGAAAGGAGAAGGGACTTAGGTCTACACAGCGTCAATTAGTCATCAAAAGATGTACCAAGAACAAGGCTCCGTCTGTCTGTGCTATGTTTCTTGTCCTAAATAATCAAAGAGGCTAAGTGATATAAAGATCCAGGATGGACGAAGACCATCCAAGTTCAGCGCAAGGCAGGGAAATCTGATCCTACACGGAGGGGTTGGATCCTTGAAAGGCAGCATTAGCCAAAAATCACAAACGATCTCTAAGACCATATTAGTCTTGAAATATCAACTGAGCTTTATGATTGGTTAAGTTCAGATGGTACAAACAGTCACTATTTCAAAATAAGGCTGTTTGTCTGCTGGCTCTGACCAGTCATCTGAAAAGTGGGTGTTCCAAAACTGCTATACTTTCTTCTGGGGTCCTGACCTCCTATTATCTTGCAATTTTTTCTCCCTCTTGGCTCAGTGTTCAATAAATCCTCACTTCCATTAAGCCCAGGTGTATGGCTTTTATTCTATTGCTTTGCAATTGGTTGGATGTAAAAATAATATTGTATATAAAACATTTTAGGTAAGGGTCAAGAAGTAGCCTCATATCTTTGCACTTTTAATTCAAGGAAGGTTTCTAGCTGTTTCATGAATTCTCTATATAACTCGTTTTTGCCTGAATAGCCTCAACATTAGATGACCTGCACAAATGCTTCCTTGAAGATCTTATTTCTAAGTACAATGATTCACTGAAATGAGACAAAGCCCCTTATGGGAATGAAGGCTGAGGTAAAGAAATACAAGAAGAGTTTGGAATATCTTGTTATACTCAAAAGTAAGTACTCAAAAAATGACAGGAGATGTTATGGACTGAATGTCTCTGTCCCCTCAAAATTCATGTATTGAAGCCCTAATTCCAACATCACTGTATTTGGATATAGGGCTTATGAGGAGGTGATAATAATGGTTAAATAAAGTCGTAAAAATGGGGCCCTAATCCAATAGGACTGACTGGTGCCCGTGTAAAAAGAGGTAGAGATACCATAGCTCTTTCTCTACCATGTGGGAATACAGAGAAAAGGTGGCCATCTGCAAATCAAGAAGAAAGCTCTCACCAGGAACCAAATTGCCAGCACCTTGATCTCGGAATTCCCTGCTTCCAGAACTGTTAGAAATAAGTTTCTGTTGTTAAAGCCAACCAGTCTGTGGTATTTTGTTATGGCAGACCAGACAGACTAATATAGGAGATATGTCAAAAGAACTCAAGAACCAGCTTTGAGGTCACCCATTGGACAAATCTGAGATAATTTGAGCTTCAAAATGAATTAACTAACACGAGTGGATTGTAATTCACTTAACAGAAATAATAATCCATTATTAAGAATCCAATATATGACATTTTTAAAAGAAATTAAAGAAGACACAAAGAAATGGAAAGACATTCCATGCTCATGGATTGGAAGAATCAACATAGTTAAAATGGCCATATTACCCAAAGCAATATACAGATTTAATGCAATCCCCATCAAAATCCCAATGGCATTTTTTAAAGAAATAGAACAATCATCAGATTTGTTTGGAACCACAAAAGACCCCGAATAGCCAAAGCAATCTTAAGAAAAGAAAACAATACTGGAGGTATCACACTCCCTGACTTTAGCTTGTACTACAGGGCTACAATAATCAAAACAGCATGGTATTGGCAGAAAAACAGACACGTAGACCAATGGAATAGAACTGAGAACCCAGAAGTAAAATCGCATAACTATCGACAGATAATTTTTGACAAAGAAGCAAAAAATATACAATGGAGAAAACACAGCCTCTTCAATAAAGGGTGCTGGCAGAATTGGAAAGCCACGTGCAAAAGAATGAAACTGGACTGCTATCTGTCACCATGTACCAAAATTAACTCAAAATGGATCAAAGACCTAAGCATAAGACCTGAAACAATAAACTGCATAGAAGAAAACATAGGTACTAAATTTATGGACCTTGGGTTCAAAGAACATTTTATGAATTTGACTCCAAAGGCAATGGAAGTAAAAGCTAAAATAAATGAATGGGACTATATCAAACTTAAAAGCTTCTGTACAGCAAAAGAAACCATCGACAAAATAAAGAGGCAACCAATTGAATAGGAGAAGATTTTTGCAAACAGTGCCTCTGATAAGGGGCTAATATCCAAAATATACAAGGAACTCATGCAACTCAACAACAAAAAAACAAACAATCCAATTCAAAAATGGGCAGAGGACCTGAAGAGACATTTCTCCAAAGAGGACATACAAATGGCAAATAGACATATGAAAAAATGCTCAACATCACTAATCATCAGAGAAATGCAAATCAAAACCACAATGAGATATCACCTCACCCCAGTCAGAATGGCTATCATCAACAAGACAAATAGTAACAAGTGTTGGAGAGGCTGTGGAGAAAAAGGAACCCTCATACACTGTTGGTGGGAATGCAGACTGGTGCAGCCCTTAATGGAAGGCAGTGTGGAGGTTCCTCAAAAAATTACGAATAGAATTACCATATGACCCAGCAATCCCTCTCCTGAGTGTCTACCCAAAAAATCTGAAAACATTTATCCATAAAGACATATGTGCTCCAATGTTCATTGCAGCTTTGTTTACAGTGGCCAAGACATGGAAACAACCAAAATGTCCTTCGATAGATGAATGGATAAAGAAGTGTGGAATACATACACAATGGAATACTATTCGGCGGTAAGAAAAGATGATATAGGACCATTTGTGACAACATGGATAGATCTTGAGAGTAAAATGCTAAGCGAAATAAGTCAGACATTAAAAGCAGAGAACCATATGATTTCACTGATATGTGGTATATAAACCAAAAACAACAAAAGAACAAAACAAACAAATGAGAAACAAAAACTCATAGACAGAGACAATAGTTTATTGGTTACCAGAGGGTA
Source organism: Rhinolophus hipposideros (assembly GCF_964194185.1). Lineage (NCBI taxonomy): Eukaryota > Metazoa > Chordata > Mammalia > Chiroptera > Rhinolophidae > Rhinolophus > Rhinolophus hipposideros. Next base: position 70,804,045 of record NC_138055.1, read on the forward strand.
AGAGGGGTGGGGGGAGGGAAATAAGGGTAAGGGGGATCAAATATATGGTGATGGAAGGAGAACTGACTCTGGGTGGTGAACACACAATGTGATTTATAGAAGATGTAATACAGAATTGTACACCTGAAATCTACGTAATTTTACTAACAGTTGTCACCCCAATAAATTTTAATTAAAAAAAAAAAGAATCCAATATGTAAGGAGGGAGTTTGAAAAGCTGTTTTTTATAATAGAATGTCAGCTAATAAAAATAGAAGAAAACAATCAAAATAAAAAGGCAACCTACAGAATGGGAGGAAATATTGGCTCGCCATATATCTGATAAGGGGTTAATATCCAATATATGTATAAGGAACTCATATAACTCAACTGCAAAAAAAAAAAAAAACAACGAACAAATAATTCAATTTAAACAACTGGCAAAGGAATGGAATAAACACTTTTTTTCCAAAAAAGATACACAAATGGCAAATCAGTACATGAAAAGATACTCAGAATCACTTATCATCAAGGTAATGCAAATCAAAACCACAATGAGATATTTCCTCACACCTATTAGAATGGCTATTAACAAAAAGACAAGTGATAACAAGTGTTGGCCAGAATATGGAGTAAAGGGAACTCCTGTGCACTGTTGGTGCAGCCACTATGGGAAACTGTATGGAGATTTCTCAAAAAATTAAAAATAGAACTACTATATGATCTAGCAATCCTACTTCTAGGTATGTATCCAAAAGAAATGAAATTAGTATCTTGTTTCAGGAAATTAAATCTCAAAAAGATAGCTGTACTCCCATGTTCTTTGCAACATTATTCATAATAGCCAGAATATGGAAATAACCTAAGCACACATCCATAGATAAGTAAAGAACATATGCTACACACACACAAACAATATTATTCTGCTACAAGAAAGAAGGAAATCCTTCCATTTGTGACAACATGGATGAACCTGGAGGACATTATGTTAAGTGAAATAAGCTAGACACAGAAATACAAATACAGTCTAATTTCACTTATATGTGGAATCTTAAAAAAAAAAAAAAAACACACAGAAAAAAAGTTGAATTTATAGAAATAGAGAATAGAATAGTAGTTACCGGGGCTGAGGGGTGGGGAAAATGGGGAGATGCTGGTCCAAGGGTATAAACCCTTAGTTATAAGATGAATAAGCTCTGGGATCTAACATACTACATGGTAACCATAGTTAGTAACACTGTATTATATACTTAAAATTTGCTTAGTAAGTAAATTTTAAGCATTCTCACCACATACACAAAAAAAGGTAACTATGTGAGGTGATAGATGTGTTAATTCATGTTATATACTTTAACTATATACAATTTTATTTGTAAAATATACCTCTATAATAAAAGGGAAAATAAATAAAAGAGGGAAAATAAAAGTAGAGGAAGTAATAAAAGTTAGAAAATCACCTGTTTTGAAACCATCATAGTAATAACCAATTCAGGTAAGATTCATCATGCTAAAAATACTAGGTGAAGGTTTGAAGAGGACAGAATATTAAATAGTCTCCAAAATATTTCCCCACAGATTACAAAAGGAAATAGAAGTTCTACAATATGCCCGCTGTCACCACCTTATACAAATAAGCAAAGTTAATGAAATCAACAATGGAATAAACTAATAACATGTCCCCCTGAGGTGATACACGATAAGGGCACACTCGACTTTTGTGATATATTTGCCAAAAATGCATCATCTGACTTAATCACGAGGAAACCCGAGGCAAACCTAAATGGAGTTTTCTACCAAAAATGCTACTGTCATGATAGACAACCCTGAAGAATTGTTTCAAATCAAGGGAGACTAAAGAGACAAGACAACTAAATGTAATTTGTGATCCTGGATTGAATCCTGGTCCAGAGAAAAAATAAACTACATAAAAACATTATTAGGACAATTGTTGAAATTTGAATATGGTCTATATATTCAATAACAACATTGTATCCATGTTAAATTTCTTGAATTTGATAATAGTACTATGGGTTTATGAGGGCTCAAGGGGTATGATAACTGAAACTAACTCTAAAATGGTAGCGAGAGAGACAGACACAGTGAAAGGCAGAGAGAGTAAAAGTAAATGAGGCAAAATGTTAAAGCAGGTAAATCCGAGGGGTTGAGAGAGTTCATTTTTTGTGTTAAACTACTCTTAAAACTTCTGTTAAGTTTAAAATGAGTTTAAAATGAAATGTAAAATTTAAAAACTCTTTAATTTCAAGGGGTCCTTGCAGGTAGCAGGTAGCAGACAATACAAGCCCAAGCCAACAATTCACAAGTAAATAGTTATTTCACTCCTGTATGAAGCTCGAGCCTAAAGGAAGATATATTGATTCATTCTTTTAAAAAGCTTTTATTCAGTAATAATAGTAATAGTTAATGTTTGTGAACCCTTTGTGTGGTTACCGCTTTCCATGTTGTGGCAGACCGCATTTTCTAAATATGGCCACCTGAACATATATTCTATCCTATATGCTCTTCTTAAAATGTGATCCTCTATCAAGTGGTGGGATGTATTTTCCTTTTTCATGAACCCGTGCAGACCTTTAACTGTCTTGACAAATATAATACCGTAGAAGAGACGCTTTAAGAGATGCTAAGAAAACATTATGCATAAAGTGCAATAGGAACACACTGATGAGAAAAGAGTGAATCTGTCTCAGTAGAGCTTCACAAAGAGACTCCCTGGACCCCTTAACTGCCACCTGGACCAGTGGGGGAGCTGCCACAGACGTCAGTGACCCTGCTGAACAAGCAGAGATGCTGGCCTGACTTTTCCCCAGATATAACTATAATCTATCATTGTGTTTTGTTCAAGAAAACTTAATGACATGCTTTGATAATTATGATATTATGATATAATAAGAAATACATATTTGGTCTTTCTCCCTGCCTCCTGACACAGAGTTCCTAATACCTACCCTTGGAATTCCCTGAGTGATACGAGTGACTTTGATATACTGATGATTCTTAGCTGAAGGTTTCCTACAAAGCTTTGAGAAAGCAAGACACCTGGTTGCCATAAACACCACAATTTGATTAGAAGCTTGAACTTTCAGCCCCACCCCCAGACCACTAAGAAGGGAACTGGGGGTGGAGATTGAGTTCAATCACCTATGGCCAATGATTTAATCATTGTACTGCATAGTGGGACCTCCATAAATACCCCTAAATGACAGGACTTGGGGAGCTTCTGGGTTGGCGAATATTGTGCCTGGGGGGTAGTGCACCCAAACTCCACAGGTATAGAAACTCCTGTGCTTGGGATCCTTCCAGGCCTTGCCCTATACCAGGTCAAACAATTAAGTTTGCAAACTCATCCTAGAAAAAGTGCTACATCCCTCATTGCTGAATATCACTACGGTCACTTCGAAGTATTTTCCTTGGTAAGTTATGCACTGACACCAGTGCCTAGTCCACCCTTCAAAGCAATCTTGGAACTCTTTTTCTGGAATGGCCATCAAAGCTGTTGTCATATTACCTTTGATATCCTAAATGTCATCAAAACATCTTCCTTGCAATATTTCCTTTATCTTTAGGTAAATAAAGAAGTCATTGGGGGCCAGAACAGGTGAGTAGGGAGGGTGTTCCAATACAGTTATTTGTTTACTGGCTAAAAACTCCCTCACAGACAGTGCCGTGTGAGCTGGTGCACTGTCGTGATGCAAGAGCCATGAATTGTGGCAAAATGTTCAGGTCGTCTGTTTCACACAGTCTTTTCAGCACTTCCAAATGGTAAACTTGGTTAACTGTTTGCCCAGCTGGTGCAAATTCACAGTGAATAATCCCTCTGATATCAAAAAAGGGGTTAGTAATAACGTTGCCACAAGTTCATGAACTTAATTATCTCACCTCGTATACCTTTTCATCTGGCTGTTCATTTGTCTCCTTTATAATAAACTGGTAATAGTAAACAGAGTGTTTCCCTGAATTCTGTGAGCCATTGCAGCAAATTACCAACCTGAGGAAGGGGTCATAGGAACCTCCAACCGATAGCCAGTGAGTCAGAAGTTCAGGAGCTCTGGGACTTGCGATGGGCATCTGAAGTGAAGACAGTCTTAGGGGACTGCGCCCTTAGCCTGTGGTGCCTGTGCTAACTCTTGGTGGTTTCAGAATTGCATTGAATTGTTGGACATCCAGAGGGTGTCCAGAGAGTAAAGTCTGGTGGTGTGAGGAAAATCCCCCACGCTTGGTGTTAGAAGTGTCAATAGTAAAGTCAGCTCAGAATAACGCAATGGGTTACCACACTAGACGTTACTATCTAAGATTTTAATCTCTAACATTTGGCAAACACATAAAACTAAATTTGGTGTACTCCATCATCCTGATATTGATACAAAAGACAACGAACTGATTGAGCGCACATTTTTAAAGGTAGTAAAAACCCGCTCCAATGTCTATACCATGCTCACCAGTGGTGATACAATCAGCCCGTATTAAATAACAACACAGCTTTTCTCTTCAGTGCCTCAATTCCTTCTGCTTTTCAAATTCTTTCAATTCTTGAAGACACAGTAATTCTGCATTCTTCAAACAGCACACAAACCATCCCCTACCCTGAACTTCCTCAACACTCACAGTCATAGCATTTCGCACATGAATATATGTCTCATGGCCCTTAATAGTTTCATGCTGTCTTGTGGAGGTTGTAAATTCTTTATTAAGAGCCTACATATGCTACTGAAACACCACTCCAAACCTATGGCCCTTGTACAACTCTAAGGACATAGTGTGATATTAATAGATACCACACTTGCTGATTAACTGGCTGGTACTGAAATACTAAAACACTAAAACGCTGCCTTCTCTAATCCTAATTATGTTGATGACTTTTCTTTAATCCTGTACAAGTAACATTCGAAGAAAAATATAAGTTTCCTATGCCCTCGTAAAGAGGGACTGGGCTGGTGAGTGACATGTTACATGGGAGATGTCTCTGTCTCCTAGCTGACCCAGAGCTACCTTGTCACTCTGCAGTCACTGAACCGGCACCAGCCTCTGCAGGAGCACAGGATTGACAAAGTTTGCCAAGAATGTGGATGGCAGTGAAGGCATTTATGAGCATAGAGTCTGGAATCAGGCAGCATGAGTTCAAAGCTTAGCTTTTCCACTTACTAACAGTAGGACTTTGGGCAAATTAACTTCTATAAATTTTAGTTTCTGTGTCTTCAAAATGGGGATATCAATCCATTTTTCTCTAGGGTGGTGAAGAGGATTAAATGAGATGTATAAAGCATTTAGCACAGGTACCTAGAAAGAGTTAGAGAAGCCTGAATGATTATTCTTCAAATGAGGGTATCTAGCACCCTTTGCATGCAGTCAGCTTGTTTGGGGGGATGAAGAAAAGGGAGGTGTTCATCCTTGGTCCTTTGTTTTCCTACAACAGGTGAGAGGAATTTCTTTTGTTTACATTTTGTTTCCCTCTGGCATATCTGAAAAGTTACAACTATACACAAATCAAGCATGAAAACTCAAATCACAGGTTAAACCAGCTCTTGCCAGCTCCTCAGGCACCTTTCCTCCTGCTGCTGATTTCTCTCTCCCCCAGCTAAACTCATTGCCAGATAAATTCTATATGTGTTTCTCGTCTCTCCTTTTTAATAATCATAAAGTTTGGAAGAGATGCACTAGTCTTGTTCTCTTAGACTAATTTCCATATACTTCCTATTTCAGCCAATGTAAGTTCTATCAGACAAGTTAACTTTTCCAAACTAGCAAATGATTCTGGTGTTGTTTCAGTTAGGGGGCATTCAGACAGGAAAGTGATTGAGCATAATGTATTACTGCCCATCTAATAAGGATAGTAGCTGGCACTCACCAAAGACTCAATTAACTGTAGCATCTCCTAAAAACGAAAAACATCATAAAACTAAAGGTAACACCCCTACCTCCTAGAAAAAAAACAATAGATGCCCAATCTTTACAGACTTGTGTGGTGATACAACTTACAGTTCATGGTCTGGAAGTGACTTGTGTGGCCACTTGGACAAGTCACTTAACCTTGGGGCTAATCAGCTCAATGTCCTTGTCATTTGAGAGAAGAGAAACAAAAGAGCCAGGTAGACCTTTGCAGAGCAAAGATAGCAGTTCAGACCCTGAGTGAAAATGTGGCCCTGTATTCAGTCCTCAGCTAATGACATTGAGTCTTGCTCCCAGATCACCTTTGGAATAACAGGGAAGGGAACATACCAAAGGGAAAGAGACATATCAAAAGGATTGAGAAGAGAGGACAAGTCTACATAATTTTGATCACTCCCAAATGATAACTTCATGTGCCAGGGCATGGGCTTTAATTCTTTGCAGAGGCCTGAGTTCTGATACTAGATATTTTCAGATAATTACTTGGCCAAGTCATCCACACTGAACTCTGCACTCTAATAACTCATTTGAAAAGCTCCTAAACAAGCACCAACTCAGGGATCTTCCATCCTCATTTTCTCTGACTGAGAGAAGAACATGCTTTTAGAATTGCTAACCACTGCGCAAAACTTGGGGCAAAACTTGAGATCATGTTTGGAGACAGGAGATAAACCAATAGCAGAGATTAATGGGGCTTTGGAAAAGCAAGTTTAAACAATGTGCTCGTGAATCTGGACTAATTGTAAAACAACCAAAAAGAGGAAAAGATGTGGCTGTCTTTTCCTCTTATGTTTTTGGCTGCCCCTTAGAACAGCTGCACCTTATTGCCTCACCAGCTATCCCAGACCTGTGATCGTTTACAAGCTGAAGTCTCAGTCTCCATACTTCCTACAATTGGAAAAAAGAAAAATAAGGAAGAAGAGGAAAGTAAGGGAGAGTTCAACACTAAGAGAAGCCTGTGAATTGCAGTGGTTTTTGTAAAGCCTATAACGCTGCCCTTTTACTAATCAGTATTTTAATAGTGTCCTATATCCGGCATGATCATGTTTGTAAGATATTGCCTCATTGGAATTTCAGCAAAGCAGTGCCAGTCTTCCCCATAATCCTGGCAAGAGAGAGGAAGGCAGGGAAAGACAAGAGTCTCCAGCAGTGATAAGTAACATAATCTTTATGATTTAAGTAATTCAACCTGAGAGCTAGAGTCCAGATGAAAGCTAAAAAAGCTGCTTCATATTCCTACTTTTCAACTATGCCTGCAGATTAACATTAGTGGTTGAAAAGCAATGTAAATTTTCTTATTGACTGTCTTCTATTAAACAAAGAAGGCATTTTCACTTGCCAATAACCTCCTACCATAGGGCTCATTAAAACAATTGCCATTTTGAATGAAGGAAAAAAGTTAATCTGTAAAAATATTTTTTCGATACAAGCAAAGTAGGGTAGTTTTGTAATGGCTCATAGAGTTTATTGTCTTGTATATACATTGAGCAAAAATCATGAAAGCTCTATGTAGTGGATACTTGGTGTCTTGTAGAACTTTTGTCAAATCTTGAGGCTGGCAGTATGAAAAGAATATTCTTACCTCAACAGCTGACAGTCTAAGACCAAATCCAAAGGAACGGGGAAGGGCACAGAAGCATTTCATGCCTCCAAGTTCAAGCCACATGTGGGATTAACAGGTGACCTCATTTGGGGAATCAAGCAAGGTTCAGCCCTATAACCACCCCATAAGTGTGCAGTGAGTGTCAATCACTAAATGGGTGTGGTCTGGATTCTGTGAAAGTCAGCTGCTCGAAAAGAGACAAGATTCCAATTCCCTTCCATGTCTACGACTTGGGAAAACAGGAATGGGAGCAGACCCCAGCTAGATTGTCTGAGGCTTCGTAAATAGATTCCCACGGGACATCAATCTCTGAATCATAAGAGAAATGTCAGGTGCTCAGATGATTCAGGTAGAAAGGAACCTGGGCCCTTCACATTCTTACACAGAACAGAGTAACTTATTGTGGAAGTCCATGGGCCAAATGTGATCATGAAATTCCACATCTTTCTAGCACTCTATCTTGGCCTGGGAGAGATTCAGAGAAATTTGTGGGTCCATAAGGGTATATTTGGGACTACTAGGGTTGGCCACAGCTAATCAGCAACGATTTTAAGCTAGACCTCACTGGGACTGGAGATAAACACTGGCCCAAACTTGATCAGAGTTATGGTTCCAGTCAAAGATGCTGAGGTGAGAGAAGAACAGGAATAGCAGACTGAGATAGAACGCTGGATGTATCGATCTCTCAGTCATGGTAGCCTGGAATTATGGCATGGAGTACATCAGGAATGAGTAGGGGCAGCTGGAAGGAAGGAGCAAGAGTGAGGCGGATGTGAAGATGAGAGCAAGACTCTCTCCAAGCTATAGCAGTAAGAGCCTGTGAGTGCTTATGACCATAATCCAGAATAGTTCCAGAACAGGTTCCCGTTGAGTTGGTTAGTGAAGGGCAATGAGTTGAGCTGGAAATACAAAGTGGAGTAAATGTCTCTTATTTTAAATCTGATGGTGTAGATAGAATTCAAAGGCAAATTTGTAAAATCTATTTTTTGTTTAGCACACCCCACACACTAGATATTCTGCTAAGTAAATGACTTTATTTGATCATCCAACCATCCCACAAGGCAGATATTAAAAAACTTTACAGGGAAGGCACAAAAAGCTCAAGGAGGGTAGTAATTCCTCCTCTTTCACCCTTCACCCCCCCAAAAAATTTGTCATATCTCTATCTTCAAAGTGTGCTCCACCTGTGACACTGGCTTACCTCAACATACAGCCTCCAATTTTTATCTTTCCAGTTTTAACCTTTGTGTTATCTGGTCATGCAAAGTCAGAAAAGTCATTAAACCTTTTGAGGCTTTGGTTTATTCATTTGTGTCATAAAGGGCTAGAAACTCCATGATCTCCAAGGTCTCCTTTGAAGCTCAGGGAACCAGTTCAGAACTGTGTCTCTGCAGGTGATGTTAGAAATACAGCGATACTTTAGGCTTAGGATGGGAAAGAGCAGTAACTAATGAAGATCTGTGGGTTATTAAAAAAAAAAAACCCAGGCATTATGGAGCTTGTCATGTTCAATGATTAAATGAATAGAGGGAGTTTGCATGTCCAGCAAAAACCCTACCCTAGTCTGCAATAATATGTCCACCCAAGAAGGGAAGTGAAATCACATAATTTATGAACTGCCAGAAATGGCATTCCTCTCATGTTTGTATAGAGTACCCTGGTGTTATAATTAAGGAACTCAGTGGGAGAGCCTCTGCTCACTGCTAACTAAATGCATTCTGATCTTCTTGGATCAGGAAAAGTGTGATTGTATGATATTTCTGATTTTTAGTGCTCCTACTCTTCACTCTTGATATTTCAAATCAACCATGGCTTTCCTCAATTTAGCTTTGATGATCCAATTTGGGCCTAATTGGTGAGTTCTCTATGACTAACTAACCAACTGCTCTAGGTACCAGTCTCTTTACCCACTTTGTGTACCTGAAAACTGAGTAAAATGAAAAGGGCTTATAGTAGTTCTACGTCAAGGGCTTGAAAATGAGCCAAAAAAATTATCTGATAGTAAGGATTACAATAACATTTCTTCTCTAAATTCTAAATAATTTCCCTAAGATGATCTAACTATTGGGACGAGAATTGGGTGTAAAACCAAACAGATCTGAAGCCAAATCTGAGCTCTGCAATTTACTAGGCTTTGACCTTTGACCTTGAGAATCACACTGAACTTTAATTTCCTCATCTGTCAAGTGTCATCATTAATAGCCATTCTACAGAATTGTTGTGAAGATGCAGTGAGTTTACTCATGTTAAACTTCTGTATGATTCTAGCATGATGTTCTGAATAAAAGTAACAAGCACCATTTATTAAATACCTGCTGTATGCCAGGCTCTGGACTAAAAACTTCACACATGTCAACTGCAGAGGTCACATCAACCCTGCAAGGTGTGTCCTGTGTTATTAACTGTGTCTCACTGAAGAGGAGACTAAGGTATAAATAGGCAAAGCAATTAGCCCAAGGTCCTCGTGTTAGGTAAACAACCACCTTGGGATGACTACTGTATCCTGTTATTTTCACATGTATCAGAATAGATGGTAATCATAAAGGCACATTTTGACATCTTTACTCTTCTGGAAAACACTGAACCCATTTCAGAGGAAAATCTCTCATCAAGAAAGAAATAAAATGTTTTTAATGGTATATCTAAGAGAAAGAAGGAGTAAAATTGCCCCTCATACACTCAGTATCAGGACCTCCCATCCAAGGGTGACTTTGGCAGCTAACAGGGAGATGGTTAAAGGGATAGAAAGAAGAACAATCATAGGACACAGGATTCCACAGGGAATTGCCACAGTAATTCAGCTGGAGCCCCGTGTTTGCCCACGTTTCCCTGGATCCATGCTCTCTATCCAGGCCTTATCATAGGGCAGGTGGACAGTCTTTGCTTTTGTGGGAAGCTTAGGAACTACACCCCCTGAGACAATCTCTGAAGACAACTTAGTCATCAGGAAGGAGAAATATTTTATTCATTGAATTTGATATGAAATGTTGTTATACTCCCCTGAGCTGAAAGAGTCCTTAACTCTGCAAGCTCACAGACTGCTTCCAGTACCATTTCAACGCTAAAGAAACACACATCAAAAGTTCTTCTGGAAACCTAAGGTCTATAAACAATACCATGCCTCACATCCCTGACACCTTCAATCACTGTCCCAAAGATAAGGCCCTCTAATCATAACACCAAATTAATATTTGGATCAGGGGAGAAGCAAATGCCCACATCTCCAGTTCACTCCCAAATCTTTCTGCTGTCTCATCCAGACTCCCATTTCCTGATCATCAAAGTCTAGTGCATTTTCATCCTCCAAAAGAGGATCTTCCATCACTTATTTGCTGAACTTAAACCTAGACCTGCCCCTGTGTATTCTTCTCTTCTATGGCCCTCACTAGGGGTGGCTTTTGGTCTTCCAAGCCTCACTTGGAAGGAGGTGAGCCAGCATTCCCTGCAGGTTTGTGCCTTCTAGTATACAACCCCAAATGCCTTTTTCTTGTTGTCATCAACCAACCCCTTCGGATTCATCCCCAAACATTAAACGGCAGTTGATTCCCACTCTTTCTTCCACTCCTAGCCTTACCATCATCCTGGGTGGTTTTAGAATCTATGTGCATGTCCCATAAAATGCCTTTTCCCACAATTCTTAAGTCTCCCCATTCCAATAACCTCCAATTCTACTCCAATTCTCTCACCTGCCTACATATCCACACTCTGAAACCTGTCATCCCACAGAATTATTTCACTGATTAAAACTTAATCTCCAGGGGATCAAATATATGATAATGGAAGGAGAACTGACTCTGGGTGGTGAACACACAATGGGTTTTATTATGATGTAATACAGAATTATACCCCCTGAAATCTATGTAATTTTACTAACAATTGTCATCCCAATAAATTTAAACTTAAAAAAACAACTTAATCTCCAATATCTCACAGCCTGACTACACAATCTAAACTTCCTGTTCTTTTTGTCAGTTCCTTTAAACTTGTTTTTCAACCTCATAAAAAATGCTAGTCCCTTGATCTACTTTCCCATACACTCATTATCCCTAATCAATCAATTCCTTCCTGTCTTCACTTCCCTTCTTTTTCAGCGTAAACCAACCCTTAAATTATCCTCTTATCAATAAGTTCAATTTTTCTCACTTCATTTTTCAAATGAAGAATGAGTCCACTGAAATCCTAAACTTGAATCATTCCTACATCTGTCTGCTACCTCTGAACCTAACTTAGGCATCCAGGCAAAGCAGTGGAAGACTGTACAAAATGCTTTTACAAATCCATGATCTTTTTTTTTCTCCACTTTCTTCCGCCTCCCCCCTACTCCTGTTCTCACAGCAGCCCATGGCAGCCCACTGCAGCCCAGCTCCAGGGAGAGCTGTTGTTCACAATCTTAGCTGTAGAGGGCGCAGCTCACTGGCCCCTGAGGGAATCAACCTCAGCTTTAGGAGCATGGCGCTCCAACCACTTGAGCCACCGGGCTGGCCCCAAATCCATGATCTTCATCCTTAGCTATTAATTCAATGTTTTTTCTGTGTGTCTATTGTTCTGTTTTGCTATCATTCCCCACAAAGATGTCTCTCTATCATACCCCAAAGAGTGTGGTATCATTTTATCACACTCAAGTTGCTTATCTTCTTACTCACAGTCTTCACCAAGAACACAGGAGTAATCACGTAGGAATTCTTTCAACTTCCAGTTCCTCTCCTCTGTCTGCTTATACAACCATATCTCCATCAGCATCTCTCCTTTACCTCCTTCCTACCCATCCCAGAGAATGTATTGAAATTCTTATGTTAAACTAATCCTCTAGATCTCATTCTCTTACCCTTTTTCTACTACTTTTCTACAACCCATAGGTTAAAGGAGAAAGTATAAAGTATTTTGAACTTCATGAAATTGAAAACACCATATATGAATATTTGTGAACTTCTAATAACGCTTTACTTAGAAATGTACAGCACTAATCTTCTATATTAGAAAAGAACATCTCAAATCAATGCCTTTAATTTATACCTTAAGAATTTAGATAAAGAAGTGCAAATTATACTCAAAGTAAGTGAAAGAAAAGAAATAATAAAGATCAGAGAGAAAAAAATCAATGAAATAAAAAACAGAAAACAATAAAGAAAAATCAATGACATAAAAAGATGGCTTTTGCACATTTTTCTAAAAAGGACATACAGATGGCAAATAGACATAAAAAAAAATGCTCAACCTCACTAATCATTAGAGAAATGCAAATAAAAACCACAATGACATACCACCTCACCCCAGTCAAAATGGCTATCATCAATAAATCAACAAAGTGCTGGCAAGAATGTGGAGAAAAGGGAACCCTTGTGCATTGCTGGTGGGATTGCAGATTGGTGCAGCCACTATGGAAATCAGTATGAAGGTATCTCAAAAATCTGAAAATGGAACTACCTTATGACCCAGCAATTCTACTCCTAGGTGTCTATCTGGAGAAATCCAAAACTCTAGTTCAAAAAAATGTATGTACCCCTATGTTTATTGCAGCACTATACACAATAGCCAAGACATGGAAACAACCAAAATGCCCATCAGTAGATAACTGGATTAAGAAACTGTGGTACATTTATACAATGGAGTATTATGCAGCCATAAAGAGGAATGAAATTTTACCATTTGCAACAATATGGATGGACCTAGAGAACATTATGTTAAGTGAAATAAGTCAGACAGAGAAAGACAAATATCATATGATCTCATTTATATGTGGAATCTAAAGAAAAGAATAAATGAACAAACTAATCAGAAACAGTCTCAGAGACATAGAGGAAAAACTGAGGGTTGTTAGATGGGATGGGGGGTGGGGATAAAGGGGAAAGGGGGAAGGTGAGGGGATTAGAAAGCACAGTCAGTAACCACAAAATCGCCACAGGGTTATGAAAGTCAATTTGGGGAATGTAATCAATAATACTGTACAGATTTTGTAGGGTATCTGAAGGACACTTGCCTCATTAGGGAGACCACTTCAGGGATGATGTAGACGCCTGATCACTTCACTGTACACCTGAAGCTGAAGCTGAACAATAATGAATGTCAACTATAATTTTAAATATATATACACACATACACAGATATATATATATATATACATATATATATATACATGTATATACATATATATTACAAGAAGCAGAGTACAGCATTAGGAATAGAGACAGTAAAAATGTAATGGCTGTGTGCAGTGTCAGAGGGGTAGTGGATGGCGGGAAGGGGGTTGTCACTGTGTGAGGGATATAAATGATAAATGTCTAATTATTACATTGTTTTGAGAACCTGAAACTAATTTAAATAAATAAATAAGTAAAAAGAAAAAAATAAATATATAATTTTTAAAAAGATGGCTCTTGGAAGAACAATAAAATTGATAAATTTCCACACTAACTGGTCAATAAAAAGAAAGAAGGAGGAGGAAGAAGAAGAATTAAGAGGAGGAGAAAGAAGAGGCGGAGGAAAGAAGAGTGAAAACATAAATTATCAATCTAGGGAATAAGAGAGGTGATATCATTACAGAGTCTACCTATTTTTAAAAGGATTTTAAGATAATGTTATCAAGAACTTTATACCAATAATTTAAACAATGTTAATGAAGTGGAAAAATTCCTTGAAGATATAATCTACCAAAGTCCACTTAACAAAATAGATAGCCTGTATAGCCATATGTCTACTAAAAAAATTGAATTTATTGTTAAAAACTTTCCCAGAAAGAAAAGTCCAGGCTCAGATGACTTTACTGGTGAATTCTTTTAAACATTTGGAATTGGAAGAAATAATACCAATTCTATACAAACTCTTTCAGAAATTGAAAAAAAAGGAGTACTTCCCAATTTATTCTATGAGAGCCACACTATCATACCAACGTCAGACAAAGATTACAAAAAATGAAAACTATAGTGCTATATTTCTCATGAACATAAATATTAATATTCTCAACACAATTTTATCAAATAAGTCTAATAATATATAAAAAAGATGATGCATCACAAACAAGTAGGGTTTATCCCAGGAATGCAACATTGATTTAACATTCAAAAATTATCTGTATAATTTAACATATTAACAAACTAAAAAACAAAAGGCATATGATTATCTCAATAAACATGAAAAAAAGCATTTGACAACATCCAACACCCATTCCTTGTAAAACAAACAAACAAACAAACAAATCCTCTCAGCCAACTAAGAAAAGAAATTAATTTCCTCAACCTGACGAAAAGCATCTGTAAAAAATCTACAGTGGTCATCCTTAGTGGTGAAAAGCCTTTCTCCCTAAGATTAACATTAGGGTGTCTGCTCATACCACTATTCTTCAACATAATACTGGAGGTTCTAGCCAGAGCAATAAAGGAAAAGAAAAAAATAAAAGGCATACAGACTAGAAAGAAAGAAGTAAAACTATTTTTATTCACAGGCAACATGATCATCTACGTAAGAAAACCTGCTGGAACCTACAAAAATATTAGAAGAAATAAGCGATTTTTATCAAAGATGCAGGAGTCAAGTTCCATATACAAAAATCAGTTGTCATTTCTATATACTAGCAATGAACAATCAGAAATAGAAGTTAAAAAATACCATTTTAATAGCATCAAAAAATTAGAAATGTTTAGGGATAGATCTGCCAAAAGTTGTATAATAAAACCTACTCAATAAACAGAAACTACTAAAAGACATTAAAGACCTAAATAAATGAAGAGATGTATTACATTTGTGGGTCAAAACTTGAATATTTTTAATATTATAGACAATGTTTCTCTCCCTCCCCCATTTATATGTTGAAATTTAATCCCCAATATGATGGTATTTGGAGGTAGGGTCTTTGGGAGGTGATTAGGTCATGAGGATGAAGCCCTCATGAATGATATTAGTGCCCTGATAAAAGAGGCCTCAGAATTTCCCTGCCCCTTCTGCCACAGAGAAAAGAGCTATCTGGAAGGAGGTTCTTACTGAACACCAAATCTGCCTATGTCTTGATCTTAGGTTCTCCAGCCTCCAGAACTGTGAGAAATAAATGTGTTTTTTATAAGCCATCCAGTATATGGTATTTTTTGCCATACCAGCCTTAACAGATGGCTACAATGACACTTCTCCCCCAAATTAATCTAAAGATTCAATGCCATCCCAATTAATATCCCATCAGGCCTTTTTATAGAAGTTGACAAAACGATTCTAAAATTTATATGGAAATGCTAAGGACCTAGAATAACCAAAACAACTTTGAAATAACAATAATGTTGGAGAACTAGCACATCTGATTTCAAGACATTTTAAAGTTGCAGTTGTCAAAACAGGACAATATTGGCTTAAAGGTAGGTACACAGACCAATAGAATCAAAGTTCAGACATGAACACACCA
This sequence comes from Rhinolophus hipposideros, assembly GCF_964194185.1. Taxonomy (NCBI): domain Eukaryota; kingdom Metazoa; phylum Chordata; class Mammalia; order Chiroptera; family Rhinolophidae; genus Rhinolophus; species Rhinolophus hipposideros. Next base: position 70,819,911 of record NC_138055.1, read on the forward strand.
TGTATGGACAACTGATTTTCAACAAAAGTACAAAGGCAACTAAATGGTGAAAGGAGAATCTTTTCAACAAACATCCAAAACAATTGGATATCCATACGCAAAAATGAACTTTGATCCATACCTCATACCATATATAAGAAGTAATTCAAAATGGAGCATAGACTGAAATATAAAACCTAAAACTATAAAATTTTTAGAAGAAAACATTGGAGAAAAACTTCATGATTTTAGAACAGGCAGAGATTTTTAGTATCACACTAAATATGTGATCCATAAAAGAACAAATTTATAAACTGGACTTCATTGAAATTTAAAACATCTCTTCAAAGGACACGGCTAAGATAATGAAAAGACAAGACTGGGAGAAAATATTTGCAAATCATATATCTGATAAAGGATTTGTATCCAGAATATATAAAGAACTCTCAAAAACTCAATAAGAAAATAACCCAATAAAAAGTAGGCCAAAGCTTTGAAGAGAAATGTCATCATATAAGGTATACAGATGGCAAATACTAAGTCATGAAAAGATGCTCAACATCATTCATCATTAAGTAAATGCAAATAAAACCACAATGAAATACTACTACACACCTATTAAAATGGCTACTAAAATGACAAAGTTTGATTATAGAACGTGTTGGCAAGGATGTGAAGTAATTCTCATATACTACTGATGGAAATGTAAAATGGCATAACCAATTTAGAAAACAGTTTGGCTGGTTCTTTAGAAAGTGTAATGTATATCTACCACATGAGCCAGCCATTGTACGCCAGGTGGTTACCCGAGACAAATAAAAACCTATGTCTATACAATAATTGTATACAAACATTCATGGCAGCTGTATTTGTAAAAGCCAAAAAACCTAGAAACAACCCAAATGTTCACCAACTAGTTAATGAATAAGTAAATGATAGTATATGCATACATATATATTCCTCAACAATAAATGAACATTTATTGATACACACAAAGCTAAATCTCAAAGTAATTATGCTGAGTGAAAGAAGACAAAAAACTTGCATACTGTACGATTGCATTTATCTAAAGTTCTAGGAAATGCAAATGAATTTGTATAAACGAAAGTAGATCAGTGGTTGCCTGGGAAGTGGGGAGGAGCATAGGACAGGAGCAGGGATTACAAAGCAGCAGGAACAAACTTTTAGGGGTGATGGGGACGTTTAGTATCATGATTGTGGTAATGGTTGCACATGTATACACATATTAAAACTTATCCTATTGTATACGTCAAATACATGTAGCTTTTTATAGATCATTTATACTTCAATAAAGCTGCCTTTAAAGAGAAAAACACTCGGGAGAGAGAAATTGAAAATGCTTTGTTTTTCTAAGTGATCCATTCGTAAACTTCATTATATAAATCCGGTTACAAGCCAACTTCTTGTGACATGGTTCATAAATGATGATGACACATCACTGCGTCAGAACACCATGACTGAGAATGGATCCTCTCACATGTATATTGAATTGTTATTACAAGAAGTTAAGAAGCAACGACTGGTCACCCTAGTGGTTAGTGAGGAGAGCTAGGGACGTGACCTGGGTGCTCTGGCCTCAAATTCAGCCTATACGTGGGGCACATTTCAACAGGGCCAGAATTTTAGAGGAACTCAAAGAATTGCTTGCTGTTCCAACGTCTCCCAGGATGTAATCACTGGCTGTAATTTTTTACAGTCCAACTATTTCTGTTTCCAAGTGCTTCCAAAATGGGAATGTATAGCTGGCCTCATGGAGACGAGACACCATAGCACAGGGCCATTTAGGACAGTGTATAAACACAAAGAACTCACTATTTCTGGTGTCCCTTTCATTTGTCCATCGCAGTAACTACCTGGGGTTGTGTGCACATCCATTTGAATCAGTCCCATTGACAGCTGACACCAAGCCACATCTGTTGGAGTTAGCCTTTTCCCCTACCCCCTCCCCACATCAAACTCCTACAAGGTTGACATTGGCTCAGGTATTAATCATTGATCCACAGTCAGGACCAGAATATCAGAGTTTGTTTCCACTGATGTATGTGGCTTGAGCCAAAGAAAGTTAAGGCAGCTTGAGTTATTTGGGGCCCTTCTCCTCTGAAAAAACTGAGGATATGGTAGGACATAGAGAGTGATGATAAATACAGTTAATTAACAAAAGCTGCAGAAAAAACAGAGTTGGCTCTGAATAGAAATATGCTTTAAAAGCACTTTTTCTTGTTGTTGTTGTTTTAGTTACCATATGTTTAACTTACTGCTGTCATTTTTACTCTCTTATGCCAACTGGACTGATATAACACATTTTCTGTAGACAGATACAATTAATATTTCATGATTTCTGCAGTTGTCACAGTTTCACAATTATCCAACCCATCCTAGTTCTGGATGATTTTCTTTAAGCACCCAACTTAAAAAAAAAAAAAAAAAAAAAGGAAAAACCAGAAAAATAAAGGTAATTTCCCTAAATTCTCACCTCTTACTTTTCAGATGTTCTCATAAATAAAAACACACAAAAGCCTAATGGTATTATCCTGCATAATGACGTGACAAACATGGATTGTGTGTAGATTCTTATGATTATATTCCTGCCTTTACAGACTTCCACAGCCATTCTAAACAGAGCAAAACATTGCTTTATTTAAAAGAAACTCTTTCTTTAGAACATTTAGTAAACTTGGAATTGATTCATGAGAATTTGTGTTCCTTAGTACACTTAAACCTCTTCATCCAAAGTAATATCAATAAGAGCTCTCGTTCTCTATATGCTAACTAATATGAAGTACTCAGCTACACATCTTAGTTATTATTCTAACAACTGTATGAGAAGGCTTTATTACTTCCATTTTTACAGAAGAGGAAACTGAAGCTTAGAGAAATCAAATAAATTGTATAATTGCACACAGGTAGTAAGTGGCAGTGCTGAACTTGAACCAAAGACTACTTCCAGTGCTGAAATTTGAGTTTTAATAACAATGCATATTTTGCCTCCCAAAATGTACCTATCTTACATGTAAGTGAGTTTTTATGCCCATGCTTTTTTGCCCCTCCTCCTAAATGGAGGGGTTTAAAATGAAGGAGTCTTTCTGCTCCATGAGAAAATGAACTTAAGATAATTTTTCAAAAATGAACTTAAGATAATTATGCAAAAAATGAGCTAAATTCTAAAATAAAATCTCAAATCATAAAGTCCAAGTGTTTTAATCCAATAGAAGATATATCATTCCCCATTTATAAAATATTTATATTGACCTCTATTTCCATCGCCCTTTGTTATTTGTATAATTAGTTTCAGCATATTTGGAGCCTGCAACTAAATATCTTTAAATAAGCAAAGACAATAGTTATTCTTTGGAAATTGAAAGAATTTCTTAAATGTCACTGACAATAATAGTAATGATAATAAAATTACGAAACATCATCAAATGGTGGCATGAGGTGAGCCTCTGTAAAGCCCCCCTGGAATTTACAACTAATCGAACAACAATAACTCCACAAAGGACTCCCTGCACAGCAGACAGGCAAGACTAAGAGGCGCACTACTGAATTCACCTAAAGGTGGGCAGGCGAATCGCGCAAGCGAGGGAGGAGGGAAGGAAGAAGTGTGGAGATGGAGCCGCGTGGGCGCAGGACACAGACCTAGCTCAGTGCTCCGGGCTCGCTGCATCCTGGAACTACCGCAGCTGCGGGAGAGGGAAGAACTCGGACTGCTGGGGCTCCGCTTACGGCCTACAGGGCTGAGGGGAAAGCATATAACATGGCTGAAACCAACACTCACAGCAGAGACCTCGGAGAAAACACTGAGGGAAGAAGACTAAAAAATGGTGGTTTAAGCCCTCACTGACGAGCAGAGAGTGGAAGCCTTAGGCACTGAGACTAGCCCACCCCTCCCTACCCTCCCAGAGCTCTCCCCGCCCCCACCTGCCCGGTGCTAGAAGCAGAACAGTAGCAGTGTCAGATCAAAAGAACAGAATATTTGCTGTTCTGAGAACTGTGGACCGCAGACACAGATTCGTAGCCCAACTAGTTCCGGCAAAGGGGAGGGAGCAGTGGAAGCAGGATCGGCTATGGTGGTGGTTGCCACCATTGCTCTGAGCCACCTCTTACAACTCACCCCGCTCCTGGCCCCACCTATCTGGGCAGATCCCTGCAGGAGTAAATAGAACTGCTGAAACATATGGGCTCTGAATCTGGTGCAGGAAGAGCTTTGGAACTTCAAAAGCTCTCCGCATACCCACACAGACAGTGCGCCCTATGACCCAGGCGAACTATGAACAGAGGAGAAGCACATCTCCCAGGGAATCCTCCCATTGTGTGAGAAGCTGGAATAGTGCAGAGAAAACATAGCACTACTGTGTGAGAGAGAAAAAAAAGGCTGCAGTCGGAGAGAAAATAAAACATTATACCAACAAGTACTGGAAAACAAAAGAAAGACCTCTTCCTATCAACCTGTTACAGAACCCACTCCTGTAGGTGTCTAGGAAGAGAAATAATAAATCAGTAATTGCCATGAATAACCAAGGTAACAAGACAGCTCAGAAAGAAAGTGAAAAGTCTCCAGAAAAGGAACTTAAAGATATGGAAATATGTGATTTAAATGACAGAGAATTCAAGATTACAGTTCTGAAAAAACTCAACGAGATGCAAAAAAACACAGAAAGGCAGTTTAATGAACTCAGAAACACAATCAAAGAACAACATGAGCATTTTACGAAAGAGATGGAAATTTTTAAAAAGAACCAAATGGAATTTCTCGAGATTAAGAACTCAATAGAAGAAACTAAGAATGAAATAACCAGCTTAGGTAGTAGAGTTGACCAGATGGAGGAAAGAATCAGTGACATCGAAGATAGAAACCTGGAAATTACACAGATGGAAGACGGAAGAGACTTGAGACTTAAAAGAAATGAAAGAACTCTACAAGAACTTTCTGACGCCATCAGAAAGAGCAATATAAGAATAATGGGCATACCAGAAGGAGAAGAAAGAGAGAAGGGAACAGAGAATATATTCAAACAAATTGTCGATGAGAACTTCCCAAACTTGTGGAAAGAACTGGATCGTTGAATCCAAGAAGCAAATAAAACACCTAATTACCTCAATCCCAACAGGCCTTCTCCAAGGCACATTGTATTGAAGCTGTCTAAAATCAACGATAAAGAAAGAATCCTCAAGGCTGCCAGGGTAAAGAAGACGGTAACCTACAAAGGAAAGCCCATTAGATTATCATCAGATTTTTCAGCAGAAACTCTACAAGCCAGGAGGGAGTGGAACCAAATATTCAAACTATTGAAAGAGAGAAATTATGAGCCAAAAATAATATATCTAGCAAATATATCCCTTAGATATGAAGGAGGAATAAAGACCTTTCCAGACATACAGAAGCTGAGGGAATTTTCTAATACACGACCTGCACTATTAAGAAATGCTAAAGAAGGCTATTCGACCACCATCAACAAGGACAATTTGTGGCAACCAAAACATAAAAAGGGGGAGCATAAAGGCCTGAACCTGGAATATGGGAATGGAGAAAGTAAGGGTGCTGAAGAAAATGGAATACTCTAAATATTAAACTTTCTTTGACATAAACTTAAGGGTAACCACTCAAAAAAAATCCAGAACTGAAATACATACTGTAATAAAAGAAGAAACCGAGGGAAACATCATACAATACCACCACACAGAAATAATAGACAACCACAAAAAGGCAAAGAAAAAATAGAGACGCAGCCTTACCAGAAAAATAAAGATAGAATGACAGGAAATCCTCACATATCAATAATCACCCTAAATATAAATAGACTGAACTCAACAATAAAAAGGCACAGAGTAGCAGATTGGATCAAAAAACTAAACCCAACCATACGCTGTCTACAAGAGACACATCTCAGCTACAAGGACAAGCATAGACTCAAAGTGAAAGGGTGGAAATTGACACTCCAAGCAAATGGTACCCAGAGAAAATCAGGTGTAGCCATAGTGATATCAGATGAAACAGACTTCAGGGTGAAAAAGATAACAAGAGACAAAGATGGATATTTCATAATGGTAAAGGGCACTATACAACAAGAAGACATAAAAGTCATCAATATTTATGCCCCCAATCTAGGAGCACCGAAATATACCAAGCAACTACTAACAGAACTAAAGGGAGAAATTGACCAAAACACAATTATAGTAGGAGACTTAAATACATCATTGACAGCTATGGATAGATCATCCAAACAGAAAATAAATAACAAAATAGCAGCCCTAAATGACACATTAGATGAAATGGACATAATTGACATATATAGAGCACTTCATCCTAAAACATCAGACTATACATTCTTTTCGAGTGTACATGGAACGTTCTCAAGGATAGACCATATATTGGGACATAAAATCAGCCTCAGCAAATTTAAGAAGATTGAAATCATACCAAGCATATTCTGTGATCACACGGCTTTGAAATTGGATATCAACTACAAAAAGAAAGCAGGAAAAAACACAAACACATGGAGATTAAACAACATACTTTTAAAGAATGACTGGGTCAAAGAGGAAAGAGGACAGATCAAAAGATACATAGAAACAAATGACAATGAAAACACATCCTACCAAAATTTTTGGGATGCAGCAAAAGCAGTTTTAAGAGGGAAATTTATTTCATTACAGGCCTATCTCAAGAAACAAGAAAAATACCAAATAAATAAGCTCATGTTACACCTTAAAAAACTAGAAAAAGAACAAATGAAACCCAAGGTGAGCAGAAGAAAGGAAATAACAAAAATCAGAGCAGAACTAAATGAAATAGAGAACAAAAAGACAATAGAAAAAATTTAATGTGCCAAAGAGCTGGTTCTTTGAAAAGATTAACAAAATTGACAAACCCTTGGCTAGACTCACTAACAAAAAGACAGAAGACACTAACAAAATCAGAAATGAAAAAGGGGAAGTTACCACGGACACCACAGAAATACAAAGGATCATCCAAGAATACTATGAAGGACTATATGCCACCAAATTCAATAACCTAGAAGAAATGGACAAGTTCTTAGAAACATGTAGCCTTCCAAGGCTGAACCATGAAGAATCGGAAAATATAAACAGACCGATCACCAGTAATGAAATTGAATCAGTCATCCAAAACCTTCCCAAAAGCAAAAGTCCGGGACCAGATGGCTTCACTAGTGAATTCTACCAAACCTTCAAACAGGATTTAATACCAGTCCTGCTCAAACTCTTCCAAAAAATTGAAGAAGAGACAGTACTCCCTAACTCATTTTATGAGGCCAACATTACCCTGATACCAAAACCTGATGAGGACAACACAAAAACAGAAAACTACAGACCTATATCTCTGATGAATACAGATGCTTAAATCCTAAACAAAATTTTAGCAAATCGAATACAACAATGCATTAAAAAGATTATTCATCACGACCAAGTGGGGTTCATTCCCGGAGCACAAGGATGGTTCAACATCCCAAATCCATCAATGTGATACATCACATAAACAAAATAAGGACAAAAATCATATGATTATATCAATTGATGCAGAAAAAGCATTTGACAATATACAACATCCATTTATGATTAAAACACTTAATAAAATAGGTATAGAAGGAAAATACCTTAACATAATAAAGGTCATATATCAAAAGCCCTCAGTTAATCTCATAATTAATGGTGAAAAACTGAAGCCCTTTGCTCTACGTTCAGTAACACGACAGGGCTATCCCCTATCACCTCTGCTTTTCAACACAGTGTTGGAAGTCCTTGCCAGAGCCGGCAAGAGAAAGAAATAAAAGGCATCCAAATTGCGAATGAAGAAGTTAAATTATCACTCTTTGCAGATGACATGATGCTATATATAAAAAAACCCTAAAGACTCCACCAAAAAGCTGTTAGAAACAATCAACGAATACAGTAAAGTTGCTGGCTACAAAATCAACGTACAAAAGTCCATTGCATTCCTATATACTAACAATGAACACTCAGAAAAAGAAATACAAAAAACAATTCCCTTTGCAATTGCAGCAAAAAGAATAAAATACCTAGGAATAAACTTAACCAAGGATGTGAAGGACCTATATGCTGAAAACTATAAGACATTTTTGAAAGAAATTGAAGAAGACACAAAGAAATGGAAAGACATTCCGTGCTCATGGATTGGAAGAATCAACATAGTTAAAATGGCTATATTACCCAAAGCAATATACAGATTTAATGCAATCCCCATCAAAATTCCAATGGCATTTTTTAAAGAAACAGAACAAAAAATCATCAGATTTGTTTGGAACCACAAAAGACCCCGAATAGCCAAAGCAATCTTAAGAAAAGAAAACAATACTGGTGGTATCACACTCCCTGACTTTAGCTTGTACTACAGGGCTACAATAATCAAAACAGCATGGTATTGGCAGAAAAACAGACACGTAGACCAATGGAATAGAACTGAGAACCCAGAAATAAAACCACATAAATATGGACAGATAATTTTTGACAAAGAAGCTAAAAACATACATTGGAGGAAGGACAGCCTCTTCAATAAATGGTGCTGGGAGAATTGGATAGCCACATGCAAAAGCATGAAACTGGACTGCTATTTGTCACCATGTACCAAAATTAATTCAAAATGGATCAAAGACTTAAGCACAAGACCTGACACAATAAACTGCATAGAAGAAAACATAGGTACTAAACTTACGGACCTTGGGTTCAAAGAACATTTTATGAATTTGACTCCAAAGGCAATGGAAGTAAAAGCTAAAATAAACGAATGGGACTATATGAAACTTAAAAGCTTCTGCACAGCAAAAGAAACCATCGACAAAATAAAGAGGCAACCAACTGAATGGGAGAAGATTTTTGCAAACAGTGCCTCCGATAAGGGGCTAATATCCAAAATATACAAGGAACACATGCAACTCAACAACAAAAAAACAAACAACCCAACTGAAAAATGGGCAGAGGACCTGAAGAGACATTTCTCCAAAGAGGACATACAAATGACAAATAGACATATAAAAAAAATGTTCAACATCACTAATCATCAAAGAAATGCAAATAAAAACCACAATGAGCTATCACCTTACCCCAGTCAGAATGGCTATCATCAACAAGACAAATAGTAACAAGTATTGGAGAGGCTGTGGAGAAAAAGGAACCCTCATACACTGTTGGTGGGAATGCAGACTGGTGTAGCCGTTATGGAAGGCAGTATGGAGGTTCCTCAAAAAATTACAAATAGAATTACCATATGACCCAGCAATCCCTCTCCTGGGTATCTACCCAAAAAAACTGAAAACATTTATCCATAAAGACACGTGTGCTCCAATGTTCATTGCAGCTTTGTTTACAGTGGCCAAAACATGGAAACAACCAAAATGTCCTTTGATAGATGAATGGATAAAGAAGTTGTGGTATATATACACAATGGAATACTATCCGGTGGTAAGAAAAGATGATATAGGAACATTTGTGACAACATGGATGGATCTTGAGAGTATAATGCTAAGTGAAATAAGTCAGACAGAAAAAGCAGAGAACCATATGATTTCACTGACATGTGGTATATAAACCAAAAACAACAAAAGAACAAGACAAACAAATGAGAAACAAAAACTCATAGACACAGACAATAGTTTAGTGGTTACCAGAGGGTAAGGGGGGTGGGGGGTGGGAGATGAGGGTAAGGGGGATCAAATATATGGTGATGGAAGGAGAACTGACTCTGGGTGGTGAACACACAATGGGATTTATAGATGATGTAATACAGAATTGTACACCTGAAACCTATGTAATTTCACTAACAATTGTCACCCCAATAAATTTTCTTTGAAAATTTCATTAAGCCTCACACCTAAAAGTACCATGGTTTTATAAGTTCACTGGCCATGCAAACAATGTGATATGACATACATTAAAATATAAGACAGGCATCTTTATTCCATATTCCATATTGCACAGTAACTGCCAGAACACCTAATTCCTTTGCAAATCAACCTTTAGGACCTCCACTGCAATTTCAGTTTTGTTACCCATATTGAAAATTATGTACATAAAAGTAACAATAGATAATACTAAAATTAAAATATAAGATTAGCAACACCAATGGACTACATAGTGATTGAAAATGCAATTGCTTTTATAGGGTAAGCTGATACTTCTTATCCACATTCATGTATGCACGTCAACTCTTTCATATTTTATGTCAAAGGTATCATCTAGATTATTCCTAGGTAAGCTGAGGAAATAAAGAAGATTGAGGTATTTAAATTAGGAGCCTCATAGAAGGTTAAACAGACTCCTCTATCAATGTACAATTCAGTCACAGAGTTTTGGGTTTTTTCCGCAAGTGCTCTGCTTTTTCACCACACTAATGCTAAACATTATTGCTACTGGCAGCCCAGCATTTTCTCTTTCAAGAAGAGGAATGTGATATAGTTGGCACAGCAACTCATTCTGTGGATTCTCTAAATTCCAACTGAGCCATGCTCTCTAGGCTGGGCTTTGGAGATGTGAACTGTTGTCAAGTAGGAAGTAAGATAAAACACTGGACTAAGTTCACTTCAGGCCACTGACTTATCTGAATCCCTGTTCCCAGAAAAGGCATAATAACACAACCCTACTCTTCATTTTTCTCAGGAAGCTAACTTGAGTCTGTCATTCCATCCCGTCTTGGCTACTCAGCAACATGAAATCAGTAAAATTCTTCACAATGTCTTTTATACAGTATACATAGGCCTCCAATGCTCAGACATCTGCTTTACTGAGGCAATTTAAGAAAGTAGAATGAAATGGGATGATAAATACATGAATATAATTGACAGGAAGCTTTATTTCATAAAGGTATAGGGTAGTTTCAGGACTTTCAGAAGTGTGCTGTCCTGAGAAGGCATTCAGCCAGTGGACAAGCTTGCTCCTGAGGAGTAAGCCATCTTTAAACAACCACCCTCCTGAGTTAGTGTTCTCCATGACTCCCAAGTCTGTTCACATTGCAATTAAAGATGTAATCATCTGTGCTGAATGAGCAGAGTTTAGCAAGGGTCAAGTAGGTCTCAAAGGTTAGATAAAGAATCACACTGAGATTAACTCTCAGACACATCAGAAGCACTCTGGGCAAAACAGCAGTTTTTGGACAGGAAATTAAAAAACCTCCACTTTAATACTGCCTGCCACAAGCAGTAGAAGATGTAGGGGAAGGAAGCATGTTACTTTCAACCTCTTATAAATAAAATTTAAAGATTGTTCCCCCTCGTGTTATCTAGAATTTGGGCTCAAGTATATGTGCCCTTTTAAGCTCATTTCTGGAACGAACATATGAAGTATTTGTTTTATTCTACTGTCCTGTGTGGAGTCAAGCATAAAATTAAATGGCTTTCTCCTGAATGAAACAGTAATAGTAAGAATAGCCACAGTTTATCAAATGCTTAGTACTTGCCAGGCATGAATCTAAGCACTTTCTATTAACAACCAAATGAGGTAGTTACTAACGTTACCACAATTTCACAGATGAGAGACTGAGGTTCAGAGGGAATACCAAAATCCTCCTCCCCTTCAGAGCCTGATTCAATCATCATCTCTAAGAAGCCTTCTGCCTAGAACCTTGCGCCCTCCAGGCTTTCTTGCTCACTCCCTCCCTGAATCTGCATTGCACCCAGCACATTCCTCCCCCGTGGTTCCTATTACATGGTATTGTGATTATTTCTGCACATCCATTTCCCCAGCAACACTGAGCTCATAGAGGGCAGAGACCATGTCTTGGATTTTTTGTAGTCACAGCACCTTTTAATGCTGCTTGGCATATACAAGTGGGGACTCAAGAAATGTTCACAACTGAAAGGATACATAAATGAATGAATGGAGAAAAAACATTTAGAAAAATAAAACATTATAAGAAAAGGACCTAAAGAAAGGAATAACTGAATAACATGAAGAAAGCTATCCAAGATTTTTTTTAAAACTTACTTTAGACTTGATGTGTGTATACTACCAGTTCCCCTATCTGTCAGAGTAGCCAGACAGTGACATGCTTCTCCAACAGCAGGGCACAGGGCTGCAAGGCATGGTGGAAAGACTGCTGGATTTAGAGTCCGCCTTGAGTTTTAGACCTGACTCTACTGACTCTACTGACCAATGGTCTGAGCTGCCTTTTCTCATCTGTGAAATAGGTGTTCACCGTGATTTAGAGGAATCATACTGTATATTTGAATGTATTTAATAGGAGTGATACAAATGTGAATGACTCTAATAGATAGACATTATACAGGACTTCACACTTTGCTTAACTTCCTGCCACAGGGAACTAGATGGGAGCTAGGTCCTGTGGAGCACGCACTCAGTGCCAAGCACTGTGGAAGCCCTTCATGTACATAATCCCACCAGCCCTGGGAAGTGTAGGTACTATTATCCTAACTTTACAAATGAGAAAAACAAACTTGAAGGGGTTGAGTGACTTACCCAAAGCTATTTGTAAGGGGTCAAGCTGGGAATTAGTGTCTTACTGATTTTAAAACAAGTGATCTTTTCACCAATACTCTGCTGCCTTCGTGGAATAACAGTTGTCCTTGTACAAAATTATCTGAACTTATGGTTAGAAGTTCTGGCTGCCAGGACTAAGAAAATTTTTGAATATTTGTTATATTATAATCTATTGGCATCTTTCATATTGAAGTTTATGAGACTGAGTCAGTCGTTTTCCTTGGAGTTTAAGAGGGGCCATAAATGTCAGCACTCTGCTCTGCCTAAGCTCAGAACCAACAGAGACAGACAAAAGCATGAGACTCGTGGAGATCATGACATATTTGTTACTGATTGAGTGGGACCGAAGAGTGTATTTAACTCCGGATTTGCTGCCCCATTATGCAGACTTACCCACACCCCACACCCCCCAGTCACTGCCATCATTTAATATTGACAGGCCATGCCCACAGCAAACAGCTTCACCTTGTGGCAGAGAGCCAATACAAATGTACCTTTTAGTGGACAGACGCACTGAAATAAGAGCAAAATAAGGAGCTTAGCTGAGCCTGCTCAGTTCTTACTCTCAAACTCACCAATCAGCTAAGTAACTGCTCTGATGGACATGAGTGAAGAGGCCAAGAGAACCTGCAAGAGCCTCTCCCAAGGTCTGCCTCCCTAGGGCATGAGATGAATTTCCAGTCCCTCTATGGAAATGTAAGTGAGCGATAGAACCAATTCTGGTTTCTTGTGTTTTCTATTTTAAAAGTGGAGAATGGGAGGGTAATGTGAATTGATTTACTCTTTTATTTACACTAATTGGAAAAAACTAAAAGAGAAATCTTAGAACGTGATAAACAGATGCTTGAAGACTCTCTTCAATATGTCAGCCCAAAGTTTCTTAAATGGCAACTTACATTCAGACCAATTATTTCCCTGTCTACACCCATGAGATTATATGAATAAACTTTTTTTTGAACCAGTTAACTTCCTCTTCCCTTTTGCTACTTCCCTTTAGTCATCCAAGCCTGTGGTCAGAATGTGGCTCTAATTCACTGTGTTATGAAAACATTGGTTGGGCAATGCATTTGTACTTATTAAGCACCTATTATTTGCCAGGTACTGAGAAAACAGAGCCTCCCCAGGAGCTTCCTTCTTGTGAGGGAGACGGATGGTAAGCATGTAAGCAAACAAGCTATTTTATGATATTGATAAGCACGATGAGGAAGAGAAGTAGGATATAATGCTAAGGAGGGGTCCTTCATTAAGACCTGCATGATGAGAAGTTGGCAGCAATATGAAGATCTGGCAGAGAGCAGTACAGGCAGAAGGAATAGCACAGAGGCCCTGAGATGGGCATGAGCTTTATGTATATTCAAGAGGCAGGGAAAAGGTCAGGGTTGGCTAGAAAAACAAGAATGAGTGGAAATACAGGGAGATAAGGTCAGAGAGGGGCCAGGAACTGGATCTCACAAGACTTGCAGGTAATGTGAAGGGGGTTGGTATAATGGGAAGCCATCGAAGGGTTCAACCAGGATATGGCTTGGTACGACATACACATGATCACTCTTGATGCTGTGAAAAGCACCAATTGCAGAGGGCAGAGTAGAGGCAAAATCAACTGAGAGATGTTGGTGGCTTAGACTAGAGCTTGGAACTTAGCATTGATGAAAAATGACACAATTCGGGTTATATTTAAGAGGTAGTACTGATGGGAGATTCTGACAGATTTGGTGTGTGAGGAAAAGAAGGAAATGAAGGATAAATCCTAGATGTGGGGCCTAAGTAATTAGTGGGGCTATTGATCACCTGGGGAAGACCTGAGGGGTATGGACCAGGGAGATGGGTGGAATCACCCCCATTTTGGGCCATGTTAAATTTGTGGTGTCTCTCTGACACACAAGAGATGTTGAGAAGACAAACAAACATGAATCAGGCTGAAGAAAGAGTTCTGGGCTGGAAGGATATATTTGAGAGTCATTGAGACCTGATAAAATTAGTTAGGGAAGGGAAAAAGAACAGAAGCAGAGCTCTGGGAAACTCCAATATTCACAAGCACGTAGAGAAGAGCCTGCAAAAGAGACAGATCTAGAGGTCTCTTTGAGTATGATGATAAGGAATCCTAGACAAAATTTTTGTTTCAAAGAGGAGATGGTCGACAGTGTCAAGTACCTCAGTATAAGAGGAGGTCAGATAACTGGCCACTGGTTTTTCAATGGGTAGTCCCTGTGACCCTGATATGATCTGTTGCAGTAGAATCAGGGGACATAGGTGATTGGGCTTCTAAAGCCTTTTTCCGTCTTATGGTTCTATGATTTTAATGACTTGCCCCAAGCTATAAATATCTCCTCCTGTACTTGTCCCTGAAGCTTCCCTCCGGAGCTCTTTTTGTTGTCCTCACTTTCCCCACTAATTCAAAACAAATAGGGATTTCACTTGAAGAAAAATTAAATAAAATGAAATACTGTAATCCATTGAACTTATCCCTAGGTTTTCCAAAAATTCAACAATTCTTGTAAGTGCCACAGGAATGCGTTGGTGGAACCCAGTGTTTATGTTGTTTTCTCCGATTTCGCTCCTTGAATTACCTCACTCAACAGAAGGCCTTGCAGGTCTGGTTTAACAACCTCTCTTCAGCTGCAATTATAATCTATCACAGATCATTCCTGGTGTCACATCATTCTTTGAAATGAATCAGCTTTTCAAATGGAGGGGATGTAGCATAATTTTACTAAATAGTTACTATTAACGTTCTATTTATGCGATGTGCATTATGTGCAAGAGAATGCTATTCGTTTCATGCCTTAGAAGAAGAAAACGTGGGTTTATGTATGTGCATGTGTGCACAAACTCATATACACTTTTAATCTTATATGGGTCAGGGGGAATCTGATACAGTGGTTCTCAATTGGGAACGAGCTCAATTTTGCCCCCCATGGGACATATGGCAACATCTGGAGACATTTTTGGTTGTCATATTGGAGGATGCTAGGCATCAAGTGGATAGAGGATAAAGATGCTGCTAAATGCCCTATATTGCCTAGGGCAGTTTCCTCCATAACAAAGAATTTTCTTATTGCAAATGTCAAGAGTGTCCAGGTTGAGAAAACCTGATGTCATGACGGAAGAACAGAGAGCACCAACCTGAATAGAATATTCCACAGACAGTGCGTCTGGTACAGCAACTTCATTGACCTGGTCATATCTGTCCATTTAACTGATCTATAATGTAATCACTAGACTGCTAGGAACTTCAGGTATAAAGCACAGGAAGGGATATATTCACTAATTTACACAGGCTGTGCAAGCTGATGTCCACAGAATATCATTGTCTAAATTTCAAACGTTAACATAATATATGTTAACATCTAGCCTCTCGTCTAGCCTCCCTCAAACCTCATGAAATGAGGTACCAGACTTGCCTCAAGTTCCTAATTCAAATGGTCATCTGGTATCACCTGAATGCCCCAAGGCTGGCTTTATGCAATGCTGACCACTGTACTAAAGATCTAGCCACCAATTCAATACCATCATTTCTCTCTGCAGGCCTCTAAGGAGTCTTTTATCCTCCTACATGCCTGGCACAGTCAGAATTAAACCTAACAATGCTAGATGGGAGGACAAGTGACCAAAGTAAAATGATCAGCAAATAAATAGAAGGGCTGGCAGCATCTTACGGAAGCCATAATACCTCCTTCTTTCTAGGACCCAGCAGTTCAGTATCTGACAATACCCACAAGTTTTCTTTAAAAAAAAAAAAAAAATTCCTCTTGAGACTCAAATCCCAGCTGAAAATCAAACTGGCCTAAATTTAGTAAAGAGCCTACTATCCTCTAACCTCAAGGTCAACTAAATATCTAGTCTTCTTTTCACAGCATGACTAAGTCTTTTATCCTGTCCTTGATGGGGAAGGGCTTATTCAAACAATATTTATATTATATTCTTAAAGTAAACCTGAGCCTAGAGAAAAAAAAATACAACTCAATGTCCATAACACAACACTAAAGAACTACTGAGTGGAGAAGCTTCCCACAATCAGAGAAATAGCTCGGGTTTCCATTTAATTCTTACTTGCTCAAATGCCAAAGTAACTTTTCTAGGAGGAGAATGAGGTCATTCTTCACAGAAAGGCATCACTGTCTGAAAATTCATATGACCAGGAAACACAAGACCAATATAATGAGAGGTTTCAGAAATGTGAACTAAAATAAAATGAGCTTAAAAGATGACAAATCTGTACATGTGACTTAAGCACATGAAGCTATATTAACAAAGTACTTTGGGTTCTTTGCTTCTTTTCTAGAGAAGGACGCTCTCCCATACCTGGCACTGCCCCATACCAAAGTGTCCCCAATGTGACACATCAATGGGGTTCTTCCAAACAAACAAACAAACACCATGGGAAGGCCAGCAGCCTGGTACTTCAGGGCTTGCTTGATTGTTTAGGGGAGGCGAGTACCTGGATGCTGGGGCCCTGAAATGCTTAGGGCATGAACCCCATGTTATCACAAATCGGGAAACACTGACAATAACATGCAAAGAGAGGAAACAGAGATGTCACAATGTCATCAATCTCTTGACTTATTTACATCTTGAGTTTTTCTTGCCTACCTTATTTTTCCAACTCACACAGCTATACAATATAGCATAGGGATAGAGCACGGGCAAGGTCAAATTCCAGCACTGCCTTGTCCCAACTGTTTGATCTTAGACAACTTACTTGACTTTCTGTTACTTAGCTTCCGTATTTCAAAATGGTGAATAATAATGAAAACGGCCACCTAGAGCCACTGTGATGGTTAAATGAAGTAGTATTAGTAGTGGCTTAGCGGAGAACCTAACAATTGTTAAGTTCATGAATACCAATCACTATGGCCCACAATTTGGATTCAAAGATTGAAGAGAGCAAAAATCTAGACGACCTCAAAGATGATCTAATTCAGACCCATTTTAGAAAATAGAAGCTCAGAAAATTTATGTGATGCACTCATGGTTATATTGCTAGTTAGCAACAGGATGAAACTACAATCCAGGTCCCTTGAACTCTAGACCAGTGCTTTTGCGGGGGGAGGGGTGCAGGAAGAACGGTGTACGTGTGTGAAGACATGTATTAATCAGTTCTCCTGCTAGAGAGACCATGGATACTTTCATGTCGTGGAAGCACATCTTTTAAAGTCTGTTGCCTGCATTCATCCAGTCAGACCATGCTTTTAGTTGCAGGGAAAACAGCTGGTCCAGCCTGGACTTGTCACACAGTCACCCCGAGTCTCTAAACAAGCCATTATCTGGCAACAGCAGATTGGGACCATCTGTCACTGCAGGGCACATATGGCCCCACTAGACTGTAAGAATAAGGTTGTCACAAAAGGTCATTAACTAAGCATCACTTTTTTTGTGATGAGCTCTAAGCAGGCACCATGATCTTCCCATTTCATCTCCATTTCTCCAACTCTCTCCAGCATTTGGAGAAACTGAGGTCAAATAAATCAGGAGTCTTCCTGCCATGGCTCCAGGCAAATTCCAGAAAGGTTTTCTATTCATTTGCTTTCCCTCTGGTGAGTTTAAATTCTTTCCCAAACATGTTTTACTTTCTCTTCGTAAAGAATCCCAGAGGAGTCAAGTTTGTAAATAGTGCCTAATGAAACAGAGATTCGATTTGCATTAAATATACATGAGAGACGAAGGAAAAACAAGGGTGAGTTGAGCCAACTTTTAAGGGTAGATGGTACTGGAACAATGAAGAAAGAGTCATGCCCCTCTTATTCACAAAGACAATGACCTAAGCATTACAAATGAGGTCGTCACATTTTCAGTTTTTTAAGTTCAGAATAATAAAGAGTGCTTTTAAAATACGACTGCAGATTCTTTGATATTTCTTCTGTGGAGAGATAAGTTCTATGTGTTATCACTTTGAATATAGGCAGGTATGCCTGCTTCAACCCATAAAGTGTGGTAATCTTGATGCTACATGACTTGGAAAGCTACATTATAAAAGGCCATGCAGCGTCCACTTTACTCATAGGTGAACTTCCTCGTAAAGCCCTGCCCCACCATGTAACAAGGCTCCATGCTATGAGGAAGCCCAAGCGACATGGAGAGGCCCCAAGTAGGTGCTCTCGCTGACAATCCTGTCTGAACCCCACCTTCCAGTCATCCCTACCTGGGCACCAGACATGTGAGTGAAGAGCTCCTGGCCATGCCAGTCACTTCCAGGCATTCAAGTCTTCCCTGCTGAAGCCCCGAACATTGTAGGGCAGAGACAAAGCCCTTATTATTCTGTACTGTTTAAATTTCTGACCCACAGACTCTACGGGTGTGATAAAAATGGCTGCTGTTTTATACTTGTAAGTTTGGTGTGATCTGTTATACAGTAGCAGATCATCAGAACGGCATTCATGACACGGTGAAAGCATCCTGGCTATTTTTAATGACTGTAACGAGGACAAAGAGATCTAGTCCTCTGCGGCCCCAGCTCTATGCGTTATCTCATTTAACCCACAAGGAAGTCCTGTGGGTTAAGGGTCATTTTTTTTCCCACCTCCTAGGTGAGGAAACTTGAGTCTCCACAGGATTTAAAACAACTCGCCCAGGGATGAAGCTGAAATCTGCACCCGAAACTTTTTGACCACATTTCACTTTCGATCAAGTGTCCAGACTGAGCCACTTGTTATATCCCAGAAATCACACAACCACTGTAAGTAAAAATCGGCCTTTATCCTCAACAACCACTTTTAAGCACCTCTGCATGCCAGGCATCGTGCTAAGTACTCATAACAGGGAAGAAATCAAACCCATATCCAGTCCTTTCCTCCAATCTCATGTCTACACTTTTTCACCCTCCCTTTCCACGTCACAGGTAGTTTGTAAAATCCACCTCTCTCAGACACTCCCCTGCTTAAGCTCTTCCAGATGTTTCTTTCTCACCTGTGCCGTTGTGATTCACAAACCAGGTCTAGTGACCAGTGTCAAGTCTGGCTGCATGCATGTCAACTAAGGCGCTATTATAATACAGATTCTCAGGCTTCACTTCCAGAGATTCTGATTCAGGAAGTTTCTCTATACATATATTCAAAGCTCCCTAGTGATTCCTATGTGCAGCCATATTGGAAAACACTGGCCAAGAGAATAATGTCCAAATTCGTTAGCGTCACATATAAAATACAGCATATTCTGGCTATCATCTTCTCCCACATCACTTTCTGCTATTCCCTCATCCTTTGATTCATTCAACAAACATGTCCTTTGAGACCTTGCAGTCTATCTTTTGTGCCTTATACCAGGATGGCACTTCCCCACCAAACAATCTGGTGAAAGCATCTCCCCTTTCATGAACTGTCCCTGACTCACCTCATCCTTACAAACATAGTCTTTCCCCGAGTTCCTACTGCCCCTTGAATCCACCTCCAATCACTTAACTCATGGCTGAGTTGTGTGCTGAAGCCAGGGGCCCAGGCTTATTCATTTTAGAATCTCCAGTGTTAACACAGTGCCCCATTTACCAAAGATATTCAACAAATGTTTGCTGAATGAATAACCCAATGTGTGTCCTTTCAGCTTTAGCTGCCAAGAAACTCAGAGCCAAATCCAGTTACCAAGTGCAGTAATTAGCTCATCCCAGGTGCCTGGTAACATCTGCTCCCTGTTTCTTTGAGATGGTCTCTGTTCTCTTTTTAGCCATAATTGTCCTATTTTACACTGGGTTTAATTTGCATACTGTTTCAAATCCTTTTAAAAGAAGGTGGGTTGTAAATTCTGAATAGATCAATAGATACATGAGTTCCTCAAAAGACACCTGTGTTATACCTATAGCATAGGAGTAAGGGGGGAAATTACTGAAAAATACACTACACTTCTCAAGTCCAATGACTGCTACTTTTTCATGTTCTCTTAAGTGGATAAAAATAGAGAACTATGAGTATACGGAAATATGTACTCAGAAGAATGTTTATTCATTCCACAAATAGTTACTGAACATCTACTTTGTACAAGGGTGACATGGGTGACAAAGACATGATTAAGATCCCAGCAATCAAAGAACAAACACAATGTATTGTACGTTAGATGAGACCTGTATATGAATACAATCTTGCAAATTAGAAAATGTTAATGTCTATATTAGGATGAAAAAAAGAGAATATTTCTACCTCTTAGGGATCAGAAAAGGCTTCAGAGATGCCATATCATCTGACCTGGGCTTTAAAGATGAACAGGGTTCAGACATATAGAGAGAGTTAGACAGAGGCAGGCATTCCAGGTAAGAGAAAAAACGTAAGAATGTAGACCAAGCTGCGATTTGGCTGGATAATGATATCTAACATTTATTGTGCTCTTACTATGCACCAGGCATTGTATTACATGACTTATTGTTATTTTTTTAATCTTTAAATAACCCTATGGGTTAAGCGCTCAAGGTCA
Organism: Rhinolophus hipposideros; assembly: GCF_964194185.1. Classification (NCBI taxonomy): domain Eukaryota; kingdom Metazoa; phylum Chordata; class Mammalia; order Chiroptera; family Rhinolophidae; genus Rhinolophus; species Rhinolophus hipposideros. The sequence continues at coordinate 70,840,770 of NC_138055.1, forward strand.
CACAGCCAGCAAGTGAGAGAACTGAGATTCAATCGAGGCAGACACTGGGGCTTGATGCTTAAGCACTCCCAGATACTAACTCAAAAAACAAAGACTGGGACTTGGGAATAGTAAGAGATGAGACCAGAAAGACAGGATGGGGCTGAATAGTTAAGGGTTTACAAGCCAGGATAAGTAGTGTAACCTTGATTCTGTTAGCAATACACAGAAATGGAAGAAGTTTTAAGGAGGAAAAAAAGAAAAATGGCACATTTTATAGGAAATAAGTTGTTATTTCATGAATTCATACCTGAATCAATAATGAATTTTTAAGGTAGATTAGTGAAGCATTGGTGTATACAATAGATTGAAGGGAGAGATATTGAAAGAATGAAACCAATAGATTAAAGAAAAAGAGAGAGCAGTAACAGGGGCTTGAGTAGGAAAGTGACCACGAGAGAGAAAAGAAAAAACAAACATGGAGCCTGATCAGACACAGAATAATGTCATGCACCTGAGCAACTGGAAGGACAGTCATGTCATTCAGAGAAAGAAGCTGTGAAATAAATGTGGTAGGTGTGTGGGAAAAGAGATTCAGGGGAGGCAGGACCCAGTGGAGCTGTTCTGCAGGATGAGGATTCAGGAGAGAGGTAAGAGGAAAGGGTGGCCTTGAGAGTCATCCACGGAGAGGAAATCATCAAAACCATGACATGAAGAAAATTGCCAAGACCAAGTGTATAAACATAAAAGGATTTTCAAAATAATGCCAAGAAACACAGGGTAGAAGGTGAGAAGAAGAGGATTCAGGGATGTCAGGTGGTGTGAAGCAAGTCAAGAAGAAAAGAGGTTCAAGATAAAGGGAAAGTGAGAGAGAAGGGACAGGCAGATAGGGCTTTGAAAAAGAGAATTAACAAAAGGGCATTTTATCTATCAAGTGAGAAGTGACTGTTCAGACATGTGATTATGGATGAAAAAGAAAGAGCCATCTAGCATGGAGCTAAATAATCATTTTGCATTACAAAGTGTAATACAGGTCAGGGGTTGCAAATCCAGATACCAAAGGGGCCAGGCAGCTAACATGCAAGAGTAAAACAGGCTGAGTACAAGAAGATCATGCAGCCCTCTGGATCTTTCACATCCTATATTTTATGGAGTCGTTGATGCACAGAAATGTTTCTGTATCTAAGGAAAACAAGACTATAAGGCAATGAAAAACTGCTACTGAACTGCGTCTCAGTGTAGGACAATAGGAAGTGGTAGGGTCTATAGTTAACTAGAGAATGCATACCCTTTCTTTTTTCTTTTTTATACAGTTTATTGGAGTGACAATTGTTAGTAAAGTTACATAGGTTTCAAGACTACAATTCTGTAATACATCATCTATATATCATGCTGTGTGCTCACCACCCAGAGTCAATTCTCTTTCCATCACCATATACTTGATCCCTTTTACCCTCATCTACCACCCCCCTACCTCTTCCCCTCTGGTAACCACTAAATTATTGTCTGTGTCTATGAGTTTTTGTTTCTTCATTTGTTTATCTTGTTCCTTTGTTGTTTTCAATTTTATATACCACATGTCGGTGAAATCACATGGTTCTCAACTTTTTCTGTCTGACTTATTTCGCTTAGCATAATAATCTCAAGATCCATCCATATTGTCACAAATGGCACTATTTCATCTTATGCATACCCTTTCTAAAGGCAGAAGCAGAAATTCAATTCTAGGAGATTGTTATGTGCAAATGTGGGTCCAGTGTTGCCAGTTCCCCAATGTGTTAAGAGAAAGACAAAAGCAGACTTTTATGTAAATCTCCCAATTTTTAAATGTTAGGGGAGAGGAAAAAAAAACATGGTATGAATCAATAAAACAGATTTGCAGGCAGAAGCCAACTCACTGCTTGACATCCTGAATTCTCCTGAATCTACTGTGATTTCGTGAAGTCTGGCAATGAAAGAATGAAAAAGGCAAGATGTGTATTGACAGGATAGTGAAATTAAGGAAGTTTGTTTGTTTTAGGATTATGAAAAACTGAGCATTTTTATTGGCTGTCAGGAAGATAGCCTAACGATCAACAGAAAGATATTTGAAGTTGTATGAAAAGAAGTACAAACTAAAACAACAATTCTATTTTGTTGGGTTTCAGTATACATTTTTTTTTTGATAAATAATAATCAGGAAGAGAGAGAAAGCTCTTTGTTAAATTAAATTCAGAATTAATTGATTAACAATAAGTCACAGCTGTGTGTTACATGCTATTGTCACTTTCTTTTCCAAAGAGGCAGTTTCTACAGGAGATTGACAACCTATAGGTAAGACAGAACTAACTAACAGCCAGTATAATTTCATTACTGAAACAGGAGTTCCTCTCTTTGTGATATATCAATGAGTACTGTCACTGTGGATAAAGGACATATCATTGAGCCGCTCACACCCTTCCTTTCAAGCAATAAAAACACTCTTCTGTGAGAAGCAACTTTGACTTGGGGTTCAGAATTCATAAGTTTCTAATCATTTGGAAACTAGTTAATGTTTCAGGGCGCCACCAAAAAAATGAAATAAAAAAGTCCATTAAAGAATTTAAAATATAAATAAACCCAGCCAGCATTTGTTCAATTGTTCTGGAAAAATTGCCAGCTTTTGTTGTTTAGCTCGGCTCAGTGCAGGAGAGGGGAAGTAAAAGAGAGCCATTGACAGTCTTTAGATTCCAGAAGCTGTGACTTGTGAGACATGATTCACAGGCTGATGGTTAGCACTGGATTGTGAAAAGTCCATCAGTACCTCTACTTCCCAGATGAAACTAAGGCAATTCAAACTGGGTAAATGGATTATCAAATTAAGTTTTAAGTATTTTCCAATCCAGTGTCATAGGGATTCTGAAAAACTGTTTTGTTTTTTTTAAGAAAAAGAAAAGGGAAAAAACACAGTGCCTGTTTAAAAACAGGGCATGTTTTTAAAATGCCTTTCTAAACCCTCTAAAAGAAAATTTTTTTCTCTAATACATCAATACTTTCTTCTCCCCAGCTTCCAAGGCCCTTCAGGATTGGCCCCACCTTACAAACCCAACCTATTCCCCATTATTCCCAAAGTAGGTCCTTTGCTCTTATTGGCCAGCCACCCTAGAATGGTGATATCCCACAAAGACACCATGTGTTTATTTATCAAATACTTTAGAGTACCTGTTACGTGCAGGCACATACTCAGTGGTGGGAAACAATAGTGAATGACATGAACATGGTCCCTGCCCTCACAATGCATACCAGGTTTGGTTCCACCTCTGACATCACTCATACTCTCCTCTACAGAAATGCCCACCTTCCTGCTCTCTGCCAGCCCATTTTCCTCATCCCTCTTCCAGTACATCTTCCCTGTATGTTATTGATTGATTTATCAATCTCTTCTCTGAACCTCATCGGTTCTTATGAGCCTGTAAAAGTAATGCAGAATTTAATGACAGACTGACCTATATTACCTGCTCTTGTCTTGTGGACGCCATATTATCTCCCCAGCTAAGCCATAAAGCTCCTGAGGAAAAGAACCACATCCTTTATTTTTCCTCTGCCTTCCCTGTAGTCCAATACAGAACTCAGCACATTTTAAGAATGTATCGCAGATGACTGATTATTTTCCCAACTGAATTTCAGAGTAGTTCATTTATCCTTTATATTAGTTTCCTATGGCCTTTGTAACAAATTGCCACAAACTCGGTGACTTAAAACAACAGGAATGTATTTTTTCTGAGTTCTAGAGGCCAGAAATCTGAAATCAATATCACTGGCCCAAAACCAAGGTGTCAACAGGGCTTCCCTCTGGAAGCTCTAGGGGAATATTTATTTCTCGCCTGTTCCAGCTTGTGGTGGCTGCCAGCATTTGTTAGTTTGTGGCCACATCATCCAATCTCAGCCATTATGGTCACATTATCTTCTCCTCTTCTCTCCTCTTCTATTTGTATTAAGTCTCCCTCTGTCTCTCTTGGATAAAGACACTTGGGATTGCATTTTAAGGCCCACCCAGATAACCCAGGGTAATCTCCCCATCTCAAGACCCTTAACTAATTCACATCTGAAAGACCCTTTTTCCATGTAAGGTAGCATATATAAGTTCCAAGGATTGGGGCCTGACACCTTTTGGGGGCTATAATTCAGGCTACTACACCCTTAGATTAAACAAAGCCCTTTGATTCAATAGAGCTATAGCAAACAAATAAATAAAATCAATTAAAATCATGAAGCATATTCTCTCTCTCATCCAGGGATTCCTTATCCAGGAAATTCAAATACCCAACAGACAGACAAGAATCAGAAGATAGCATAAAACAGATATAATCTGCCAAAAGAATTAACTGTTGGGAAAGCAGTAGTTTAAAATAAGTCAAAAGTATTGGTACTGTTTTTGGTTGTCACGGGATCAAAAGAAGATTGTTTCAAAGTAGGATAGTTGGGAAGACAATGAATTCAGGTTATTTTTCTGGGGAACAGAGTTTTCCTAGTGGCATTCAACCATAAAACCAATCTTTTCCCACGCAACACTGCAGATGAAAATAAATATCCAGTCCTTTTATTAAAGTGATAAAGCAAGTAGATCACAGGTTGACTGCATTCAATGCAGACTGGATCTTAGCGTACTTAGAGAATGACTCAACCACTAGGGTTATTGTCTACATGTTCAGAAAGCTAGGATAAAAGCCCTAAAAAGGAGAAAGATTCATCCTTTGGAAGGTGGAATCCCAAAGGTGTCTGCATAAAGTGTGGAAACAGTTTTAAAATAGAAACAATCATTCAGTGAGGATGGTCTGAAAAGCAGCAAAGTTCTAGTTTTCAGAGTTTGAGTTGTCTTGGATTGAGTTATGGTATAATCACCAGACATTCTGCCAATATGGAGGTAGTTTTTAAGGGCCCTGCTACATGTATGTGAAGAGACAAACAGTGAAAAGCATCAGGCAACTGGAAACTCTGAGGTCCAAGATCAATTTTCTAAGGAGGAAGTACATACTGCTGGTGAAACCAAATTGATTGACCTGTTGAAATGCTAACTTAGTTGGCTTAGTAAATGTAGTCACCATTTTTCCATAGCAGGATTTGAGTAAACACAGATAGATACTGCCTTTATTTGTAAGATTCTAATGAAAAAAAAAATCCCAGTATGATTTATAACACAAATACAAATCCCCAGGGTCACTCAACCATCACCCAGCCAACCTGCAGGTTCCCCCAGTGAACTGGTGTAGGGACAGGCAGCTCAGGGGCCCCCAGGTATCAATCACAACAGTAGAGCCAGCAGAGGTACTGATGACCCCAAACCACCAAGAACAAGGCATGTTACTATCTAAGCTCCTATGGCCAAGGCAAGGAAGTGCCTAATACATTTTTAAATAAATTGCACAAAAGCACTTTTTAAAAGTATTTTTAAAAGAAATTATCTTCATTTATCTGGGAATTTTTCTTAGGAACATCTTCTCTCCCAAAGAAGCTAAATCAGAGGCAATTCTTCCCTCTTGTCAGTGTGGCTCAAAGCAATTTTCTCCAACTCCTAAGACCCCAACAGATCCATCACCCCTCAGGCCTCAGTTTAATTCTCATCTCAGTGTGGACTTTAAATTATTTTCACATCATAACATGTCAACTGTTTGTCTTCCCTCTTTAAGCTCAGTCTTGGAGGGAGAAACAAACATCCTTCATGGAGGCAGCTTTGTTTGTCCAGACCCTGTCCCCTGGAAAAATTATGATCAGCAGGAAATGAAAACAATGAGCATTGCTTTTGTTGTCATTGATTTCAGTGACATTTTGAAAATGGAGCACCTAAGCCAAACCAAATCCCAACCTCATTGTGACCAAAAATCTAAAACGAGGAACTTCACGCGTAACATTAAAAACTCAATTGTCTCCGGTTACAGCTGAATGAAAAGCTCAGATTAAAACTGGCAACCATTTACTTCCTACAAACATGCTTTGTTCCTGGCTAACTTGTCAGCTCATAAAAAAACGCCTCTGTACAAGCAGCTGTCTCATTCAAGATGCTGAATCCTTTCATGGTCGTCAATACGAATGTGTTCCACGGAACCCAGCCCAGGACACTTGCTCTAAAACGCTGGCCCGGAGTGTGGGCCTCCCTGCTTCCCTGGTATGCCTTTCTTCTCATTTGATGACTTGCATTTTCGATAAATGGTTATAGAACATGCTGAGCTCTTCATGGAATCTCCTCATCATTCTGTTTCCCAGAAGCCTGTTTGTAGAAAAAGCCAGCCCCAGAGGCAAAACAGAGGAGGTCTCTGAAGTTTCTAATTCTTTATCCCAGCTCTTGCCCTTAGCTGCTCTGGGCTAATTCATTTAATGTCTTTTCATCTTTAAACGTTTCCTTGGTGAGTTGGGTAACTTGCGGTGACTAAAATCAAGTCAAAATTATGGCAAACCATTTTGCAAATATACAATAGCTGGTGAATAACCATTATGGCATTCCCAATGAGCCAGTAAATAAATTGATGACACATCCAAGATGCCTCATTATTTCCTGGATTATCTCAAGAGGCACTGACAATCCAACCTCAACATAAGGAGTAATACTCATACATGCCATTGTACCAACAGAGAGTTAACAGACAATGGCTAAAAATAAGGAGCCCCACCTTTGTTTAGGTCATTCCACTCACTTAGAATGATCTCGTTTCTATTATCCCATTCTGCAAATCTTTTGTGAGAACTCGTACACTCTCATTTGTTCTAAGTCCAAACTCTATTTTTATAAACTGCATTAGTTCTGACCTAATGGAAAGACAATTGCAGGTGCTCAGAATTCATAGACATAATTCTCAGTTCTGACATATCCTGTGACCTAGGATTATGTAACTTATGTATGTAAATTATGTGACCTAGTATATGTAACTTAATATCTTTGAGCCCCAGTTTCCTTAACTATTAAAATGGGACTAGGAGTGCCCTCCCCACAATTCCTTCAGAGGTCTTTCTCATCTTGAATCATTTGGGTGTGGGGTTAAGAGATCAATGAAGATTGAAACTCTGCAGTTGCCCTGTAACATAGTCTGTTTAGGGCAGGTGACCAGAGCCTTGTATTCATTCCTGACAGAGCATAAAATATAGGAAACATCTTGGCTGAGGTAAAAATAATTTTTGAATATATTATGTGCATATATTATAAAAAAATATATTATTTTGCATATATTATGTGACAGGTACTATTCCATAGTTGTTAAGCGTTGAATTGCTTCCCCCCTCAAAATTCATATGTGGAAGTCTTTACCCACAGTACCTCAGACTGTACTTGAAGATGGGAGTCTTTAAAAAAATAATTATGGTTAAATGAGATAATTAGGATGGGCCGTAGTCTGGTAGGACTGGTGTCCTTATAAGAAAAGGAGATTAAGACACAGAAACATACAGAGGGAAGATGATGTGAAGATAGTCATCTACAAACCAAGGAGAGAGCCTCCAGAGGAACCCACGCTTCTGACACCTTGATCTGGGACTTCTAGCCTCCAGGACTGTGAGAAAAGAAATTTCTGTTGTTTATGCCACCTAACTGTGGTACTTTGTTATGGCAGCCCTAGCAAACCAATAGTTATTATCTCCCACGAGTCAGAAACCATACACTACTTAAACCGTGTACATAATTTAAAACGTAATAGAACTTGTTTACTGGTTGTAAACACTAACAAGCAAAAGAGATGCCTTGTTGAGTTTACATTTCTTCTTACTCCAATCCACCTATTTCTCCATTTTTTTTCTCTTCTGTAAGAACACACCTTTTGAAATCATGAATGATACGAAAAATTATCATTTCCTGCTTATACAGTCAGGACAGGTTAGGTCATGCTACAGTTAGCGAACACTCCCAAAAATCTTACGGGCTTTTCACAATTAACTTTTATTTCTTCCACCAAATGAACAGGAATTCTGCTCTATTTTTCCTCACTAGTCTCAGACACTTTACCAACTGGAGGGTTAACAGTTGCTGTGGCAAGTAGAAGAAAACATGGTGAGTCTCTCATTGGCTCTTACTGTCTTCTACTAGAAGTGACACAGGTCACTTTTACCCATACTCCACTACTCAAAATAAGTCACAGGGCTTGGCTATCTTCAAGGAGTGGAGCAGAACAAGCCTATGGCAAGAGAAGAACAAGAATATCAGTAAGAAGTACTATTTGCCTTCACAGTGCTTAGGGGTAAGTATAACCAAACTCTCCCCATAGTGGGCACAGCAGCAATGGAGAAGTCCTATAGAGGACAAAAGTCCTACCCACAGGTGGCATACCTAAGCTTGGCTTTATATATGTGAAACTAAAGAAAGAACATGGATTTTGGAATTAAACCAACCCTCTCCATTTAAGCTAATAGCTTTAGTCTTCTCTGAATTTATGTTTATTTATTTGCAACTTTTCTCATAATATTTCCATGGGAATTAAGCAAAATTACATTTGTAAAGCACCCTTCACAATGTCTAAAACATAGTATATGCTTTCTCCCTGCAGCTACTGCATCTTTGAAACTGATGACCAGAGTGACATTTTTTTTACCCAATTCTTGTATTAATCCACATCATTGAGCTGTTTCACTTGGCCCCACACAAGGCTCAGTCTTGCCCAGACCATCAGGTACCATTCTTTCAGAGATTCTTCTTACTTCTAAGACGTCTAGCCTGCCTGGACACATACCCGTCTTAGCATACTACATTCTCTATTACAGATTCTCTGTTTTTTCTTCTCTCTCTCTCTCTCTCTCTCTCTCTCTCTCTCTCTCTCTCTCCTCTCCCTCTCCCTCTCCCTCTCCCTCTCCCTCTCCCTCTCCCTCTCCCTCTCCCTCTCCCTCTCCCTCTCCCTCTCTCTCTCTCTCTCTCTCAAGTCCTGGGCTGACCTCAGGCCTCCAAAGCATAGGCTAGGAAATGAGGCCAAATAAATTTCATGCATGAGATGATGATGATGATAGTGATTCAGTTGTTTTCTCTATCATTCCTGACATTGAAGTTGTCTCCTCTATGAATAGGGCAAGCAAGCTCTGGAGAAAGCAAATGTGTCTTACAGTTAACTCATGCTGCTTTCCATTCTTTCCATCCAATTTCCCAGGATTGGAGGTGGAAGAGGAAGAGACGTAGCAGCAGCAGACCTCTCACCTACTCAGCCCTCCCTCCCACTGGAAAGTAAATCACAGCATCGGCAAACATCTAGGTAATCTGAATAATTAACTCCTTTCAAATGGAAGCAACAGGGAAGGACTGGCCAGGATAGGTGCTCCATCTCCTTTGGCTTCTCACTGTCAACACTTGGCCCCAGGGCACCAATGGGCTACCTGGCCATCTCTCACCTGCTGTGGATGCCAAACCCACTTCTCTCCCTCTTACGCCCACTTAGTATATTTGATGGATGTGATAGGATGTGTGTGTGTGTGTGTGTGTGTGTGTGTGTGTATGTTTTGATTGTAAAGCAAGGTCAAGATCTATTCTATTTTATTAATATTTAACTGAACTAAAGGAAGAAAATATCATTAAACCTAACTTTTTATTATCACTTCCCAATGAAAGCTGCTATAATTGTTGCAACTGTCTACATAGCATTATACATGTTGTCATCCTTTACAGTTTAGAAAGCACTTTTCATACATTCTCATTTCATCTCTCTAATAATGTAGGGCAGTTGTTCATCATTTTTGGTTTGGGAAGTGAATGATATATGTGCTCAAAATGTTACAGCTATTCAATGACAGAGGTGAGACTCTACCATAAGTCTAAAACACAATTCTGTGTTTGTGACACATAGCCTGGAATTCAGAGATAGAGATCCAAGAAACACTTATGCCAGACATGGTAATAAGTGTTTTCGCACATGTGACCTGATATAAACATCACAACAACCCTGCAATGATCACAGGACTGCAAAGTACTTCTGCTTATCCAAACGCATGTGTGTGGTATGAAGGGAACTGGGGGAGGGAAGGTGGTGGTAAAAAATCAGAGCAGACAGACAAAGATAATTAGATAAATGTTTATTATTCCCCTTTAACATAAAAGAGGAGATGAGCATAGCTAACAAGAGAATTTTAGGTAGAACCAGTAGTCAAATCCAATATTATTTCACAATATCACAGCAAACAGATGGATTGAAGGTCGGATGAATAGTAAATTTACTATCAACCATAAGTCTGCCAGGGGAGTTTTCTCCTCCAAAAGCAATGATTCAGATTCACCAACACCTGGCTGAGCTCTTTTGGATCCTAATATCTGTCTTTTCATGAAAGGAGGTGATGAAAGGTAACCCAAGGAAGAATTGAAAGTGACTACACTTTCAAGTGGGCACTGCCTCACACATGAACAATTACAGCAAAGTATCCCAAATCTGATGGAATAAACCTCTTGCCAACTAAAGGAGCAGCTTAATAACTCCTCTTGTCAGAGATTTTCCCAAACGAAAGAATTAAAGACAGGCCCGAGTCAGAACAATAAAACAGGTAAAAACTTGTATTGAACAAAGACAGAGACTCATTCTTGTGATTGGCAAGCCACTGGTCATGGCTCAGTAACACAGAGATGGTCCCATTCCCTCCCTGACTCACATAATTCTCTTCCAGAAAGACTGCTGCCAGGATATGAGCAGCTACATCAAATAATTGTGGGGTGCTCTCTGCCACCCAGGCTCTCGTTTCCGTACTGATCCCATCTTCCCCTAATCAGAGCGGGGTTTTCATGTGACCAGCCAAATTGCGCATGTCTTTGACATCTCAGGCAAGTTAAGGGGGATTTTGTGAAGCAAGTACAGGAAATTAAGATTCTGGTAGAGCTGGTTGGATTTCCTGAGAGGGGAATATAAACACATAATAGCTTATTTGCCACCATCACAGTACTAAGTCTTTGTCTGCTTCATATCAATTAATCCTCATAACAACCCCAGGAGGTAGGTGCTATTATCATTCCCATCTTAAAAGTTATGACACTGAGACACAGAGATGTTAAGTAACTTGCCCAAGACCACACAGCTAGTAATGGTAGAGTCAGAATTCAAACTCAGGTGTGTCTGGCACAAGAGACTTTACTTATCTTGTTCACTACTCTAGAAGGCCTGTTCTTAAAAGAATAACTGGGGAGGCATGGGCATGAAGATGCTTTTCAAAAGCAATGTTTGTATTTTATAATGTAAATTTGCATAATTATAAGTCCTAGCAGCCATCTTTCTCACAAATCTTAAAAGTTCTTTATCCATCAGGATTTCTTAAAATATTTCCATCTCCTCCTGGAAGGAAAAAGGAATTCAATTTTCAGATTCATTTCCTTGGCACTTAGGTACTTCTAGGGCAATCTGTTCACTTCAGCAAATACTAGAGGCCCACTAGTCATCAAACCCAGATAGGGTGTGTTTGCTTAAACCATCACGAATGAGTGAATAACTGAACGATTTTATGCACATGAAACCAACATGACAGTTCATAAGCGATTCACAGTGTTCAGTTACTACAAAGTGTTGTAAAGCACTTCAAGAGTAAATTTAGCTCTTGGCTTAATTTTAGTCAGTCACCCACTCATTCACCAGCTAATGTGGATTAATCTAACTACAACAACACTTCATCCTGGACCAGAGGTTGGAAAACTTTTTCTGTGAAGGGCCAGACAGTAAATATGTTCTGCTTTGTGGGCCAAATGATCTGTCACAACTACTCAATTTTGCCATTGCTGCACAAAAACAGCCATAGACAATATGGAAACTAACGGACATCACTGGGTTCCAATAAAACTTTATTTACAAAAATAGGTGATAGGCTGGATTTGGCCCACAGACTATATATATAGCTTGCCTACCTCCCAACTCCTGTCCCCAACAAAATGATGACATTCTCCCCTCATCCTAGTCTTCCATTCTGAAGCCTCACCCTGAGGATCATGGAAGGCTTTTGAAGTTGCAGAAGCTGTGTGAACAGCGGTTAGTTATTCTAGAGCTGCTAACCACAAGCAAACTTAACAACTAAAGTGAACTGTCAAAGAGACTGAGTGGACCAACACAATGACCACTGAATAGACAACCTGACACTTAACTGTCTCCTTACCCCATCCTTCCCTTTTAATAGCTCTCGTCACACAAGGAAAAAGAGGTACCTGTTTGACTATTTGGGGTTTTAAGTTCCATGCTCAAATCCTGCCTTTTAAAGTAACAGATATTTTGGGGCGGCTGGTTAGCTCAGTTGGTTAGAGCATGGTGCTCACAACCCCTGGGTTGCCGGTTCGATTCCCACATGGGTCATTGTGACCTGCGCCCTCCAAAACTTGATTGAAACAATTATTTGACTTAGAGTTTATGGGTCCTGGAAAAAGACTTAAAATAAATAAAAGTTAAAAATAAATTGGAAAAAAAAAAGTAACAGATATTTTACTTTTGTCATTCAAGAAAAAATATCTCTGAATGAAGATGTTTGTTTTTGTTTGTTTTCAGTTACAGGTCACTAGGAGAGAAAGCAGGCCCTGTCTATTAGCAGCACCACAAGTCATCGTCCGAGTTGCAGGGTCTCTGGTGAAGGACAGAACAGGGACTTGTGCCATGTCATTCCTCTCAGTGCCATGCCATGTCCTCCCCTAGGCCCTGTCTCATGTGAGCCTTTTGGAAACATAGGACTCAGAGAGAAGAAACTAGAAATACTGGGGGAAATGGAAGAGATCATAAAGTGACAAATTTAATTCTATAAATTAATTTACTTTTTTGTTTCCTCTCTCTCTCTCCCACACTTCTTAAAGGCAGAGAAAGGCCAGAAGATTCTTCTGGGAATCTGTAGTTTAAGCAAGAAAAAAGGAGAAACTGCATACTAAATGTGTAACTTTATGTCTGGACTGACCACCTCCCCAATTTGCAACGACCCGTCTCTTAACTTCAGGGTATCTTATAAGTCAGCTCATGCAAAGATGGCTGTTCCCAGGCTATTTCTATATATTGCCTACTTCATTTGCATTTATTTTGCTTGTTTACCCGTTTCAGTAAACACTTTAATTAATTATACATTTTAAAGTGCTTGATCATGTGCTATAGAGCAAAAAGGGACAGTTTTTTTAATCAAAGGAGGGAAAAAAATCACTTATAGCCCTCATCAACTGGAACATCTGGTATTTCACACATAAGAGGGGAGATGGGAAAGACTTTCTCCAAATCAGGAATTCTATAACTTCGCCTAGAAAGGGTTTCCATTTGCAATGAGATTTTTTATGAAAGCCCCCAAAGATGCAAGAATGAATATCTCAAGCATGGAGACCTCAGGAGAGTAGGAAGGAATAGTTGGTCCCCAAGGAGAAGAAGAGACAAGGATGTCAATCAAATGTCAGGTCCTCACATGGAGAAAAAGGTAGGGATGACTGCACTCCCTGGGTTATTGAAAGAAGCAAACAGGGCAACACAAAAAAGCAAAACACATATGCCAAGGTCACCGCCAACTTGAAAAGTCCTGGTTTCCTACACACAGACAGATCTGGGTAGGTATCTGGTAAGCTCAGGCTTATGCTCAGAGACAGGGAGAAGGGAAGATGTGGGCATTCTGACTGTAAAAGGAGAAGCCTATGGAAGGAGTGGGCGAGCTATCCCAGCTGCTCAATCCCGAAACCTTGCATATGGGTTTCTTGCCTAGTGATTGCCCGGCAGCTATAGCATAAATAACAACAGTGGCAGGTGGCAAACAGAGGATAAAAATAATAGCAATAGCTACCATTTATTGAGCACCTACTGTGCTTGAAAGGTCTTCTGCTAAACATGTGTATATGTATTACCTGTATGCCTCATAGCGTATGAGATAAATAATGTGATCCTCATTGTACAGTTGAAAAAAATTAAGTCAGGAATAAAAAACCTAGCTCAGGGTGACAGTTTAAAAAAGAAAGAATCAGGTCTTTGTGAATCCAAGGTTTAGATGGAAATATCACTCGCTCTCAAGTTTGGGGTTGCTTTCAGAAAATCAAGAAGTTGATGGAATCCAGGTAACTACCACCAGTGATTACAGCTGCCTGAGACGCCGCAACAGATGAGTCCCAGAGTATTATCTATGGTTGCTGCAAAATCTCACATCCAGTGAAATCTTTACATCTACCACCACCACCCTCCAACTGCTGGAGTAAGAAAATGCACCATTCCTGCCTCCAGATCTCTCTCACAAGTGCCTTCTAGTGACAGAATATAACTGGGAACCCAATAGGCAAGAAATTCCAGAAATGTCGTTCCCCTGCTGTTAGCCCTGTGATAGGAGGAGCTCATAGAAGGGAGCAAGAGTGATTCTTCATTGTCCAAAGAAACGCCGGCACAGTCAAGGATGGGCCCTGCAAAAACCTGGAATTCAAGAAATTATGTGAGCGAAGTTATAATCCACTACAGGCAACTTTGCAAAGAGAGTAGGAAGGGTATAAAGTGGCTACAGTTAAGTGGAAGCAACAGGTGGATCAAAGCCGCTGAGTAAATGTTTTGGCCACTATTTTGTACTCTGACCATATTCTCAAGTTCTCAGGATAGAGTGAGGTACTTTTTTGCAGATTCAAATCTTGAACAGCCTCTGGAAGATAAGTAACATGTTGGAGAAGTCACTTTCCAGTCCTTCTTGTTCTTACTGGAGTCCATTTTGAGATGCCTGTACACCAACAGTTTTAATTAATGGTATAAAAACTCCGGGCTCTGTTCTCCACTCCCAATGAAAATTCTTACCTGTTGGCTACCTTACTTCTCTGCTTACCCTGATTTCCTTAACAAAGGCTTTACTTTTAATGTCTGAATTAGCGGGAATGACTTAAGAGAAATTTCTGTTAATTTTTAACTGGGTTTCAATTATCAAAATTACATTCTCATTTTCTATTTCCGGAGGGCAATTACTTTTAATTCTTACAGCTCTTTCTTACTTCCATCTTTCTCAATATTGTGCTTATACGACTAGTTCTTTTTTCAATTTAGATATTACCTACTGACACCATACTATTGAAAATGACAAATTAACTTTCATATAATTCAACACACACACACACACACACACACACACACACACACGGCACAAAACTCTTGTTTTTCCACTCATCTTCCCAAATATAAATTTTTAGGTTAAATCAATATTCAGTATTACATTATTATAACTATGCAATATTTATTTACAGCTGCAGCATCTAGTTTTCTATATATCTTTTCTTGTAAACTTTTTTGTTTTTTTAGAATTAGTAATCTTCTCGCCCCGCTTAGTTTTTCAATAATCACTAATTCATCTGCAAACTCTTTGCCAAAAGGAAAATCTCTTTTTAATAGGTTGAAACACATCTCTCAGTTTCATATTTTCTTAGAGACACCTTTGCCTCCCCAGAGCTTCCACAATTCTGTTCCAATATAGAATGGCTGCTCTCTGGGCTCACTGCCCGGCTACCATTCTGAGATCACCTGTCACTGCTAACCAGGAAACTGGACAATGTATCTCATGAGATGATCCCAGGTAACTCCCTTGAATCCTCCTCCCCCCATGATATGAGGCAGTGGTGGTGGTGGTTACATTTTCCCTCGGTTGAGCCAAATGCTATATTTAGCTTCCTTTCCATATCATGACTCCCCGCTTTCCTCTCTAGATGATCCCACGTGCGCCCTCGGCATGTGAAAGTAGGAGGCTGGCACATTCCAGAGCCCAAGAGTCTCCCAGCGTCCCTGTGGTCAGTCTGCCTGAGTGGGAAATAATGGAGAGATACCAAAATACAAATGCGTGGGAAGGGTTTCCAAAAGAAGTGATCCAAACCATTTCTGGAAATAGAAGATCACATGATTTCCTTAAGCACAGGATACCACGGAGAGAATGAGAGATTATAACGAATGTTGCAATATAAAAATGAGTTTCAAAACACCAGTGCTTTTCTCTTTTTTAAGCAATTGCTTTTCTCTTTTTTAAGCAATTGCTAAGTATTGTCAGCAGGGGTTTATGCGTGAGCTCTGTGCAGGCCCAGTGCCCAAAGACTTTTTCCAAATCCATTTTCCAAATCCATTTATAAGCCATTGCTTCACGGAGTAGAGATGCTGGCTGCCTTCCTCAAATTCAAATATTGATAATAACTGAACTACCGCAAAAGTTTGGTTAGCTAAAGCTTCCCGGGAAGCCAAATAACAAGAGGGGAAAAAGCAATATTTTACCACACCTTCCACAAGAATATAAAATGCAACTGATTTACACCTTGAGTAATCATCCCTTCTCCCCACTGCACACAGAACACAGCCACGTCCATCACTCTATAAATGTTACGTGTGTATGTAAATAATGTCCAGCTGACCCTTGAACAACACAGGTTTGAACTTCATGAGTCCACTTATATGTGGATTTTTTTCAATAAATACAAACAGGTCTATAATGGATTTTGTCTCCCTTATGATTTGAATAACATATTCTTTTCTCTAGCTTACTGTATTGTAAGAATACAGTATATAATACATATAACATACAAAATATGTGCTAATCAACTCTCTATATTATCAGTAAGGTTTCCAGTCAATAGTAGGCTATTAGTAATTAAATTTGGGGGGAGTCAAAAGTTATACATGGATTTCCAGCTGTGTGAGGGGTTGGTGCCCCTAACCCCTATGTTGTTCAAGGGTCAACTTTAATATGAATGGTAATATCAGGCTTAGTATTTTAATTACTAAAACACTCTGATAGATATCATATACAGTAAAATACTGTATGTAATCTGAAGTATACAGCTTGGTAACTATGTATATATGTAAGTCCCCATATCACCACTATCCAGATCAAAATATAGAGTATTTCCAATACCCAGAAAATTCCCTCAGGTCTGCATGCCTATTTGGTACTTTTTAAATGGTAAACATACTTTATTCTTTACCCAGTGATAACTTTCTACTAATGAAAATATTTGATTATGTAAGGGAGAAAAGAAACTGACACTTATCAAGCACTTTGATATCTCATGCTAATCCTGTTAGGTAGGTATAATTATCTTCACTGAGGCAATGAAGAAACTGAGGCTCTGAGGTTTAAGGGAACTTTCCAATTTTCACAGCCCATAAACAACTCCAAAGCCTTTTTTTCCCATTTAATCACATTGCCAGATAATATAGCTTACTACACTTTGCAACTGAGAGATGTGGTTTTCTCGTCATTGCTATTTTTAGCCAACTTATTTATTTATAGAAAAGTGATAAAGGGTAAGTGAAATCCATAGAAAATTAAAAATATATACTTCTCTACTAAACAACCTTAAAAATAGCTTTATCTATTAATTTACTTGAAAAAAAATAGCTTGAAAAAAGAGATAGTGCCCATATTCTAACTACATTTTGAAAACAAAAAAGCATTGCTTTTTAACGTCCTTGAAATGGCCACTCTTGTTATTGATTTTCAGGTCAAGTTCAGGACCAGCAATAAAGAAACACTGTTAACTAGACTCCATAAACTCCCTGTAATTCACCTGATCACAGGGATCAGGAGTCAGCTGGTTCAGGTCATGAAAGTGATAGTTTTTGGTGCCCTAAAGAGTGGGTCAATTCTTATGACCTCATGACTTCATTGCCAACTGTTCCGGTTTGCCTGGGACTATTGCCATTTTGGCAATGAAAGTCTGGTGCCCCAGGGAATCCTTCAGTCCTAGGTGAATAGGACTGGTTGGTCACCTTTTCACCACTGAAAAGCCACTACGTGTCAAAGTACCTTAACAAAACGTTGTTTTTGGTCTTTGGGATTCCCAAGGATGGATCGGATAGTGAATGCGATCGTAAAAGCAAATTATATCAATTTGTTCACCTAAAAGAGTAAAAAAAAAAGATGTGCGTTTGCTTGTGCACAGATAAGGAATCACCAGAAGGTGAGCATGGAAGAATAGCCTTACTGCTTGTAGGGAGAGAACTCGGAGCTGGCTGACAGGGGAAGGATGGTGATCTCTCACGGCAAGCCCTTTTGAGCCATTTGAATGAAATGCATGCGTATGTGTGATTACAGTAACCCAGTGTGGTTGAACTGTGCTCCTCAGGCAACTTTGAGGGGCTGTAGGGATGAGAGCCAGGGACTGCACACACCCTCCAGCTGCTTAGGCCAGCTTTGCACTTAGCCATTTTATATTTTGAGCTTCCTCACAAGACTTCATGTAAGTAAAAGGTTTCATGATGTTTTTGAAAGTCTGAAAACCATAGCATTAATCTCTTCACTTACAGTGTGTGAACAGCGACACTCTCTGAACAATCCTTTCTAGAAGAGGGACACTGAGGTCTGCCGGGGAGGACACACTGAGTCAAAGGCATCAGGCTCACATCCCAGTCCACACTTGCTGTCTGTGTGACCATAAGCAAGTTTCTTTATACATTCTGAGCCTTAATATCTTCATCTGTTTTTTTTAATGTATGTGTGCATGTGTATGTGTGTGTGTGTGTGTGTGTGCAATATTAGCTCAAAGCGTTGTCGAAAGGATTGCATGTTATAGTGTTTATAATAGTAACTAGCCCTGTATCTACTGTGTTTCCCCAAAAATAAGACCTAGCTGGATCATCAGCTCTAATGTGTCTTTTGGAGCAAAATTAATACAAGACCCGGTCTTATTTTACTATAAGACAGGGTATAATATAATATAATATAATATAATATGACATGATATGATATGATACCGGGTCTTATATTAATTTTTGCTCCAAGACACATTAGAGCTGATGGTCCAGCTAGGTCTTATTTTCGGGGAAACAGGGTACGTATATAGCAAATACTTAATTACTGCCTAATTTGAAATTAAGTTAAAGTGTTAAAAGCATTAATGCAGTAGCAGTCTTCAGACCCCATGAATGTTTCCATATTGGCCCTCTTGCCTCCACCCAAAGCTCAGCACTCAATTCCAGACCACACAGTTTATATAGCTGAGGATCGGATGTCCAGATGCCAGGGTCTAGAGCCAACTGCAGGCTTAATCCATTCCGGGGACTGTAGTTTCAGAGTTGTCCTCCAGTACAGAGACCAACATGGGTCATGCAGGAAAACAGGTGAGTTCATGTGAAAGGAGGGGAAAAAGAAGAGGTGTGGTGGGGGGTCAGTGGCCCCCTGGAATCACATAGCTGGGAGGAGGAGGGCTGGTTCTCCACAGGTAGGCCACACTGGTGTGCAGCATCCTCTCAGGGATTCTGAACCAGATGAGGAAAGGGCAGTATTGGGAGAGAACCGAGAGGGAGGGACTGAGGAAGGAAGAGTGCAGGAAGGCAACTGCAGAGATGGAGAAAATGGATGAAGTTGGGGAGACCTAGCCCCAGAAACACTGCCAGAAAGTAAAGAGAGAGACTTTTATTTTAACGTCATTTCCAATTAACCACATGTACCAATGCTTAAAACACACGCACACACACACACACACACACACACACACACACACACACTCCACAGGAAAATGATTTACTTGTGATTTCCATGTCAATGAAATTCAACTTTGGTGTTCCAGACCATGACCTGTATCTAATACCCAGCTGTCTGAATGAGCGAGTCCACCCAGTAGAAGCCAGGTGGTCTTGTTGCAGCAGCATTACCTGGGAAGACCTCAATCACAGCCCCTCAGCAGCCTCCATAGCTCTGGCGCCATTACCATAATCAAGAACTTTAGCCTCTTGACAACTTCAATTCTGTTACAATAACTACTTGGCAAGGATTTATAGGCACTGTTAAACCTTCACCAAATTTAGTAGAAACTCTTTTAATCAACTTTTACCTCCACTAAACTAAACTAACTGGATAAACCAACACTGGAGGTGATCATAGAACTTATTACCCAGGACCTCTTGCAGAGGGAAAAGGGTGCAAGGCAGGACAATAGGCACAAATTGGAAGGTGTGGTTACACCTAACAATTCTGTCCTTCTTTAAAACCCACTGACAACCCATGCACTTCTGTGGCCATCAGCTGAGCTCTAAATAGTCACTTGTTTCATTCCAGACATGTTTATGCTCATTATCTGTTATTAGAATTATGTAATTATATTAAATGTTATGTAAGCTGATGAAATACAAAGGCAAAAAGAAAGGGTTGTTTCTGTAAAACTTTAGTCGAATGTCTCAAAAAACTCAAAAGTGAGTTGCTTTAAACACTGCTATCTATTAGAGGTGGTTACGGCAACTACAAAAGGTTGGAAGAAAAATATATTAAAACTCTAGTCTAGACAGAGACTACACTCAATTTACTTTACAAGTGTTTTTAAGATCTTACACCACTTTAAAGAAATTTAAATTAGATGCTGTAAATGATGCATGACAAGAGTGGTTTCAATAAGAATGAGGACATGAAACTCCAAACAACAAACTCATAGCAAGGAATAGTTGGATTTTACAGGAAAAGACAATCCATGAATTTTAAACTGAAAGTTTAAGATATAGATATATATGCTTATAGATATATCTATATCTTTCTTTAAATTCCCAGCTTTAGCATTTTTTTTTTTTTTAATTTCCAGCTTTAGTAGATTTTTTCAATTAACCCACCAACCGTGGGTCCCTACCTTGACTATGGCCAAAATTACAACAGGTCCTCTGTCTTTATATTTAAGCCAAGTCTTACAGTAAGAGAAAGATCTCTTACCACTGTAGGATGTTTCATATCATACCCCAAAAATTATGTTAAGGCAAACTTATTGATCACACTTGATTTATGTGATGAATCTTAGGGAAGGAAGTTTTTTATCCCAGCCTGTAAAAAGACCTAAGGAGAATGAAATTTAAAATGTCAGCTGCTCTACAAACAATGCTTCTGGGCAATGTAAGTGTATATAAGAGTCTATCTGATTATAACTTTCTATCATAAACAAATTATGGCACAATAACAATTTTTATAGAAAATGAAAATGGAAAAAAATACAAAAAAAAGTAAAATGGAAAATTTATCACAATTAAATTACTGCCAAAACATACATAATGTAACAAGAGGAAAAAGTACCCATCAGTGACAAATAAAGGAGTAAAAGAACACAGTGGTCACTGTCACCGAAAACAAATCCAAAGTTAGGAATTTAGGTGTGTGAGGTTCAGAGTTACTGTGTTTCCCTGGAAATAAGACCTACCCCGAAAATAAGCCCCAGTTAAGGTCATCAGCCAGACGGGTGCATTCAGTACGTGATGACGATGTTCCAGAAAAAGGTGACATGACTGTATTTAAATAAATGTAGCTTGTTGTACATGAAAAAATTAGACATTCCCTAAAAATACGCCCTAATGTGTCTTTTGGAGCAAAAATTAACATAAGACCTGGTCTTATGTTTCGGGAAACATGGTAGGAGGATATGAGGGAGAGAAGTAGCAGTAAGTGTGTTGCTGGACTGTAGTAAATGGAACATTACAGTCATCTGACCCTTATCCTTATTACTCTGATCCTTATTAGAAAAATAACTTACTTATTAGAGAAATAAGTCCACCTCTGTTCAAAGTATTATTAAAAGGATATAAAGGAAATAACACTTATATGTGTTACCTCTATATCAGGTACTTTATACTTATCAACTCATTTAAGAAAAAAGAAGTGAACGTTAAGAGATGAATGAGAAAGACAGTTAAAGGAATGGAAAATGGATTCTATGGGGACATCGGTCCTTAGAAGACCAGATAAGGAGATAATGGTTCCATTATGACAAAAGAGATCTCAACCAAACATATGGAAGACATTATGTGGCCATCAAGTTGATCAAACACTGGCAAAAAGCTTGGATACTGTGACTTCAAAAAGGCCATTTGCCTAGGGAAGGAGCCAATGTACAAGGAAGCCAGGAGAGAGCCACGGGGTTATGACAAGCTAAATCCAACTTGGCAGAGTATGGCTCAGATAAGCCCCTGGCCAGAGAAGGAAAACCATCACCAAACTGCCAAACCAAAGGGACACAGTGAAAGGTTTCCAGGTCACAGAAGCTGAGTCCAGAGTCACGGGATGGGGTGCAACACAGTGAAAGAGCATATCAGAGGAAGGAAGGGCAGGGTCGGAAAAAAACAGCTGGATAATACATTGATTTCAGCAGATTGCCAACTTCCCTCCATGTTTTTCAACGATTTGTATTCACCGTGAAGCATTCCTACTTGTTAATTGTTACCTGACACTGAGATTCTTCCAGGAAAATTTATTGGGCTAAATCAGTAAGAGATTTCTATCAATGGTTTAGTTATTTATCCTCTTTTATCTCAAAGCAGGGTTTAGACAAAGTAATCATAATGCATGTACAAATTTTAGGATTCAATGAAAGATGTGGAAGAGATGAAAGAAAAGAGTATGGCAGAAAGGAATTGTATAAGAATTTTAAATTACCATTGATGTAAGTCTATTTCAAAGTTTTACCTCAGCATGGACAGAAATGAAAAATCATACAGTTGAGCTGGTACAGTGGTTCTAAAACAGTAATCCATGGCAGACTAGGTACATCAGAATCACTTGAGAAGCCTTTTTAAAAATATATTCTATAGTAATGTTGCAACAACTATGTGTACTGCCGAGTGGATACTAGACTAATTGGGGATCACTGCGTAAATTATATAAATGTTTAACCACTAGGTTGTACACCTGAAACTAATATAAAATAATATTAAATGTCAACTGTAACTGAAAAAATAATTTAAAAGATAAAACACAAATAAAATATCCATAGAAATATATATAAAATATATTATAAATATGCGTGCATATATATATAATACAAATATGTGTGTGTGTATACAGAGGGTGCCAAAAAACTGTATACACATTTTCAGAAAGATAAAAACTGCATTAAAATTGTAATACTCAATATGTACCCATAACAAAAAATGAACAAGTCATGTGTATACATTTTTGGCACCCCTGGTATATATGACTACATACATATGCCCTACTAAGGGCAGAATCTACTAAGTCAGAATCTCCCATGATGGGACAAGTTATCTCCATTTCTTCAGGCTCCTCAGAGGTGTCCAATGCACAAGTAGCCTTGGCAACCTGTGGACTTTGCCGATACCCTGAAATGTTCAGGGCCTTGTACCAAAACCCAGGAAAGCCTTTTTACTAAGCTACCGTCTTGGGGTACTAGGACAGTCGTGTTGGTTGGTTCTGTCTGACTCAGGTACTTCCCAACGATAAGAAGAGAAGTTTTTTTAACTCAGGATCTGATGACGAACACGAGACAATGTTTAAGGAACTATAACCGCCCACGACTAAATGAATTGAATACATATAACTTACTTCTAGTTATGTTAAGCAGAAATGTGTTCGGTAAGATGTAAATAATTGCAAGTATAAATGCCTTTCTCTCCAGGACATTGGTGAAGCTCTCGGCCAGAACCACTCAGAAGAGAAGCCCTGTCCTTGCCCGAGTCCAAATCCAAATATGCATCTTTTTTCACCATGTTGTCTATATCCAGGAATTTTTTTTTTCTGTTTCCTGTTGTCAGTGCTAATACACTCATCATACATGAAGATCTCTTGGTTTTTTGTGTCTGTAATTACCCAAAGTCCAAAGCCTAACATACAGGCTTTCTTCCACTTAGGATACCAACTATATTTCTATTGCGGTTTCTATCTGTACTCCTCACTGCTGTTCTACAAACTCGTATAACCAAAGAAACTTCAAAAGATAAAACCCTCTCATATGACCTCTTTTGATTGGAACTCTGTTCTGTTCAGGGCTTCAGATTTTCGGTCTCAGGGGGGAAGGGAAGGGAAGGGAAGGGAAGGGAAGGGAAGGGAAGGGAAGGGAAGGGAAGGGAAGGGAAGGGAAGGGAAGGGAAGGGAAGGGAAGGGAAGGGAAGGGAAGGGAAGGGAAGGGAAGGGAAGGGAAGGGAAGGGAAGGGAAGGGAAGGGAAGGGAAGGGAAGGGAAGGGGAAAAAGAAATCACTTCTGAATTGAGTATTTTCCTTTTATTACTCTAGCCCGTTTATTTACATTGCATACAATGTATAATAAGTGGTTCCCTTACTAGCATGTATCACAATGTACTATAAATTTGTATTTAATTGTAAAACTTATTTACCACGAGTTTTAACAGAGCTAAGAGAACAGGGAGCCCCTGTAATTGCCTGTGGTTGAATCCTTATACCTAGGTTGGTGCTTGGTTGATATAAGTGCTTCATTATTATTTATTGAATCAATAGGTGGGTGGATAATGGCAAAATGGTTATTTCCTGCTGTAACCACCATATTTTTCTGACAAAGGTACTATTTGCCCTTCAGCCCTGAGAGAAAAGACATAGCATCACATTCATTTGCATGTCCTCAGTACAAATGTTTGAAGAATGACTGAATAACCTCAGACAAAGTTGACCAAGCCATATGATTCACTGCTTTGCTGTTTAATAGCTTCTACAAGAGTTGCATAAGCGTGTATATTATCTGAACCAAATCAGAGGATTCAGCAGACATTCTCCGAACATGAATAGCCTGGCTTACAAAACAGCTGAATATCTAAACATTCTCAACTTTCCAAATTGAATATAGACTAAATAATTTGCAATCAGGAATTGTCCTACTTAGGAAGATTAGTACTCAGAGAATCCCAGCTTATACACTATTAAATCCAAGAAACAAATTTTAAGACCATTTACGAGAGCCATGGTTTCCTTACGGCATCATGTGAGATGAGTCAGGAACTAAAAGGTCATCAGTATCAGAAATGTAATCATTGATTTCCTGCACAGTTGAAAGCTGAGAAATGGGATTTGGAAATTAAGGTTTACCCCCCAAATATTCCTTCCCTCACCTCACTCCCCTTAAACGCACCCAATCAAGTGAAGTTTGGTTACTTGGGCAGAATATGGAAAGCAAGATTTTCCTGTTTCCACTTTCAAATATAAAATAGTCACCGATAGGTAGTAAAACATGATTCACATTTAAGTAAACATTCTATTGTTCCTGAGTTAATAAACAGAGATCAGCTATATACCTATAAAGACAACCTGAAAGAATTTGAGGTGTAGAATAACAAAATAAAAATTAAAGCTAACATCTACTGAGCATTTGCTATTTGCCAAGCATTGCAGTAACTATATAGAATATCTTATTGAATCTCCTTGGGAACCCAAGAGGTAGATTTTATTATTATAACTATTTTATAGACAAGAAAACTAACATCTGTATAAATTAAATAACTTTGTCAAGATTACATATTTTGTAAAAGATGGAGCCAGGATTCAATCCTAGACAGATGAAAAGGTGAAAGTCCGAGCCAATCATTTAACATCTGAATTCAGCAAAGGAATAAGTGAACACCTTTTTCGTTTCTTTTGGAATTAATGGAGTAGAGAATATATGTAGGACTTTCAGTTCCATGCAGTTCAAACAGAGGAGGGGACTGCCTCATAGTGATGGGTAGGGTTGGGAATACAACCAATCTGAAGCAAAATGAGGAAAGAAGAGTCCAGAATGATAACATTATCATGTCTCTCCCAATGATTATTCCCAGAGGAGTTGTCTCATTTTTCACATTTTCTGTCAAGGGTCACTTCTATAAAATAAGTCCTTGGAGGCTCAGTAAAGGTAACCTTTTTAATATCTAATTAGCTCCTAAAAAGAAACAGTTTACTTCCTAATCTTGTTGCATTGGGTGGTCACTACAATCACTAAACAAATTTCCTCATGATTCATCCCCTACCGGGAAGCCACAAATTTATTAAATCTCCATTATTTCTATTAACACGGCTCTGCTTGGGAAATAAGAGGCCCAATCATAATCTATTCTCTGGGTAGTCCCTAGCAGGTGATTCTATGTAGGGCAATTTAGTTTGCACTTGCATGTAGCCGGCATCTGTTATCTGTTCCATCAGACTCACCTAAAGGGTGGCACAAAAGGGTGGTACCTGCAATCTTTTCCTTGGTCCTCAAATACTCTTAGGAACCAGTTTTCCCTTGATTTTCCCTGTGGGAATTGTGTACTAGGCACAGATTAAATAATTACAGCAATGCTTATAGATACCTGTCTTAATAGCTGGTCCCTCCCAGAAACCATTCTTTGTACATCTGGGTTATACCTCAGTCCCAACTCCCAGGTCTCAACATCAATCTGCATGGAAACTTTCCATCACAGTGCTAATGAGCAGATCCAGTTTTTGTAGTTAATGGCCAAAGGGAGGAGCTGACGTGGGAACTTGGAGCCAGAAGGTCAAGGTCAGAAAGACCAGAGCAAGTACAGAGAATCCAGAATAAACAGATCACTTCCTATGATGGTTAATCTTATGTGTCAGTTTGTATGGGCCACAGGGTGCCCAGACATTTAGTCAAATATTATTCTGGGTGTTTCTGTGAAGGTGTTTTTGGATGAGATTAACATTTAAATGAGTAGACTGAGTAAAGCAGATCATCCTCCCTAATATGGGTGGGCCTCACCCAAACAGTTGAAGGGATGAATGAAACAAAAAGGCTAACCCTCCCCCTAGTTAGAGAAAATTCTCCTGTCTTCAGACTCAAACTAAAACATCTGTCCTTCCCTGGTCTCAAGCTTGATGGCCTTAGGACTGAAACTATACCATCAGCTCTCCTGGTTTTGAGGCCTTCAGACTCGGACTGGAACTAAACTATTGACTCTCCTGTGTTCCCAGCTTGCTGACTTAACCTGCAGATCTTGGGGCCTGTCCACTTCCCAATCACGAGCCAATTTTGATAGATGATAGATAGGTGGATAGATGGATGGACACATAGATGACAGATACACAGATAGATAGATAGATAGATAGATAGATAGATAGATAGATAGATAGATAGATAGATGATAGATAGATGATAGATAGATGATAGATAGATAGATAGATAGATAGATAGATAGATAGATAGATAGATGGATAGATAGATAGATAGATAGATAGATAGATAGATAGATAGATAGATAGGATACCTATTGGTTCTGTTTCTCTGGAGAACCCTGACTAATACACTTTCCTTGCACTTCAGCCTCTCACACCCATAGCCCATGGCCATACCTGTAGACCTCATTACCAACTGGACTTGAAATTCAGCACCCCATTCTGACCACAGCTTCCTATCCCTTCAGCTCCCTGAGTCCTTTACACCCACCACACCCCATCTTTGACTCATTGAGTTCTCCGATCCTTGACCACCTTCTTCTAATTAAGCCCCTTCTAGACTCGCTTTCTTCCCTACCTGTCAGAGCTTTGGGTCCATCATGCAGCATTTCTCGTCACTATCAAGTCTCAGCCACCTATGCTCAGAAAACCACAAATCCCAGATCAATCCCACTGCCTGCCTACCTTTTCCAAATTTAGAGCCCAGCTGCTCCGAAAACCACACATACTGATGCCCCTACTGATTTTGACTTTACCAACAACACTCTGGATTCTCCTCCTCTACGCCTGGTCATTCATCCTCATCCTCTCATTGCACTCTTCTCTCACCTGCCCCAGGAGTCCATTCTCCAACCTCTTTTCTGTATATGCTCTTCCTGGATGGTCTCATCCACCCTCATGCCTTTAACCCCCACATGTATCCTGATGATTCTCCAATCTACTGCACCAGTGCTGGTCTGTCTGTCTCTCTCTCTCTCTCTCTCTCTCTCTCTCTCTCTCACACACACACACACACACACACACACACACACACACACACTATTCCAAATCCAGTTGTCTCTTAAGCAGCTGCAAACACTCCAATTCCACATCTGCAAAAGGAGCTCATGATTGTCTCTTATACACCTTGACCTTAACCACCACTAACAAACAACCTCTCCTTGTATTCCCTATCTCAGTGAATGACAACACCAAATAGAAACCTGGGACTCACTTCCCACATCTAAACAGCCACGAAATTCTTTATATTCTTACCTCTTTAATACCTTCCAGTTTGTTCCTTACTAGTTGCAATTGGTTCCATACTTCAACTTTTTATTGTTTTCTCATTGGATTAATGCCTCAGTCTTATTTGCCCTTCTCAAATCTGCAACAAGCTTTCCACTCATTCATTCATTCAATAAATATTTTTGAGTACCTCCCGTAGTTCAGAAACAGTGCTGGGGATATAAAAAGAGACAAACACGTAGGCCCTGTCTTTGTGAGATTTACACTCTCTCATGTTCTTTTTCTAAAGAATGAAATTGATATTCCCCTTTACAGATAAGTGGTGTGGGGCCAGACCCCTCTGGCTTGAAGCCTGGTTCCTTTGCCATCGACTGTGTGCTCTTGGGCAAGTTAACAACCTTATGCTTTAGCTTCCTTGCCTGTAAACAACAAGAATGCCCACATCCAGGGCTTGCGGTCACTGACACACAGAGTGGTGAGTAGTGAGTGGTACTTTCCAGCTGGCATCCATTCCATGCTGGTCACCAATCATGACCATGCCATATCAGTTGTTAAGTATTTTTAAGTCACCCTTGTTTACTTCATAGGGTTAATATGAGGATTAGATGAGCTGATACATGGGAAATGCATAGAAGAGCATGCACAGAATACATAGAACACTAAACACTGGCACTTGCAAGTACGCAATAAACATTAGCTGATTTAAATTCAAAAGGTGACTTCCCATTCCATGGTATACAAAGCTCTCCATTTCTTGCTGCCTGATCATTTTATCTTCTACTCCAGCCATATCTTAGTTCCCTGAGTAGGTCACTTTCTTTTTGTCCACCTGCGTACCTTTACACACTCACCCTGCTCTCTCTACCTGGACCACCCTCACCTTTCCTGTGTCTACATATAAATACACACATTTACACCTAGAGAATTCCTACTCTTTCTACAGTACTTAGCTCACATTTTTAAACTACTCAGGTCAGGCATTACCTTCTGCAGGAAAACATCCCTGGTACCTGACTCCCCTCTTTGGTGTCCAGTGTATGGTCACTAGTCAGTTAATATCTATTGCTGTAGCCTTCGCAGCACCCCTTCTCTTAATACTAGCTACACCTCACCCCGCTTTCCTTTGGAGATGGCTCTTTCACACATTCTCTGTGATTCGACACTGTCTGCAATCACGGTTTGTTGCCCTCCAGCTACATGACGGATATACAACAAATTATAGTAACCCATGGCCCTGGTGAGAGTGGTTGGTCCACGGAGTGGGGAATGTGACACAAACTTAATCAACAGGGATCTTTGCCTTGGATTGTTCTAACTGGGTCTAGCAGGGGAAGTTTCTTGTGTCGGGGGTCATGGAATTAGAAAGATGTGACACAGGGGTTATTTATAATCACATTCCTCACTAAATTGTAAATAGAGCATGCTGATATAGTCTTTAAACACACTGGGTTTACCTCTGTCAAAGCCCATTGCCTCATAGTTAATTGTTTAGCAGGTGCTCAACAAACGACTCTCTCATGTTTGAGTATACAATCTCCAAAAAGAATACTGAACATTGAGTACAGACAAATCCCATCTCTGGCCACACTTAATATTACGTCACGTCTTACTATAATTTGACAACAGGAATGGGTTCACTTTAGTTATTTGAACTTTGGTCACATACATTTGGACAAGAGAATGTATGAGTCTATCCACAGCTTAAAACCTAGAGACTGAAAATAAACATTACTTGGCCAGAGCTCAGATGTTTCCTTTGATGGGAAAATCTTTTTGCATGTGATTCTTTAGAGCTAAAGTGGCAGAAGCCATCAAGGAGAGCAAAACAAGGATTTGTTTGCTTACTATAGAAGAGAAAAGAAATAATTTAGTTAAGCTGGAAAATAACTTATCTGACATGAAAAACATGCAGGCTCCAAACCTTGTTTAGCCATTGAGTCGCGAAGAACATAGCGACTCTATTGTGAAACCTCACTTCCTCCACAGCCAGATCTATAAATTAGAAATAACATTATGTGTCCTGGCTAGTCTCACTACAGATTAATGAGGTTATCTCTAGGAAACCCTTTGACTTCAAAAAGTCATAGGAAAAGAACTTTTACTATAAAAGGTTTCAGTTTGATTAAAAAGCCCTTATGCCTCTTTTGTGAGTCATGCAAATTCCCCCCTGACTTTCTGTGTCTCTATTATCAGCATTAAATATTTATTTTAGATCTATTGAAGTAAAAAATTATTCTCCCAGCTCTCAACCCAAGGTGATTTCTGATGACAATTTAGTTTTTATGATGATTTTTAACATTTGCGTTAATAATAGAAGACTCTAATGTTAAATGGAAGATTATTAAAACTGGCCTTCTGTCAAGCTGTCTGTTGAAAGATCTTTTTTCTTAGCATATCTTTCTTTAATTGCATGAGAATAAGTTTATGCTTAATTATTATTTAGACTTTCTATATCACATTTGTATAGGCAAAGATGAACTTGTTCGCTTAGTTGAAGTCGCCATAATTTACTGCCTTCTCAACATTCACTTGGATGTCTAATATTCATCTCACATTTAACATCGCCCCAAAATAATACTCTTAATATCACCCCTCCCCGCCCTGCTCTTCCTGCAGTCTTCCCCTTTCAGTTCACGGCAACTCCATTCTTCTCATTGTTTGAGTCAAAACCTTGAGGTCATCCTTGGCTCCTTTCTTCTTCTCATACTTCACCTTCAATCTACCAATAAATCTTGTCGCTCTACTCTCAAACTATATCCCAAATTATGCCCTCAGCCTGGTCCTACTTGCTGATGATTCATGATTCATCCCTCACCTGAATCATTGTGGCTCTCTGCATTCTTTTCCCCACCGATATAAGTGTGCCATGTTCTCTCACTATCGGCTGGAATTACTCAAATGTCCCTTTCTGAGTATGGTGTTCTCTGGCAACTTTATTTAAAATTGCAACTTCCTACTCCCAGTACATCCTTTCCACCTTCTTGCTTTACTCTCCTACCCCCTTTAACACTATATATAATACCCCTATATTTTTAAGGTCATCTAACATCATGTTGTTTATCATTTGTCTCCCTCTCTAGAATGTAAAACACAGTGGGGACAGACACTTTTATCCATTTGATTCGCTATTCTATCTTTGGGGTCTGGCATAGAGTTTGGTCTTCATAAATATTAGTTATCTGAAGAAGAAAAAAGAAAAGAATTTCCAGCTCTCTTTACCATGATATCAGGGATTATGTCTTCTCCTTGTAAACTGCCCTCTTGCCAGGTATAGTGTTCTTTTTCTAGTGGATATTTCAGACCATGTGCATAAAGAGCAACTGTAGCAGAGGGGTGCCGGGTGGGAAGCCAGGTAGCACTTCAGCTTACCCATAATCCCCCTGTCAGCGAGAACAAAGCACAGCAACTTTATGCAGAGATGCAAGCACCTGCTCAGAAGCATACGTTCTGTGGGACAGTGAAAACTTCTCAGGGGAGATGGATTCTAGGACCAACTTAATTCCCGCCTGGATTACTCAGTGGAATGCAACCCACCCCCAGTCCACAAAAGATGAATCTGAAAAGTCTTCAGATATAAAGAAGATAATGCAAATCAAGACCCTGGGGGCAAAATGAAAAGAATATAGTCCTTACACTAAGCAGCTGCTACCAACTGACTTTTGCTATGCAGGATTACCAGAACTTCTGTTTGTTTTTTGTTTGTTTTTTTTTTCAAGAAAATTTTAGACTTTAGGCTTCATGTGAAATCTCTCAAACGTAAGAAGTTGGTCTGTAACTCAAATCTAAAAGAACAACCATCATACACCATCAGCCAAACCAAATAGCTTCTAACCACGCTCAGTAGGCATTCAATCTCGGCCTTACAGCCTGGTGAACACTAAACCCAATTCTGAGAAGAGCAAACCAAAATAAGCAAACTTCTGCCTTTTTTAATCTTCTGTGAAATTCCTTCCTCACAGAAAACAGTCTTCATGCACAGGTCAGAAGTCTAGGCCATAACGTGCTGGACCTTCTCATCTTAAAAATGTACTTCTGTGTGAGCATGTTCCATCTTACTGGGCAGAGCAAGTGGGGAACCCAGCCTCCCCCACACCCAGGTGAGTATTGCTGTCCCTTGGTAGAGTCCTAAGTGTTCTCGGCATCTGTAATGGTAGGGATGAAGAACATCGAGAATGATAGAAAAATTTTCACCAACAGCAAGGGAGGAAAAGAGAATTCTGTGGCTGCCAGAGGAGGGAATGGGGCAGCTTGTTTGTGTGTAAGAAACAAATTCAAAGCTAAGTGTGGGGGGGGAGAGGCGGGGGCGGGTATCATTACTCAAATCACTGCATAGACTGTGAGCCTCTCAAAAGCCAAATCCATCTTTGTATTCTCAGAATCACAGTACCTGGCACATAGCAGGTACTCCACCAGTTGGGGAATGAAAGCAAAGCAATTGGTTTTTGTGTTGTGTGACAGACTAAGGGAAAGATCCCCATTCCACTCATAAATTAGTGGCCTCAAAATTTTCCCAAGAAACTGCAATGTAAAATTTAGCATTTCAGGGCAGCAGTGTGATTTGCAGTTTCAGAATCACAGACTTTACTGTGCTTCTTTAAATTATCATAACAGAAGGGAGGGGGGAAAGATGGAAATTTAAACTCTAGTGCCCATATTTTATTAATTTTTAGAAGGAAAAAAAATTCAATCCCAATAGGAACAGGTAAAACAACTGAGGACCCACAGAGATGTGGAAAAACTGTTTTACAGCATTGTTTCCCCCAGACACATATTTTTTTTCCTAATGCAATGATTTTAGGAAAGGTTGCAGAACTGTTATGTGTTAGATGAAGAATATGTAATTAAACCCACCATTCTGAAAGCAAAGCTTTGTGCTTTTTTTTGTTTAATCTTCTATGCTGGGCTGGTAATTTTTTCCTGTCTCACACCTACTCAAAACCCAGGGGTTTTGTCCTAGATGCCTGGCATAAATATAATTACAGTACAGTTCTCTAGTGCATAGTTCAATCACTGCAGACAACTATTGATTTATGTGTAAATCGGAATACACATAATTTTCTCTAGTCTGGGAATTGTTAAAATGCATTAACGGCCCAGGATTTCATGTTTCAGAGATGGCAACAGCAGGGGTGATGCTTGTTTTGCTTTCTATTTTTTTCTTTTTCTTTTTCCCTCCAACAACTGAGATAAGGCCTTGCTGAGCAAGAAAGCACCACTGACTTGTTCTGACAAATTATCATTCAATTTCACACTGGGTCACACACAATCAGAAGAAAGATAGAACCGTGACTATGGGGAGAGTGAGAGGGTCGTGGCTGATTGCACACACAGCTCTCTCCCTCATTGCTTTTACAGGAACTCTGCTGAAGCCTTCTTTCTCCTCTTTTATAACTGAGATAACTTCTCGATACAAAATCTTTATTTAATGATTTCAGACAATGTTTTTTCACGTTTTTCCTTTCAGTAGCAGCAGTAATAACACAAAGTGTTCATTCCCTTCTCATCTATACAAAACACTCCCTGACTGCAAAGAGACCACATTTTAATGGAAAGGGGCAAAAGCAGGCAAATAAGAAGAGCTAGATGTGATGCTGACTCTGCCACCATCCTGGGAACGTCACGTGCCTTCTCTGGGCTCCGGTTTTCTGTCTACAAAAGGGGGACTGAGCATCACTGGTTTTCAAACCTGCACCATGGAAGTTTGGGGTATACAGATAAGAGAAGAATGCATGGGTCTCAAAGACCCCATTCTCACCACCACACTTTAGACACAACAGGTCAGTTCTTCTCTGTTTATATGTTGGATTTCTATTAGATTTTCCTTAGAAAAAGGATTTCATAGCCTTATAAGTTTGAAAAAAATCTCTGTCTTTTCCAATCCTCACCTGCCATTATTCTGTAACTTCTCTCCCTGGCAATAGCCTTAATTTCCTGCAGTGCATGTGTTCATTAAAGCAGACCACTGTACAAAATGGGAAACTGGCTTGTGCATGATGGATTTCGTCAGTGTAATCACCTCCACCATCAAAAACATGAATTTATTTGACATTCATTCATGCACAGTGCCATGTGGGTTACTTCCTAGTTCAAGCAAAGTTGGTAAGTTTTGTTTTCAATCTGAGAGTCTGAGTGATTTTAAAGATTTGGGAAAAGAGAAATCTTAATAATTTTTTCAATGTGGTATATCTATTAAGCAGCAGAGGCAGTAATGGAAATGGATAATAAATTTGAAAATACAATTATAACACAAATATAATGATCAATAAGCAATTAAAAGGTCTCATCTGGAACCACTATTGCCACAAGATATTTAAGCACTTCCTATGGAACCAAACAGGAAAATATGGCTCTATGAAAATGAGTAACCAGATTTCAGCAGCCATTCCAGGTGGGAGTGACTCTTCCCAGGAAAAGGGATCTAAATACCTATCACCTATTACCACAGACATAGGAAAGAACACTGATATTCCAGAACATAGACTATACATTTCAAAGAGCAAGCAGCTGCTGGAGTAGCAGGGGAAATAGAGCTTCGAGTGGAAAATAGAGATCTGTAGCATTGCATATCCATAGTCAGAATTTGCAACTCATGTTGGAGAGCAAAGGTTTTCACTGAAATTATTTGATGGACACACAGTCTTCAGAATGCACTTTGAGAAATACTTAAGGAAAGACTAAGACTTAGCAATAAAGATCATAAAGCAAGAAGGGGATCTCTTAGACCAGACCGCAAAGAATTTAAAAAAAAAAAAGAAAAAAAATGGACCGTATTACCCAAGCCATTCCAGATGGTATAATCACTGGGTCCTCTGTAAGGAGGAACCAGAGATCAATATTGTAATCAGTTCCAACTGTTTTATATCATTATCCATCTACCTTGTTGAATAAACATTGTCATCAAGGCTGGAATGCAGTTTTTTTAAAAAATCAAGAAGTTATAAAGAATAAATATTAATCGATCCCTCCTTTTCCTTTTATCTATTTTCCTCTTGATTTTTCTATTTTGTGAGCTGGTTTGGCTAATAAACTGAGCAATTCAATTCTCCTCTGAGTCTTCAGATTCAGCATAATTCTTGATCTGTTGACATTTCCCAAAACCAAATGCCCAAACAGCTCAAGAAAAAGTTTCCTTCTGACAAAGAGAAATGGTCCAGGTATTCTAGAGTTCAGATAATTTTGAGTGCGCTAGTGCAGGGCTTTAGAATTCTGATAATCTTCTATATATCCACAAATGATACAATTAGATTTCTTTTCAAATGTCACAGAAATTCCTAAGAGGAGGTCCTATAGTTATTTAAAACCTATCATCCATCATGAAAGGTTTAAAAAAAAATGTGTACCATGTAGCATTCGGTATTGTAGAGCCATCCTACTACGAGAGCACCTGATGAAAGAAAATCACCAGAAAGCAAGCAGTGCATGGGCATAAGTCTGGCTACAGATGACAGTTCTGTGGCTCCTGGAACCAATTAAAGAACATCCTAAGGAGTCCATTTAAATCTAAAGTCACGTGACATAGTTGTCAGTGCTGTTTGCCAAATATTTCTGGTTCAGCCTCTTGCCAGATGCAAGATAGGGCTGTCTTTCCTAGCCCCGTTATGGTGTGTGGAGCCACGTGACAAGCTAGGGTAGATGACTTGTGAGCACAGGGAAGTAAGTCACTTCCAAGAAGGAGCATGTAATTGATAATGCAAGACCTTGAAGACCTCTCCCGTCCCTCTGGCTCAGCGACCAGAAGTGATAGTGATGGAGACTGCTCCATCTAGCTAGGTCTCAGAGTATTTCTGATGAACAGATCTCCCCTCCAGGTGTAGACACACAATGAACATATGGCACAAGAAAGAAGTAAACCTTTGTTACTTTAGGCATCTGGGATTTGGAGATTGTTTGTTGCTGCAGCATTACTTAGCCTATCCTAACTGATATAATGCTCCAGAGGTTTGGATCTCCCCAGTTCAGAAGGAATATGCACAAGCATGGACCACATCGAAAGACTCCAAGAACTGGCCCATCATCACCTGGGAATCCTCTAAACCAATGATTATGCTAGATCTCTCAGAGAGTCTCAGGCTGAATACCCTCACTCTTCAAACCCACATTCCTAAATAGTTCTCTTAAGCCAAAGGTACATTACAGGATCTCTAGGCTTTCAAACTATTGTCCCATCAACTAAACTGCTTCCATGGGTTGGGTTTACTCCCTGTCTTCTTTCCCCAAAATGTCTTGGACAATAGATTCAACTACAAGAATAAAACAAATCCTACAACATGCCTTAAGGAACTTCAGAGTAAAAGTTCCTTGTAGCTTCCATAGAATAGAAAGTTTGACAGGTTAATTCCCTTTTTAGTACTAAAAATTGACATATCACATGATAACATCTTAACATCTGTAGGACATTTTTCCTCACAAAGCTTTTATTTCAGGCTGTTCACAGCAGAATATTCAGTAATTATTTTGAAATTATTTTGATGGGAAGAGAAGTTCCTCTCATTTTCTGTTTATATTCACTGTTCATTTATCATAGCAGTGGGTTGTCATCATAACCACCTCAAATAGAGGTCTCCTTGACATCTCCCATAACCTTGGGGGATTTGGGATTTTTACCCACTCTTTCCCCCATCTATGATTTCAAGTTATTTCAAAGAACATTACGTGCATTTCTTTCAAAAAAAATTATTCTATCAAGCAAGTGGAAACAGTTTCAGAAACCATCATTAACAAAAAGTTACATGAAAAAACAGAAAATGAAAATGCTGATACAGTTTTCTTTCCCTTTTTTTTTTTTTTTAAGCTGGCATCCTAAACAGAAACAACTCAAGCAAGACAGCAAGGTAAACCTTTTATCCACAGCAACCACGAGATTCAAAAAAAATGTTCTTTAAATATAGCCATTGAAATAGGGTTTATTATCTAGACGTTTGTTCCCTTCTGGTCTCCTCTTATGGCACTAATATGTTTTTAAATGCCTAAAACCTTTCTTAGTACCTAAGAATTCCCCTAAATTTCATGAATTGATGCAAGTGGTAATCAGAAGTGCAAATGAGTATTGGTAACACAAGTCCCATCTGTGCACGCAATTAACTGCTTTGAGCAAGTAATTGCCTGTGTTTTCAAGAGCCTACTTAGAAACTTCAACTTAAGCATATATTTTTGTTTTAATAATTCTGCCATAACACACAGAGAAAGTTTTACTTGGGACAAATACTTTTAAACAAGAGGCCAAATACCCTATAATTTTTAGTTTTATAAAGATCATACCTTAGAAGCCACCCCCATAGTAATTAACTTCAGAAGATTCTCACACTTCTAGACGTATATGCTCAGGGCATTTTCCAAACAAACAGGCCATCTGTCCAGAGAAGCCCAGCTCAGATAATCCTCATGATGACTGCTCTCTAAGCACCCTAGGAGATTTCTGAAGCTTTGGGTAATTTGCTAATTAATTCACTCAACAAGTATTTGCTAAACACCAACCACATACAAGGTATTCTGTTCTAAGAATATAAAAATTAATTAGAACATGGTATTTTCTCTTCAGGAACTTACAATCAATCAGGAAATAGAAGACTTGAAACTTATAATCCAAAACCCACGTAGCTTTGTAATTCAAAGCCTGCAAAAGTGTACCTGTTCCCTTAGGAAGGCACAGTTCCCTTGCAAAACAGGCATGTATTTGGGGTGAAAATTCACAATTGCAACAGAAAGTATCTTTGGATGTGAGCCTTTGCCAAGCTGGGTCTGTGACTCCTTACTTCTGCAAACTGGCCTGCCTGCCTTCCCTTTGCAAGGTCACCCATCTCCTTGATAGTCATCAACATTTTTCTTGTGCAGCTTTTGACTTTGTTCCCCACCATCTGCTGCCAAAAGCCTTAGCCGATAGCTGTTTCTGATCCTGCACCAGCTGCGACTTCCATGCTATTGCCAAATGCCCTGTTTTTCCTCTCATCACTGCCCCTTGCCTTTAAATTCCAACCATACATTGACAACTCCCAAATCAAGGTTTTCAGCACCAGCTTCTCCCCTGGACCCTACACTCATCTACCTAACGGCCCTGTCAGCATCTCCACTTAGGTATCTGATAGTCCTATCAGATTATATTTCCTAAGGTCAACCCAAACCAGCTCCTCGGACCATTTCCCTATCTCAGTGATAGGCAGTTCCAAACTTGATAGTCATCCTTGCCTCTTCTTTCTCTCCAACCCATTAGCTAATCTTTTTGACTCTTCCTTCAGATAAACCCAGACTCCCACCACTCCTCACTACCACAATTACCACCCTGGTCCAAGCCACCATCACCTCTTGCTGGATTATTGCTGTCACCTCCCAGTAGGCTTCCTGTTTTCACCCTAACCCCTCTAGAGTTATTCTCTCACTCTGTCATTAAAGTAGTTCTTTTAAAAGTCAAATTATGTCATTCTTCTTATCAAAATCCTCAAATCAGGACCGGCTCGGTGGCTGAGGCTGTTGGAGCTCCTTGCTCCTTACTCCGAAGGCTGCCGGTTCAATTCCCACATGGGCCAGTGGGCTCTCAACCACAAGGTTGCCAGTTCGATTCTTCGACTCCCGCAAGGGATGGTGGGCAGCACCCCCTGCAACTAAGATTGAACACGGCACCTTGAGCTGAGCTGCCGCTGAGCTCCCGGATGGCTCAGTTGGTTGGAGCGCGTCCTCTCAACCACAAGGTTGCTGGTTCGACTCCCTCAAGGGATGGTGGGCTGTGCCCCCTGCAACTAGAAATGGCAACTGGACCTAGAACTAAGCTGCGCCCTCCACAACTAAGATTGAAAGGACACCAACTTGACTTGAAAAATAGTCCTGGAAGTACACACTGTTCCCCAATAAAGTCCTATTCCCTTTCCCCAATAAAATCTTTTTTAAAAAAAGGTAATCCTAACTATCCAGGAGTAATGCTGGATTGGAGTATGCCTTACGATTTACCGATTTAAAGAAAGAAAAAAAGCAAAACAAAAAAGAACCCTCCGATGGCTTTCATCTCTCTCAAGAGTCAAAGCAGAATTCCTTTGAAGAATCTACAGATCCTTCATGATCTGCCCCACAACTTTATCTTTCTTTCCTCATTTCCTATACCACCACCACCCCTGAATCATTTTGATTCAGAAAAATTGGCTTCCTTGTTGCTCCTTGCACACACCAAGCCATGCCTATTCTTACTCATTTGGATGCTCTCCCCACGTGTCTTTGTAGCTCATTCCCACATTTCTTTCCAGTCACCTTTTCAGAGGGATCTACCCTGAGCACTGAGGTAATACAATTCCTGCCCACTGCGCACTACCATGCTTCATAGTCCCTTATGCTGCTTTCCTTTTGTCTATAAACCTTCTTCTGTATGATATACCTTCATTTTCTACTTCCCATAGTGGAATGTAAGTTCCACATGACAGTTGATGTTTTGTTCTGCTAAGCTTGTTAGCATCTCAGAGCCTGCCACATAGTTTTATGTGTGAATGAACCAATGAATGAATGAATGAACATCCCTTAGGTGGAAGAGGTTCCTCTCCCCATCAGAACTACGATTCTTATAAAGCTTTCAAAGAAGTGTTTTTGCTCTCTCAGTTCTTCCCCCTCTTTTAAAAAACAACAAAAAATGAACACTATCCCTCAGACTGACACAACTTGGAGAGTTACTCTCAAAGGCAGTCAACCAGCATCCTAGGATGTAGCCCAGTTTCTTCAAATCTCTTACCTCAGGTTGAAGTCCTTGCCTTTGAAGGGTACATCCCGAGAAGCTGAAGAAACTCATTCGAGTCTTAACCTCACAGTTCTGGACCCAAATTTCAGTCACCATCTTCTTACTATCCTCTCCCAGGCCAACCATCAGGTCGTCCTGATGATAAGACATCTGATCAGCTGAAATCTCTTGCCTTAGGTCTCCTCGGGGAACCTTATCACACAAACGAGAAAATAAAATGATAAAAAGTAAATTCTCGCATGCAACTTCACCCTACCCATCGACATATTCAGGAAAGAACAACCTTAATTAAATTAACACTGATCTCAGAATTTTAGATACTCAGCTTCCTCATTTGAAAAATAAAGCACCATCTTCCGCATTGAATAATTAAAGATACTAAGAAAGTGTGACTAAGTGGTTGGAAAAAATAGAAAGGGGTAAAAGCTGCAGAATCCAGTCACTTAAAAAAAGAATACAAATGAAAAGGAAACTCTCCCAGATGCTACGAGGGATTATTTTTAAAATGTTCATGAATATGTGTGTTCCGTAGACTCCTGCTTTGCCAAAATCAAGGTACCAGTTTTAAAGATTTAACTTGATTTATTATTTCTAAGATGGGAAATTTTGAACCATGATCAAACCTCAGCAAATACCAAATAAATTCAGCATGTGATTTTCAGATAAGCTTACTTTTAAAATTATGATTCAAAAATTTACTTGGATGAGCATGTTATTATATACTTTCAAATTCTATACCAATAAAATTGTCCTCTATCTTTTAAAATACTCGTATATCCAGTCGATCTCGGAGCATAACCCTGATATTTAATAACAACAGCAAGAGTTGAGGAAGAAGAGAATGAAAACAGGATGAATTATTAAAATAGACAAAGTTCTGTGGCACAAAAGTTCTTAAATACTGGCCCTTCTGCATGGGAAAAAAAAAAACACATGAATTTATTTTCTTACAA
The DNA here is from genome assembly GCF_964194185.1 of Rhinolophus hipposideros. Classification (NCBI taxonomy): domain Eukaryota; kingdom Metazoa; phylum Chordata; class Mammalia; order Chiroptera; family Rhinolophidae; genus Rhinolophus; species Rhinolophus hipposideros. The sequence goes on from NC_138055.1 coordinate 70,881,110, forward strand.
AACTCTCAAAATGGGAAAACAAAGCTATGTTGGGGAAAAAAAGAAGTAGGAAACAATAGGAGGTCCTTTTGCAATAAATAACCCTAAAGTTTCTGCCTCCATCCTAGAAAATTAGATAGCTGCAATAAGAGCACAATTACATGGGGTTTTCTGAGCAGTCAAATCACAGATTTTTCCCTTGAGTTCTAGCACTACAAGAAGGACATTAAATAAAATGCCACGTGTACGTTCACATTTTCATTTTAATTACCTCTTTAAAATGCTAAGATTTGGGGGCCACATGGGAGTCATGTACATTTTGAATAACATAGGACTCAATATTTTAAATCATTAAATTCTCATTACACCCTCCTGCAGTTCACATGCTGCCCAATCTATGTTTAATATGACGTTTTCAAGTAACCAGCCTAATACCACTTGAGAAGTTTTTAAAAGAACAAAAATGAGACGTACAACAGCAGTTCTGTATACTTGCTGAGTGACTTTGGAATCCAAACTTTTCCGTGGGCCCAGAAGATCACAGCATTTCTTTTAGCCGTAATAGTCAATGACCGCCTATTCTTGATTTTAACCTTGAATTTTTTCTGTCTTGTGCTTCAATTTAAGACTCTCAAAATTCGGTGTCATTTGTTCTCTCTAAAGGCATCTGGAGGATAAGCCCTTAGAGTTTTTATTATCAACTAAAAACTCCATTCATATGAGTGCTTATTGCTTTTACAATTTCTTGGAAGAATCATTTGACATGAGTGAAAATGGACACCCTCCCTGTCCACACTACCCAATAACCTATAGTATAACCCTACTGTTACAGATTGAATATTTGTGTCACCCCAAAACAATTCATGTTAAAACCCTACCCCCCCCCACTGTGATGGTATTAGGAGATGGGGCCTCTTAATTACCTTTAAGAGGTAATTAGGTCATTTAAAAGAGGAAACATGAGATATCTCTCTCTCTCTCTATCTCTTTCTCTGCCATGTGAGGATACAACAAGAAGACAGCCATCTGCAGGAAGTGGGCCTCACCAGACACGACATCTGCTGGCACCTTGATCTGAGACTTCCCAGCCTCCAGAGAAATAAATATTTGCTGTTTAAGCCATCCAGTCTGTGGTAATTTGTTACAGCAGCCTGAGCTGACTAAAGCAATAAATAACCCTATGGTTTCTGCTTCCATGCTAGAAGATCAGATAGCTCCGATGAGAGCACAATTACATGGGGTGTTCTGAGCAGTCAAAGAACCTACCATTCTTCATATGGTGAAGCTTTCCTTTATCACTTCTCAGCTTTCACTGAGCTAAATAATGCTGATTCTTCTTGTCTTATCTCCATAGTTTGCTTTCCTACACTTTTATAATTTTCTTCACCTTGCAAATTGCTCATTTTTTTGAAAGCCTTGAGTGGCACAATAATATGGAAGGCTGATTTATATTTTTTGAGTGGAAAATTTTCTTGTTCTTCCTGCATGCTGGGAATCTCTTTTTCATCCCAATGTAGGGAATGTGGTTGTTTTGTTTTGTTTTAATTCATTATACTCAGCTATATTACTGTCAGCTTCATTTCAATATCTCCAGCTGTTTCTGCTTACTCTTGTCTATATTCAGTAGTTACCTATTCTCCATTTTTAAAGATTCATTTTCCTCCAGAGGTAAAATAATGTATATCCAATGGTGGAACAAGGATCTGGCCACTATCACCCTATTATGAACTGAATTAGGTCCCCCTGAAATTCATATGTTGAAGCCCTATCCACTCCCAGTACCTCATAATGTGACTACATTTAGACATAGGGTCTTTAAAGGGGTTATTAAGGTTATAAGGTCATTACAGTGGGCCCTATCCAATATGACTGGTATCCTTATAGGAAGAGGAAATGTGGACACAGACACACACAGAGGAAAGACCATGTAAAAACACAGGAAGAAGATGGCCATCTACATGCCAAGGAAAGAGACCTCAGAAGAAACCAACCCTGCTTACACTTTGACCTCAGAATTCTAGCCTCCAGAACTGTGAAAAAACAAATTTTTGTTGTTTAAGCCACCCAGTCTTTTGTACTTTGTTACAGCAGCCATAGAAAGCCAATACAGGCCCCTCTCCTGGTTATGACCTTGAAGGAGAGAACGATATTGCTGCTCTACCCTCCATGCCACTGCTACCATAAGGAGGAGAAAGGTGGTGAGTGTACCTCATTCCAGCACACACAAACAATATTGATGGCTAACATAGTTTTACACCGTCTTGACCACTATGCCTAGTCCCATTGGTAGAGGAGGACAGATTCAGGACTTTCATGAGAAGAGAAGCACATTCTTCAGTAAATTAAATTAGATTTTTAATGCTTCTCCTTATTTTCTTCTTCATGTTCAAAGAATTATTAACAGCCTAGTAAGTTTCAGGTAGGCAGCTAAATATCCAAAGTTTTTCTGAGGAAAGGTGAAACCAAATTTACTCTGGCCATCTTTTCCCTAATCTTATCCTCCCAATGGCCATTGTACTGCATGTTTTCCCAAAGCTTATGTTCCAAAGGCCCAAGTCAGTAATAACCCAAGGGAAATTAACCCGTTTTCCAAAGAAACCTAACATTTGAGCCTGGTATCAAGACCACAATGTTCCTAAGGAGAAAAACTTACTCATCAGATTTTCACTAAACAGTTTAATATTTTGACCTCTTCATTTTTCTATTCATTCACTTCTTCAGGAAACATTTAATGAGCATCTACTGTTTGCATAGGGGCTAGGGCTACAAATGATAATAAATCATCAGTATATTAAAAAGCAATAAGGAATCCACCAGGAAGTTAGATCGTGAAAGATTTCTAAGAAGAGTGAGAAATTACAGAAATCAGAATTTTAAGATTATGAGAGAAAAATATTCCAAAGACTAGATGCCCCATTTTCCCAGGAAATTTATAAGCTTAGGAAATCAAAACAAACATATCCCATTGATTGGGCAGATACTCAGATGAGATATGTCAACTAAAGTCATGAGATGCCTCACAAAGGGAGAAGATACATGGATCTCTTTTCCTCTGCCTCCCTGACAAATATGTTGATCCATTCCTTTGCAACTCCCCCAAACAGACACCATTTACATTCATAAAGTATAGCCAAATTATTTTACAAAATGTATTTCCATTTCTGGAGCCTTCTAACACTATGCTATGCAATCCCTGTTCCTTTCTTTGAAACAAGTTTCCACTGGGTAGAGGGGAAAAACAAACACACTGTGCTGTTAGCAGTTTCTCTCCGTTGTCTGGGTACAGGGGAATGGAGGTGGCAGTGGCAGCTTCGATGGCGGGGGCATGGCCCAGAGGGAACAGTGCTGCTTTTTCATGCAGCACTGTGAGAGAACTGCACACACTGCTACAGGAAGGGGGAAGGTCCTGAACCCACTCAACAGAGCGCCTCAAGGGCAGTGGTGTTCTCTCTTCAGACACGTGATCAGGAACAAAGGAATCTTTATTCATCTCTTTCTGCTGCACTGCTTTGCTTTATATTCCTTATAAGCAGCTGAAAAAGACCATGAGCAGCCCTTTTAATCAGCTGTGGAAGAGATGAAAGCTTTCAGAAGAGACGCTGTCATTTCTAAGAATGGTTTATTCACATTATAGAATAATCTTTAAAGAACAGAACTGTACAAGACTGATCTTTTAATTATAGAGGGATAAATACATCTGTGAAATCCACCAATTTCACTTTGGATTACTCTCTCCTTCAAAGTGAGAAACGCAGTAAACAAAGATCTCAATTTGGAAATGGCCTCTCTCCCTGATACATGTCTTCAAGTGGACCCACTTTCCTACACCACATCCAAATTCCAGTCGCTATTAGAGTAACAGCACAGAGAAAAATATACAACCTTTCAGAGATGAGGTTTGGAGGCTTAGATATATTCCATTTGCAACAAGCAAGCTCTGGATGCTCAAAAATCAGATCAAGTATCAATTACCTGTGAATAATTTTATGATCGCACTGTCTTACGGGATGCATTATTTATTTATTATTTATCCAAAAATCCCAATGCATTTCATCCCACCAACGAATCATAACCCAGCTCTGGCTGAAGAATACAAGTATCAAATATTACAATTTTTAGTGTACCTCCACAGTGCTGATGGACAGATATTCATTAAGTATTTATTGAATTGAAATGACACCATTCACAATGCTGGAAACTCCACCACCCCAAAAGTTTAAATCCCAGCTTCTTCTAGTTCCTTCCAGGTGAACAACAAGCAAAGAAGAGTTCCTGGCCCCTAGCTGGTTGTGTTTTTACTGATTCATATTTTATAGAGTTCCTCTTATTAAGACAGCGTAGAAGCAACTCTACTGTCTAAACACAAGTGGACTAAGGGTTTTCTGAAGCCACTTTCCCTTCCCCTGCTATTCCTGAGTCAACCCTCTTTCTTGGGGAGTTCAGCGACTTATGCAAGCTTTCATTTCAGGAAATTTCATTTCCATTTGTAGTTACCTCTCCTAGAAAAAAAAGAAGAAGAGAATAGCTAAAGGAAAGGAAGATCCTCAGTCTTCTCAAGAACTATGAAGTGTAATCACAAAATACGGTAAATGTTTAAATAAAAAAAATTATTACAGTAAAAACCACATTGCCATTAATTCCCTCCAAAATACTCCCCCTCACTTTGAACACACTCATCCCGTTGTTCTTGCCACTTTCTGAAGCAGTTCTGGAAGTCCTCTTTCGTGTCTTAAGTTGCACTGCTGTGGCTGCCTCGATGCCCTAAGTCAATTCAAAAAATTTTCCTTTCACGGTTTTGACTTTGGGGAAGAGCCAGAAGTCACACGGTGCCAGATCTGGCGAATAAAGTGGATGAGGACACACTGCAATGTTTTTATTTGACAGAAGTTACCGTATACTGGAAGTGATGTGTGTTATGGAGTGTTGTCATGACGGAGAATAAAGATACTGATGAAAGAGGACTTCCAGAACTGCTTCAGAAAGTGACAGGATCAATGGGATAAGTATGTTCAAAGCCAGGGAGAGAATTCTGAGGGGGATTAATGGCAATGTGTTTTTACTGTAATAAATATTTTTAATTTAAATATTCACCATATTTTTTGATCACACCTCATATTTCTTTTCTGTTGATGTTTTAGTTATTTTTCACTGAAACCCTTCTCTAACAGGAGGATATGTACACAACATTTTAATATCCCTCTTTTGTGTTATTAACTTTGTAAGGAATGAAGATACTTTAATAGGTCATATTTAGATGACTTCCCAAAGGTAGGTTGATTCTTCCTCCTAGCAAATCTTTTTTAGCAAATTTTTATTATGAAGCATTCCCATCTTTATCTACTGGTGTCAGTTAAACTGTGTTTCCAAAGGTGTTTCCAAAGGGTGCCAAGTTTTGGTTCCTCCTGTTTACAAAATTCTCTTCTCCCTGAGTCAGCTGTTTCTGGGGTGGGGAGGATCCAGGCTCTCTGAGCAACACTTCCCTGCCAAAGAACCCTGTGGTGAGCATCTCTTCTGTGCCCAAATAGTTGCTCGCTATTCTCAGAGGCTTCCCTAAGCATTCAGGACTCGGGCACCAGGCACTATCATCTCTTCAGATTAATGTAACCAGCTACCAGACAGGTTTTCATCCAGTTTCTTCTTAAACCTTCTTCAAAAAAAAATTTGAGGGGCCGGCCTGGTGGCTCAGGCGGTTGGAGCTCCTAACTCCAAAGGCTGCCAGTTCGATTCCCACATGGGCCAGTGGGCTCTCAACCACAAGGTTGCCAGTTCAATTCCTCGAGTTTCGCAAGGGATGGTGGGCTGTGCCCCCTGCAACTAAGATTGAACAGGGCACCTTGAGCTGAGCTGCCGCTGAGATCCCGGATGGCTCAGTTGGTTGGAGCAGGTCCTCTCAACCACAAGGTTGTGGTTCAACGCCCTCCAAGGGATGGTGGGCTGTGCCCCCTGCAACTAGCAATGGCAATTGGACCTGGAGCTGAGCTGCGCCCTCCACAACTAAGATTGAAAGTATAACAACTTGACTTGGAAAAAAGTCCTGGAAGTACACACTGTTCCCCAATAAAGTCCTGTTTAAAATATATAAAATATATATTTTATATATATTTGAGACTTACCCACCCAATTTTAATCTAAATAAGAAGAGGAAGAAGAGGAGATCATGTCAAGAAATTTTGTCTTTATGATAGGAAAGCAACATTAACTTACATGTTATAACTGTGTTTCTTCCAGACTTCCATAAAGCTGATCAGGGAGACTCAGAGGCCAACTCTAGGCCAATACAGCCCTCTGTTCACTGAAAATATATCCGATCACAGTCCAAAACTCATCCCTTCAGTCTCCATTCCTCTGTTCTTACCCCTGCCCGATTGCCAGGTAATGACCTACACTGACCTTTGCAGCAGGTGGAATTCCCCTGAGATGGAATGGGCTCCACTGACGTGATGACACCCTTGAGAAAGACTGGTTCACATTCAGCTTTGAATGTATTCTTAATATTATATTCTTATACTGGATTACATACATATGTTTGTTATTGTGTTTTCACATCTGAAAAGGTCATTGTCATAAAGGGATATCATCTCGTTAAAGGAAAGACTGTCTCATTGATCATGGTTTTCCCAGTGCCTTATACATACTATAGGCTCAATAACTATTTACTTAAAAAGTAAATAACTCTTTACTCATTGTGGCTTCTTTACAGGGTCATCAGGAACTCGGCATGGGGACTTGAGACCAAGGGAAGGAGCTTAACAAACCTGACTCACAAGAATAATATTTGACAAAATAAGGCAATAGAAGAGTATTCCCTGGAATCATCAAAGGAAGAAAACCCTGAGACAGTCTGGAAAGAGAAAAGGATGGTGAAAGAGAGGGGAAAGCATGGGCCAGATATCAGAAATAAGAGGTAAATATCTTAGAAAGTATTGGCCTAAGACAAGACCAGACAGTCAAATGCCATCTTATAGCACAGAGCAGCTAAAAATGATAAGGAATAGACTTTCTCATTACAGATCACCCTTCCTCCCCACCCCTACCTCCCACTCTACCCTACATCACAGGCCTCCTGGGTGATTGATGGATACCAGCTATCAGCCTCCTTCTTGTCCTTGTGTCTAAGTGAGACTGCTTTCCTTCCCCTCCCTTATAACTCTTTGGACATATGTTCCTTGATCTCGATAGGGTCTTCCCTTGTCCACTGCATTCCCTCCTTTGAAAAATAACTAATCATTTAGAACAGCCTCTCTCTTACCACTCTCTTCATCAGCCTCATGACCTCCACCTCTGCGGTGAAGACTTAGGTCTACCCTGCTTGTTTTACCTCCCTGCCCACAGGCATTTAAACAGGCCTAATCTATAGGCCTAATCTTTGCTGTCTAGCTATTCCCAAGTAACAGATTCAAATAACCTAGATTTTAGTCTCTGGCCTATAAGGAATTTCATGGAAGATCCCAGACCCTTCCTTGTTGCTGGGTGTCACGATGAATAGCTTCATCTATTCTTCTGTTGTCTCTGTCTGCATTATACTGATGTGGTTTGCTCTGAGGGTCAGGCAAAATAAAAAATATAACACAAAACCATGCACAATCCTGAGGCTATCTTAAAATGAGAGCCATTATTGGAAGGATGATAGCATAAAAGTATAGTGCTCTGACGTCAGCCAATCTTTGATTTGAATCTCAGCTCCATTAGAAGAGTTTGAGCAAGTTACTGAATTGTTCTGCATCTCCATTTTCTTATCTGTGAAAAGAGACAATAATACCACCTCCCTCACAGAGTTGCTGTGGGCTTTTAATGACTCTGCTGTCCACACTACCTCCAATCCCAAATTCCCCTTGGTTCTTCCTTCAGTTATCTCCATCAGATCCATGAAATCCCTGGTATCGTGTGAATTCCACTAGACTAAGTGAGATACTGTACGAGTTCTGTTGGGGTTTTTAAACCATGTTTAAGTGTATTCAATCAACTGCAGCCTGATTTCTTTCAGCAACAATGGAATTTCTTTCAGAAAAAAGGTTGGTATAATTTATATGGCTGATACATAGAATGAGCATAAAGATTTAGGGACCCAGTGGTTCCCAAACTGAGGGCTGCACACTCCGTGGATGCCTCAAGGGGCATAAATTCATAGACTCATTATGCTTCACGTGAAGACTGAATGAACACTGCTCTGTGTGCATATACATATACATATATATGAATACACTAGTATATATGTATATACTAAAGGGAAGCAGAGTTTGCCACCAAAAATATACCTTTTGGGATATTGATTTTTAGCTGGTTATTTTTAAGAAACAAAAGACTCAGGAAGAACCTTTATGTGTTTACCTGCCTGAAGGAATTAATAGAGAACCTGTTCCAGGAAGGGAGATATCATCACAAATACCTGCAGTTTAATATAAACTTGCATGTGATAGACAGAGGGGAACTTAGCAGGCCCATTGATCAAAGTCCTCTCTGTGTCCCATTGTTAAAAATGGCCCAGCAAACATTTATTTACCAAACATTTGCTTTTCCATCTCCCTGTAAATTGCCTTCCTGCTCTTTGAAGTCCCAAACCACACCTTCTCCTCCTCTCCTTAGCTCTAGAATGGCATATAAGCCCCAACTGCCCAAACTCTCCTTGGATGTCTCATATTCTTATGGCACACCCGCATATACATCTGTAATAAATTTTGGACATTTTCTCCTGTCTCACATTCATTGGCTTACTAGCGCAGCTAGAAGAACTTAGAAAGGTGGAAGGAAAATTCTTTTTTTGCACACCCACAATGCAAACAGATATATTCACATACATTTTTAAATACCCAGCATTGCTATTTTTCAAAAGTATATATAAATGCTATTGATTAACAAAATATAAACTTATTTAAAAGTGTGATAATTTGTAAAAGTTTTTATCATCACATTATTTTCTCAGTCAACATTTGCTAATATTACAACATACAGTGGTTCTAAATTTTTTAATTTAATATTATTAATATTTTATTATATCTTGATATTAATATTATTAGCAACATTTGATTGTTAATAATAATAGCCAACACTTATTATGTGTCAGGTACCATTCTAACAACTTAATATATAGTCATTAAATCCTCTCAATGACCCTGTAAAGCAGAACTATTATTATTTCCAATTTGTATATTAGGAAACTGAGGCACAGAGACGTTGAGTAACTAGTCACAGAGCTAGCAGGAGGCAGAACTGAAATTCAAGTTCAGGCATTCTGGTTCCAGAGAATGGAACCAAGCTCTTTGTTTTCACACTCAATCAGCTGAGAACTCAGCTATTCACTAATATATTGGTAACACTGTTTTCAATCAGAAAATTATTTATTCGTGATCTCAACATTGATTTCATTTTCAATGAAAATGGGTATATTTCTAAGAGGGTACAAACCAAAATGTATGTGTATATTCTGTTTTATATTCAACCAGGGACAAAAGCTGAGAAATCTATGGTAACTATTTAATGAAAGAACAATAAATTAATTCAAACACAAAATATTAGTAATGAAAACACTTCATGCTGCCTGGTCTGCCCATATATGCTCTTTCCCAAAGAGGTCACATTGTCCAGAGTGAGTTCCATTCATGGCATTTCCTTCAATGATAACTTTGTTATTATTTTATTGCTTTCTCTGCCTCCATTAGGAAACCAGCTTTCCAATATTGCACTATCATGTTTCCCTGAAAATAAGACCTATCTGGACAATCAGCTCTAATGCGTCTTTTGGAGCAAAAATTAATATAAGACCTAGTATTACATTTATATTATATTATATTATATTATATTATATTATTATTCCCGGGTTTTTGTTATAATAAAATAAGACCGGGTCTTATATTAATTTTTGCTCCAAAAGACACATTAGAGCTGATTATCCAGTTAGGTATTATTTTCGGAGAAACACGGTATTTGATTATTTATTATACTAAATTGAAAGGTAACAACAACCACAACAACAGAAGCAACAACTGCTAAAGAAGTTAAATGCAATAAAAATAGAATTATACATTTTACATTTTCACCTCTATACTTGAGTAATATTCACACTCACACCCATGTTCTATTTCACTCATTGAACATTCAAGAATACTCATTGACTCTCTGCCATGTACCAGGAATTATGTTTGAAGCTATAAATATGGGAATAGAACTAAGAATACACCAATCCTTTTAGATTATAGTCTAAGAGATTCCAGGCAGGCCATTCACTCAATTAATAACTACATTGTAAGGTAGAATGTTATCATCAACACCACTGGAGGGACACAATTCTATACATGATCTGAGAGGGAGAGATGACTCCAAGAGAACCAGTGATCTGATAGGAAGCCTCCCTGTCAACTCTCCCAAGGGCTCTTGAACACTCCCATAACCACCTGGAATTCATGTGCAGATCAGAAAAGCAAGACCTCCCAGGACCAAGTTATCTCACGGTACAGAGATGACCTCCCTACCACTTTCTCTCAGCATTATTCCTTGATTTATTCAAAATTTTTTGTCTTCTTTCATATTGTCCTACTTCTCTTAAGGTATGTCATTTCTTAGGAATATTTCAACTAGGTAACTAAAGTCTTATTATGTTTATGCTTGTTAGTTACCACTTCAGAAAGTGGTATTTTCCAACCCTGATTCCAAATTATGAGAATTTATGCTACTTAGAAACTTATAGTCCTTTAAGCGTTAAATGTTCTATATTTGATGTTCTTAACACATCCTTTCTTGTCCTTCTGAATCAGAATCTGAGTCAAACATGTTGTATAAAGCCAAGTCAAAAATGACTTTAGTAAAAGTAAGCAATCTAAAGAAGAAAGGGAGAAACAATTAAACAATCTCAGGAACTCCAACAGCACAGACAGATAGGATACTGGGACTTTGGGGGAAAATATACTGTAGACAAAAATCTACTTCAAGTGAATAGTTACAAAAGCACTGATCCGTGTTCTTCCCTCCACAAATTCTACAATTTTTCTTTTCCTTAAGCACCCTAACAGTCCTATTTATTCATTTGTAAACATACATTCTGATGGAGCCCCAGTCTTTTGAGATAAAAATATTTGGTCTAGTTTTGTTTATTTGTTTGTTTCCACCCCCCGGGATGCGAAAGTAAATGTTACATTTAAAGTTTAGAGGAATTTTCCCACTTAACTTTCTACGCCTTGTTTGAGAGGACAATGTTTATGCTAATTCTTTTACAGACTTGGCAAGGTGTGCTTAGGAAGTAATTCTCATTGCCCATTGCCCATCCTTTGCATGGTTTGAAAGACAATGTGATCTCAAATGCCAAGCATGGTGTGACTGCTGGAGGCTAAATAGTGGATGATTTTGGCTGTTGATCCTAACGAGGTTAATCCAGAATGACTACTGTGATCTTTGTTGATAAGGAAAATGGAGAATCAGGCACCCATGTGGCTCCTAAGGACCGGCTGAAGCTGGGGTCTGGGCCTTCCGTCAAAGTTTTAGATGGGAGACCTCAGGATTCAACACCATGTGTTGGCAAAATGTTTGATGCTCCACCAGCCTTACCTAAAGCTGCCAGAAAGGCTTTGGGAACTGTCAACAGAGCTACAGAAAAGTCAGTAAAGACGAGTGGACCTCGCAAAAAGAAACAGACAAGCTTCTCTGCCAAAAAGGTGATGGAGAAGACTGTTAAAGCAAAAAGCTCGGTTCCTGTCTTGGATGACACCTATCCAGAAATAGAAAAATTATTTCCCTTCAATCCTCTAGATATTGAAAGTTTCAATCTGCCTGAAGAGCACCAGATAGCACAGCTTCCCTTAAGTGGAATGCCCTCCTCATGCTCTTCAATGAGGAGAGGGAATTTGAAAAGCTGTTACACATAGGCCCCCCTTCTCCTCTGAAGATGCTCTCTCCACCGTGGGAGTCCAGTCTGTTGCAGTCTCCCTCAAGCAATCTGTCAACACTGGATATTGAATTGCCACCTGTTTGTTATGACTTAGATGTTTAAGTTTCTTAGTGCTTCACAGTTTGTGTGTATCTATTAATAAAGCAATTCTTAACAGACAAAAAAAAACAACAATGTGATCAAGTGAGAAAGTCATTTAGATCACCAAAGATTTTGTGTTCTAGATTGAGCTTACTCACCAACTTGTTTTATGTTAGTTAAGTCATTTCACCTCTCCAGCTTCAGTTTTCTCATGAGTACTTAGCACATAGAGGGTGTTTTATAGATATTTGCTGAGTGAATGAATTAATAATATTTACTACCTTGTAAGATAATCACAAAGAGCTAGGTTTTAGGTTCCAAGTGGACTAGGCAAGAGTCATGTCTGTTTCGCTTACCATTGCATTCCCTGGCACAGTGCCCTGTATAAAGCACAATCTCATCAAAAACATGGCAAATTAATAAATAAATGCACAAAATAATAAATTTCATAATAGTTGCCCTACTTTACAAAGTTACTGAGAATAACTTGGTTTTAGGCTCGCAGTGAAGAAAACTATGTTGATCATTGTAACCACTGTATTTCCAAATGCCTAACACTCTGGCATTTGTAGGTGTTCAATAAATGATTTTCAATTAGTGAATGCTCAATAAAAATACATGTCAAATTATTTCCAAAAGTACAAAGCATAATATCTATGCACATATGAGGCCTTAAGAATCTCTTTCCCTTACACACCTTTACCAACAACCTCTGTAGAGAGGTGACTCAAAAAATATGAGGCATAATGATTTAGAAGAACCTTCTGACTCACATCTGGCTCTCAGGTTCGAAACAGCCATGTGTTAGAGCTCAAAATATTCCAAGGATATTTAGTGACAGGGGTTACATTTAGAAACATAATCAAGATGTTATTCTGGGTACATGAGCTATGATATTTCCAGTTGTAAGCAACAGAAAACTCTGATATAAAATAGCTTAGACAACAAAGAATATGTGTTATCTCAGAAAGAAGTCAGAGGTAGAGGTAGACAGCTTCAGGGTGGGTGTTTGGGACTCAGCACCATCATCAAAGACCCCAAGTTATTTCCTTCTGTCAGCTCTGCCAACCCCTGGGATGTCCTCAGATGGTTCCTCTCAGAGTTAAAAGATCTCTGTCACAGAACAAGGCATCAGTGAATGATACATCTAGAGGAAGAAAGAGAAGGGGGAATCTTTTCCTGTGACTCACTTCAGCAAGGAAGCCATTCCAGAAGCACCTCAGGAGAACTCTCCTCACCTTTCATGGGCGGGAATTATGACACATGTCCGTTACCAAACTAATCACTATCAAGGGAAATTAAACCATTATGATTGGCTGAGACCTGTCAGGATTGACCCCTGGAACTTAAGATAAAGCCAATCTTCCCTGAGTTTTATGGGAGAGCACCAGAGATGGCAGTAATGAAGAAAGAGATGTAAAAGCCTGGCAATTAGGTGAGCAATAGTGTCTGCTAAAGAGAGAAAATAGTGTGCTTTCAAAATTGTTATTTAATGCATCTGATTAAGATTCTGTGAGTCTAAGACTTCAAAAATTTATTTTTATCTTCAGTACAAAGTCAGAGGAGAGCAGCTAGAAAAATTATATGAAACTTATCGAGTGGGTAAAATTGCTTTGCTCAAAAGTCAGTGTTGCTTATGTTTTATAAAGCACACAGTTTTATAAGGCTCTTAAACATTGCCCTTGATCCACAGTAAAAAACACATTATATATCACAACCTTATGCATACACATACACTTCACAGCCTTCAGTGACAGAACACTTGCCCTTACTACTTGTTAACATACTTATGTTTTTTATCCCATTCTGTTTCACTCTATTTTTAACTGTCCTGGTTTCAGGACCCAGTAATGGGTTGCAACCCACTATTTGAAAAACATTGCTTATTCAAGCCTCTAACAAGTCTAATTATTATTATTTATAAACAAAATAACATATCATTATTTATTAAATGCAATCGTGATGCTATTTTCTTTAACCCTGCGAATATCATTAACCCCAATGTATAGCTGAGAAAACAGACTTGCGTGAGTGATTTGTCAGTGAGTGCTGGGGGTGGAAGTGGGGAGATGTGGTAGACCTCAGATGAAGGTGTTCTGATTTTAGATATTTGTTTTAAAAGAAAAATAAACACACTATTTAGTAACGTCTTTAGGTTTCTTCACATGGCAACTGTAAAAAATAAATGCATAATTCTCACACTGGCATAATAAAAAATGGCAAGTGCAATTGTTCATGGCTAATTACCTCTTCCAGACCAAATAGAAAGTCACAGAGTTCATCAGACAATCCATTATATCTAATTAAGGGAAATTATTTCTAGATGACTCTGAAGCCTATTAGAGAATTTGTGGTAAGACTTCTAAAATGTTTTTGAGCAGAAACAGCTTGTGAACCATAAAAGAGTTCACAGAACTTGAACTGGAGAGGTGAAAAACACTTGACCTGCTCCTTCTCCCCATCTCTTCTAACTTCAGGGGTCAAGTTGGCCCTAAAGGTTTTCTTTCAGCCATCGAAGTGTCCTTTCTATGTGGCAGTCAAGTTATTATTTTCACTATTCAATTCTAAGCAGGAAAATTCTTTTGAGCTTTATATGTAACATATACTTTCTGGCCCCAAATCAGACCCATATATATAAATACATACATACATAAATAGCCAGCTAAAGAATTGTCAGCCCAAAGACACAAAGAATACAAACAATGAACTCTCTGCCTCTTGGATTAGACAACTGGGGCACAACAGACCAAATCTACATTGTGACACAATGCACAGCAATGTCCTCTCCATCTCCTTTAAAAGGAAAAAGAGCAGAGGCTGTCTAGTGTCTTCCTTTGACTAGAGGCAGGCATTCAATGACTCGCCCCATCCTTGGACTATCCAGTTTTCAGTGTCCCAGGTGAGGAAGCTAACCAGTGGAGGACAGTGGAGCAGCTGTGGGAAGCAAAGAGGAGAGGAAGCAGGAGCCAGGGGTAAACAATGGAAGGATCACTCAAACTTTGTTCCCAGTTCTCTCCGACAGATGGAAAAGCTGACAGGCCAACAATCATGTTAGGAGGTCACAATGCACCCTGATGGACTGTGCCAAAGGCTCCGTTCAATCCGAGATGCCCCGCCTGAATAGTAAAGCATTGTCTTCACCTCAAAGGAGACTGTCAGACTCTCAAACTATGCTGGCCTCCTTTTCTAAGGAACACTTTTGAGAAGCCCATGAAATTGAAAGGGCTCTAAGCCCAAAAGACCATATTTTCAGAACCAAACGTCAGAACTAGAGGTTCATCAAAGGTATGTTGTTTTGGTTTTGATTTGCATGAAAGTTCTGGAAGGCTAAATAAATTTCACTGGTTGTGGACTGAATAAATCACTTGTATTGAATAGAATGAAATCACATGATGTAAATAACATGAAGTCCAGTAAATCCAGCACAAGCCTTTAGGAAATCAAAATAGTGAAAATATTTCAGATTTGCCTCTCTGAAGCCTGAACTGTGAAGTTTAGTAGAAACTGTTTCTACTTCCCATGATGATAGAGCAATCAAAACAGAATCGTAGACATTGGGAAGGAAACATAATTTATATTTGCCCTGACTCTCAATTAAAATATGGACTCTACAAAGACAAATAAAATTTCTATTTCTTTGATAACTTCCAGGATTTCTGACACTGCTTTATGCAATAGACAGTACTGAGAATTTGAAAATAGGGCAAAATCTTTACCCAAAAAAGGACTTTCCAAGAAGTTTGTATTTGCTACAGATTTTTTTATTTATATACAACTTTAGAAATTTTACTTCTATGTGAAGGGAGATATACCGATCCATGATTCTGTGAGCTGTCCTTGTCACCATCTCAATATACTCAGTTCTGTCTCAGCTAGAAGAGTCAGAAAGTTTGGGATCCCAGGAAACAAGAACCCCAGAAGAATTCAGGTTTCCTACTATTGGAAGGCAAAGAACACGTAAAGAGATAATCAACTAGACTGAAGTTATGGATTAGAAAGGATAGTCTATAAACCAACACACTCTGTGGTACTCAGCCTTGAAGACCAGTAAAAATACAAGGGACTAAGTAAGATGGTACCTCTTCCTCAGGTTGCAAGTAGGTTAACTTAGGGATAACCGGCAGAACTCCATTCCCACAGGCGCCCAAAACTGAGAGAGCTCAATCTACATCATGAACCCCCTTTGGATAATCTTGTCTACATAATGACCTAGCACTAGTAGGGGCAAATGGGACATATCTATTCTGGAGAAGCTAATGCTGGAAAGGATATAATATCCAAAGGAGATCCTGGTTCCTGTGGCCTTGGAAATAAGCAAGAGTTGTATGGCCTGGGGCTGGGAGGGACAACAAATCAGATAGCCTCTCACAAACCTTTTGACACTCACCAAGTGTTAACACTGCCAGTAATCGGCGCTATACACAGGCAATAGTATAACCATTGTACTTGTATTAATACATTTAATCATCACTGCTAGCCTATCTGGAAGGTAACCATTATTATCCCCATTGTGATTAAAAAGTTTACTGAGTTTTAATAAGTTGCTCCAAGTTGTGCACAAAGCTGTGGTGCACAACTCAGAAAGTCTGTCCACAGACCCATGCTCTCAGCCATGACATTGTATTACATATTTCTACATCTATACATGCAGTACATATGTGTGTATGTTTCTGTGTGCATATGTGTATGTACATGTGTGTATAATACAATTAAATTCAATCCACACAGTCTATCACAGAAACTGAATGGTTCTAAGGTATATACTTTTAGCAGCAGTACTTCGGGGTCATCAAAAGAATGGCAAGCAAGATCAGAAATGAGAAATAACAAGGTCAAAGGATTGCCAGGCCACAGAGTGGATTAGAGATTCAGCAGATCTCCAGAGGATTCAATCTGCCCGATAAACAGAATACTTTCCCCCAGAGGAGTTATTAACATTAATAACTGTGAGCATGAAGGATAATTTCACTTGACCAGTCTCCCTACTGTGTAATGCATTTAGTGATGGACTAAGGCACTAAGGCATTTTGTGCCTTTGGACTAAGGCACAAAAATGAATTTCAATTTTGTGGAAATTAGATCACCAATTTCCCTGGTAGCCAATATTTATTAATAGGAGATCCAAATCTTCCCTTATTAGGGAAGCAGTACTCAAAGGGCGCCAGAGAAGCAAGTGGGGATGGAGCAGAGTACCGGCAACCATTCCCCTCCTGTGACCAGTACCCCTGCTTCCAAAACAAATTGAGCAGAAGCGCTCTAGATAAATCACTTGATTCTGCTGCATGCCTTCAGGGAGATGGATGCTTAAATCAACAAGACCAATAATTTTTTGCTACACTTTTGACATTTCCATGAACAGAGGTTTCACCTTGTCCTTGGGTGACCCATCTAAGTAGTTTACAGCCCTGATAGAAAAGCAATTCTATTTCCTGCCCAAGCATAACCTTTAGTTTAAATAAATCCATTTCCCTTGAATGTTTCATGAGCACAGAGAACTGTTTTGTGCCCTCCTCAGAGTGGTGCCTATTACCTTTGGCAATATATTATTCCTCTGTACTTTTCATCAATTTTCATTTTTGCTACATTTCTTGGGGACTTCTGTAAGGCTCCTGTGTAATTTTTTTTAGTCCATATTCAATAATGTTTTAAAATAATATTGAAATAATACATTTTCGTGGTGGGAAATTAGAGAAATATTGAAAAGCCCAAAGAAGAAATGTTTTAAAACTCATTATCTCACTCTTCAGAGCAAACAGCTATTTTGATATGTATCTTTACAGTTTCATAAACCAACACATATGTACTTTGGGGATTGATTTCCCATATCACTAATTACTCCTTTTTACTACAGAGTACTAGCCTTTAAGTCTGTCCAAGGACTTCACATAGGCCATGAATTCTGTGAAATTATCTACAAAAGTTTATATAGGTACATATGTGCTTTCTTCCCAAGTAGGGAGTTGACTGCTTACATCAGATTCCGAAAAGGATGTCTGACCCAAAAAGTTTTAAAAATATCATTTAGCAACCATATTTTTAATGGCCACATAATATTCCACCATGTTAACCAATCTTACTGTTATAAATTATACTGCAAAAAACACTTGTATAACTAAATCTTTTCAATGATTTCTTTAGGGGGGAAAAAAATCCTGTAGTGAGATTGCTCCAAGAATATGCACAGTTGAAGGCTTTTAAGGCATGCTATGAAATTGCCCTGTACCAAGGTAGTAGCATTCAGAGTTCCAACAGGAGTACAGGAAAACATCCCTTTTTTCAAACAAGCATTAACACTGAGTCTTATTTTTTAACTCTTCCAATTTTATTATCTACACTACAATACTAATGCTTGAATCTTCTCCTTTTTAGGTTCGGGGTGGGGGGCAGTATTATCTGTAACACACTGGTAAGGGTTTGAGGTACTCAGAGAATAGTGGAAGAATTACATCTACATCTGTCGTGGCTGGTCTTAGCTCTACTCCCACTGTGATGTGATGTTGCTGAGTCATCTAATGATCAGCTCTGAGCCACAGGTCTCTTAATATAATGACTGTCACTAGCCAATCTTGTAATGATTTTTATGGTTTGGGCTTCCTTAGTGCCTACTCTCACCCTTGTATAATTGTGTTTTGTGATGCTTGTCTATGATTGTGCTTCCTATTTAATATTATTGATTGTTCTGTTGGATGGAGCATCATCTACAGGCTAAATAAGCACGTCCTCAGTGTCTGTGAGATATCAGTGACTTCAAGGATGATAAGACCATTTGACATATGACCCTCACACAGATGCCAGATCATTGAAAACTCCTTAGGGGAGGATTGTCAAGTATTAGGTTGGTACAAAAGTAATTGCAAAAAATAATTTTTGCAATTATTTTTAAACTTTTAAACCACAATTACTTTTGCACCAACCTAATATATTTTCTACCTACTTGTAGAAACCTGAAATTAGACTCTGGCTGAAGAGATGTAAAAATCACACTGAAATCAATAGAGATAAGAGTGACCAGAAGACCCCGGTAGTGGGGTGGCCGGATGGCTCAGTAGGTTAGAGCGCGAGCTCTCAACAACAAGGTTGCAGGTTCAATTCCCACATGGGATGGTGGACTGTGCCCCCTGCAACTAAAGATTGAAAACGGCAACTGGACTTGGAGCTGAGCTAGACTGAAGGACAACCACTTGGAGCTGATGAGCCCTGGAGAAACACACTGTTCCCCAATAAATTTTTTTTTTTTTAAGTAGACCCTGGTGGTAAATAAGAGGGTGAGCTCTTGCAGTTAGAGATCTTGGTTTTAAATCCTAACTCTCCCAGTTGCTGTCTGTATAACCTTGGGCAAATACCTCCATATAGGTGTTAGCATCACCAGATGTTAAACAGACTGATAAAGGCACTTGCTCAATGAGTACACCAGGTGTGGCCTTCATGTGAGTTGTTGAGAAGTTGCAGTATTCTTTCTACACAAGATTTGTGGACTCTCCTGTATAAAATATTAACTTCATGCCGCTCTCCTCCAAATACACTCTGTCTCCCTTTCCATACCTAACTTCATTCCATTAGGTCTCATTATCTGATATACAATGGATTTGTTTATTTTTCATCTGGCCTACTCTCACAAAAGAGTAGGACTTTTTCTTTTATTCTGCACTTTCATGCTAGCGCCTTGGGGAATAAGTAAATAGGGTCATTGTGAAGACTGAATGATTCAACGTGTCTATAGAAATGTATTAGTTTCCTCGGGTTGCCATAACAAACCATAAACTGATTGACTTAACAGAAATGTATTGTCTCACAGTTCTAGAACCTAGAAGCACAAGGTGGTGGCGGATTGGTTCTTCTGGAGGGCTGTGAGGGAGACTCCGTTACATGCCTCTAGTGCTTTTCTCACAATCACCAGGGTTCCTTGGCTTGCAGATGCATTACCCCAGTCTCGGCCTTCATTTGTACATGCTGTTCTCACTGTATGTGTGTTGGTCTCTGTGTCCAAATTTCCCCACTTAACATAAGGACACAGTCATATTGGATTAGGGCCCACTCCAATGACCTCATCTTAACTTGATCATCTGCAAAGATTCTATTTCCAAATAAGGTTATATCCATAAGTATCGGGGGTTAGGACTTCAACATTTTGGGGGAAGACACAATTCAACCCCCAATAAGCAGATGGTATAGTGCCAGCATTCTGCTGGCACTCTATAACTCTTAACTCTTCTTATACATCCACATTATGGGATCCCATCTTACAGAGAAAACTAATTTGGTCTAGCACGACAGGTTCTCGCAAGTCACTATGACATAACCTGTCTCTGGGGAGATATTAATCAGAGTTTCTGTGCTCCCCCCGCCCCCCATGCCTCTGACTCTGAGTAATGGCCCGTGGGGAGAAAAGGCAGCTATGAAATCAAAGCTTTTGCCATCATTGCAAACCCATTATTTTACAGCCAATAAAAAAAGAGGCTAAAAGGCGATGACTGCTCTGAGGTCTTATAATTAACTAAAGGAAAAGCTGGACTACAACTCAAGCTTTTTTACTCCTCGTTCCTTTCCTCCTTTATATAACTCTATCTATACATTTAAAATAATAATTATGATCGTGAACACATTCAAAAATAGGTTGATTATAGAAATTTTGCTCATAAATTAGTCTGACTGGTTAACCCCAGATGAAAAACTTTAACTGGAAAAACAAATTGACCCATAAATAGGCAATAATTGCCGTAAATACGCAATTAATCTTTGACAAATGAGCAAAGGCAATACAGTGAAGCAAAGATAGTCTCTTCAATAAATTGTGTGTAACAACTGGATGGAAAAAAATGAATGTAAATACAGACACACTTCACAAAAATTAACTCAAAATAAGTAATAGTCCTAAAAGTAAAACACAAAGCTATAAAACTCCTGGAAGATAATGTAGGACAAAACCAAGAACCTTGAGTAGGTGATGACTTCCTAGATACAACATCTAAGACATTATCCATGAAAGAAATAACTGACACGCTGACGTCATTAAAATTGAAAACTTCTGTTCTGCAGAAGACATGATTAAGACAATTAGAAGACAAGCCACAGACTGGAAGGAAATGTTTGCAAAACAGATATTTGATAAAGGAGTGTTCTGTATAATATACAAAGAACTCTTAAAACTCAACAATAAGAAAACAAATAATGTGATTAGAAAGTGGGCTAAAGACCTAAACAGATACCTCACCAAAGAAGATATACACATGGCAAATAAGCATATGAAAAGATGCTCCATATCATTTGTCACCAGGGAAATGCGAATTAAAACAACGAGATACCACTACCTACCTATTAAAATGACTAAAATCTGGAACACTGACAACACCGAATGCTAGCGAGGATGTGGAACAAGAACTCTCCTACATTGCTGGTGGGCGTGCAAAGTGGTACCATCACTTTGGAAGACAGTTTGGTGGTTTCTTATAAAACTAAATATAATCTTTACCGTATGATACCACAATTCCTTGCTATTTGCCCAAAGGAGTTGAAAATTTATGTCGACAAAAAAACCTGCACGTTGATATACATATCAGCTTTATAAGTGCCAAAGCAGATCTGGAAGCAACCATATGTCCTTCGGTAGGTGAATGAATAAATAAACTGTGCTACATCCAGACAATAGAATTTTATTCATCACTAAAATGAAATGAGCTATCAAGACATGAAAAAACATGGAGGAAACTTAAATGCATATTACTAAGTGAAAGAAGCCAATCTGAAAAGGCTACTGTATGGTTCCAATTATATGACATTCTGGGAAAGGCAAAACTATGGAGAAAATAGAAAGATCAGTGGTTGCCTGGGGGGAGGGGGAGAGATGAATAAGGTAGTGAAAATACTCTGTACAATATTATAGTGATGGATGTATGTCATTATACATCTGTCTAAACCCACAGAATGTACACCACCAAGAACCCTAAGGGAAACTATGGACTTTGAATGATTATTATGTGTCCATATAGCTTCATTCTTGGTAAAACATGTGCCATTCTGGTGAGTGATATTGATCATGAGGGAAGCTATGCTTGTGTGGGGGCCGGGGACACATGGGAAATCTCTGTACCTCCCTCTTGAGTTTGTTATAAACCTAAAACTGCTCTAAAAAATAGTCTTATCAAAAATGGAGACATTTCTGGCCCAAATTAACTACTTTATTTAATCAAATCTAATATTTCATTATTGTAAGAGGCACCATTATTTTATCTACCACTAGAAAAGAAAAAAAACTGCCAATTAATGTGTGCCTAAATTTTAAGAAAGATACTTCACAAAATATGAGGTGTTCAAGTGTGACAATGTCGGAGTCTCAAAAGCCACAAAACATGATAGCATAACCGCTCAGTCACTGAACTAAGCATTTTATTTATATAAATTCTCTTCTAGACTGGCTCAGTATAACGCAGCTCGGTGGAAGGATAGGTAAAACAGACGTGAAGACACCCAGAATTGTTAATCTAGACCCCTCGAGCGACCTAACACATCCTACTGATGTTTCTATCAAACCAAGCTTATGTTTTGTACTTCCAGGAACAAGAAGCAACCAGCGGGAGAGAAAATTTTGAATCAAAGAGATGAAAGTGGAGAGAGAGGAACACAAAGCAATTCTCTGCCAAGGCAAACACACAGGCAAAGGGAAGTGAAAGAATGACATTTCCGTCGTAGATGCTCTGAAGGAACATTACAGAGAATTCATCAACCAGTACCTGGAGCTGAGACAACAGCTGTAGAGGTATGATGAGCCCCCGTGAGGATTAAGAACTTCCGAGATTTGCTCTTGCCATCTCTAGCCTGGCACCAGACCAGAGCCGCCTCTGGCTGGTATTTACAAAGAACTGGTACGGGGCCAGTTGGCTGCCAGGGGCATGTTTCTGTATCATTTATCACACACAAAGTGCTCTGCAGCTGGAAAAAAAGTCATGATAGCTGCAGCCAATCAAGCCCAGCAATAGGACCAGCCATTTTTCTCTTTCTGGCCTCAACCCCTTCCTCAAGCGCAAACAATTGGCCCAAGCCCAGCGGCGTCCCATGAGAAAGGAACCCAGAGACAAGTTGCCATGACAGGCATTATCGAAGTATTTATTCAACACCTACTATGTTCTAGGTCTTGTGGATCTTGGTCTTGTTTACAGTGGTAAACAAGACAGCACATACATTCTGGTATTTTTAATCTGGAATAATTTTGTGCCCTGGGCTCTTCACATCTACTTCCAATTTCAAGGAAAGGAAATTGCCACAGGTTGTCCCGTGGTTCAGTCTCTTCAACTGCTTCACATTCTCCCATCAGCTCCCATTATCCTACCCTCCCTCCTGCCACCCCCTTCCCCAGCCCATCTGTAGGATCTGCCATAGGAATGCCAGCTCAGCAGAGCAACCCAGGAAAACTAACAGCCCAGCTAACCGAAGAAGTCAGCATCTCATCATAACTTTGGAAAATTTGGAGGTGGCTCACAGGAGAAAAGGAAGGACAGATAAAAGGGGCATGATTGAGATGAACAAGAAACAGTATGGCCTCACAGCCTCCAACCATGTGCTGAATAAGTCGGTGCAATTTTCTTGGGAGGACAAACACTGCCGGCCATTCAAGCTGACAGTGGGAGCTGGACAGCTGACATTTACAACAATGCAAATCAAGGCACTTGCCCCCAGGAATGGAATTTCATAGATTTATCCTTTGAAAGGCCATTTCTCTGACTAGTCTGGGTCAGCAGTTAAACTGAAAGAGAAATATTTCTATTATTTGGCAGATTTTTCCAAAGCATCTAGTTCATTAGGCAAGAGAGGCCTTTAAAAAATCTTATTCTGGTGTGGTCGTCAGGCAAACAGAATGAGAAAACATCAAAGCGCAATCCCATTTCCAGAAATGATTAAATACTTCCTCTGAAGTCCCTAGTGTTCCCAGTACGGGGGGTGGACCTTGCAGCCCAGGTGTCCTGGCAACAATCCAGCTCTGCAAATATCTGCAAATAACACGCTCTGATAACTCACATGGCTTCACCTTGAATAAGCAAAACTTTCCATGCACGCCACTGCCACTTGCTATTCCAGAAATGAATTAAAACCCAGAGCCACTCACTAGTTGGCTGACCTTGAAAAGTCACAAAGCCTTAAGCAAAGCTTCTGTGCTTTGCACCTGCTCTTCCCTCCACCTATATAACTATGACCACCCCCCCACACACACCAGTCAGTGATTCCAAGGTGCGTTGAGTTTTATTTTCTTCATAGCACTTAATATTTGAAATTATCTCAATTATTGGTGTGCTTTTTGTTTATCACAGTTGGGGTCCTGAGAACAGAGACTGTGCCTGCCTTATCCATTACTGAATCGTTGGTTAAAAGGCTGCCTGGGGCCGGCCGGTGGCTCAGGCGGTTGGAGCTCAATGCTCTTAACTCCGAAGGCTGCCGGTTCGATTCCCACATGAGCCAGTGGGCTCTCAACAACCACAAAAAAAAAAAAAAAAAAAAAAAAACACATAAATTTATTAAAAAAAAAAAAAAAAAAAAGAACTGAAAAAAAAAAAAAAAAAAAAAAAAAAGGCTGCCTGGTACTAAGTAGATACTCAATAAATAGTGGTTACATAAATAAATGAAAGCCATTCAAATTATTTGAGCTGAAGTTCTGTAATAACAATAATAGCAGTAATAATAAATGATAATATCTGCCTTATAGGATTATTTTAAAGATCAAGTAAAATCATATTAATAAAAGCAGAGCCTGACACGTTGTAAGCTGTTCAACAAACACTAATTTAAAAACTATATTAGCATTCCACAAAGCACTTTTCTCAGCTGACTATCCAGAAACAAAAAATCTGAAATACTTTACACTCAGATACGATTAAGTAAGAATGGTTCAATGTATCATATTTAGAACATTCCAAACTACCATCCACAGAAAATGCATTATAAATTTAGTAAAACTTTGCCGGGGGGAAAAACACTATATTTATCACTTCTATACCAATTTCAAAAATGTAGAAAAATGAAAAACTTTTTTTTTTACAAAAAATATGGTATTATAACTCCTACTGGGAAAAATAAAGCTCTGTTTTAGCCCAAATGAATAACTTTTGAAGGTTAAAAATAACTGCAAAAACCACAATTACTTTTGCACCAACCTAATACGATTTCAGGTGGTGCGACTAAGTGTTGGGAAAGATAGCGGGGAAGGAGCCTTCCTCACACCTTGAATCGCACCCTCTGATGCTACTTCCTGGCCCAAGTTTGGAGTGTAAACAACTGCTCTTGCTTTTAGAATAGGAAGTAAGCAAAATAATGAGCAGTACAATTAACTCTCAATTAGCTTCAGTAACTGGCATCAGAACATGCTTGACTAGTCAAATACCCTGAGAAGTCAGATCATAAGAATGCACTAGCTAGAAAGAAAAGAACACAATAAAGGGATGGATGCCCCCTCCTTATAGTATGCGAAGGACAAAGATGGACGAACGTCTCTTTCATTAAGCAAAATCAGATTTATCTACTCTCCAATGGAAATGTCCACTTGTGGGGGTTTTTTTTTTTGTTTTTTTTTTATAGTCATCATGCTGTGCATTACATCCCCAGGACTTATTTACCTTCTCACTGGAAGTTCACGTCTTTTCACCCATTTTGCCCTCACTTGTTTTAATTTTATCCCCTGGTTCTTCCCCCACTCGATTCCCGAGTAGTGGGATTAATGACCAAAGTACAGGATGGCAAAAAACAAAGGCCTAATTATTCCAGCAACTTCACGATCAGAGCAAAACCGATCCATCCCCTTCTCCTTCATGAGGGTCCAGTTTTTTTCTACCAAATGAAAAGTACTATGGGACCATCCACAGCATTTCATGTGCCTCTTCCCTTCCCACTTTCTCACTAACCACAGTCAGCAACAATGAGAGTTCTAAGGTCCCGGAATGAAGGCTGGGATCCTGGGGAGAGAAGAGAAGAGGCATTTTCCTGTCACAGCCTTGTCTCTGAAGTCCATACTTGAGGTGAATTCCTCCCATAACAAAATGTCAGTTTATTTATTTATTTTTTAAGATCTGCACATAAAAAAGGAGTTGGACTGGCAGACAAGGTATTTGAAAGATCTGGACTAGGCACAGAGGAGTGCCCTGTCACTTGCAGGAGGTGGCGGAGATCACCAACAAGCCAGGGCCTTCTTCTTGCTTTTCTTTGTCCCTTCTCTCTCAAATGACAGATTGGGGGAAGAGGAGGGGAAGAGGAGGGGAAGAGGGAGAAAAAGGACAAAATTAAAAAGTCAATTTCCGAATGGGACATCAACATATTGTCATAAACCGTCTGCCAACTCCTGAGTCTGGGGATCCATTCCATTGTCTGAGAGAGCAAAGTGGCCGGTTCTTGGACAGAATAAAAATACAAACAGGTTCAATGATCTTTACTCACTGACCTGCCTAAAGACAGGCCCTTGGATGACAGGAGGAATTTCCAAAGCTATGAATCCAGACAAGAAACACTCTTTCCAGAAAAGGCAAACCCTAGGTTCAGATGTAAAATAGCTGAAATTTCATTGGGTTATTTTGTTTTATTTTGCTTTGTTGTGTTTTCCCTAAAAGGAGTCTGTAAATCAATCGGCTTCTTTGTGCCTTCCTCTGTACAATACAGGGCAGACTGCCCAAAGGCGAAACAAACCTCCATCCTTGTCAGACCAAATAGCAGCTTGGGTCTGGGCACCGCACACTAGAAAGGGGGCAGCCATGTGTGGTGCTTTTACAGCCTTTCCAACCATTCCAGCTCAGCTTCATGCCTCAGCAGCAACCTGAGAAGGGATTCCCAGCGGAGCGAGGCACACCTCTGCCACCCTCCTCTCTAGCTGTGAACACCAGCCCAGCATGCATTTCCTAGGACAGAACCCCACTCCACGAGTTCTAGCAGCTCTGGAGAGTCCCATTCAGATAACGAGCTGACCAGATAAGCACGTCAGGGGGTCACCTGTCCTGGGCCCTGCAAACAAGTCAGCTGAGCCGCTGCAAAAGGAACAGAGGATGTCACCAGTAGGCTGAATCTTATACTCTCAAATTCTATCCTGCCTCCTACCACATGTATCCAACATAATTGAATACTCTGATCCAGATAAAACTTTGTTCCAGGGCTCTCCTGGGTAAGTAAAAAGACCCTTCCGTGTCGACTGACAACCATATTAGTATGTTCTCACATCTTCCCAATACAATACAGATGGATTTTTTTAAATAGGCAGATGACATTTTTGCAAAATGTGATCCGCTAACTCTATTTGGAGCAGTGGAGAGCTGACCATATAAACCCACTGGCTCAGTGTTAATATAGTTGGTACAAATAGATATTTAAACTACTTACTTTAGCTCTTTTATCTATAAAGTTTTTACTTCTGAACAGGTGAAGTAGTTTCTCTGGAATTGTAAGCTCAGTGATTTAAGATCTTGTAAAGACAGGATTTGCTACTTTACATTGAACCAAAAAAGCATGAATGCCTTAAATCAATAGCTTCAAACTCTGTGGACTACTGTAAGAAACACACTACATATCACACCCCAGTACATGCTCTCACATGGATGTGTGACAGAAACAGAGAAACAGAAGCTTCACAAAACAGTACTCACCCTTAATATTTTCTATTCAACATTTTCCTTTAAAAAAAACAAATGCTGCTGCAAGTTGAAACCCACCACAGTCATGTGCCTCATTACAACGTTTTAGCCAAGGATGGAGCTGAAAAGGTCCTATCACCTAGTGATGTTGTAAAGTGGTAACGTCATAACACCATGGTGCAATGCATTCCCCTTTACGTAATTAAATGTTTGTGGTGATGCTGGTGTGAACAAACCTACTGCACTGCTATTCGTATAAAAGTATAGCACATACAACTGTGTACAGTACAGAATACTTGATAATGATAAATGACTGTTACTGGTTTATATACTTACTTTCTACTATGCTTTTTATCAATATTTTAGAGTATACTCTTTCTACTTATAAATAGTGTTTGCTGTAAAGCAGTATGTCATGTTACACTAGCAGCAGCCTCATACATCAATTATTACTACATCTTTTAATTGCACAATTTTCTCTTATGCTTAATTTAATCTCCTGCTGTTTTGGACAGTAACGTGTTGTACAGGCTTATATCCTACTAGTAGGAATACACTATACCATAGAGGGAGGGAGGGAGGGAGGGAGGGAGGGAGGGAGGGAGGGAGGGAGGAAGGAAGGAAGGAAAGAAGGAAAGAAAAAAGGAAGGGAAAAAAGAAGGAAGGAAGAGGAAAATAGTAAAGCTAGGATCTAATCAGATCTCAATTCAATTAAACCCAGAAAATTTTTTCTTGTACCTTTACAGTGCATCTTACAAAGCTACATGGGACCAAAACATATTTGGAATTTTAGCTAGTTCTTTTTTAAAATGCAAAAAATAAGGTGAAACTAATTTATACTAAAGTGTAAAGTGCATCCTCAATGCCTTTCTAGAAGTGATAAGGAGTAATTAATAAAAGGTATGAAGACCAACCATTACCATTTTGTCTAATACAGCCCCTATGGATTTCCTACTTCTTAAATCATTTTCATGGGTCAGCCACCCCATTGGCTCAATTTTTGTCTCTTTTTTCAATCAAACCAAACATCCAAAAGCACCCACAAGTAACATTAGAGTTAATTATTTCCTTTGTAAAACCACTTTATGATGTTGGGGGGAGTGGGGGGCAGCAGGCAACCAGGAAAACAGTGATTTAGCAAGGATGGCAAGCCAAAACTAAAAATATTTTCTAGCAAATTAGACCTAAAGTGAACTCACCCTCTCTCCATTTAATTCCAAAGGCCTTCAAGTTTTCTTTTAATGACATCTTGATGCTTTTGAAACATCAAGCTGATTGTCTGCTCTGTTTCTGTTGCCAACATATGTGCTAGCAGACTCTCACCACCAGGCATGAAATGTTTTCAAGCTAATCATGAGGAAAAGTGCTTAACTTGAGATGAATCTAAGATAAGGGTTCAATCATGCAGATAAAATGTAATGTTTGATAAATTATCAGTAGGTTGTAATTTAGGGGATTTTCTTCTCTCAGCAGGAATCTGAATTCCCACAAGATCATGTCCAGATTTCCTTGACGCCAGCAAACTAAGTGGGAAAAAAAAATGTGTGTGTGCATGTGCATTAGAAGTTCATTAAAAGCTCAGGATCAAAATGAAGCCACGTAGTCCTCCCTAGAAGTTAAAGTATTCTCTGAAGTAAAAATGAGCTTGAAGATACAGAAAAATTACAAGTTACATCCATGTTCCCGTAGAATCAGGCTACCACCAATGTGACATTTTTCACTTCCCAGAGCACCTCTCTAGGTTAGGTTTTCTCTGAGAATAGCTGTGTCCCAAATGTGCTACTCGAAGTCAGAAGAACTGGGCTTCCAAACACCAGCTTTGCCCTCTACTAGCTGTGGGACTTTGAACACATCCGTAAACCTCTCTTGGCTTGTTTCCTCCAGCACACAGGAGCACAGATACATGAAATCTCATCTAAGAAATGCCAGTACTTGATCAGATAATCTGTAAAATCATTTTCCATTTATAACATCCTAAAAATAGAAATCATTTTAACTCCTAACAAATATGTTTGGGTTAAAAGTTCCCAGATTGCCCGAGTTCCCCTAACACATAAAATAAATATACCCCTTGAATTTGGAGGTTACTGTCACACCAAGGCTCATAACTTCCAAGCAAGGGTCATTCTTTCCTTCCTTTATTCAGACAGTCAATAAAACGGATGGACCATCTGCTACATACCACGAATTCTCTTGAGCATTAGTGAACCTCAGTGAGAAGCCAAAAGATTTTAAAGCCAGCAGCTCCAGAAAGAGGTGGGAGATGGTGGGCAGAGTAGGGAAGAAAGAGAAAAAAAATGTGTCAGCATACCCCTTCCAGCACAGGGGTCCCAACTCTTTCTCACCATAAATATCTACAAAGTTATAGGACACTAGGAGAAGGTATACTCATTTTTTAAAAAATAGACAATTTTGTAAAGCAGTTTTAGGTTCACAGCCAAATTGCGAGGAAAGTCCAGAGAATCTCCACACTCCCTGCCCCCACATGCTCAGCCTCTCCCAGGATTGACATCCTCACAAGAGTGGCACAATTGTTACAAGTGATGAACCTACACTGACACATTACTGTACTTACACTTGTCCCTCAGTATCCATGGGGGATTGGTTCCAGGACCCCCCTCAGCTACCAAAATCTGTGGATGCTCAAGTCCTTTATATAAAATGATGTAGCATTTGCAAATAACCTACGCACATCCTCCTGTAAACTAGCAATCTCTAGATAACTTATAATGTCGAATAGGATGTAAATGCTAACAGTTGTTATACTGCATTGTTTAGAGGACAATAACAAGAAAGAAACCTCTATATGAATACATGTTCAGTACAGACGCAAGCAACCTTTCTAAAGCTAACTACATAGGACCCATCAGCATCATGTAACTTTTTATTGCGAATGTTTTCAATCTGTGGTTAGTTGAATCCGCAGAGGTAGATCCAGGGATATGGAGGGCTTACTGTATTTTTGCAACAGATGAAACTTGCCTATAGCACTGATAATCAAAATACAAAACCACCACTTAATCTTTAGGATGTCTGATTAATCTGTTTCTTTCTTTATAAACTAACCTCTCCACCCTTAAGGAACCAGAGAGTAGCTAAATAGGATCCAAGGTGCTTCTAAAAGCCTGGTGATCAGCTAGAAACCATGGAGGCTCACAGCCAGAGGAGGAAAACTCCCTCGTTAACCGTGCGGACTGCTCTTGGAGTCCTTGGCTGCTTTAGGGTATTCTTCCCCTAACTCCTTCACACACACACACACACATCATTCTAACTCATAAAGCCTCCATAAGATGTTTCTTTGACCAGGAGGTTGGGAACAATCTTTTTAATTCCTTCCTAATACTAATTTAGGCCATGATTCTAGGCTTCTAGGTGAAGCCTAGAAGTCAAGTGAAGTATGCCGGCATGGAATAACAGGTTAAGAATCCCTATACTAAAAGATAATTAGCCACAATACAAAGGTAGAGAATAAAAATAAGTTAGCAATATCTCTTTATTTATCTCACTACTTATCCTAACCAAAATACTTTAATTAAAATTAAGTCTAGATATTAAGTTAAAACCACACAAACATAATAATTATGTTCTAATATGATGACTACACTCTGGTTAGATCCTTAAATGCAGGGAATACTGGCTCCTACATTCAAGGAGCCAAGAATTTATATCATGAATAAAAACACCTTTTTATTTTTTCGCTAGACTCCACCTACACATAAGAACTTTGCTTTATTCATCAGGGATAATTTCATCAAAGACTCTATTTACGGGACATCATCAAGTTAAGAATGAGAAAAAGAAGAACATGACAAATTAGGCCTAGTCTTCTTTCAAATGCTAGCTTGTAATTCCAACTCTACTCTCTCTGCTCTACATAAATTTTCCCTCTACTGGGTGGGTAAGTAGGGGACGGGGAGACCTACTGGGGACAGTAACTGTAGTCAGGATCTGAGCTCAGAGCTCAGAACTGGGTCCAAAGCAGGAGAGTAGGTTGTAGTCCCAGGAGGATAACAAGCTTTGTGATGTCGCTTAAGTCTTTACACCTCAGGGTACAGCACCCTCATCTGCAAAAAAGAGGTACTGTGTGATCTCTAAGGTTCCTTCCAGCCCTATCCCGTGATCTGGACATTTGGCGCAGCCAAGTCAACTAGTACACCAACCTTGGGCTTTTAATACTAAGGAATCTTCTAGAGAATTACTTATAATCAACAAATATGTATGTATACTATCCTAAACAACAAATTATAGGCATACTTTACCTACAGTTTTGGTTCTGACTATTCATCCCTTCTTAGGAGCGAGTTAATGTTCCGGTCAATTTGGGGGTAGTCTGTTTCTCAGTCCTGTCCTCTCTCTTTCCTGGTTTACTGTCAGTCACGTCCTTGTATATCCTAAAGGGCATGCAACGACACTGCATTTTACGGTAGCTTTCTAAAAAGCCTCTACTATGCTAGGTGCAAACTTTTATAAGCTTACTTCCTTTTTCCCATGCTCTTCTTTTCCTATCTGCTTTCTTTTATCTCTTTTGCATGTTTCCCCTGCATTTATGCCTCCGATGCATAGTGTTAAGCTTGCTGATACTGTGGTCCCTGCATATACCGGGGGTGGCAAAAAAAATGTATGCAAGTGGACACTGTGGTCAATGTTGCTCAAGCAGTAGTTCGCCGTAATCAGAAGTGTCTGGACGCTGATGGTAACCACTTTGAGCACCTCTTGTAATTGCAGAAGTCAAACGTGAGTTGTATTCATCTTTTGTTATTGGTATATATTGAGTATTACAATTTTAATACAGCTTTCCTTTCTTAAAATGTGTATACATATTTTGGGCACCCTCCGAATATTCTCTTCTAGGAAGCTTTCTTGCAGTGGGCTTGGCTCAAGATACTGCACTGACTGAGTACTAACACTTCACTTCCCTGCACTGCCTACCCACTCCTACCCGCCAACACATACATACTTCTTCTTCCATAAGTAAAGATCACAGACAACCTGCTTGTAATATCACTTCCTAATTTAGCTCAGATATCAGGAATTGAAGGCCCTGAGGCTAAATCCAGTCCACAGACATATAATACCTGCCCCCACCGTGCTTGAACATCCACAGACATGTTCAAATGTCTGCTCTTGAAGCTCTGGGCCCCAAGTTCACTGCAGTAATCCACAGGAGCTGAGTGTAGATGGACGTCTGCCCTCGAGCTCTCCACAAGGTCCAGTCCAGGAGCAGGTGACATTGAGTATCCCATCTGGGCTACTGCCTTCCCATAGCAAGCCCCCTTTACACTCTGCCTGACCCCTAGAATCATTTCAAGTTACCGCCCCAGTTATCTCTATCATGGGATGATTTTGAATTTATCTCAGAAAAGTGTGTGTGATCTGTACAGACCAAGACTGGCTTTCTGAAAAGTGTCACCAGAAATACCCTGAGGAACTTGGAACCCAAAGTTCCAGATCTTTTTATATTTCAATAATCTTCACAGACAAAACCTACACTTTATCTACAATATGGACTTACTTAGCTAGACGAAACATCTCTCCTTTTCTACACATAGAAGTTAAGGAAGAATAATGACAGCAAAGGAAGGGAAATGGAAGAAGCAGCAATATTTATACAGGACAAGGAATAATCACCTTATTAATGATTTAAAAAATGAAGATTCATTATACTTGTTGAAAATGACGTGGAAATATGTAGTAAAGTCCACTAAAAATATGGCCTCTGCCCATTAGTTTTTAACATGTGAATAACAAACTCAGGTTCAGATATAGGCAAATGTATTTCCCTTTCCTCATTCCCAAATCAATATTAAATGATTTTCTAGGCACAGGATTAGCAAGTATTTCTACTCCTTCCTTATGGGACTATGGAATACATCATTAACGGGTTGGAGCACCATTCCACACCCAGCCTGATAGGTCTTCAAATTCTTCCCAACGTGATGTGCAGGGCAACCCAATACCTACAGCTGATTGGCAAGTTGAAGCTACTTCTCCATCTGTCCCTAGGAGCCTTACCTTCTAAACACTAAAGAATGGCTCTCTACTATGTGTCCTAGCAAGGAAATGGTTGGAGGAAACATTTGAGGAAAACTAGCAAGTAAAATAAGCAAAACAAAGGCAGACTTTTCCTGCACCTTCCTAAAAGGAAAGCTAGATGGTCCCTAAACACAGAAAAAGCAAACCTTTTCTTAATTTGCCATCCCTCATTCGTGGAGGTAACTGGGTTTATGTTTAATTATACTCAGAATACTAGTTGTCTGAAGTGTCTCATGTGTGTGGTTGATGGTTGAAAGTAAGCTCCAGGGTAACTAATCTCTAAAGGGGTAGATTGTGGGACCACAAGGCAGAAAGCCACAAAGTTATAATAGCTATGTTTATGCAATCCACACAGTTTCTACCACCACACATTCCCACGCCCACCCATCCCTGAGTTGGGGAGAATTAATATTTAATAGAGATCTGCCTATGGCTGTAAAAATGTATTTCAAATATGTACCTTGGCAGGCAAAGGTGGAGAGACTTCGGGAAGGAAGCCATTGTTAAATCATACAGCAGAGACAACCATTGGTTCCTCCTAAGCTTGTCATGAATGTCGACATGAAAAGACCAACCCAGTGCTCTGTGAGGTTGCTGATTCAGATTCAACCAACAGTTATTGAGTGATATTATCTGCCTTGCACTGTGGCAGGAGCTTTTATATAAATTGTCTTACACTCAAAACAACCATATGGGCTAAGAATTCTTAGAGCCATTATTCAGATGGAGATATTGAGACAACCCGGTTAATAAATATTACCAGTCTCAGCATGTAGCAGGTAATTCGAAAATCAGCTCTGAATAGAGGTGACCAAACAAACATTTGCTTTCCCATCTGCATGTGAATTGTATTCCTGCCCTTTGAGGTCCCAAACCACAAGCCTGCTTCTCCTTAGTTTGAGCTGTCATATAAGCCTTAACTGCCTGATCTGTCCTCAAGTCCCATATTCTTATGGAATCCCCATTACGTATGTAGGGCTGAAAAAGTACTTTTCCTCCCACCTTCTACATTCTTCTAGCTGGGCTAATATTCAAATTAACAGAGACAGATGAACCAGAGAAAAAATGTCCTAAGTTGATTATAAATATACACGCTGGGAGGTTATCATAAGATATGAGTCCCCAAAAGACATTGGGCAGTTGAGGTTTATATGTCATTATGGACAAAGGAAAAAAGGGCAGGGATCTGAGATTTCAAAGGAAATATATAATTTACAGGTAGTTGAGAAACAGTACAACACACAAGGCAGGCCAACTCTTGCTCGGCAACCCAGAAACAATGGGATACAAGGGATGATCCCGTTAACAGGCCCCTGCCTGGCGCCTTCCAATCTACCATACTTAATTCAAATTAGGTTAATATGCTAAGATTTCCTTCCTGGAACAGGCCTTTCTATCTGAACTTCTTAGGCAGGAAAGAGGGAGGGTCAAATATTCTTTCTGCGTCTGCTGTTTCTTAATAACCAGCTGAAAATCAATATCCCATAAGGCAGTTTTAGGGTTGCAGAATTTTGGTCCCCTTCATGTACGTACATAATGAATTTGGTTATGTTCTCCTGTTAATATGTCTCGTGTTAATTTTATCATTAGTCAAGCCAAAGGAACTTAGAAAGGTGGGAGGAAATTTTATTTGTGTTCCCCCACATCACAATCACATGCATTGCTATTATCTATTTTATCAGTCTTTTTGTACACTCTAGATCCAGAAAATGGCAAGTATAAAAACCTACACTAAAAACAAATACAAAGAATACTTTTTCCTCCTAAATGAGGAAATACAATATGTTAAATATCAAACTACCTAGAAACAAGGCAGTGTTCAACAAAAATCTCTGCATTTATTCCCACCTCTCTTCTACGCAGATGATCTGAAAAATAACAAAGAAGTGTGGTATCTGAGGCACTGTCCTTACATATGCTTTAAAAGCACTGTTTGATATGCAAAGATACTTTTAGAAAGTGCTACGTTAAGTGGGAAGCAAAATCTTGAACTGCCTATCAGGTGTTATGCCAAAGAAATACAGAAAAATGGTTGTAGCGTAAAAGGACAATAGTTAGCATATTTGCTCATTGCTAAATTCTCTGTGTAGCATCTTCATAAATGATCCTGTAAGTAAATTCATCAACTACCGTAGCTGATGAATTTCAATCTGTTTCAATCTGCCTTGCAATGAATCCTGTTCACTGACTAATAATGCTCTAGCGACACCCTAACCTTTGTTTACTCATATACATTAATTCACTTAAAAAGTAATTAGCAAGCCAAAAAGACTCAGTTCTGGGAGTCATGTAAGTTGTACAGCCACCCCATATTTTTCCTATTAACAAACTCTTTTTTATTGCATCTAGCTGAAGGGATTACCTATTCTAATGTTTCTTACTCATATAGGAGGCAAGACTGTTGCTGACACAGTTCTGATGGTTGAAACCTAAGCCATCAAGCCCCTGGGCCTCCCAGAAGCTCTAAATTTTCTTATTGTGTGTGCTTCTGCCTCTGGATATCATAAAATGCTGCTGACACTCTTCCTGCTTAAATATTATTGCTGCAAACTTATTTAAGGATGCTGCCTAAAATAATCTTTGTGTATAATGATTGAAAGAACAATAAAAAAGTGAATTAAATGTTTTGAATAAGTGAATACATAAAAATATTAATATATCAGAAAAAATAAAACTGAAACTCTTTAAAGTTTTTAAAATAATCCTTCCATAGAAACATTAATGAAATCTTATTTCATCTGGTCTCAGAAATAAGGATTCAAATTCAGACAAGAGAAGTGGCTGGTATGGGGCTGGCCCGGTGGCTCAGGCGGTTGGAGCTCCGAGCTCCTAACTCCGAAGGCTGCCGGTTCGATTCCCACATGGGCCAGTGGGCTCTCAACCTCAAGGTTGCCAGTTCAACTCCTCGACTCCCTCAAGGGATGGTGGGCTGCACATCTGCAACTAGCGGCAGCAACTGGACCTGGAGCTGAGCTGCGCCCTCCACAGCTAAGATTAACACACTGTTCTCCAATAAGGTCCTGTTCCCCATCCCCAATAAAATCTTAAAAAATATATATATATAAAAAAAAAAAAAAAAAAAAAAGAGAAGTGGCTGGTAGACCACTTTTCCACATTCATGGAAACAATTCAAACTAAACTCTTAGATAACATAAAAGCTCTTTTTCTACCTTTGGGGATATATAAAATACCAGTTTGTGGTGAATTCAGCTATGAAATGATGCCTTGTCTAACATTAGGAATAATTATTAATAGTTCTCTTGACATGATGGCGAGCTGGAGGGTGGTGATGGGGGAAAACAGGACAAAACTATGGGTAATGATGAAAGAAATTCAGTCCAGGATTTGAAATATGCCACAAGTAACCTACAATGCAAATAATCGATATAAAAAGTAAAGATAAACAAACTACTGAAAACAGTCAAATTTAGCAAACAATATCAGATTCTGCTATGGCAAAGAGTTTACTAAAATCCATGCTTTTAGCCACAGTATCAGAGAAGGAAGCTTGTACTGAAAGCAAAATTCATGAAAATATTTTGGCTTCAGTTGGAACAAAAAACAACATGCTCTTTAAGGAACTGATATTGTAGAGACTTGATGATATTCTAGGAAATGAACATGAGATTAACATTTTCAAAATAGCTCCATGATAAGGTCAATGAGTAATTTCAGTTCTTATCACAATATTATATGTAGTTCATGAACAGTGCTGATATTGAGGCAAGGAAAGGTGTTAGAATGTTAAAAAAAAAAAAACCAATTCCTCCCTCCCTCCCTCCCTCTAAGGAAATAGCTGATGACCAGCCACAGCTACAGCAAAAAACCTAACACTGCTCAGTCATGGGGAAAAAAATGTCTGAAAACAGGTTTTGTTTCTGAGCAAATACGAGCCAAAGACCCTGATCCAGTGTCCATCAATATACACATGTCCAGCTTCATCATCAGAGGGAGTCATGGAAAACAGGGTCTTACATCATTTCATCTGGAAGAGTCTGAAGACCATCTGACCCATGCCCAAACCAACAGATGCCCAGAGATACTCAGTAACTTGCCTCAATTACACAGCACATGAATTGCAGAGTCCGAGCTGTGGAACTAGGGCTTCTCCTTTCTCTTCCTCCTCATTCTATTTCTCCTCTTCTTTTAAAAACAAATAGGTCAGGAAAAAAATATTGCTGATGCCCTGCTGCAAATCTGCAAAAGTACAAAAAGCTACCCACCCTGGTTCCATTTCCTCACCTCCCATTCACTTCTTACATATTGTAGAGATACTTTTAAAGTTCAGACACTTTTCCATCCCTGCCTACTCTACTTTACCAGTTTCGTATCTTCTTTGGTGTCTCCTACTCTACCCACAAACAAGAGTGAGGTGTTCCCTTGGCTCAGTTCCTGTAGCAACTGATTCAAACTTGTGCTGCAGTATCACCTTGCTGTGTTGGAACCATCTGATAACCTTTCCATCTCTTGCCACGCCTACAACAACGGGATTTCTTGGAAGCAGTGATTTTGTCTTATTTATCATTGTAGATACCATTATACACCTAGGCCTTAGCAAAGATCAGTAACTGTTCATTGAATAAATTAATAAATGTTACCCAATTTTTGCCTCTCTGAACGTTAGGAAAAAGCAGACAGCCAAAGTAAAATGATGCTGCAGGATAATACGGCTATGCTATATAAATATATTTCAAATTATAAAATATGCATGATTTGGTGCTATACAATTCATATAGATAGATAGATAGATAGATAGATAGATAGATAGATAGATAGATAGATAGATAGATATTTTTTTTTTTAAAGGACCTTGGAATGGCCTAACTCTCCAACAGATACAAAGCAAATTCTGTCTGTGGTTCAAAATTCAAAATCGTCTCTACCTCTCCTCTGATGGCCTCTCTGCCCTCAGTGCCCTTTCCCCCAATTGTACTCCCTGCCCATTCATGTTCAAATCTTAGCTCAACCGTGAGCCCCCACAGGGCTTTCCTTTATCATCTGGTGAACTCAGGGGTCTTTATCATACCCTCTCTTGAAGTCTCACAGCATTTTATCTGTATCTCCTTAGTGATTGTATTCTACTTATTTAAGTAGATATGTTATCTCCTTGACCTCACTAAGCAACCTGAGGGAGGGGTTTCTATGCACCCTGGAGAAGTCTCCCATAGAGCGTTGTCCACGACAGATCCTCGGTACACAGTTTTTGAATTGCCCAAACAGAAGTTTAGATTCCTTTCTTAAAGATAGCAAGCTGCAAACAGACAAATCTTCATCTGCAAAAGGAGGAGGTGATCCTTTCCAGCTGGAACAGATCCCTGGCCAGGACCTCTAAGGCAGTCAGCTTATCACAGATAGATCAGTACACGAAGGCGGATAGGGTGGAGCAGTGAGCCTATCAAGAGGCATTGTTGAGGCAGATAGAAGAGAAGGGTGCCTGACCTGGGCTAGAGATCTGAGAAGACTTCCTAGCAGAGGTGACCCCTGACCTGAGAATGGAAGGTTGGGTTAAAGTAAGAGAAGGAAGGGTGTTCTAATCAGAGTGGGCAGCATGGGCACAGCCTAGAGGTAAGAAAATAGACCTTTTTTTGAAATGCAAGAAGTTAAAGCATAGAGTATGAAATGGGGAATGAGTGAAGAGGAGGATGAAGAAGTAAAATCTAATCAAGTCATACAGGGCTTTATACGCAGACTGTAACAAGGTTCTTTCTTTTCCTGGAGCAATGAAAACCATTGAAGGATTCCTTGTAGAGTAAGTAATATGATCACTCAGGTAGCAGTGTAGGAAGTGGATTGGAGGGCTCTAGCAAGAGTCAGAATGACCCATTATGGCCACTGCAGTAATTTATATAAAATGTGTGAGGAGCTTTGGAGAAGAGAACATGAAGAGTAATATTAATATCAGTTGATGATTTATTAGAAGGGGAGGCAGAAGGGGAGCGAGAAGTTAGAGGAAAGGGTCAAAAATAATTACCAAATTTCTACCTTGAACAACTGGGTAGGTGGTGATATCACTGACAAGACAGACAATGTAGAAAGTAGAGGAAGTGGGAAGATAATGGATAAAGTTTAAGCTGTGCTGAGTCTGAGTCCTCTGACCAACATCAAATTGTCTATCCCATAGGCAGTTGGTCACATACATCCAGCTCTCAGAAGAGAGATTGCAGAGGCAAAGATACATATTTGGGAATCCTTAGAAAAGTGATGGCTGAATTCACAGCAATAGATGAGATCATCCAGGAGATTATGCAGAATTCATGGGATGCTTAAATTTAAGTGCAGAGGAAGCAAAAATTGCAATCCAAGAGGTAGGAAGAAAACCAAAAGAGACTAGTTAATGGAGGCTAGAAATGTTTCAAGAAGCAGCAAGTGGCCAATACTGTAAAATGCTGCAGATATTAAATGAGATAAAGACTCAGACAAAGGCCATTGCACTCAGCCAGCAGGAGGTTTTTGTGACCTTGGAAAGCAAAGCACTGTTTCCGAACAGTGAGAGAAACTGAAACCAGGCAGTGAGTTAGGGAGTAAATGGAAATTGAAAATATGGAAAACACTGAATGTAGAGAATTTTTTAGAAACTTGGTTTTGAAAGGAAGATAAGCAATGGGACCCAAAATTAGAATAAGATACAAGGCTGAGAGAAGTTTTGGAGTGTGTGTGTGTGTGTGTGTGTGTGTGTGTGTGTGTGTGTGAGAGAGAGAGAGAGAGAGAGAGAGAGAGAGAGAGAGAGAGAGAGAGAGAGAGAGAGAGAGACAGACGGAGGGAGGGAGAGAGAGAGAAAGAGAGAGAGATTTGGTTGCTTAGTCTGTTTGTACAGTTGAGAGAGCCTTGAACATGTTTATATCCTGAAAGGAAAAGAGTCAGGGAGAGGGAGAATAAAAACTGGAGGGCATTTCACGTAAGGAAGCCAGAGGAGAGGGAACCAGGGCACTGATGGAAGAATTCGCCTGAAAAGGAGGGAGAAGGGACAACTTTTCTCAGAGACAAGCAGTGAAGGGAATGACAGATGCAAATGCTAACAGGGTTATAGGTAATTAGGGGAGGTGTTTAAGGGACTCTTAACTAATAGGACAGGTAGTTAAGGGACTCTTACTACAAATCCTAGCTGTCAGGAATGAGAGAGTTGGTCATAGTAACATGGTAATGGGTTCAAACTAGACTTTGAGTGGGGAGTATGCAATGGAGTACACAGATGTTGAATTATAATCTTATATACCCGAAAAGTATACAATGTTATTCATCAATGTTACCTCACTAAATTTAGATAGATAAAAAAAATTTAAGAAGCAATCATAGGACATGGTTTCTTCAACCAAAAATAAAAAATTGCAAGAATAAAGAGAAAAGGAGAGAAAACTTCTACCTTAAAAGAGACTTAATGTAATACAGAATCGTACACCTGAAATCTGTGTAACTTCACTAACAATTGTCACCCCAATAAACTTTAATTTAAAAAAATAAAATAAAATAAAAAGTTAATTTAAAAAAAAAGGAGAGAGACTTACCAAATGTGTCAACCAACCACATAATATTGACCTTATTTGGATTCTAATTCATACATACAAAATAAAAAACTTTTAAAAAAGTCAAAGGGAAACAGTGAAATGTGAAAACTGCTTATACGTCTAACGGTATTAGAGAATTACTATTAACTTTTATACTGAGATAATGCTATTGTGCTTAATTTTTTAAAGTGTCCTTATCTTTTAGAGTATATTCAGTATTCACAGGTGAAATAATAGGATGTCAAGGATTTGCTTTAAAATTATCTGGGGATGAGATAGAGGCCTTAGATGAAACAAGATTGGTCATGTGCCAAGTAATAGATATATGGAGGTTTATGATACTACTGTCTCCATTGTTATGTATGTTTGAAATTTTCCATGATAAAATATTTTGAACCACAAACATATTTTTAAAAGCCAGAAGAAAAAATACGGCAATTATGGGGAATGGAAAAAAGAGATAACCAAAGACATGTAGAAACATTACTATGCAGCACTGCAAGCCTACCTAAAGTTGAAGACAATAAATTTGTTGTATAAACCAAAGTTAATTCTAGACTGTAATAAAGAATAAAAAGCATTTATTTGAGCAAAATGAGCTGCACTCCAAGAGACACAGACTCAGGCAGCAACATAAATTGTGTTCTGCTAAGACAAAGGGAAGTAGATATGTTATCTCCTCTACCTCACTAAGAAACCTGAGGGAGGGGTTTCTATGCAACCCCGAGATGTCTCCCATAGAGCCTTGTCGGTGACCGGTCCTTGATATACAGTTTTTGAATTGCTAAAACAGAAGTTTGGATTCCCTTTTTAAAGACACCAAACTGCAAACAGACAAATCTTTATCTGCAAAATAAGGAGGTGATCTTTCCACCCGGAACATAGCATGGCTTGGAGAGCCCTGTAAATGAGCCCTGGCCAAGACCTCGACTTATCACAGATGGATCGGTACATGAAGGAGGACAGGGTGGAACAGTGAGTCTATCTCTTTATGATGAAAGTTCCTGCCTATATAAAATCTCTTCATAATGAAAGCTCCTGCCTATATAAAATATACATATTTTATATAAGTGCGGTATCCAAATTGTGCAGTTCTGATTGGTCAGTATAGAGGCAAAAAAAGGATACAATTTGGATGGGGCAGGTCTTCGTCCTATTGGTAAAAAAACAAAAGGAAACCAACCACCGTTTCCCTGTAGTGGCTGGCTCAGATGGTATAAAAACATAGGGCACAGTGCAGGAAACTGAGAGTTTAGTCTGAGGTTCTTCCCGGTATACAGAATAATACATGTTAAGTCCTTTACAGCAAATGGCCATCAGGCTCTGATTAGTCATAAAATTTGGGACCTTGGTTGACCATGGGGAGTCCCCATCTCATCAGAAAAATTCCTTGTTGGAGTTCACATTAAATGACTCGTTTTTTTCTCAGGGTCCTTTGTTGTGACAAAGTTAAATAACTTTTTTTCCTAGCAGCATTCAGAGGCCTTGATGTGAAAGTGAAGAAGTTGCGTTGGTACAGGGAAAGGATCTTGAAGGATACGACAGCAGAAGAGGTGCAAGGGATATGATGGCAGTGACTAGAGAAAAAGCGAAGCATTAAGTCATCCTCTGAATAGGGAGGCATGTGAAAATATGGAAAAGACTGATAGACGAGGAGAAAACGGAACTGGAGAATGCGAAGAAAATGCACATCTGGAAAATGGGGGTGAGAAAGCTAGAAGAATAGGAGACTGTGGTTAGCAAGCCAGTCTATGGAGTTTAAGACTTCAGTTCTGAGCGATGACAAGGTCAAGTGTAATTGTAAATGCCTATGAAGTGCCTATGCAAAAGGATGGCTAAAGTGGAACGGAGGTGAAAGTCAAATAGAGTTAAGACGACTATGAAATTGTGAGGTAGGATGTTGGATGTGTCCTCAAGGAACCCTAAAATCTCCAATAAAGACGAGGATAGATTATAAGTACCATAAAGACAAGGATTATGTCTCTCTCTTTTTTTAAAAATTAATATACATTCAACATCTAGTACAGTGTTTGGCACAGAGAAGATGTTTCTAACTGGTTTTAAATGCTTAAATGGAAGGACTATGTCACTAATGCTTTAACTTCAAATCTTCAAGTTCCTATATTCACCACCAGTAAGTTGGGAGTGGAAGAAAGGAATGGAGAGAACAAATGAATGAATATGCCCCAAAGCAGATTCATAGGGCAAGAGAAATATTAAAGGAATAAAAAGTAGAATCTATGAGAAAAAAACTCAAAGGAGTTCACTTTCTTAGTCATTTATACTTGAACTAATGTGTGAGCTGCCACCCAATTAATACGGTAACTGTTTTTGAATATATGAAGGGTTATTTTAAGAGAGAGGAAAACAAGAGAGGATTGTTTGCCTAGTGCCCTGCCCGGATGCTGTGTTGCTGGGAGGGCTGGGCCAGGCCTAAATGGGAGTTGTCCTGGATCACACCATCCTGAGGTCAACTCTGGTTCAGAAGCCAGTGGGCAGGGCAAGGAATCATGGCTTCCAGGAACCCCTTCAACTCTGTAAGTGAATAAAATAAACTCTTCACCCTGAAGCCTATCTGCCAGGCCATTTATTTCAGCAGCAAATTAGAATTTTTTTAAGAATATAGTAGGCTCTTCATTATCATCCCAATAAATTATATATATGTTTATATATATATAAATTATATATATATATGTTTTATATATATATACACACACACATATATATATATGTTTCCCCGAAAATAAGACCTGGCCAGATAATCAGCTCTAATGTGTCTTTTGGAGCAAAAATATAAGACCTGCTCCTATTTTACTATAATATAGAACTGGGTCTTATATAATAATATAATATAATATAATATATAATATAATATAATATAATATAATATAATATAATATAAATATTGATGGAGAAACTGACCTTAAAATGGTTCCCTGCCATGTGGAACTGAGCTAAAATGGTGGCCCCAGAGGAGAGAGAAGTCCCCAGCCTAAGCCCCAGCCCACTTCTGCATAACCCCCTCCAAGCCACACCTTGAGCCAATCACCAGATGACACCTACCCCTTCCCTGACTCAAGAAAGTCCCCAACCCATAAAAACCTGCTCAAAACCTTGCTAGGGGTTCAGTCTTTTGGGAAGGATCCCACTGAGCCTGCCAGCGTAATAAAGCTGTGTTCTCCCTGTGTTCTCCCTAATCTCTGCGTGCCGCTTGAGTTTCTCAGTCCTTGCCGTTTTTCTGCAACATATATATAATATAATACTGGGTCTTATATTAATTTTTGCTCCAAAAGACACGTTAGAGCTGATTGTCCAGCTAGGTCTTATTTTCGGGGAAACACAGTATATGTAGTAGGCTTTTATAGTCAGGAACATAAACCATTCGTTCATTGTTGATTCATTTATTCAACAAATACTCAGAAATAAAATCATTTAAATTGAAGAAATGATTTAGAAAAGGCACAAAATTCTTTTTAATCCAAAAAGAATTAGAGACTAAAGTTACAAATAAAATTCTTACTAATGATAATCTCCAATATTGGGTGAGTTTACCACCGGCCAGAGAGTGAACCATGAGCTTTATTTATGTAAGTTCTCATGTCACCATTATCGCAGTCCTGTGACCCAGCTATTATTAGGGTTCCCATTTACAGGTGAGGAAATAGGCTACGAGATTAAATGGCTTTTCGGAGACTGCACAGCTAGTAAACTGAG
Source organism: Rhinolophus hipposideros (assembly GCF_964194185.1). Lineage (NCBI taxonomy): Eukaryota > Metazoa > Chordata > Mammalia > Chiroptera > Rhinolophidae > Rhinolophus > Rhinolophus hipposideros. Next base: position 70,925,887 of record NC_138055.1, read on the forward strand.
CCAGGTCTAGCTAATGCTAAAGCACATGCTCTTAACCTGTGCTCTAAACTGCTTCCTTAAACCCTATGAAGCACATAGTACAGTGTGAGTGTAGCCTCATCTAGACAGACAAGATAACATGAAATACTAGAGGTGAAAGGTCTGAGCTTCTGAGGAGTCAGGAATGAAAGACAGAGGAACTTTTTATAATATCTCTCTGGTCTCTGCTCTTACATTCATGGAATTCCTATTTTCAACAGAGAAAGGAAAGGCTGGGTGGTGGATGTGTTAAGGGCAGAGAAAAACCTCCCAGAGATCACTTAGGCCACTGCCTTTCAAAGAACAGGAATAAAAAGGGAGGAATTTCAGTCCAAAAGTCCTTGAGTTCCTATTTCCCTGAGAATGAAAGAGACTAGTATGTAAATAAGAGCTTTGCATAAGCCAGACATTCTTTCAAGTCCAGTTTATCTACAGTATGAGTCACTTCCTTTTTCAAGCAGAAATTAAAAGAGATAGAGGCACATAATCATTACCCAGCAGAAACCTTCTTAATAGACCTTTTCTTCTCATTCAAATAGCAAGAAGGTAAAGGGCTCCTCCTTTGACAAAACAGCAACATCATTTTGCATATACTGCATACACAGTTGGACCAGTTAATATTCTCATTCAGCAGAGGGAAATGAATGAGTGAGATAAACAAGCAGATGAAATGATAGAAGGGAGGCCAGAGGCCCAGTTGGGTTAACCTGACACCTACAAAGAAATCTGAATAACAAGAAGCTTTTGAATGACTCTCCTCCAAAAAGGAAGTTTAACCCCAAGTTACCCACTCCAGCAAAGATATTCATAAATTTTTACGCAAGTCTCAGAATAGCCTAGGGCCAGAAAATGGAAAGGACTCGAGCCACAGCCTCATCCACAATGACAGCTCTGTGCAGGGACTTGACCTTTCACTGAAAAACAAATATAGTGTATTCTGGGATGGTACAAAAAGTGAACCAGAAGGTGACTGGCCTCTTTCCCATCCCAATGCCTACTTTGGGTCTTGTCCAGCCCCTGCGATAGATTTATAAGGGATGATTCATTTTTCAGAAGTTAAAGATTTGATCTGAAGAGTGAAGCAGGGGGAAAGAAAGCACGTAAGTAGAAGGTGAAGCACATTCTCAAGCCTTAGGAGCTCCTAGACACTGGACATGAAAATGTGTCCAGCAAATGTCAGACTCACCCGGTCCCTCCAGAGTCACATTTACTAATGCTCAAAGCTAAGAGCAGCCATCACCATCAAAGTTTAAAAACTTTGAGATGCCCTACATAACAAACAAAATTTTACTGAGTATCTGCTACGTACTAATAAAGTGCTGTGCTAGGTGCCAAGGTTATAACAATACGCAAAATGCATACTTGCTCGGTTCTCTTGGATCTGTGGCCCAACGGGACAGGCTGACAAGTTGACAGTTGGTTCCAGTGCAGCATGCTATGTACTATGATTGGGGGGCGGGGGAGGGGAGGTGTAACAGGTTCTATGGGATCTCAAGGAAAGGAGAGTCTTGTAATGCTCATAAGGTCCAAGCTGAGATCTCAAAGGTAAGTGGCAGTAAAAAAAGGACTCAGGGAAAGAAATATGGAGAAGAAAGAGATAGTTTTGACTGGGTATACAGAGAAATTGGAATGCCTTCAATCCATTTCATAAAAGAAACAAAACACATGAACAGGGTATTTTTCTCTGTGAGCATTTTATCAGTGAGTCTTCCTCATGCCTTATTAGGAAACCCCTAACATTTGCTCTCTAACCAGGAATTTTCCCTCACTAGTTTATCAGGTAATTTGTGAGCCTGACTGAAGGAGACTGCATTTAGGTGATTAGATTTCGGAATATTGGGAAGGACTTGTCCATCCCGAAAATTCTGCCTGGCTTACTCACTAATGTTTTTTAATGTACTGTTAGGAGTAGATACGTGATTATTACACACACAAAATCAGTTTAAAAGCACGTACATAGGAACAACTGAAATAAGGTGAACAGAGAGTCCTAGACTACCAGAGGCAGAATTATGAAAATAATAACAGCTAACATTTATTAAGTGCTTAACTCTGCAGCAGGCACTTTTTCTAAATTCTTTATGAGTCAATTCATTCACACAATAGTAAGGTCTACTGTTATCTATTTTATAGCTGTGTTAACTGTGGCACAGACAGTTTAAGCAACTTGCCCAGTCACACAGCTAACAAAAATGTAGTCAGGATTTGAGCTCAGGAAGTCTGACCTGAATCCATGAGCTTATCTGCAATGCTATAGCCAAACCAGGGCAAAGATGGAACAAACCTTACCTCACAGTTTTGCTCAGGCCAGTTCTGCATGGGCTGAAGCTAAACTGCAAACCTTTCTACCAGGTACACCAAGCAATACAAACTACGGAGGGTGCCAAAAAATTGTATACACATTTTAAGAAAGGAAAAAAAACTGTTTTAAAATTGTAATACAATGAATGACACGAGCGGTCATTTGATTAATGCCATCTTTTGAGGGAACATCATACTACACATTGTTACCGTAACTCAATTCAACTTCAAAAAGTAATACACAGATAACGTCTCATAAAATGTGTAGATTTTTTTGGCATCCCTGATACTGTGTGTTCCACCTGTTAAATCCTGAAGGCTAAAAATGCCTGAACTGTCCAGACTCCTCCCCAAATGCTTCAAGCCGTGTTATGTCCTTTGGGGGAGCTCTATGTCCTTTCATAGAAAAAAAGCAATTTTTTGGTCATGCGGACTGTTGCTTCAGGATGGCCATGATTACATTCATCAGGTTCCTGACACAGAGTTTGCTGAAGTGGCTTTCCTAAGTCATTCCAAAATATCTTTACTTGGAGGAATTAAACTGACTGGTTTGCACTGTGAGAAAGCCATTTTAAAATATGTGTACTACTCAAAAGAATGACTATAAGGAAAGGTTTTAGATTTTTTTTTTTTCCTGTAGTAAAAAATATTCTAAGTTGAAAATTTATCTGCCTCCCTACAGGAAAATAGAGCAAAGACAGAACAAACCTTTGTAAGGTACCAGTTGTAAACCATATGTTGAAATGTCTAAAGAAACAAGAACTATAACTTTATCATTATTTTTCTATTGAAAATTTAGTATCCTTTTATTCATTAGAAAAAAAACAATCTTAAGAGAAACGTTTTAAGATTACTTCTCCGTTTGTTTTTGACTGCAAATTTTTGTTTGTTTTGACTGCAACAGAAACCCCTCTTCAAAGTTGCTGAACAAAAGAAGCAGGGGCTGCTTTGGCTGATGGTAACATCTAGGCTTATGGGTTGACTAGAGCCCTTATGAGTGTTTAATTCTTTTCTGTATATTCAGCTAGGAATACATATTGCTGTTATAATTATTTTTTCAAGTTGTAGTTGTTGAAAAGAAAACCATGACCAACTTTCTTGTGCCTAGGAGTCGACAGTTCTCATATCGCCATTTCTATTTTTCCCAAATACTGTAGATTAAATCTCGATGAGCACACTCAGTACAGAACTATAGAAACATTTCTTGTTAAAGATAGTCCAACCTTTGAGCTAACATTAAATAACCCCTACAGAACTCGTAGAACCTTCACTAGAGAGAAGCAGCCCTACCAGAAGACTGGTAGAGCAGCCAGCAATTGCCCTTTATCAATTGGTTTTATGCAGTTTGACAAAGACAAAGAAACAGTACTAGCTTGGGGGTAGGAGTGATTCTAGAAACTGACACAGTGTGCTGAAGTGGCTTAAGCAAATTTTGTGAGATAACATTTATAAGCCATATGCTGCTACATGAACAAAATGCTGAAATGTCTAAAGAAATGAGAACTATAACTTAATTCTATCATTATTTTGCTATTGAAAATTTAGTATCGTTTTATTCATCAGAAGAAAATAATCTGAAGAGAAAGGTTTTAAGAGCACTTATCAGTTTGTCAACAATTTCAACAATTGTTGAAACAATTTCAAACCCCAATTTCTTCAAAATTTGAAGATACTTTAAGATCAATGTTTTTGTCATTACTCTTATTTATAATTCCTCACTCATCAAAAAAGAAACAAATAATCAACATCTTTATCTTTAGGGAGCTTTAAAAAAAGTAAATCTGAGAAGTTTGTATGTTTGTCCATTTCTAATTATTATCATTTAAATGCCTGCAAACATACAATGTCAGGAATTCAGCCTTAAAAATACCAGTAATTGCCATATTGGTTAGTAAAATCATGTTTAAAAAATTATACCTCGATTCTATTTTGCTTTTAACGAACTCTAATTTGTCATTCATAGGAGCATAGAATTTCCCTCTTGCTCTTAAATTTTCAATATATTAACATAAAAAAATTAAACATTTGCTCCTGTCAACTATTAGTTGATACTCCATGTTAGAAACAAGCTGTTAAAGAAACTAGTACAATGAGAAGCATTGCGCTTAGCCCAATTTTTAAAGAATGGCTAAGTGCTATTTATGAAATAGATTGGAGAGCAAAAGTGATGAATACTTCTTTCTAAAATAAACAATCCACTTGTTATTTTCTATCATTACCCACCAAAAAAAGCTTCCTGGTAGTCCATTTATGCACATCTCTAAGCAAGAATTTAAGTACTTAACTACAGAATGGGTATTCTAAAGAAATAAATTATTTCTCTGTCTGTAAAGATTATTAGTACTTTTATTCTGATTTTTACATATTGAAACAAAAAGACAAACATTTGGAGCTCATTTGTCATGAATTTTATTTCCAGCTTCCAGATAGGTTCTTATAACCAGCACAGTGTATTTCCTTTCTGAGTATCAGGTACTTATTTCTATAAAGGAATCTTACCTGTCTGATTGCAAGAGACAGACAGAATTGCCACAGTCCCAGATCTGTGTATTTGTTTGCATTTAAAGTGGCAGTTTCTCGTGCCTGTTTTTCCTTATGAACAATTCAGACTATTTGAGATCATTCTGCATCTCCAAAATTTCGAAGATGCAACTGAATCGCACAAAAGTAACTGAATTCAAGTGGCTCATTGTTCAAGGACAAGAGGTCAAATGCATTCAGACAATGAACAAACAATTCTGACTGAATTCAACTGTTTATGGTTCCGTTTCTTTTCTTTTCTAAAGAGCTGAGTTTTTTCAAATCAACTCAGTCTTTTTTCTCCAAACAATTCATATGGGTAGATAGAACTTTTAACACAAAAGCCAGCGAGAACTGTATATATACAAGACCTGTTCATTGACAATCAGCATTGAACTACAGTGAACACTGATTTTTCCATTAAGATAAAATTACTGTGAAGAAATCTCCTTCACTCTAACTTCCTTTAAGAACAAGAACAGATTTTGTGCCCTGATTTTCATCAGGAAATACTTTTTTTTTTAACTTTCATTTATTTTAAGGGTGTTTTTCCAGGACCCATCAGCTCCAAGTCAAGTAGTTGTTTCAATCTAGTTGTGGAAGGTGCAGCTCACAGTGGCCCATTCAGAGATCGAACCAGCAACCTTGTTGTTAAGAGCACTGCACTCCAACCAACTGAGCTAACTGGCCACCCTGCATCATGAAATACTTTTGTTGGTGGTTTACAAATGCTTTTGAAGAATATAGATGGGATTATATATGAGGCTTCCACAAAGTAAATGTTAGTAAAATCATGACTCCATTCATCATTAATCAAAAAGCAGAAGAGAAGTTATTATGAGAAATATTATTCAGCAAACAATAGGAGGTCACATTCCACTGTCAAAGAGTAATTTTTAAGTAGTTAAAACTGACTCTTGGGCCGGCCCGGTGGCTCAGGTGGTTACAGTTCCATGCTCCTAACTCCAAAGGCTGCCAGTTCGATTCCCACATGGGCCAATGGGCTCTCAACCACAAGGTTGCAGGTTCAACTCCTCGAGTCCCACAAGGGATAGTGGGCTCCACCATCTGCAACTAAGATTGAACACGGCACGTTGAGCTGAGCTGCCACTGAGCTCCTGGATGGCTCAGTTGGTTGGAGCACATCCTCAGAACCACGAGGTTGCCGGTTTGACTCCCACAAGGGATGGTGGGCTGTGCCCCCTGCAACTAGAAAATGGCAACTGGACCTGGAGCTGAACAGCACCCTCCACAACTAAGACTGAAAGGTCAACAACTTGACTTGGAAAAAAGGCCTGGAAGTACACACTGTTCCCCAATAAAGTCCTGTTCCCCTTCCCCGATAAAATCTTTAAAAAAAAAAAAGGTGAATTTATATAAAAAAAAAAAACTGACTCATACAAATATAGAATAAATACACACTGACTCATATTCTGTCGGAAGCCATAGAAATCCCCAGGCCTTGCCTAGGCAGAACTTCCTGGTCACAAAACCCAAAGCCCGCGCGCGCCAAACCCAGAGCCCGCGCGCGCCAAACCCAGAGCCCGCGCGCGCCAAACCCAGAGCCCGCGCGCGCCAAACCCAGAGCCTGCCCATTTCCTTGTACCTCATATGGCATCGCCCTGTCCTAGCCTATCAGCCCGCGACAAGTACCTCGCCACCCTATGACATAGCATATCCCACCCCCATCTGACATAGCTATATATATAACCCGCCATCGTAATAAAATTTTGAGGCTTGATCAGATCCCTGTCTTGCCTCCATTCTTCGCGTCTCCTGTCTCCCCTTTTTTTCATCCTCAACAGGTTTCTTCCCCTCGTCTCACGTTGCATTGTCCTGCCGGTCGGGACATTTTGGCGCCCAACGTGGGGCCCGAGGTACGAAGATTCTATGAGGACACCTACTCTGGAAACCGCCGCGGCCCCCCCCCCCTCCCTGAGCCTCCACGGGCTGGCTTCTTTCGAGCCCACGCAGTTTTCACTCGTGGGACAAGACTCGAGGGCCTCCCCGGCGCGAGTGTGGCTTGTTTCGAGCCCGTAAGGGACAAGACTCGACAGCCCCCTCGGCAGTAAAAAGGCTCGTTTGGAGTTTACGAGGTATTCACCCGCAAGAAAAGACTCCAAGTTTGCCCGACGTTGGAGTAGCCGCCCAGCGAAGGACGAGAGATTGGTGAGTAGGTGATTGACATGGGACAGGAGTTGAGTTCACATGAACTCTTCCTTAAGGGTATTAAGGAATCTCTCAAGATGCGGAGAGTTAAGGCTAGAAAAAAAGATTTACGTGAGTTTTTCAGTTTTGTCTCTGATATCTGCCCCTGGTTCCCCCAAGAAGGAACGATTGATCAAAAATATTGGAAGAGAGTTGGAGACTGTTTTAATGATTACTATCGGGTTTTTGGACCCAACAAGGTCCCTGTATCGGCATTCTCATATTGGAATCTGATTAATGATATCCTAAAAATACATTCCTCAGACCCAGATGTTAGAGAGATCTTACAGACAGGGGAAACAGTCCTAAAAGAGAGTTCCCGCCCCCCTTCTGTCTGCCAATCTGTTTCAATAGACATGCCAGAGGAACCTAAAAAACAAACTGATAATCAGGAAGCCTCTGCCTTAGAGAATCACCCATTAAAAGACCCCCCTAAAATCTACCCTTCCCTTTTGGCCTTTAATAATCAGGACCAGCTCTCCCCAAGAGACCAGATAGATTTAGAGGAACAAGCTGCCCGCTATAATAAAAAAGAAGATCCCTGGGGCCTCGCCGCGCCAACCTTGCGCGCCCCTTCACAAAAAATACATACCCCTCCCCCTTATGTCCCCCCTCAGGAACTCCCAACATTCTATAACCCAGTCTTAAACCCAAACCCACCCCTATTCCCTCAAGACACCCTAGTTCAAAACACCCCATCCTTAACCGATCCCATTAGGCAGGCAAAAATATCTTTAACCCAAGAAATTTCTTCTCTTAGAGAGACACTCCAACAAAAACGCGAACATATGCAACTCCTAAAGGAGCTGCATGCCCTTGAAAAAGAACTTAAAACCTTAATGCCTAACCAAAACCCTGAAAAACCTCAAAAAGGCCCAATACTTAATAAAAAGACCCTAATGACCTTTCCAGTTACCCGCAGCCAAAACCGTGGCCCACCCTCTCAAGAGGATACAATGGAAGAGACTGACAATGAACCCCCCGACTCTCATAATCCCCCCTCGGCCGATGAGGCCTCTGACACAGAAGACCCAGAAGATAACACTCCCAACTCCAATGATCCCACTGGCCAAAAATATCACCGGCTAGGCATCAAACATATTAAAGATTTAAAAGGTGCAGTAAGCTCTTATGGCCCGACAGCGCCCTACACCTTGGCAATTCTTGAAGGTCTCAGTGACCGTTGGCTCACACCCAATGATTGGTTTAAATTAGCTCGTGCCACCCTTTCTGGGGGGGACCACGTCCTCTGGCACACAGAGTTTAAAGAAAACTGCCGAGAGATAGCACAGCGCAATAGTGAAAATAGAACAACAAGATCATGGACTCGGGATAAATTACTAGGAGAAAAACCCTATCATACCAATGAAATCCAGGCAACTTTTCCCCCGGGGCTGTTAGCTCAAATTCAGAACGCTGGTCTCAAGGCGTGGCGCCGCCTACCTCCAAGAGGCTCCGCTACCACCTCCCTGGCAAAGATTCGTCAGGGCCCCGAGGAGCCATATTGTGAGTTTATCAGCAGACTCACCGACGCCGCCGAACGGTTGGTCGGAGAAGGCGAGAACGACAGCGCCTTTGTTAAACATTTAGCCTATGAAAATGCTAACCCCACTTGCCAGGCAACCATTCGCCCCCACCGTGGAGGCAACCTTGCTGACTACATTAAACTATGCTCAGGGGTTGGAGCCTCCCATACCTTGGGACTCGCTATCGGAGCCGCCCTCCGAGACTTTGCCTCAAACAAGCCTCCTAATCAACAATCTAGATTATGTTTCTCCTGTAAACAACCTGGACACTTTAGTCGAGATTGCCCAATAAAAAATAGAGGTCCACAACCCCAAAATTCATCACAGCCCCCACCGACACCCTCCAGACCAATGCCTTCCACCGTGTGCCCAAGATGTCGACGGGGCAAACATTGGGCCTCTGATTGTTATTCTAAAACAGATATTGAAGGTATCCCCCTTTCCAGGAAACCGGGAAACCCCAGTCGGGGCCAGCCCCTGGCCCCTCCATCGGGACACAACCTAGGGGCTGTCAGGTTTGTTCCCCAACAACCAAGTCCTCAGATCCTCCCAGCTCAAGTGTCGGTTCCCTCCACCGGGCTACCCCCGGAAGCGCAGGACTGGACCTCTGTGCCGCCGCCGACTCGATACTAACCCCAGACCAAGGGGTCCAACTCGTTCCCACCACCACGACGGGACCTATGCCCCCGGAAACATTTGGACTTATATTGGGACGGGGCAGCTCTTCCCTCGCCGGCCTGAATATAATCCCAGGAGTCATAGATAATGATTATACAGGACTCATACAACTCTTAGCCTCGGCCCCTCTGGGCCCTGTATCCATAGTAAAAGGCCAAAGGATAGCACAGCTTGTGCTTCTCCCATTAGACATCTCTAATAAACAATATCTGACACCAAAGAGACGGGAGTCCGCCTTCGGCTCCTCAGATGCCTATTGGATACAACAGGTCACTTTAGAGAGGCCACTTTTAACCCTGTACTTAGATGGAAAAAAATTTCAAGGTTTAATAGACACGGGAGCGGACGCAACAGTCATCTCAGATAGATACTGGCCTTCAACATGGCCCTCTAAAGCCTCATATACCCATCTACAGGGCATAGGACAATCAGCCAATCCCAGACAAAGCTCTAAAATACTCTCATGGGAAGACGAAGAGGGCAATACTGGTAAGGTCCAGCCATATATTATTTCTGGAATTCCCATTAATCTGTGGGGCCGTGATATCCTATCACAACTCAAACTTATCATGTGCAGCCCCAACGAAATAGTTACTCAACAGATGCTTAACCAAGGCTATCTCCCTGGACAGGGACTGGGAAAAGCTGGTCAAGGGATAAAAAATCCCCTCTCTATAAAGCCCAACCCTAACCGACAAGGATTAGGCAGTCAGGATTTTTCCTAGCGGCCATTGATCCTCCTGCACCCCATGCGGAGAAGATAAAATGGAAAGATAATTCCCCCGTTTGGGTGGACCAATGGCCACTACCTGAGGAAAAGTTGTCCGCAGCTTCTCGGTTAGTGCAGGAACAATTAGCGGCAGGACATATAGAACCAACTACTTCGCCATGGAATACACCCATTTTTGTTATTAAAAAGAAGTCTGGGTCTTGGCGCCTCCTTCAGGATCTCAGAGAAATTAATAAAACCATGTTCTCCATGGGAGCCCTCCAACCAGGCCTCCCTTCCCCGACAGCTATCCCAGCTAACTATCACAAGATTATTATAGACCTTAAAGATTGTTTCTTTACCATTCCTTTACACCCCCTGGACAGAGAGCGTTTCGCATTTAGCCTGCCTGTAACCAACTTCAAGGGTCCTATGCAGCGCTTTCAGTGGAAAGTCCTCCCACAAGGCATGGCCAATAGTCCCACCCTATGCCAAAAATTTGTGGCACAAGCTGTGGATCCTGTTAGAACACAATGGCCCACTATTTATATTATTCATTATATGGACGATATCCTTCTAGCAGGAAAGACCACCACAGAGGTACTCCAATGCTGCCAACACTTAACTCACAATCTTACCACTTATGGACTCCAACTTGCCCCCAATAAGATCCAGCTCAAAGACCCCTACTACTATCTGGGATTTGAGCTACATAATCAGTCCATAACCACCCAAAAAGTCCAACTTAAAACTAGTCATTTATACACTTTACATGACTTTCAAAAATTTTTGGGAGATATTAACTGGCTTCGACCATACTTAAGGCTCACTACAGGAGACCTCAAGCCCCTCTTTGATATTCTTCAGGGAGACTCAGACCCTCTCTCCCCTCGAGAGCTGTCGCCTGAGGCAAAGGGCTCTCTTCAATTACTAGAAAAGGCAATTCAACAACAACAAGTCACCTTTCTATCATACAAACAGCCCTTCTCCCTCATTATTTGTGCAACCCCTCATACACCTACTGGGGTCTTATGGCAAGATAATCCCCTCTTCTGGGTTCATTTACCCTCCTCCCCGTCTAAGGTCCTAGTCACATACCCATCCCTGGTAGTCAAACTTATTAAGATAGGAAGAGAAAAAAGCCGACAACACTTTGGCAGGGACCCTGATCAGCTCATTCTCCCCTACACTAAAGAACAGCTTAATTGGCTAACCCAAAATAACGATGACTGGATCATTTCCCTTACATCATTTCAGGGCAAGATAGATAATCATTATCCCCCTAATAAACTCCTACAGTTCTCCAGACTACATCCCTTTGTTTTTCCAAAGATAACAGCCACTAAACCATTACAAAATGCCGCCTTGGTTTTCACGGATGGGTCTTCTTCTGGCGTAGCAGCATATGTCATTAACTCACAAAGATTTCAGGTGCAGTCTCCATTTCAGTCTGCCCAACTTGTTGAACTTTATGCCGTTATAAAAGTGTTTAAAAAACTACAGGAGTCACCCTTTAACTTGTACACTGATAGTGCCTATATCGCCCTGTCTGTGCCCCAACTAGAAACAGTGCCATATATCAAGCCCTCTACCAGCGCTGCCAAACTTTTTCAACAACTACAACATCTCATACTACAAAGACAGACCCCATTTTTCCTTAGTCATCTTCGGGCTCATACTGACCTCCCTGGACCCCTTTCACAGGGCAATGCTATAGCAGACAATCATACCCGCTTAGTATGTCCCTTAACCTTAGATCCTATAACGCGAGCCACCCAATTCCACAACTTACATCATGTCAATGCCCACACACTTCGCTTGTTATTCAAAATTACCCGAGATCAGGCTAGACACATTGTTAAAAGTTGCTCAGGGTGCATAACCTTTCTGCCTCTTCCTCACCTAGGAGTTAACCCAAGGGGCTTACTCCCTGGACAAATCTGGCAGATGGACATTACACATATTCCTGAATTCGGCCATTTAAAGTATGTACACGTAACTATAGATACCTTCAGCGGCTTCATGGTTGCCACCCTTCATGGGGGCGAGGCTACAAAAAACATCATAGCCCATACCCTCCAATGCCTTACCACACTAGGAAAACCTCAAACTATAAAAACAGACAATGGACCAGGGTATACCTCCCAGGCATTTCAAGCCTTTTGTGCTCAATTCCAAATCAAACACGTCACTGGCATCCCTTACAATCCCCAAGGCCAGGGCATTGTAGAGCGAGCCCACCAGACACTCAAAAACACCATCAACAAGTTAAAAACCACCACTGCCTATCCGACCAAAGGATCTCCTCGTAATGTTGTCAGCCATGCATTATTTACCCTTAATTTCCTACAACTTGACGCTCAGGGAAAATCGGCTGCCGATCGCTTCTGGCACCAAGAAACAAAAAATCAATATGCTACAGTTATGTGGAAAGATCCATTAACCTCCAAATGGAACGGCCCCGATCCAGTCCTCATTTGGGGACGTGGGTCAGCCTGCATTTATGATTCTCAGGAAGGCGGCGCGCGATGGCTGCCAGAGCGTCTCGTTAAGCCTGTCAACACCCCAAATCCAAATAACACATAAAGACTCCAGGGATATCTTCCCTGAGAAAATCTCTCTCTCTTTTCACAGGACATAAAGTTCTTCATGGAGTCCTTCACTTTGACACTCTTCACATTCCTCATCATCCCCGTTTACGGAGGGTTTGGGCCCCCCGTAAGCCGCGAGCAGCTATACAGACAGCTCTATGGCAACCCATGTGACTGCCCGGGAGGCACAGTGCCCAGTGGATACCTCCGTGCCCACACCGAGGAGCCAGCCCCACAAGGACAGGTAGATTTAGCATACTTAGCATCCACTGATTGCGGTAATAAAGTAGCCTACCTCGCCTATAATCCTAATATAAAGGGGGGATTCGGACTAGGAATAGATGAAACACAATGGACCTGTACCAATAAGCCCCGCATTATTCCCCCCATTGCAGGACTACCACCGCCCTGCCCCAGCGAATGCAGCTATTTTGATCAAATGCATTCTTCCTGCTACACAACCACCCAAATTTGTACTGGCTCAGACAACCAAACTTATCTCACAGCCATGTTATTGAGACGTAGGTCCGCCACGTTCGGAGGCGATTGGGACTCCACCTCCCTCTCTGACAATAACAAATATAGTCAGGCGGGCTGCAGTGGTACAATTGGAAATAAAGTCTGTTGGCCAACTAAAATGCCTGTCCACATTTCAGATGGCGGAGGGCCAAATGACATATTAAAAGAGACTCTTGTCACTGAGCACATTCAAAAAATACTCCACCACCTATTCCCCCCTTTAACTTACCACCCCTTGGCTCTCCCAAAATCCCGGGATATGGATTTAGACACACAAACCAACAACATTCTCGAATCCACCTTCTGGGCCTTAAATCATTCCAACCCTTCTCTTGCCCAGGACTGCTGGCTTTGCATGACTATGGGAACTCCCATACCTACTGCAATCCCCTCCAATATCACAGTAAACACACAAATCTCTAACTGTTCCCGTCTCTCCCTTCCTCTTAGAGTTCAACCTGTAGGATTTAATACCTCCCCCTGCTATCAGGGACGATTTCAAAACAACACTTTTGATGTAGATCTAGGGTTTGTCACTTTTACTAACTGTTCTGACATCATTCAAGTTAACGGAACCTTGTGTTCTAGCCCTGGACAAGTTTTCATATGTGGGAACAGCCTCGCTTACACCACGTTACCCACCAACTGGACTGGACTTTGTGTCTCAGCTAGTCTCCTCCCTGATATCTCTATTATCCCAGGAGACACACCTGTCCCTCTCCCCAGCCTAGAATTTGCCACCGGGCGCCACAAGCGTGCTATTACAGCCATTCCCTTACTCGTAGGGCTAGGAATTACTGCTGGAATAGCCTCGGGTACCGCGGGAGTAGGTGTTGCAGTCCAGTCCTACAATAAACTATCACGCCAGCTGATAGATGATGTCCAAACACTTTCTGGGACCATCAATGATCTCCAAGATCAGATTGACTCTTTAGCTGAAGTAGTCTTACAAAACCGTCGAGGCCTAGATCTTCTCACTGCAGAACAGGGAGGTATCTGCTTAGCTTTACAGGAACGCTGCTGCTTCTATGCTAACAAGTCTGGGATCGTCCGAGACAAGATCAAAAAACTACAAGAGGACCTAGTAAAAAGACGCAAAGAACTCTTCGAAAACCCACTCTGGACGGGTCTCAACGGACTTCTCCCCTACCTGCTCCCCACCCTTGGCCCCCTCCTATGCATCCTTCTCTTAATAGCCTTCGGGCCATGGGCTTTTAGGCGCATTACTGACCTCATTAAAAACCAAATCGATGCTGTTTTGGCCAAACCAATCCAAATCCATTATCAGCGGCTAGCAACAGGGGACGGCCTCGAAGAAGGCTATCTTGGCTTCCTCCCCACGGGGACGACATAATACTAAGGGTATGTCTACTCCCCCCACGAGTTGGGGAGGGGTATGGGCACCGAGGTGAGTGCAAAGCAAAGCATTTGCAAGGAAAGGGCTCGACTCACAACGGTCGGCTCCCTTTAACTTTCCTGAGAACATACCTGGTTTGCATAGAGGTTGGTATCAAAAAATCTCTACCTCTCCTCCACAAAAGATACCCAAAACCATCCAATAACGAGCTCTGCTCGTTGGAGGAACCAGGCCTCTGTTCCCTCACTCGGTCAAGGCCCACCTCCTTAAAACAAACAAAAAGGGAGGAGATGTCGGAAGCCATAGAAATCCCCAGGCCTTGCCTAGGCAGAACTTCCTGGTCACAAAACCCAAAGCCCGCGCGCGCCAAACCCAGAGCCCGCGCGCGCCAAACCCAGAGCCTGCCCATTTCCTTGTACCTCATATGGCATCGCCCTGTCCTAGCCTATCAGCCCGCGACAAGTACCTCGCCACCCTATGACATAGCATATCCCACCCCCATCTGACATAGCTATATATATAACCCGCCATCGTAATAAAATTTTGAGGCTTGATCAGATCCCTGTCTTGCCTCCATTCTTCGCGTCTCCTGTCTCCCCTTTTTTTCATCCTCAACAGGTTTCTTCCCCTCGTCCCACGTTGCATTGTCCTGCCGGTCGGGACAATATTCTACTCATTGACAGGGGAGCCGCAGAATGATAAAACTGATTTCAAGGTCACATGGGGACCTGGGTATTTACAAAAATTGGTAAATAGAATATATAAATAAAATTGCTAGATTAAGTACAAAACTGGTTAATGCTCTACAGGGCAATGAAACCATAATCTTTGGGGTTATCTTTTCTACCAGACATAAATCTACAAATCAACATATAACTTCACAGAGTCTAGGCCTTGTTGGTAGCAAGTAATGTATCAAACAAAAAGGTACTTTCCATTGGGTAATTATATAATCCTCTGTGGCCTTCTTAACACCTCCCCAAATGCGATATTGATAGGACAGGTTATCCTCTTTTTTCCCTATTCCTAACTTTGGGATTACTTTTCTTGACACCTCTAAAACTGTGCTTAAAAAAAATAAAACTGAGATTCTAGTACTACAGATCAGAAGAGTCACTATTGAATTCCCGTATCTGGAAACATGATTCTGGAAATGAACTTTAACTTTATTTCTTCTCACCCCTGATTTGAAACAACGATTCTCTATCCCATGAGCCACTGTGTTGGCCTCGCATTTGTTTCTCCCTATTCTAGCAGAGACCTGAAAGTTTCCTGGCAAAGCCACCTGGTTTCCCCTCTGCACACTGACATGCATTACATACACTGAATTCCTCTATTTAGAAGAAATAATCACACTCTGCCACACCAGCATCCAACAGCTTTCACCTGAGAGAAAACTGCTTCTTTTAAACAAACAGAAGTCTGCACTCGCTTGTCTTCCCTGTGCATTAATGACCAGTTGCCTACCTTCCTTAGTAAGCACTCTCGTTTTATTGAAAAGCCAATACTATTCTCCAAACAAAATGATCACTGTACCTTTAACTTTCTCCTCGGTCTTATTTTCCAATCCTCAATTTTCTTTGCGGTCACATTGACATTTTCCTGAATCTGAAACACTCTCCTAAAGCTCCAATACATAATGGACCCCAGGATCACGTGTTCCCACAAATATTGAAACAAATGAGATTACATTTCTTTTCCCTAATCCCACTGCCTCTTAGACTGAAAGATTAGACGTTAGCCGTAAACAGATTGCACATAGGTGAAAGAAGCAAAGACTAAGAAGAGAATTGAAACAAAAATTAAAAAAAAACAAGCAATTGCAAATAAGCCCTAATTGCTTTGGGCTAGGGATTTGTCATTTGTTGAATGTGTTGGATTTTGGGGTGTTTTAATAATGCTCCAGATTTGCTGTAGGAACACATGGCACCAAGCTAAGAAGCATGGCCTGAGCCTGCAGTACACACAAGCTCTCTGGACTTGAATTCCATAAAGACCAAACCGAAAGGAAAGGCTTAGAATGTAAATTTCTCATTAGCCTGGGCTAGCTGCCCAACTCTGATTAGGTTCCCAGTGACTTCTTTTAGGCTTGAGTCCAGGACTTATTGTTATGTTAGATCTTGAAGAAATTTATTCAGTTCCCAGAAACCTCATGTACTTTGAAAACTTGAGATTCATCAGCAGCAGCGTCCAGAAAGGGTGTGAGCAGAAGAGTAGCCAGAAGGAAAGAGAAAGACAAAAATTCCACAAAGACACTTCATGGGGTCTAGAGCCATGATCCTTTTGCTCAGAACAATCCAGGTTTTGATCTACGAGTCAATCTCCAGAGCTCAATTCCCACATCAGCTTCCGATAATTAGCCACTCCAGCCTCCAAAGGAAAGCCTCCAGTGTAGGATACTAATGGGACAGAGAGAGGGCAGTGGACAGGAACTTTCATTCACTGATCACTGACCATCTTCCTGCACTTGGTGCTTTCCCTAAATTTATTCTTCACATCAACTCCATGAAGACGAAGGAACAAGAACCCAGTAGACACTGCCTCATCAATCCCCACCCTCACCTTTAATTCAATTGACAAACCCAAGCCGTGTGTAAAACAGTACCAGAATTAATTATTAATATATAACTTGAATAAAACCAGATTTAACTCTTCCTTTGCACTTGGCTCCCATTACAAGCTCATTAGTAGGAACAGAAATTCACTGCACAGGAAATGGCACCTGTAAAGGGCTGGGTAGCATTCCTAGAGGATGAATGGTGAATCCCATCTCCCCTAAGTGCCTAAGGGCACTGATACACAGACAGCTGAGGCTCACGAAGAGATTGTGTGTTTTTTTTCATCTCCAACCTCTGACCAGACTTGCATTGAGCACCAAGGACCTTGGTCACACCCACGGCCTTTACCCCCAGGGAAGGTGACTGGGTTAGCTGGGGTGCAGTAGCCAGCCTTCTTGGGTTAGCAGCCAGGAACCAACCATCTGACCTGGAGGAAAGACAGCAAACAGGGAACTCCAAAGCCATGTGTGATTCTGAAGAAGAGAATATGTTTTTTGACACGTTAACAAAGCTCTAACCTGTGAACCTAGCAAGCCAAGGATATTGGAAGAACTTGATGGAAATAACAAATTAAAAGCCCTCTGTACTGCTCTCTATTCCTAATGGAAATTTCAGCATTCATTCATTCATTCATCCAACAGATAGTTATTAAAAGGCTGCTATACACTAGATAACATTCTAGGACCCAGGCCACAGTGAACAAGACAATGGCAAAAAGTTTTTCTATCTTTCTTATTAAAGTGATATATGCTTATTAGATAAAAATTATAAAATGGAAATAAACTGAAAAGAAAAAGCATGAGTCCTCTCATCCGAAAAAAATACCGTTAACTTTATGGGATATATATTCTCATTTTCGATCTTTTCAACGTGTATAAATCCATATGTATATGCTCTTTTCCAAAATAATACTATAATGTACAGAATATTGTGTCGTAACTGCTTTCTTTTTGCCCTATTGTTTGCCATATTTCCTTATGTTGCAGTCTGATTGAAGGTTAATTTCCTCATTTCAAAAGTAGGAATAGGAACATTTTTGTTGTTATTGTTACTCTAACCAGTGGGCTACACTCAATAGATATGAGGAAAACAAAGAGTAAATGGATCTCCAAACCATCCCCACCTCTGGCTACCTAGCCAAGAGAGAGTAAGTGCTAAACTCCCACAGTTCCCAGTTGCCAGCAGGTAGGCAAGTGGGCAGCATTCATAAAGCTGCCATGTAGAGGAGGGACCGCAGTTCCATCACTGGGTTTAACAACAACACACAGTTCAGAATGCTTGACCTTGCATCAGGTTACCTGGGATGGAGGCCAAAGTTTAACTGGGTGTGTTCAGAGCTCTTCTGGAAAATAGCAGGGTAGGCGTGGGCTACTTGGCCCATGCGTGAGTAACCTGCAATTTCTTTTACATTATATATTACCGAAAGCCAATCACATGCTTATTGTTCAACTTAACACTTATGCCTAAATTCAATTTGTTGCACCTTGGCAATGTTGCAGAACTTAAGGTCTAAGTCTTTAGATAATTTAAGAGAAGTCTGGTGCCCAAAGAAAGCCTCCTTTCACACTGGGATTTTCTTGAGGGCACTGGGCCCCACAAAGGGGAATTATCCCAGAAACCAATCATAGCATCATTTTTAATGACTAACTCATTCCATTTTATCCATGCGTCAAGGTTTATTTTATCAATTGTCTTTCTTTGAAAAAAATGTTTTATCCTGCAAGTTTTTTGCTGTAACATTCCTACAATGAACATCTGGTTGCTAAACATTTGTTCATTTGTATTATGGCCTTAGGACAAATTCTTTCAAGTAGAATTGTCAACTCAAAGGATATCTTCATTTTTATGACTTTTGCAATCAAATTACCAAATTGTTCCCTCAGAGAAGTTATATGAATCTTTATTCTCACTAGTCTTGCATAGAGGTATTTACTTCCCTGTAACTTTCTCTATATTGGGTAGTACCATAAAAAAATTGCTAATTCGATATGTGAAAAAATAATTTCACTGCTTTCCTTTGTATTCCTTTACTACCAACGAGGCTGAAGATATTTTTTAAATACTTGTTTGCTATTCATTTTTTGTGAATTAGCTATTCATATGCTTTCTAAGCATTCTTTATACAGTAAGGATATTAATCCTTTGCATGTGTCTACTTTGCAAAAAATAAGCTTTTATAATTTACATACTATGCACACATAATCATTTCTGTCCTCTTTGCCCTGTAATTCATTTAAATGTTTTTGTTCTTCCCTCAGTGGCTGCATTTATGACTTTCTAATCATACTGAGACAGGTTAGTTAGTATATCGTTAGGTAGACAGGAAGGTCCCTGGTGGAATAAATGAAAAGCAGCCATATCCCGAAACTCCAGGTTGTGGAATGTCTCCTTCACTCCAGGACTAAGATATAAGAACACGCCTTGAGGTTAATAAATTATCTCAAATCCCTTTTGGCCGGACAAAGGAGCAGATCTGATGGATAGGAATGGGTTATTTCGTTAATCCCTTCAGGATGGGCAAACAGGACAAATCTGATATATGAATTCCACTAGAAGGCTCCAGCACCCTTCCCCAAGCAGGCAAGGGAAAGTATAAAAGAGCTTTTGCCTCAGTCACGGGGCACCCTCATTCGGGACCCCCTCCCACTTGGGAGCTGCAGCCTCTTCTCCTGCCTCTAATAAATTACCTTCCTTTACAACTCCTTGCCTCTCCCAGGTCCTTGTGCCCATTCTTCGGTCTCACGAGACATGATCCTGGCCCTCACTCAGAAACTGCTAGCAGATTCTACATCAATATTTCTAAAAGACCATATCATCTTGAAAGAGCTGAGTACATAACCCATGATAGAGAGTAGTCAGAGGGTGTCAACAAGCAATCGTTTACAATTTGTATATTTCAGTCTTGTGTTTTTCATTTCTTTGACTGCCACTGAAATAAGATTTTACATTGTAATCCAATGCACTTTCCGTGAGTATATATGTAAACATACATATGTAAGTATGTAAGTAAACATACATAACATATAAGTATACATGTATAGTAGAAACAGAAGTTTTATAAAACAGTACTATCCTTAATAGCTTGGAGTAACACCCTAATAATTGAAGATGCTCTGGATCTGGGAAGAGATATAGTATAAGTCTTCCCTTGGAAGACTCGTCCTTATGTTTTTCAAGTCCAATTAATGAACAGTAAGGATTATTATGTTCATAGCATTCTTAAGTGCTTACCATGTGCTCATTATTTGAGACTCAACTTTTCAGTAAGGTAGGGATTATTACTGTCCCCCTTTGACAGATGAGGAAACTGAGGCAGAGAGATTAAAAACCTGCTCAAGTTCCCATGGCTAGTGTATAGTAGAGCCAGATTTTGAATTAAGCAGCCAAATTCTATGAACCCTTCTTTTCAACTCCTCTGGTCCTTTACTCACTCTGCTGTAGCCGATGTAAGTCCAGGGGCTCACTAAACCCTAGGGTGGAAGAAAACTACGTAAATGCAAAGTTTGGAACCAAAGCTATGGAAACTACTGATGGTTCTCATAAGCCTGGGAGAGAAAGAAGATGGGGAAGAGAATGAGAGGTGAATAAGTTTCCACCATCATACCATTTTCCTGAAAATAAGACCTAGCCAGACAATCAGCTCTAATGCATCTTTTGGAGCAAAAATTAATATAAGACCGGTCTTATTTTACTATAAGACCAGGTATATAACATAATGTTAGAATAGAATAGAATAGAATAGAATAGAATAGAATAGAATAGAATAGAATAGAATAGAACAGAACAGAATAGAATAGAATAGAAATATAATATAAGACTGGGTCTTATAAAGACCAGATCTTATATTAATTTTTGCTCCAAAAAACGCATTAGAGCTGATTGTCCAGCTAGGTCTTATTTTCAGGGAAATACGGTAGCTCTGGACAATTTGCCAAGAGCCTGTTATGTTCCAAAATCATTTCTTCCCAGCCCAAGGAGAAGTAGGTACTAGAAACATATAAACTTGAAGAAAGCCCGTATAAACCAAGAGCAGGATAAATGTTAAGACATCATGGCTGGTTTATCTGTCAGCACTAGACAGACATTAGAAATGAAACTCCCCCCTAAACACATGTATGCAGATATTTGTCTATCCTATTTGCAAAGACTATTTTAAAAAGTCCATAGTCTTTATTAGAACATATAGGGTAAGGGTGGAGTAGAAGGGAGCTAAAGTCTGAATTTGTGAATAGAAACAGCAACAAAGGCTACTCCATGCAAAATTTGTTCTTTATGATGTTACTGAGGCAGCAACACTTTCTTGCTGCCCTCGTCTCAGCAGGGTCCAGAGTCAAAAGGGAGAGCCTCCCAGGATTTGAGTTTTCCTACGTCACCCATTCGAATCTTGTTTTGCTGTCCTTTGATACTTGACTATTTGTGTTTAAGTTGAAGAATTAGCTTGTTCTACTAGAGGAGGAGAGTTTGTTTTGGTGGTGAAAAGGCCCGTCAAAGCAACAGGAAGCTCTCATCATACAAGTCTTTAAAAACAGCCACAGTAATTCAGGCAGCATTTAATAACATCATGACCAGGAAGTCCTTTTTTAGATCTAATCTACATCCATCTTGCTGCAGTTTATAAATATACTTTGGCTTCCCACCCTAGCTCCAGAAAGGTGGATGTCCAAGGAAACTTTAAAACAGTAATTGAGTGCCTGCTGAGCCTACAGGCAAGTTCATTAATTTGCACACAATGCATTGTGATCCTTAGATAAAAGGTGCCACATTTGTACAAAGCCTATTTTTTTTTCACAAATTAGTGCTATAATTAAACTCCTGCTAGTAGTAATTGCAAATACTTACTTCATTACTAATTCCTATTCAGAAAAGAAAAATGCAGCTCATTTACTTATTTTATTGTTGCACAGACAGGTACAACAGATCTTTATCTAAAGACACAGGGCACTGAGCTCTTGCTGAGATGATTTAGGAACAATGCTTTCAAATCCTCTGCACCAGAGGAAAATATGATTCAGCTGCCCAGGTGTTGGTGGGAGAACTGGGTTTTGTGGTTGCATATTAACTCTCTGACCTCTACTAGATAGCCAGGTGACAGCTGCAGGTAGATTTCTTTGAAGTGTGACATTCTTACGGCACTTCAAAAGGCCCTGGCCCCTGAGGTAGGTAGGTTTGCCAGGCGCACCTGGTACTTACCAACCCCCAACAGCAGCTGGCCGACAGGAAGCCCCTAAGAACCAGCCCAGGACCTCTCCAATGAAACACATCAACTGACAACGGCACCAGCAGAGAGGAGAGTGGAAAGAGCTGGACACTGAGATGAATCAGGAGCTTCGAGCCTGGTCCTTTTCTGAGCAAACAATGCCTCCTCCATGCAGGTCAATTTAAACAGCTCAGAAAGCAGCACATATGGTATTTGGACTGGAAAATGTCCTTTGTATCCAAACTTCATTCACACTGGAGAGAAGTCTGAGCGGGGAAACTTAGTTAAAACTGAAAATGTGAGTGGAATGCTAAGGAAGTTAACACTGCTGGGAAAGGTAAGTGTGAAACAACCGTAATTGAAGCCAACTGGCCAAAGCGAACACACTGAGGTCAGCTGTAGAAAAGGAAAATAACCCTGGCCTCAGTCCAAGTGTTTTAAAAAGCACTTAGCACATACATTATGCTCCGGGCCATTCCCAATCACCTAAATCATCAACTTTCAGTGGTCCTCCTGAGTACCAAGAGTTAGAAAGTCCTTACTACGGTTAAGAGGGTGATGAAAACACAATACTCCTCAAAAAATGCACAGTTTGGTCAAGATTGTCAGCTGTAGACCTTGTCGGGCATTTGGCTTCTAAAACCAGACATCCTTGTGTTTGAATCAGAGCTTTTCCATTTGCTCACTGTGAGACATTGGGCAAATGGCCTTGACCTTTCTGTCTCAGTTCCACCCTCTGAGAGTACTTGTGAGGATTAAATGAGCGAATACATGTACAATGAGTAGGATAGTGCCCGGCACTTAGCAACAGCTCAACAAATATTAGCTACTATTTTTACTGCTATTGCAGGGAAGCAGGTAATAAGGTGGGATGTGACTCCACAAAACCCACTGTGCCACCCAGCTTCGGGGGCACGCTGGCAAGGAACCTTATCTGTTCTCACAACTCACTTGTTTCTGGGGGAAGAAAGGGCCTACACAAATTGTATGTGGTCTGGCGGAGAACACTGCGAACTGAGCCACCAGCATCCCCACTGTAATTTTCCTAAAACATCCGGCCTGGAAGTGAGTGAAATGGACCCCACCCTGGTGAGGCCTGGCAGTGAGTTGGGAAGGTGTTTGTACTAATCCCAGCCCACTGCATGCTTAGCTCATGGGCTTGTTGTAAGGATGAAATTAGATCCTGAATGCGATGTTCTTAGCAGAGTGTCTGGCACGTATTACGGACTCGATGTTCACTGCTCTTACTGAATGAAACACAGCCATTGTCCCTGGAACAGCAAGTGATTATTTTCCATCCACATATCCATTCACATCACTGCGCTAGCCCAGCCACACCATGAAAGATTACTGTAGAGGGAAGAAGACAAAGGCAGAGAGGAAGGGGCTTGTTTCACTTTGGATCCTCACATGTGTTACAGAATACTGGAAAAAGCCTTCATTTGGCATTTGGAAACACTTGAGTTTGAATCCTAACTGACTTCACAACATACTAACCAAGTTAGTTAACCTCTCTAAGTCTCACCTATAGAGTGGAGAGAGGGGTTGTAAAAATTAGACGTGACATGTGTAAAAATACCTAGCCGAATGCCTGGTCGACCATGCCTAATAAGATACATTCGTGGCATCAACTTTCTCTGTTGCCTCTCCCTTTGTGCATTTTATATATTCCCTTTGAGCAAGTGCTTTGTAAATTAGAAAGGCCATGAAAATTGGCTGCAAAAGAAGCATAAGCTCACATGGCGGCAAATATCATTGTTTTTCACCAGAAAGAATGAGCACACATAGGGTTAGAAAACCCAGTGTGTAAGCATGTCAGCCATGCTTCCCATATGTAAGACCAACCCCAACCAGAATGGGAAAAAATGGCAGGAATTTATTTTAATTAACACACACCCTTCGCTTTCTCCCACTCTTCTCCCATGACTTTCTTCATCTCCATTACCTTCCAAGCCCTTGTACACACACACACACACACACACACACACGTGCATTCTTGGATCTATCCCCCCTCTTCTTTATACAGAAATAAATATGTATTTATTTATAGTATATGAGGCACAGTGTGGTAGAAATGGCCTGAGCTTTGAGGCCAGACACATCTGTGACTTCCCAAAGGCCAATCTCCTGTTCAAATGGACCCAATATTTCTAAGATCCAACCCCAGCCATCTCTACCTTCATCAAGGCCAGAGCACGTACAGCCTCTCATCTAAACCTATTAAAATACCCGCTGTCCAGACTCTCCCCTCCAGCACAATTCTTCCCTGGCAGTTCTCTCAGTGGCTTCCACAAGAATCTCCACTGAGATTCTACTTCCTCCCCCACTGAAAAACAGCCCCATTCTGTGAGAAAGGGAGCTATTGATGTTAATCCTGCTGCTACCGCTATACTGATAGCTTATCTTTATTAAAGCACCGTGCCAAGGGCTATAGATATATTAGATCATTTTATTTCTTCCAATTGTAAAGTAAGTATTATTTTTCCAATTTTGCAAATAAGAAAACTGAGACTCAGAGAGCTCAGGTAGCCTGCCGAAAGCCATAAATCTAAAATATAGCAGCTCTGGGATTTCAAACAGGTTAGCTCATTCCTTCACAAACATATCAATTTAGTTCCTCAACATTCATCCCACCAGAGTTATTGAGGATATACTCTGCCAGGAACAGAGCAAGGTTTTGGTTTATCAGCAGACAAGATGGATGCCTTTCCTACCCTATAGGGACTTGTCTTCATTTTGACACCAAATCCTGATTTTTTTTTTTTTAACTACCTCCCAAATCCTGCTTTCTTAACCACTAAATGTATTGCCTCCTAAATAAAAGAACAAAGAGTTGTCCTGGCATAGTATAATATGCCTTACCCTGGACTAGAACCCGTAACCTGACTGACTTACCTGGAAACTAGAGCCTGATATACCAAATGCTCACCCTTCACAAGGAAAAGGAAGCACTTGTATATAGTTCTGGAAAATATTCTGAATATATTCTGGAAGTGCCACTCTAGAGGGCTGAGACCTTACGTTCTGGTTCTGCTCCATCTGAATACAGCACTAGCAGTCGAGGTCTTTAAGTGTCTTTCATACACAGTTGACCACACTCCCTTTTCTAGCACAGGGTTCCACCCTGCCTGAGGGAAGACATTTCTAACAGATACTTCATTCCTTGTCAGGCTGGCTTTGCCTCACTTCTAGGATTGTTTCTATATTTGTCTGTCCCATACACAGCCAGCCCAAATGTAGGCTCCTAGGTAGTTGGCATTATAACGTGATTTTAGAAACACTGAGAAGCTGATGCAACAATCGTTTTCCCCAGGGCCTCTGCACTGCGTATCGCCAGAAGTACAGAGAGTATGACAGATGTCCCTCAGATGGAAGACTCCTCTCAAAACCCTCTTAATTCCTTACATACCCCAAATGCCCCGAAATGCACTAGCCTTTCTTTCCTCACTTACTGAGAACATTTTAAACGCAAATACTCTTCTAAAAGGTTATATTCACTAAATTGGTCTTTTCCTGGTGATATTTGAGGATGGGAGTGGTAGGGAAGTGGGGGTGGAGTTCCTTGTAGCAGCCAGGATTAAAGTAGAATTTGGAGTATAGGAAAAAAGTACCAAAGACACCAAACATAGACGTTGCCAGCATCCAACTCCTTGTAACAAATCTGGGCCTCATTTTCAAATCACAAGGCCCTCAAACCAAGGGTAAAGTAAGTTGAAATATAACTAAGACCCTGCTTTCTTTCCCTACTCTTCACTCATAACATGTCCCCATAGATAAAAACCTGACACATTCTAGAGGAAAAAAATATAATTTCCATAGTACCAAACCATCATATATATTTTAATTTTCAGAAGATTTACTATAATATACTGACATGCATATCATTTTGAGGACACAACTCAAGTTTCAGAAAAGAGGCGTTCCATGTAAATGTCCATAAGATATATAGCCTGTCTTCCACAAATGGGATGGCTTTCATTTAATATTCATTAAAGTGTGACTTGTTTTCAGCTCATAAATCTTGAAAACAGATTCTGGCCCCCTGTGTACAGTTTTCACTGGCTAAGTCACTTTTTCTTTCCCTCGGCATATTATAGTTTGTGTTCAAATGTGAGACACAGCTGGTTTTACCAGTGGGGGTTTCTGGTTCGGCTTCACAGGAAAATACAGAACAAAACTCCTCCAAGATTTACAACAGGTGTTTTGTTTTCTGCTCATAGTGAAATAGCATATTGTGTAGTAATGAAAAGGGAATGACAAAGGTAACACGATGAAATACCCAGCCTAGCAGGATAAAAATTATGTGACTTGGCTGATTGGCAGTTTCAGGGCAGCTGCCATATTTTAAAGGGTTGGTACACACCTCTATAGATGCACTTAGTCTATCTCCCCTTGAAGGAAACTGCCAAGGCTAAGAATGGAAACATTAAAAAGAATGTCCAAGTTCACAAACGGGAGAGAAAATGTGTGTGATAGCAAGGGAATTCTTAATGATAGACTATTTTGAAGATGTTTACCCTGATTTCCTTTTGGGTCACATGGTAGGTATGAACTAACAATACTCTATGTGGCCTAAAAACCAACCCAGTCAAATTCTTATCAAGCCAGAGAGGTAGAACAGCCAAGGATTTGAGAAGAAAGAAAGACTATTAGTACTCTTTAAGCCAGCCTTGACTTGACCTGGGAGTGATGCCCTAGATGGGACTTAATTTTCAGATAGCTCTTTGAGGGAAATAATTAAAAGAGGATGAGGATGATAATGATGATAGTTAAGACTCAGCAACTGCTTAATATGGATCAGGCACTGTTCTAAGTACTTTAATTACAGTAATATATTTCATTCTGATAACAACCCTATGTGCTAGTACAATGATTATCATCATTGGGAAACTGAGGAATGGGGAGTTAAATGACTAGCTCATGGTCGCACGATTACCAAGGAACAAGCCAGGATGAAACAGCTACAAAGGAAAGTAAATAGGCTCATAACTAAGTACCATGCTGAATATCTTCTACCCTATTGTTTAATGTTCTCTGAGGCCAGGTGGCAGGAAACAGAGGCAATTTGGCAATCCAGGGACTCTCAAAATTTCTTCAGAAACATTTAACCTATTCCAAAATTTTCAGTTAATCTACCCACACAAACCACAAATTATGGAAAGTGCATAATAAACTTCTCTATGTTCCTTTTACTATTCTCAGTGCTCTAAATGTATTACTCATGTAAGACTCACATGAACCCAGTGATGTACCATTATGATCCCATTTACAGATGTGGAAACTGAGAAATAGATATGCTAAATGTCCAGACAGTTGGCATATGGTTTCTCCCAGGGTTCTAACCTGGGCTCTTCTGGGGTCAGAACTCAGAGAAAGGACACACCTGTTTTGTTCAGCCTTCAGTCACACACCTGGAAAACACGTGTGTTGAATGATAATGAATAACTGGTGTCCAATAATGTTTGTTAAACTGAATTAATATTATCAGACATGAACCTAGATGTTCAAAGACTCTCTTATTTCCTGATTACACGTAAATTTTCATCCCTTTTGCAGTGTCTCAATCTAAGAAATAATTCCAAAGAGAATAATTCCACGCTCCTACCTAACAGGTTCTTACACTCTTTTCTCTCTTGAAAGCCTACTTGTTATTTCAAAGTGTAGTATCCCCCTCTCTGAAAGGTGTACCTGATCACATTGAAATGGACTGTTTTTCCCTCCTGTGTTCTCTACAAGCAGAGCTCGTCAAACTTTCATGGGCACCCCAACCACCTTGGGATCTTGTGACAGATTCTGATGCTGTAGGGCTGGAACGGGGTCTCAGATTCTATATTTTTAACATCCCAGGGATGCCGTGTTCTTAGCCATGGACCACAATGAGGAAAGCAAAGCTCTACATCACTTCATCGGGTATGAGGGTCGGCTGAAGGCCCCACTCATCTTGCTAGACTGTGAGTTCCTTGTGGGCAGCAGCTCTTTCTTATTCATCTCTATGCTTAATGCAACATTCTACTTTAATTATTTGGAAGCATGCTCAAAATCAGAGGAGGCTATTGGCTCCTCACCACAATCCTATGGCATCTGCAAACCAATCTCGTTCTCCTGATGAGGAAAACTAAGGCTTGGCAAACTTGAAAAACTTGCCCAGTGTCACCAGGTTATCCCAAGCTCTTGTCCATGGTCAGATTTCTTTCCAGGATTAATTGGTTCAGGTCCTGCCTTGGGAGCCTACCACCATTATTAGCGAGCTGGGCAAAGGGGCGTAGATGTGGGTGCACCGGTTAGGTGGTCACAGTGACTGGGGAGTACCTGGCCCTTGTGAGCTGGACCTGCAGGTGCTACTGCGCAGAACAGTCCAGCACAGGAAAGAACTGTCTCACCCAAAATGCCAAAAATAAACTCACAGAGGACATTTAGTGCTCGGTCACTAAAATTATGTTCACATCTTGCCTTGAATCTCCCAGCGCCAGAGAGTCAGCAGCACTAGTGGTTCAGAGCCCGGACTGGGATCCAGGATTGGCCCCTGTTGGCTCTAGGGCCCTGGCCAAACTAGTTCACCGCTTTTCTGTTCCTTCTTCTGCAAAATGAAGATGTGAATGGGAGTATCTATTTCACCAGATGGCGGGACAGTTGAAATGAGAAACTGCATGTAAAGTACACACTGAGTTCTTAATAACGACTACCGTGATTCCCAGAAAATAAGCCCTAGCTGGACAATCAGTTCTAATGCGTCTTTTGGAGCAAAAATTAATATAAGACTTGGTTACTGTATTATATTATATATTATATTATGCTATGCTATATTATATTATATTATATTATATTATATTATATTATATTATATTATATTATATTATATTATACCTGGTCTTATATTATAGTACAAGAAGACCAGGTCTCATATTAATTTTTGTTCCAAAAGACACATTAGAGCTGATTGTTCGGCTAGGTCTTGTTTTCGGGGAAACACAGTAGATATTTTTTTACTGTCACATTTGTTTGTCCTGCATGTTATTCATTTCCAATGTAGTAATGGTTTGAAATGGTCGAATTATTAGTTATGTCACAACTAAGGAAATCTCAGAAGTAACGTCTATCTTCAGAGTCTGTTTTAGGCCCTGTCCCCCAGCAACACACAGACTCCCTTCCTTAAGCACCACTATTCTTCAAAAGGCCCCTGGCCAGCCAGGACCCCCATTTCAGCCCCAAATGGGGGTAGAACTAGAGATAACCTCCCAGAGTTGAGTACCCTGGTTTTTTTTTCTTTCTCTAACAAAACTCAGTATATTCCTCTGAAACTGCTGCCACAAGGCCATAATACCCTCCCAGGGAACTTATCTGTATTTCGGCAGGTGCCCTATGCAGATATAAATCTTACTCAAAGAAAAAACTCAAAAGGTACTGGGGGGTGGGGCTGTTACTAATGTATGAGCTTTCTTTCTGGAAAGCTCTTTTCTTCTCAGATTTCTACTCATATTTTAGGATTAACCTCACACATTTGAAGCTTTTACACCTCCCTTCGCCTCACCAAAGATCCTCTCCTCTGTGGTCCCATTACAACCCGCATATGACTCTACTGCGTTACACTGTTCTTATTCCACTTCGCCACTTCCATATATGACAGAGGGTCCACCCACCCCACCCCTTCCAAGGCCTTTCTTCTTCTGACACGGCCGGGGACACTTGGCACAAGCGGCACCCAGCTTCCACACTCCTGCTTGTTTCCAGTTGCCTTCGAGGCACCAGTAACAGTCTCCAGTTCCTGCTCCTTTATTATGCGGAACAAAAACCTCTGTAAACGTCATTGTCTCCTTGCACAGCCCCACTCTCCAGGAGAGTAGGTCCACTATTTACAAAAGAGGCATTCAAGTTCAATTTCTAAGAATTTACCCATCACACCTGGGCAAATTATGCCAACTTGCTAGTGTGTAAATATGGAGATGGTCATCTTTTTGTTCCAATAGCAATATTTTTCTTCCTTTTGCCCTTACTAGTCGGATCCCCAATCCAAACCATGCATAGGTCCTTCGCCCAAACTAGGCCAGGAGTTAGTTGAAAGCAGAGATTGTGCCATATTTTTGTATCTCTAGGGACAAACATAGTGCCTAGTAGAAAAGTTAGTGAGGAAGAAGAGGACTTGACTGCAAGTCCTTTGACAACCTCCTGGCCACAACCCTTTGGCAACGATAATCCCCTCAAGTATTGGTCATTCCATCCTGCTGGCAACTTCTACTTGCCAGACCCTGAAGCAATGAGAGATGATGAGCTGTGCCAAATATGAGAGAAGACATATTAAAACAGGCCTTGACTTTTACCACACTCGGATAATTACATTTAAATTTTGATTTAGTTCTTTTTATGTAGTCCAAAATGTATATGTCATTAAATTCTTACGATTTGACCATACTTTACAACGGTGATGTTTACGATCATAGTTTTAAATTCCTACCAACCAACGATGGAGCAAGCTTTGGCATTATAAATTGTATACAAAGTACAGCATTGGTTGGGATAATTATGCTGCCTATTTAAAATAAATGGAGATGATCTGGGGATCAAGGGGATTTAGTCTTTAGTTCTATTTAATCTTTAAATCCATACATTGCTGTATATTTAAAAGGACATGATATAGAACTACAATATTTTGCACTGATCATTTTTATCTCAAATAGTGTTGATATTTTCATTCTGAATTTCCATTAACTTCAAATCTCCATTAAGCAGCCTGCTCAGCTGCTTAAGACCGTAGGCTTCGGAGTCAGGCAGACCTGCATTCAGATCCTGACCCTACCACTCCCTCCATGTGTGACTTTGTTTTTCCAATACAGATTTCTGGGTTATACCAACCTGAAAAATTCTAATTTAGCACATCTGAGATGGGGCCTACCAATCTACAGTATACTTCCTAACTTTCAATTTTGAAATAATTTTAGACTTACAAAAAAGTTGCAAAAATAGTACACAGAGTTTCCATATATCCTTTACCCATCTTCCCCAATGTTAACATCTTGTATAACCATAATACAATTATCAAAACGAAGAAATAAATATTGATACAACACTGTACTTATTTGGAGTGATACCAATTCGGTTTTCACCAGTTTTTCCTCTAATATCCTTTGCATTGAGCTGTCATGTCCCTTAGTCTCCTCCTAAACTGTATCAGTTCCTCAATCTTCCCTTGACTTGCAGGACCTTCCTTGACACTTTTGAAGATTATTGGTAATTTGCAGAATGCTGCTTGTCTTTGTCTGATGCTTTCTTATGATGAGACTGATGTTAGACATTTTTAGCGAGAATACCACAGTAATGAAGTTGCCTTCTCAGTGCGTCATGATTAGGGGTCCAAGACATCATTATGTCTTATTACTGGCGACATTAACCTTGATTGCTTAGTTGAAGTGGTGTCTGCTGAGTTACTATTAATACGATTAATAGTAAGATTACTATGTTCCCTTTTCCAATGAATATCTTCAGGGAGATACTTTGAGATTCTGCATATATTGCATTTGTCCTTAAACTTTCACACACTGACACCTGCAACAATTATTACTGTGATATTCTAATGGTAATTCTCTATTTCTCTCATCCTCTCTCCATTTATTAATTGGAATCCTTCTGTATGAAAGAATTGTTCTTTCTTGTCAATTTATTTATTTATTCAATTATTTAATGATATCAGTATGGACTCATGGATATTTATTTCATTCTGAGTTTTAATACAATGCTATCATCATTTATTTTGCTGTTCAAAATAATGTAATTTGTTAAAAACTGGTAAGGGGTTCATTGACTTGGCCTCTCTGTTTCCTCATCTTTAAAATGAAAATAATAATAATGTTATTTTTACAAGGTTGCTGTGACGATTAATAATGTCATGGACATAAAGCCATTAGTTCATTTGCTTAGCATACGGTAGACTCTCAACATATATTAGACATATTGTCACTAGAGCTATTACATAAAAACATGTGTCAGACACAGAGAGAGTCAGTGGCATAAGTGAAGTTTGTTCAGTTGTGGAACAGATGTTCAGAAAACAAATCAGGCAAGAATTCCATTTCAGAGTCAGAACAGGACCAGCTGCTACTAACCAGCCACTGATTTGGGGCAAATCATTTCCCCATCTGGAACTCGATGCCTCATGGATTAACATTGGAGGTCCCCTCCAGTTCTAACATTGTGTGATGCTAAACTATCTCAGATATATGGAAATATTTGGTAACCAGCATGAAGTCAGGAAATAAACCAATAATGCTCCTTCCTACAATGACTTGGAGAAGGGTCTAATTCACAAAAACAATCCAAGAATTTGCTGCCCGTATAAAAACAACAAGGAGAAAGGCAAGGAAAATGACATCTGTGGCTATTTTTTGTCAGGCTCATGCTCCATCTCTTAGTAAACTCCTCATTACCCTGTATCTGAGCGTTACATATAGCTTTTTTTTAAAAAAAAATCATTCCTATGGATGACAAATATAAGCAACTTTTTTTTATAGCTCTTTTAATTACATCATTAGGTTTTAAAAGTTCAGTGTAAAATGAAACCAATTGTGCTGTGCATTTGTATATCATCAGGGTCTAAGGCGGTGCAAGGTCAAAAACTGTTTGCTGATTAAATGAGTGAATCAAGAATGAAGAAATTTAACATACATATAACAAAAGAGGAAAAAGCATTTTGTAAGAGGAGAACAACAAAGTGTCACTTCAGAGGCGTTCTAGAGTAGAGCCTGGGTCAGGGAGAGGATGAAAAACGGTTGCTCATCACACCCAGGTTAAAACGTCCCAGAGACATTTTGAAGTGGGAACTGCCACTGCTGCTCTCTCTCCAACTTCCTCCTCTGAAAGAATTCCCTTTAACACTGGGCACCGAATCTCATATGGTGAATGACAGCCAATGGCCCAAGGTCCTGGCATCTGTGACAGCTCTGAACCTCATTCAGCTTCCACATTTAGTGTGACTCAGATGTTACTCCCTCCCAAAGTTAAGGACATGGGATTTGGACAATTCAGAAGCACCTCTGAAAATAACTCTAACGTGCTCCATTAATACCACCTCCAGACAAACTCCAGAATTAAATCTCTGCCTTGTCTGTTTTCCCAACACCTGCTCCTTGATTGACCAAACTTGCACACAAGCATTTCACCGGCTCTCCTCTCATGGGCAAACAGTGGCTATGAGAACGACACTGAGGAACTTCCTTATAGGCAAGAATAAAGTCTTTGTGGTGCTGCAGTGACCACGTCTTGGATAAGGACCAGGCTGGATGAGCATTTCACCAAATTGTACCCTGCAGTGAGCAGCAGTACAGCATAGTGGATGGTCCAGGGTCATCCCACTCCATGGTGTCTTTGCCATACTTAGGTTCTCTTACATTAAGCTTATAATGCCTACTACAGGCTCAGGGCACCAGGTCACAGAGGCAGCCAGACCTGTGACGTCAGGAGGCACAGAAAGTGGCCTTGGATCAAACCTGAGCTTCAAAGACGGATGGTCCTTCCTCCAGCCTTGTTGCAGCTACCATAACCTGAAACCAAGCTAAGAGCCAGTACTCTTAAGAAGAAAAATGTTTAGGACCCTGGACCCCTTACTACTAATAAACCCAAGAATTTTTTGTTGCGTATACTAGAAATGGAAGTGCTTTAAAAAGTGGTTGCAAAGGACACTTCAAAGTTATCAAGCAAATGAAATGAGAAGCAAATTGATGATGAAGAAAGAGTACTTGGTTTGGAGTCAGACTTTGAATTTTTGGTTGTGCCCATTTCTATGTGATCCTGAATAGCTACTTAACCTCTTTCAACTCAGTGGGTCTCCACTACAACATGGAGACAATAAATAATTATCCCATAGTGTTGTCAGTATTTAATAAGATAATGGACTCAAAAGCACCTGGCACAAATTAGGGGTGCAATAAATGTTGGTTTTCCTTCCCCTTGTCCACAAATCTGTCTGAGCCAATCAAGGAAGTGAAGGAAGACAGGGAAGTAAAAATGGTTACGAATCAGGTTTTAAGCCCCATTCCCACTTTATCTTTTTTTTTTCTAGCAGGAGAGAATGTGTCAGACTAAAGAAGGTCAAAGAATCCCTGGGGGAAGTTGCAATGAAGATTGTGCTGAAATATCAGAAATAGCACACATGTTCTGAAAGTACAAGGCAAAGGGCGGATAAATCATCCAGGACCAGTAAATGGGTCCTTTTCACGGCCAAGCTCTGCAGATTTTGAAACTTGCTGGGCTACTTCCCAGGGACATTTAAAAGGGAGGATAACTATGAGGAGAGAAGGAGGGTTTCTACACCCATCACAAATTACTTAACTCGACTTGCAACTCAGAAAACCCAGAACACAGGAGAGAGATTCCAAAAGTTTCATGGTTTTTTCACGTCTTCACTGTCATTATTCTAAACATGTATCGTAGCAGGAGTATTGTTAGTTCCCTACGCTGTAAACACGGGATAAGTGGTTCTGTGGAATTTTGGGGTGGGAGGGGGGGAGAACAGTGCACATAAACAACTTCAGCCCAGTGTCACCCCACGGTCATTACTTAACACAAATGAGTTACATAGTGCCACAGCAGGAGATAGAAGTGATACTGCTTTACAAAATAATCACCTAGCATGCATAGGTGGTTAGAAAAGCAAGGAAGTGATTACCACAGAAGTCAGGAGAATGGTTACTTCCAGAAAGGAGGGAGAAGGTGGGGTCTAGAAGGTAAACAAAGGAGGGGCTTCCGGACTGCTTATGTTCCATTTCTTGATTGAGGGGTGTTCACCTTGTAATTATTCATCATATTATACATTTATGTTTTCTGTTTGTATGTTCTATTTAATAATTTTAAAGGATTAAAAAAGAAAGAAAATAATATCCCTGCCTTCATTAAAAACAAAAACAACAACCAAAAAACTTTATTGCAGAGCTTAGCTATAGGTATTTAAATGTTTTTCTCAATTGACATCCATGTTCCTTCTATAGACTGTTTTTCTCGGAGAAAATTAGGAGGGTGGCTTGTTGGGAAGTCAAGAGTGGACTGCTATCAATACTCCAGTGTAGACGATATATATCCTAGAGACTGTTTAAATAATGGAGGATGTTTGGAGTATATTTTTAAGAGTCCAGTTATTCTAGAGTTAGAATTCAGTAGAACTCCACAAGATACCAGAAAATTCTCCAAAGGGTAGACAGCATTCACAAATGAGAATTAGTGAGAACAGGAATACAAAAGCGCTTATGAAATCATCGGAAAAAATACAAAACTTTAAAGGAGATGTTAAGAACTTGGTTCCTCTCATTCAGAGCATAGCGGAGCCCCAGGGCCTCTATGCGAAGAAAATCCCTCCTGTGTTTGGCATTATGAGTGACTCACCCACAAAACCATCCGCGGCCTGCGTGCAACAAAGAGGAAATGAATCATGGAAGCGTCTGACCTTTGCCCTTGTCATCCCTGTACAGGGAAACCACCCACAGACAGTCTCAACAGAGCTGGAGACAGCACGGTCAAACAAGGCACACATAAAAATGATGTAAATCCACTCCCAGAGGAGAGGAGAACCAGGTCAGGAGAATGCTGCTCTGGGGTTGAGAATACAGGATAAGCATTGATTTTTATGACACAGAAAACTTAGCGGTTGAACTGGCACTGAGGACAATTTGGCAGTGTCCACTGACTTGTTGTCTTAAGCAGTTCTCTGACCTCCTTCCACCATTAGTTGAGGTGGGGATGGAGAGAGCAGCATAGAGGAGAACGATTACAATGCCTTTTGGAATTTCCATCTTATGTTTGGTATTTGGAGAATGTGCTTGGCTGGCTTAGGGGAAGTCAACCAAACTCATGCGAGTATGAAAGTTTGATAGAACGAATTTGATAGAATGATTTACATTTAAGAAGATGGAAGCCCAATGTGTACATTTTGAAAGGGCAATGGGTTTACAATAACTGGTTGAAGAGTTCAACACAATCTGAAGAATAATCTACAGCCATAGTCCAATACTTCAAGTTGTGATTTCAGTTTCACACAAATCAGAATGCCTTCACAATGCTAATGTGAAAGCTAAATATAGTTCATCCAACAGCCTGTCAGAGTAGAAAGCAAAAACATAGGGAGGACATGAAGGAAAATCTCTAATCGCCAACATTACTGAAAAAAGTACATTCGAGGACTGTACATGGAAGTGAGATTGCTCTCAGCCTTTCTGATCACCCATCAATTGTGAGGAAATTGATGAGGACTATTTGCTGAGCTGCTGAGTTCAAAGGCATTTCCCTCCACTCCAAGGTGAACTTTTTTTACGTAATTTCTCCCCTCATATGGGTCTACAAATGTCAGTACAACTTCCTACACATGTACCTTATTATAAAAGAACATACTATCCCTCAAAAAACATCACCCAGGCCTTTGTCCTCAGGTTGAACTTGGCTAAGAAACTTTGCCCTAGCTGGTTAGGAGTGGGGATTAAGCCCTCATATGCCACACAGCTTAATTCAGAGTTCAGATCTGTGCTTGTTAAGTCAAATTGATAGAGGATATTGGATATCAGATAATGTTCTAGTCATCGCCCAAAAAGGCAACTTGGAGCTGACCTTAGAACTTTTCCTCTCCCTTCTACCCCCACTCCCTACTCTGGCTACTTTCACAGTCTTTCTTTTTACCCACTCTAACATCATCCTGCTTTATTAGAGAAAAGAGATTAGTCATTTCCAGGTAGACAGGCAGGACTTGTTGGTCCACACCCTACTATTGCCCTCAGTGTGTATGATGAAAATGGAAATGATTCAGTCTTCTCTCACAGCCCAGAATTATGGTATGATCCTTGCACACTGTTCAATGATTTATATACAATGGGTATCAGGGAGTCCCAGGATTATTTTCCCACTCCCTTTATGAACTTCCATTTTCACTTCTACCAGAATTTTCAACTAATAAACTAGATCTTTTCTGCAATAATAATATTTTTTTAAAAGCTACCATCTATTTAATATTTACCATATGCCAGGTGCTCTGCTAATTAATGTTTTATAGACATTAATCCTTTTACTCTTCATAGTAACTGCATTATATAGGTACTATTTTCATCCTAACTTTATAGATGGGATACCACAAGTTAGAGAGACTGTGCAACTTGCCCCAAATCAAGCCAATATGTAAAGGAACTAGGTTTCAAGCCCAGAGCTGTTAGCTCCGGAATCTGAGCTCTTCACCATCACACCATGGGACCTGGGAGGCAGAGGGCAGGAGAAGAAACAAGTGACGCCACATTGATTTTGATCACCTTTTTCTTACATTCATATAGGTAATCATAGCAGGTAGTAGAAGGGAAACACAATAAAGTCTTCTTTCCATGTAGACATCCCATCTGTCTGTAAATTTTCTATATTTCTTTCGTATGTGTAAGAAATGATAAAGGAAGAAACCGAGCAGAATTCCTAGCAATGTCTAGATTGATTTCCGTATTCCTTGACAATAGGGACTTCGACCTTTTTGAAAACATGATCTTTCAAGCTTGACCAATAACAGTCCCATCAGAAACACCTCATCAAGCACACGCCAAAAGAGGCCAATTGAGTTCAGCTTCTCATTTGGAATTCATCTTCTGACCTTCTGCTGGGAACAACAGTAAAGGTAAGACAAATAACTCTCTCATCTTCTACCTCCATTTTTAACCTGACCTAACCTATCAACAACGTATTGAGCGTCTGTCATATGTATTAGGATTATATCAATCACAGAAGAATTAGACTGTGTTTAGTGGGTGCGTGTTCCCATAGTGTGTCATTTAGTCTATTGCTGATACACAGTGCAGTGAGTTTCTGATTCAGGACTTCACTACGTTCCAAACAACGTTTTTTTTTTTTTAAACTTAACTGCTTAGAGATTCTGGTTTTCTTTTGGCGAATCAGAGTTCTGACTCTAGGACTGAAGAAAGGATGCTGCATGAACAACCCAACTTTTTAATTTCAAATGAGGACCACAGTAATTGGAAATTTCAGGGAAACTAAAATCTTTGATTGGAATTATCTTGATTCTCTTCTGCTAATTTAGTTTAAACCCCAGGTTGTATCAGGAAATTTTGTCCTTAAGAATACATGTTTTAGAACCCGACAAATCTGGTTCAAACCTGGTTTCTCACACTTTGTCGCTCTAACTTGGGCAAGTTGTTAAACTACTCTGAGGACCAGTCTCCATCTATTAAATGGGTTGTGAGAACTGAATGCATCTTCTACGTGAAAGACTAGCAGAGTGCCTGGCACAGAATAAGAGTTCAATACATGGCAAATGACCAAAAAAAAGAAAAAAAAGAAAAAAGAAAAGAAAAGAAAGACATCCACATTGCATTTTTCCAATCAACCAATTTGAAAACTGTAGATACCAAAGACAGGATGGCCTACACCAAGTAAGGCCAGCAGCACAATAAAGACTCACAACAAAAATCCTGGCTACAAAGCTGATTTTTGCTACCAGAAAGGCCTATTTAGGACCCATGCAAAGGGGGCATAATGATTATTGAGGCACTTCTTTCCAAGGAACTTCACTTACATTACATTTCCCACGGACCCAAAAGGGGAAACCCATTTGAGACACCAGAGGATGAAGATGGAAAACTCACCATTAACTGAGCAGTAGAGTGGGAATTTGCCAAGATATCAACAATAAGTGGCATCGAAGAAAAAAGGCTTTTGAATTCAAACCCAGCAAATTTGGCAGAAAGGAGATGGTCAGACAAAGGAAGCCCGGGTAGCATGTGGAACTGGAGTCTGAGTTCCAGTTAACCCAGTGCTATTAAACAGCTTAAACCAAGTGACTGGAACCATGTAGCTCTCCTCCAGCCACATCTCTGGATCAAATAACTTCTTCCCAAAATAAAGCCGGTGGGAAACTTTCGAGTGGAGTTTGATAATCTTAAAATAAAATATCAACAGCAATTGTTATATATCTTATCCCAGCTGGCAGTCTTATCATGGACTTGGCATGGAAAGACTCCCCAGAACGAGCCCAAATTGAGTTTCATTATTAGGGATGTATAATTGATTTCTGAATGAAATTGAGAAACCCACAAGTAACATAATGAAGGTTAAAAAAAAACAACACCAACTCCATTCTGAACCTTATTGATTAGAGTCAGAGAGAACAAAAATGCAAACCAAATCTCAGTCTACAACAAGTTATAAGAAATAAAATGGGGAAGGAGGGAGGGAGGGAGGGAATAAGTAACAAAACATGCCAAAAAGAAAAGTGCCAAGTTCTCACAGAATCTACAGAGAATAGGAGGAGAAAACATAGAAGCTGACAGGAAAAATATTCAAGAAGGAAACTGTGGGAAAATGTGAAAGTGCCTTGAGGAGGAGCCAAGTTTTAGTGGGTGGGAGAGATGAAATGATAACATCTGCTGGCCGCCTCTGCTCTGAAAGGAAGAATCAGGAGTATCCTTAAGACCCTAAAGCAAGGAGAGGGCTCCTGGAGCCTCCTAGCCCGAAGTTGGAGCAGGCGGCTGTGCTGCAGGTGGGGAGAGCCTCATTCACATCATAGCAGTGGACTCAAGACTGTGGGTGTGAACAGAACAATAAACATGATGATAAGGATTTGTTTCACCCCCCCACACACATTTTTTTTCTTCTGAGGTGATCTGGAGGGAGAGTACACACATACATTTTTCTCACAGTTACTCTGTTCTAAGGGGAAGTGGCAAGAAGTGGGTAACCCACTCACACTACAGAAGACTGAGAGAGGGAAACTGAGACAGGTGGTGGCATCAGTGACTCAGCTAGGTCTCAGCAGCTGGAAGCATGTGTCACCTGAGGGCTCTGATAGCCTGTCTTCCCCTGGGATTCAAGAGATTGCCACACCCAGCAGCTGCCCCTACTTATCAGCTCCCAGAGACAGTAGCAATCCTCAATAAAGTCCCCCAAATCAGCATTCTCGCCCATTCCTCACCCTTGCTTTCATTTCCCTTTTTCACTTGGGTGTAAAGATACAGTTCCAGGTTTTACTATTTGAAAAGACATCTCGAACTGCCAGCTTGACATTGCCACTTGGATATCTCATAGACATCTCTGACTGAACACAATCAAAATGAACTTATAACCCTCCCCTCCCCCACTCCAAAAAACTCCTGCTCCACTTGAAATTTCCTCCTTTCATTCAACGGCAACAACACCCTCCTCAATCCCTTCTCTTTTGCTTGTACTCCACATTCAGTCTATCAACAAATGCTGTTGGTTTACTTAGACACTCTCCACTTCTCACCACCTCCGTGATCTCTCACCTGGATTTTTTTGCAAGAGCCTCCTAACTGGTCTCCGTGCTTTTGCCGTTGTCTTCCAACATATAACACAGAGGGCCAACTGGTTCATTTAAACTTTAAGAAAAGTCCTAGCACTTCTCAGCACAGTACCTTCCCCACACCCAGTCTCAGGCAGAGGAAAAGCTCAAGTTCTCTCAGTGGCCTATAAGGCCCTGCCCACTCTAGCCCCAATTGTCTGTCTTACTTCACCTGTTTCTACTTTCCCCCTCCTCACTCCACTCATTGGCCTCCTTTCTCTCCTTCAAATATGCTAGGTATACCTAGAGTTAACCAGAATTAGGAAATAAAAAT
Organism: Rhinolophus hipposideros; assembly: GCF_964194185.1. NCBI lineage: Eukaryota > Metazoa > Chordata > Mammalia > Chiroptera > Rhinolophidae > Rhinolophus > Rhinolophus hipposideros. The sequence continues at coordinate 70,966,656 of NC_138055.1, forward strand.
GTAGGACTGTTTTCTATAGTACAATTACACCCCCAATCCCCAAACACTGCATGGCACATACTTGTATTTAAAAATTATGTGTTGTTTATCAGAAATTCATACTTCCTGTCTGTGCTCTGGCAAACCCAGGAATACCCCAACACCAGCCCTTTGTGCTACTCGTTCCTGCTACCTGATTCTCTTCTCTGATATTTGTGTGACTTGTTCCCTCACCTACGTCCATCTTTTGCTCAAAGGGTACCTTGGGGAGGCAGGCCCTACCCACATGAAAAAATTATAATCTGGTTCTTCATCTCCCTTTCTCCCTTTCTCTTCCCCAACTAGAATGTAAACTCCATGAAAGTAGGGGTTTTTTTTGTTGTTCTGCTTTGTTCACTGCTGTATCCTTAGCACACAGAACATTAGACATCTACTAAATCATCAATGAATGCTTATTGCATGAATGCATGAATGAATGAATGAATGAACGAGTGAATGAACTAATGAATGAAACTCTCAAAGCTGTTGATAATAAAAGGACCAAAATCATCAATGAATGCTTATTGCATGAATGAATGAATGAACGAGCAAAACAGTTAAAACTGTTGATAATAAAATGACCAAGAACAAACTCTCTGATTCAAGGATTTTGATACTCTACCCTCTATCTATTTTGAGATTACTGAAAGAAGCCCATCCCACTCCCACAAGAGCAACCCCACAATAAATCACCTTTCTTGGCTCCCCACAATAGGAATGTCTCATTTGATATTGATTTTAAATATGAAAACTCCAAATTTCACAAAATGTCTATAATTGATTAGCTTACATTGCTCAGTGCTTTATAGCTTACAAAATACTTTAATCACTTTTCATACCTTTCAAGGCCTTAAATACAATAGCACCAGATTCACAAGGACCATAGTTTCACAATGGAAAATTCTGATTTCCATCATATTAATTACATTTGCAAAGACAGCCCAAAATAATACAGCAAATCCCTGCCATACTCCCTATGCTGAAAATGTTCTCTTTAGAATCCAGCTGAAACTGTTAATATTGTGATAAACAACTTGTGAAAGCATATTAGCAGTGGATAACACACTGACTACGTGTGTATGTGTATATGCTGTGTATGTGGCTATTCTAAAAGATGAATAGCCTGCATCACGTACCCTGAATAATACAAGCCCAATTAGTTACAAGCATACCTCAGAGATACTGCGGATTTGGTTCCAGACCACATAATAAAGTCAGTATTGCAATAAAGTAAGTCGTAATCTTTTTGCTGCTGAAGGGTCTTGCTTTCAGCTTGTAAAAAACGCAACACCTGTGAAGCATATAAAACAAAGCACAGCAAAACGAGGTATGCCTATATTGAATGTGTGACGGTTTTATAACCATCAATCTCTTTGGTGTTTATGTTAGGGCATGAGAAAAGTATACATTACTAAGTGTTTCAGAGTGAGCTAATGTACAGTCCCTCTAATTTTCAATAGGAGGGAAAAAAACAGTTAGAAACTTAACTCATTCATATACCGCAAGCCAGTTTCCTTGAGTCCTTCTGGGGAAAGCTGGGGAAAACAGGTGCGCCTTAGACTGTTAATGCAGTGGTGTTTCCCATCTATGCTTTGGAATCACTTGAAGTGTGTTAACAACTATTTACTGACTCTACAGTCTATCCCACAGTATCTAGTGTAATTGATCTGAGGTGTAGCCTGGACTCTAGGAGTTTTAAAAGGTCCCCAGGTGAGTGTAATAAACGGCCAAGGTTAAAAACTATTTTAAAGTCTTCCAAAATGCACAGTGAAATAAGCCCTTTTCAGTTTTACGTGAGAAGCCACATTTTCCAGTTTTAAAAGCTCCTCTCCAGATTATAGTGAAGTAGGTGAGTTTGGAAGGGAAAAAAAAGAAACTCTCTGATTTTATCTAAAATCAATGTGTGCTGTTTGAGGGGGGAAAAAGTATCCATGCTTTAATATAAACAAAGGAAGTTTCAGTTTAGCAGCCTGGGAAACTCCCCAGTTTAATGTAGACTTTCCAACAATTCTCATGTGCCATAACTGTGGCAGCAGAAAAAAATAACTGACAATGCACTCTTTATTCACACCAAACACGCCAGTGGACTTCAAAAGAAAATCAACATTTACAGTTTAATTACTGTTTATTCCCTTTATTCAAATCAGCTTCCTTTGGCTGCCCCCTTCTAAATGCTCAGAAGGGGATTTAATCATCTGATCTAATTCTTCCAAAGAATAGAAAGTTGTCATCATGATGACACAGTGAAAAAAATTATTAAACAAATGCAAAACACATTGTATGAAAGATAACCACATTGAATATTTTTAAAAACCTCTGTAAGATAAAGCAGTTCATTTTTTAAGACAATAATGTAGGGGTTAAAAAGCTTGATTCCTATTTCTTAACTGAGTTTTAACGTATTATGTCTATGCCAGCAGAATGAAATGCATCCATGAAAAATATCTGCTTCAAGTCACGTGGTACCATCTACACTGGTGTTGTCAAATAGAAATATAATGTAAGCCATTTATGCTTCAGAAGCACCTGTGAACTAGGAGCAAGCTTTTTACAAATACTGGGATTTGCAATTTTATTACAAGATCCTGACAACAGAGTCAGCCATTTATGTAATTTAAATTTTCTAGTAGCTGTATTAAAAAAAATAAACAGGAACAGGTGAAATTAATTTTAATAATTTATTTAGCTTTAACCCAATGTAGCCAAAATATTATCATTTAATGAAATCAATATAGAAAAGCATCGATAAGATATTCTACCTTTTTTGTACTAAAAAGATATAGAATCCAGTGTGGATTTCATATTCCTAGCACATCTCAATGCCGACTAGCCACCTTTCAAGTGCTCAGTAGCAACATGTGGGTAGTTGCTACCCTATTGGAAAGTGTAGGACTATATCAACACAATAGCCTGAAAATTAAAGTGAACATTTTCCCTTCTGATTTTACTTTTTTGCAGAGCACCGCTAGCTGGGCTAAACAGAAAGCGGGGCTTCATGACATATGACACAGGCGGAGTACTTTCTACTCTTTAAATTTTTTGTGTAGCTTTGCTAGAAATGGAAACTATAGTATGGCCCTTTTCTGCAGTATCATAATTCCTGGTAGCTTTTCATTAGCCAAAGAGAAGGAATCTGATTGAGCTTGGCTCTCAGTGACCCTTGGAAATTAATAGCAATTTTCTCTACCACTAGACCTACCTGTGTAGTCACTGGGTGCTGTGCAAATAGAAATTGCCTTCTTTCACACTTTTCCCCCCTTTGTTAGTAATATTTGTTGATTATACTCCAGTGGATCACTCTGCCTTTATAAACTGCAGTATTTGAAAAATGCTTCAGAAGCACCTGTGAAGTAGGAGCAAGCATTTTTCAAATACTGGGATCTGCAATTTTATTACAAGATCCTGACAACAGATTCAGTCTCTTCAATAGTGCAAGGGACTACCATTGTAGGCAATGTTTGTACAACACCCAAGACACTTAAGCTCATTCTTAACTTTCAATGACCTATCCAACAGGACTTGTTCAAATTTAACCTAAGTCAACTTCCCATAATATCTAGAAGAGACCCAGGCAATCTTTATCTAGGCCTCTCTCCACATACTCTTTGAAGTTAAAATTATTTCTTAATCACCCTTCAGCCATTGGTAAACACACTGCCTTCTCCAAATCAAACACAAAGTCTCCATGTTCTCTAGCTAGTGGATGATGTCAGAAGAAAAAAAGTGAAGAAAACATTTATATTTATGCCACAAGTCAATATGTCATGACCTTCACCTCGGCCATTAAGAAAAGCAAATCGAATAACTAGAAATGGTATGGCATTTGTCACAGGAATGGATTTCAAGAACCTAGTTATCAGTTTTGTCATTTACTAAGATCACTGAAGTGTAGTCACTGGGTGCTGTGCAAATAGAAATTGCCTTCTTTTCAATGGCTTCATTTCTCCGTGCGGGAGGCTGAGCATTTTAAAGAATCTTTGCACCTAGCAGAGCCATTATAAAAGGGATGAAGACTTCTGAAGGATGAAGGACATATCTTTTCCTGTTTTCTGAAGAATACAATCTCACTATTGGAAAGGATTATATTTTGATATATGCAATGTACATAAAACTAGAATAAGAATCTGCTATACTATTTATACACCAAACCTGAACTCTCGCCACCGTCTGACCCCACACAACCCACCATTTTGTCTCACTAGTACTCATTTTTATATAATCTGCCCACCAATCGGGATCATTTCTTTATTGTCCTTCACCCAACCCCTTTTACTCCCCACCCCATCACATACTTATTCTTGCCTGCACGTCTTTATCCACAGTTTTCCACATACTTGGAATACGCTCAATCTACAAATGAGGCCATAAATAAATATCGATGAAGGTACTGCACTTTATCTTTATACCTTATCACTTCTCAGTTTGGGTTTGCAAGGCTAAAATTCCCAGGGCTCCTTTATTCCCCATCCTAGTAACCACGCTCTGAATTGACATTGTAATCTAATTAGCTAGGATTCCCACAGGAATGCTTGACTGTATTGGAAAAAACACATTTTCATTTCAATTATACTTTATAATAAATGATCTATTTATTCAAGGAAAACACCTAATTGCATATGCATGTATTTTATGTGAAATATCTGGGAGATTTTATTGTGATAAGATATACGTAACATAAAATGTACCACTTTATTCATTTCTAAGTGTACAGCTCAGTGGCATTAAGTACAATCACAGTGCTGTGTAGCATATCACCGCCATCCAGCTCCAGAACTTTTTCATCTTCTCAGATTGAAATTTGTACTTTCTCTCTCGCTCGCTCTCTCTCTCTCTGTCTCTCTCTCTCTCTTTCTCTCTGTTTAATAACAGAAAGCAACTTTATGTGAGACAAACTATCAAAGAAAAGGACTCATTTGCCCTTTGAAATTTCCTCTTTACAACCTCTGCTTCCCACCTCACTCATGGCAAAGCAGAATTCCCATTATTTATTTAAAAAAATAAACAAATCAGAAGTTTTCATAGCAGCTTGCTATTAAAAGTTCACAAATAGGCCTTTGAAAATTTGGAGAGTGTTCTATTTCCCTGGCCGCTACTCTGCTCAATCTTGCTTCTGCTAACAATGAATTAAATTTAGTTTTAAATCCTAGCCACACTGACTACTTCTCACTCAGCTTCGGTACAGGACTAGGAAGTTACTGAAGTCCCACTTGGTAACAGAATTTTATTTCTTACATCGCACGTAAAAAACACTGAAGTCATATAAAGGGAACTTTTAAATACCTGTCCTAAACACTTCTCAGTGATATTTATCTCTCCTTTTACTCATGTCTTTTTTAAAAAAAAAAAATATTATGTTATCATTATTACTATTATTAGGGGCTTTCCATAACATGTAGCACTTAACTCTCTTTTGTATTATTATTTGTGTGTTTTCATTTTGTCTTTCCAGCTACGATCTAAACTCCTTCAAAGCAGGTTCTGATCTTATGTTTCTTTTTATTCCTTAGCTATACATACCTTAACGCAGCACTCTTTTGTAGATCCAGAGAAAATAGTTGTGACTGCTTCATTGCCTGAGGCGCTTACAGTGGCTCACACTATGAGTTCTCAATAAAACATTAAGCAATAATCTCTTTCTCCATAGGTTCCATTGACTCATGCCTGAATTTTATATTTTCTTCAAATATTCTGACTCACTTATTCAACTATCTAACCGGTAACCTGACCACACACAGAGTGACAAAGCAAGGGCGCAGGTAAAGCGTGCTTCTTGTTGTCTTACACCTTGGGTGTGTTGCATTCTTGAAATTATTTAAGTAGATTTTAACCTGTTTGGAAATCATCAGATTTCAAAGTAACCAGCAAATGGATAACCAGAGAAAGCGGAGCTACTTGAAGGTGCCACCAGGAATTCTGTGTGAGAGGGGACCCATTTTAAGTGAGAACAAGTTTTCAACAAGCCCACTTTGTGGGCAACAAAAGAGGCAGAGAAGCCAAAGTACCTATGACTTCGGTGAATGAAAACTGTATACACTTTCATGGCACAAACTATTTGCCCTCAGTGTGGTGAAGCAGCCCATCAGAAATGGAAGAGTTCTCTTTACTCTTAGGGAATGAGGATGTGAACAAGTGACAACCATGATCATAACAACTCCTGAGTACTGAATTTGTACGAAGCAATTTGCTAAGTCATTTTTTTACAGTATTTCTGCAAATCACGTATAATAATACCTATTTTACAGGTGAGGTTATTTATATTAAATACCATGCCCACTGACTTAGGAGCAGTCCTGGGATTTAATCCTAAATTTACCGGACTCCAAAGTCTGTGTCACATATTTTGCCAATCAGACTAAGCCAGAAGGGCACTGAGAATGGGCTCTAACTTATGCTTTTCTTGGAAGAAATGTTGGTCTAATACCATTGAAAATTCTGCTTTGTGGCCCGTATCTCAAGGATTTGTCTGAAGCACCATGAGAACATCAGCCAACCCTATAACATAGCTATACAATTTATCATCTAAACCAAGTCTGTATTGTTTAGGACAAATGTTAAACCAACTTGAGTCACCAGGAAAGAAGCATCAACTGGGACTGTCCAAGGCAAACTGATACCTATCTGCATGTTAGGTTCTCCTATCTAATTAAGCTGTTTCTGATAGCAAACCCATAAACTAAGTGGTCAACTATTTGAAGTATTAAATAGCTAAAGTATTTTTAAAGATAGGTCAATTGAACTATAATTTACATAGAGCAAAAATTGACATTATTTAGGTATCCAGTTCTATGAATTCGAACAACTACAATGAGTTGTGTAACCAATCATGACAATCAAGATGTAGAATATTTCACTGCAAACTTTATAGTTAATTTTCTCCCTGACCCCAGTCTGTCCCTATAGGTGTGCTTTTCCCATGTGTTATATTAAATGAATCATATAATGTGGATTTTGAGTCTGCCTTCTGTCAGTATAATACTTTTGAGATTCATCCATATTGTTGCGTAGATCCATGCTCCAGTCTTTCTTCTTGAGTAGTTTCCATAGTATGGATATACTATAATTTGTTCACCTATTCAGCACTGGATAGACATTTGGGTTGTCTCAAGTCTGGGCTGATTATGAATAAAACTGTTTAGTAAACATTCATATATATGTCTGTGTGGACATATGTCATCATTCTCTCATGTGAATATCTAGGAGTGGGAATGCTGGATTATATGGTAAGTGTAGGTTAATTTGTAAGAAATGCCAACTAATTTTTCTAAGTGGTTGTCTGTTTTTACGTTCCCACCAGCAATATACAAGATTTCCATTAACTCCACATTCTTGTCAGCACTCGGCATTTTCAGTGTTGTGGTTTTTTTTTAAGCCATTCTAAAAGGTATCTCATTGTGGTTTTAATTTTCATTTCTCTAATGACTAATGATTTTGAATATCTTTTCACATGCTTAATTGTCATCTGTATACTGGTGAAATGTCGGTTTAAATCTTTAGTTCATTTTTTATTAGATAATTTTACTTTTTGTTCTCTTATTATGAATACAAGTTTTTTTGTATATTCTGGATAGCTAAAGTATGTTTTGAGGTTTTAAAAAGCATAATTTGATCTACTTCCCAACAATGTGTATATACTTAACACTACTGAGTGGTGTACTTATAAAAATGGTTAAGATGGTAAACTTTATGCTATGGGTTTTTTAACAACAAAAAAAAATGTATGATGGCTGAATTTCACTCTTGAAGTCAGATCACAATGTGTGCTTTTCCAAGAAATCATCTCAGAAGCCAATTGCTAATATTCACTCTTCTTCTACAGTAGGAAAGAGTATCTCCAACTCTAGTAAGGTCAGAGATCATGTCCAGGCCCAGTTAAGATGAGCAAGTCTTGGAGAGCTGAGGATGATGAGGTGCTTGGGAAATTCTTGGTGAAAGGCACCAGGGGATATCAAAGACTGCTGGTGAAAGCAATATGTGATAGACAAGATTCCTGGTATGAGGCACTGTGAGGTATTGAAATCCTTTGCTTTTAAGAAGTTCATTTCTAGCTGGACATTATGACACAGAAAGAAAATTAAGACATAGTAGAAAAATTGGCTAAATTTGAATAAGGTATTTTTTTTGTTATTAATAATAACAATACCAAGTTACACAAAATGAGTGCTAAATGAGTATTGCAGATAATAGGAGTTCCAGAAGTTCAGAATAGCAATAGGGACCCCAATGGGCTTTTTAAAAACTCTAAAACTGGACACATTTGGAAAGCAGTGAATAGAAAAACATTTACTGGGACTCAGGGAGCTCTTAATAAGTCCCAGATACTGTACCTGAGAAAAGTATTACCTACCACATAGGATTGCTATAATGATTGGATGTATGTAAAGTTCCCTGTGGCTGGCCCCTAATAAATGCCCTCAGAACATTAGCTATTATTTTATCATTTCTTACAACCTTGTAATGTAGATATTATTTCTACTTTTTAAACTTTTTATTTTGAACTCATTTTAGACTTACATAAAAGTCACTAAAACAGTAGGGAATTTCCTTATATCCCTCTCATCCTATCTCCCCTAATGTTAACATCTTGCATAACCACAATATAATTATCAAAGACAGGAAATTACCATTGGTGCAATATTAATAACAAAAATCATTCCTTATTCAAATTTCGCCAATTTTTCTACTAATATCTTTTTTTTTATGGTCCAGGATCAAGCCAGGATTCCCATGGTCATATCTTCTTAGTCTCTTCCTATGACTGTTCTTCAGTCTTCCTTCACTTTCATGACCTTGACACTATTGAAGAGTATTTGTCAGTTATTTTGTAGGATGTCCTTTGATGTGGGTTTGTCTGATGTTTTCTCATGAGTAGAAAGAGCTTATACATTTGGAGCAAGCATACTAGAGAAATGCCATTGTGTCCTCAATGCATCATCTTAAGTTATTGTCTTCAATTTTTAAGGCGAAGATTTTGAGGCACATAGGAGGGTATATAGTTGGTGACTGGCAAAACGTGGATGTGAAAACAGGAATTTGCCTTTGACTGTCACTCGCTGCCTCTGTTCAGGACTGGGGTGAGAAAAATTTGGAAAGGGACTTTGTGGAAGCCAGTATGGGAGGCTTTTGAATGCTAAACAGATGAGTTAGTGCTCCATTCTGCAGAGATCAGGTAACTATTAAAAGATCTTGAACAGGGAGGCAAGATGTCAAAAGCAGTATTTGGGGAGATTAATCTGACCACAGTATAAAAAATGGATTAGAAAAGGGAGGGGCTAGTGGCAGGTGAATCAGTAAGGTTGTATCTAATGAGACCGCCCAAGCACAAGGTGAGAAAGGCCCACTAGGTTTTCTCCATATGTGGCAAGGAGCAGCCACCTCAGAACCATCATCAAGCTTTTTTAAAACGTAGATACCTGGGCCATACAAGAGACCTCTGTTGAACCAGAATCTCTGAATATGGGCTCAAGTATCTACATATTAATCATGTTCTCCAAGTAATTCTTATAGACATTAAATTATTTAAATATTTACAAATGTAAGAAAACAGAAGATCAGCTAAATCAGGGATCAGCAAACTTTTTCTATAAAGGGCCAGATAGTAAATATTTTAGGCTCTGTAGGTGATATAGATAACCTGTCATCCACCCAGACCACCTACATGAGTTGCAGGGCCCAGTGAAAACTGAAAATTCAGGGTCTCTTGTTCAAAATTATCAATAACTTCAAGAAGGCTCTAGGAGAGCACTAAACCAAGCACAGAACCCTTTTGAGTCTGGGACTCTGTGCAACTGCACGAGTTGCATGCCTGGGAAGCTAGACTAGCCCTGTCTGACACAACAATTTCACTGTACCTATTGGACCCTGCCATGGTAATGCAGAAGCAGCCATAGGCAGCAAGTAAATGAATGGGTGGGTGGCAGCAGGATTTGATCCAGGGCTGTAGTCTACCAACCACTGAATTAGCATGTCAGCATACTTGCCAATGTTCAGAAAGCTAATGAAAAATAGAAAAACAAAATGAAAACACATATTTACTGAATAAGCACAATTTCATACAGGGGTTAATTTCTCTAGGTAAATCTTTGAATGCATTTTGTTTGCATTGATACTCTTATTTAATGCAGGAAAATGTATAGGTTGCATTGAATAGAGAAAGACGCGGAGGTGCTTAGACATCAAAAGAACATCCTGAAGTTCAGGACTTTCTTGGATGGGAAGGGGGCCAAAGATTTGCCACCCTAAAACTGCCTTTTGGGATACTGACTTTTTTAAGCTGGTTATTAAGAAACAAAAGACTCAGAAATAACCTTTGACCCTCCCCTTTCCACCCCTAAAGTATGGTAGATAGAAAAACTCCAACAAGGGCCTGTTAACTAGATCACCGCCTGTGTCCCACTGTTTCTGGGTTGCCTAGCAAGCATTTGCCTGCCACGTGTGTTCCATTCTTCCTTAATACCTGTAAGCTGCTGCCTATTTCCTTTGGAATCTCAGACCCCTGGCCCCTACGTCTCCTTTGTTCATAATGGCATATAAACCTCAATGTGTTCCGGGTCTCATTTTTATATCACATCCCAGAATGTACATTCGTATAATAAACTTTCGATATTTTCTCCTGTTAATCTGTCTCTGCTAATTTGACAATCAGCCCAGCTAGAAGAACTTAGAGGGTGTAAGAAAAGTGCTTTTTTAGCTCCCACAGATGCAAGCCTTGTTGCTGGTTTATCTATCACCTGTACAACATAACTCAGTTAAAGTCTACTTCAAGGAAATCTATAATCTGTTAAATTCTACAAGATTATCCAAAAAATTAAGAGAGATTTTGTGTTTGAGTCCAAAATCCGATTATAGCAATACAAGCTTTTCTATCCAAGTAACCTAAGAACGATTTAGAATTCCACTGAAACTGGAAAAGAAATAGCAACTTCCAACTGGCAGTAGCGAATCAGCTTTTTCCTTGATGTACTAGTCCAATTATAGCGTTATATGTGTGCTACCGTGTCTGACTCCACATTATTGTCTCCTACCAGGAAGTATGTGAAGCCTTAGCCTTTCTCTCCACTAATAAAATTTGAAGTATTTTTAAAACCAAGATGGTATATCGAAATGCAATGGATTTTATAAAAAGCAACAAGATTAGATACCTAGTAGGTGCTCAGAAAAAATTTGCTATATATACTGTCTTTAATGATAAAACCACACAAAACCAAGAACTAAAAGAAAAACATTATCAGTTCATCAGAGGAGGAGAAAAATACTGGCATTTTTTCCAGTCTTAATTGTTCTGGTGCCCGTGGCCATGACTGTTTTAGTAAAACATATGCTGCACAGCTGCAAATGCAAACCTGATTACCTCTAAATTAATAACATGTAGGAGGCAACACTTGCAGCTGTGAGAGAGAGAGCGAGCCAAAGAGAACACCAGTGCAATACAATCTCCCTAACATTTATAACTGTTTATTTTATTATAAATATCTTTAAACAATCACAGTAAAAATCCCAGAAGCGGGGGGAGACACAACCAAAGCAGTAAACTCACCACTGCCATTTCTCTGCTCTTGACCAGCCAGTTACGAAAACTCTCATCTGAGGCCCAGTTGGTTTTCTTTCTGGGGTCTCTGGGTCTGAGGACAGGAATCTTTCAGCAGCCAAAGGGATCACAAAGGAGAGACTGCAAGTACCTTTCAGCAGTCAAGGATCTAGCATTTCCACTCTACACACCTCATGTCAAACACGGGAAGTGGGAGAAGAAAAATCACAGCTGGGAATTTCTGCTTAAGCTTCATTTTTCAAGAGCAAAACTAATGCACCATGTCATGGGAGGACTGGAGGAGTGGGGGTGGGAAAGCTTCAGGCAAAGCCCACGTATGCTTCCTCAAGAGACAGCATTTCCTTCAACATACGCCAAGGGGAACAAAAGGAAAAAAGGTAGGTAACTCAGGGTCTGAACAGTCGGGTTTGGCCTGAATAAAGGCTAACGCCAAGTTACAATAATCAGCTAGACTTCAGCAATAAGAGTTTTGCTAAGCTCAGGTTCAAGTAATCCTGATGTCCACCACCCTGTGTAAGAACCTTCAAGGGATCCAAAAAACATATAACATCCCCGTGCTTGACCTAGAAGCTTTAATTCCATTTTTGTTGGGGAAGTAAGACATGTACTTATGAAATCAGGGAGGGGTTAGTACCAACTGATTTGGTGAAAGCTCTAAACCCTATGGGATTAGAAGAAAGAGGAGAGTAGTAGGCGAGTTATGACTGTAAGTAAATGATTTCAGCTTTCTGAGTTCAGACTCTTGAAAGAATATAACTGGATACAATAATGCTCACCTCATAGCGTTGTAAATGCAATTGTAAAAGTGACTGACACATAGTAGGTTCACAAGTATTAGTCGCATCTGAATCTGAAGCAAATGTATGGAGGTCTGGTAGGGAGGAACGTGAGAGTACAAACATGGCACTTTCTTGGCAGCAAGGAGACCAGACCAAAAGGAGCAAAGGATTTTTCTGGGGCTATTCCATGTGTTTCAAGGGCAGCAGTGGTTATAGAGCCAGTAGAGTGGTCTGTGGTTGATCATGAAGGCAGTAGAACTCAAGTGTTGGTGTTTGAGTTGGTGTGGCAGAGGCTGCCAGCTCTTCTCCATACTTGATGGTCTCCTAATCTCCCTGGGCACAGGTAGACCACACATCATCTCAGACATCGTTGCAGCTATGTGTGGCTATGTGATTGAGAACCGGTCAACAAAACATGGGTGGAAGTAATGGGTTCCACTTCCAAACCTAGCTCATAAAAACCTTCTATGCGTACGCGTAGCCTTCCTCGCACTTTTCCTATTCCAGCTGATGTGGATGGTAATCATGGGAATCTTGAAAACCACGTGTTAGAAATGCCACAGCCCCACTTCCAATCTGTAAATGTCCTGGACTATTACAAGAAAAACATTTTTTCATTGTGCTAGTACTTTTAGGATTTTTTGTTGCCAAGTTTAAAATAAAAATCCTACCTAATCTAGCTAGAGAGCCGCATGATGATGAGATTAAAGAAGAAATAATAAAGTAAGAACTACCATTTATGGAGTACCTAGTAAATGCTTTATATAATGACGATGATGACAATGATGATGATGAAACAGTAATAATAATAAACAGTTATATCATGTTTACTATGTGCCAGTAACTGTTCTAAGCACTTTATATTATGTATTTAATTCTCTGATCTCTGTTAAGTGAGTGCTACTATTATCCACATTATCCACATTTCACAGATGGATAAACCAAGTCATCAAGGATTTAAATAACTTGCTCTGTATCACATGGCTGTATATATTAGGTTGGTGCAAAAGTAATTGCGGTTTTTGCAATGATTTTCAACCTTTTAAACCGCAATTACTTTTGCACCTACCTAATGCTAAGATCTCATTTGGTTCTTTCAACAACTAACTCTATGAGGTAGATAGTATCATGTACATTTTGCAGATGAGAACATGGAGACTGAGAAGACCAAAGTATGTCTGAGGACACACGGCCCAGAAGTTGGAGACACTTTGCTTGGCACCCAGGACCTTCCGAGTCTGTGACCTTTCACCCTGTCACTCTCACCCAGAGTCTGGAAGTCAGAAACCCGCTTGGAGTCTTTCTGAGCACTGACGAGGCTAGAGGGAAGGCTTTATTTACACTTTATTGTCAGTGCTAATTATTCAGCGGGTTAATCTACCTCTCCATCTTTGGTTAGACTTCATGCTGTTTTTCAGTAAAATAAATAATTGGATTTCGCCAATCCTTACAATCCAAATCCCACACGTGTTACTACATATCCTGAGGTGATCCAAGGCTCCTAGTAGCTTTCTCCTATGAGAATGGCTGTAATCAAGACAGGGGCCGCCTCAGGCAACAAATTAATAGACTGATGGGTTGATTAACAAATCCTTAAGAAGCTACATTATATAGTAAATGGCACATTTTTTGAATTTGAAAGAAAATCGGTGCCAACAACACAAAAGGCTATCTCAGCCAGGTGGGATAAAAATGTTCCCCAACAGCTGCCCTTCTGGGGGTGAACAGAAACAGCAAGAGGCACAAATGAGATGTTTGCATCTAACATGGCACCTCCTTTTCAGCAGCCACCACTCTCCACCTAGACTCCCACCCCTTGTCCAATATTTAAAACAGAATAGATTTAAATCACTTTTTTCAGGCATACTGATTGATTACATAGTAACCTGAATGCGTTTTAATTCATTAATTCAATAACATTTATCTTTTATAAGGTGTTTGTGTCTAATTTGGTGGCAAAATCCATGGCTCTCGATTAACTGAATTTCATATTGTCCCGAGTAAAGAACTAATTGTCTGAAAAGCCTCTACCAGACCCCTCAAGTGACGTTTATTGGTTCATTTATTTATTTGTCAGTGAGTTCATTTGTGGCAGAGACTGTATCTTACTCAAGTTCGTATCACAGGCCTACCTCCTCAAAGTTCCCGGAAAGTAGAAAATATTCCATAAATGTTTGAATAAATAAAATAATGAAATATTGAATGATATTTATTCAATATGTATGGAATGAATAAATGAAAGGGGAGAGAGAGATGATGAACTAGAAACACACAACAGTGGCTTCCTGTTTTTCTAGTATTCTCAAACACACACATGCATAAACACTCAAGTGTACAAATACACACAAACACCACACGCACATACACACACATGCACGCACACATACCATCACCACCACCACCACCCACACATATAGTTTCCTAAGGATTGGCTCAGGAATACAGTGTTTCCCTGAAAATAAGACCTAACCAGAAAATAAGCCCTAGCATGATTTTTCAGGAGGACATCCCCTGAACATAAGCCCTAATGCGTCTTTTGGAGCAAAGCTTAATATAAGACCCAACCTTATTTTTGGGGAAACACAGTAGCTACAAGGGACCACTGCTTGGGATAAGTGGCAACAAAAGCCTCTAGCCCTTATTGCTAAATTCTTTCAGAGGCAGCCAGGACAGGAATCTTCTCCTTTTCTCTCCTCACAGGTAGGAGTAGGACAGGGTTCCTTCTTGCATTCCCGAGCCTCAAATCAGCTCCAACCCTCCTTCTGCTCAAGACTTTCAAGCCTAGATTTTGGTTTTAATTACACTTAAGTTCCCTTTGATTAGCACTGAAAGTCTTGCTAATCCTTACTTTTGTCATCCTAAATGAAATACCATATACTACCTTCTTTTTTATCCTCATCTCTGGTAATGGAGTCTCTAGCAAGATGTTGTGAAAAAACACTGTGTAATTAAGAGATATCTATCCTTCACCATAAGACTAATAATGTCCCACATAAACAAAAATAGGAAGAGCAACAGGTGGTATGTATTAAGCCTTTACTAGGTGCGAAGGCCTTCCATGTACCACCTTGTTGAATCCTCCCAACAGTTATTAGAGGTTGGTAGTATTATTATTGTTGTTATTATTATTATTAATCATCCCTTTTTATAGATGAGAGACTGAGCCCACAGTCACACAAAGGAGAGGCTTGGACTAAAATCCATGAAATCTGACAACAAAGTCAATGTTCTGATTTCTGATATACCAATTATTCTGAACATGCCAACCATCTGTGATAGCAGAGGGAATATTGGAAAGACCCTGGTTTGAATCCTGATTGTGTCACTGTGTGTTTGGGGCAAGATCCTTGACCTCTCTGTTTCCTCATCTATAACGTTCCCATAACAATAACTAACTTCCAGGGGTTTTGTGGGAATTTAAAGAGGGAAGACATGTGAAGCATCTTACCATAGTGTCTGGTACCAAGAATGGATCGATCAGTATATCCTTCATTTTTGCTACCTCACTGTTGTAGCCCTCGTCCAATGAAGACGTCAAAGAAAAATGTGTTAAATCCTCTGTCTCTATCCCAAGAAGACTCGATCACCTCAAGCCATCAGCCAGGTTGAATAATTTAAAAACAAAAACAAAACTTCCTACCCCAGAGGAAGCACAGGGCAGAGAGTCTTTACCAGACACCCTGCAGAAAGGCCCGAGAGAGCTACCAGACTCAGCCTTCCCTCCGTGCTGGTGAGTGACACCCCACGGAGAGATTTTTATTCAACTGGGTGCTCTTACACGTCTCGGTTAGAGTTGAAGCACTCTGTGTGAGAATCATCAAAGCTACTGATTCCCCCACTTAAATAGATTGACACGTGATATAGCAAAAGCTAAGGATTTTAGACTCCTTGCAGATATAGTCTAGAACAGCAAATGACTCCTTCCTGCTCATTAAAGAGCCCGGAAATTTTGGATAAATGGAAGGTGGCATAAAGAAGTTGTATCCATATAAGAAGCAGAGTCGAGAAAGATCATGTCTCATAGTAAAATAATTAAAACAGTTGATACCTAATACTTGGATTTCAATTACTTACTGTTTACCCAAAAGCAGGTTGTTTTGTTTTCCTTTTGACCCCTAGGTTTTTAATCTAGCCTGTAGAGAGCCAACTGTGTCAATTCTTAACATCCATGTAGAAATTTAGAAACAGGCTTAACACCTGCTGAAATATGATATTGTTTCTTGGCACCAGTACAGATGGCTTGTAAAATATAATGAGTAAATTTTGGGTAAGCAAATGCAAACAGAAATGTCTCCCTTCCCTGGCTGAGACTCGTATTTAACTAAATTCATATATAGCAGCACACCACTGTATTAAGAATCATGATTTTACAAAAGTCTTCTAATGGAAGTGGCGACCACAAAATGTGTATATTCACAGTATTGAATTCCGTATCAGCACACAGTAAGCCCTCACGAGCCAGCAATTACTTTACAATAATTGTAGAAGTAGTAGAAGTGGTCGTAATAATAGTAACATCTATCTCCTACGTACCAGACACTAAAATACCCTCGTTTATATACACTTATGATTTCCAAATAAGGTCTATCCATGAAGCAGGAATTATTGTTCCCATTTTACAGAGGAGAAAACAGGTCCAGTAAGGCATCAAGTCTACTGAGTGACAGAACTGAATACTGGCTGTAGAATTGTCCAATTCCAAAGCCCGTGCACGCCTTGCTCTGCACAACCAGGCTATGCGGAGCACATTACCAAGGTCGTGTCAAGACCATGACCACCAGGACCTGCCCCGTGTAACATCAAAGGAGATCCAGTAACATGGACATCTTTCCTCGTGTTGCTGCCATCTCTCTTCTTCCCCACCCCAGGAAAATCTGGCTGAGAGATGGGTGGATCCCACTAGGGAGGGGTGTTGTGGGGGCTGGAGGTGGGGTGAGCAATGGCCCTGGGTAACAGAACACGTGTGTTTGCTTAGTTAAAGTCAGAACGCCCTGGCATAAGGGGTGCTATGAGTTGATAAAAAGCCAGGCGGGCATTTTCCTACTTGCCGAGCGGCTGATGCTGGTATGTACATAGATCGCTCTTCTTTGAAGCTGTTCTGTTTTGTTTACCGTTATGCCCTAGTCATGAGCCAACAGGGACTTTGGAAGCGGAGTGTTCTGGGAATCCTTGCTGGCAGGTTTTTCCCAGCCTCTCTGTGGAATGCCTCTGCAATCCACTCTAACTCTGGGGGTGGTCCAGTGTGCCCCAAGGGACTCTGCCTTGTGTTGCTGAAAAGGATTCCCAGCACTCAGCCTCAAAAATAGCTCAGGGCTTAATGAGACCTCATTGAAATAGTCCTTGTTTTAGCTTAAAAACACAAGTCTGGCCTAGTCGCTTCAAGTCACCCACAAAGAATTATGTTGCTACTTACTTTTTAAATTATATGTCACCGGAGGGTACTGATCTGTATGCTTATTTTGGAAACTCTGGGAAATGGGACAGGCTACTGGGATTCTTTTATCTGTGTGAGGAACCCCTAAGGCTCAGCAAAGGAACTGTGGTCTTGACAGTCAGACACCTGGGACGCTGGGATTAGCACTCCGGAGCAAGGAGGGGAAGGAAGCAAATGCTGCCCTGATATCCTGGAAGAACAGAGGAAGAGGTAAGAAAGATGAGTTGGTTATCAGGGGCCACCTGAGGGAAAGGCAGCTAGAGGCAGGTCCTGTGTGGGGACTGACCCTGATGAACACTTCTGAACATCACACATGGTGGGATCTCAAATGACATCTGGCCCAGGGAAGCCTTCCTAAATTTCTCAGGGGATGACAGCGCTTTCTGAGATCCTGGAGTTGAGTCTGGCTTTTTAAATTTATATTGTCGTCCTCCTTTCCCAGAAGGTCTAGACAACTCATTGGCTGCTTGGTGCTGACCCTTTGGTCAAAGCTGTTATCAGCCATGGCTGCTGCTGTGACCTCTGTCATAGCCATCTCGGTGTGTCCCTCCGGGGCCTTTTAAGATCCCAGAGTTGTGTCTGGCTTTTTCAATTTACACTAACACCAAGCAACCAATGAGTTGTCCAGACCTTCTAGGAAAGGAGATGAGAAGGCAAAGGTGATTGGGTGGAGGAATCAAATAAAAAACTACGACACTGCTGCCCAAGCTTCAGTTATCTCCATGGACAGGGGGGCCTGGGGAAATTTGGATTTCTTAACAATTCCAGGAGACTAAAAAGGATTGTATCAGCAGCTTCCCCCTGTGCTCTGCCCTTCACCACCTGTGCTTGCTCCCACCTGCAAGTTCCCACAAGGCCTCAGTCTTCTCTCAGCCATTTGTGATTCTGATTCTCCACTGAACCTCATTTCCATCTCCAGCTTCTCCCCTTGGCTGGTGATGTGCTCTGATTCTGTATGCTCACTACCAAGGAAGTTAGAGCTGCTCCGTTTCTGGAATCCTGACCCTCTCGAGTTCCAGGCATTCCATGAGAGAAGCCTCCTTCTGGAAAGTACTGTGAGCACCCTCATGTTAAGTAAGTGGTTAAACATGCACTGAGAGCTGATCATGTGAAGTGGAGTGGGCAGGGGGAGGCACAGACTGTGGACAGGAGTCAAAAATGAAGGTCCCGTCCACGTCTGGGCAGATGGTCCAGATGTCCAGGGCAAGGGCCTGGGAGAGATGAGGTTGCAGGCTGACCAAGGTGGAGGTGCTGGGAGGAGTACAGAAACACAACTCTGGAAAAGATGCCCGCTGCTGGGCAACATAATACCTAGGTTAGAAGGCACAGATAGAATCAGATAAAAATGTGAGAGTTTCCTTATTACCCTTCTAAGGCTATTTGCCTTTAATCCTCTCTTTCTAAGAGATGTGGTTTGCATCTGAACTCAAAATCCCTCCTCTTTCTCCTACCTGAAACTCTTATCTTGCTTTTCACATCTCTGCCTTTTCTATAACTTCTACAACCCCCAGAAAACTGGTCCTTCTAGGAAAATGTCCCCAGCACACATACACACACACATCAACTTCCCATCTCACCTACCTGACACACTTAAAACCTCCCTACATCCTCCCAATGGGAGATGGAGGGGGCCCCTGAGGACAAGGAGGTGCTTCTCATACCTGAGGAGCACCCTGGATTGCGAAGACTTACCTAAGCTGTCACTCTGCAGACTCAGGTGCAGCTCTGCTTCAGGGCTCTGCAGTCTCCAAGGGCGAGTGAGGCACAAGCTGGGATGGGAAGGGCCTGTGCTCCCACACGGAGCCTCAGCACGCCTTTGATGGAGTCGGGACACTGCCTTCCCTTCCTGGGGCCCTGAGGATTAGGCCTGAATGCAGTCACCCCCAAGGAATAAGGAAGGAGCTGGAGGAAACCGACTTACCGGGCCTCGCAGTGACATCACTGTAGCCGGAGCACCCACCCAGCTGTCAGACTCAGTCAAATGGGTGAGCCCGGGAAGGATGGGCTGCAGGTGGGCTTCAGCACAGCGTCACGTCGGCCACGCCGCAATGATCCTCAAAATTCTGATTTTTTAAAAAGGAGAGGAGCAAGAGGGCCAGAAGGGGCTTTAATAAATTACCAAATAATCAAATAAAGTTGAGAGACAGTGAGAACTGGGTGAAGGCTGAGTGGGAGTGGGCCAGCTCTAGAATCTGTCTCCCTGCCTAGATTTTAGCCCCTTTTGGCTTGTGTTCTGTGCAGGGGCGCTCGCCCCACTGGCTGGACCGTCCTCCACGAACAGTCCTCCACCAAGCATTCCCATTAACCACGATTCATGTGTTTTCCTCAAATGCAGCCAAGGGTTCAGCTATGGAAAGGATGGGCGGGAGGGTTGTCTGGGATGACAAGATGTTCTTAATTCCCTAGGAAGTGGTGCTTGTTGTCACTGCTGTTGGGAAACAAGGTTTTCATTCCTTAGAGAGGCATGTGTTTTTCTTGAATAAATGCTAAATGAAACTAGTCTTCACGTTTTTTCCCCTTGATCGACAACCCCATTATTCCTTAAATGAAATGATGCCTTCAGCACATACAGACTGCTTTGCAGGGTGTTCTGGGGAGAACATCTGCACAGCCTGAGGGATGGCACTCTTCTCTGGAAAGTCATGCTGCCCGCAGGCCTGCCCTCTGCCAGGCTGCTCCACCCAGAGAAAGGTGAGCCCACGTGCACGCGGTCCCCCCCATTCCTGCTAACTCTGAGGGTCTGGAAGTCAGCCTCCCATTGGGAAAGGAGCAGGGCCTCCCAAGGCTCCCACATCCATATAATTGCCTTCTGATCATTGGAACTTACTTAACTTTTCGGAAGCTTCTGTTTTCTTATCAGAAAAGGGGAGATAACAAGACCTGTTATGATAAAGGAAATCCTGGAGATCTTGCCATAAAGTAAATGCTTGAAAAAAATAGTAACTATTATTGTTAAATTTTTATTATTTCCTCAATCATTATGCTCTCCAGTTACATTATTGAAGCAAAACACTGCTCACTAGAGTGTTCAGGCAATAGAGAATTTAGCTTAAATAAATTTTCTGCCTAATACAAGTCTTTCAGAGGACCCATTTTCATTTCAGGCCATGGTGTAGAAAATAATTCTAGATCATGGTAGAATGCATCCCAACTTTAGAGAGTAATTGGGTACTTTGGAGCATTTTGCATCTTTCATCACTCTGGTCAGTGGTTCTCATTGTACAGTTGGGTTTTCACTGGATAGGAGCTGGAGGAGGCTGAGTTGAAGGCATGTTGAGCTGTGAAAACAACAAAACTAAAACTACAAAGTGGCGTGTCTTGTGGTAGTTTCCTTTTTCCTAAAGGTAGGAGTCGGGGAAAGCACAGAATAAACACAGACAGTTTTGTGAGCTGGTGGAGATTTTTGTTGCTTGTTGCTCCAGTGGATTGAAATAAAGAGGTCATGAGATCGGGATTCTCTTCAGCAGACACTGGAGACAAGCTCTTTCTAGAGGCTTTGCCTGAATAGACACAGGCTTCCCGGCAGGGAAAGAGGTCTTTGGTGTTGCATCTAAACTTGCTAGATGAACTGGAGAGACCATGTTTTGATCTATGGATATAAGTTGTAAATCCCTTCCTTTCTTGTCTTTTCTCTCCCAACATACAAAGAGAGGACATAAAATCCCCCCCCCCCTCTCTCTCTCTCTCTCTCTCTCTCTCTCTCTCTCTCTCTCTCTCTCTCTCTCCCCCTGCCCCCCCACCCCCCCACCCCCACTGGTTTGGGTGTAAAGTACACATTAAGCATTAAGTACTGAAAGAAATTGCTAGGATATGTTAATGACATATTTACTGATCACATTTGTTGATAATCTACTACTATACAAAGTGCTTGCACATATTTATTTTAATCCTCACAATAGCTATATGGGACAGATTTCAAATTATTTCCAGTTTACAGGTAAGGAAACTGAAGTTCAAAATGTTAGGTGATGTGTGCAAAGTCACACAGCTTATGGGAGGCAGAGCTAAGAGTCAAACCCAAGTCCTCCAAATTCAAAGTCTGTACTCTTTCCAAAGAGTCTAGAAACTGAGTCTAGAAATAACTAGCAATTATAAAATATTATAATTGAAAGGGAGCAATTGCAGCTATAGCTTTACTTTCAAGATGTGTCCAGAGAGGCAAAATCATCTGCTTAAGACCACACAGTTCATTAGCAGCAAAGCCACATCTGGAATCCGGGATTCTTTCCATGATTCTTTGCTGCCCCTTGAAATAACTCCCTAAAGAATAAAAAGCTCTCAGGACAGAGTAAACACTAAGGTGCTCTTCTCGTTCAGCATGAAAGAAAAGCCATCACTTTTTCTTCTATTTCCCTGATTTGGATCTTGTCATGGAACCTATGAATGGTAGTGGACGTGAGGTCTCTAAAAGGACTGGCTGCTGTAAACACACAAAGAGGCATTGATGTGTTTTTAGGACTGCAGATTTCCTCTGAGAACCTTTGATCTTTCTCATATCGCTCCTGTGTCAATATGACTCTCACATGAAGGCATGGAAAGCCACTACGTGTCACTGTTATAAAAATTAGCTGTGTCCTGTTTAAATTGTTCAAATGTAAAAAAGAACCAATTACACATCATTACAATGGTAGCATATTTGAAAGGAAAATATAAGCTCTTAGTAAGAATTGTGAACATATGTAAAAGACTTTAAGTTAGTTTATATTTCCATTCCAGCACATGCTCCTAGTTTGCAGAGGAGTTCAACACAAGGGCAGTGGAGGTGGATAGATGCCTGGCTGATGATCCTGGCCCCACCCTTTGCTGATAAATTTCTTCAACTCCTAATCCTCAGTTTCTCATCTACTAACTAGAAGGTGGTAAGAACTATGGCAGAGAAAGCTAGTTTCTTTCCCAAGAACCATTTTCTCCTTCTTTGCTAACAGAGTCCTGATTTTATTTGGGATGGTAATATGCCCAGATGAAGGAATACATTTCTAGCTTTCTGTGCAACTTTGGATAGAAAAATAAATGGAAGTCAGCACATGAGGGTTCCAAAATGTCTCTAAAGAGAATTACATATCTAGACAGTGTTCTCTTTTCCTCTACTCCCGACCCCTCTTTCTTCCTGTCTATCAGGAACTCGAGCAGCTATCTTGCATCATAAAGATCCTAGCTCTGGCCCAAGGGTGGGGGAAGAGAAAGGTGAAAGGGGTCTGGGTCTGTGATGACCAAAATGATACCGTAGAGCCCTGGAACACTCACCTCTGGATTTCTGTACATAAAAGAGAAGTAAACCTTTATTTTAATACACTTATTTGGAATTACCAGTTATATAGTTATATCCCACGCCGACTGAAGTACCTAATTCAAAGATTTTTATAATGAGTAAATAAGATAATTCATATAAAACATGCGGTGTGGGGCCTGGCATTTAGCAAGTACTCAATAAATGTTAGTTGCTGCTACTGCTATTTCCGAAAGTTCTAGTAAGTACTATCATTAGAACTACACCAACTACACCACCAACAGTATTCTATCTTATCTTCCCCGAGCTTCCAATGTGAGTTCCTTGAGAGCAAACCTTGTATTTTACTATTTGTATCCCCTGTAGGCCTGCCACTGTGCCCTGCACCTATTTTTTTTTTTTAAGGTATCTTCTACTTACAGAAAAGGTAATTTTAAGTTGATGTTTTAGTTAAATCGACTGAGTAGAATCAAACTTATCAATCATTGATAATAAAACCTGGAGAAATAGTTCGAATTTTTACCTAGGTATTTGTATTTCCTAATTGTTGTTTTAAATGATGTATTGTCTTATTTATATGTGAATTTGCGACCAGTTTTGTTAAGGTCTGGTGTTCATAAAACATTACCTTTCTTTTTTTTTTTTTTTTTTTTCACAAACAAAATGTGCAAAAAACGTGGAAAGTCTGGCCACGGGATGCAAAAACCATCACCCACCTCTGGGTGTCTCGTGCTACTATTGTGCCTATCCTTCACTGAGCTCTTACTATGAACGTTGCAGCAAGCTAGGCGCTTTCTGTACATCGCCTGAATTAATTGCTGGTATCAATCTTGTGGTAGAGGTATAATTACCCTCACCCCTTTTTGTAGGATTAGGACCTAGGAGGAAATAATCTAATAAATGTCAGTTTTTCAAACCCAAACCAGGTTACAGAAAATGTTTCTTAAGAGATTTGAGCCTAAAGAAAATTCACAAGAGTTTTGCTTTAGTCTGTACTTATTTTCTTTTCCAGAGACTCATTTAGAGGAGAAACAAAGTCTTCAAAACAGAAAAAAAAAAAGCTTCATTTTTTTGTTTCCATTTTCCTCTAAAATAATTCCATTATTTAGAAAAAGATGCTCCACGGGGTGGCCGGAGGGCTCAGTTGGTTAGAGCATGAGCTCTGAACAACAGCGTTGCCGGTTCAATTCCCACATGGGATGGTGGGCTGTGCCCCCTGCCACTAACGACTGAAAACAGCGACTGGTCTTGGAGCTGAGCTGCGCCCTCCATAACTAGATTGAAGCTGAAGGTCCCTGAAGAAACACTGTTGTTCCCCAATAAAATTAAAAAATATATACATATATATTCTTAATCACTAGTTAGAAACAAACCAAAGACTTAAATGTTCATAGGAAATTTACATCCTAAGAAAAAGGGAAATTTTATTGGTACTTGGGGAAAGCATGAATTGAGGAAGTCTTTAGAAAAATACCTCTCTACCCGACCTCCTCCATTTTCTTGCAAGATCTCATCACTTTCTAGGCCTGCCTGGATCCCTTGTGCCTATCGGGAGCATGGAATCCTCTTGCCCACTCTTACGACTCACACCCTGTCTTTCATACCTGATTCTTTCCATATTTCTAATTCACAAACATGTTGTGTCTCATTCTTGTTCTATATGTTAATTTCTGTGCAATAAGTTTGAAGTAAGAATACTGATTCTGTATGTCAAGTTAAATTCATACAAGTAAGAGGGTAGCCTGCTTTTGACACCGACATCATCACGAATTTGTTTAGGGGCACGGAGAGACAATTAATCCCACAAAAGCTGCTCTGTGGACCTATTTTACACGGTCATTTGGTTCAACTGGGTATTGTTTTTTAAAGCCGCATTGAAATCAAAGTGTTTTCCCAGGCTCTTGGAGTGCCCGGGTCAAGAACGCTGACAATCTGCTGTCAGAGAGAGGCTGTCAGCATCACCCCCTATCAAGCCCTCCCAGTCATCACTTGCCTAAGAACAAGCAGGCAACCCGCTGCCTTGTGACAAGGGCTGTGACTCCCGAGGGAGCCAAGTGCTATGAATGAAGCCCTGTGAAAGGTCATTTTATGTAAGAGGAAATAATGGCGTCACCCCGGGCGCATACACAATTTTGAATTAAAAACCTGTTTACTGGATGCTGGAGTACATGTACTTACTAGGGATCCTTCTCCTTATTTCTCCCCTATCCTCTCATTAAAAGGTACGAGTTCTGAAATCTTTTCCAAGTTGTCAAGTATGGGGCATTTAATGTACTAGGTAGGTCATAAACTGTTATTTATGATTGAATTTGGGGCTATATGGATTACAGTCACCTATTTCCCTGGAAGGGAAGCACAAATTCGACCACAACACCTATCGGGATTTCATGGTCACCCATAGATCCATTACCCTCGACACACCTTCTTAGGGGAATATTTCTCCCTACACCCACACAGATAGGTGAGAAAAGCCAGTTAGCTCCCTCCTCCAGTGTCTGTATAAACATGCAAGTCACTTCAACATTTTTCAGCTCCAGAGATAATTTCAACACCGTGTGTGTGTGTGTGTGTGTGTGTGTGTGTGTGTGTGTGTGTGTGTGTGTGTGGTGGGGGGGACTGGGTGGAAGATGGGACTGGTAATACTGGAAACATTCCATGAATATTTTGGGGATCATGTGATAAAATAAATTCCGAACAGCTTTTCAACCTGGTTTCTAAATAAATTATTTTCCATTAATTTTTGAAGAATATATCCTAAGAAGCATATTTGAAAATATGTTTGTTTCAAAATATATATCTCCTTTGTTTTGTGACTTTTTCTCTTACTTAAGGTTTCTGGTACCTCACATGAATTACATTTGGAAGGTCTAAGTCACAACTCACTTTTTAAAACTGTAGAATTAAAAAGTTTATTTTCAATTTTTATAAACCCTTTCAGACAGTTTATATCATCTAAATTAAAATTTATACTTTTGGGGCAACAATATGATGTCTGAAAGCTTTAAGTGATTATTTGCAAGAATGATAATACCTTGAATTTACGTAAATTATCTTCCAAGTTGTACAAAGTAGCGGTAGAGTGGAAAGAGCATTAATTAAGAATCAGGGAGCTGGGCTTGGTTTCTAATCCTGTCCTTGACTTTAATTGGTTGTGATCATGGGGAGTTCACTGGTCCCTTGTAGGTTCATTTTCTTTCTCTGCTAAAAGGGGAGGGATGAACGAGACTTTGTCTAATGTTCTAAAATTCCATTTTCAGCTCTGGTCTCAAACTCACCATTTATACATGTAGAGGAGAGATATGATTGCCTACCATTTTATAGAAGGCAAATACAAACCAGGATCCGTCAGCTTGAGACAGCTATGCAGCTCAGGTCTTCCAGTAGCTACCTGGCACGTTTTTTAGGCATCTGGAATTGAATTAGAACCTCTAGCGATAATTATGATTATTCTATAGTGAGCCAATGCATTGTGGCAAGGATCAGATTCACCCTCACACCTGCAAACACAACTCATACTTATCGCCACCTGAAGAGTATCCTTTGCTGTCAGAAACTAAAAGAGTAAGTTACTACATTGTTCTCTCACTGAAACTAGAGCCATTCCCTCCAGTGGTGGTGTTGAAACAGGGCAACAGGCAATTACAAAGTGACTTGGCACCACCAAAGACTGCTGTTTTGTTAATAGGGGTTTCAGCAGGCTGGGGCTAACCCGCAAAGCAGGATGTTCAAAGGTCTGAGGAGGCCAGCTCTGCCCAGTGCTCTTTCAAACCCTTCAGATGTCAGGTTCCACAACAAAAAACTGCCCAACTCACCTTTAAGAGCCATGCCAGTTACTAGCAAGAAAAGTGAATATATAAACACACACACACACACACACACACACACACAAATGTATGTACTGGGGGTTACTTGGAAGGATCATTAAAGGCAGATATATGTTTATAAACTGCAGCCAACCTTTGTAGAATTGAACATTTCTTCAGCAGCTAGAGTAAAAAAGGAATATGCTTAAAACTATTACATGGTCAGTTTCTTTCACTGTGATTAGTTACAAAGCTGGGCTGCTCTTTCAAGGTGATGAGGCAGCCGTGACAGAGTAAGCCACAACACTCGATAGGTTTTGCTATAATCAAGAACAAAATACTTGCAAAATAACTGAACTGCTTCTTGGCTTCAGTAACAAATGAACTCTGTATGCGCTATCAGCTTCAGGAGAAAGTCAGTGGAGGACAGTGACATAAGGAAAACTCTGAAACTCCTCAAGGGTCACTTCCTCTTTCATTCCGTATGATAGTTGAATATTCATTTCTCAGTTGCTTCAGAAGTACAGGCTGACTGGTCTGAAAAGACTGCAGCATGTGTTTCCTCACTCTGTCATAAATGACTTTGGCAGGGTTTGAGAGTGCGCAACATAACCACATTGCCTTCTTTCAAGTTTTCATTTCCAGGGTCTAACTAAACATCAAATGCTTCAGGTGAAAGCCCCAGCGGGGAGGAATTCACTCCCACATCTAGCCTATCTCAGAACAGACTCTGTATCAAGGTGTAGCCAAGTGGACCTCTCTCTGTCTTCAGGTCCTAAAAATCCCTTCAAGATAAAAGCTGAAATAATTGCAAACCAGATTCAGAACAAGATAAAATCAGACTCAGAACAATCCTCCGACCAAGGAGACCTGCCTACACTAACAGTCCAGCACGCCTCATCAGCAGGCATCATTTAAATCTCCAAAGTCCTTTGGCCCTACCCATGCCATCTTTGATAACCAGACTCACTTTGTAGGCAAGGAAGGCCAGGTCTCGAGCACACCCACACCATGGCATTTATTTGCCTTTCTGTGTGGTGAGGGTTTCCAACAAGATCTCTGAAAAAGAAACAAAGCAAGGAAGAATACCTTGCTGAAGAAATTCATATGATTAGTGAGTTCATTATTCACCGAGTCAATAATTCTGGACAGTTGTAATGTTGTGTTCATATAATTCCTTCCACTTTAACATAAATATAAAATTGGTTCAAGGTCTACATAAAACAGGAATTACTTAATGCTCTTTTTTTAGTAGCAATAATAGCCTGTTTCTTAAACCCAAATTATTTGGATTGGAATACACATTATGCATACTATATACACATGTAATATCTGTATCTATGTAGGTATAATAGAAATATAGATATAAAATGGTCTCCAGATAATAATGTTTTCATTTACATAATGCTTTACTGCAAGTCAAGTGGTTAAGTGGTGGCTCTGAAACTTGAACTTATGTAGATTTCACTGCCACTTTCATAGTATGTGCATAATAGTATGTGAAAACTATCCCTCAGCAGGGCTATTATTCCCACTTACAAATGAGCAGACGAAGGTGCAGGGAGATTAAGAGAACTGCTAATGTCACAACACTAAGCAGAGTCAGAACCAGAATCCCAGTTCATGCTCTTTTCAATAAGATGTATGCATGAAGACAATAATTATGGCAGCACTATTGATAACAGCATAAATACAGAAACTCACTAGCTGACAATAGGCAAATGAATGAAACAATACATCAACTCAGTAGTCATTAAAATGATAACTTTAGATAGTAATAATTATGATGATAGCTGCCTTGTATTAAACGCTTACTTTGTGACAGGAACAGACATAGTTCTTTATGGGAATTATCTGATTTGAGGGTCACAACTCCATGGGACAGGTATGATCATTGTCTGCATATTACACAGGAAAACTGACGCTCAAAAAAATTAAATCGCTTGATCAAGAGAACTCAGCTAAAAAGAACATGATTATCTGACCCTAAAACAGGATTTCCCACCTTAGCACTATTGACACTTTGGGCTGAATAATTCTTGATTGTAGACAGCTGTCCCGTGCATTGTAGGCTATTTAGCAGCATGCTTGACGTGCACCTCCAGTTGTGAAAGGAAAAATTCTCCAACTTGTCAAATGTCTCCTGAAGAACAAAATCCCTCCATGTTGCGAGCCATTACTCTAAAGCACAGGCTTAACCATCAGGCTAAATACCTCCTTCCAAACACTACCAGCTTTCCTACAGAAACATGGTGGTAGGAATATATATGTATATTATATGTATAAATATATACATATATTCATACATATAGGTACATCATATATATATATACACACACATATATATATGGTGTTTCTACACGCAGTCATAGACAGAATTCCTTAAGAAACAGGTTCTGGGACTCCCAAGATTTGACTACAGGAGGTTTGTGTGGGAAGAAGGGGAGAAGGGGGCAGTGTTCTTGGGAACCTCACCTGTGAGGGAGCAAAGGAAATAGCACTGGCCGGAGGGAGAGTTGCACGGTAATGCCAGCTGATTGCTGAGACAGGAGCTCTGGAGCTGGGATGGCCCTTGACAGTTGTCCTGATTCAGACAACAGGCCTTGGTCTTTAACCATTCTCCATAGACCAGTCATTGCATGTGGGCTACCCCAAGGGGGTGTATCCTAGGACAAGCTGGCTCTCCCTGAGACCAGGTAAGGATGGCTCTGAGAAAAGGACTCACCAGGAGTACAACAGCCACCAACACTACCAGACCTGTGGCCTGAATGCCTCTCTGTCCTGAAGTGGCAGTCGGGATGGAGCACTACAGCTTCCTCTACAAAATACGTATATGAATATTTTGATTGTTTCATTATAAGTCACTTAAAATACATAAGCATATGGACCAAGACTGGAAAGTAATAGGCAAATGAAAATAGTAATACTATAAATAATGTTTTGTTTTTCTTTTTTTCAAAGTTGGATACGAGGATGTTGCCGTCAGTGGTCTTATTATTTCAAAGAAGTGTTGCGGTTTCAAAAAATGACATTCATAGCTTTGAAACACCATACATTATACATTCATATATATTCACATAATGATGCCCAAGCCAGTTTATGTGCCACAAATTCAGGTAGCTTCTAAGCACTCTTCTGTGTACTAATGTATTAAATCTTCTCAATAACCCTAAGGTAGGTACCTTTATTAGCTACATTTTATGGAGGAGATTGAGTTTCCACAAGGTTAAGTAACTCAAGCTCTACATGACTAGCGAGTGGTGGGCCTGGGACTTGAACCCATGTACTGTGTCTCTCAAACCCTGGCTCTTGCCAGCCATGCTTCACCACCTACCTTTATTTCACATAGTACCCCTGAAGTCCCCTCCCAATGGCAATAGTCTGTCTTCTCAGATTTCTTCTGAAAAAATAAACAAAGAAAACAAAAGCCCTGGAGAAAACAGTAGAATAATAAAACTGTTAATATAAGGCTACACTAAGGGATAAAAAAAATTGCCTTCAAATTTTCTGTTTTAAAGTCTTTTGAGATTTAAAGGCTTTAAGATGCCAGTGGAGATTGCTAGAGTGAAATTATGCTATTTTCCTTTAAAGAATTAATTCTCTTCTGCTCTTCACATAAAACAGGAAGTTGCATAGATACCTGTGTGAAGGGTGATTCTCTTAGAGTCAAGTCTTTTTACCGTCTCAAGACATCTGGGAGGGCTAGACTTTCTCTGGGACTAAAGAGGAAATTGCCTTCAAGCTCATCACTAAGAACCATTTCCCGTCCTCTGGAGCACTACAGAAAATTCAACTCAAAATCATTAGAATTCAGAAAGGTAATTATTTCTCCAAAAGATCTGAATGGATTTCTGTATGCTATATTCAAAATGCTCAGGTAATGTTTTTAAAAATCAATTTCCAGCATCAAAAATGGTCTTCTTCCCAGAATGGTCATGGCCTTGACAACAGACAAGCCCCTTAGAAACTTCTCCCATAGAAACACATACATCCATGCCAAGTGAACAAGGCCTTTAAAAGGTCCACAGATTGGTCATCTCAATACTTTATTTGAAATGGAATGCATTTTCTTTTAAATAGGAAAAATAAATCACATCTCTCCAAAACCATTTAAGAGACGTATTTACACAAATTAGGATCACACTGGTTCACAAATGTGATGGTAAAGCATTTGGTACATGGTGATACTTATTTTTCAGAAGCTGACATCTGCATATTATGAAACTTTAAGCAGAAAGCTGACAGTGGAATGTAATAGGTGTTTTGTCTTTCTTCTCAAAATAAATACAGTGATCTAGAAGGACCATCTATTATTAAAACCTATTTCCTCACTACCCAGCTGATCACCAACAGGCCAGCTTCAGAGCAGGTAGGAGTAGATCTTTCCAGCTTTCATGCAGATGCTTCTAATGACCCAGAGTCCTTTTGCTTCCTTCATTGGACAATAATGCCCTCTCTGAGAATAATCTGATGGATCTTATTCTCCATTTGGCAGGTGTCCTGCAAACAAAGTCACAGCTCACTTTGTCATCCAATATTACGTAACTCTAGATTGGCTGTTCAACACTGCAGATCAAAAATTCACCTTTCAAACTGTGTCCAAACTTTAGGAAGTAGTTCTTAAAAACCCATCTAACACAATTTCACAATTAATACATCTTAGGTTGCTTCAGGAAAATAGTGTATTTCTCTTGAAAGAGTCACTGATGGATTCAGTATCAAGCTCTATAATTTCCAAATTTAAATTTTATTCTGCTGAGGGCATTTTACTGGTAAAGCAAAAACAAATTTGTTTGACATTTATCAAAAAAAGAGAGAACGAATGCTCACAGGCCCATTCTCATCCTGCAAAGCTCTGTGTTCTGCGGGACTGCTCCAGTTTCAGTCAAGTCTTAGACCCCTCTTCAGAGCCTGCCATTGAACATGACACTGTAAACACATGGAGCCAAGCTACAACCCTGGGGACAGAAAACAAGTGATGTATTTGAATTCCCACACTGGCAACAGACTCGTTTAATGTCAGAATTAAATTGAGGAGTCTTTAAGAGAAACAGTGTTTGGTATATGAGAACAGAAAGAGTTAAAACAGGTCTTTCAATTTAAAGCAGACTTCCTAACAGTGTTTACATGTGAGGGGAACTCTGTTAAGCAACAAGTTGGGTTTTCTGTCTTTTGGGTGTGTTTTTTTTTTTTAATCTTCATTGGAAAACACATGTTAAGTGAAATTATAAAGTGGGTTCGATTTCTACATGATAAGAGAATCCCAGATTCCTCTATGAAGGAAATGTTCATTTTGAAAGGGCCCTTTATAGCCATTTATTCTCTGACCTCAGTACTCCCTGTAGGGCATTCGCAAATCTCTGTGATTTCCGCTAAGGAAGGATCCCTAAGGAGCTTGTCATGTGGTGTGGCCTGATCCAGTATTAGTTGTTCTCAAGGAATGACATGAGAGTGAGTAAAGGAAGCACTTTGTGAGGCAAGAGAAACTACGTCCTGGGTGCTGGGGAGTTCCACATTTTTTCCTTCTTTCTTTCACTTGTCCCAACAAATAGTTATTGAGCTCACTGTGTATGAGGCTTGGTGCCAACACAAGTTCAAGGACTAAAGTTCAGTTTCCAGATGGGACATTCCTTTTAGTTTTCCAGCATTTTACATTTTATGTTTATTTAAGGGGTGGGTTTTCTATTAGACCTGCCCTTTCCTTTTTCCTTTTCTTGGGTTAAAAGAAGTAGTTTTACCTTTTACCATGAAGCTGATTTGTCAGGCCTCATAATACCTTAGGTGGTTTGCATCATTTTCTTCTGGGTAGAATAGAGCACTGACACATTAAATGACTTGCATCTGTATTTTGTTTTGTTGAGCTTTGTTAAGCATACTTGTTTTTTTGTTCTGGAAAAATGATTAAACCATAATGATTTCAAAGTGTCAAACAACAGGAACCATCTTACTCCTTTCCTTTCTCATTTCTGAGGTTTCAGTTAAATGCTAAGAGGCATTCAGACTAGAGAGCCACTAAACGGTTCAACTCAGCATAAATATTGCAGCAGACCAGGAACTAAGTGCTGTGAGGAACCATGATTCTGGTGGCCTCATTAAGAATCATGGCCATTGTGGGGGGGGGGGCGGAATTCCAGCAGCCAGCTTATTTTTTTTCAATGACACTACCTAGCCTGCATGTAAACTAATGACATACAAGTGTCTTTTAAAAACCTTCATGAATCTTAATTTTAAAAGTGCTTAGTATGGATTTTAATTTTTTTATAGCACAAGAATTTGAAGGAAAAAATCATTCTATGTGGAACAAACACTGTGGTTTAATAAGGGTTATATGATCTACATGTATTAAAACTACAGTACAGTGAGGCATTATCTAAAAAGTCCAGCAGTGGTTCCAAAGAAGCCAAACCAAACTTGACTTAAGAACTCTTTAGATCTGGCTCTCTGAGCTGCCCATCATATATATGTTTATAAATGTCTGAGTTTTAAAATCTTTGCAGCATATTTTTCACAGCCACAACGTAAACAGCCATTGGAAGTGGGAGTCTATTTAAGTTCTGCTTGCCACTTGCTCAAGTTTCAGTTTTCCCCTGTAACTTTTTGGATAAGAGGTATGATCTCAAAATTTCATCATTTATATATTGCACTAAAAAGTAACTTGACCATGAAACTCCTTTCAAGATGGAGGGAGAATAAAGACACCTCTGGCATAAAATTCTGTTTTCATTTTTGGACTACGTAATTTAGCACAGGCCTGACCTGACCATTTCAAATTGGATGCTGGAAAAATACTGATCAAGACTTTGTGAAAAAGATAATGGAAAACAGAGACCTGTTAGTAAAGCCATGCAGATAGGAAGTGATTTTCAGCCCCAAGAGGATTTGGTATCATCTATGGCTCGTTTTAAACTGAAGTAGCATCTGCCCTTGTGGATTTTGACCATTCTTTTGATTTAACACAGAAGAGGGTTTGTTCTACCTTTAAAAGCACATCCTCCCCACCCCAACCCCTCCTGAACAAGTGGCTGCTAAAACAAGACTGGGGTTGTTTTCTTACTGAAAATCCAGTGTTTATCCAGTCCTTCCCTTTTCAAGTTCTGAGTTTAGTTAACCTAACAACAAAACACATAACCCTCTAATTTTTCACAGAGCAATAAAAAGCAAAACAGTTGGTTTCTCTGATCAACATTATTTCCAGTATGAAAACAAAGATATGACTCCTAGTCCTTTGAAATATTTATAAACTGTATTTTTGAACTCTAAGATTCTAGAGTATGCTTCTAGAGTAAAGTAAGAAACCGTGGTTCAAGTAATGTATGCAAAGCCCTTGGAGAAGGGGTATCTCTAGTGTGGACAGAGCACAAATGTTGTCTCAGGCGAGTTGAATGATTCGCTTTCCCCTCTCACTATATTTTCGGAAATGAAACACCTACTGCTTTCATACTCAGAAAATATAGAAATCTCCCTATTAAAGCCTTCACACACAGATCGGATAAGCAAGGCTTTTCTTCTCCTACAGTAGATGCAGCCCTACTACACATTCACGATAAAACCATCCTGCCATCAGTTGGGTTATGTTTTAAATATTTTGAATTAGGTCTCATTACTACCAATTTCCTTGTAGAACAACAATTAGGTTTTCATAATTACACAATTATGAACATTTAGCTTCTTTAAACTTCTATTCTACACAAAATATATGCCCAAGGGGGGAAAAAAAAGAAGTTATATCACAGAGTTTAATTTCAACCACCTGGCATAACAATGAAAGTGTCAGACATTCTGAAAATGCCCTAGAAATAATGAATGAATTCTTAATGCTTCCCCCTCCACTGCCCTTTTCTTTTTCAAGATTAGAATTTACTAGAGAATAGGTTTTTGAAAATAAAGTTTCCTTTTTGGAAAACGGCCTACATTCAGAAATGTCTAAGAACAAGTATTTTTTTTTAAAAAAAAAAAACCAACTAATAAATAATCATAAATCAAAATACATTAAAATAAAATTACAGTACATCATCGCTCCTAGAAGGTCCACCGCTCTAGAAGTTCCTTTCAAAGGTTCATAAATAAAGCTTCTGGACTCAAAATCGTTTCCTGCATTGTGATGCAGAGAATGCAGAAAACTAAGAAGAATTCCAAGTTATCAGTCGGGTGACGTCCAAGCTACTTGGTCTCAGGCGGGGCGGGGAGAATGTTTTGTTTTCCATCGAAGTGAAGACAATGGAAAGATGCTCGTCCCACTTCCTTAAGTCCTCAAAACCTGGAAAGAAATGACACGGAATGAAGTAGGTGGCTCAGAGTCCTCAAATACCCAGTTCTCTTCGGGCCAGTCGGCGGACAAAGCGTGCTCGGAAAGACACCAGCATCGCTCCCTGGAGTGCCCAGACACGGTCCAGTGGCGCTTGTGACACGGCGAGAGGAGCGGCGTCGCCGGGGAGCGCAGCAGGGAAGGCGTGCGGGGTAGCGCGGGCGGGGAGGCCGTGGGCGAGGCCGCTGTGCCCGGCCACAGTCCCCGCGCCCTACCCTCTGGCCCGGCCTCTCCTGGCTCCAGCTCGTTTCCCTTCTTTCTACCTCCCCAGAAACTTGGAATAACTCATCATTTTTCCACCCAAGAGCCAAACCCGTGAACTCCTTTCTCCTCCTCCTAGAGCCGCGACACCCACTCCTCGGAACGGCCCTCGGTAGCGGGAGTTGCCGGGACCTTACCTCGTCGGCCCGGGTGCTGCCCCCTTCAGGCCGAGTTGGACGTGCTGCGGAGAAGCCGGTGGCCGTGCGGCTGCGAGAGCGGTTGTTGGTGCGGGTGCGGTAGTTGGTGCGGGTGCGGGTGCGGGTGTGGGTGCGGGTGCGGGTACGGATGGAGTTGCGGGGGCTGCGGCTGGAGCTGAGTCTGAGGCTTGGGTTGGGGCTGCGGCTGAGATTGGGGCTGGGGCTGGGGCTGGGGCTGGGGCTGGGGTTGAGGTTGGGGCTGGGGCTGCGGCTGCGGGGGCTGCTGCTGAACCAGGTGCTGCTGCTTCTGCCGCGTGGACTTGACCGCCAGGATCGCCTGACGATTCTTGTACTGCACCATCTGCAGCGTGATCTCGGCGTTCCAGCCCTGGTCCTGTGGGCATCGAAAGTCGATCTCCTTGCCCTCGGTCATCACCACAGTGAAGTACATATACTTGCCCTTGCGCTCTACGCAGTCCACGGTCTTCATGTTGGAAAAGTGCAATTCCTTGAGCTTGACGGGCGGCTCGAGGCTGGCCACGGCGGGGCCTCCGGGTTGGGACGGTTCGGCCGGCCCCTGTCCCGGCTGGGGCTGCTGCTGCTGCTGCTGGTGCTGGTGTTGCAGCTGCTTGGGTGGGATGAGCAGCAGCCCCTCCTCGGTGAGGATGCAGCACTTTTTCTTCCAGAGCTGCAGCAACCCGTCGCTTCGCTTCTCCAAGACACCCTCCTTCAGCGCCTTGCAGCCGCTGCTCTCCAACATCCTATCGGCATAGGGGGGGCCGCCGCTCGGCTCGGCCTCTCCGCTTCCAGCCGCCCGGGCCCGGGGCAGCAGCAGCCGCCGCGCGCCGTCCTCGCCCCAGCGGCTCCCGCGGCCGCCCGCCCGGAGCGCGCAGAGGAGGCTGACGCGGAGGAAGCAGAGCGGCCGCGGCTCGGGGTCCGGGCAGAGGGGCAGCCGCGTCCTGGTGCGCCACAAGGTCCCGCAGCCGCGAGCCGCCGGGCCTCTGCCGTCCTCTTGCGAGCGCTCACTGAAGGGCACTGGCCGGGCCCCCTCGCGGCGCTTTTGAATGGGCCATCCCCCCCACCCCCGAGTGACACCCAGCGGAAAAGGCGGCTCCTGGCGCCCGCACCGCGGGGGAAAGCCCAGCTCCGAAAGGCGCTCTGCCGCGGGCGCACGCCTCATTAACTTGGGCCCTTTCCAAAGCCGGTCGCGTCCACGCCCCCCGCGTCCCTTGCTCCGCCTCTCACCGCCCACTCGCTTCCGCGCTCCTTCCCCGGGATGGCAGCAGGGACCCAAGCCCCGGAAACTCCTCTCTTTTGCCAGGGGCGACAGCCGAGGGCGCCCCAGCTGCCCGGCGACAAATGCCGAGGCACAGAGGGCGCTGACAGGCCATCCCCACCGTCCCGCTTCTCCCCGACCTGCTGTCTGCTGAGAGCCTCAGAAATGGAAGATGGGGCTGCGAGGCGGGTACGGCTACCAGACAGTGCCTGGGACGCCACGCTGTCTCTCTGCCCTCGGGAACCAGCCCTGGGGATCCGCGATCCCGCAGAGCCAGTGTCCTGGCCAGGGCGAGCAAGGAGGCTGGGGATGAGGCTCATGTGCCACCGAGTCCCCGGGAAGTGTGCCTACCCGGACTCTACGTGCACATCAAAGGCCGAGAGGACACAGTGTCTCACATTCGCTCACCGTCATTAACTAGGTATCCTTGGCACCGAGAGGGTGCTTGTTAAAGCAATAGCGCTACAGTCTGTCCCTTTTGGAAGGGGTAGAGGAAGGTGACCCACTTCAGATGGCATCTCGCCTTCCTTTTCTCTTCCAGCAGTGCAGGGGCTAGCCTACCTTCATCTGGGACACAAGCTCTCCAGCGTCCTTCTGGACTTATCCGTGCAGCCTGCCACATCTCAAAACAGTTTAACTACTAATCCGGGAACTGTCCCGTCCTGAGAGAACCCACTTCAAGGCACAGCACAGCCCTTTAAACAGCAGATTGGCTTCTGCGGGTCCTTCGCTTTGCAAACATCTCACGGGCCAAATCTGTTTTGTAGTCTTGTGAGCTGGGGAAGGTAACGCTGTACTCGCCCCTAGCTCTCTCCTGCTCCCACATTCAATTTCTATAGAAATTCTGGGAGACAAAGGAGAATAAAGAGCACAAACCGAAACCAAACCTCTTTTGGGGGAAAATTCATCCATTACGTAAACACAGACCCCCAACTACGTATGTTCCCTAAGGATATAAAGAAGAATCACATGAAGAACCGGAGGTGGACAAGCCAGAGTTGGCCAAGGTGAGAGGAAAGGCTGCGATTTATGCCTAAGAAGGAAGAAGGGAGAGAGCTTAGCTTATCTGCTAGATTCATGTGGCTGGAACAAAGAACTCAATAGGGGAAAAGAAGTGAGTGATGAGCTTGAAGAGCAGAGCAAGAGTCAAATCCTTTGTGCCATGCTAAGAAATTCAAAGTTAATCCCAAGGCAGTCGAGAACAAAGGGTAATTTTTAAGAGTCCTGAATCTTAATCTAAGGAACAATGTTTTAACAAACGGGACAATTCCAGCACAATCCTGAGTCCTGCTGAATTGTACGTGGCAGGTTCTCAGAGCCTTCACATTGTTAATGGATTAGCAGTCTTTTAAGGGAAAAGGAAATTATTAAAGTTACATAAAGATTTCTAGTAAGATTATGAAAGAACAATTCTCTATACCAAAAACAAACACTACACCTAACATCTCAGTTCTTTCCTTGCCTTTGTAGGACAAGTGAACTTTCCAGAGAATTTCTACGTGACCAGCTGTTCATCTTAACAGAATGCTATTCTTCAGTTCATTTGGAAAGGATACTTTCTTTAAGTGTGTAATTCAGAGTCCCCGAGGGCAGGTGTAGTTGGGAAAGACATTTCATACGGAAAAATTAAACAATACAAACTTGACCGGGTAAAAAACAAGACGTAATCTGGAAGCCCAAGCCATTTCCTTAGGAGAAACTCAATATATTTGGAGTTATCTAACCTGCAGTTTGTCAAGATACAACAAATGCAGTCTATCTAAATTACTTCAGAATATCTCACCAAGAAGCCTGGTTTTCAAAAGCACTTATTTTTATTATAACTAGAGACTTTAAAACTCAGAATTTCCTGGTGGGTATTTCACGACTTTGTGACCAGCTCAGAAGTACAGTGTGCTCTCTGACCACAGTGCACGGATTATTGGAAATCTCAGCAGTATACAAATCTTGTCAATTGGTGACAACTTTGATCATAATTTCAACAGTCACCACCAATTCACAAAACCGGTCATATTGGCAATGAGATAAATTCACAAAAGATGAATTGTAGGAAAAAAACTGTTTCCAACACTATTAAGCTTAGCTGTAGATGTAGTGAAAACCTATGAACGTTGCTTAAAATTTACTAGTTAGAAAGCTAGCTAACAAAATCATTGCTTTGGTAAACAAATTTGAAATGGCCAATTCAAATTGCACATTACGTCTGGCTGCATCAAGTTGTCTAGTCATATCTGACAGACGATCATTTGCTCCTCCGGGATACAGTTCTTCACTTGGCTTCAAGGACATTCCTCTTAGTTTTCCTTCTACTTCCCTGGTTACTGTTTCAGTCTCCTCCACAGGTTCCTCCTCTTCCCCCCAATCTTTTATTCGAGAGTTCCAGAGCTCAGTTCTCGGTTCTTCTTTATCTACATTCACTGCCTTGTTGATCTCATCCAGTCTCACCATTTTCAATAGCATCTATGTGCCAAAGACTCCCAAGTTTACATCCAACTGCTTATTGCCAAAGAATAAAACAAAGACTACCGAAGTTTAAAAAAAAACCCACCAAAAACTAATATGCCAGGCAAGAGAATACATACTAGTGAAGACGTTCACTGAGTAGTTCACTAAACGGAAAAGTCTGAGAGGATTTTAGGTCATAGAAAGCAGGGTTCATAAAGCTTTGGCTAATAAAAAAACCTTGGGAAACTGGATAGGATAGAGACCGTAGGTTTATATACGATGGGTTAAAACAAATTCCTCAGTGGAACTGGTTCAGTAAGGGTCTGGAGTCACGTTCATGGTTTTTTTTTAACAGCTTTAGCTGGTTAGGATGGCTCTAGTGAAAAACAGCCTTGTCTTGCTTGATATGTTATTCCAGGCCAGTATTACTGTAAATTGAAAATTTTCCTTTTACGCTTCTCTACGGTACATTTGGGTATCAGAGAACTTAGATGTATGTGCTCCCAAGCTTATCTCCTCACTGATTGATCTCTACCTGCAGCCCCCTTCTCAGTTGATGGCACTTCTATCTGTACAGTTGTTCAGGCCAAAATCTCGGAGCAGCAGTGCCCTACAATCAGCCAAGTGGCCCTCACCAAGACCTGAGCTTTAGAAGAATCAAAATGACATGTCTATCTGGAGCTCATACCTATTCTAGACTACACTCTAGGTACTCAGGATTCCAAATACCCTGCCTATAGGGCCTTGACATTTGCAGGGCCTGCATTCTATCACCAGTGCGTGTGTTGGTACGTAGGGGGAGAGGATTTTGAAGACACAGGATAGGATGTCCACGCAATATGCAGGAGGCCCCTTGCCATACAATTCAGAGCCAGGGATGGGAAGAGAAGGTGGGAACATGGGCTCTGCTCGCAACTGTTCTGGCACTGGGCTTTAAGAATCTGAAATTCAAACCGGGTCCTCCAGGTACTTTTGAAGGTATATTTGTCAAGATCGGAGTATTGAATGTATTTTCACTTAACAAAACTTCCAAATATTTAAGCATTGGTGTCTTCATTGTACTCTGGCCCCAGGACTGCAAGTGTTTAGAAGCCTACCTTGCAATACTCCTTTACTCATTTCTTTTTGATACAAATCAAAAACAACCCACAAATTGAGTCAGGGAATCCCATCAGGTAAGCCTTCAAACTACATCTATATTCCATCCATTTTTACCCACTTCCTTACCAACCTGATCCGAATCACCATCACCTCTCCTCTGCAGTGGCCTTCTAATATGTCTGCCCGATTCTAACTTTGTTGTCTTAGAATCTATTTCAATACAGCAGTTGGGGTCATCCTAATCACTTTCTTCATCTTTGCTCAAATGGCTTCTCAATGAAGTTTATCCCAGTCACTCTAAAAATGGCAACCATCCAATTCCCCTTAATTTTCACTATAGCATGTATTACCTCCTAACATATCATGTTTCCCCGAAAATGAGACCTAGCCGGACAATCAGCTCTAATGTGTTTTTTAAGACCGGGTCTTATATTAATTTTTGCTCCAAAAGACGCATTAGAGCTGATTGTCCGGCTAGGTCTTCTTTTCAGGGAAACACGGTAATGTATTACGCCTATTGCTTATTTCTGTCCTCCCTTGTATAGAACATAAGCTCTTCAAGAGGGCAAGGATTATTGATGCCAATCACCTAGAACAATTCTTGGTACATAGCAGGCACTCACTCCATGGAGAAATTTAATTTGAATTAGAAGCTCCTGTTATAAAAAGAAAATCAATGTCTTTAAATGCTTTGGGCAACTTTTCATAATATATCCTACTTTAAAATTTTTTCAAACTGTAGTAAGACTATGAAGAAACGTCCAAAACCAATACATATATGGTACAATTTTGTTTTAATGGTAACTACTACACGTGCTAAGCCGCTCTCTGATTCTTAAATGCTATTTATTCTATAGGTGCTACCTAAAATAAGTCCTACAAACCTTTCCTTTTCAAAGCAACATACAATTTAATATTGTGAGGTAGTTACATAAACTATCACCCTATTGTTTTCTAGTAAGAGTAACAAAAACTGATGAGAAACACAGTAATGGAACTGAATTGGTAGCAATTTCTTACTTAGCAGTTAAGTGGTCCATTGATTGATACTGGCTTAAAGATATTTAACAGAACTTCAAATTATTAAGTATTTACTTTCATTTTCAACTAGATTACAAGATCATAAAGTCTTTAATCTATAAACTTCACAATTTGCAATATACAGTAAAAACCCATGACAATGATTATAAGTAAAGGTTTGGATGGAGCGAAGTTCAAGTGTCTCAAGAAATAGTTAAAAGCCAAATAGTCTACGAAAATGTCAGGTTACCCTCATCAGTGCATAGACCCACGTTCAAACAGCAATTTAGACTTCTTAGCCATTCATTTCTTCATTATTAAATGCTATACAGTAGAAATCCATCATAAAGACTGTAACTTCCAAAATGCCGAGTTGAAAATGTTAATTCTCTTCAATTGAATACGGAACTATCCGACTTCTCAGGTGCATGGGCCAAGCCGCCTTACTACTTGGTGAACTGACGCCTCCTAGTGACCAATTTGTATAACACAGCTGAGATCAAGTCAGAAGTCAATGGTGTTTAGTGCTGTATTCAGGCGTTTTTAAAACCCACTTGTCATTACAACCCACTTGTAGATCAAGGACTGTTTATCAGCTGTCTTTTCTATTCTGCCAATAGGCTAATTCATGTTCTCATCTCTCATTTATGCTCTTGTAATAGCCCAACTACTTGAAACCACCTATTCCTAAAATGATAAAACTTTTAGTCACCTCCCACTGTATTTAAAAGAACATTCCAATTTCTTACCCCGGCATGGAAAACCCTACACCAGATTAAGTCCTACTGGCCTTTACAATTTTAGATTCTCCTTCCACTCAACCCTAAGTGAGCTCCAGTCACTATTTACTTGTGTTGATAGCTTTGCTTTCCCAAATCTTAACATTTTGTTCTACCTCAGATTTCTTTTGGCTAATTCCTCCCTAACCATATTCCACTACTTCCAATGTGATCAGCAGTTAATATCTTGCTTGAGTGTTTTCATCATTGTATCTAGAAAGCGGATGATGGACTCTGATTGACATTAAACAGAAGTTTAAAAAGTTAGTTCTAGCTGGAAATATATTGCTATTATTCAAAACAGGGTAGGCAGGATGAAGAGACATTTCATTTCAGATGTTCAAAAAGTAACTGAGTTCAGGAGAGTCTGGTGATGCATTAGATACTTGTTAGGGTATATTAGCTTTGAAGTGGCAAATTAAAATGAGTGGGTAAAACGGAGCAGGGGTTCGGCTCTTTTTCTTTGCCCTAAGTTCCACACACGAGATGGGAGCAAGGAGAGGAAGTTTGCCCAATGAAGGAAACTGAGAAGAACCAATACTATGGTTTCACAAAACTGCTATTACCAAGTATTGACACTGACTTCTGCGACTTCAGGGGTGGCAGCAGATTCCAGTGACTGACAGTGGAAGCACCGGTGAACTTGTTTTAAGTTCACTTTGAGTATTGCCATAGCTGAGAAACATCCAAGCCTTTGTCCTCCACTAAGAGCCCCAAAGCACGGAATAGCTTTCCCTAAGTCCTCTTCTACTCCAACAAGGTAAATGCTCCTGCTGTTTGCAACTCAAGTATCTTATGGATAGCCACTTGGGCAAATCTCTCCACTTAACGGACTTGATTCCAAGGGCAACGCTCTCTTTTGCAGTCTTCTGTTACAACATAGCACGCAGTATGAGAACAGACTATTCAATTTGGTCATTATTGATATCTGTAAAAGAAAAAAATTCAGTAAATGAGCAAAGGCCTTTTTCTAGGCATTAGAGGAAGAAAAGTAGCAGTGAACATGGATAATTATTTTCAAAAGTTTGAGGACGGGGCGGCGGGATGGTTCAGTTGGTTAGAGCGCGAGCTCCCAACAAGGTTGCCAGTTCAATTCCCACATGGGATGGTGGGCTGGCTGCGCCCCCTGCAACTAAAGATTGAAAACGGCGACTGGACGTGGAGCTGAGCCATGCCCTCCACAACTAGATTGAAGGACAACTTGACTTGGAGCTGATGGGTCCTGGAAAAACACAGTTCCCCAACATTCCCCAATAATAATAATAATAATAATAATAATAATAATAATAATACTCAAGGATGCTATAACAAATTTGTAAATGGTAAGTTTACGGTAGAAAAGGACCTCAGGTTTGTTGGCCAAGGACTGGAGTATGGTTGTTGCTTCAGATTAGAGAATGTCAGAGCACCAAAGAGTGAAAGGGATGAAAGAATTCTGTACGGGAGCCAGCCCCAGAAAGGTAGAGGGATGCTTGTACCAAAGATAGAACTCAGGAAATCTTCTGACAAGCTGCCACACTGGTTCTCAAAAACCTATTGGAAAAGGCAAAACCCCATGTTAGAGACAACAAAATCACCACACAGTTCTTAACAACTACCTGACTCAAATAAATCATTGTTATTAGAATAACTTAGCACCCCTTAACAGCTCAGAAACTAGAACCTGTTGCAATTGCTTCTAACGAGATTCCAGTTACACCTTTAAGTCATTGTCCCAACCTCATTAGTGTATGCATGGTTCTAGGAAAGGTAACACACAAGACAAAGTGAAAAGCCTTGAGGACTCCAGTCAGAATGCACCTTTTGGGCTGCATTCCTTAATTACCGTTCCGGGGCCCATTTACCTACTTTTGAAATAGT
The DNA here is from genome assembly GCF_964194185.1 of Rhinolophus hipposideros. Lineage (NCBI taxonomy): Eukaryota > Metazoa > Chordata > Mammalia > Chiroptera > Rhinolophidae > Rhinolophus > Rhinolophus hipposideros. The sequence goes on from NC_138055.1 coordinate 71,010,646, forward strand.
TCTTTGCCTCATGTGTTCCAGGAAATTCTCCATCAAATAATCCTTTTGTAAACCTGAAGTTCTTCATTATATGTGGCCAACGTGCTTGCCAACCCAACCTCCACTATCCAATTCCAAACAAATTCAACTTTGGCTCTAGATGTCCAGGTCTCCATCCACCAGGCAGCCTTTTGGGTGCTGTAAGCATACATCATAGGCTCTTCCTTAAAGATGGTTGGATGCCAGGACTCTTTTGCCTCTTTCTGCCCCATGCACTGCCTAGATAGAACCTGGACATGGCAGTGAAGAGCCGCAGCAGCCATTTCAGACAATAAAGCAACTTTAACTGGAAGAAGCCATATGCCGAGGACAGCAAAGCAGGGGATGGAAGCCTCTTTCTCTAACTCTAAAATGAAGTCCAGTTTAATTCTGGTCTCTAAAAGATATGATATTCTGAAATCTCTAGCTTCAAGAAAGTGCCTATTTAACCACTATTTGTGCACGTAGGAATATCTGCAAGGAAGCCAGGGCGGGGGCCTCTCAGAGCAAGTAGGATAGGCAGAGGCCAAAGAAATACTGACTCCAACTTGTGGCCTTGTTATTTAACTTCTATCCTTACATATAGAGAGGGAATTACCATCCTCAAAGTAAGAAGATTAAATAGAGGATAATCCCTATTATCTTAAATGGTTAAATGCCCACATGGGTCCTTCAAAAATGTTTATTAAAATACATAACGCTATAGGAGCGGGGGCAGTGACATGGCGACTTGGACACGTTTGTCGCGCGGCTGTGCACCGCCCACACGATACAGCATTTCACAATCTAAACTGGCATTCAAGAGCAAGGCTCCTGACTACAGGTTCAAGATGGCAGAGGAAGATCCCAGGCTCAGCTCTTCTCATTGACACCAGAACTACACCTTCATATAGAACAGTTCTCTCTCGGAGAATGACCTTGACTAGCAGATTTCCTACAACTAAGGATATAAAGAAACCACACTGAGATGGGTAAGAGGGGTAGACTCAATCCAGTCAGGACCCACCCTGCCCTGACACCCCACGTAGTGACCCACAAGCGGGAGGGATATCACAAACCAAGTCCCACCCCCCAAAGAGCAACAGGTCCCAGACCCAGCCCGGGGGACCTGCAATGCATGGGGAAGAGGAGCCCCTTAACATCTAGCTTTGAAAAACACTGGGGCTTATGTCTGGGAGTCAAACAATTGCAGGAAACCAAGGTTGCACTCTTTCTAGGTCCCAGGGCAGAGGCAGCAGTTTAAAAAGAACCTGGGTTATACGTGAAAGTGACACAATGATTAATCTCAGTGTGTTGGAGGAGCAGGGATCTGTTCACTTTCTCCAGGGACAGAAGTGCTGGTGGGTGCCATGTTTTTTTCCTTTCTTTGCTCTCCTTCCACCTACCTGATCTGACACTGGCAGGCACCATTTCTCACACTCCTCACTAACCTTGCGAACACTGTTCACCCCACACTGGCAATTCCCTAAGGACCCACCCCAACGAGCACCCCTCCAAAATGGCTCCTGCCCTGCCGCATCCAGTGCGCAGCCTCAGCCGTCACTGGTATCCTCAAAGCAGCCTCGCCACACCTGATGGGCAGCCTGTCAGCACCAGCGCACAGCAATGTGTCTGCAACCACTGAAGTTGGGCCTCACAGCCAACCACACCAGAGGTCCGTCCTGCACACCAGAATGCCAGCAGCAGCAGCAGTCAAACCCACCAGCCAGCTGCACCAGGGGGGCTGCGCTGCACAGAAGCGCACCCACAGCAGTTGTGGTTGAGCCTCACAGCCAGGGACCAGCCTCGCTGGCCAGTGCGTCGACAGCAGTTGTGGCCCACCTACAACAGGCCACACTAGTCCACACAGGGAACATGTCTGGACCACCTGGTTCTGGTGACTGGACAAAGGGTTTGGGGGGGAGGGGGGGATTGCACCGCTGTGCCCCACAGGACACCTACTACATTAGGCCACTTTTTCAAGACCAGGAGATCTACCTAATACACAGAAACAAACAGGGAAAATGAGTGAGGAGACAAAATAATGTTCCAACCAAAAAAGTAAGACAAAACCCCAGAAAAAGAACTAGACGCTGGTAAGCTGTCTACCAGCTAGACTTCAAAGTAAGTCATAAAGATGCTCATCAAACTCTGCAGAACAGTGGGTCAATGCATTGAGAACTTCAAGTGATAAATAATGTAAAAAAGAACCAATTAGAAGCGAAGAATATAACTGAAGTGAAAAATACTCTAGAGGGAATCAACAGATCAGATGACGCAGAAGAATGTATCAGCTGTCAGGAAGACAGGATAGTGGAAATTACCCAATTGGAAGAGCAAAGTGAAAAAAGAATTTAAAAGAATAAGGATAGCACAAGGGAACTCTGGGACATCATCAAGCATACTAACATTCATATCATAGTTGTCCTGGAAGGAGAAAAGATCAAGAGATAGTAACCTATTTGAAGAAATAATAGCTGAAAACTTCCCTAACCCGGTGAAGGAAACAGACATCCAAGTCCAGGAAGCACAGAGAGTCCCAAACAAGATGAACCCAAAGAGGCCCACACCAAGGCACAGTATAATTAAAATGTCAAAAGTTAAAGAGAGAATCTTAAAAGCAGCAAGAGAACAACTAGTCATGTACAAGACTATTGGCTGATTTTTCAACAGAAAATTTGCAGGCCAGAGGGAGTGACAATATATTCAATGTGATGAAAGGGAAAAACATACAGCCAAAAATTCTCTACCCAGCAAGGTTATTGTTCAGAATTGAAGGAGAGATAAAGAACTTCCCAGACAAGCAAAAGCTAAAAGAGTTCATCACCACTAAACTGGCATTACAAGAACTTTTAAAGGGAATTCTTTAAGTGGAGAAGAAAAGGCCATAACTAGAATACATGAAAGAAAAATATTCTTACTAGTAAAGGCAAACACATATAAAGGTAGTAGGCAAACCATTTGTAAAGCCAGTATGTACAGAAAATGACAAAAGTACACATGTACCAATAATTCCTTTAAATGTAAATGGACTGAGAGCTCCATTCAAAAGACAGGGTGGTTGAATGGGTTAAAAAAAAAGACTTACCTATACGCAGCCTACAAGAGACTCATTGCAGATCTAAATACGCACAGACTGAATAAGATAGTCTATGCAAACAAATGAAAACTGGGGTAGCAATACTTGGACAAAAGAGACTTTAAAACAAAGACTGTAACAAGAGACAAGGGTAAGACAATGATAAAAGGTTCAATCCAACAAGATTACACTTGTAAACATCTCTGCACCTAACATAGGAGCACCTAAATACATATAGCAGATGTTAACAGACATAAATGGAGAGATTGACAGTAACACAGTAATAGCAGGGGATTTAAATACCCCACTTACATCAATGGATAGATTATCCAGGCAAAATCAACAAAAAAACATTGGCTGTGACATATTAGACTAGATGGACTTAATAGATATGTACAGAGCATTCTCTGCAAAAACAGTACAATACGTCTTCTTTTCAAGTGCATGCGAACATTCTCCAGAATGCATCACATTAGGCCACAAAATAAATGTCAATAAATTTAAGACTGAAAAATATGAAGCATCATTTATGAACACAATAGTATGAAACTAGAAGTCATAAGAACACTGGAATAAAACGTGGGAGGCTTTACAACATGCCACTAAACAACTAATGGGTCATGAGGAAATAAAAACTATCTTGAGACACATGAAAATGGAAATGTTACAAAATCTATGGGACACAGCAAAAGCCTTTGTAAGGGGGAAGTTTATAGCAATAAATGTTTATAGCAATAGAAGCCTACCTACCTCAAGAAACCAGAAAAATCTCAAATCTAAGCCTAACACCTAAAGAACAAAGCAAGCCCAAATATTAGTAGAAGGAAAGAAATAATAAAGACCAGAGAAGTAAATGAAATTAAGTTGGTGACCTCACTCTGCCTTTACTACAAAGCTTTAGTAATCAAAACAATATGGAACTGACGCGTGCGCGCGCACACACGCACGCACGCGCGCGCACACACACACACACACACACATACACACACTCAATGGAACAGACTAGAGCCCAGAAATAAACCCATGCTTTCACAATCAATTAAATTTACAACAAAGGAGGCAAGAATATGCCATGGAGAAAAGTCTTCAGTAAACGGTGTGGAAAAACTGGACCACTCTTACACCATATACAAAAATAAACTCTAAATGGATTAAAGTCTTAAAAATTTAAGACCTGAAACCATAAAAGTTCAAGAAAACATAGGCAGTGTGCGTTCAGTGTTAAAAATATAGTTTGGAATGTGTCTCCTTGGGCAAGGGCAACAAAATAAAAAATAAATGGGAATACATTAGACCAAAAAGTTTTGCACAGCAAAGGAAACCATCAACAAAATGAATGGGGGAAGATATTTGCAAATGATGTATCTGTTAAGGGATTAATATCCAAAATATAAAATCAACTCAACATAAAACAAACCCCAAATAATCCAATTCAAAAACTGGCAAAAGATCTCAATAGACATTTTTCCAAAGACCCATCCACTGCAGACACATGAAAAGGTACGTAACTTCACTAATCAGGGAAATGCAGGTAAAAACCATGACGATATCACTTCACACCAGTCAGAATGGCTGTCATCAAAAAGATAAACAAGTGTGGGCAAGAATGTGGAGAAAAGGGAATCCTTGAGCACTGTTGGTGGGATTGTAAATTGGTGCAGCCAATATGGAAAACAGTATGGAGGTTCCTCAAAAAATTAAAAACTACCATACAATTCAGCAATTTCAGTTCTGGGCCTTGATCCTAACCAAAAAAAAACTGAAAAAAGATATATGCACCCTTATGTTCATCAGAGTATTATTTACAATAGCTATGACATGGAAGAAACCTCAGTGTCCATTGATAGATGAATGGCTGTATTACACACACATATACATACAATGGAATATTACTCAGGCATAAAACAGAATGAAATCTTGCTATTTGTGACAACATGGGTGGACCAAGAGGGTATTATGCTATGTGAAATAAGTCAGAAATACAAATACTATGTCATTTCAGTGGAATCTAAACAAAATAAACAGACTTAGATACAGAGAACAATAAGTTGCCAGAGTGCTGGACAGTGCATGTAATGTACAAAAAAGGTGAAGGGGATTAAGAGGGGCAAACTTATAAAATAAGTCATGCAGGTGTAATGTACAGCTCAGGGAATAGTCAGTATCGCAATAACTTTGTACAGTGAGATGATTACTAGACTTCTCATGGTGATCACTTCGTTAGGTATATATATACACGTGTTAAATCAGTATTGTACACCTGAAATATGTTACCTATAAAGAACTTCATGTTCAAAAAAAAAAGATAATGCTATAAAAGCAAAAGTCTCACAATTTAGAGAAATATTTACTTAATGGTCACTTATACTTACCATTCTAAGGTTTCTTTACTAATAAAACTTGATTATTTTTATGATTCACAATGATGTAATTATGTGTACATTTGGGAATCTCGACTGTGCAGATAAATTCAAATGATAAAATATTCCAAGACGATAAAGTAAAACACTTTTTCTCCACATACAGGCATACAATATATAATTTAACCTTTCTTGATATTTCTGGTCATTCTGGAAGACCATTGCAACTTCCGCTATGTCAACACTATTCCGGCCAACAGTCTTTTCCAAAAAAGACAACTTATTGCCACCAGAAGATTCCAGTTCACTTTTCTAAAATCTTATCCCTCCAGCAAGATGTGGAGTCCCCTCCCATTTAACAACCTCAGTGGGTTTGTGGCTGACTCTATAACCAATAGAATACAGAAGTGATGACTTCCCAGGGTAGGTCATAAAAAGGATACACTTTTGTCTAACTCTTGGAAACTGCCACTGTCCTGTGAGGCAGTGTCTAGGTAGAGTTCTGGCTACATCCCAACTGGTTTCATTTAGCATCAATCACCTGTACAGGAGGAGCCTTCAGTAGAGTGAAAATGAACTATCCAAGCAGTCAGCAAAATACATCTTGTCAGTGGTTGAAGTTTTGGTAGTGGTTTTGTTATGCAGTACTAGGTAACTGCCACAATTACTGATATAGTCCATTCTGATAGTTCCATTGAGTTTATGAAACAATATACAGTCCAGCCGTTTTGGTTTTCCTCAATACAAATGTGTAGAAATGTGACTACAAAGGATCTTGGAGTATCTTGGTTGAGTTAGGAGACTGAACTAATGAGAATCAATCATTTTACTTGCTACAAGGCCCCATACAGTATTATGATTGGTACACTGGGAAGTTGTTCAGATAAATCCTAAGGAATCTACATATACAAAAGCTTGCTATACACCTACCACGTTCCAGGCCCAATACTGGAAGTTAGGAAACACAATAGCAAGCAAGTATCCCTAGGGTCCTTCCTGAACGGGTAGAACCAGTTCAGAACTGAAAAACAAAAGAGTGGGTATTAATTCAATAAAAAAGTGACTATGTTGAACTAGTAAGATGCGCACAAAAGACCAGTGGCAGGAAGTGAAAGAAAAAGCAGCCAAGCAAAGCTGAAAAAGAGCTCAAATGCAGGTTAGATAGGTCAGGTTGTTGATGTTCAAGTTGCTCTAAAAGTTCTAAGTCCACTCACCAAGCCAAATGAACAGCAAGACAATAGATCCAGCCTCTACTTTTGAAACATGTATTGATTAGCCTAGGCCAAGCCTAAAATTACATCTCAGGACACCTCTCCTTGTCTACCCCTAGGCTGTCCTCCAATGTCCAGGGCTCCAGGGAGATGTTAGGGCCGTGCAGAGCAGACTTACTAATGACAAGGTGGGTGTTTTGGAGCATAAGCTAGCTAATTAGACTTCATTTATTTTTACCCTAAATCACTTCTAGATTCAGCCAAAGGAAAAATAAATCAACGTATGAAGTTTTAAAAATGAATCATAAAAAAACTTTAGGTTAAGGACAGCAAATTATTTTCTTCAACTTCCATATGTATGTATATATATTTTACAACATCAAAACCCTTCAAAATGGGGGCATACATTTCTAATTATTATGCAATTTTAGTCTCTGTGGTCTTTTGTAACCAAGTATGGCACTTCCTGGCCACAAGCAATTTTATCTTTAGAACAAAAACCCACCCAATTCTGAAATTAAGTGCCAAAATCAATTTAAAAGGTGACCCCAACTAAATTCTAGTTTTTCTTATGTTAAGCGCGCACACACACGTAATCAGCTTTTAAGTACTCTTCAAGTACTCCAAGTACTAATATTCTCTGCTCACCATCTTTCACAAGATGAATCAAAACATCGAGCTGAATGAACAAGTGGTCAATAGACTCCAAAGCATTTAACCCTCCTACTACCTAATGTTATCAGCTATTTTACTATATTTTATCATATATAGTAAAATATATGATATAGTATATAAAGTAAAATAGTACATAAAATAGTATAAAAGTAAAATAGTTACCAACTATTTTACTTTAATGTTCATTAAAGTCATTTGTTTAGGAATTACAAGGTTTCAGTATAAAATTAGACCTTTCCCATTTTGATTAATTTCTTATTTCTATATAGAGCAACCTCACCTACATTTCTCAATTGGATCAGCTACTAACCCTACCTATTTGAAGGTAGTTGCAAACATGGACTAGGGTAAGACTTCGAATCCTGTGTTGGGTTAACTGAAGTATTCAGAGTGTATTTAGTTTTTGATCTATTTCCTAAGTCTGTCACCTGCAAAGGCCTAGGAACAAGGACATCCCAGAAATAAGCATATCCAGCACCCAGACTTGGTTTCTAAACACCATCCCCAATTAAAAGAACCAGGGATCCTAGGAGAAAAAGCCTAAGAAAAGCCCAGTGTTTCGGCTGAAGTACGGTAAGTGCTCAAACGATGTATACGACACAAAAGTGCAGAGGAACCAGCTTGAAAAGGATACCACTGGTCATATCTGGATGACTTAAGCATCAAAATGAATCATGATCACATCAAGATTTCCTGATTTTGATCCACTGTACTGTGATTCTAAGAATGTCTTCGTGCTGAGATATCACAGCATTGAGGGTAAAGGCACGATGCCAGAAACTTTGTCAAAGTTTTAAAAAAACACTGTGTGCATGTTCGTATAATATAAATATAGCAAAACCAATAAATGGGAATTTAAGTATAGATCTCAACTATTACAATTTCAGAGAAATTGTTAACACCAATAAAGTTACTACCCACTACCCCAAATCATGGAATTTGACTTGAAGAGGATTCCGAGTACATAACCCTGAATCCACTGAAAAAGATTCACCCCTTACTTTTGACAAGGTAGATAGACTACTTCAGACCTAGCCTTTAAATAGCCCTGAGCATAAATGCTATTACCTTCAAATGGCTCTTGTTAGTTTAGCATGTCTTAGTTTTAAAATTACCTTCATGGAAAGGTCATCCTCACTTGAATTACTCTGAACAGGTGGTTTTCCGTTTTAAAGCCTTTAAAAGGATTTCTATGGCTATGTCTTCATAGCTTGGCCCCTTGTATTTCCACCCATTCTTTCAACACCCTGAATTGCCCTAATTAAGGACCCTCATTTGTTTCCTCCATTTGTTGCTCTCTGCTCAGAGGCTCCATTCCATCCCTCACTACACAAACTCCTACTCATTCTTGAAATTCCAGTTAAAAGTTGACACAAACTGAGTATACTGGCACAAACTATTTTACCACTCCATGGAAAGTTAAGATCCACACCGCCTAACTTTAGTATGACCGACACAATTATGACTGTCAATACCATTAACTCTTGCTGAGATACGTTAACTTCTGGCACTATTTTTGATCACTTGTCCCCAGTTCCTCCTTGCTTTTAAGTTTAAAATACGTGAAGAACTAAAAAGTACTGCTTTTATTTTAAGCAACATTTTATCCTGAGTTTCAAAATCAAACAAGTGGATTAGGACTTATTTCCTTCAGTCAATTTATTATTTCTAAATTGTTACACTGTTTCTCATTTCATACTTAAGAAAATTAGTCAGTAACTTTTTTTTTAATCTAAAAAACCTAACAGCATGGTATGTCAAACAGAAGAAACACAAGATACAAAGCATGCTGTATTTTTTGAAAATATAATTAACTGAATACATCAATTAGAATTTCTCATGGATAAACACTTATCCTTAAATAATTTCACATTCCAACAAAGATGTTTGCATTTCTCTGAAGTGGTCCTTAACCAGTTCAATAAGTTGTTTTTTTATCCAAGTTATAGTTTAATACCTGGATTTTAAAACCAGTACACAAAATCACTATACAATGATTAAGTTAAATTCACTGTTATTTACATTTTCAGCTATTAGAGACTTAGGGCTTTAAGTAGCAAATTACCTAAATTATGAACACATTATTTTCAAAACAAAATCCAGTTTATAATTACCAAATATATATACAGTGCAGATTTGTTAAAAAACTAAATTTGCCATGTGAATTTTCCTTTCTAAGTTCCTATAAAGAATGTAAGCTATCCGTTTATTCTGTACACTTAAAATAACATCTCACTTGATTTAAAGTAAAAAATATAAAGGCTAATATTTTTATGAGACTAACCCACAAAAATGGACTCGAATTCTAATTCAAGCCCTGAAACCATTCAAAGTATATTTGAACATTAAATTGTTTAATATTTCTGCATGGTACAATAAGGTTTTCACAAACAATAATTCCAAGTTTTACTTTGTCAATAGAAATGGTCTACAGCTCAGATAAACCCACTATTACAAGCAACAGTAGTATAAAGTTAATTCAGTTATCTTGGGGACTTATTGTATACCAATCAATGTCATTAACCTAGTCACAGAATGAAAATATTTCTATCAAAGCCATTGTCTCCTTTTCAGGTTTATCTGTTATTAAATGAACTAAAAAAGGAAAGAGGTAGAATTCCTGCTCAATTCCATACAGTTACTTTTTTCACAAACACTAATACTGCTTCAGTGAACCAGATAAATTTATGTAATTTCTCAGAATTCTTTTAACTTCCAGACACCCATATTAAACTACAAAATAACAATTTATGGAACTGTTCTGTTTACTTACCAAAGTTGACTGACCATAAAATGTCAAAAATGTTTTCAGTGTTACTTTTTAGGTGATCATATTGGATTTTACCATTTCTAGAGGGAAAAAATGAGAGAACTTCTTGGTAGCCAGTGCCAGGACTAGAGAAAACTATAAACTGAGAATGTAATATAAAGATCAAATTTGAAACATCTCAAAAATGTCTATGGTTAGGCTCAAGTAAAATTTGTAGAACTGCGGAATTCCTTTCTAGTTTCCCAGTAACAAACTCCATTTAGCAAGATTTGGGAGGTTGTTCATAATTCGAAATTATGCAAATTTACAGGCCACCATGGTCTAACTGAAGAATAGTCTATTCTAAACATCTCTACTCTTTGTTCTTCCAAAAAACCACATATAGAAATTTTTTTTTTAAAAAAACCACCCAAAATATCACCAGTACATTTTATAAAATTAAATGCAAATTTTATTAAGGATTTCAAATTACATATTTCAAATTTCTAAAATGGAATAGAACCATTTTGGAACTGGAGAGATGGCATAGATGAACACTGATAACCCTTGAAACTCCAACTTTATTAAGAGAACAATTCCTCTGCAAACCACATCACCTTTATAACAAGACGAAACAGTATCTACTCCTTAACTTTGGCAATAGCTATTTCCTAAAGGAATGAAAAAAACAAAAGTAGTGGCTTTGCTACTTTAAGGTCATTAAAAATGGAATTCTATCTTTAGATTTAAAAAAACTTTTAAAAAAATTTCAGCTGTGTTCAAATGAGCTATAGGTCCCAAAAAAAAAAAAATCTACACAGAATGTCTAATCAAAGCAACCAAAATCATTTTGAAAATGAAGAGGAAAAACATAAGGTGCTTTCATAGCATTTTTACCCGCGACAAACTATTTCAATTGGTTAAGGATTTCCAGTAGTTAATTAAAATCTCAGGAGCAGAATGGATAGTACTATAGAAATGGCAAAATATGTTCACATTCCAAGATCGTAATACTAAATTTTCAAAATGGAAGCTCTATTACCTCTAAAAATGAATCTAATGTAATTTTACTGAGTGCAGAAACTCTAAGCTGTCCTCTAATTACAATCCAATTAGTCCACTCTCACTGTCAAAGCTTTAAGTTCACCACAAAAAATTAACAGTAATTAGCCTGAGGTATTTTAAATGTGGCTCCAGTCTCAAACTTAATGGCATTTTTTCCCCTAAAAATGGTCTTATTTCTATTTTAGTCCCATAATTCTAGAATATGCTTGTAACTAAAATACCTAAAAACAATCCTTGGACCTTTTGAAATAGTTGGTTATCCATCTAACTTGTATTAAAATAGGAGCCACACAAAGGCCAAGAGTGTTGTCTGACCAGATCCAGAATAAAGTACTTATTTCCCAGTTTATTTATCAAACCCTGGTATGAATAAAATGGTGAATATCATACTTATGATGCAAATAGGTCCAAATTGTTACGGTTGAGAAACATTTCATAAAATTTAACTTAATGTGCCTAACACATCTGTGAGGTAGTTAAGTAAACAGTACTACCCATTTTAATACACAGTAAACAGAAGCATGGGTAAATAACATGCTTACACTTGAAGCACTAAGAACGGGAATTAACCATTGAGGCCTGGGGCCCTCTCTCATTCTCACCAAAGGAAATAAAACTTAACTATTTTTAATTTTTTTAAAAAAAACATTAACATCATTGAAGATTTTGTCTCTCTTTTTTACTTTCTTATTAGGAGATGCAGTACACCTCTTTCCAAAGTTGGCACCCTTTTCTTCAACATGGTAAGCTGGGTACAATGCTTAATTCAAGCTAGGACTTTGCTTCTACCTGAATTAGTACAAAATTAAGACATTACCTTGTGAGAACTAAAATTATATTTGACATTTTTATTTTAGGCTGCAAAAACAAAAACAAGCAAACAAACAAACAACAAAAAAAACTTGAAATACGCTTGTCAAATGATGAAAATTCATCCTTTCCAGGGAAGCAGAAGGTAGACCCTACCACAAAGAAAAGATGCTTAGTTAATGGAAGTTAAATTTAAAAGTATGGTTAAAATAATGAAGCTTTACTTCTGAAAATACTACGTTTTATTCACCTCTCTGTGGCAACGAGTAACCATACTACTGAGTTAGGGTTCTTTAGTTAACTATGTCACCTAAAATACCAAAAATCCATTAATAATCTAAGTTAGTGGGTATGGGCTTACTGGAAATTCTTAACCATATACTTGTCTCGACAAGCTTTGTTTTTGTTTTTTGTTTTTTAAATGATGAATTGTCTTAGTATGAGCACTGCATTTCTAAAACTAATGAAAGGCAAAGCTAGTGCAAGCAAACAAACCCATTTCATTACCAGCTGAAAAAATACTTTGGTTCTTCAGGAAAAAAATTAGCAAAACAAAAAATGTTTCATTTAACAGTTGTGTTTATTTTCATAGCTGTAATCTAATAGTTACAGGATAAAAATACTCCAGAAGAACCAAATTATGTAGCAATGAATGAAAATGTGTAAATTTCTACATTCAACATATCTGGCAGAAAAACTAAAATTAAAATGCTAGTTAGAACAAACTGGTCTTTGAAATATCAATTCCCTTCCTTTAAAAAAAAATTCATTACTGAGTCTACCCAGAAAAGACAAACACATAGGCTGTAAGTAAATCACAGTTGTGTTTAGGCGATTACAGTGCAGGTTATCCTGAAGGCCACATACATCCTGCTTCACTGCTGCTTGCACTCTGCTGGCTTTTGATCCTTCTGTTAAAGGAAAACAACAAGTCAATCTACCTTTTTCTACCTGCTTCAGTTAACTTTTCAATAGTAATTAACTTTATTCAAAGATTAGCAAGTCACAAAAATGCTAAAATAAAGCCCAAATTTTACATTGTAGACTGAGACTCCGAGATGGAGAACAGAGGTCGTTGTTCCCAAGCACGCCTGCATGCCGATGATTTAAAAACTGAACTTTGTTTATAAGAAAGGTTGTTTTCTCTCCAAAGGAAAACTAAGACCACAAGCTGTAAAGTAATTTAAAATGCTTCTAAAAAACCATTAAAAATGTCCAAGATGACGTGCCATTAAAATAGAATCCTAGGGTTTACTTAGCCTGAAACTATGAAAAATACCAGGTCAGAAGCAAAAATAAGTTTCTTAGAAGAGGTGCACTGAAATTACATGTATGCTGAAATGCCACTGAAAGTTAATATATATATAATCTCCAGTCGATGGGCTTATTAAAGACTTTACTGGACAAACATAAAACTGTATATTCAGAAACAGCAACTCTTATTTACACCTGCCTTAAATCTAATAGAAAGCGGGACCAATTCTGCTCACCTTTGAGTCATAATCTGGATCATTTTCCTCATCTTCTTCTTCCCCTTCCTATATCAAAGTTCAAAATGCATCCATGAAGTAGGTACACAGTAGCAAGAAACGGCTCATAATGTAGGGAGAATTTAATACAAGTTACTCTATAGGTCAACAGATTTTCATGATTACAGAGTTTGGTGACAATGCAATTTAATCTGAAAGCTTCTAATATGAAAAATTTCCCAACACAACTTGAGACATCCAGACAGCTTTTATTGAAAAGATTTACTGCAGCCAACGTTGAAAAAGTTTACTGCAGCTTTTGACTTCTTCAAAGAGCTGATAACCCTGCAGCAGAACAGAATTATTTGAAATAAAAAAAATGTTCTGAGTTTCGCAATTTATTTATTGAAACCTTATACATACATTGTTTGGCTGTAGAATTCTAAAACCATAATGTTTCCAAAAATGCTTTTATTCCGTATCACAGAATAATGATTATAGCAAAGGAATACATAAGTCATTCAATTTGCTTCTCAATGTGTTAAACAGAATTATTTGCTCATTTGGTAAACATTACCTCATCCGCTTCTTCACCTTCTTCATCATACTAAAAAAAGGAAAAAGGATCAAGTTTGAATGAAGCTAACAAACATTTGAGAACAGCACATCCATCACTGTATCCACTAATATCTAAAAAAGAGGAGAAATACTTCCCCTAAGGTGACTGATTATAAGTTAAAACAAGAACAATAGCTGTAGGAATCACTCAGCTCAGCGCCATTATTATAAACCTGACAATCTGTAAAATTAGAGCACAGTAAAATTCTGAATAAAGTATGATCAGACAACCATTAGTGTAAATAATTTACTTGCCTATACTTATGTGTGGAACACAATGCACAAAAAGCACCTAAAGCCTAACTGAATAACTGCCATTTAGCAGTACATATCCAAAAAATTTGAATTTGAGGGCAGCCTAATTTTACCTTAATCACTACTTAACATTCCTCCAGATAAAAATTCTATGCTTCCTAATAAATATTGTAATTTTAAGTACTAAAAAAGTCCTAGGCATGTTTTATTTGGTCCAAGACAAGAACATAACAGATCTATAACAGTAAGCAAACACAGTATAAGTTTCATTAATTTAGAGTAGTCTTCTTATTAGCAGCAAGATAAAAACAAATGAACCCAGAAGACCTATTTAAAACAATTCAGGAAAATTACCTACAGGACATCAGTAATTATCTTAATTGCATTATCTGTCTTGCTTTCTAAAAAATACATCTATTCATTAAACCCCTCACCAATTCTGACCATCACAACCCTCATCAAATGATTTTATTGTAGGACTCAGATTCACTCACATCATCATCATCATCTTCAATAGCTTCTCCAGTAAAGTATAACACTGATCTTGGGATTATACGCTCACGTAAAAAGTGACCAATTTCAAAGTCTGCAGCAAGGATAGCTTCAGCATCATCATCCTGTTTAAGAAAAAGAAAAGCACAAAATTTAATAACTTTGTTATTTATTTTGGCATATGTGAGTCTTGGGTGTAAATCACAAAGAAACTCTCAACTTCACTTTTACCTTCCCATCACTTTTAAACTAGCTTATGTGGATGTGATCAAATAGTCATCTACATATGCCCTAGGTTTACAATACAGGTTTTTAATAAAGTTAGCAGGTCAGTGTACATACTCAGAGAAACTTTGGGAAATAAAAATCAGAACTGGTTATTATTGCTTTTGTTTTCTGGCTTAAAAGACATTTAAAAAAAGCAACTCTGTTATATGATTGCAGTTTTCCTTTAAAAATATTAGTTACTGAAAACATCAAACAGAATTAACAAGAATCGCATGCATGCTTTTGTACATAACATTAAGTATATGACACATAATAAAAGACTACAAGAGGATCATTTCACACTTTCTACAAGAAAGCACCCAAGCAGCTGTATAATGCTAAAAGAGGAGACAGAGTCCTACTTGATAAAGACTAAGCCTATCTAGGATTTCTATTTAACGGCAAAGTACAGCACAGAAAAGCACAGCGCAGAAACAGCAGTGACATTATTCAAAATAAAAATAACCCCATTTAAGTTGTATGACATTAAAACTGACTACACATTCTGTGAATTCCATATTTATTTTGATTCATCAACAAAATCTACTAATAAAGCAACAAAAACACAAAAGGGGGATGCAGACTTTAAAGGAAAGAATTACATTATAATCAAAGGTAGAAGTATTCTACCAATAACTACTCAAGATTGTTTTGTTACCATCGATATTTGGTAAAAGACTTAAATTCTAACCCATCAGCTGACATAAAATAGTGCAGAACTTAATAAAGGCTTGTTAAGTAGTCCTTTTGACCTAAAATACACATGCTGCTTTATATTCCCCATTTTTGTCCTATAAAAGACATTTTGAGCCAAGCTAGTTACTGCTCTTTACAACATACAGAAATATTTGCCTTTTGTAGATCTAGTCTAAGTCTTAGCTAAAACTATTCCAAATCAAAAGTATTCACAAACATCATTTCTAATTCCATATATGTATAAAACTATTTAAAAACCTGGCCATCAGAAAACCAAATTCAAAACATACCTAGCCTACCCTGCATGGATAGACTTCTTTGAGGTTGTTCCTCATTCCAGGCTGTATGCCAGGCACATCGTAGGTCCTGGCTATATAGCCATATATATAAAACTGTATTTCCATTGGAATAATAAACAGAAAAAGAGTTCTAACTAGAATGTGGTTAGACAAGTTTAGTAAATAACATACATAATTTAATACATTTTTGTTTCAATAAGGAAGAGAACTATTGTCTTGAAAACTTGTATCCCTCACAGCAATACTTGTCTCAAAAGAAAATCTTTAGCTTTTCTTTAGCATTTCCCAGTGGAGGGTCTATGAACATTTTGAATGCAGTAACTTTACAAATGCGTAATTTCTTCCCCATGCATTGCACGCCTCAGCACAAAATGCTAGTAGCAATTACCTTACCCCACTCCCCACTTTTGAGAACCAGACCTTATAGTGAACAGTTCAACAAATAAACAATTTAGCTTACCAGATCTCCACTCTCAGGAACTGTAAAATTAAGAAGAGAAATTCAAATGAATAAAAAAATTAAAGTTTATAATAAAACAATCATCGATACCCACACTAAAACACTATTTACCTTCAGGAGGGGCAAAAAAGTTAAAGAAAGAATCATTGGAAACTGTTTTGGTCACAGTACGAACTGTTCCACGTCCCTTGTGTTTCTGCTTCTTTTTAATGGTTTTCAAAGTGACATTCTTCCCCTTTTTCCAATCTATCTGACACCTTCCAAAACAAAGGGGGGAAAAAAAATCACAATTAACACATTACTTTCCATTTCGAGGAGCACTAAGATTTTTTCTAATTAAATGGTATATTAACTTCAAATTTTAGAGAGCAAAATTGATTCAAATGTTTTATGGAGCAGTGTAAAGAGAAAATATTTCTAAACAATATTTTTCTAAATAAATATATTCGCAATTACCACAAACTCACAGTATAATTTAAATGTACATTTCCTTTGGAGACACATCTATCATAGTCTACAGGCCAAGGAGAATTCTAGGAAAATCGATAAGCTCTTCTCAGAAAACATTTTACTCCAACTATGTATATGTTATCAAGAACACACTAGGAAATACCAACTGTCACAAATCATGAGTAAAACAAAAACATAGTATTCTACTATAGTAGTAAAATTAAACTCACCCTGTACAACCCATAATTTCTGGTCCATCAAAAGAAAAGGGATCAGAATCATCTGGTTCTGATCTCATCCTGTATGTCTTTGTCAACACTTCATTTGTGAAATATTCATTGGGTTCAAAGTGAAATTCTAAGACAAAACTCTTTTAAAAAAAAGTATAAGAACAAATTAAATTCCTACATCATCAATTTTGATACTTTAGTAAGTAAAGCTTAAAGTGATTTTATAAACATAAAATTCTAAGTGATCATATTTTTCCTACTCTGGGAAACGACCAGATAAATCCTAAATTATGTTAAAAGCAAAATGAGGCACAAAATAAACGGAATAAAATTCAGCTTACACCACTATTTAGTAACATGTTTTCGAAATAGGTTAGGCACACCTGAATAAAGTGACCAAGTCCCTCTTCCTCACAAAGAGGACTTTAAATCTTACACTAGAACCTGAGTTTGACAGAAAAAAAGCCCAATCTCATTACATGCAATACATGAAGCTACACCTGTAGTATAGCTCTACCGATACTTTACATTATACTGATAGTTCTGGAGAGAAGCTGTTGATCTTTCATAATGGGGAAGTGGGCCCTTAACAGCTTGTTTTATGTAATTCCCAGACATATGCCTTTTAATACAGAATTAAATATTTTCTTGCTTTTAAAAATTCATTTTTAATTCAGGATGAAGGATAGACTATACTTTGAAAATAGTTATGTTCAGCGGGAGGAAAAGGAATAAATGTTGCACCACATTTATTCCATAGTGTGTGTTGCACCACACACTATCAACATCCAAACATTTTTTTCCTACCAACAATTAAGTATACCAAGTATCAGTTTCAATTTCCTTTTACCCCCATCTCTAACCCTTGCATATCACACCTCTTTTTAAAAAGTTCCATTTATCTACCTGCTAACATCTAACGTTACAAAACTAAAAGTATTTCAAAGTTCTTTTACCATTGGCTGGCCAGCATCTGAGAACTTCACTTTAATATCTTTCAAGTGCTTCAGAATAGGTTCATCATGTTCCTTCAAATGAAAAAAATATTAAAGTAAGTATCTAATATGGCATTTTAGGATTTGTGCTGTTATTGGATAATAAACCTTTGGCTGACTGATATTTTATAGTGAAGTTTTATGTAACAATGACTACGTCATTATACAGACTGAATGGACTGACAAAAACAGAACCAAATCTAAGAAAGGCATACCTGCTTTTAAAAACATTTCCTGACTGTTACTGCCTTTAGCTGTTCTTGTTCCTTTCCTTCTGCCTGATGCTTTCCTACTTTGCTAAAGTAGAAATTCAACAAGCAATCATTGTTTTGAGATAGTTTTTCTTGCTGTTAAACTTCCATCACAAGTACTACAATGTAGATGCTAGTGACTCAAGAAATGCTTAGGAAAGGCAGTTTCTAGAGAAAGTAACAATCATAAGAGTTAAAGATATTTATAGTATTCTTTTAAAATGCAAATGTCCCTTGGAACAGTTGTTTCAGACTGAAAAGGTCTTTTGGATAAGACAACTGAAAGTGCTAAGTCTCTGTCATCCTATCTCCACACTAAGCATGTAAAGACAAGGCTATGAGAAAGCACCAGGCAATAATGAGCCATTATCAAAAGGACCATTTCATTACCTAATTTTTGAAAATGAATTATAATTTATTTGATTATATTAATCAAAGCTGCAATTTTCCCTATACAGATAACAGCTATTTCAAAAGAAAGCAATCATTGTACAAAGGTCAACAATGAAGAGACTAGTCATTACAGAATTTAAATTTCAAAGGTTTACTGGGGTAAACTGGTGCTTTAATGAATATTACCTGAACCATATCACTGAGCAAGTCAACATTCTTAAAAACAGTCAACCAAAATTCAGGAATTCCCTTGGGGTCTTCTTTTTCTTCATCTTTTTTCTCATCTTCAATCTTGGCCTTTTCTTTCAGCTCCTCCTTGTTAAATGACAGCATACATTATTGAATACCTAGATCAGACCTCTTGATATAATCTTATACATGCCTGTAACTTAAATGCAGTGGCAGTTTAGAAACCAACAAACCCTTAATCACTAATTAGGTGGTAAAGGGGTTCAGAAGTTCAGCCCAAATAGTTCTAGTCTAATTGTGCAAACACTGCTGTTATCCATACCAAACTTACTTGTGTAAATATTACTACTATGCTACCCCTTCCCAAAAAGAACCACTATAATAATGAGCTGTAGGAAGGCAGTTTTAGGGGGGAAAGAAATTTTAACTTCATGAAAAATAGAGACTTTTAAACATCGTAAACAGGAAAAGTGAAAGAAATGTATAAACCCTGTCCAATGCCTCATTCCTTGTTTTATTTGTTTACATATTATATTAATTTAATTACATTAAAATAGCAATTGTGGAGAGACAGGTTCATGCAACAAGCACTGGATTTATGTCACGGCTCTGCCATTTATTAGTTCTGGGCAAGTCACTTAGAAGCTTCCATTATTTCACTTAAAAAGGGAACAATCCTTTGTATGTCCATCATGAAGTTCAAAGAAGTTTATGTAACTCTATATACATTAAAGACTATAAAAATGTAAGGAAAGTCAATCTGGACATAGATGATGGTGCCAAGTTGAACACTGGCTCATTTGCACTCTTATAATAAAGAAAATATTTCCAAGGTATAAAACATATTAAAGTTAATACCAACCGAAATTTCATCTTCCTCATCTAGTTTCCATTGACATTCTTCTTCTGTAGGTTCATAAATTGCATTAATGATCTCAAATCGCTAAAATGATTTAAGAAAAAAAAAAAAGCTTGCATAAAAACACTGGCATCCAAGCTAAAAACCAGCTACTTCTCATTAAGAACTCAGAGATTTAATTAATGCATACCACAACTTGAATTGCTATTACTGACAGTTTCCCCAAATACATCTAATACTGGTAACCACTTTGCTGAGAGGTTTAAAGCAAGTTTATGTTTCCAGAGCTTTATGTTCTCTAACTTTAGATAAATAAAACAAAGTAATAGAAAGCATTACCTTATCAAATAAAGGCTGATAGAGAACAGCATACTTTCTTTCAAGATCATGAACTTCCTCATAGAACTTGGCTTCTATGTGTGCACATTTAACTTGAAGGTTTTTGAGAGCATTCACTCGTCTTTTAACTACCCTAGGCAAGCTGAAAGGTTAAAAAGCACGAGTTATATAGCATCACAGTACAAGTCACACTTCTTTTATCATATTGAAATCGAAGCATAAAAGTTAGTGAATGATAGGTTTCCTATTTAAAGCAAAAGATACACAAGGCAGAATAATAAAAATTCAAGAGATATTAGTACATGAACCTCTGGACTGTAAGAGTTCTAAAGCAGAAATTTAACCAGATACATACAGTGAACTAGTAGGAAAGTATAAATCATATCATCAACCCAAATTGTCCACTGTACTGAAGTTCAGCTTTGTTCTTATCAGTGCTGGCATCTAAGCTAAATGTAAAATGTAGTCTTATAAAGCTAAGAAGTCATGGAATGATGATTCTAACCTGAATTTTTAAAAAACATAAGTATCTCACCTGTAACCAATTAGTACTAGAGAAAAGGAAGGGAACATATGTATATTGCAAAAAGGACAGTACCGTACAGCATTATTTCCTATTTTAGTCTCTAATTTGGAATTTGAAACCATATTAAATAAGAACGTAATGTTTTATTAAGAGGGGACTTTTTTTTTTTAAACAACAGCTTGAGATATAAATCATAGAATACAATTACTATTGGGTATAGACTTTTGAAGGGTTATACACACGTAGTCTGTAAGCCCCTTAAAGAATGTTTAAACGTATGACCCCTCTATCAACAAAATATGTTCACACGCAAAATTTACCTAACTTCAGGGAATCTGTGCAACAGATCCAGAATCTAAGTTAGAATTTCCTGCCATAGACAGATACTGTAAATCAAGTAACTATCTTACTTAACCAAAACTTAAGATAATCAGAAGTAAAAAACAAATACCTAAAGATATCAACTTTTTTATTTCTTACAATTAAAAATAAAAAGCTTAATGTTGGAGCCGGCCCGGTGGCTGAGGTGGTTGGAGCTCCGTGCTCCTAACTCCGAAGGCTGCCGGTTCGATTCCCACATGGGCCAGTGGGCTCTCAACCACAAGGTTGCTGGTTCGACTCCCACAAGGGATGGTGGGCTGTGCCCCCTGCAACTAGAAACGGCAACTGGACCTGGAGCTGAGATGCGCCCTCCACAACTAAGACTGAATGGACGACAACTTGATTTGGAAAAAAGGCCTGGAAGTACACACTGTTCCCCAATAAAGTCCTGTTCCCCTTCCCCAATAAAATCTATAAACAAAAAAGAAAAAAAGAAGAAAAAAAAAGCTTAATGTTCTGTAAAGGTCAAACAGCATGGGTTGCAGGGCTCTCCTCCCACCCTCATTTAAAAAAATAACCAACCCTAGAAACTTTAGAACCAAGAAGGAAACTATTTCAGTGTACATGTACATACACGTACATATGCACAAACACACCATGAGCAACTTCTCAACAAGACTGAAGCTGTCTAACTGGGACAGGGTGAGCTACCACCTAGGGAGAGAACGGGATGGTCAGAGTGGGCAGCAGTGAGGATAGTTTGGAAGAAAGTTTTTTACGTTCTGTGTTTGCATTGCAACACTCACCCCTGTCCCCTTCACCCTTCGCAAAGCCCAGTGCCAGTGTTACTAGGGTAACATGAAATAGATGAAAGCTGGACTGGCTCAGAGTCCACACTCACTCCTCTAGCCCTCCAATCCAGGTACTATGGATTACAACCAAAGAATACTTTAGCATACTTTAGCCCAGATTATTCAGCATACTTTGAATCTGAGGTGACTGGAGCTCGCCTTAGCTTAGACTCATCTTATCCCCTTCTTAAACTCCACAGGACTTCATAAACCTGAGTCTGATTTTCATTCCTCCCTCAATACTCATTACAGAGCTCAGTATTCCTGAGCTCTAAGCCAAAATAACTAGACACTTGAGGAGTACAATTTCTATGACAGAATGAAATACTTATTATCTGAAGGAGCATTATTAGACTAAGACTTTCAGCAGAATGTAAACATATGTAAAGAGATGAGGGAAAAAGAGACAAGACCAAGAAATCTAAAACAGGGTGGGAATATTATGAAAAATACAGTAACTAAAATAACCAACAAACAGGATAAACAAGGTTGAACTGAAGAAAAAGTCCGTAAGACTAAAAAGCTCTCCAGAAAGACAGCAGGAAAGACGGACAGAAAAAATATGATATGGATGACAAATTTACCAACAGCTGAAAAACAAAGGGAGGTGGATAGCTGAAGAAATGAGAATTTCTTAAAGCAATATGAAAATCCTTACTTGAACCCCAGACATGTTGCGATTTATCTCTATCTAAAAGAAAATTCTAAGAGTCCAATGAAGAAAGCAAAAAAACCTACAAAAGAAAAGGAATCAGACTTCAAAAGAAAACACTATATACAAGAAACGAAGTAAAATTTAAAGATAATTAAGAACCTCGAACTTACAATTTTATAGGCAAATTATTATTCTGATCTGAAGGCAAAATAAAAATTGTCTGAGGTATATCAGGCTTCAGAAAGTATGTCAGATACTCATTATACTCACTAAAAATAATTTTTAAATTAAAAAAAAAAATCCAGGAGATTCTATATATAAGGAATGGGTAGTCAAACATCTTGGTAAAGTTTACTGTTGCCTTGAAGAAACAGTAAACTAGAGAAGTTCTTTATAAACAATACAGATAGGGGTAAATTTAAAAAATCACAATAGGGTTAAATAAACTTAGGTATTAGGTTATAAGCCACTTTACCATAACAACGGCAAAAAAGGAATGCCTTAACTTTAAAACCAGCCGAAGATGGACAACTCTATCTACTTAATGGAAACCAGAGAAGGACAAAAACCAAAGTACAATAAATTTAAAAATTCAAGCTGGGGTAGCTATCTTAATAACAGACAAAACAGAATTCATGAGACAACCCAGAACTGATAGAATGACATGGAGAAACAAATAAATTAAGTAGAGATTTAAAAACTTCCCAGCACTGTTAGATAAAGCAAAAACTCAATCAATAAGCAGAAATAAAGAGAACCTGAACAATACAGTTACTAAGCTTGAGCTATTAATTTCTACATATAGCTCTTCACACTTACACTCACAGAACAGAGTACTAAGGCTACAAAATATACAAATTAAATGAACTAAGCAGTCACTTAAATAAAATAGAAAGAGGAATAGAGCAAATACAGATTAAGAAAATAACATTAAATCCAGAAAGAAAGCAGCAATAACAAAAAAAAACAATATGGAAATGGAAAAATCACAAGCTGGTTCTAGAAAACATTAACATTAAGATACCTGGCAAAATTAATGAAGATTCAAAATACAGAATATAAAAGGAAAACAATTGGATTTTTTTAATATCATGAATTGTATACTAATCAATTTGAAACCTAGATAAAATGCACACATTTTTAAAAGAATATAAAACTCCAAAATTGGCATGAGAGAACTTGAAGAGCTCAATATCCATGTTTTCAAAAAAAAAAGGACTGCTGTGAGCAGTTCAATGACCGAGTTCAATACCTCAGCCAGGGGGAGCGCAAGGTTCCTAATACCAGCATGGGCCAGGGGGCTGTGTCCTACACAACTAGACAGAAACAACGGCTTGAACGGGAGTGGGGAGGCAGGCGGAAGGGGGGAAAAAAAGGGAAAAATTCCCCAAGACCTCTAGTTCCCAAATCCTAAAGGCCCAAGCTAATTTTAAGGAGTTCTAACAACTATTCAAGGAACAGATAATTCCAATCTCAACACAAGTTGTTCCAGAAAACAAGGAAAAAGGTGAAAGCAACCATGTTCATTTCATTAGGCAGTTGAAATCTTGACTCCAAAACCAGGGGATACAATTACCATCCCTGAAAGCTTTTTTATTGTACACATATACATGCACACATGTATATGCTCATTTCACTAATAAATAAGGACCCTGAATAGACATTAGCTACCCAACTCAATGGTGTTAATAATACATCATGATTAAGCTTATTTCAGGAATGCAAGGCTAGTTTGATATCCAATATATGTACTTCCAAAAAAATATATACTTAATAGGTTCAAGAAAAAGTCAAAAGACCAACTGAATTGATACAGTAAAAAAGGGTCATAAAAATCATAAAGACACAAAATTTAATGGAGATTTTATATTTATCCCTAGTTAAGATTGGAAATAAGACAAAAATGCCCACTTTAACACTGTTTACATAATACTGGAAGTCCTGGCCAATGTTATAAAGAAAGAAAAGTAAACATGCAGCGTAGTGTAATATGGAAGATGAGAGCCAAAACTGCCATTATTTGCAAATAGGATCTTTTTCCAATGGGAGAAAAAAAACATAACAAATCACTGTTAAATGTAGCAAGACTTCTGGATACAAAAATTAACTTAAAAAATATCAACAGCCTTCCTTCTCTACATCAAGAACAGATAAGCAGAAAACACACTAAAAAATAAAATACCAATCACAATAGCAACACAACTAACGTATACAGGGATTAACCTAGAATAGATTATGAAGAAAATTCGTAATAAAAGATACAGAATATGATCTGAATAAATACAAGAATATGGATAATCTAATATTAAAAAGGATTTCTACCATGTTAATCTATATTGAATGTAATTGCTATCAAAATTTCAGTTTAGAAAACCCCGATAAACATATTGTTAACCAAGTGTTCAATAAATGTCTACAGACAGTTAGGTCAACCATGGGAGGTTAGGGTGGTGAAAGAAAGCAACTCACCCTGCCAGATATGAAAACATACTATAAAGCTATGTGTGACATGGCAATGACAATGACAAAAGAGACAAAGATCAATGAAACAGAAGAGGGCTGCTCAAAGACAAACACAGGTGTGTATAAGAAAATGATATGCAATAAAGGTGGTACCATAAATAAAGAAGGAAGAATGAAGTATTTAGTGAAGTGTTAT
This sequence comes from Rhinolophus hipposideros, assembly GCF_964194185.1. Taxonomy (NCBI): domain Eukaryota; kingdom Metazoa; phylum Chordata; class Mammalia; order Chiroptera; family Rhinolophidae; genus Rhinolophus; species Rhinolophus hipposideros. Next base: position 71,035,866 of record NC_138055.1, read on the forward strand.
AAAAACTAGCTCACTAAAAAAGAAAAAAGGAACTGATGCCTATTTACATCAAATACAAAGATGGATTCTAGAGGGATGAAAGACCTAAAGGTGAAAGGTAAAACTAGTCAATAGGAAATGGAGAAGGAACATATATAAGAAGGACTTAACTTCAAAGAACAAACCATAGGTCAAAAAATTTAATGAAAATAAAAACTAACAATTTGTTTAATGAAGGATGCTATGGATAAAGTTAATAGAAATGACACAATAGATTATTTACAATGTCTAAAACCGGTAAAGGATTGATGCCTAGAATATATAAGAACTTCTGCAAAACAAGAAAAAGACAGTAAACTCCAATAGGTAACAACAGGCAAAGGTTACAAATGAGCATAATCATTATGAAGAGAAGCTCAAAACTCATTAGAAATCAGAAAATAACAAATAAGCCTGCACCTGGTAAAAAAAAAAAAAAACCAAAAAGCTATAAAGCTGAATGATGCCAATTATTGGAAATGACACATGGATAAAGCAACCTCCATGTACCAGATAGATACAGTCATTCTTGAAAGCAAGCTGGAAGTACTTAAGGCTGGCAAACCCCATTAACTAGCAATCCCAGATAAGTACATATCCCAAAGAAATACTTACAGTTCCTTAACAGGACATGTACAAGGATGACCATTATAATAGATTTTGTGTTGATGGACTAATCTTGGTGTCCACCCAAGAAAAAGCATATAATAACATCAGAGAGTTAGGCCAACAGGCTAGAAGCTACTAGAGATACATACAGATAGCAACATGAATGGATCTTAAAATCATAAAGCTATGAAAAAAAATTATAAGCAGAAGATACTTGCATTGTTAATGATTTATATCACCAATGAAATAAGAAATCTGTATTTATAATTCAGTGCATTTCAAATAAACCTCTAAACAAATCTGAGAAATGGTAAAACTCAATCTACTTCCCGTGGAGATGAACCAAAATAAATTTTAAAAGACCAACTCTAAATTGGTGGTACTTAGCAAAACTTTCAACTCCAAATAATCCTATACTAGATACTAACAAACATTAGCTTCCCACTATTATATACGTAAGTCGTAGACGGTCTTAAAAATAGACAGACCTGCAATGTTAATTATAGGAAGATAGGTAAGGGCTATGAAAAAGAACTTGTACCTTTCAATGTATCCTGTTGGTGTTTCTACCAGACCATCAAGTCTTTCTTGGAGGGCTGCAAGAATCTGAGGATTTTGCATCATCTGAACAGTCAGCTGACGCGCTTTGAAAGGAAAAAAAAAAAGGGCATCGAAAGAAGGATTTTATGAAAATGTATTATGCTTATTTAAAAGGACAATCCAATCTTGAGGTTTTCCTGACTAGCCCATAAATGACTTGTATGAGTAGAGATGAGCAGCAAGCTAAAGAAAATTCTCTAGGAAAACCCAATGTACAGGATACGTTCAGATTCCTAATGATCTCTAAATGCATGCCATTTCCACAACTATCAACAATCTTTCCTCTTCCTACTATCTTGTGTTTCACTTATCTTGCATTTTGGGAAGCTCAAAGCTTCACCCAGATGCCTACCTATGACTCTTGACAATCCTTGGAAGGCAAACAATGCATTCAGAAAACTGCAAATATGGTTTCAAGCTTGGAAGACAATGGAATGAGTGACCTGAATGTTTACTTGATGATTGTATAATGTGTCTGTATCTCAACAGGGAAAGTAAAAGCTGAAATAGTCAAAGGTTATACTAAAGCCAAAAAAAAAAAAAAACCTGGTTATTAATGGTGTCTAAAAATTATAGTCACTCCAAAAATAAGCTTGATTTATGCAAAACAAATTATTTTTTCATCTTCAACAGACATTACACAAAATTGCCATTAAATTTTCCCAGTTGTTTTAAAGTTCAATTTACTTCTAATACTAACTAATTTGATTATTAGATGATGTGCAGTTGTAGCAACAAACATGCCTTTAGAAACATCAATATTGGCCACTAAGGATACAGCCTTTACCCTTTAGGAAAATGTTCCAAGATGAAAGCTAAATCTGTAAGTTCAGTAGTCTTTTAACAATTACTGTATTTTGCCATGTATAATGCGCACCCACGTTTTTGGCCCAAACTTTCTTTGGTTTTAATGTCTTAATTCAAAATTTTATTTATTTACATTTAGGTACTTGTTTTTTGTATTATAAAGGAATTTCAGCATTTTTAAAAACATTATGTTACAAAAAACTTTATGTAACAAATACTTACAAAACACAAGAGCAGATACAAGATATTTTAAGAAATTTTATGTACCAGAACAAATTTACGATCTTTACACATTAAGAAGGCCAAGAACTCTTCATTGTTGCAAGTTCATCATAAGTTCAATAAAACCAATTATTGTATTCCAGGGTATTATTTTGCATACGGATATCATTATTGATTTCTAGAGTTACACTTTTAACGCATAAACATAAATGGAAGAATTAAAAACATTTTTATAGATACAGAACTAGTACTACCCATGTATAATGTGCATCCTTATTTTTCCCCTGCACAAATTTAGCCCCAAAAGTGCGCATTATACATGGCAAAATACAGTAATCTCATCCTGGTTTAAAAATGAAGAGTCATCTGGTACACCTTCATTTTCTTGGCCCATATCTACAAGGCATTACCTAAAGCAGTGTAATTCCCACCACCATCACTAACCCCCTTTAAAATTATCTGCTTAAAGAAAAATTGGAATGATTTTGTCTACACTTAATGTCTCTATTTTGTTGTTTGGTTGGAATGGATTTAAAAAGACACACACACACTACATATTAAATACTAAACATTTTCAAATAAGTCTAAGCTAGTGGTATTTGTCTAGAGGCACCACCAAAAACAACCCCCACCAACACCTGTAACATTTCTAAATTCAGATAAAACTCATGGGTAGCTGTTTGACACAGCTACGCCATGTCACTCTCTCAGTAAAGGCTACACAGTGACTTCTGAGGGGTCACTATATCCATACCTTCCTCCCTTACTACCTACCACTTCATCTCCAGCTCCCTCTGCCCATCCCCACTTCCCCAACACACACAAACTGTTAACTGAACGGAGAAATGGGCCACTGGAGAAAGTAGGCAAGGATCCAAAAAGAGATTGGTATTTATTACTTCCCTCTAGAAGACATGTGCCAGCAATCACTGGCTCCTGAAGAAATTTAAAATAATACCTTTGATTTTTGTTTCTTCACCAGTTTCTTCTTCTTCTACTTCTTCAACATCATCCAAATCTTGATCAAGTTCAGACTGTTCTTTGCTACAATATCATAGTATCACACCAAGGTTCAAATGTACCAAATTACCAAAATATTTTAATTAAAAAATATATATAAACTTGAATTTATTTCCTAGGTTAATATGCCTTTCAAAATTAGGAACTCCAACGGTAATTCATTTCTTTCTAATTTCATATGTAAACAAGTACAAATAGGAAGTACTTAAAATTTCATTTAAAAATCAAGTGGTCAAATTAAAGTTTAAACTTCAAGCTTTAAAAACGTGGTTTCATAGGTTTTGGTTCAGAGAATGAGATGTCAGGAAATACGCATTTTCTATTCAATATCTATTGACCATTTTTTTTAGTAACAGCATGCTGATTTTGAGATGGCAATACACCAAGCTAAAAAGCCTGTATCTCCCAGCCTACCTTTTAGTTAGACGTGGCTATGTGACTATGTTTTGGCAGTGAGGTAAAAAATAGTAGCGTAGAACTTAGAGGAAGCTTCCTTTATAGGGATGGTGAACAGCTGGGAGGCCTTTTTGTTCATGCTTCCTCTCTGGAATAGGGATGTGATGGCTAGAGCTCTGGCAGCCACATTGGACAATGAGGCATCCTAGAAAATGAAGTCACCAGCTAAGAATGAAGGAGGAGCTTGACAAAACAGAAGGATCCTGCATGGCTGTGGAGTAACCACTAACTGTACTATCTTTGTGGACTTTCTTCCCTTTTTTTCACTTCATAGTGAAGAAGGGGAAGAATAGTAAAAGCTAAGGAGAAGGCCTGAGTCTACTTCATGCTTAAAGCAAAGCCAGGAGGATGGCACCACTGAAGAAGGTAAAAAGTAGTAAGATAACGTTCTTCCCATTTCATCCTAAAAATCTAGTTTTTGAACATGAGATTACAACCAGCATTAAAAAGGGGAATAAGAATTTTATAAATCAATATACAGGTCATCATACAATTCCCTCTGTGATTTTACCTTTAACATTTGGTTTAGCGATGTTGGTTTGCATGTATAGAGACAGCATTTGAAAATTTGTCATATGTGGATAAATACTATTTGATTTTCACATAGGGCAAGTACAGAAAAGGCCAACTGTACTCTGCTAGCAAAATTTTTGTTCCTGTCAACTAAGGGAAAAAAAAATCAGCCTTCTCATCATAAATGATGCAAGTTATACCTGGAATACCTCTGACTTAATATAAACTTAAGCATACTCAGAGTTGAGGGTAACTAAAGATAACATAACATAGAACAGCTCTTTATTCAATCATTTATTAAACATCTAAATCTTAAAGCTTTAAAACAAGTCAACCAACTATGTCAAATGGCCAAATCCAGCCTACTCCTATTTTTGTAAGTCGTTTTATTGGAACGTAGCCACGTTAATTCATTTACATATTGTCTATGGTTGCTTTCACACTACAACAGCAGAGCTGGGTAGTTGCAAGTTGCCACATGGCCCTAAATGCCTAAAATATTTAAGGTCAGGTCCTTTCCAGAGAAAGTTTACTAACTCTTGCTTTAAAGAACAAGAATCCTCTCTTCCAGGGCTCAAACATCCAAAATTAAATAATGAAATAAGGAATCTATTTTTTTCAAAATTCAAAACAAAATGAAGGCTAAGACGGCAGACTGCACGTACTCATCCGATCTTAATCCTTCCAGAATCACCACTAAAATTACAATAAAGGTGTTTTTAAACAAACACTGAAGGACAAAGATACAAGAGCAGCAACTTCACTGAGAACTGAAATCTAAGCAGTGGGGAAAGCTGAGAACCAGTCCAAAACCAGAATCTTAAAAAGGATACTTCTATAACTATGGCTGGGACAAATGTGGATAAAAAGAGAGGACTAAGCAAAATCTGACAAGCAGTTAAATCCTTAGGTCCTTTTCCTCACTCAAGCAGAAGTATGGCAATGTATTTTCTGGAAAGGGTTAAACTGAGAACTTAGACTACAGGACCAGACACAGCTAAAGAGTATCTAAGATAGGACAACATACACATTAGAATGCTGAGAAGGGAGAGACCCTCCCTAGCCACCTTCTCCCAATGTGTCTCCCAAAAACACTGGAAGTCAGATATTTACACTCTTCGCTGAGAGTTATCTGACCAGCCCAGAAAAAAAGACCATTCTGACACTGGGGCTTTTCACAAATGCCCACCCTGACGACCTCACATTAAAATCCCAAATAGAAAAGCATCCTCCTCCACACACTCAAATTTTCCACTCAATTTTTAAATTTTTAAAAAACATCCTTCAACATCCCCTCCCCACCCGAATCTCCATGAGCAGACAATCAAGTATTACCTCCTTTTGAGGAAAGCTTCTTACATTGAGACCAAACAGAGGAAAGAAAAATTTAAGAACACACAGACTATACAGGACAAAAAAACATGCAGAGAAATTATGTTACAATCCATGAAACAAGAACAAGATGCTATAAAAACAGGAACAGAGCAAAGGAGCGCTTGAAAACTAAGAAAACAAATTCAGAAACTCAATACAAGAGTTGAAAGATAAAGTTTCTTTAGTTTTGCCTAAAAAGAGCAGAGACAAAGATGGAAAATAGTACAAAAGGTAATTAGAAGAAGCAATCCAAAACATAACAGGAGCTAGAAAGAGAAAACAGAAACAAGACAACCAACAAAGAATGTTCCCCAGTACTGAAAGCCATTCAATTGCCACATGAAAGGGGCCACCACTGAATGCCTAATACAAGAGATTAAAAAACAGACCTAATGTGAAAGTTTCTGAACTCTGAAGACAGAGTATCTTCCAGAAATGAAGATATATGTTGTGTATGTTAAAAAAAAGTGCCATATACAAACGATCAAGAATTGTAATGACTTTGAGCTTCAACACAGCAGCAGTGGACGCCATATGACAATGGAACAAATGCCTTCAAAATTCTGAAGAAAATGACTCCTAAATTAGAATTCTACACCCAAACTATCAAGAGTAAGAGTAGAAAAGTAATTTTCATTCACGCCATCTCAAAATAATCGACTTCCCTTGTACTCAAGGGAAGAAGGTACGAAAAACCAAAAAAGAAAACATGGGCTACAGCAAACGGCAATCCCAAGAAAGAAGCAAGTAAAGGAAGTAGAATAGATGCACAATGACAACTGTGTAACCAAGGCTAAGAAATCCAGATCAGAAGATTGTGACTCAGGAGACAATCACTTGAGAGTCATTATCACTAAATGCCTGCTGCCACTGTCTTTCTATGAAGGCAGCATGCACGGGAGATTAGCCAGATTTTTCTGTGTACAGTACCTGAATGTGCTGTCCTTGTACTGAAATTTCCTGCCCTTCCACCTCCATGTTCTGCTTCCCACAACAATTGCACGTAATTCCCTCCGACCCCACTTTTGTTTGAACCTGCCCCACTAAGTTGGCAGGCTACTATAAAATTACAAGCAACAAATAGAGCCGCGCATCCCATTTTCCCTGATCATATTTCTGCAAACACCCATCCATAAGACAACCCTGCCAGATGCCGATTTCATTAAACCTGTTTCCAGGATGCATGACCTTGCCCAATGACTTCTCCAAAATAAGCCCTTGAGAAGCCTCAGGAAAGGTGAAGCCAGACTATGATCTACATCGTTCCTTTTGCTTTATTTTCCGACCTAAGAGCCATCAACTAATAGTGGTAGCACTGCCTCTTTCTTTACGTATCTAAAGTTTGTTACTGCTATTCAGATTTTCAAAATTAAACACTAAAAATCTGTCAGTGGTAAAACTAAAGAAAAACAAATGAATTAGACAAAAACCAAGATAGTGCTTCCACTTCCTCTGGAGAGGAAAGGTGGAGGGTGCAATTGAGAAGGGGGCACACAGGACTTCTAATCGTAATGTTCCATTTTTAAACGTATATACAAGTGTATTATTCTTTAAACTCTACATATATATTTTTATACGCTTTTTATCTTGTATATATACATCACAATGTTAGTAAAAATCTTTGGGAAACATGGTAAAAATGGATTCTGCACAAGTATTTGATTCATTGGTGTGCTCAGCACTTTCCTAAGAATAAACACTGACAAATGGCTTACTATGTTTATGACAGTGATTATGTATACTATGATTTTGTCTTAGATACACTGTACACAACTTTTATAATAGCAGGTACTAACCATAAGTCATTACTATACATTTTCACAAACATAATTAGTACTGCTGTTAACTTTATCACAGTATAAAATGATGACAAATCTCTGAAAAAAGAACCAACTGTCTGTCACTTACTTGTCAATGTCTGCCATGTTTTAAGAACGCCAAATATCTATGGAGAAAAACATCAATGTTAAAAAAAAAAAGCACACTATTTAAAACCAACAAAAACATTTAAAACCAAAACCCCTTCAATCACAGTATGTTGAAAACTATCCCAAAAAGAAATGGATACTCCCATTAAAAAAGGATCAGTATCAGGAAAAACCATGGAACACAGACACTTGCAAACTAATCAAAGTAATTTTTTCAGAGGATATTGCTTAAAACAAGCAATTTACTAGTGGGCAGTTAGAATCTATCACGTAAGGACTTTCACAGTAGCACTGATAGTTATGTTAGAGTGACAGAAAAGAACAATACAAAAGGTCTTTATTCAAATTCCTATAACAACCATGAATCGTCAAGTTTTGCTTATATTTTTAGGTACTTATATTTAAGTACCTCACAAAAACAAACCCACTTCATTTTTAACAGCATTAATTTTTCACTCAATTCATGTTAAAAAGCCAAAATCTGCCACCTACTTACTATACTCATTATGTCTCTCTGACGATCTTTTTAAAAAAAGTTTAATAATCCCCATATCAAATGTCAGCCTTTTAACCCATGTCAAGCAAACCTTCAAATGTACTTCATGTCACATCACTGATAACCACACCACCTACCTACCCTGGAATATGCTGGCACATTGTCAACTATGCTCTTGGTTAGCAGATCTGAATACTGTTAGAACTGATCAGAGCACATCTAAGTTCTTTCTCACTGTTAATTTAAGACTAGTGTTAACTAAAAGAATACTGCTTTTAGAAAACCAAAACTTAAAATGTTATATTCAGGCAGAAAAACTGGCTGAATACCACAGGTAATGCAGATTACTTTAAAAATAAAGAACTTTTCAGGCAGCCAGATGGCTCAGTTGGTTAGAGCGCGAGCTCTTACCAAAAGGTTGCCGGTTCAATTCCCACATGGGATGGTGGGCTGCGCCCCCTGCAACTCAAGATTGAAAAAGGTGACTGGACTTGGAGCTGAGCTCAGCTGCGCCCTCCACAACTAGAGTGAAGGACAACTACTTGGAGCTGATGGGCCCTAGAGAAACACATTGCCCCACAATATTCCCCAATAAAATTAAAAGAAAAAGAGTTTTTAAAATCAAGCTTAGAATCCCACATTAAAATCAAGTTTTTATCTTCTAAAAATTAAAACATTAGTCTTTAACTCACAAAATGCTACAAGACGTGATTCCTTATACCGACATGCTTAATACACTTATTACATGGATTTAAGAAGTTACTGATTCTAGCAGCCCAGCGCTAATATTTGGAGTACTACTCCTACACTGCTAACCCTCAGTGTCCACTTTGTGGCATTACACTCAGAATTCAACCTCTTGCAACGAAATTATTCTGATTCTTTATTAAAGAGGATTCAAGACAGAACAGGATGGCATTTACTTTTTCAGAGATGCCTTCTCCAATATGCCCATTCTGGATAAATTAGATTTCTTGGTTATACATACTTTTTTAAAAAAGTATTCCCAATTTTGTAGTCAGATCATTTGGGTTGACACCAATCTTGCTTTGGGAAACTTCTAGCTTTATTTGATCAACAAAATTAGGAAAAAAACTGTTCTCTCATTGATCTTATTAAGAAGCACATTCATGTAAAAGACTTAAATTTGCTGGGATGATGGTTAAAAACAGATTCTTTTAGTTCTGACAAATGTACAGACTGACCAGTAATGGACCACAGTAAGGCATTAACATTAGGGGAAACAGGGTAAGGGGTAAATGGGAACTCTCTAAACTCTCTCTACAACTTCTCTGTAAATCTAAAACTACAAGTAAGTTTATTTAAAAAAGAGATACCCATACCAGGACTCTGAGCCAATAGGTCTGATGGAACAGACACAAAAATCTGCATTCTAAGTAAGAAGCTTAGCTTCTGAAGTAGGTAATCTCAGAAAATCAGATTACACTGAGAAACACAAGTTTAGGTTAACACCTACATTAATTATTTTACTGCAATCAACATTGAATAAAATCAATGAGAATTTTATTAATCAAACATAAAATTGCTAAGAGATCTGAAGAATTTCAATTCCTGGTAGTGACAAGCTAGATTATGCAGACCAATTCTACCAATAAAAAATAACTGAAAGTACACACAAAAATATCTGTTAAAATCTTAAAAGCGTGGAGAATGCTAATAAGGTAGTAAGAAATTATTAACCCCAAACTGAAGGCAAAACAGGAAGCAAAATGATAAGCAGAAGGAACTCACTTTTGCCCTGAGGGCAACTGCCAACCTCAAATTTAAACTACTGTGGGGTGGTATCAAATGCACTGGACCCATCCAAGGTGAGGTATCTTTACTGCAACCCTCCCAAATTAAGCAGGAGCCACAAAGTGCTAAATTCTCCTGGGTAATAAACCAATTCTAGACCGAAGCCCAAATTCGAAGCCCAAATTCACCTCGTAACTGTTGCCCTCAAAACACCTTAAGCAATGAGCTTCACTGGTCTTCCTACGTGCCTTCACCCCTGGCCTCAAAGGATTCAGAAAGGAATTTTCAAGAGCAATAGGGGCAACAGAATACAACAGAAACCAGTCTTATGAAAACTTAAATATTGTCAAAAAGATTACAAACAAACTTGTAACTACAAACTAAGGCAACAATAACCGTGCTTACTAAGTTTGAAAATACAATGTTTGCAGCCTCATCTACAAGGAAAAGTCATCTATTAAAAGGTGATACAGCAAATGTAGCAAAGGACTAAACAGAACTTCTAGAAATAAAAATATAATGAAAATCAAACTAAATAGTCAGGTTTAACAGCAGACGAAACACAGCTGGAGAGAGAATTAAGTGACCGGGAAGCAAGTTTAGAAGAAATCTCAAAATATGGCAGAAAGTAGAGGATGGAAAATACTGAAATTAAAAGGCATTTTAGTATACAATAAAGTCTTGAAAAGATTTACAAGTTCTAGGAGAGAATGGAAAGAATATTTGAAGAAATTAATAGCTAAGAAATTTCTAGAACTAATGGAAGATAGCCCCACAAATCCCAATCAGGGTAAATAAAAGACACCCACACTTAGATAATATCAGTGAAAAGGCAAGGCACTAAAAACAGAAGTCACCTCAAAAACACACAGAAGACTTAAATTAACTTCAAAAACACACAGAAGACTTAAATTAACTTCAAAGGTACAAGACAGCTGTTTTCTCTTCAGTAAGAGACACCAAAAGACAACCGAATGTACTGTTGTGCTTAACGTGCCTGAAAATAACTGAGAATTTTAGAATATTATACCCAACCGAAACATCCTTCAAGAATGAAGGCAAAACTGGCAGCCAGTTTGCTCAGTGGTTAGAACGCAGTGCTCATAACACCGACGTCGCCAGTTCGATTTCCACATGGGCCAGTGAGCTGCGCCCTCCACAACAAATTGAAAACAAGAGCTTGACATGGAGCTGATGGATCCTGGAACAACACTGTTCCCCAATAAATAAATTTTTTTTAAAAATTGAAAAAAAAGTAAAGGCAAAACAGATGCTTTCAGGCAAAACTATCTTTAGCACCAATAAATTCTGTAAGTATATTCTTCAGGAAGAAGGCACATGATCCCAAATGGAAGGTCTAATATAAAAGAGGGACAAAAGGGATATCCACATATATCTAAGTAGTTTAAATATTTTAAATGTAAGTATTTTAAATAAATATTTTGAAAGAAATAGTATCACACTGTGTATATAGTGTGTTAAAAATTTTAAACTACCACAACATGAAGTCAGTGGTGAGAACAAGATAGGGAATGGATTCAAGTATTCTAACGTTCTTCTTTATGTATGCGTGTTGTAATTTATAGAGTGATCCCCAAAAGATTAGAAACAGAACATGTAAGTTCTAAAGTAGAAGAAAACAATTAAAATATATGTAGTTTTATATCAACTTAAAAGAAAAATAGGATGGACAAACAGCACAAAAAATCAGATTTATACATAAACACCATAGTAATTACAATAAATATAAATTACCTAAAGGCTCCCATTAAATATTATCAGCGAAATACAATCCTAACCAAAAGAGAGCTGGTATTACTGTACTAGCATCAAAAAAAAGACTTTAAGGAAAAGCATTACTAGAGATAAAAAGGTGAAAGGTTCAACTCACTACCTAATATCTTATAGGAAATCTCAATGTAAAGACATGGTTCTAATAACATCACTGAAGGCACATTTTAACCCAAGAACTTGAACACAAAGAAAATATTTTAGTGCAGAAAAAGAGGGGGAACAAGTTACTGAATCAAACTATAAACTGATTTTGTGATCTTGTTGTAGCTAGATGTCCTATCAAATAACTTACCATTTTAGTAAACCTGTTCTGAATAAGTTCTTTACTTTTAATGGGAACGAAAAAAAGCTAACATTTATAGAGCCTACTCTGTAAGGGACTATCAGACTTTCCTCTTATTTGCAGATAAAATATTAAGCAACTTGCTCAGCAATAAAAGTGAAGAAACTAGAAATTAAGAAATCGGACTTCCAAAACCAATGCCCAGTCCATTATTCCAAACACCAAGGGGCCTTCCCTAGCAGCCTACTACTGCTCCATAAGATTAAGTACATGGTAACAAACTGGTTACTACTGTTCCTTTATGGAAAATTACTACTTCATGGTAAAACAGTCAATCAGTAAAAACTACAAACGTTTAAAGCAAGAGTTCAAGAGAACCAGTAATAAACATCCCAAGGATAATAAAATTTCCCTTTACCTCAGACCTCATATCTCATTCCAAATGCACTGTAACAAATCTTTTAGACATTGTTGTTCCATTAACATTTTCCATGGTCCAGGGTCTCAGTACTTTATTTGGCTCCAACACAACCTTATAATCAGAATATCATATTCTTTATGCTCACTTTTTCAGTTAACTTACAACTGACTTTTTTATTAGAATCCCAAACAAAATAGACTCTTGTTTGAGAACACTATCTTTTGTTCAAGGGATCTCATTATCTAGAATATTATTTGATCCAATGGCAAAGAAACATACTGGGATGAACTGGTATCTGAAAATTCACCCAGCATAAACAAACAAAAAAACCACAATTTATTCAAGTGGAATATATGACATGTTTGGAAAACGACTTTATAACCATTAACTGTTGTAGCTTTGCCTTGGAACACAGGAGAACCCAAGCAAGAGTGCTTTTGAAATCCAAACTGATGTACAGCATAACAATTTAAGTCAAGGGAACTCCCTATAAAACCAATACAAAATCCTCATAAATCGTCATTGCTCAGTTATGTAACCTTGAGTAAATTCTTTACTCTGGACCTCAGTTTCCTCATTAGAATGTTCATAGTATCTACCTCCAGGAGCACTAAATCAGTTAATAATATACGTAGAATAATTTTAAATATTGCCTGAATAACCACCCAGTAAGTGCTATTACATTATCCACCCATTGTTCTCTTCTGTATCTTCTTTATCTTAGAAAATAATACAAAATAATTAATACTCTTAAAGATTACAATCCCCTTTCTCAATAAAAATCAAAACCCACAAAGGTTCTGAACAAATAAAAATGTATCAAACTATGTAGCAGTAAAAGGCAGAGTTGGTAACCACAAGTACACAGACTACTACCTTCAGTGGCAATCCCAATAATGTGACTTAGTGGTCTACTGTCAATGTACTAAACAATTTAAAAGGACGAATAACAGCACTCACCTTCTAACTCCTACTCTGCACAAGGAAAGAACATATTCAGATGAAATCAGTATGAAATGGGACTTAATATCACAATTACAGATTTGATTAGACTTGAAGGATCTCAATAGACTAGTGTTCTCAATTGATCAGGATTCATTCCCTCTAATTCTACCTTTCATTAATATTTCAAATTTACAACCAAGCAAACAAAGAACAAAATAAGCAAAGTAGCATTTTGACATTGTTAAACAGAAAACCACAAGTCCAATATGTCATCACTCATGCTAAAAGCCCATGATAACAAACCTAGATTTAATATCTGATCTAACTGCAGTTTTAACCTCTCCCAGAAACATAATCAGTCTGGAATGCTCTAGTCAACACCAAAGAGGTAATTTGTCACATGGACCCTCTACCCCCACCCCATAGAAAGAGGCAAATGCATGATAAAAACATCCCTGCAGAAAACAATCCTTTCTTTTCTTTCCTCAATAGCAACCCTGCCCTACTCTTCTTCCTTGTAAAAACCTTCCATTGGCTACAAACCCTCAAAGGGCCTTTCTGGTTGCTGGATGGGAAGTTGTCCATCACTTAAAAAAGCCAATTAGATCTTCAAATTTACTCAATTTTGTTTAATATCTTCATTACCTTGAAGCTGAACAGATTCTGCCTCTTTTAGCCCCCTTTCCTACAAAAAGACTGTATATTTAACAAATTTTGGGATGTTTAGAATCAAATCAGTCACGTGGATACTATGGGCAAGTCAAGTAAGTAATGAAACAAGCAACAGCATTTTGGATTAAATTAGTTCTGGTGCAAATGGTTATTTTTTCATTTTGTTTTTTTAGTCTCTAGGACAGACAAACACCCTATTTAGTATTGGCTTAATAACGTTCTCTGTTAATAGACCCAACATCAAAAATGGATACTTTGCAACACGTAAAATTTATCGCTTTTCAAACACATAGTGAATTTTTAAAAACTATTTACAAAATAAATATAACATTGACCTGAAAAGACAATGAAGTCAAGCTTTTTATATTATATGTCCAAAGAGACCTACCAATGTTTTAATTCCACCCACCCTCTAAGCTTTCTTAAAAAGTGAATCGCACGTTTTAGATTTGGCCCATTTGAACTCGGACAACTTTGAACAAGCGTTTGAGACTTAGTACTCCCAGATCACTGTAAACCTCTTTTACCTCCTATCAATTTTAAATAAGTTATTCTACATACAACAGGTTTTCAAGTATCATGGTTTCATTCAATGTCAAAGTTGATTAGATACTGTGACAACTTAACCCTCGTTGATAACCACTAGCCTACCTAACACTGGTTTCCTTATACATCGTTTCGCTTAAAGTGGAAGAATCTATCCATGACATTGAAGATTTACAGTATAAAGTTTTCCCCTTATTCAAAGATAATGTGGGGTTGGCCCGGTGGTTCAGGCGGTGAGAGCTCCATGCTCCTAACTCCGAAGGCTGCCGGTTCGATTCCCACATGGGCCAGTGGGCTCTCAACCACAAGGTTGCCAGTTCAATTCCTGGAGTCTGGCAAGGGATGGTGGGCTCTGCCCCCTGCAACTAAGATTGAACACGGCACCTTGAGCTGAGCTGCCGCTGAGTTCCCAGATGGCTCAGATGGTTGGAGCGCATCCTCTCAACCACAAGGTTGCCGGGTTCGACTCCAGCAAGGGATAGTGGGCTGTGCCCCCTGCAACTAGAAAAAAAACGGCAACTGGACCTGAAGCTGAGCTGCGCCCTCCAAACTAAGACTGAAAGGACAACTTGACTTGGGGAAACAAAAGGCCCGAAGTACACACTGTCCCCAATAAAGTCCTATTCCCCTTCCCCAATAAAAATCCTTAAAAAAAAAGATAATGTATATTATTTCCTAAGTAAAATAAGTATAGAAGTAGTATTAATTCAAGTTGACAAGAAAATAAGACCTAAATACTAATTTGAAACGTTATTTTGATGCTAAATTCAAAAATGGCAAATTTCATTTTAAAGCTCAGCTCTCCACAAACCAGGCAAGCGGTGTTTTCGTTACAAAAGTAACTAATCAGACAGTGATAGTCTAAAACACGAGCTCCTTGAGGACATTCTGCACTCAGTTCATTTTTTGTATTATGAAACCCTAGCATTCCCAGATGGGACCCCCTTTCCCATCCCCCTTCACTGCCTTCTTTTTTAAGGAAAAAGTGGGGTCACTGATAAAGCAGCAGGTTACAAACTTGGATAATAAGTTTACATTAACTATTCATTCCATTCTCTAGTTCCTCCACCATACCCCACTCATCTTGAAAGAGTAGTATCTCATTCTGGTTACTACAATAAAAGAACTAATTTGTAAGAAAATATTAGTCCTTGAAAAATTAAAGACACTGCAGACTAAATTCTCTAGCAGTGCCATCTTAGAACCCTTTAGAGGATTACACTGCTTAGGATCAATTCTCCCCAATAAAAAAGCCTGGTAGAGACACCGATCCAAATTCTAACTGGGCTTGAGCTACACAAAAAAAATCTTTTGTTAAGAACAACTAGCATAAGCATTAATTCTTTGAAACATCTAGCAATGATGGCCCTGCTTCATTATCCACCACCTAACATTCGTACTTTCCTCCAGTACCAATAAAAAGGTGAAGAGCAAAGAGAAGCAGGGATGAGTCTGAAACCCAGCGGCTGAACCTCACCATGGGCTCACTACTCCTTTTCACATCCCACCGTCTCTACAGCTTTCAGGAAGGACCACAGACACAGGGGTCGCCGACCTGTCCCAGGCGGCGGCCACGTGTCGAAGGAGGCGGCCGGGGTTTCCCCGCCCAGCACGGTCGCCGCCTCCCATGGGCGGGGAGCCCCGCAGCCCCGCAGCCTCCCCGCCCCCTCCCCGCCTCGGGGCCCCGTCCCTGCACCGCCCCTCCCTCCCATCGGAATCCGCAGCCTCCACCTTTCTTTCCATTCCCCAGCGGCCTCCCTCCGGGTATTCATTTTGAGAAAGCTGGGACGGCGAGGCGGCAGGAAACAGGGCACTCGCGCCCGCCCCGCACCCCGGGACCTCCCGGCCCCTAGCGGCGCGGCCGTCGCCCCTGCAGGGCGCCTTGGGCGACGCCGCGGCCTCGCCCCCGTCCGCGCGGAGAGGCCGGCGGAGCTCGGGGCACCTCCGCGCAGACTGGCTCGGCCCCCGACCCTCCCGGGCGCACCGACCCCCCGCATCCCTTAGCCCGCTCCCGAAAACTGCGCCGGCCGATGCCAGCGGCCTCCCAGGCTACGGGGTCGGCGCCCCGCGGGCGGCTCCGGCTCTGACCTCTCAGGACGGGCCGAGAGGCCCGGGGCGGCCAGCGGCCGCCGCTCTCGGTTCCCTGCCCCCACGCCCGGCCCTCCCCTCCGCGCCGGCCAGCCGGCCGACATTACGTTCCTCCTGCCCTTTCAGGCCCCCATCCGTTACCGGTGGCCAGCACGGGGAACCAGGCGGCCGGAGCTGCGCAGACAGTGACTCAGGGAAGCGGCAGGAGGAGCAGGAGGCGGCGCCGCGAGCAGATGGCGCTAAAAAGACCCGAGAGCCCGCTGCTCGCGCTCATATACAATTAGCGTCAGCACGTAGGGCCCGCTCAGCCGCCCTCCCCCGGCCTCGCCGTCTCCTAGCAACGCGAGCGGGAGGCGGGCCTAGGGCGGGTTGCATAGCAACAGAACTGTCCTTCTTCCCTGGCGACCTCCCACCCTCTGCGCCTTGCTTAGATTCCTCGGGTTCCTGCCGCCGCCCCCTACTACGTACCCGCCATCTCTTCCCCGACTTCCCCTTGGAAGGAAATCTCAACCCCTCCCGTTCTGGGAAGGGCCCTGACCCGCGCGCCTCCACCGGTCCACCTCGCCCGCCTAAGTGTGGTGCAGGGAGGGGTGAAGGTGGGGGCCAGCCGCCCCCTGTGGGCTTGCCGCGTCCTTAGGGCGAGTGCTCTTTAGTTCCCGTCCTCTTCCCCACCTAATTCCTGCAACTCCCCTTCCCTGTAACCATTTTCTCTCCCTGCCCACTTTTTCCCTTTGGCGGAGTCTTCTACCGGTTTTGCTTCTCCTGACTCAGTGGACCTCCATGGCTTCCGGGGGTGCTCCTCATTCCTACTCCAACATCTTTTTACTTGTGCGATCCCTCGTTTCCGCGGGGATGTTTTATGGCATTTTTGTGTATTCTCGGGATGCTTTATAATGAGGACAGTCGTTTCATATTCCTGAAAAAGGAAACCCTATGTAAGTCCTCAGGACTGTGAAATTGCTTGGCTAGTTTTCAACTGATGCTGGATTGACTAATATCCACTTTAATAAGGACTAATATTAAAACAGTGGTTCTCAAAGTGTGGTCCGAGGGTTCTCGGACTCTTTCACAGGTGAAAGTCAAAAGTATTTCCTAATATCTACTAAAACGTTATTTGCCTTTTGCACGCTCATTCTCTCACAGTGGCGTTTTCCAGAGGCTACGTGACATGTGATATGGAAACATGGAAAACAGAAGCAGATATTAGGATCCAGCTATCTGCTGTTACACCAGAGAGAGATTTGCAAAAATATAAAACAATGCCATTGCAACTTTTTTTGTTTTAAAAAATAGTTACTTTGGTCAAACCATGGTCTTGGCGCCAATTCAATGACAACAGGAACCCCCAATTTGGGGTAAACTGCATATAGCTCAATCCTAATACAGCCTAGTTATACAGCAGTTTAATTATGTAGGAAATAGCAGGACTGTGAGGCTGCCTGAGCGGAGTCCCCTCGCCAGTAGATAGCTCTGTTCTGCTCTGCTCCACTTAGGTTCACTCTGTTCTGCTCTGCTTCTCCCAGGTCCACAAGCCTCTTCAGTATTTCAGGTCCAGCCAGCCAAGCACAGTCTTTAATGGAAAGGAAAAGTGCTTTCTCTTGACCCAATGGGGAGGTGACTTATACAGAGAGAGGTACCCACTCCTGGTCCCTGATTGGACCATCTTCATGCAAATGAGGACTTCAGATCCTCACAGTTTGATTGGTCCAAAAAGCACTGTCCTCCTTGGGCTTATAGAGCTGTGCAGCTTTGATTGGATGGGGAAAGTCAATCCTATTGGTTGAAATGGGATTCCAGAGACTCCTTTAAAAGGCTTGACATTTATCATATTATGATATGAGGTAGGCAGGAGGCAAACGGCTTAATGTGGGAGCTAGGCAGCTTAGTGCAGACTTAGTACAGGCTTCTCCCTGAAGCATATGTGAGAAATATTTAGCAAATGGTTGCGAAACTCTGGTTTTAAATTTGAGCCCTTCTTAGTGGGTATCTTCTGTTTTGGGGTCAACATTTTTCGTATAAAATATTCTTTATGTTAACATTTAATTGGCTTGTTGTTTTTAAATAAGATAATAACAACTCTTAAAATCTACTCTTAAAATTTCTTAATTTTAATTCTAATGTGACAAATATCAGTAATGCACATAAAAGTTCTTTGTAATCCTCAGTTTTTTAAAAGTGTAAAAGTGTAAAGGAGACCAAAAAATTTGAGAACCTTTTCTCTAAATGTTTCATTCTTTGAAACTTCAAACTGCCTGGAGTCATCTTTTGTAATCCTCACTCCCATATCTCATTGAAATGCTACAGATACTCAATTTATCCATTCATTTTTGTTCTTCATATGTGATTCTTTTGTATTTCTCAACCTTATTTCTTCATGTACATCATACTTGACAATGATGTAAGGCTAACAAGGATTATAACAACATCAGTGATGATTCCTCATGAAGAATCCACAAAACATAAACTAGGTAGACCAGTGTCCAATATGTACATACACTTGGCACTAATTTAAGTGGAGGCCTCAAGAGCACTCTGCATTTTATTCAAAGCTATACATAATGCAAGATAATTAACATATTAAAAATGAACTAAATAGCTTTCTCCTTTCCATAAACATTTTCAGTGGTAGAATTTATGAGACTGAATTGAGAAGTTAGCTTTCATGATGGTTTCTGTCCCACTCCAGGGACACCCACAAATTTCAGGCACTGACCAAAGTCTCCAAATTTGTGACGTTTCAACCCCCACTCCCATATTTACCAGTTTATATACATTATTTTCCCCTTTTCTACAGCACCCTCCTCCAGCTCTTTCCTCCAGCTTCCTCCTCCCTTTCTTTTAATGTATCCTAGCCAACCTAAAAATGAAATACTAATAAAGTGTTAATAATGCATATCTTGTAATGTGATCTTTTCAATCATAGTTTGTAAGCCTAAACCTTGGCTACTTAAGTCCAGAGAAGGCCAATCATTTATGCATTCATTCAACAAATATTTACATGTTGGAAACAACTTGAGACACCGGAAATACAGTATTGAACAAGATAGACAAGGTTCTCGATTTTATTGAACTTATGTTCTAGTGAGGTGGGGCAAGTGACAGACGAGAAATGAAATTATTGTAGATATTAGTAAGTGAAAGTGCTATGAAGAAAATAAAATGAGACAAAGGGGTAGAAAATGACTGACCTAAAGAAACCATTGAGCTTTGCACGTTGACCCCTCAAGTTACACAATGTAGCTAACTCATCTAATTACTATAAATTGTGGCCTTGGTCACTGACCTTGGACCATGCTAAACTTTCGGTTAAACTTCCTTTTTGCTTCATCTCCCATTATTTTCAGTTGGTAGATTTTTATAGCATTGTAAAAGCCTGGTGGTTTAGAAGTGTGGCTATTTAGGAGTCAAACAGCCCAGGTTTTGTCCCTATTTTGTTGTGAAATTTTAAGCAATGTGTAAATTGCATAGCATGGTACCTGACATTTAGTAAACACTCAACAAAAGTTAAACATTGTAAACCTCTTACATCGTAAATTTTTGTTTTTGTTTTTGTTTTAATTAATGGTTGGAGAAACTTCCCTTAAGTCTTCTAATAGTATCTAACACATTTTTGTGAACTATTTTATCAAAAGCTATCTTGTCACAAATTTTTAAACATGTTTTCCTGAGCTGAAATAATCCACACTGATTATCACAAAAGTACAATATCCCATATTTCTAAGTACTGAATACAGACACTGTAGAGATCAACCAGATAAGACAGTGACAGAGATGATATTTTAAATGTGCGTGTGTCTGTATTTCAGCCCCTAAGTAGTGGGAAAATGCATAGGCTTGAAAGTCAGACAGGTGTAGATTCAACCAAATCTCTGACCTCCCACATGTGTTTGCACACTCTGACCCTTAGGTTTTCCCCTTCTGTAAAGTGCATTAATGATGCTTTTTTTTTTTTCCTTTTTAACAGGATCATTTTATTTTTCTTGTATGAATTATGTGGTAACCACAGCTGGAGCCTGGGTTCTCTACACAGAACCTCTGGTGTGGGGCTTTACAAGATGGTCAGTGAAGGGAGACTTGGTGAACACGGTCTCTGTCCAGAGGTCAGGAGTGAAAGAGCTGTAGGTCTTTGACTTATAAAAAGTGGCTTTGGAGAAGTTGCCCAGGGTAGTAGTGCAGCCCCTCGCTGAGGTATAACAGTTTACGATATCAGCCATCATCAACAGCTTCTTGGGCACAGGAGCTGAGAGATGCCAGTGCCTCTGGGGGCAGGGATGAGGTGCACAGCACAGAGCCACAGCTGCAGGTCACCTTACAAAGGACAGTGTGGGGCTTGCCCATCTTGTTCCCTGGTAGCCTCGCTGCACATAGACAATGGAGAGCTTGGCCAGGATGATGGCCCCACGGATGACAGTGGCTACCTCCTTGAAGCACTTAACACCCAAACCCACATGTCCTTTGTAGTCCCGGATGGCGGACAAATGCCTTGAACTGGGGCCTCTGGCCTGCACAGGTCTGCTTTTGCACCGGCATAATCTTCAAAACCTCGTTCTTGAGGGATGCCCCCAGGAAAAAAAATCAATGACTTCAGATTCCTTGATGGGCAGGGAGAGCTAGATCTCCTCCAGAGACTTGACCTCCACTTCCTTGACCAGGCGGCCCAGCTTGGTGACGACGATCCACCCCTGGTCCTCAGCCTTGCCTCTGCGAGCTCCCCCGTGTCCCGCACGACCTTGGCCAGAGACCCCGCTGCCGCTGCCGAATCGTCCAGGTCCCCTCCCCCACCCCATTCCAGGTCTCTGAGCCCTCCTGGTGCACCGTGTCATCCCGGTGTCATCAGTCATTTGGTGTTTTCTCAGAGAAGTAATAGCTCTAATAACACCTGCCTCTTCATTAGCATGAAACAGAGAAATAGATGTAAGCCCTCAGATCAATGACCTGCACTTGAAGTACTCAATAAATGTTTATTTTTTCCCTTCGCAATTAATCAGTATGTAAAATGTCTAATGGCACCAATAATAATCTAAAACTGTACAAGTTACATTTAAATAACTGTTTTCTTAGTTTTGAATCTGGTTGGTTTTAATTTTTTTCCAAATTGTTATATAAATGCAATATAAAATCAATCTAAATTCTAGTGGAGAATTGTGGACAAGTTGCCTTAAATTCTTCCCTCTACATCTGAAAAAAAGGGGGGGAGGAATTAATAGAAAATATCTTTATTTTGCCATCATTTCAATTGAAACGTTTATTGAAATGATTGTAGAGCCATACGCAATTGCACAAAACAACACAGAGAGATCGTGTAAACTTTATCCAGTTTACGACAATGGTACGAACAATCCATAATCTTATTGAGACTTCCCCAGTTTCACTTGGATCCACTTCAGTGTGCCTGTGTATTTAGTTCTACACACTGCTATCACATGCGTAAGTTTGTGTGTCACCACAAGCAAGATACAGAACAGTTCTATCAACACCACAAGGATCCCTGATGTTGCCCTTTTATGATGATTGTGGTTTGTTTTCCTAATTTACATGCCAAATATAGGCCTACCTTCCCAGATTTACTTTTTCCCTTTGTTTCTCATAAATAGACCACTCAGGCAGAAAATAGGCCATTCCTTAGTGTGGGTTTTCAATATTTCTTACCTGAACTATGTGCAATAGCCTTGCCATTAATCTCCCTAATATCTTATTCCTCTCTGGTCTACATTGCCAAAGCTATGGTTATAAAATACAAGTCTAATCAAATACACTTTGTCATAAAATGTTCGATGGCACTTTATGTCTACATGACAAAATAAGGCCTCCAAAGCCCATTCCAATCCGAAGGCATCCTATTTTTCTAGCATACTCCACACTATCCATAGTCATGAACCCCATACTTTGTGACTGAACTACTCACCAGACTTTCCACATGTCAAGTGTTTTTATGCTTTCTGCGCTTCCCTTCTACTTATCCTTCAACTTCTAGTTCAAATTTTTATCTTCTCTGGGAAACCTTTCCTAACTCACTTGCTCACTCTTTACCTCTGTAAAGACCATCTCCCAATAAGATCACGTCAAAAGACCATCTTCCAATAAGATCACATCATGCGGTGCTGGGGGCTAGGACTTTGGGAGAACACAATTCAACCCATGGGGTCAAACAAATAAGTAAATAATTGTAGCTAATGGGAGCCAGGTCTCTCATTATCAGAGAAAAAGTCACAAATAATCAAGGAAAGAAGGCTGAAATGAGCCCTGTGATGCTAGATTAGGGGTCGCGATACCAGTATGAACTCATGTTTACAGACAGATGGATGTGTACATATACAGGTTTGTATATACACATATATTTCCTAGCTCTGTCCAGGGCAATAAGTATGCCAGCACCCAGGTTTTTATTTCTATATACAATTTACCTACAATGTACTAATTAAATACAAATAGATACATATTAAACACATTGCAATGAGAGTAGGACATGAGAGTGGAGTACAGAAATAAAAGGGAATCAATTTATTTATCTAGAAGGATCTTACCAGGGAGTGGCGAGGAGTTACAGGATAAGTTATTTAAAAGAATGGAATGTGACTGCACGCTTTGCCAATACTAGACATTCAATATCTTTCATTTCTCAATATACTATCTTACAAGATCAAATTGTGATTCATATTTTGAAAGGTTAGTTCTGAAAATAGAAGACAGGGAGAGCAGTAAAATCAGGTTTGTCATCAGTTGTAGCAGAGTAAATCTGAGCAATTGAAGGAAACCAGAAATAAGATATGGAAGTAAAATTTTTAAAAATCAAGTCAACAGCAGGATCATAATAATCACTAATATTTAATTAAATGTCTTCCATGTGCCAGACACTGTTCTATAGAGTTTTACAAATATTAGCTCATTTAATCCTCACAAAAACCCTAGAGATTATTATCCCTATGTTTTAGATGAAGAAATTGAAATTCAGAGAGATCCGGGACCTGTCCCTAGGCCACATAGCCCATAAATGGCAGAGTCAAGATTTGAATCCAGGCAGCCTGGCATCAGAGCCTGAACCTGTAGTTATACCCATTCTACTTAAATGCATACAATGTCCCAGAATTCACGGAATTCACTCCAAGAGAAATACATGTAAACAAGCAGTTACAACTCAACGTAAGCGCTAATAATAGAGAAGAGGGTATCAGGAAAGATGTCACAGAAGTGACACTGAGAGCACATCTTGAAAGGGATGTAAGAACCTGCTGTGTGACGAGAGCATGGCAGCACTCTTGACAAGAGAATAGCCATATGGACGAAGTTTTGGCTTAGTTGTTCAAGGTCATGCAGGAAACACATGTGGAATACAAAACTGTTCAAACAATGACTTCTGCTTTGTGCTAGGCACGGATTTCGTGTACAGAAAAACTCTAGTCAAGTCATGAAATTTGTTGGTATCAAGTGTTTGCCATTTCATCGTGGGCCTATCATTCTCACTACTTTTAGTTGTCAAACTGAACCTCTATTTAATTCCAGAAATATCGATTCTTAGTAATGAAAAAAAATGCATTTACATAGTTTCACACAATCCAGGTTATATTCTTTACAGGTCACAAACCAGATTAAATCTATATTCCAACCATTTCTTTTAGAAAAAGTTTTGAGAACTATGTTACAAAAATCCAGAAGAGAATAACAAACAGCAGGGGCTGAGGCAGCCAACACTAGGCTTTATGATGTGTTTGTTGGGCTTTGCTCTAAGTTGCCTGTGTGTTTTAGCTCAGTTAACTCTCACAACAACCCTGTGAGGTAGCTAATTTCATTATCACTGTTTTATAGATGAGGTCACTGAGGTCCAGAGAGGTTAAGTAACTTATGCAAAATTGTAATGAGTTTAGTAACTGGTGGAGCCAAGATTCAATAAAATCAGGCAATTCCAGCCTGAATAGGAAAAGGTGATGTCATTTGGTTCTTCACTTTATGTTTTACTTCAGCAGGTGGTCTAGTATGGCCTAAGTCAATGGTCACAAACTCAGACATCTACAGGTGCCCGACAGAGAACATACTGTGTGAAGTCAGCCAGGTACAGGACATGGGGTGGTGAGGACTGAGAGCAACAGGGGACCATGGGTTTCATTTACAGGGGCAGTTGCTCCTCAGCTCCAGCCAGGTGTCGTCCCATACCTAGCTGATCATTCAGTATTATCAGATTTTCCAATTTTTCGAGAGAAGCTGACTTTGATGTGAAATCTTCCCAACTTGGGAGACATGTACAAAATGAGTTGCGTTCTGACCTGCTGTGTTTAGCAGCAGGTGTGGTTAGATAGCTGGGACACCTTCAGCAGTTAGAAATTTGAATGTGCAGTTTCAGGAGAATAATTTTGGGGGCAAGTGTGGATTTAGAAATCTTAAGTGCAAGGAGTGTAGAGGAGGAAGCCCATGGAAAAGGAAGAAGGAACTAAGAGGACCAGGAATTCCAGCGTTTAAAGAGTTGGCCGAAGAGTCAGCAAGCGAGAGCTGGAATGGCACAAAAGGCAGGAAAGGGTAGCGTCTGAGTTGCCTGAGGAGGAAGGAGAATGGGCAGGTTCTATCAGTCTATTTTTGCTAAGAGTTGATGTACTGATTCCCTTGGGTGGAAGAGATCCCAGACCTCAGTAAGAAGAGCTATTACAAGTTCAAAGAATAAATGTTGAAGTCCAAGCAGGCTATGACTTTCCTGTATCCAAAACTAGCACTAGAGGAGGAACCCAGCACTTTCCCACTGCCAAATCACTTAGATGGCTCTAATTTGAAAGGCAGAAGTATTTTACTTCCACTTTTCTAATTTTTGTTGATATTTTATTAGCATCATTATTATTGTCCACTTCATCGGGTGTTCTTTTTGTATATTTGGGTGGCTCCAGTGATGTTTTGAAACTTCTCAAATACCAAATTTCACCAGAACCACCAATAACAAACACTGTGATTCTCTGGGGAAAGCAATACCCATTTAGAGTTATAATGCCACAAAGACGCTTTTCACACCTACAAGTTAAAACTTGGTTCACACATCCAAAATTATTTATCCCTTTGTTCAGATACAATTTTACAGTGAATTTAGGACACCTTCTTTTATGAATAAGGCAAATAAAAAGAATGCATTTATTTGTTGGGTTCTGGGGATCCAGTAAATAAAAGCAATTTTCCCTGCCTACGTTTAGAATCAATTGAAAGAGAGACGCAGGAGGCAGGCAAATGGAGATCAAAATAACGCCTTTCTTCCAGATAAGCCAGGTTGGAAAACACGGTTCTGTATCTGCAGTGGCTTCACCTCTGACTAACACTGGCCTCTGTGCAGACACAGCCCCCTTCACAGCCACAGCAAGGCAGAAGGCAGACCTCGACCGATGAGTTCTGAAGAAAAGGAAACCCAAGACGGGAATGGGCTTTGCTTGCCCAGTTCTTTCTCCCAAATAGCCCAATCTGACACATCACTCCTTCTGTCCTGAGGATAAGCAATCCAGACTGGCAAGGGTAAAGCAGATTTTTCCAGTGGAGGTTCTTCCACACTGAAGCCTGAGGCCAGGGAAATGGAGGCCCCTCTGTAACGTTCCCTATTGCTTCATCCCCTCTCAAGCTCTTCCCACAAGGTGGGTCCTATTATCCCCACAAAACTAAACCTGGACTCAGACCCAGGTCATAGGATTTCAGAACAGTGACTTCCATGCAACCCCAGGAGGCTATGCCCGAGGTCTGTGGTTAAATGGAATAATTCCATTTAAATTCATTGGGTGGGCAGTTAGGGAACAGGCAGGAACGAAATAGCCATTTCTGGAAATTCGGGAGCCCTAGAACATGGTTGCAACAATGTTACCAACTGGTTGCTCAGCAATGGTCAAGTTATTAAATCCTTTGTTACTTAGTTTCTTCCTCTGTAAAACCAGTTTAGCAAGTCTTGCCATTCTACTAACTGTTACTAGAGGATCAAATGAGATATTTCATAAAAGCACTTTGGACCAGCATCATGCTGTAGTAAAAAAAGACTTATTATTTGGAACAAAACTATTATTTCAATAATCTTAAATAAAATAGAGAAATCAGACTTTTTTCTGAATGTTTACATTTTGAAAGCAGATGCATTAGAGGCTAGCAGAGGTGAATTTAAAACTCACTACTTGAGTAAACCTGGACAAGTAATTTAATCTTTCTGAACTTTGAAGAGGATCAGAATATGCCACCCTAAAATATGCCACTTTGGCATAGAGACTATTTTGAGGTGAAGGCAATTGGAAGTCAACAGATGCAGGAAGGGTTCTCTGCCCTCCCTTCATTGCCTAAAAGCAGGACATAGATTTCCCATTGAGTAAGGTACCCACCCTGTACCAGGGAGAGAAGAGCAACTCCTATCATCAAAGATGGAACGTCAATACTGAGATGAGTTTGGGTAAACAGGCCTTACTAAAACAGCCTTAGTTTCTATTAGTTTTCCCCATAGAATTCGTAGTCATTTCCCCACAATTTATCATCCTTATGAAGCCCAAATTCTCTTCCTTATTTAAGAAGGGCATAAAGCACCTAAGTATAACTACTTCTTTGAGATTTATCTTCTGTAAACTCCTGTGCATGTAAATATGTTAGAATTGCGTACCTTTTCTCCTGTTAACCTGTCTTTTGTAAACGTAATTTACAGGCCATCACGCACTGAACCTAAGAGAACAGAGGAAAAGCTTCTCCTCCCCATAACATCCTTCTGAATTTGTGAATAGTTGTATGTTCTTTACCTAACAGGGTTTTGTGAGGATTATATAAAGGGCCTATCACACAATTAACTCAGTATTAGTTTTCTTCCTTTTTCTTGTTCTAATCTAAGGATCGAACCTATGTACAGAAGGCATTACCTTCTTATCAAGTGGTTTTTATGTGTATAAACCATTTGTGTATAGTCATTTGATTGAATGATTAAAAAGTTGAATTTTTTGACTAGTTTGACTGTATTTTTGTAAATTCTGGGTTAATAGACAGATTAAATAAACATGATTCCATGACTCAGCATTATAGAAGAAATTAGCAGCCATTTCTGATCCCCCTTAATAGCTGTCTTGAGTACCTGAATCTTAAAACATTAGTTCTTATCAAAATAATTAAGCTAATATGCAGCAAGTAGTCTGCTTCTATTAATTTGTAGCATCAGCACCTAAATGTTTATCATTAATTCAGTCATTCAATTAGCATAGTTTTATTAATCAATTGCTATGTTTAGATGTTGAATTTTATAATGTTGTGGGCACAATTTTATGATCTGATTGAAGACATATCCCAAATAAACATAAGAAAAAGAAGAATGTACTATAACAAGGAAAAATATTCTCTGATTTATATAACCTAAGGCCTCAATTTCCTCACCTGTAAAATGGAAATAACACCTCTGATCCATAGAACTGTTAAAATCATTATATAAAATGATGAAGTTGATATCAGAAGAATGATCCCCCACAGCCCAGTCAACCTTGGTGAAGACTATTATTTACCTACTAAAATTCATTCTCCTTTTCTTCTGAGTACTTGGCTGCCCTCTTAAATTCCTCAGCCTTCTGCACATTGAGGTATGATTTTGTGATAAGTATTTTCCTAGAACATGAGCAGAAATGACATG
This sequence comes from Rhinolophus hipposideros, assembly GCF_964194185.1. Lineage (NCBI taxonomy): Eukaryota > Metazoa > Chordata > Mammalia > Chiroptera > Rhinolophidae > Rhinolophus > Rhinolophus hipposideros. Next base: position 71,064,009 of record NC_138055.1, read on the forward strand.
TGCTGCTTCTAGACTTGGGTTTTAAGACATTTGATATGCCTTCTCCATGATCTCATTGACTTTCTAGATACAGAGCCTGGCTTGATGGCTACGGCTCTTTGAGGACATGCCCCAGAGGGTGATGGAGAAACCTAACAGCTGCCTTGCTGACCTGGAACACCCTCTTCAAAATGGTTACATGACAGAGAAATAGACTCTGTGTTCTTTAAGCTGCCGTAGTGCTGGATGTCTGTTACAGCAGTGTGGTCTCATCCAAACCCATGCAGCCTTGGTCTAAGAATTCAGCTAGGCTTTTACAAGTTTCCACATGTGTCTCAATGTAACTGGGAGACTGGCCATAAGAAGTAATGGCTCAGTGATGAGTCTGCTTCTTATTTCTGGCAGGTCTAAGCAGATAAAACTGGGAACTGAGAGATAAAAAGATGAAGGAAAGGAACTAATAGTACTCTTTAAGCTATTGTGAAGTATTCATTCCAAAGTAAATGAGCAGCATTACAGATTATGGGACAATTAGGGGGGAAAATGTTTCTCTTCCTCCTTACAAATTTACTAGATGGTACAGTTTTGAGAACAAATATTTTTCCGTGTGTGTGTGTGTGTGTGTGTGTGTGTGTGTGTGTGTGTGTGTGGCGGGGGGTCACCAGTGTTTGGATATCAGAGGGGAGTAGACAGACAAAGATGGAGACATGGAAGCACAGAGACCCAGCAAGGCCAAAACAGAGAAAGACAGAGAGACAGAAAGATTTCAGAACCAATAGTTACTCTCTGAATAACTGGACAAAAAGTTAAAAAAGATAATTTAAAACTCATTCTGATGGGGAAACCTCAAAAGGTACGCATTTGGAGTGTGCACATATATTTTGGCTGCCCTTCAGAACCTGGATCGCTCGGTTATTCTCTGCAATCATTGGGACACCACTTTAGACTGAATGTCTGTGGCCTCCATCCCAATTCATAATTTAAACGTAACCTCCAACGTGATGGTGTTAAGAGGTGGGGGCTTTGGGGAAATGATTAGATCCTGAGGGTGGAGCCCTCACGAATGGGGTTAATGCCCTTATGAAGGAGACCCCAGAGAGTTCCCTCACCCCCCGCCATGTGAGGACAACAAGAAGATGGCAAGTCTATGAATCAGGAAGCTGGCCCTTACCAGACACCAAATCACCAGCACCTTATCTTAGACTTTTCAGTCTCCAGAGCTCTCATGAGAAATAAGCATTTGTTGTTTAAGTCACGCCGTATGTGGCATTTTTGTTCCAGGAGCCTAAACAGACTAAGACAGACACAACCAACCACACCACACAGACACATACTTATGGGACCTAGAATGACGAAGGTCATCATTGGTAGCCAAAGGCAGTTTCTGAATGCTATGCTGCGCTGAACATCTCAAAGTCAGGGCAAGGAATAAGGGTCCTGGGCCAAGCTCTGTGGGTAGAGGATGAGTATGCAGGTGGGTAGACCTAAGAAGAGGGGAAGTAGATGAAGAACTAGAGATACCTGCAGAGTCTGCAGCTGCTCCATCCAACGCAGTAGCCACTGCCTACAGGTAGCTATTGAGCACTTGAAATGTGGTTAGTCTGCATTGAGATGTGCTATGAATGTCAAATTCCACATCAGATTCCACAGACAGCACAAAGAACGAATTTAAGATATTTCATTAATATTTTTAATGTTAATTTCATGTTGAAATGAGAATATTTTGGACTAAATAAAACATATTATTAAAATTAATTTTACCTGTTTTCCTTTCCTTTTCTTTCTTTCTTGCTTTCTTTTTTTTTTTGAATTTGGCTGCTAAAATCTTTAAATCACATTTGTGGCTTGCATTACATTTTTATGGTATAGCACCGGTCTAGACCAAGGGTCAGCAAAATTTAGCCCACCGGCCAAACCCAGCTTAATGCTTATTTTTGTAAATAAAGTTTTATTGGAACACAGCCAAGTCCCTTTGTTTGTATATTGTCTATGGCTGTTTTTCCTTCAATAGCAAAGTTGAATTGTTGCACAAGAGGCAAACTATTCAAAGCCTAAATTATTTACTATATGGTCATTTACAGAAAAAGTTTGCCAAACGCTGTTACATTTAGCACACAGTTTAAAATTATTTTCCCTTGAATCCTATCATTTCTTTTAGTGACCCCAACTTTAGAGAAATCCTGAAAAAACTACATAGGCTGCAATAGGATGTAGGGGACAATAAAGTCAAGACAATAGAAAATGTGCGAAGGCATTTGTGGAGAGGCAGCTGCATCCTGTCAAGTAATGTTAGGTGGAGACCTAACATTAGTGTGTGTGTGCGTGTGTGTGTGTGTGTGTGTGTGTGTGTGTGTGTGAAGAAATGTGAGTCCTGCTTGAACCAAAATGCTAGGGAGGGACCCCAAGCTGACAGAGTTCAAAATGAAAATCTTCAAAAGAAAACTTTCAATTCTTTATAGTAGAGGGCCTCAGTGTGGCTTGTAATTGAGGGTGGGGGTGGCAGAGTCACCCATCACTAACAGAGGACACACTATACACAGGACAGAACCGTGTCCTGCTTAAAGAGTGGAGAGGTGTCCTGCCACTAACTAGCAATCCTGCTCAAGAGTTGTGAAGATGAAATGAAATCCTGCTTAAATGCCTTGCACAGTGCCTGGAACATACCCAGCATTTAGAAGCTTATTATTGTTTTCTTTTATACACAAAATACAGTTCAATTTAGAGTGAAAGAAATAGAAACAGTCTTAATTTTTCAAAAGAATAGCAGTTTTGTTGAAAACTGCAAGGGCAATGAGGAGAAATGTCATTTGATTTTTGTTCTTAAATCCTACCTGACTTAATCATATACACGACTGTGTGATAATAAATGGTTCCTTTGCTATTGTCTATTTTTGTTTTTTATCTCTCTCTCTGTCCTTCTGCCTGTGACATCTAGGTCTGAGAAGGAATAGTATGACGAGAATAGCCCTACATGAAAATGAAATGCTGCTTTGGGTCTTCCAAAAGGCTCCCACTTTCTGAAATTCTCCCTCTCCTCCCCTAGTTTCCTGTGAGAGGTTATTCCATTTCTATTGGGCCTGAAATCCACCTCCCCTTCCCCACAGAATTATTCTAAGAGTTAGACAGTATAATGGACTCCACAAGGTCACTGCTACAATACATCTGAGAAGAAGGAAAGGAGGAGGCCTAGATATTTATTTTGAGTGTGTTTGGGGTGGAGGTGGGGGTGGGGGTTGGTGGTTATTACCTTGCTATTGAAACTTGATTTGTTTCCTATTTCTAATTAAATGGTTCTTCTTGAGGCTTGGGCTATTGCACGCGCGTGTGTGTGTGTGTGTGTGTGTGTGTGTGTGTGTGTGTGTGAGAGAGAGAGAGAGAGAGAGAGAGAGAGAGAGAGAGAGAGAGAGAGAGAGAGGATCACTGTTAGAACTGTGCACCAGCAGGCATAGTTTGTTTCAACCTTCTTTCTAGGTATAAAATGCAGATCTGTCTTGAGTTGCAAAGGGGCACTCAGCTTTGACATTCTGCATTTCTGCCCTAGTTCATGGAAAATATTGCCTCGGAAACCCATCAGGTTCCTTGTGTTTATAAATTCTGAATCTTGCCTCTCAGCAGTCCATGAGAAAGGCTCTCCTAGACCCTTCTGAGATTCAGAACTGCAAAATCAATGACCCTAAACAAGGTCTGCATTTGACAGCAGTCCTCACATGGCCCCTTATCTGACAATATTCTTTCCACTCAAAGTTTCCTATCCTCTGTCCTTTTCTTGCTTTCTCTAAAAAGAAGTTTAAGTGAAAATAAACTCTGTCTAGGCTTTGGATAAACCTCCTGAGCTCTGAGGATATTCTGCTTTTTTTCCTCAGGCTTTTTGGAGAAGTTTCTCCTTTTGTGATACCTCAGTAGACTGGCTGAAGCCAGCCACCTTTGTGGGGTATGGAGATGAGGGAAGGCCTGGTCATCCATCTCTTTGTCTGATATCTTGAAAAGCAGGTACCATTTAAAAAAGTGTTTTCCAGACTTTTATAAATAATTACATTAGCAATTGAAACTACCAAAAGTTCTTTCTCAACCTCTTTTTTAAAACACTGAATTAGATAATAATGGCAAAGATTTATTGAACTCTTACACATGACCAAGTGCTGTTCCAAATGTTTCACATACGCCTAATTTCACAACACTTGGAGGTGGCTACTACTGTTATCATTCCCATTTTATAGATGAGGAAACCGAGGCACAAAGGGGTCAAATTGTTTGTTCACGGTCACACAATTAGTAAGTGTGGGAGTCTAGGTCAAGAAGCTAAAGTGGCTCAAAAAACGTCTAAGTATTACCTTGTCTTGTACACCTGAAACTAATAAAAAAATAAAATAAAATAAAAAAATAAAGTGGCTCAAAAATAGGAAGCATTGTAACGATTTTCTCTAGTAGAGCGTCTGCTGAATAGTGAATGCATAGGGCTTTGGAATTAGACAGCATAGGATTTAAATTCTTATCATCCCCTTACCAACTGAATGATTTGGGACAAGTAAATTCATCACAGTGACATTTACTCATCTGTTTTTTGAAAATAATAATACCTCCCTCATGGAAGGTATTACTGTGTAGATTTAATGACAAAACCCAGGCTTTGTAGAGACCCTGGTAACAGCATTAGTTTTGGAATGAGAAATGGTTCTCAGCTGTCAGGACAGAATTACATATGGCATGACATTTGTAAGAGGAATCAAAAATTATAAATTTCCATTGATAGTTGGACAAATTATTCCCTTAATTCTACCACCTTAGAATGATCTCAGTACTTTATAAGGTTCTAGGAAACATCCCACATTGGCAGCCAGTGATTTTAGTCATTCCAGTACAATACTGTTCAATAAAACTTTCTGCAATGATTGAACTGGTCTATATCTGCACTGTTCAATATGGTAGCCACTAACCACTTAATGGCTCTTGAAATGTGGCTAGTAGAATTGAAGAACTGATGTTTTAATTATAATTTTAAATTAATTTTAAATTATTTTAAATTAATTATTTAATTAATTTAAATAATTAAAATTATTTTAATTAATTTTAAATTACCAGCCATGTGGCTGGTAGCTACTGAATTAGACAGCTCTAAATGATCGAATCAATTAATACCTGAAGAAAAAAAAACCCTAGAAAAATCTTTAGGCATTAGAAAATTTAATTTCCTGTCCTAAATGCAGGACAGAAAATAAAGTTGCTTAACTATTTACTCTAATGAACCATATAGGTATAGCTTAGATGGATCAAGGGGGATCTATTCTCACCCTTAAGTTGTAGACCAATCAATGTTTTGAAGTAGCTTTCTTCCATAATTCTTTTGCACGTTCTGGAAACATTTATTCCTTTATTATCACTATGATGCCTTAGTCCATCACATGGAGAATACAGCTAGGAATAAAAACTATATCATATATCCATTTCATTTTAATGACTAATAGATGATTAGAATAAATTCTTTTCTGCTGTAAAAAAAGAGGAAGATGAGCACACCTTACCATTTCTTGTATCAAAAGTCGTCCTAAGAAACCATGAGATCTATTGGATGATTGATGTCACAGATCTTGGTAGTCATTACACCTGAGCTCAGAGAGTTGTATGTGTAGGCAGTTTGTGACATTTGAACAGAGCCCTTTAACATTACCTAAGGCAGGTGGGAGCTGCAGCTTTTACCTGATTCATCTGGCAATCCAGGATGACAGTGTTCTGTCCTTTCTTTTTATGTGGTACGGAACTTGGGAACCTCACTCAAGTACGTATCTAAATGTTTGATAAAAGAGTTTGATTATATTTACAAGCATTCTGGCTATCAGCACTTCCGAACAACTGAGTGGAAATTCTGTGTGGGTCAGAATGTGAGTTGGAATCTTTTTCTTTCTTAGCAGAACAAATTTGCCCCCAACTACCTAGTATCTAAAAATGACTCTCTCTTTAACAATTAACCATCAAATTTCTTCATTTCCCACACTTACTGGAACAATTTAATCAGGAATTGATTGAGTAATGCTTACTTAAACCTCCGAGATAGGGAGAAACTGTTTTTATCGTTATAGTCACATTGATTCCTTTAGATCCCACTAGTTTTTCTTCAGTACTGTTAGCTAATAATACTTCCCTCATTTATTGAGCACCTACTCTTTGTCAGAGGATTATATACATTATTTTTTATTCACACAGCACACTAATGAATAGGGACTAGTGTTACATTTTACAAGTTGAAAACCGAGGCTCAGAGGGTGAGTAAATTGCCCAGATCATACAGCTTGTAAGGGTACAGCCAGCATCAAACCCAGATCTTTCTGAATCAAAAATTTGAACAGTTAAACACCAAACTATGTTTTGTCTTGGTTAACTGATATCAGCGTACTTGGGCCATGTAATCTGTTATCTATAAACACATTGTTGTTGGTTAAATGTAATCTTAACTTTGAAGGAGTGTCTGTGAAATAAATCATTAGAATAGCATTTGGTTGTTCTGCAAAAACACAAATGTGGTCATTTCTGTTCCTGGTTGTCTCTGAGTTTAGTTCAAGGAATATCGTCTCTTTATGTGCATGCTATTTTCAGCTAGAACAAAAGCCCAATATGTTTTGCTTGAGCCTTAACTGCCAAGAAACGTTTGCCAAATTCATTGCTCAATTATCACAATGAACTTATCACAGGTGCCTTGATATATCATTTGTTTACTCGATGTATGATAATTGTATGTATGAGGCCTTTACTCATCCTGAGAATGCCAGGGGCGTTCATCATACTGGGAATGCAAATCACGGAAGTTCCTGAGGCAGCCCACAGTCAAATAGGGAAAAAAGAGATCATATAAATGGCAACACAAATGATTAACTATAATTGTGACAAGAGTCATAAAAAGTAAATGAAGGGTGGCATAAGCTGACCAGGCAATAGGCCTAGCTTAAGGGCCTAGTTACTAAGAAGAATCTCTGAAGGTAAACTTTGTTATCATTAGTCAGCAATTCTATTGTGCACGGATATTGCATTGTATACAATTTGATAATTAGTACATCAGAAAAAACACCAACATAAATAGGAGGCATAAATATCTCTTTTACTTATCAGGAAACACCTAATAATTCATTCTTATGTTTTTCTTTCGGTTCTTATTCAGAACTCCAATTTTAAAAATTCTTCTGGAAAGTATACAAAGCAGTTTTACTGTAATAAATATGGAAATTGAGTTGGAATGATGTCATTGCTTGGGACATCTGTATTATTAATTTGGAGAAGACAGAGACTAATAGCGTCTTGGCCTTCTGTTTAGAAGTTAAGGATGACAGGAAAAGATCATACCTTTGTGAAACAATTCTTACTTCAGAAAGTTGTACGCAAAAGATGACTAAAAAACCAGCATGTCCTGCTTTGGAAAGCTTTAGTCCACCATCACCATTAAGAACTGAGATTAAAAAAAAAAAATCATCATAGGTTAAGAGTTCTAGAAATTAATTTAAGACTTTTCTTTTCTCCTTAGAGCTTGCCTGAATGGGGGTAAATGTAAATTAATTTTTACATGGGTCAGCCAATGATCAGGTACAGGTGTTAGCACATTAACAGCAATAACAGGAAACCTGGACCTAAAGAAGACTCCCATATATTTTCTTCACAATATCACTTTCCCTGCCCTTGCCTTGGTATGTTCTGTAGAATTTAAGAGAAGCTGAGTGTGCTAATTTATCTTTGCTGGTATTCTTCCCCTGTGTTTTTCTCATGTTCAGACGTAGAGAAGAGATGATGCTTTAAAAAAGAGAAACAGCTCTGAGCTGTGGCCTCCACACCTCAGAAGGCCCAACCCTTCCACCAAGTAACCTGGAACCCCTGCATGCCTACTCCTCATTGCTAGACCCACTTGACTGAAATATCACCAGATACACATTTGATTTATGAGATATCCTCTTTGCACATGAAAGCATCTCTGGAAAGTTTCTTCCTAGCACCTAAAATCAGCTACACAGAAGTAATGAGAATTTTGATGAGTAGGGGTTGGAGAATAGAGGATTTTAGAGCATGGAACACCCAGGAATATCAATCTAGCCAGAGCAAAAGCCAGAGCAGAGAGCACAAAACAATCCATGTGCCCTGGTAATGTGGAGAGAGGACAAATAAAAGTCAGAAAAGAGTACAGAAGGAAGATGGCTGGCAACACAAACCGAAATATGTCTCCTTAAATGAGTTACTTTATATAAAGCATTTAGAATAGTGCCTAGCCCAAAATAATAAGAAAACAACTTTTTAATAAAGGCATATGCACGTAGAACAGGAATCAGGGACCTGCCTATGTAAATGGAACAGGCTACCAAAATGTCATCACCCACAAAGGTTTTTCAATCAGAGAATCAACACTTAACAAGTTATATTCCAAAGAAAATTCACTGCAGCTACCAAGAATTTTTCCTTTCAGATTCTGCATGGTACTCAAGAGAAATGACTGCCTTCAAAATAAGATCCCAAGGCACAATTAACCCATTTGTATTGGTGAATATAACTACTAGTTTGGTTCATGACACAACTGATTCAACTATAGCAATTGCCTTCAACATGAAGACAGCATAAATGAATAGGTCAATCATGCCCCAGTCCAGCTTGCTAGCCACAGGACGCTAAAAATAAACGTCATGGAGGAGAGCTTTAGAGAGAAATGTTATCTACTAAAAAGGATATATTAGCCCTTTGTGTTTTTCCAAAGTCATTACTGAATGACTAGGCCAATTCATATGCCTCAGAACTGTACTGTTTGTGTTTTGATCCCTCAGCAGAATTTGGGTTTAGTATTTCTTCTTGAAAGGCAGTGTTAGGAAGCAGCTTGCTTTGGAGTTTCCCAAAGTGTGCATGCTTTTCAGTTGCACACAAGAGGAAATGTATTCTATTCCTGTAGGTAGGCCTCTCAGGTCAAGCTTGGAGACCTACGCGCCTTCAAATGTATTTGATAAGCAGCCTTCAGGTCTCAGAGAGAAGAATTGAGGCAGGGTGGGAAATAAGGGTTGACCAAGACCTCATAGGGTGACTAGAGACAGAAAGAAAAGCCCTTTAAACATCACAATGAAGTGGAAACAGGTCAGGATGAGCTGACAGACAAGCATTTTACCCGTGGAGACTTTTTATAGTTACTTTCTGGTAATGATCCAAGAAACAGAATTTCCATTTATGGTAGTATATAGTTTCCTTTTTAGAGAAATATTTGAAATTTAAAAAGTGAGTTGATTTAAGGTAAAATGCTTATTAATATGGCATTCGGATATAACCAAGTGTCTGAAGCTGATACTGAAGCAAAGAGCTGGCATGTAGAAGATGGCAGCTTAGAGGAGAGCGCTGGGGTTAGAACCACTTCCTCACTGCCCTGTGGAACCTCAGCGATTCACTTACTTTCTCTGAGTCACATGATCCTCAACTACATAAAACTCTTGGATGCAAAACACGAACCTCTTGGGGTGATTATGAGGAATAAGTAATAGGTGCTCAATGAATGCTTACTTCTTTTCTTTTCCTTGGTGAAGTGTGGGAAAAGTAGCAAAATTCTCTCTTTGCATGGAACCCTCCTGTCCAGACTATAGAAAATAAAGTGTAGGCAGTGATTTTTCAAATAACCAGATAATCTTTTATACAAACCAACATAGGCTATATTTGTAGCCCACTGTAGTAGATTTGCAGAGAAGGCAGAAAAATTAAGTATCAGTGCAACACTTCTTGTCATCGAGCAGTATATTCTGGGGGCTGTGCCCCACTTCTTTTTTTTTAATTTATTTTTTTAATATATTTTTTTTAATTGTGGTAGGGGAACAGGACTTTATTGGGGAACAGTGTGTACTTCCAGGACTTTTTTTTTTTCCCAAGTCAAGTTGTTGTCCTTTCAATCTTCTTTGTGCAGGGTGCTGTTCAGCTTCAAGTTGTTGTCCTTTCAGTTTTTTAGCTGTGGAGGGCACAGCTCAACTCCAGATCCAGATGCCATTGCTAGTTGCAGGGGGCGCAGCCCACCATCCCTTGTGGGATTCAAGGAATCCAACCGGCAACCTTGTGGTTGAGAGCACACTGGCCCCACTGGCCCATGTGGGAGTCCAACCGGCAGCCTTCGGAGTTAGGAGCTCGGAGCTCCAACCACCTGAGCCACGGGGCCGGCCCTGTGCCCCACTTCCTGTTTGCATCCCCAGTGATGAGCATAGCCCAGAAGACACTTAAAACGTGTTTGAAGAAATAGTAAAGTGATCTCAATTCTATTCTTTCTGTTTTTTAATGCTGCACGCTGCATCTTGGAGTGGATGCCTATTATTAAAAGATTTTCTGTATTGTGGATTTAAGGTGACCACACGCAGGGATGAAACAATGAGTGGACAGGGACTGCCTTTTCCTCTCTGCAAGGCGGCATTTTAGCGACTTAAAATTCCAATACTAAGTAATTTCCTTCTTAACATTTCTCTAGAGAGATTCACTTCCCTGAACAATTAGTCATCTCTGAGGATAATTCCCCTTTCCTTCCTCTCTTTAACCAAACTACAGTGACTGAAACATGCTGCTGCTGAAAAGCCCAGATAAAGGTCTTTCTAAAATATTTGGATCTGGAGTCCATAATAACTCTGTTTTTAATTTATGATTGTGTGTGTGTTTATTCATTAATTTACCACATGTGACTGCTTTTGTATGAGTGGTAAAAATTCAGAAAAAAAATTTTTAATAAATGTAAATAATTTTAAACCATGTAGTAATTATTGCGTGAGCTGTGGGAAACTGGACAGACTGACAAATTTTCAAACAAAAGGACCAGATGTAGATTTTGAGCTGTCTCTGAATAACATTTATTCTTACCCATAAGTATTCACGACCTACAAATAGCACAAAGGTAGATTTAAGAAAAAAAACAACCCACAGTTAACCCTTGAACAATTTACTGGGGGGTGATTAGGGGTGTTGACTCCATCTCACTGTGCAGGAGAAAATTTGTGTATAAATTTTTATTCCCCTAAAATTTTACTAATATCCTATTGTTGACTGGTAGCCTGACTGATAACATAAACAGTCGATTAACACATATTTTATATATTTTATACTATATTCTTAAAATAAAGAAAGCCAAAGCAAAGAAAATGCTGTTAAGAAAATTATAAGTGAAAATACATTTACATTACTCCATGTATTTATGGAAAAAAACCCACATATAAGTGGACCCATGCAGTTCAAACAAAAGCTGTTCTACTGTAACAAAAATAGCAAGGAAGGCTAAAAATTTTAGGTACTTTCTTTGTGCCAGGAACTGAGATTTGCAAGCATTTTGACTTACCATTCTTGCAATGAACTCGACAAAATTATATGTTCTCTGCAATCCTCTCAGCTCTGTTTCAGGCAGTACTCACCTTGCTGCTGGTCACTTCTTGGCACTCCTAGGCAACGTTTCTCCCACTGGATGCTTCTGTTTCTCTGCAGGTGGGTTAGGTTCACCTTCTCCTTTACTGCCCTGTAACTTTAGAATCCTCAGCACCAACATACAAAATGGTGTGGACTTCCACGGTTTTCTTCATGTTGGGGTAACTGAAGAAAATTACATACCAGGAGAGGGACAGTTGAAGCTATTGGCTCAAAATGGCTCTTTAGAATACCAAAGGAAAAGGATGTGACCATTTGAAACGTTTACTGTGACCCCCTTTGGATACCCCACTGTCCCTAAATTGCTTCTTTGGTCTTCAAATTTGCATCCTTCTCCCCAAAGCCTTCCTTTCCCCCCACCTCTAAAAAAAACCCCACATGCTAAACCCAGTTATTGACACTGCATGTCCTCCTTCCCAACAGGTCTCTCCACTCTCTCTGTAGCCATAAGTTTTCCTGAGTCCAACTCACTCAGTCTGGGATAACGTCCTGGGAGGTAGCCTGTTACTAGTACAATCAGTGTCCGTCCGCCTCCCACAGACTGCATTTTGGAGCAACCGGGGATCATAAAGATTTAGCACTCAGTCATCCATTAAAGAGGTATTATGCCAGGCATAGTGGTAGTTTGAGGGAACAGTGAGAGGAACAGGAATATAAAGATGAATAAGACATTGTCGTTGCTTTCAAGAAGCTCACTAACTCATGGTCTAGTGGGAGAGACATACTGAAATGCTGTGGGAAGGAAAGATGGAAGATGATTAACTGGGGTGGGGCTGGTCAAGAAGACTTCTTATAGGCATTAAAATTTGAGCTATGTCTTAAATGGTGAAAAATAGCTAGTCAGGAAAGTGGATTCAGTGCAAAAAGAACAGTAGAATCATGGCAAGAAGGCAGGATTAAACATGGTTTGTTGGAATAAAAGGAACAGCTGAATAAGATGCACTAGGAGAGTATCAGGACTGAGAACAGAGTGTGGGCTGGGGCCAGATCATGGACTTTCCTGAAAGGTTTTTAAGCAGTGTGTCACGATTATATTTGAGTCTGAGACTATACATTCTAGTTAACTTTATTTGGCTCCATGAATACAGGAAAACTTAATATGCACATAGACTTTTAGTTTCGTGGATCTATGAGTATGACAAAATTTAACATTTTTGGATTCCGTGTTGTTGACTAATAGTTGCCAAGACATGATATCCCTTAGATGGAGTTCAAAACTATATCAGAGAGATCTAAAGCATAAATGTCTAATTCTTATGAGCAATGATGTCAGTGACAAGTAGCTTGGTCAAAATTTCAAATTTTCAGAACTGAGCAAAAATTAGTATTGTTGCATACTGGTACTTTTTGACCTGTGGTCCACTCACCTAATTCCTCCACCTCAAATAGACTTGTCTGGTTTCTTACATAGTACTTAAAATCAGGATCATACAGCGGATATGCTACTATACAAAAATTCCTTAGGTTTCTATATTCACAGCATTAATTTGCAACGTAAGACTAAATAAATTATGTTTCATAAATTCTACCCAGTGGATCCTGAAACAATATTTTGGGTATACTGTAAGTACATTACATGTACGTAGCATGTAATATTGCCAAAAAATTACACCTATGTAGGTTTTTAGCTTTTTGAAAGTAAATTAGTACAAGATTATGTTTAATTTTGAGCTAGTTTTCTTTAGCAAGAAATTAATCATTTAAGTATTTAAAAATGTACTTCTATTATTATGATCTATCACCTAGGCTAAGAATAAAATTAAATAAAATCTATATAAAAGGCAATACTAAATTAATTTACCAGGCTTTATATGCATTTCTAACCTTGTCTAAAACAAATGCTTTCCTTAATTTTTTAATCTCTACAGCTGATAAAAACATGCCTTATTTATGAATTAATATGCATCCTCAAATGATGATGATGAAAGGATATACCATACTTACGCAGCCATAGCAGACTGAAAATGAAAATATAATTATCAATTTATGTAAATTCTTGCCCACAACATGTCTAACCTGATTCCTTCGTTGCCTTGTTTAAGATTCATGCTAATAATTACACCATAGAGGCAGAGAAACTGGTAATCACTACCTACCCTCTATGAACGTCCCAAAGTAATTTTGTCTTCTTGGTCAGTTTTTAAATAATTTACCCTCTAAATCAAATTTGCAAATTAAAAAATGAGTGAGGTATGTATATTTGAGTGTGTGTGTGTGTGTGTGTGTGTGTGTATGTGTATTTAGAAATTCTCCCTCAGGTTAATTATGACCTCCCAAAATACACTATTGGATCATGAAAGCAAAATTTTCAGAAAGTGTAAAAGCACATTAATAAAAGTATCGGGCAAGCCCGGTGGCTCAGGTGGTTGGAGTGCCGAGCTCCTAACATCGAGGTCGCTGTTTCAATTCCCATAGGGGCCAGTGAGCTGTGCCCTCTACAGCTAAAGTTGTGAACAACGGCTCTCCCTGAATCTGGGCTGCCGTGAGCAGCCGGAGATGGGCATGAGCTGTCATGGGCTGCCGCAGGCTGCTCTGTGTTGCCGCGGGCTACCGTGTGCTGCCAGGAGTGGCCGGTGGCCAGTGTGAGTGGCCGGCAGCTGGCGAGAGCTGCCGTGAGCTGCTGTGAGCGGCCGACCGATGACTGGCGACGCACTGCCTCAGCCGAGGGGAGTGCAAGGCTCATAATACCAGCATGGGCCAGGGAGCTGTGTCCTACACAACTAGACTGAGAAACAACAGCTTGAACTGGAGTGGGGTGAGAGGCAGAAAAAGGGGAAGAAAAATAAATAAATAAATGTAAGTATCACATGCCAGGAAAAGAATGTTGTTTCTGATATGTAAAGCTCAGGGGAGGGAGAGGAACTTTTCATTTGTCATTCCTTCAAATTCTGAGGCAAGGGACCCTGCCATCAACAGCAGAAAATATTACCTTGTTCTTCCTGAATTTCCATCACCATCACAGAGAAGCCGTAGGCTAAAATTGTCCTTTTTGTCTCCTATCCTCAGATAAAATAATCTAAATTAAATACAAAAGGATGTTAAACACAGGTGTCTACATCCCCAAGTCCACTATAATATGACTTGCTAAAAAAGTTATCCTATACTGGTCATAATCCTCCAAATGAGGTTTATGCTCCTCCTTCTGCTGAGGAATGCACTCACTTCGGGGTGGGCTGCAACCATCAATCTTTGTATCACAGAGCACTGGGCTGCCATTAATCATTAAAATAATCATTCAAAGTGATTCCTGGTAGGCATGCATTTTAAATGCACTGAAAAAATTTAAAGATTTAAGTTACAAAAATATAGAATTGTTTTGATCTGGTTAACTTCATTTATGAATTATTAATGATATCTAAAAATGTTTTCCTCTTGAGAGCCCAAAGCACTAAGCAGTCAAATTCCAATTGCTTCTTAGAATGCCTGACTCAACATATAGAGAGAAGATATTAAAGTGTGCCCATCTCCCACACAGAGAACTCAAGGCACTTGTACATATCTCTTTCTTTATCAATATTTGAACCGCTAAAATGCTATTTGAAAATTCAGTATGATCAGAATATTTTCAGAAGAAACTTTACAAAATATGGATGCCTAGGCAACCACCCACCGTCCAATCACGTGTTCAGACATGGTGGAGATGAAGATGTGTGGTAAAGATGGGGTTGAGCTTATTCTTTGGTCTTTGTGGGTTTATTATGTTTGGATTGGCCCACGTTCTCAGCATTCTTTGGAACATTAAGCTTAAATCTCTTGGAACTTCAGATATGTTATAATATTGAACTCAGTGTACCTATTCTCCTGGTTATATGCCCTAGAGAGAAATTTCCAAAGATGTTAGGTCTAAAGAATAACATCAGAGAAAAAAGGAGGTTGTTTAGTGGACATTCATTAACAACCATTTATTAACTTTTTACTGTATATTCTAGATTATCCTATTTCATAGGTAGTATGAAAAATGGAGGGGAAGTCAGATTATTACTTACCTTTAAATAACTACAATTATAAAATAAGATAATAAAAAACTAGAACACTTCAAGCTTCTTGATTTCTGTATTACTAAGTGGAAACCTAGTAGAAGGTCTATTTTGTTTAAGAAAATATCTTCATGGATTTTTTTGGTGGAGTACTGAGTGGGAAAGACTGATATAGCAGGTCTAAACTGCACTGTTTATTCAGATATTGGGAAGGTTTTGTTTTCTCAGGACTCATTCATAATATATGAGTGTGGGAGGAAGTAACTCCCTAAAAAATCTAGAATGCTGACACACACACACACACACACACACACACACACACACACTGAGGAAACGCAGACTGTATAGGCCAAAACACAGATATCCACAAATCTCCAAATGACAGTGGTGTTAGCGGACAAGTACAATAATGATGCAAAAGGTTTTATGTACCACAAATACATAAAGAATAGGATTGGACCCACAGTGTGGTAGAAGGCACTTTATAATGGCATCACCTAGCCATCTATTTTATGATAATTAATCTTCTCCTAAAGAGAAAACGCATCAATATGCCATTACTATATAGCCAATTATATCCATCAGATGATTTTTTTCCCCTAGGTTTCTTAGTATTTCCTATTTTGTGTCTCACTTTTGTATTTATTTTTACTTATACTATTCTAGTACTATACTATTCATGTTTCCCTGAAAATAAGGCTGGGTCTTGTATTAATTTTTGCTCCAAAAGATGCTTAGAGCTTATTTTATATTACGAGCATCCTGAAAAATCATGCTACTGTTTATTTTCTGGTTAGGTCTTATTTTCAGGGAAAGACAGTAGGAAGATCTTTTAAAACTGTCTCTCCAAATGAAGCATAAATATTTTTAGAGGAAGGTAAAAGAATTTTCTCCAATTGAACCATGGATTCTTTTCTTTTTTAACCCTTCTTCTCTTCACTCCTCATATCTCCATCTATTCTCCTAAGATATATTCAATGTGTGGAAAGAAAGCAATTGTGGAAAAAAGACAACCGGTACCGTAGGCATCATGGTGGAAGGTTCTGTGACATGATAGACTCTTAAGCACCTTAGATCCAGAAGCCACAGGCAGTGGGTAGAATTTAAGGGCAGGAGAACATTGGGTGTTTGGAACATCTACTGTTTTCTCCTGTGATGGCATAGCTCTCTGTGCATTTGCTAGGAATTACTTGTTGTGTCGTTATATTGAAAACAGTATATGCTTCAATATTTTAATTCCAGTATTGTGGAAAGAAATCCTCTGTCTTTGGAATTCTTCAGGAATCAGAATTCAAAGAGAACAAAGAGACGTGAACAAGGAAGTAACTAACCGGAGCTGATGGGCTCTTGAGCTCAGGGCTGGCCAGTGTCTCTAGTTTGTTAAAAGGAGCGGTGCCAGATGAAGACCTTACAGAGGAAAATGAGAGAAAAGCCTCAAGAGGAGAGAGAGCTTTCAAATCCATCCAGTGAAACTACTTCTGATAGTCCAGGCAGTTAGGTGAAGGCTGAGGTGAGGTTGAGCTTCACTAATGGTTCGGAAACCATCAGAATCACCTGGGGAACACATAAAAAGCAGGCTCTTGGTTCCACCCCAAGCACAATGAATCAGAATGGGGGTGGCCGGATAGAGGATGGGGTGTTTCCTCTGTGTTCTAGTTACTTTTATTATTTTAGGCACTACATTATAATAGCCACTATCATATGATTTAAATTCATTCAGCCATCTCATTAGTCAGGGATTGGTCCCTTTTTACCAGTGAGGAAGCAGAGGTCAGAGAATTTAAGTAACTGGAAGCAAGTCACAGAGCTGTGATTCAAATCACAGTCTGCTTCTAGAGCCTTCTTTTTTTTTTTTTTAATTTTTAATTTATTTATTGGGGTGACAATTGTTAATGAAATTACATAATTTCAGGTGTACAATTCCGTATTACATCGTCAATAAATCCCATTGTGTGTTCACCACCCAGAGTCAGTTCTTCCATCACCATATATTTGATCCCCCTTACCCTCATCTCCCTCCCCCCACCCCTCTTACCCTCTGGTAACCACTAAACTATGTCTGTGTCTATGAGTTCTTGTTTGTCATTTGTTTGTCTTGTTTTTGGTTTATATACCACATATCAGTGAAATCATAGGGTTCTCTGCTTTTTCTGTCTGACTTATTTCGCTTAGCATTATATTCTCAAGATCCATCCATGTTGTCACAAATGTTCCTATATCATCTTTCCTTAACGCTGAATAGTATTCCATTGTGTATATATACCACAACTTCTTTATCCATTCATCTATCGAAGGACATTTTGGTTGTTTCCATGTCTTGGCCACCGTAAACAAAGCTGCAATGAACATTGGAGTACACGTGTCTCTATAGAGAAATGCTTTTATATTTTTGGGGTAGATACCCAGGAGAGCGATTGCTGGGTCATATGGCAATTCTATTCGTAATTTCTTGAGGAACCTCCACACTGCCTTCCATAGTGGCTGCACCAGTCTGCATTCCCACCAACAGTGTATGAGGGTTCCTTTTTCTCCACAGCCTCTCCAACACTTGTTGCTATTTGTCTTGTTGATGATAGCCATTCTGACTGGGGTGAGGTGATATCTCATTGTGGTTTTCATTTGCATTTCTCTGATGATTAGTGATGTTGAGCATTTTTTCATATGTCTATTTGCCATTTGTATATCCTCTTTAGAGAAATGTCTCTTTAGGTCCTCTGCCCATTTTTCAATTGGGTTGTTTGTTTTTTTGTTGTTGAGTTTCATGAGTTCCTTGTATATTTGCAAATAGTTCCTCCGATAAGGGTCTAGAGCCTTCTTAACCCCAGCACTCTGACAGACCTGGCAGTGAGGCAATGCAGATACACTCAAACTAGAAGTTTTACTATTTTTATTTAGCACCCAGAAAGAAATTCAGAAATAGTATTCTTTCTTATGTATTCATTTCATATGTAATTTCTTTAAGAACAAACTTTAACTTTTTGGAATATTTTTAGATTTTCAGAAAGATTGTGAAGGTAGTACAGAGAGCTCCCATGTATCCCACACCTATTTTCCCTGTTATTAACATCTAACATTTGTTACAAGTAATGAACCAATATTGATATATTATTAACTAAAGTCCATATGTAATCTTTTTTCAAGTATACTATTTAGAGTCAGCAGAGCCGTGTGCAGGACTCAGGGTTCCCTCTTAATGGCTCAAGCGGTCTCGGGATGTTAGCTGTTGAATGTTACTTTACTCATCTCTAAAACAGAAAAAATAAAAATAATGATTTCACAGAAATACTAAAAATAATGATTCGCCATACCTAATACTCTTTTCCTTTACCTGGGTCCGATAGAGGCAAAACGATTTCGTTTAGGACTACTACAAATTATAAAGAGACATGTGACTTTTATCTGCAGTCAAGTGGTGTACCAAATTCCAGAAAAAAACAGGTTTACACCACAGTACACACTGACCAGGTAACACCTGGGAGGACAAAGGAACAACACGCAGTCATCCAGGAAATTTTTTTTCAAGGGGAAGAGGAACAAGGGCTCAGTATGCCCAGTTTCTCCATCAAAAATCTCTTCAATCCACTGAAGTCACTTCCCTTTCCCTGGGGAGAAGAGCTGGGTGGGGAGGGGGCAGGAGCATATTAATGGTGATTTGGCAGCATTAGAAGTTATATTTACAATTAAGACTTAATCTATGTATGCAAGCTCAAATGATTGTATCCGGTACAAGGAGACACAAAAAAAGCATTTGCTCCAAATAACTCCTTCTGCAACAGATAATGATTTTTATTTTTCCGCAAACACACTAGTGTTTTTGCTTCAGAAATAGTCCAGTTGCTAATAGTGAGTAGGCACTCGTGTAGGATTGTAAAAAAATGTTATTTTGAGATGAATCTCTTTATTATGACTATGGAAAAGTAGGCCAAATGATTGCATTCCTTAATTGCATTTTCCCATAGTGATTTCCAAAACTGGGTCATCTACAGAGTAACCATTTTGAAAACACAGAATCCTAGGTACCCCTGGATCAGAACATTTATGAGTGAGGCCAAGGTCTTTATATTTTTGAAAAGACTGTAGGAACTCTAATGACGAAAGAGTTTGGGACCCACTGGTACCCACTAGAGGGACAATTAACATTGTAGAGGGACATTTAACACTGAAATCTGACTAGGGGGAAAAAAAACTTTATTTCTTAAAAAAAAAATAACATAGTTCTGAGTTACCAAGATGTATAAAAATATCAATTTTATAAGCCTTTCTTACTTTGGAAATCTTTTCAAATGAGCAACATATTTTAATCTCAGCAAAACTATTATATCACATCGTTCGCCTGGTTACACATTATAAAGTATTAGTAGGCAAGCTGTTAGAAAAGTGAAATTGTTAGGAAGTTTGTGATTTGGGATGCAAATGCTATAGCTATGTTTATATCCTCAGCATTTCCTGAGAAGTTGTACTCTTTGAACAGATTAAAATGTAGCTACAGCCAACATTAAAAATAGAAACATGTTTGAAATTTGCACACTCATACTGCTCCATGTACTTCCTGCACACACCCACAGCTTTCTCCCATTTCCATCCCTGGCTGCAAAACCAGCACATCCCCCTTTCCCAAAGAGGCTATATATTAATGCAGGAAACACTGGCGCTGTTTCTGTGTCAGCGGTAATGCTTTGTCCTTCCTACCTCATCCAAGGAGCCCTGGATTCTTACTGAACAAGAGTTTTCATGAGTCATCTCCATACTTGCATTGGGGGTGGGGGGATCCAGTATTTTTTCTTGAAAAAGAGCCAGCATGAACTCGTCAGATTCACAGAGTAGGTCAGAGTAGAAGGTGAGTCAAAAGTTGGGGATACAAATTTATTTCTGCTGCTTTTTGATTAATTCAGGGAGAAAAATCAGCTTATCCATTTGTTTAACCAGCTTATGCATTTGCTTACCTCTGTCTATTCCATTTAACAATTTTCTCTTTGCTGTGTTCTAAATAAATATAATTATCTTCGCATTCTCAGACTCTTTAGACATCTGAATTAGCAGTTATTTGTTAATTTATACTATATCAGTTAGCTACGACTGCATAACAAATCACTCCACAACTTACCCGCTAAAACAACAAGCATGCATGTAGCTCATAATGGTGTGGGCTGGTCAGGTACTTCTTCTTTAGGCTGGCTTTGCTGGGCTTGTAACCTCAGAACTAGCTCAAAATGGTTCTATTCTGTTTAACTAGATATTGAGTTGCTTTTCAGAGACAACATACCAAAACTGCAAGTCATGCTGCCAAAGCACGTGCAGAGGAAAGACCTTTGACCTCCAGCTGCACCCAGAACCAAATTCTCGCCCTCCCCACCAACCAAAGGATTGGAGCATAAACAATTTGAATACACTAGGACCCTTTTAGAAGTGAAGGATCCGTTGTCTAGAAAGACCCAGTGCTGAAGCCCCTTACCATAAAAGGCCAAGCTCCAATGTCCTCCAATTAAAACTTACCCTGCCGGCACCTGTGCCCCCTAAACCTTTAAAACCCCACCCCAATCCTGGATCTGGGAGTTTGGGTTTTTGAGTCATAGCGTTTCCCTTTCTGCTTGCTTAGCTCTCTGCAAATAAAATGACTCTAATTTCTCCACTGCAGTTCTCAGCGTTGAGTGTTTGGCTCTGCTACCGTGTTTCCCCGAAAATAAGACCTAGCAGGACAATCAGCTCTAATGCGTCTTTTGGAGCAAAAATTAATACCAGACCTGGTCTTATTTTACTATAAGACTGGATCTTATATAACATAATATAATATAAGACTGGGTCTGATATTAATTTTGGCTCCAAAAGACGTATTAGAGCTGAGTGTGCAGCTAGACCTTATTTTCGGGGAAACAGGGTAGCACCAGGTGGATGAACTCGTTCTGTTCAGTAGCAGGCTGACTTCTGTTCTCGGTGGTCAGCTGGCAGTTTGACTGTATGCTGGGTGGTCTGGGATGACCTCACGCGCATGTCTGGCTATTGCTAGGTTGTTGACTGGGGCCTGGCTGGCTAGGGTACCTCCAACCTCCTCCTTGTGACCTGTCATCCTTTCACTGGCCAGTTTGCGCTCCTTCCCATGGTGATGTCAGGGTTCTAACCCCAGTTAAAGATGAGGCCTAATGTGCAAGCCTCTGCTTGCTTCATATTTGCCAGTCTCATTGTCTAAATCAAGTCACATGTCTAAGCCAGATTCAAGGTGTGGTGAAATAGATCCCACCTCTTGATGGGTGGAACTTCAAATTCACATAGGAGAGGTGTGACTACAGGGATGAGGAAAAAAAAAATGTGGCCATTTTTACAATCTACCACAAGTGACTAGTTTATAAAAAGCTCAACATTTAAAAATATATAGAGATAAGACACCTGCTGTGGTTTAATGGCTGGAATTTATATTTTATGTTAGCCTTATGTGCTGATTGGGTTGCAAGTTGGGTAAGTGCAGAAATTAAAAATCCCATTCAGCAACACAAGTCTCTATTTACCTTTACCGTTTTGGTGTTAAGATTACCCACAGAATTTGTTGCTACGCAGAGCCCCTGCATTTGGACACAAGTGTGGTGATTACAGATGGGGTGAGCTGCCCGTGCTCTGACAGAACAGGCTTCTCAAGATAATCAAGTAAGCTTTTAACCTTCCATGATGCTGGAATGGGTGAAAAGATGACAGAACCAGAAGGAAAATAGCAATAACACTTCATTTTCCCATGAATGAAAAATAGATGTGGCCTTGGGGGGGGGGGAGGGAGGGATATATGCATGATTTAGTGAATGGGCATATTTGGTGACTGAAAGAAAGGGCATTTAGCTGAAACCCAATCCCTGCCTGAGAGATAGAAAATGAGACCAAAACTCTGGGGCACAGTCACAGAGTGAGCTCATGCTTCATGGGATACTGTCTTAGCATCCTTCAGTCTGAGGAAGGTGAAGATTCTGAGACCAGACATCAATACAATGTGGCCCTATTTTTCAGTTTCCTTGTTTATAATGAGGGAGAATCAGGTTGTACCAAGAATCTTTTCCCCCTACCCCAGCCCTTTCTCCTCACCCATGAAGAGGTTTTATGGATTGTGGTCCTTAGATAATATCCCCCACTTTTCCAAATGGCCAGCTCATGAAGTCCTCTCTCCCGCTAAGCCAGTAGACATTAGCTGTCAGCTGTCAATCACTCTTGGTGAAGGCCTCCTGATGGGCACTGAAGAAATAGTTCCCTTTCTGAAATGCCAACAAGGTGCAGCTTTGCTTAGTGTCTTCTGAGACAAAGCATGGTTTATGTGATGGGTAAACAACAGTGTTTTCCATATACTCCAGTTTTCCTCCAGTTTTCAAAAAGCCTAGGAGAAAGGAAATATTAAGATAGTAATGGAAGTGAATTTACATTACATGGGTCAATGCCCTCGGCTTCAAAAGGGACCTGCGTGAGCTATGGATCCAGGTGGGAAGAGCATGACGAAGGGCCATATGCACTGGGCCTCTTGGCCCCTCCTCCACCAGAGCACTCTGCTCTTAGCTGTTTTGTGCATTGGGATTCTGCAAAACATGTCTTCTGATGAAAGATTTCTGATGCTAAGACTTCATTTCGTAGATGAGGCACTGGAGGTCCCCGAGTGACTTGCTCAAGTCAGAGTGGTGGTCAGGCACAGAGCTGAGGGCAGAAATCAAGTTTCAATATCTGTCCAATGCTCTTTGTCCTAACGCATGCCATCTTCCACTTCTTCATCCCAAAGCTGGGCCACTTCTTTTCAATAGATGCTCACGCACAAGAGACTATTGCCAGTGTTTGACGCAGATCAAAAGATCTGAAAATAAAAATTATTTTTCATTTGAACCATTGCTAAACCATGATATGGGTTCTGGCTCCGAGTTCTTCCTCTGCCTTGCATGAGCCAAGTGACTGAATCTTTCTCTGCCGCAGTTCCTTCACTGTAAAATACAGACCATGGTTCTCGACAATTGAGCTACTGCTCAGCTTTCTGTAAGCAAGCAGATAAATAACATAGAATATTGCTACGATTACTGGTTTATCGCTCTGGTTGCCCAAAAAACTTTTGCAGTTCATGGATTGTACAGGCCTCCACGAAAATGAGTTGTCTCGTAGCAGTTCTGGAAAAACGGAAGGTAATAATCAAAACAGTCACCACTCACATGGTACATAACTTGAGTTAATTAGACCATGATCAAAGGACCCACTTTCTGTCTGCAAACCATACACTCAGAAGTGTGATGAGAACTAAGGACTGAGCCTCAAGAAATCAGTGAACTGTTCTGAATCTGACAAAGCCAGGAATATTAAAAGAGTCCTGGAGAATTCACCTGGGCTATCTTTTAAATGGTAAACAACAAAAGCATCAATAACCACAGTTGGTCCTGAAATTCTCTTCTTGCCATTTAGGAGCTGTTTCTAAATGTGGCAGCTCTCCCACTGCCTAATTAAAATGCTTTTGCTGAACAGCTTCAAATCTGACAAGATGAATAGTTGCCAATGAGCCCCTTTCTTTGCTGGGCCTGTAGATAATTTGCCTCCAGCTAACAAGAGTTGGCACTAAAAGCCACAAGAGGGTCTACATAGGATTTCAGGCACTGGGTGAGAGGTTTTCTGTGATGCTCAAATGTGGAATGACACTGTTGTGTGAGCTCAGATTATTCTATCAGTAAATTGGGCAACTGCATGTTATGTTACATGCAATTGGACAAAGTTACATTACAAAGATAGGCAAAAAGGTATTCAGATGAATACAACTCTAGTGTGTACAATGCTTTCTAGTTGCTTTCATGATTATGTACAACATCTAGATTATGTCTTCATTTGCAGATCAAGAATAGAAAATAACCATGAAGTAATGGATTGGTGTTAGAAGATTTGTGTTCAGGTTCTGACCCAGTTATTAGGTATGTTTGCTGGATTAACCTTTCGGCCTCTGTTTCCTCACCTGGGAAATGGATGGTGGGGCAGAAAGTTAGATTAAGAATTTCTAAAGTGCTTTCCAGTTCTAATAGCTTCTTATTTTATGGCTTAAGGTAATAAGGCCCAACAACTTTCTTTCTTTGGATTATTTAAATTGCTCCCTATAGCAAATCCCAATGGATTTTAAAATTATATTGAATTTGTGGTCTATTACCCTTCAATGAAGCATGTTAAGAAAGCTTAGTGCTTTGATCACTGCCTGCATGAGTGATTCAGTAAGGACTAAATTGTGCTGAATGGAACAGAGATCTGACTGTGGTTTAAAAACACAAGTGTTTCCTTTTTGGCATAAAAGAACCCTGGAGGTAGGAAATCCACAGCAGGTATTGTGGCTTTCTGAAGAAGTTCCACTGTGTGTGACTGCTAACCTCAAGGTTACCTCCTAATTCAATTCGACTGCTAGGATGCCAACCATTACATCTACATTTCAAGAGCAAGAGGATAAAAGGGGATTTATCCTCTGACTAGGAAATGTTGTTCTTTATCTGGACACATTGCCACCCCAAATAAAACTGGGGTCCTGTTACTAAGAAGAAAGCGGACCAACCAGCAGAGCCTGTCACAGCCAGTTATCTCAGTTGGATTCCTTGACTGAAGATTGCTGTCTCAGTCCAGAACAGCTTTCTCCCAAATACGAAGCCTGGTGGGCGAGGGCAGGTGGATCAAACCTCTCTGTTTTGCAACCCTTTGAAGCCAAGAGAGGAGACAAGAAGCATGTATTCTTGATTGAAGGTCTGGAGAACCATTCTCACAGGTGGAAGAAGGAAAATTTGTCCTACTGCAGATGCCACTTGAGGAAATTGATAGTTTTGAATTATTATAATAAAAGTGTTTTCCAATTTTGTTTAGGAAATAAACTAATTTCCACTTTCCAAAAAATATCCCGACTGTTTTAAATGACTCCGTTATGACTCTGGGTGAGTCCACAGTTTAGAGACAGAGAGTAGAGGGGAGACATCCAAAGCCTTAAAATAATAGCTCATCCTGGAGCTTGGATTAGGTAAAACAGCCATTCAAGAAAAAGGACCTCACTTTCTGAAGCTGTTTTTATGTGTGCTGCTAAAAGTCCACTGGTTACATTTCTCAGTATGGATTTGTTTTGTTTTAATAATCTTAGTTCATCTGACTAGTCAAAAATGGCTAAGAGGCACTTGGGTTTTAAGAAATTAACTAAACCCAGTCAAAACCTAAGCAGTTTGATGGCTGAAGTCAATTAAAGATAACGCTTCAGCTCAAACATTCCAGCCTTGGTTCACATTTGCCACAGATCCCTACTCCCCACCTGTGGTGGTTAATTTTAGTGTCAATATAGTTAGGCCATGGTACTCAAATATTTGGTTAAACACCAGTGCAGATTTCGATACAAAGGTATTTTTTAGGTGAGATGAACATTTAAATCAGTAAACTTCAAGTAAAGCAGATTACTCTCCATAACGTGGGTGGGCCTCATCCAATCAGTTGAAGGCCTTAGGAGAAAAAGACTGAGGTCACCCAAGGAAGAAGAAATACTGCCTCCAGACAGCCTTAAGATTCATGACTGCAATAGCAGCTCTGCCCTAATTTTCCATCCTGCCATCCTGCTGGTCTTCCTTGCCAGAGTCCACAATTGTATGAGTCAATTTCTTAAAATCTCTCTATATCTCTATATATGCAAATACATCCTGTTGGTTCTTTTTCTCTGGAGAACCCTGACTAATACACCACACCAACCTTTCGTTCATGGAAATTTGTGAACAAGCCCATTTTTGCTGCTTCTTATTTCTGTAATCCATTTTTTCAAAGCTAACTGATAAACACAGTGTGGTCTAGAGTGGTAAGGAGTACAGAGTCTGGCGTGAGATGAGGCTGGAATCACAAGACCGAGGTATATCCTCTGAGTACACTTTTTATGCCTCTGAACCTTAGTGTCCACCTCTGTAGAACAGGACATGCTACTGGCTTGAAGATTAAATGGTAATGGTAGTAATGACAACTAAAAATACCTACATTTTCAGAGCCCTTACTATGTGCCATGGGAACATGAATTCTGGTTTCCTTCCCACACAGCCTTCGGAGGTGGCTATGAGGACACTGAGGTTCACAGAGGTTAAGGAGCTTGTCCAAGTTCACACCGCCAGCAAGTGGTAAATGCAGAACCATAACCAGCACCACGCTGCCTCTGGAACACACGTGAAGACCCTTCATCTATGCCTGGCACAGAGCAGATGTTAAATATCAATCCGCTTCCATGTTCCTCTTCCACTGCCTTTTGTCTGGTTCCTCAGCTGTCTCTGCTAAGGTCAGAGCCAGTGAAAGCAACACAGTGTTGTACCAGTCAATTTACAGCTTTTGTGCAGTCAGGCGTCTGTCCCCAAGGCGATTCATTCTGCAACTTCCTTGCCAGGAACTGAATCCGAAAGCAGAGACTTCCTATTCCACTGTATCACCGTGGGTTGTCTCAGTGTTCACTCCGGCCAGTGGTCCACGGGGGAGTGTGGTGACGTCTATACTGTCTATACTGCTAAATTCATCCCCAGAACCAATCAGAAGCCAGCACGTTTGAAAGCACCCCTCACAGCCTCTACTTTCCTGGTGTAATTTGAAGTGAGAAGGAAGAGTGGACAGTGGTCTGAGTCTTCCCTCCAGGCTTGATGCTGCCCAGAGAACAAGCTGCCTTTACTCATCTGGTTATGTTGATGTGTAAACCATGGGGAGTGGCAGAAAAGCTACCCTCTCTTTTTTCCTTCTCTCCTCTCTTTGGAAATTGCTAAAGAGATCTGTTCTTTAGATTGAAGACTGCAGTTATGTATTTTTAAGTGGTTCTTTGGTGAACCAGAGAGCTGCTGAATGACAGGCTACAGACATTTTGTCTGCATCTATTCATCATCATAATAGGTGTCCTTACAATACCGATATCCCTGAATGTAACCTCATCTTATTGAAAATTCATTTCATGTGAGGACACCAACGCTGGTACCAAGATATTCTATAATTCTAGGGGAAGAGATTTTTGCGAGTCCTCTGGAGCTGGCGTTATATATATCCATGCTTGGATTTTGATCAACTTAAATAATTTAAAGTTCGAGACTATTCTACAAAGACTGGTCTTATTCCAGCTGATTACTTCAGGGCTTCCAGTATAAATGCTAACACAGGAAACATTGTTTTTGTTATTAAGATAGTGCTGTAAAATACATCTTTAAAATTGAGGACTTATGCACATCATGGTCTAATGCAATGAGCGACGTTTGGCATTTGTTACAACTATGCCTATAAACGCAAAGTATGGCATGGGTACAAACTCACAGGCGTTGGAGCTTCAATTCCTTTCCAGCTTCCTGTCCCTCCATACTTCCCTGATGATGGCAACTCCTTCCTGGACCATGATCATATCACTCTTTTTCACGCTTTGCACATGCCTTCTCCTTGGTCTACAATGACCCACATGTCCTTCATCCCTCTGCTCCCAATACACTTCACAAATTCCGGCTCATGCCTTGATACCCATAACAAACGTCATCTCCCTCAGGAGGCCTTCCCTCATTTTCCCACACTACTTCCTTGGATCTTCCTTGGTGTCTGTTTATCTCTTATAGCTCTCCAAAGGGATATAACTCCAAATATAGTTAACTAAACCATCAACCTAATAATCCTGGAAGTCAGGTAGCAGCCTGGAATGAAATTCATAGTTCTTTCAAGAAGGAAGTTAGAGATTACTAAAGACAGTTTTAACCAATGCTTTGAGGGCAAAACAATGTCTTCCAGGATTCTGATTTCCTTCAAGGGCCAGATGGCAAGACTAATACAGATTCCTTGAAGAGGGTTTGGAAAGAGGAGCTGGAGACAGAAAAAAAAAAAATTATCTTTGATCCAATTATTCAGTGATAACCTCTGTTGATATTTTTAGTGAATATCTTTGTGTTTTGTTTTCAATGTATATGTGACACATTTGGTTTTCTCCATTCCTGAAGCCACAGAACAACCACCTACTTGGACCAAGCTCATTGGGCCTTGCCTTCCTTTAGTCAAGTTTTTATTGCAATAACATATGTATAAATTTACACACAAGTCAAGTGTACAGTATGATGAATTTTTACAAAATAAACACACCCACATAACTAGCACTTGGATCAAAAACCAGTATTTTACCAATACCCTAGAAGCACTCTTGGGCCCCCTTCTCGTTATTACTCTCCCTTCACAGGTAATCATTGTGTATACTTCTAACACTAAATTATATTTTACCTGTTTGGGAACTTTACATAAATATAATCAATCATCTAGTATGTGCTTCTTTGTGTGTGCTGGTCTTCTTTCACTCAATATTAAATTTACATGATTCACCCATGTTGCTGCAGGTAGTTGTAAAGAGTTCATTCTCAGGTAGTGCTGAATTTTATGAATATTCTACAATTTATTAATCCATTATTGATGGGCAGTTGGGTTGGCTATGAATGTCCTTGAGCATATTTTGGGTGTACATATGCATGCATTCCTGTTGGGTGTATATCTAGGAGTAGAACTGTTGAGTCGTAGGGTATGTGCATGTTCAGCTTTTAGTCGATTCGGCCAAATAGATTTCATAGCGGCTGTATTGATTTACATTCCCATTAGAGTTCCACTTGCTCCACATCCTCTTCAACACTTAATAGTGCTTATGTTTTTAACATTAACGATTCAGCTGAAATGTGTTTCATCACAGTGCAGTTTGCATTTCCTTGAAGTCTCCTCTTATGTCTACTGAACACCTGATTATTTTCTTTTGTGAAGTGACTGTCCAAATCTTTTACCCATTTTCCTATTGGATTATCTGTCTTTTACTGGTTACCTACTAGGCATTTGCAGGATATACATATAGCCAACGTCTTCTCCCACTACGTGACCTGTCTTTTTACTCTCTTAATGTTGTCTTTTAATGAACCAAAGTTCATCATCTTCATAAAACCAAATTTATTCCTTTTTTCTTTCATGGTAAATATTTTTGTGTCATTTTTATAAAATCTTAGCTCTCTCCAAGGATATGATGATATTCTATGTATTCTTCTAAAATCTCTAGTGATTTACTTTCATCTTTAGACTTACAACCTAATTCAAGTGATTTTTTTTATGTGATGTGAGGTAGGGATTAACATTCATTATTTTCATGTCAATATTTAGTTGACCAGACCGTTTACTGAGAAGTTTATTCTTTCCTCAGTGTCATACTGTCATAAACCAGTGATCTTACTTGTGTGGATTAGGGCCTTGTCTTTAAAAGTCCACTTTTAAGTGAGTTTTAGGTCTCCTTAACAAAAGTGCATCTGCCTTCCTAAACATTTGGTCAGAGCAAGGAATTGGGTCCCTAAATATGTTTCTTTCACTGTGCTCAGAAAATATTTGATAATACGGAATCACTTCCCACAATCTCCTGAATTCAAGATACTAAAACCGTGGGTGTAGCTAACCAGAAAGCAACTGAACTGTCCCTTAGTAAAGTTGCAATAAGTGTAGCTATTATCATCACTATAATAACCAATTTGGTTTCTCTATAATTCTAAAATGTTCTAGAAATCAGGCCTTTGTTCCAGGCCTACTACACTCCAGTTGACCTCAACTTGTTTTAAACTTATGAAAATAATAAGTGGTTATGGACTGCTCTGTGATTTGTTCCTTAAAATTATGCAGCTAATTCATATGCATAAAACATGACATTTCTATATTCCATATTCAAATAAAATTCTGTCAAATTAAAATTGTTGATTTTTGTAATTAATATGATTTTAAATTGAGAAAGAAACTGAGGGTATCTACCGGGGTGGAGATGGTGGGCTATTTTGCATATGTAAATGTGACCAGGATACAGAGAATAACTCACTTCTTTCATGAAAAGTGCTCTAGGGCCTCTGTGTTCATAACCCAAGTCCTATGGTCAGATTTAGAACTCTCTCAGAGCCACTGAATACCACCATACCACCCTAGGTTCAAGCAATGGAAAGTAAACACCATTCCCATTTGCTCAAACTAGGATTACAATTCAATTCTTTTAAAAATAAAATACAGGACTAACCCAACAAATTATTTTAAGCATGAGAGCATGAGAGAGGGCTTGACTTCCTGGAAAAATTCTAAATTGCATATGTTGAATACATTTTCCTGTACCAGAAAGTATAAACCTATGGATCTGATGAATCAGATTTAGTTCTAAGAGGAAGGACGATGATAAATCTAATAAAAATAGCTAGCTCTTAGTAACTGCCTCTCATATATGTCAGACACTGGTGTATATACACATCAACTGCTTTGTATAAATGTATTATGCAGTCCTCGGGAGAATCCCAGATCTTATTATCCCCATTTTACAGCTAAGGAAACTAAAGTGAATCTGCAGTTCCAGATCACCAGTGCTGGAGTGGGGCTAGCTGGTGAGTTGGTGAAAGGAAGATTTTCAAAGGACAGTTATCTGTGTTTTTATTTATTTATTTTAAATTAAAGTTTATTGGCGTGACCATGTTTAGTAAAGTTACATAGGTTTCAAGTATACAATTCTGTATTACATCATCTATCTATCACATTGTGTGTTCACCACCCGGAGTCAGTTCTCCTTCTGTCACCATATTTACGACATTTCTTAAGAATGGCAAGACAGTGGGAATCTGAGCGTCCACTCCATAAGATAGGTTCTTTCCCTGCAACTACGTGGGAAGAGATTTAACCTCTCCAACTAACATAGATCTCTTTGAGAAAGAGTCCATGTCAGTAGAAGCCTATAAAGGAATCCAGTGCTAGCTCTGAGGAGGGAAGGTAGGGTGTGATTGTATGGGCAGGGCATCATTTAGGGGTTCTGGTCTCCCAGAGTGGCATCCAACTCTCCTCTGGAGGCATGGCAAAAGACCCTACTAACTCAGCCTAAACCCCTAGCATAATGCTGAGGAGACCCATGTCCAATGAGGAGACAGTGAGGGAGTTCTCTGTTACCTCCTCGAAATCTACTCCTCTGAGCAGGCCTCAATGATCAGGTATAGGATTTTAAATTTAAACAAATCTTGAAGCAAGAGGATGAGTGTTTCTCTTTTTACAGCTCTGTTTGCGAGGCTGCCCTCAGCCCACACCCTACACCTTCTACCAGCCCACAGCACAAAGGAGAGAGTTGAGGCCAGTCACAGCCCAGAAGGCTCTTCCTCTCAACTTGCCAAGAGGAGAAGGGAAACATCTTTGGGAGAATGATAAATGCAAGCTGGTTTTAAGCGGTGCCAAGACACTGGCTGTAGATGCTCTACATCGGAACATCCTCTAAGGATTTATTGAGAATTTGTCAGCCCCTCACCAGGATCAGGCTTGGAGAGCATCTATGTGGAGACCCCCCCGCCCCCAGAGTTGAACCTCTCCTGGGCATGGAGCTAGCAGTTCCCTCCAAATTCTTCACCTAAGGAATAGATGGTAAGGGATATTAACAATCAACACTGTCCCCAAAAATCAAATATTCCAGCTACAGAATGGGGCTTGTTCCCCTGGAGAGAATTAACTGAGTTCACCAAATCTTCCATGGTGAGGTCCTCTGGAGAACCGTTTTTAATAGGTCTGAGGGATAATCTGATGAAGTAGCCTAAGGAGGAAAACTGGAGGGGAAAAGATAGCTTTCATCCTTCCTGTTTATAAAGCAAACTCTCTCCACTGTTTATATCCCTCTGACTTTCAACTTCCTAGCCATTGCAAATACAAGTGAGGAAGTGGGAGTGGGATAATAGGCATGAGGGAAGCAGTGGGGTGAAGAGGGAGGGAGAGGAAGAAGGTAGTGAGAACAAATGGGGTAAAACTCCATAGGTTACGTGGTCAAATAATGCTTAAATATACCAAGTAAATTAAAAATAAGCACATTGAAAAATTAAAAAGAAATTATGTGAGAAATAATACCTATTTAAAATTAGATTTGAAATGGGATATAGAAAACTGAAAGCAGCAAGAAAAAAAGGAGTTAAATCTAGAGCTAAAATTCCAAATTAAGACTAGGAGTTTATAAAAATAGAATAAAATTTTTATTCTATTTACATATTTTTAAAAAGACCAAGTGCTGGTGAAATAAGAGATTAAAGTTTAGAAATGGAAAGCTATAAAATTAACATGGAGTTAATTTTATGTGATAAAATGAAAAAAATGAAGGTAAATATTTTAATAAATAGAAGAAAGTGAAAAAAAAAAAAAAGGAACTCGTAAAAACAAAAACTCACAACAACAACCTGACCAGCCAGGCCAGTCAACAGAAAGCACGAATGAGGAAGTCTTTGGATAGTCAGGCTTTCCTCAGAACAGAATTCTCTTGAGGCCCACCCCTGGTGGCAGGTTTTTTAGTTTGGTTACCTATTCATCTATGCCTACCTCTATTCATCCATACCACAAAAATTTATTGTGCCAAGACATGGGAATTCAGTGGTATGGGCCAAAGAAAAACTTTACCCCCGTGAAGCTTACAGTCTAGTGGTAGATTGTGGTGGGAGAGAACACAGATATTAAACAAATGATTACATAGACAAACCAATAATTACAGAGCAATGAAGAAAAAGCCATATGGGAATATATGAACGGGTCATTGATTGTATGTACATTGGGGATGAGGATGTGGAGTGTAGGTAGATGGATATCAGGGAAGTCTTTTCTGCCATCTTCTGAGATCTGAAGGATATATGAAGAATTAATAGGCAAAGTAGGCGTGGAGGTGGCCAGTATATGTCTAAATGCTGAAACAGGAATGTTTTGGTATATTTGAGGAACTAAAATAAGGTTGTGGCTGGAACAGACAGACCTAGCAAGGGAGAGGTGTGGGATGTGGTTGGAGAGGATGGTGGTAACCATATTAAGTTTTGGTCTTTATCATAGGAGCAATGGGAAGCCATTTGTTTATTTCCTTCATGGTACTTAAAACAATAACAAAAAAGTATTACATCCATTTGTTGACTTTTTTTTTTCTTTTTTGATGGGTGGGGAGTCCCCTTCCTTTGGTTCAGGGACCATGTCTGTCTTATGTATCATTGTATTTCCAGCACCTACACAATGGAGAATCATTAAATATTTTGAATGAATTAATTTAAATAGGGCCACAAACAAAGTCCCGGTCTTCTCCGAAATCCATACTTCTTCCAGGATGCCATATTACTATTTTAGTAGTTTGCTTTCATCATTCATGTTTATGAATATGGTAGATGTTAGTGCTGTTGCTGTTCAATTCACAACTCAGCTTCTGAAGCATTGGTTACTTTTGAAAGTTTTGAAAGTTGCTAATGAATTATGCCACCTCCAATGACGGTAAATGGATGCCATTGCTGACTATTGGGGACAAATGGTGCAAGTGGAAGAAGGAGTTTATTATTGTACACCCGTGCCCTGGCATTCTTTTCCTGAACAACTGATACACGCAGCAGCAAATTGCTTTCCCACCAACAATTTTCACAAGTCTCAGAGGAATCTTAGTAACACTTGGCTTCTTAGTAAGTTTCCTCCCCAAATAATGGCACACCTAGGGTATTTGACACCTGGAGCAGATCAGGTTTTTTTAAAGCCCTCCTGTTGTATAAGACAGGGTTATTTTTAGTAATAGCTATGTAATAATCAGGAATAGTAATTTTTTTAAAAATTATTTTTTCAGTTACAGTTGACATTCAATATTCTTTTATATCAGTTTTAGGTGTACAGCAAGCATAATGGTTAGACATTTATGTAATTGATGCAGTGTTCCCCCCATTAGTCTAGTACCCATCTGGTACTATAGGTAGTTCTTGCAACATTATTGACTATATTCTCTATGCTGTACTTTACATCCCCATGGCTATTTTGTAACCAATTTATATTTCTTAATCCTTTCACCATTTTTTACCCAGCTCCCCAATCCTCTGACAATCATCAGTTTGTTCTCTGTATCTGAGTCTGTTTCTGTTTTGTTTGTTCATTCTTGTGGGTTTTTTTAAGGTTCAAAACAAACCATAACTTAAAAAGAATAAATTTTAGTCTTAAAAATACTACTTTAAATTCCTCAAACTACTTCATGCGTAAACTAAAATTTGCACTTAACAAAAATATTACACTTTGCATTTTGCACTTTTTAATCACAATTTAACAATGAAATACAAATAAGAAAACTCAGAGTGGTCACAGTGTCAAAACTGAAGGAAGGCAAATCCAGTTTCTTTGTTTTGAAAGTCACTAAGCTGTGATTGTTTATTTTAAAGCTACTTGTTTAAATGAGGAAATGCTAGTACCAAAGCGGTTGGTATTACCCCTGCACCTAAAGAGAGTTCAAATGTTTCTGAATATTAGGAATGCAGTGTTCTCACAAGACTTTGTTGCTGAATTAGCATGGGAAGGAGAAAGGGGAACTCGAGGTGGGAGGGCCTGGGGAGGATGGGGAGAGGCAGCCACTGCATAACTGTGAGTTCTCCAAATTAACCTCCATATCAAATACAACATTTATTAAAGGAGAAGAACAAAACATGCTAATCTGAAGCTTGAATATATTTAATTACACTCCACAGTAACCACAGCAATGATTTAAACCTTAAATTAACAAGATATTTTTTCAGGGAAGAGTATTTTATCACTGACATTGCTTAGAATTGCCAGCACATAACAAAAAGCAGAGCAACCTTTTGAATTCATTATTCAAATTATTCTTGTTAAACGCTCTCCTGGGTTGTCTGTACCTACCTAGGACTGCCTCTGCCCTTGGTAAGCCAGGACTGCCAGGGACTACAAACAGTTAAAACAATAACAAATCCCCATCAAAAATGTTACGGTTGTTTAAGAAACCAAGGGTTCCCCAACTTCCCTTCCAGCCTTTAAGGACAATTTTTAGAGACTAATTTTCTAAATAACTGCACTTTGGGAAAATCTCCTGTGGTCTTCTATTTTGGAAAATTAGGTTGTTGTCTCTTTTCCATATTTTAAAAAGCACCTTGACAAATCTTCTGTTTGTTGTTCACTTCCTGCTAAGGCAAACTCCTAAGTGTGGAATTGCTGGGTGGAAGCACACAAAGGTTTAAAGCTTTGCATGCTTTTACGACACATCAGACGAACTAACTTTATAAATATGAGGAACAATCATGACTTCCTAGTTCCAGAGTTTCCCCTGATGCTGCCATAGAAACTGTGGCTTAAAAAGGCGCCACACGTAAAGCATCCTCGGATTCAGAAGCAGACAGGGCAGATCTGTGCTGGGTAGGGAGACGGATGGGCAGGCGGACTTCCGAGGTGGATGCCTGGCCCCTCTCAGCATAGCGTGCCCCTTGCTCCCAACTGCTGAGACAGGTCTGCTTCTCTTAACAAGTTCCTAATTAGAGATTACTGTATTCTTTCGAACAGCTTCTGTTATTTCTACAATGAGCAAGGCAAAGTTTGATGGACGTTGCAGTTTGAATCAGAAGGCACACGGGAGGCGTTTGATCAATCCTATTGGGGACCTGAGCCACACTAAGACAGTGGGGAGAGGGTGGGGATCAGAAAACACCGAGACACAGAGATGCAGAGTGGGACTGGAAAGACCTCCAATTCACCTATTTCAGCTCTGCCCAGACTGCAAATACTGTGTCAGCTTTTATTCTTGCTTTATCAAGTGACTCTACTTACAGGATCTCAAACTCAAACTATAATAGCACACATTGGTTTCATGATAATATGAATTAAATAGTGCTTTAATAGAGCCTTGAGCTTTCTATATATATTTATATAAAATATATATTTTACATATACATATATGCATGTATGTAATATGGTTTACATGGAAAACTATTTGTAATTCTCTATAACCAATTTAGTAAACAAATAACTGAATAACCAAAGCAATGCCAGAGTCCATATAATGGGCTCACACCAGTATTTAACACATACACATAGTAAGTGCTGACTAAATGTTAACCATTATTATGCTTGGTTGTCCTCACGGTTATTATTCCAAGTATCATTGCAAAGGGCATGGAGACGTGGAAGTCATGAATTGGGACCATCAATGTAATGTATCAACTCCTCTGGTACACTGGAATTCTTTAATATTGGATGCTGGGGTGGTCAACTAACAAGGTGACCACCTCAGGGCTTGCACCACTGGAGAGGATGACACACTTTGCCTCTCAGGGACTGGCCACGCTGCTTTGAATCAGGCTCCACTTCTCACCTGTGGTGTGGATGGGCGTAACTGACTTCACTTTTCTAAACCTCACTATTCTCACAAGCAAATAGAGCTAATCATAGTGTTTGGCTCCTAGAGTTGTTGTGAGAATTAACTGAGACATAAAGCAGGTAGCATGACACCTGGTCCTTAGCAGAAAATATTGGTGATTATTATGCATTCGGCCTGGCTGCCTTTTTTGGTGTTCGTTTTTTGCCCAGATTAAATTATTTATCTTTTTCACCATTTAACAAAAAGAAACATGTCCTAGAAACTAGAGTCAGCTCATAGTGAGGCACAATTATCTAAGATGGTTGCCTCTAAAGGTATTTCAGTAGAACATTTTATCTGTGGGTGCAGAGACAAGTCTTTCCTCATCTGTCTCTATAGCTGTCACTTATTTTTTCCCCTCTTTTGTACAACTGGGCTATTTCATCAAATCTAATGCCCATTGAAAGTAACAGCTGACAAGTGCCATTGTTGTTTCACACGATACTTGACAGCACCGTGGGCTCATTTTTCCACCTGCTGCCAAGCTGAAGAACTCTCAGAATTCTCCCTTTGTTTTCTTCCAGCTTTGGTATTTATAGATATGAGAAGAGATGTAGTGAAGATTCAAGGCCAAGCCAATTTTCTAATTATGTGAAGGTTGAGTTTGTAGGTGAATGAGAAATAGTGAGTGAGATGCCTGGCAGAGGAAGCTGGCAGGGAATAGATCACGGGCTTGGGTGGCTGAGTCTGAGACACCCCCCACTCCACACTAAGTTCTCAGCTAACTGACCCCTTGAACCCGCAGCCCAAACTCCAGGAGCTCAGCAAAGAGGAACTTACTGAGCCCACATGGCTCTGCCACAAGTCAGCCACCTCCCAGGTTGGTTCTGACGTCAGTTCCCAGTTCTAGCAACGTAATCGAGTCCTAGGATTATTCTCCTGACCTTAGATCTTTCCTGATACTACAGCTCTTCTTTCGAGTTCTGACTTGTTCTGACCAGTACCCCATTTCTCCAAGCGGGGACTGGAATCCTACTCCTGACTGCCAGCCCTATGTCTGGGGCCTTGCTAATTCATGCCAAAAATTTCCAATGCCAATCATGATCGGCCACAAGACTGTGTCATTGTACTCTTCCCAATTTTTGGAACCCCCACAAATTGTCGACTTTGTGGCCAGGTCTCAGTTTCCCAAAAGAAGGTGTGTGTGTGTGTGTGTGTGTGTGTGTGTGTGTGTGTGTGTGTGAGAGAGAGAGAGAGAGAGAGAGAGAGAGAGAGAGAGAGAGAGAGAGAGAGAGAAATTACCTGTTTTTTCAGTCTTTACAACTAATTCATATTCCAACCAAGACTGCAGGCCATGTTTGGCTTATGAGTTGCCAGTTGGCAAGTGCTTCATAATAACCCCTCTGTGCCACAATTAGTCATCTTTGAAAGGAAGAAGCTTTTCTAGATAAAGGCTAGGGTCCCTTCCACCTTCAATATCCTTGTAATTCAGTGAAGAGAGAACCCTGGATAAGAATGGATCATGGACAATTTTCTATCTTTTTAGTAGGAATCAGGAAGTTGTATAATGAGAGAAAAAGGAGGAAGTGTGCATGGGAAACTGGCTGATTCTGTCAGCTCCCTGTTATTACTCCTCATCCCTGATTAACTCCAGCCCTTCTGTGGCTCCTCTGGAGTGGATGTCCACTGCCACCCCCCAACTCTGGGCTTTTTCGGGATATATCTGTCATCTACTGCCACACATGATCAAGGTCTCTCCTGTCTCCTCTCCCTGCAGCTCCTGAATGCAGTTCCTCAATCAGATTTGCAAAAGACTGTGCTAACCCCAGCATGGTAATGGATACTTTGAAAGTC
This sequence comes from Rhinolophus hipposideros, assembly GCF_964194185.1. Taxonomy (NCBI): domain Eukaryota; kingdom Metazoa; phylum Chordata; class Mammalia; order Chiroptera; family Rhinolophidae; genus Rhinolophus; species Rhinolophus hipposideros. The sequence continues at coordinate 71,102,280 of NC_138055.1, forward strand.
ATCTTCTCTATTTGGCTTGGTAGTCAGTTTACTTAATGTGCTTGCTTTTTATTGAGAAAGTCATGGGTTTGTTCCAGTTGACAGTATTTTATTTCATGGACAGAGAATGTACCCTTCTCTCACCAACCATATCTCAAGTGGGATTTGTGGAGAGAAAGAGTCTGAAGAGCACAAATTCATCATAGCTACTATGGAAGCCACTAGGCATGTTTTTAATGTTGTTCTTCTGAATTTTTATAAGAGTTTGAGTCAAACTGACAACAAATGCCAAGGACCAAAATTGCAAATGGTCTGGGAAATAGCAGTTTCGTAGTTTCTTTTATGCATTTGAAATTAACAAGGGAATATGGTTTTGAGTTCACTCACCATCCTGGGCTCTGTTCTGTGGGATGAAGGCATTGAGCCTGTGGTCACTGGTGCAATACAAACGCCTGACCACTCTTCAGAGTAAGTGGATGTTAGAATGGAGCTCTTCCTGCCTCTGTTTCAACTGTGGGGGCAAGATGATAGATGTCAGATACCACAATAAGAGACAGACACTCCCTTTCCAAATAATAATTTAAAAGGATATGTCTCCAAGAATCTGGTCTGCAATCCTTGAACTGCTCCATGAGATCAGGATAGGACTGAGGAAGAAAACATCTTCCTCACAGGGTGTGAGTTTTGTGTAGTGGATGTTGTTAATGTCCCTCCAGCTCCCTTTGACCAACTGGTCCACCCCCCTTAACAAAACCACCCACCCATAACAACACTCAGCTGCCCCCCCTCTGGAGAATTGCCCTCAGCCAGACAGCACCTCTAGGCTGCACACCCTGACTCAAAGCACCCCAGAAACCTTGGCCCAACTGGCAGGAGGATATGAACTGAATTCCTTGCCTCCAGGTGGGACTATCTTTGTGATGCACTTTGAGCTGCAGGGTTCTCCCTCTGGGATCAGAGAGAAGCTAGTCTGCAGCTGGGGTCAGATTATTGCTTAGCTTCCCCTCTCCCCTGTTTTCCCCACTCTTCTAATGAGAACATTTCCTCAACAAATCACTTGAACAAGAACCCCCGTCTTAGGCCCCTCATCTAGGCAGGCTGAGCTAAGGCAGTAGAGATCCACCTCCTAGATGGGCAGGGAGTTGATCTTGAAGATGAGCGCTTCAAGATAAGGACTTGGAAAGCATTGAAGTACCCCTGCGATCAAGGGACAAAGAGGACGGATTCCTCACTCAGATCTGAGAATGGTCAAGTGTCTGGTGAATGGTATCTGACACACCTTGGAGATCTAAGGTCAACTGCCTCACTGTGGAGCCAGGAGGGTGCTGCTACATAGAGATGGCTTACTCCCAGATCATGGGGAGACAAGGGACGCATGAGGGAAGAATGGACCACTGTGGGCCAAGAAGAAGTGCAGTGTGGGGTCTTCTTGGTCTGATAGGACTGCCTGAAGGGGCACAGAGAACTCAGCTAACAGTCTACTCTATTAGAAGTGTACCACAGGGTGAAAAAGGTGTCATAGATGGCCACCGAGAATACAGAGCAATCATTCCAGGTCAAAGGAGCTGTAAGAGCAAGGAACTCAATAAAAAACCTCTGAAGAACTCACAAAATTTCCCCACGAGAAAAGAATCAACTGCAACCCCCTGCCAACCCCTTCCAGGGATACCAGCTTTAACAATTGCCAGGTTCAGCCAAGTGGCAATGTCATTTTGATCCCTGCCAGAGACAACTCACAGGTGGCACAGGAGAGCTGAGAGAAAAGAGAGAACAGACAGACCACAAACTCCTCCCCCACTGAAGGCTTGTGAAGCAGCCCAGGGTTGCAGGAGGAATGATGGTTTAACCCTGACTTCAAGTTTGGATTTTTGATTATTATGTGAGACTGAGAATATATTAAGCTTCTAACGTGAGACTGTTTTACAACTAAAACTGACTGACGCTGAGAGTGACTCCAACACTTTATCCATAGACAAGAGAAGTTTATCCTCACTGAGTTGCATTTAAAGTGATGGAGGGAGATGAAAAAAAGGTTTAAATCACATTCCAGGGTCATGCTTGTGCAACATATAGTTACATAAGCAGGAAGCGGGAGTACTTCCCACTGCTTCCCGAAGAGAAGCCCTGCGCTGATGCAGTCAGCGGCACCCTCAGACCTGGCTTGCAGGATAAAAATGTCTGTTGGCTAAGAATCTGAAACATCAGGTTCTGAAACTTTTGACTGGCCATGTGCCTGGTGACTCAGAGCTGTGTAATATAACCAAATGAGTCACAGCACCCCTCTATATGAGGAATCTGCCATCTTCAAAATGGTGGCCACCATTTTGTGTGTTCACTCATTGCCCTATTGAGCCCCTACCAGGTACCGAAGATGAAAATACAGTGAAACACAGACCTAACTTGCAATGATACAGTTTGCTATGTCTTCTCCTTTTGGTGTGAAGGAGAAATGCTTCTATCAGAGGTGGAATGATTCTATCAGAGGTGATGATTAAAATGGAGGCTTGATCTGGGCCTATTTAAATCAGTGGATTGTAACTTTGATGGAATATTGGGATCACTTGGAATGCTTTAAAAACTACCATGTTCCACCCTTGAGAGATTCTGATTTATTGCTCTGGGCTGCTGCCTGGGCATTAGGATACTCTTTAAAGTCCCCAGATTATTCTAATGTGCAATTAAGGTTGTGAACTATTTTAGATTATCAAAACAAAAGCAAGTGCCAAGGGAGCAATATGATAAGTGTATTAATTTTTTATTTTCCAATGAATAGTTTTAGTAGAAATTTTCATTTTATGAAATGAAAGCCAATAATAGAAATTTTAATGTATGCATGAGCCTTTTGCAGTCTTTTGTATTCTTCTTAAAGATAGCCAATCAATTAATAAAAGAAACACTAGCATGTTAACATCTATCTGAGACCCAATGTTTTTCAATTATCATTAGATTGCCACTTTTCTATAAAATCTCTTTTTGTCTAGTGACCCTGGTTTCAAACTGGTCTACAAAAACAAATTTCCTATATTAAAATGTTGACTACAAAATAATAAGATATATCTGGTGATAATTGATAAGTAATCTCCTGATTTTGCTTAAGGATTTCAATATCCCTGACTCAATAGAAAAGACTGTCTTTAAGAAATCAAATAATAGCATGCATGATACCAAAACATTCAGATTAATTCCTCAGACAGCTTGATTCAAGGTGTCAGTTATAAAAAGAAAAGATGAAAAAAATTCCAACAACAATTTATACATGTTTGCTTTTTAAAAACTTGGATTATCCCCAGTATTAAACAAATCAAAATTTAAAAAAAAAAAAAAAAACTTGGAGTAGAGCTAAAGGTAAAAATTAGTCAGCACAAAGAAGCTAAAAACATACAATGGAGGAAAGACAGCCTCTTCAATAAATGGTGCTGGCAGAATTGGATAGCTACGTGCAAAAGAATGAAACTGGACTGCTATCTGTCACCATGTACCAAAATTAATTCAAAATGGATCAAAGACTTAAGCATAAGACCTGACACAATAAACTGCATTGAAGAAAACATAGGTACTAAACTTATGGACCTTGGGTTCAAAGAGCATTTTATGAATTTGACTCCAAAGGCAATGGAAGTAAAAACTAAAATAAACAAATGGGATTATATGAAACTGAAAAGCTTCTGCACAGCAAAAGAAACTATTGACAAAATAATGAGGCAACCAACTGAATGGGAGAAGATTTTCGCAAACAGTTCCTCTGATAAGGGGCTAATATCCAAAATATACAAGGAACTCATGAAACTCAACAACAAAAAAACAAACAACCCAATTGAAAAATGGGCAGAGGACCTGAAGAGACATTTCTCCAAAGAGGATATACAAATGGCAAATAGACATATGAAAAAATGCTCAACATCGCTAATCATCAGAGAAATGCAAATGAAAACCACAATGAGATATCACCTCACCCCAGTCAGAATGGCTTTCATCAACAAAACAAATAGTAACAAGTGTTGGAGAGGCTGTGGAGAAAAAGGAACTCTCATACACTGTTGGTGGGAATGCAGACTGGTGCAGCCGCTATGGAAGGCAGTGTGGAGGTTCCTCAAGAAATTACGAATAGAATTACCATATGACCCAGCAATCGCTCTCCTGGGTATCTACCCCAAAAATATAAAAGCATTTCTCTATAGAGACACGTGTACTCCAATGTTCATTGCAGCTTTGTTTACGGTGGCCAAGACATGGAAACAACCAAAATGTCCTTCGATAGAAACAACCAAAATGTCCTTCGATAGATGAATGGATAAAGAAGTTGTGGTACATATACACAATGGAATACTATTCGGCGTTAAGGAAAGATGATATAGGAACATTTGTGACAACATGGATGGATCTCGAGAGAATAATGCTAAGTGAAACAAGTCAGACAGAAAAAGCAGAGAACCCTATGATTTCACTGATATGTGGTATATAGACCAAAAAGAACAAGACAAACAAATGAGAAACAAAAACTCATAGACACAGACAATAATTTAGTGGTTACCAGAGGGTAAGGGGGTGGGGGGTGGGTGATGAGGGTAAAGGGGATCAAATATATGGTGAGGGAAGGAGAACTGACTCTGGGTGGTGAACACACAATGGGATTTATAGACGATGTAATACAGAATTGTACACCTGAAATCTATGTAAATTTACTAACAATTGTCACCCCAATAAAATTAATTAAAAAAAAATAGTCAGCAGTAATTTCTGGGCCCATCATTAATCATCTAATTTATTTTATACCCTAGAGGCAAATGTATAGTGTGAAATAGTACCAGGTACTTAACTTAGGAAATTTAAATAAATTGTTTTTTGTGTACACACACACACACACACACACACACACACACACACACAGAGCAGCCACATATCGGAGTGAATTTTGCCTATTCTATCAGTGAAATATAGCCATGGGGGTGGGTAGGAAATGAACATGGTGTGTTTTTTTTCCTTTTTAATATCATTATACACATTGTTTACAACCTATTTTTTAAGTTCCATACATCAATTTTCTCCGTATCTTTTTTAAAAATAGTCTTTTTCCTTTAATTTTTTTTTGTTCCCCAGTCTTACCTTCTATTAATCAGACTGCATTCTCAATTATAATAGGCCTGTCCACCCACTTAGTTCACTCATTCATCCTTTAATGCACCATTTGTGATATGATAATTAATTCTATTGTAGTCAACTGTCACGCCACAGATAATGGCTTTGAAAAGAAAGGACACACTGATTTCTTTATTGATAGATTGAGTAGCTTGCTTCATAACCCAACTTTCTTTGATCAAAGTTTAATCATCAACAGAGCAACTTCTTAGTGGATAATAAACCCAAAAACTAGTGTCTCTGGGCAGTCCCCTGGCACATCCTCCCACCTCCTCCCACCACACCCCCAGCCCTTTCCACTAAGTCGCTGGGAACCTGCAATGAATCAAAGTAACAGACTCAACTACATTCAAAGGTTGGAGAGTCTGAGTCATTAACTGTTCCTCCGCTTTCAACAGTAATTAATTTTTTTCCTTCCTTCCTCTCTTCTATTTTGCATTCTTTTCACTCCCTTTGTTTTGCTCTTCTATATACATTTTTTCTTTTCTTCCTTCCTCTTTCATTCTTCCCCTGTACACACCCATGCATGTGTCCAGGGCCAGGGACCCCCAGGCATCGTTGATTGTCACCAATATCTCTATAAAATGAACCCAGTGCCCTCTGAGAGACACCAAATCCATCAGTTCTCTCTCAGCTCAGAACAATGGAAGACTATGACAATCATAGAGGTAAATCCTGAATGTCACAGGGAGCCAGGAGGGCGGTATATTCTATAAAGTGTGACCGCAAAGGGATGCAGCGGGTTTTCCAAAAACAACTATCAAGTCAGTTCTAAAAACAACTATCCCAAGAGGTCTGGGGCATTGGTAATAAAAGGTGGAGCATCTCAAAGAGACATCTTTCAAATGGACAACACTAATTTGGATGTGTGACAGAACAAAAATAACACATGGAGGCTCCAGGTCATTTCCTTTTCAGTTGCACCAAAGAGAATTCTAATTTGACCAACATGGATTCCTGTTCTGCCCCCAGGTGGGTCCTGGACCTTTCTGACGAAGAGCAGAGAGATAACTGAAGACGGAAGGGAAATAGAAGCCCAGAGAGGAGTTTGCTAAGATGAAATCCTACCCCCAAAGGGGACAGTATTAGTAGGTGGAGATTTTGGAAAGTGCCTAAGTCATGAAGAGCCCTCAGGAATGGGATTAGTGCCTTACAAAAGAGACCCACAGAGATCCTATCACCTTCTGCCACGTGAGGACACATGGAGAAGGCACCAATTATTAACCAGGAAGCTGCCCTTAGACAGAAGGCTGCCATACTGGCGCCTTGACCATGGACTTCCCAGCCCCCAGAGCTGTGAGAAATAAATATCTGATGTCTATAAGCTACCTAGTCTGTGGTATACTGTTATAGCAGCCCGAGCAGACTAAGACAAGAAACCTCCTTGCCCCAACCCTGTTTCAATGATTTACTAAGAGGACACACAGGACCCAGGATATAGTCTTACTCATGGCTAAGATCTATTGCAGTAAAATGATACAAAGCAAATTAGCAAAGAGAAAAGAAACATGGGGCAAAGTCTGGAGGAAACCAGGTGCAAGTTTCCAAGAGTCCTAAATAACACAGCAGTTGTTTAAGCTGTTGTGAGACATGGAAAATGGTGTCAACCAGGAAAACTCATTAGCAACTCAATGCCCACAGTTTTTTACTAGGGGCTGGTTTTGTTGGCACTCTCTGCCAAGCATATACCAAAATTCCAGACTCCCAAAAGGAAAACAGGTGTTAAGCATAAACCACATTCTTTTACAAACAATTTAGGCCCAGTGAGCCACTCTTAACATTTAGGGAATGGTGGGAACCCTCCCAAAATCTAAGTTCCCAGACACGAGCCAAGGGCCAACCGGCGATCAGGTATTTCTGATGCTAACAGTCTCAGGCTTGCTATTAACTCCTTTCTGTACAGTAGGTATATTTTTATCCCCCCTTTATATGTATATGTGTAAAGAAGGCTTAGCGACATCAAATAGTAGTTACTTAGCAAGTGGCCGAGCTGGGATATACCCCATATCTCTGACTCCCAAGCCTGTGCATTAGCCTGTGAATTATGCTACACTGGAATTTTACCAAAGAAATTTGAGAAGGACTCCACTTCCAGCAGAATAGGTGGGTACTGAAGGAGTTTAAGACCTGTCATTCCAAAATATGCTACTTGGCATATCAATTGTTTTGAAAAACAGCAGGGCACTCTAACCTTCCTTTTTTCCCCTAAAAGCAGGAGATGAAATTTCCATGTGAAAGGTGCCCTCCCTATGTCAGAAGGAAGAAACATCTTATCATTAGAGACTGGGTGTTGAGGTTTAGGGAAATCGGTACAAAGAAACTTGGTTAAAATAACTCTTAGCTTCCTTTAGTCTCTCCTCATATAATTAATGAATTTGGAAATTGATATATCATGAGGATGATCCCATCCCTGTAGCTTTAGGCAGAGATGCCTATGTTTTCTATTAGTGGGATAAGCCACAAATTGATTTAATTAACATACTCATTTATCTTTTGGGTATCTTTATGGGAAAGAGGGTAGGGTTGACTGGAGACCATTAAGATTGACATATTAGAAGTACATATTTCCATTTTTATGGCTTATTGGCTGGATTTTCTTTTTTTATTTTGAAAATATAGTTATTTTGCATAAAAATTTATGTTAACATGTAATAGATTTGTCATCGCTATTTTAAAGAGATTTCATAAAGAAATCTTTTTAAAGTTCTCAGTTTTAATTTCTAATACAGTAAACTTGTGTATTTAATGTTACTTTTCCACAATTGCTGCTCTTTGTTCAACCCAGAATGGAAGCACTGAGGCCTAGTCACTTCTTTGGGTCTCCATTTTTGTGTGTGTGAGGGCCGTGTACATGTGAATAAAACTTGTATGCTTTTCTCCTATTAAATCTGTATTATGTCAGTCCCAGCCAGAAACCCTAAGACAGAGGAAAAATTTTACCTCCCCTAGAGTACATTCAGAAAAGTGATATATCTATACAGTGGTACCTTCGTTTCCGAATGTCTCCATTGACGAACATTTCGGTTTACAAATGCCGTAAATTTTATGGATCTATGGTATTATTAGATAGTAAAATTCATGCTAAATTTGAAGTTTCAGGGGTTGATTTTAAAGGTCTGCAAGGGATTACTCCATTTTGCATTACTTTCTATGGGGAAACCGTGCTTCGGTTTTCGAATGTTTCAGAACTCAAACGGTTTTCCAGATTGGATTATGTTAGAAAACCAAGGTACTACTGTGTGTGTGTGTGTGTGTGTGTGTGTGTGTGTGTGTGTGTGTGTGTGTGTGTGTGTGTATATACATGTGTATATATATATACATATGTATATGTATATATATATGTATATACATTTTTTTTAAATCATTGATATAATCTCTTTTTAACTTAGGCTTGGGCAGCTTAGGAAATGCAAGCCCCATTTAACAAATGCCCCATACATAATGTAAGAGGAAAGAATGAAAGCAGTATGCCATGAGTGTGAATCCTTAGAAAATATCTGAAAATTACACAAAATCCCAATTTGTCCCAGCTCCTGGAGGTAATAGGGTTCAGAAAGGAAAACACGGCCGAGGTATTTCAAGCAGAAAAACGTTAACACAGGGATTCCTAGTTTGGCTCCTACTGTGACCCTCATCTCTCATGCCCAGGAGCTCCAGTGACACATCTTCAAGATAATGTCATTTTCCATTCTTGGGAGAACAGTCCTGATTTCCCTGATTCTCTCTCCCCAGCTTGGTTTTAGTGTCAATCAAGGACAATCCCTATAAGAAAACTGTCACTTCTACTTAGCTGTTTCTTTAAATGAGTACCCACTTGACTGTGGGTTCTTCCCCTCCCTTCCCACCCCGCTTGTGAATTCTGCTCAGAATGGTACAAGTTTTGATGGAGGAAAAAAGAATAACAGAAATATAAGCAGCACTTATTTCCCCCTCAAGTTTTGTCTGCTTAATGTGAGTCTGGAGTGTGGTAAAGAAAATAAAACAAAGGACAGAGTGCGGCAACACCTCCTTGTTTTCAAGTCACAGATGATGAAAAAACCTCTCTGACAAAAGAGATTCTCGCAGACTTGAAAGGATTCACTGGATTTACATCATGCAAATCTAACAGCTTCACAAGGTGATGATTCTCTCGTCAGAATCAACAGTGGAGGTTGCAGGAACCAGTTTTCCTGGTCCTGAGTTTCTCTTCCTGTTGTTGCTATCTGTCTTTTGCTCACTTTGCTGCTTTTAGGGCCACAATAGCTGAAAGCCCCCACGTCTCCTACTCTCTTACGTATGGACCATAAAATTAAGGGACACAAAATTGAATAAGGAAAGTAAAACACAAATTATAATATTAAAGTTGAGGAATGTCTGTGAATTGAATATATTTCTTAAAATGTAAACATATGTCAAAATGAATTAAATAGTTATGCAATCACTGTCTCCTAAGGCCACATTCAAAAGTGGGTGGGTGATATTCATAGCAATCTCCAAGCCCTGGAAGCTGCCTCTTTTTCCCCCAAAATGACTAACATTTGTTTTATTGGTACAGTGAGTTGAATTGTGTCCCACCCCAAATGTTATGTTCGTCTTAACCTCCAGTACCTATGAATATAACTTTATCTGGAAAAAGCATTTTTGTAGATTGATGAAGCAAAAAAGGGGTTAATACAAGTGAGCTTAAAGGGGGACTGCCCAGGCCTGCATCCCCTCCCCAGGAACTGCCCAGGCTCATCCCCTACAAATCATTCTAAGATGTCTAAACCCCTCTAGAAAGAGGAGATAAGACCCGACTAGTTTTAACTGGTTCTTCTCACATGTGCAGAATGCCAAAAACTGTCCTTTAGTTGAACTCTAGCCTAACTATAATGCAATTAGAATGGAATGAACATTAAGGCTTGCCCCCCTCTCCTTGGCTTTTTCTGTATGCATTCTGGGTAATTGCATGCGTAAAAAGACATTAGTTATATAACCAACATATGTCAATCAAATGACCGCAGTCCATGCGTCACATCTCCTGCTGTAAGGAAATTTACCTACCCTTTTCTATAAAAGAAAAAGCTACCCTAAAGTTAGGGACAGTCATCTGCCCTGACAACTTCTATGCTGGCTTCTTAAATAAACTTACTTCCTTGCTCTCCTCATTTCAGGCTGAGTCTGTGAATTCTTTTCACCTTTTGCAAATGACCAGGGGTTAGTTCCAATGACACAACATAGATGTAACTAAGTTATGAATCTCAAGATAAGATCATCCTGGATTTAGAGTTGGTACTAAATTCAACAACATGTCCTTATAAGAGATAGAAATGAAGAAGACCTGGGGAGAGGACAATGTGAAGACGGGGGCCGAGATTGAAATCATGTGCCTACCAGGCCAGGAATGCCAAGGATCACTGGCAGCCACCAGAAGCTAGGAAAATGGAATAGGATCAATTCTCTTTCATCACCAGAGGAACCAGCCCTGCGGACACCTTGATTTTGGACTTATGGCCTCCTAAACTTGAGAGAACAAACTTCTGTTGTTTAAGCCACCCAGTTTTCAATAATTTGTTATAGCAGCCCTAAGAAACTAATACATTTGGTAATTCTTGGTAATTTCTCATTGCTAGTGTTTACTCTCTAAATCCAGTACTGCTGCTACAGTTTCATTATAACAGGGGTTGGCATGTTTTGTTGTTGTTGTTGTTGTTTTGTTTTGTTTTCTGTAAAGGACAAATCAGTAAATATTTTAGGCTTTACATGCCATACAGTCTCTGTCACAACTACTCAGCTTTGCCATTGCAGTGCAAAAGTAGCCATAGACAATATGTAAATGAATGGACATGACTGTATTCCAATAAAACTTTATTTACAAAAGCAGATGGTGGGCTATATTTAACTTGGGGGCCACAGTTTGCTGACCCCTGCATTATGATGTTTGCGCCAGAGATCCTGGTCCCATCTCCTGGCACTCCTCTTAGAGACCTCTCTACACCGTTTCTCCTTGAAGCACTAAGAGGTCTTCATGCAAAAGGACTTCATATGGCTTGCTTTGATTTTTCCAAATTCTCCGATATAGATTTGCTTTTTGTCCCCATTGTCACCAACAGCTTATTTTAAAACAATCATCTGACCCAATTTATTTCCCATTTTTCAGTTTAAAAAAGTTCCAGTCATAAAATGTCATCTTTTCTTCTTACATTACAGAGCCATTTTCATAGTGAATTTGTGGAACTAATGATGGAGGAATTTGTGACTGTCATTTATGTTGACTTGTCAGCTGCCGGAGATTGTGCTTCAAAGTGTGTGGGTGTCTTCAAACGCTCGTGTACAAGCAGCCTTACAGCCTTACAGCTTGCTGAGTGAAGGAAATAACAAGAGCAGAAAGAAGAGTCTGCTTATTGTATGGAACTTTTATTTTAAGATCAAGCACAATAGCAGGGGAGTAGGGAGAAAGAGTGAGAAATAGACTGATTCTTCCAAAACATTAAATGATTGGAGACAGAATATAAGCTTGGGGGAAGGAGGCAAACAAACAAAATAGAAATTTGTACTAGTAAGTCAGAATCAGTTAGTCTGTATAGGACAGTGGAAATTTACAATATAAGCATCAAGGTAAGAGAAGATTTACTTGGATTTAGAAATATTTGGGTTTGAAAATGGAAAGGAAACCCAAAACCTTCATCAAAAATCTGAGACAAATAGGCTCTGAGCTAGACAGTTCGTCCTTTCTTCTATTGTCTAGTTTAGTCTCTAGCTAGTTTCCTATGGCTGCTATAACAAATTACCACAAGCTTCGTCATTGAAAACAACAGGAATATATTCTCTGGAAGGCCAGGTCTGGAGGCCAGATGTCTGAAATGAGTATCACTGGGCCGAAATGAGGGTGTCAGTAGGGATGGCAGTACTCCCCTTTCGAGGCTCTAGAAGAGAATCCATTCCTTGCCTCTTTCAGCTCAGGTGGCTGCCTATGTTCCTTGACTTGTAGTCACATCACGGCAACCTCTGCCTCCATGGTCACATGGCTCCTCCTCTTCTATCTAGCTTCTCTTCTTCTGTCTGTGTCAAATCTCCCTCTGCCTCTCTCTTAGAAGGATCTATGAGATAGACGGTCTGTAAAAACCATGCAGATAATCGAGGATAATCTCCCCATCTCAAAATCCTTAATCACACTCGCAAAGATTTTTTGTTTTTTCATATAAAGTACAAGGTTCCAGGAATTGGGATGTAGATATCTTCGGGATCATTTTTCGGCATACTACAGCCCACCCACCCCCCGCCCCGCCCCAATTTTATACCCAAGAACAATAAAGGAAAGCAGTGTAGCTCACAGACTCAGCTTCCTCAAAGGGCTGTTTAGCCCCTTGAGCAGGGAAAAGGGGGTGGGGAGCAGGAGGTTGGCTCAGTTTGTCAAATATTTCTTTTAAATACATACAATATTTCAGCCCCTCCTCAGAGACTGGTTCCCCAGACATCGACATGGCTGGCCTTTCCTGTAGTCAGGCTTTGCAAAAAGGAGTGATTATGGAAAGGACCTAAAAACTGCAAAGGGCGGGTCATTTTTCAAATAGGCAGAAACCCAGGAAAAATTCCTACAATGAATATTATTCTGATAAAAAAGATTATTTCTAAATATGGACATGGGAGAACCTGGGCTCTAGGGATGGGGCCCATTGTACTGATACACACCCACCCACTTCCTCTCAATTTAAACATACTTACAAAATCATACAAAACCAGGAAGCATTTTAAACTGCTCCTGGGACATTTCCACCTGAATATCCTGCCATATGTACCTCCAATGCATTACTATCAAGACAGAACACAATACCGCCTGCCAGCAGTGTGTTCTTCCTTTACTCATTGTTACAGCTTGAGAGCAGCTGTGTTAACCTGAGATGGAAGAGCTTTGGAATTCGAAACCCCATGAACTGTGTGCAAATCGTTGGATGTAGTATGTGCATTGGTGCCTTTTTCAGAAGAGAATTCCATAATCTTCATCAGGTTCTCCATCTTTGACCTCAAAAGGGAAATGAAAGTCTGCCTTGGTATGGCAGTCAGCCAGGTCTACAGAAACATTTGCTGCATGCCTGCGCTCAGTAGAGAATACCCACTGCTTTGTTTTGCATACATTTGTGTCATCATAAATTTGCTGGGTAGCTTGTTGGGGCTTCTTGTTCAATGTGTCACTGTCAAACAGATTCTGCCACCACTCTTTTCTCGCACATAGGGCTACACGTCCAGGATCAAGCATGAAAGTAAGGTTTTGACCTCTCTGAAGAAATGAATTTCCCCCTTAAGAACATGAAAGCAAGGGATCATAGTGAGTACTTTTTCTGCGTCCAAGGATTATTTTGATATGCCAGCCTACACCTAAGGGACCTGCCCATTCTTGGAATGCTTGCCTCCTCCAACTTTGCCTAATTCATCCTTCAGGTTTCAGCTTAAATGTTCCTTCCCCCGGGGAAGACTTCCACGATCAGCACACCTGGGAAAAGACCATAGACTCAAATTGTGAAATATGGGTCTTGTTGCTTTTACTGAATATTTATGCAGGAAAGGGAATTGACCACCAGCTGGAAACTGGAGTCTGTCACTTAGGTCTTGCCTCTTGAAATAACCCAAGGTTTTCCTGCAACCTCATCCCTTCCCAGAATTGCTTTGGTATCCACAGGGAAACGAAAGTCAATGGGCTATGACATTTGAAACAATTTAAATGCATGTTTTGAAAACAGGGAGGGTTACAGTGCTCCTTTGGAAAACCAAGGAAGATTAAGGAGACTATGCACTGAAAACAGTCATGATGAATGTTCAACAGAATAAAACATTAAGGATTTTTTCCATTGGCTTTTTAATTTTTAGAAAATATAGCAAAATTCTAGTTAGTTTAACAAAATACTAGCTAGTTTTCCTTTCCGAAAACATCCTTATATCAGCCTATATTTTTTGTTTATGGAATAATCACAATTCATTAAATAATACGTCTGTATAATTTTATGTTTAATGACTTTCTTTTGGAATTGTCCTTGCAGAGCTAAGAGCAGAGGCTGTCTTATTCATTGCTTAGCAGCACATAGTAGATACCAAAAAATATTTGATAGACAAATGCATGGATTAATTAATTAATTAATTAATATAGAATTATAGTTGTGTCTCTTTCCCAATGAGAACCATGCTTTGACCATAGCAATTAACTGTGATATCTGATATGATTCTTGCAATGGGGTTGTTCCACACGCCTTCTCTTAAAGCAGGTTTTCTCAACCTCAGCTCAATTGGCATTTTGGGCAGGATAATTCCTTGTTGTGGGGGGCTGCCTTGTACATTGTGGGATGTTTAGAGCATCTGTGGCCTCTACCTACTAGATGCCAGTAGCACCACTGTCCCTAAGTTGTGACAACCGGAAGTCTCCAGACATTGCCAAATATCCCTTGGAGAGCAAAAATTGCTCCCTTTCCTCCAGTTGAAAACCACTGCTTCAAGGAAGAAAAGAAGCACAAGACATGTGTCTGAATCTGGGACAAGAGTCCCCTGGCAGGATGAAGAAGAAGAAAAGGAAACTGGGGCTGAATGCCCTAAAAGCTAGGCATCTGAGGTGATCTTTGTCTAAGCACTTTTCTTTTCATTTACTATAATAAATCTGTAATCCAAACAATTTCTGGTTTTCTTATGTTGGTGTTTTTTATTATCTCTTAGTTTCTTACTGAAAATATCTTTTGAAACGTTCCAATTTTATCTTTGTTGAATTAAGAAGCGGAATTTTATTATTATGCCTTTGTAATTCAGCAGGACGGTTACCTGAGGCTGAGAGAGATGGGAACGTAAAAAGATCACAGAACTGGGTCAGCTGGGATGCGATCCCCAACATACCTGGGCCACTCCACACAGTGTGTTCCGCAAGAGCTTCTGACAGCTCTCTTCAGACAAGCAGCTGGAACCACAAGGAAAGGTAGCTGGAGCTACTGACAGTAAAGTTCTTCAGAGAGTAGGTGCTAGAAATTGGTTAGTAATCTGTCTGAGTTTTTTGTTTCCTCAGTTCTGGGTCTTTTTAAATAAAGCATAAGAAAAAGGGAGCATTTTGAAGGAATCATGGTTTTGGATAATGTGGGAAGAAATATTTTTGCTGTAAAAATGTAATTGTGGCTGTTTCTGCATCCTAAAGAGCTGCAGAATTCATCTCTGTAGGAAACCAACTGTTCGGTTTTTGTTGAGGAATCTATGAGAAATGAAGTTGCAAACTGAGCCCAAACTAAAACTCAAATGTACAAAGAACATATAACTTTATTTTCTCTCACAGACCTAACCCTCACGAGCTCCCATCCCACTGGGCAGCAAGCAGCCAGGCTTTCATCCAGTTTGAGGGTTGGAGAGAGCACATTAGCTTTTCTAATTATTGGCATATTTGACTGAAAATAGTCTGTGCTGAGTAAGTGTTTTAAGTGTTATGTTGAGGACAGAGAGGGAAAGGAGAAATCCAGCTTTCACAGGAGTTAAATGTTTTAGACTGGAAGTCTAACCAGTAATCTTAGTTGCTCCCCATCCCACCTTGAGCTCACAGCAACAGGGTTTCTTTGCCTCATCCCACACAGTGACATCTTGTGGCAAGTTCTGTAGCCTGAATCCCAATCTACATTCAACAGGGCAGCTGAGGACTAGATTCCTTACATCTGGAACACCCTAAGGAGTCAAGAGGTTTACTTCAGGTGTCTCTTTGCATATCTACCCTTTCCTGTGAAACCCTTTTCCATCCCACTCCAGAACCGCCATGGAACTAGATAACTCCCAGCTTGGCTGTCTCCCTTAAGGGTTCCATATAAGGAAAAGACAAAAGTCCCTTTGCTATCTGCTCTCCTCTTATTGATTTGATGACCTCCCTCATCCAAGACTTTAGCCTGGAGAGGAACAGGCATGGAACAAATGTCTCACAGCCTCCTTTCTCTACCTGTTCTATAACCTTTGTGTTCCTTCTTCTCCCCATAATCCCTCAGGGTCAGGAGGTGGGCTTTCCACACCATCACCCCTCAACCCCCATACCCTTTGTAGCAGGGATTTTTCTTACTCTGAGTTCTCTCTCCCTGGACTAATACTTTCATTTTTGCCCGCTGAACTCTGCTCTTGATATGTTGATAATGGCCCAAGGAATTTAGAAATCATTTCCTCTCCTGACAAAAACTGGCTTTAAAAACTTGTTTAGTTTTTGACACCACTGGAAGTCAAAAGCTCGATATTGATTTCCCCTTCCCATTTGCATTCCTAATGCTTCAATCCTAACCCTCCCAAAGACAAGCAGAGAGTTCTGACAGAGCAGAGGCCATGTATAGAAGTGTATAAAAGATCAAAGTGGAAGTTACTATATTAATAAGAAAAAGCACAAAGTCAATCCTTGTTATTTCCATTTCACCTTTTAACAAGCCTTTTAGGTGTGGAAGCCAAGGCCCAAGGCCAGTAATGTGAGTGGGGAGGTTAAGATAAATATCGTTCAGCAAGATAAAGTCAAAATGCTTCTCTCTGGGGTCAGGAGATTCTTCTGATGGAAAATGACATTGGGTCTCATCTGGATAAATAGAAGAAGTGGAACCTGTGTAAGAGAGGAAGTGGGCCAAGGAAACCTGAGAGTTAGGACACTCCTCAATAATATGGGGCAGGAGAGCAGCCTGGGGGAGAGGGATGGCTACCAGTAGGGCATTCCCTGTGGGAATGGAAACTGAAGACTGTAGGAATACAGGTGCCTAATATCTGATTTCCCCTCCATTGGCTGCCCGTTGTCACCCTTATGATAGCACTACCTTGGAGAATGGAGGTACAGCTATGGGTCTGCTTGGGGAAAAAGTAGAACAGAAAGAAATGGAGCTTTGATAATGAAATGACCAGAAGCAACTGAGAAAAATCTGAGAGTGGGACTTTGGGGTGAGAGCTGACATGCTACACGACGACAGTTATCTTGTCCACTACCAACTCAAATCTGGGTTCTTCCAGGTCTATTTGAAGAGGACTGAGTTTTTGGATGCTCAATATGAGTATGGTAGATTAAGCATGGCCACCAATTCTTTGTCACTCCCCACATCAACAAGTGGTGTTTCTTTCCCCCAATCTTGACTTCGGCCTGGCCCTGGCACTCTTTAACCCAGAGAATGTGATGGTAGTAATGCTGTGTCAATCCTGAACCTACATCTTGAGAAGTCTGGCAGCTTAAGCAGCTTTTCCGAACCCTGTGTCACCATGTAGCTATTGTAAGGGAGGAAAACTTGGTTTTCTTTTTATCCTCCTAGGTTTTGCTTGCCCCAGCAGGAAACAACATGACTGACAAAAGACAAATTAACAAAAGAAAAACAAAGAGAAGTTTCTTAACAGGAGCATCATGCATACACAGGGGAGCATTCAGCAGTGATTAATTTAGAGATGGTTAGAACTCGGGCTTATATAATATCTTAGTGAAAGATAAATGCATTTTTAGAAAAGTGACAAGACAAAGGAAAGGGACTGAGTTTCTAGTGTAGCAAATTATGGGAAGGTAAAAATATGGAAAACTAATGGTAAATAAGGGCTAATTTTAGCAAGGTTTGCTATGTAGATTCCTGTGGTGCAGTTGATAGGCTAAGCGTCTAAAGTTGCCTCAGGTCTTTCATGGCCGAGAGTAGGGGGGAATATCTTCACAAATTCATGTCCTACTTTTAGGCAAATACGGAGAGAGAAGAGAGCTTTTCTTGTATTTGCTTCTTTTTGATTGTATTCAGCTCAAAATAATCCTTCTGTCAGAGTGGCATATTTTGAGGTGGCATATTCTGCTATCCTTCACTATGTTCTAGAAAGATCACATAGAGAAACCATATGCAGTGATCAGGTAGAAAGTGAGAGGCCCTGAGATGACATGGAGAAAGAGAGAAATCTAGCCAAGCCCAGACTTCCCACCATCCTTGCCACAGTGTCATACACGTGAGACAGCCATTGGATATTGTAGCTCTGGCCATGACCTGATTGCAACTTCCTGAGAGACCTCAAGAGAAACCAACAAAAGAGCCTCTTATCTGAGCCCAGTCAACTCACATAAGCATGAGATAGTGGTGCTTTAAGCCACTAAGTTTTGGGGTGATTTCTTATGCAGCAATTGATAAGTAGAACTGTGAAATAGGGCCAAGGTTAATTTTCATCCATCATGGTGACAGAGAAAGAGAGCATGGAGGGTTGTGTACCAGATCTTACATGCTTCCATCCAGAAGTGACAGGTCAAATTTCCATTCACATTTCATTAGCCAAAGCAAGTCACATAGCCATGCCTAACTTCAAAGAAGTTGTGTCCAGGAAGGAAAGGACATAGTAATGTCAACTACACCACCTCTAGCAGCAAGAGAGGCTGGGGAAGCAGAGCAGGTTTGTAATGATTTGTTATGCCTAATCATCATTCATTACCTAGGGTTGGACACATTGCAGTTTTGAACACAATCAGGATTCCGTCATCAGAGGTGAAGGCAGAAATAGATATTGGGGAGGTAGGTGATCAACCGAGAGATTGCAATGACTGCTACCTGTACCCTCAGCCCCCACTGACCTGTTCTCACCCACGGAACTCAAGCTCTCTGAGTGTGGAATTTAAGTTTGGATGAGTCTGGATGGGGGAGATACAGAGGGTGAGAGAGGAGAAGAGGAAATAGAAAGAAGAGGAGGGAATGGAGACAAAAGGTGGGGTGTGTTCCTGACTCTGACTTCAGCACTTTCAGAACCACTTTGGGGGAAAAAAATGTTTGCACAAGAACATCAAACAGAAAGACAAAAGAAAAGGGAATGTTTCAAAGAGGTGTGAAATGTGTGGCAGTCTGGGTGGTCTGGTTGGAAGAGGAAAAAGAATGTTCTTTTCAAATTGTGCTTGGGGAAACCCTTGGAGGAATGCGCTGGAACATTCTGATCTCAGGCTCAGGCCTTGAGTGCTCCTTTCTTTATCCAGAGCTCTAACGTAGATAATTACCCTGTGTTTTTTTCTCCCCTTTCTTCTGAAATTCCCAATTCAGCTCACAGGTTCTTCCTTGTTGGTCAAAATTAAATCCAAAAAGATCAACTCCCTTTGTTATTTTTATATTAAGAGCAAAATAAAATTCTAGGAAAATATTTAACCATTTTCAAAAGACGATACTGTCTTCACAAGAAGTTTATTTATTATCCTTATTTTACTTGCTAGAAAATTAAGGCTAATAGAGGTTAATGTATCCAAAGTCATACAATACATCTAAAGCTAGATTTGTTCACACTTATGGTCTATTAAGTTAACCACCATGATACTCTGACTTTCAAGGATTTATTTGATGCATTGCTTACATCGAACCAAGGATCTAGAAATTTTCTGGGTATCTTGGCCAGCATTTGTTGTCTTATTCAGGAATGCAACTTCTATTTCCTATTTCTGATGGAACTGTCTTTAGTATCTTCCCACAATTATATCGTTTTCGCTTTCCATTTTATCCTTATCTAAATGTTCTCTACCGCACTCTACCACCTAACATGGGTTTCTGCATATGTGGATATCTTCTTGACATAGAGAATTAACCTCTCTCCTAGCCTGTTTCTTAACATCCTAGCCTGTTTCTTTTGACAAGTGTATAGATGGAGATGTAAATAAAACCGACTCCATCTCTGTGTCCTGGATTTCATTTCATTTTTAAGTTTCATGCTGTGACCTTTGGCCACCTTCACAGTCCTTAGCAAGCATATCAAAGCTTTCTAGTTGATAATTATCTGTATTCTTTAACATGTAGCCATAAATATTTTTGTTAGCAACAGTGAGAATGACGTAACAACTGAGATAAATATCAAATTGGTAATCTCTTGATAATAAGCAATCATCTATCACGAGACCACCGGGAGGAATGGCCCCCAGCGCTACTGCATTCTTTGTCCCTTTGTCTTGTCAATCATTAGTACCCAAGTTATACTATAAAAAAGATACTGTAACAGGGGTCTGGTAGCAGAGAATAATTTGCTCAAAACTGCTGGGCTGTCTGTCTGCCCCAATCCAACTTTCCCATAAGTAAATCATCCTGTAAAAATTCTATTATAGTCTATGGAGTTTCCTCCTTCATCTTTTGGTCTGAAGACACTTTCTCTTTATGGTGGCCATTACATCTTTCCCCCACCATCAGACAACAAGTAATACCCATTTATAGCCAAGTCTGCTTATGATGATTCTACCTGCACAATTTTATGATATTTATTAGTTATATTTCTTTTCTTATGTTGAAACCTCAAGTTCACCTAATTTTCCCCTGCTCTGCTGTCTGTCCCACTCCAGCCTCTACAAATAAATCAGAACATTCACCAAGACTGCTCTGGGCTTGAGTAAGATTTGGATGTTATTCATCCTCACTGCTCCCTGATAGTTAGATCCATTGCTCTCATGTTTCCTGCTTCTTTTGGGCCCTTCCTGTTTTCTACTTAGTCCTGTTGTTGGTGACTTGGAGATGCTCTCTCAATTTCATCTATGTCTATACAATGAATACTTTAATGAAACATCTGATGATGAGAACTACTACTAGTTATGCGTCTACCACCTGTCCGTTTCTGGACTAAGTAATTTAGATGTATTATTGCGTTCATTCTTTTTTTTTTTTTTTTTTTTTTTTTTTTTTTTTTTTTTTTTTTTTATTGCGTTCATTCTTATAGGGGAGGAAAAATAATTGTTCCTTTAGACTGCTAAATTCTTGGCTGGGAACTCCGTAGCAAAAGACATGTTAACAAGAGAAAAACAAACAGAAGTTGATTAACATGTATACCTCATGTATACATGGGAGATACCCAGGGGAAAAATGAGTCACTCTCAGAGTTGGCTTAGAATTTAGGCTTAAATACCATCTCCAGATAAAGACAAAAAAAAAAAAAGAGTGTGGAGGAAACCGGTTATTGGGAGTTGACTGGAAAAGTATGGTAAACAAGAGTAAGGTTCGTTACACAGAGTTAAGTTGGTGCCTTCTCCATTGATAAGAGTTTCTTGTGATTCAGTCCTCCTTCTTTTCCTCATACAGAGAGGGAGACACCCTTACAAATAGAGATCTCATAAATGTAAATTTCCCTTTACAAAAGGGTAATTTCTATTCTGTTTTCAGAGCTTCTCTCTTGTCTGCTGTTTCTCAAAATAATCCTTATATCAAAGAAGCACATTTTGGGGTAGCATATTCTGCCACCCTTCACCCCTCATGAGAAACTGGCAATCCATTGTTATTTCCTTCATTTCCAGGAAGAGGAAACAGAAGCAGTATCAGGGCTATGGAATATCCTTTACATGTTAATTAAAGCTCTATCTGGATACCTGGCACTGTGCTGGGTCCTTTACCGTTATTATTTTATTTGCTCTTCAAAACAGTCCTGCAAATTATCCAGGCATTGTCATCTTTACTTTTTTCAGAGGGTGTAACCGAAACTCAAGGAAGTTAGGTAGCTTAAGAAGCAGGACTAGATTTAGACTCATGTCTCTTTTCCGGCCACGCTGGCCTGCTTGCTGACCCACCTCAGGACCCTTGCCCTCGCTGTTCCCCCTGCCTGAACATTCTTCCCCATGTCCACACTGCTCCCTTCCTCACCTCCTCCACATATTCGTCCAAATGCCACCTTCTCAGTGAGGCCCTCCTTAATGCTCCTATTAAAATCGCACTGCCACTCACTGCTGTCTCTCACCCCTTCCCCACTTTATTTTTCTCCACAGCACTTATCACTCTCTGACATACCATACATTTCAGTTACTAGAATGCAAGTTCCAACACGGCAGAACTTTTTGTCAGTTTTGTTCACTTCTACGTGTACATTCTTAACAAATATTGGCTGAACGAATGGCTAGATGAATCAATATCTGCCTATTCTAAAGCCTGTTTCCTTTTCACCACAATATACTCAGATCTTTCGTGTCTGTCATATCTTCTCTTTGCCTCTGGGCTACTTTATAACACTAAAGAATTTTTCATAATAAATGTCTACATTTGGTATTATCTAGGAAGAAAAAAAACAATAACAACAACAAAAACACTCCAACTTCTCCTGAGCCTGGAAACGGGCCTGCCAGCAGTTCTTATGTTTATCAAAGAACATTTATTATGTGCCTTCTTGGGTGTGATATCCTGCTATGGACTATGCAGAAAAATTCAACCAGAATGCTTATCTCTGGCTCCATCTCCCCCTCAAATTGTCTGCTCACTGGGAGAGCCAGCCCTGGTGTAGATGAACAAATTGATTACACACACCCATACGACACAGGTAGTTAGAAGCCAATATTTGCAGGGCAGTAAGAGAGAAAAGCCATGGAAGTTTCATTAGCAGATAGGATGGGGTTTGCAGAAGTCATCCAAAGAAAACTTTCCCATCCAAAATCTTTCACAAGGGGATATTGCCAAGAAACAGTGTACCTTATACACACTCTAAAAATTCATTATTTGCTTCCTCGATACCAACATTTGACTGATGGGGCTACCAAAACCACAAAGCTGGAAGAAGAGCTTGTGGCATCTCCTGTCATTGGGGAGAATCTCTTTTTCCTAGTGCCATGCAGATCCTGGGTCTGATGTCAAACTCTATTTTAAAAGTTAAGTTCCTAATGACATCTGATACCATCATAAGCTGCTGGTAATTGGGACAACTGTCATCATTCAGCATGCTTTCAGTACCCTAAGGAAGCATAGAATTCGAGGTTTTGAAGTGCATCCACTTGGTTTACCCCTTTTCCACACATACGAGTATATTCCAAGTGTATACGTAACAAGACTATCTTATAGAAACGTTAAAAATGTGAACACATGAAAGTAACATCTATCCAGCTTGATCGTCAGCAACAAATCCAGCTACCATCAACATAGCTTTACAGCTTTTTAGCTCCACACCAGTGCCATGAGGTCATTTTGATGAGAAGTTAAATTACGCCAACAAGCATCCTACATGCACAATTCCCAAATTAATTGTACTCAATTTTAAGCACCTGGAGAGTAAGAATAATATTTTCCTTTTATTTGTGTCCCACATAGCACCTATTTCAATGTTCAGTAAATACATCCTCTCCCTCCAATAAACTGTAGGATTCATTAGGAAAGGGATTTTTTTCTCTTATATTAAACAGTGTACCCAGTATCTAGTATGCATTTGCACAAAATAACATTCAATACTGTGGTTTTTTTTTTTTTAGGAATTAAAAAAAAAAAAAAGAACATTGACTTGAATGAATACTGAACTGTGAAAATTAAATTTAACTCAACATTTGAGTTCTTGGGATTTACCAGTAAAATAAACCATACATAAAAGATTCAAATATTTTATAAAACACTACTGACAGATCTAAAGATAAAATTCTGAATCAGATCTTGGAGGGAGGTGGTTTGGGGTAAGTCATTTATACATACTGGGCTTTATGTTTCCTACTCCATCTTAATGAATCTTAGAAGAAAACGAAGGGTTGGGTTAGAAGATTATCTCTACAGTTTATTCCAACACCAAGTGCCTATGACTATGATTTCTATAACCCCAAAAGATGTAGGTTTATACATTAAATGCCCATTAACTGGGAGGGTTTATTCTTATAAAAGAATAAACCATAACCAAAGACAACTCCAAGATGGCCTCCAACTATGCCACTTGCTAATATTCACAACCTTCTGTAGTTCCCTCTCACATCATACTAAAGTTGGTCTGTATGACCATTAGCATACAGCAGAGGTAGTTGTACATCGCTTCCTAGATTAGGTTATAAAAATAAAAGGTGAACAATTGAAAGTTTCTGCCAATAGCTGTGTGAATGAGCCTGGAAGTAGATTCTCCTCAAAATCTCATTCAAGCTTTCAGAAACTGGCAGCACCAGCTGAGAGCTTGACTACAACCTCAGGATCCAGAACCACTCAGCTAAGCTGTTCCTTGCTTCCTGACCCTCAGACACTATGTAAGCTAATATAGCTTTGTTGTTTTAAGTTGCTAAATTTGGGGATAATTTGTTATGCAGAAATACGCTTTTTCATCCCTAAATTTTTCTCCTTCCTGAGGCACATGACCAGTGTCAATTTCACCATTCTTGGAAATTATGCAATTTGTCTGGCAACATACACTTCACAAGAAAAGATACAAGTTAGGACCAGCATTTTTCTTAGCCACCTGGTTTTACAATTCAGCTTCACTCAAGCCACAATTTTTTTTAAAAAAGCTACATTATTACATGTAGTGGTGGTCTCATTATGATTTTCATCTCTCCTGTTTCAAGATTATACCTTGCCTTTGCCAAAATTCCCTTCCTTCATGGCTGTGCAGCTGCTGCATTGCTTACTTGCTTCCTTATTTGGTCTTCCTCTGAATCAGTTGATTGCTTTAACAGAAACACATTCACAGTACTTGTTTCTCTTTCAATAACTGTTCGGTTCATACATTTGCTCTTTATTTTTTGACCAAATGACCTTTGAAGAACTTTGAAGACTGTTTTTACATCTGTTGCAAACAATTCCCTGATAATTTTACAAAAGAAATGAAGGTAGTGTAAAATTTTTCAATTATAACGTATGAGGGCAAGAGAAAGCAGTTATTGGATGTTGTTTGGACAAGAGTTCAGGGAACAGTGATAGTGTTATTTATTCTGACTTTGCCACCTATTGAAACATATATCAACTTTCATGTCATAAATAAGTCACTGAAGGTGATTATATTCTTTTCTTCCTACTAAAAAAGGAAATTAGAAATTTAGCACACAGTTTCCATTACTGTACCCAGGCAGAACTGTGAAAGCAAAGGTCTCTTACAACCTCATTATAATGAAACTAATAACACTTCTTGCATATATTTATCACTTATGATCTTGAACTTATGTGGTCACTTGTACTCCAAACATACGTAACTAATTCTACCTAGTACCAGTAATCTATTTTTTTCGCATAACAACCACTCATAAACTTAGTAGCTTAAAACAGCAACCATTTATTAAGCTGCTCTTGGCAGGGCTCACTCCTAACTGTGTGGTCAGCTGCCAGGGTGGCTAAGTGGCTTCACTTCTGGGAGTGGGATTGTCTAGGATGACCTCCGCTGGGGCAGTTCACGTCCACTCTATATGGTCCTATGACCTGAGCAAGCTCCGTAACCTCTCTGATCATACTCAGGGCCTTTGCACTTGGCAGTTGACTCTTTGTGGCATGCTCTTTCCCCAGAGGTTTATATGGGTCTCTCTTTATCTCCCTTAATCTTTGCTCAAAAATCCCCTTCTCAGTGAGGTTTTCCTTGTCCATGATCCTTTACCTTAAATTGTACATAAACACCAACACAAACACAGAACCCTTTCCTTCTTTAATGCTTTACTTTTTTCTATATCACTTACCACTTTCAATTTACATCATTTACATATTTATAGCTTATTTTTTGTCTCTCACCACTACACGGCAAATTCCATGAAGGCAGTGGTGCTTTGATGCATTCTTAATTCTTAGACCAGCATCAGGTACAGAGTAGACACTCAGTAAGTGTTAGTTAAATAAATGACCCTGCCTTAGTTTATTCATCAGTAAAATAGGTAGTTAGCACTAGTAACTACACCATAGGGTTGTTGGGAGAATTAAACAAGTTAATATACGTAAAGTGCTTATCACGGAGCCTGTCACAGAGAAATCACTAAACAGGTGTTTGCTCTTATAATCTCTCTATCATTTATACTGGTTCTTCTCTTGTTACTCAATGAACACCAAGTACTACCCCTCAAGAGATAGCAATAGTAATACACTGAGAATGTACCGTGTTCTAGCAATGAAGATATATGGAAATACTTCCTCTTTTTACATAATTTAACAAAACTCTCAGCAAGTTAGGATCTTGCATTAATTACTACTGGACTTTGGGTATGCATGTTGAGGACAGAATGTTCATTATTCTTATTTTTCTTTTGGATGCACACACATTAAAGTGGACAAAAGAATTAAATTTTAGGCTCTTACCTGTTCAGACTAACCACAAAGGGCAGAGAGATTAACTAAATCCTCATGACTTCCATGGCTCCACATTCCTTTGTCGTTATTTGGATTTGGACGATGACCTTCAACTCTAGAATCAGCACCATTTTTTCTCAGTTTGAATATTGGCATAACAACACACAGGCCATATTAATCTTATTTCAAAATGTCAGAATTCCAATATCCAGAGGATTTAAATAATCCTTCCAGAATACATTTTTAAAAAATCAAAGTATTATCATTGGCTTTATCCCCTTGCAGCATATACCAAACTGAATCCCAGAGATTCCAGCAAATATATGCCCATTTTCATATCAGTGAGGCCAAAGGAGCAAAAAAAAGAAAAAAAAAAGAATTATTATCTGGAAACAGAAACTCAGTGGATAGCCAACCTCAAATTTACTCTTCCATGAAAACTAAAGCCTCTCCTGACAAAGTAGGTCAAATATTACTAATGTGTGACTCATGGGTGGTCAGACTTTTTCACTCCCTAATAAATTGGAAGCACCCAAAAAATCAGTAACATAATAAATAGAATAGCTGTTTGTCTTTGATTAAATTTTACCTTTGTTATTTAATTCAGTTACTTCCAAGACAATTCTGACATCTGATGCTGAATAACACACTTTAACACCAAGTATGAAGGTTGCTTTCTGTGGTACAGATCATTCATTGCACATGGATATCTTGCCAAGGGGGCGAGTGAGGCTGAAATATTTTTGGTTTTGTTTCTTTATGTTTAATTCCAAAGCTTCATTGTGACTCTTAAGGATAAAGCCTGGAAGGCTCAGAGTAGAAATTGCATGTCATAAACCACAGAAGTGGAAAGAACAGATGATAATATCACAGAAAACACAGGATGTAGCCATGAGCCATACATTACCAATGCCTAGATAATTCATAAGACCCTTCCAGAAATTTAGATCAGATCTGGAAAACACTGAATTGGCAATTTATCTAAGGAAAATAAATTTTTCAAAAATGACTGAGTTATAATGATTTGGGAAGATTATGTTTTCTACAATCTACTCAACAGAAATTGAGAACCTGAGATCCAAATTCAGTTATTAAGCTTTTATTTAAAAAAAAAAATACTGAGTATGTGCATACCTGAGTAATAATGTCTGGGACTACAAAATTTATGCCCAGCATACTTGGGTTTATTGAGCTTCTATAGCATTGTGCCCACAATGCTAAGAGCCTTATACACATGGTCACATTTGGTCATTCCAGGAGGATTAGTAGTCCAAGAGGCTGGCTGGATAGTGTCCATCTGCCTCTCCAGATCCTTTTGCCCCCTGCTCTGTACCAAAGAATGCTGACCAATAGGAACCACATCAACTGGTCAACCTATCTACCTGCTTCTTGTTGGGTTTGGCCAATGGGAAGGCTGGTGGAGAGTGAGATCAGGGCATTTATTCCTCTGGTTCTCTTTATGTTATATTGCCATTGATTGTTGTCATCTCTCTATTGAAGGTGGTAGCTTCTATCAGGCAGCCTTCTCCATATTGGTAATTATGGACTCCATGTTTGTGTCCCTCCCCCACGTTGAAGCCCTAAACCCCAAAGTGATGGAATTTGGAAATGGGGCCTTTGGAGGTAATTAGGTTTAGGGGAGATCATGAAGCTAGGATTAGTGCCTTATAAGAAAAGGAAGAGAGACCAGAGCTTGCTCTCTCTCTGCCATGTGAGACGCAGTGAAAGGCGACTGTCTGCAAGCCAGGAAGTGAGTTAGCATTAGGAACTGAATCTACCAGCACCTTGATCTTGTACTTCCCAGCCTTCAGAACTATGAGAAACAGTTTTCTGTTGCTTAAGCTACCCAGTCTATGGTGGCTTTGTTATAATAGCCCTAGCCGACTAAGACAGCTACTCTCTCAGAGCTCCAGGAACTGCTTGTTGCCTTCCATTGCCCTTCAGATACAGGTAAGGGAGGGTGCTCGCTGATATTGCTAGTCTGCAAAACTACTTTTTGGTTTCCATAAAGACTGCCACAATTTTGTCAATAGTCACTCTCCAGTTACCCAGCTAGAATGTGCTGTCTATTTCCTGCTAGGACATCCGGTGATATAGATGTAGTTCCTAAGCAGACATTTCTTAGATGGGATTTTCCTCATCTTTGGGCTAAGTCATTTTTAATGCCTTTTAGGACTCTGAGTCTTTCTATGCTGCTTACAGTTATACCAGACATTATGTTTTTATTCAATTATACATGAAACAGCAACACTTTCCCATAAAAACTCTACATTCTGTTGAGCAAACCATTTTGAGCAAAACCCATTTTGAGCAAAACCCAAAATGCTCGTATTTTGTGACCCCTGCATTCAATTGAAAAAAAAACCCAGAATGGGAGAAAAGTGAGTGGCAGTCCAATGTCAGTACTGAAGGGCAGTCATCGACTCGCAGTCCCTCAGGAAACAGGCCCAGAGAGTCTGTGGCCTCTCTGTATGGGGCAGCTAATTAGAGATGGAATTCAGAACCCAAAAATGCTACTCACCAGATGACAAAGGGTTCCTGCCATCAAGCTCAGCTAGTCACAGGGCTCAAAGCTTCTGCTTCCAGGTACATCTTAATACTTCTGAAAAGCAGCATTTCTTGGTGCTTCCTGAGTATTCAGCTCCCCTGGAGAGACTGAGTCTTGCAAACTCTATGGCAAAATATAGTGGAAAAAAAATAATGAAGGAAAAGACCCAGTGCTTCTCAAACAACTTCAATTCTCTATTTCATCTCTTCTTGTCTTAAATCAGGAATAATAGCCAAATTGTTGTACATGTGCAAATAATACCTCATACTTGTCTAATGTTTTATAATTCATGGAACCTCTCGCTTTTATTCTCACAAGAATATCACACACACAACTGTGAAAATAGATAGGGCAGGTATTCTCTTTTATTTTTATTGTTGGTATTTTTTGTTTTAAAGGTCTCTCAATGTCTATCTATTTCCATTCCAATCCTTTAATATTTTTTATGAGATCTCATAAATGTGACTTTTCTGGATATGAGTAATATATTAGTAATACCATACGTTCTATATTGTTTGTTACATATTCATTTGTCAACTATTTTCTATAAATAGAGGGCTATGATAGGTGTTGTGGGGAATACTACAACAATGCTGTCCAATAGAACTTTCTGCTATGATGAAGATACTCTATATAGTGTCCAATAAGATAGCAACTAGCCACACATATGGCCACTGAGTACTGGAAATCTGGCTAATGCAACTGAGAAACACAGTTTTACATTTTACTTAATGCCAATTTAATTTATTTTATGTTATGTTATTTAAATTTTAAGTATTTGAACATATGTAACTACTATCTTAGCCAGTGCAGCTGTAGAATGAAAGTAGCTAGGACCTTAGAAAGCACAGGGGTTGTGTTGCAGAAGTGGGTGGCCAGCAAGGACCTGGTTTCAGAACAATTGCAAACTAGTGCATAAAATTTAAAATCATACCAATTATATCTAAACACTAACATTGTCTGGTGGAGTGACCTGAGTGGGATGACGTTAATAGAAGAAGGTCTTTCAGAAAAAAATGGAATTTCAGAAACTGCTATGATGGAGGAAGGAAGAGCAGAGAGAAACGAAAGAAAAAGGACTGCTTGAAGGAGTAAAAGAGATACACGAATAAAGAATAGTTAATTAAAAAGAGACAAGTGGTTCACACATTTGATGAAAGAATTTGAGGCAAAAGTGAAGTGAATGTAGATATTGACCCTAATGATTAGTGAAGGGTGGAAGAATGGGCGACCCCAAAATATGCCTCATTGGCATAAGGGTTATTTTGAGAAACAACAGACAGAGGAGAAGCTTTGAAAACAGAATAGAAGTTACCCTTTTGTAAAGGGAATTAATATTTATAAAGAAATCTCCCTGTGTAAGGGTGTCTCCTTCTCTGCACCGGGAAGAGAAGGGTGAGTAAATTACAAGAAACTCTTACCAATGGAGAAGGTACCAACTTAAATCTGTGTAACAAATCTTACTCTTGTTTACTATACTTTTCCTCCCGATAACTGGCCTCCTCCACACCCTCTCTCTTTTGACTTTAGCTGAAGATGGTATTTAAGCTTGAATTCTAAGCCAGATCTGTGTTACTCATTTTTTTCCCTGGGTATCTCCCTTGCAATCCATGAGGCACACATGTTTATCAACTTCTGTTTGTTTTCCTCTTGTTATCCTGTCTTTTGGTACAGGGTTCCCAGCGTAGAACTTAGAAGGGTAAAAGGAAAATTACTTTTCCCGCCCCTAGATTAGTAACACGGGAAGCCATTATTGGATAGTGTGTACACTGTAAGCGGAAAATGAGTGGAGAGAAAAAAATAAACCAGAGAAGAAAAAAATACTAAAAATGTTCATTTGTTTCCTTAAAATGGTTTCAAATAATAATAAGAGATTAACTAACCCATTTGCTGGCTTATGAATTTGTTTGTGGAGGGGAGGAAAAATTTTTCCTTCTACCTGTCTAGGTTCTGGGGCTGACCTAACAATCAAAATGACATAAGATAGATGAAGAGGAGAAAAACAAATTTAATTACGTATGTGTAGGAGGGGCCCCATGAAGATAGAAACCCAAAAGGGAACAGAGGCAATTGGAACTTCAAAGGGGGGAAAGCAATTCATGGGAAGGTGAGAGGAGAAAATGTTTGATAAACAAAGGTTGCCCTGTTAGTAGATAAATTTCTTAGGTAAAAAAAATTATCTGTGGTAGTAGCTCTCTTCCTGATATAGATGCCCCCCACCCCAATCCTTTCCAATGTACTTGCCTTTATAATTGCATATTTCCCTCACAAATGGAGAAACGTATTTTTTTTAGGCAGTTAAGGGGGAAGTAAAGAGCTTTTCCTGAGTCTGCTGTATCTTAATTGACTTCAGCTCAAAATAAGCTCCATGTCAAAGTGCCATATTTTGGAGGGGCTTGTTCTGAACCACTTCATTTGCATTGTATTGAGAAATTGTAAGAACAATGCCTAAATATATATGGTCTTTTGTTATTAAACTCCAACTATTTCACACAGGATATTTCTTTGATCTAATGACTTTCAGCTTCACCACTTTCCCACGCACACACACATACTCCATTCCACACTACTGCCAAATACCATTTTCAGGACAGTGCTTCTCAAACTACCCGAGGTGAAGAACCAGCTTTTCTTTTCCCAATCCATCATGAATTCAGTTTTATAAAATACTAAATAAATAAATAAATAAATACACAAATACACAAATACATAAATAAAATAAACAAGAAAAATGGAATAAAAATACATAGAAAATACAGTATAGGTTTCTATTCTTAGATTCAACATATAGAAAAGCACTCTGATGTATTGTTTTGTAAGTTTTTAAATGCTTACTCTCAATTTATTGTATATTTCCTTACAGATTGTGTTAAAAAATGATTAAAGAATACAACCGAGGTGATGAAAATAAGCTTGAACACTTCATGAAACTAACAGTCTCCTTCTGAAGAACTGCAAAATGGGGCAGAAGCCAGGAAGCTTTTATAGAATAAACAATAAATAACAAAAAAAAAGAAAAAATAGAAACTACCTGAAGGATTAGAGGCCCATACTTAGCCTTGTTTGGGATGAGAAGGAACAAGGAAGTAAGTATAGAGCCCAGAGCTGGCTTGGTGTTTGGGATTGGCTGACAGGAGACACTGTGTTTCTGGCTAAGTGGAGCCTTTACAGGGACATGAGAGCTAAGTTTCAGTTTGCTGACGTGGCACCAGCGCAGGAGCGGCTCCATCTTGGGCCTAGAAATTTGTCAACAACCGAAAACAAATAATTTGCTATTTGGCACATGCCAATGGACTACATTTTGAATAGCATTGACTTAGATACAGGAAGATTCACTGAATATTAAATTTCTATATAGACACAACACACTACATATGAGGTTGTACAATTAAGTTTGCGAACTCATCCTAGAAAAATTGCTACATACCTTATTGCTGAATATCACTATGGTCACCTTCAAAGTACTCCCCTTAGGAAGCTATGCACCAACACCAGTGTCTAGTCCACCCTTCAAAGCAATTTTGAAAAGCAGAGCTGTCGTCATATTACCCTTGATGTCCTGAATGTCATCAAAATGTCTTCCTTTCAATGTTTCCTTTACCTTTGGGTAAAGAAAGAAGTCTCTGGGGGCCAGATCAAGTGAGTAGGGAGGGTGTTCCAATACAGTTATTTGTTTACGGCTAAAAACTCTCTCACAGGCAGTGCTGTGTGAGCTGGTGCATTGTCGTGATGCAAGAGCCATGAATTGTTGGTGAAAAGTTCAGGTCGTCTAACTTTTTCATGCAGCCTTTTCAGCACTTCCAAATAGTAAACTTGGTTAACTGTTTGCCCAGTTGGTTCAAATTCATAATGAATAATCCCTCCAATATAAAAAATGGTTAGCAACATCGTTGCAACAAGTTCTCAACTTAGTTGTCAGACCTCATAGACAATACAGTGGTCCTCTCTTTTCCGTGGGGGACACGTTCCATATGGACATGTGAAACTGGATGGTCCTGAACTCTATGCATATGTTTTATCCGATCCATACACACCCTTTCACTTAAAGGAAGCACTTTATGGCTTCTCTTTGGCATATCTGAATTGACAGTATCACTCCTCTTGTGCTTTGGGGCCATTATTAAGTAAAATAAGGATTATTTGAACACAAGCATTGCAATACTGTGACAGGTACTAAGTGACTAATGGGTGGGTAATCTATACAGCGTGGATACACTGGACAAAGGGAGGATTCACATCCCAGATGGTGTGAGATTTCATCACCCTACTCAGAACACTGTGCAATTTAAACTTATGAATTGCTTATTTCTGGAATTTTCCATTTAATGTATTTTCAGACCGCAGTTGACCACAGGTAACTAAAATTGTGGAAAGTGAAACTGTGGATAAAGGCAACAACTGTATTATATTTCTGATCTTCAATTATTTGTGCCTTTAAGAATAAAGCAAATCTTTTGAAGATAATTTTTAGGAAGTCAGGATTTTGCTAGAAAAGGCCTTTATACTTCTTTTCTCATATTTTAAAAAGTTAGTCTTTTCATGGACTTTTGGGCTCAAATAAAAACGTACTGAAGACTCCAAATGAATATCTAAGGGTATTGATCTCTAATACCCAATGTTTGTCTGTTCAATGTGTTTCTTCTTAAGAACACTTTTATTCTTGAATAAAATTGTACAAGATAGACGCTTATAACATTACAGTGTGTTGCCATGAAACAGAATGAGCTATCGGCAAATGACTGAGTTTTCATAAACATCAATGTTTTACTGCCACACCTGAGGACACAGAAAGAAAAGTTGGACCAAAAGAGAGGTAAGAAAATCAGTATTTAATACTGCAAGGATTTGCAAATATGCAAAAGTACAAATTTGTTCATTAAAAACACATGAGCACAACTGGCTTAAAGTTTGATTTACTTAAAAAATTCCCTCATCTGACATTGCCTTTATTCCTCTTAAATTTTAGGACTAACGCTGTCAAATTAATCAAGTCATAACAGAAGCTTACAAAAGAAAAATGTAGATGCATATCATTTAGCAATAACAGCCTGGGAAAAAACTGTGAAATTAAAGCTTGGAAGCTGTTGGCATTTATTCTCTCCACACTCCCTTAAAATTCTGAAGACTTGGTATTCTATTTTCATAAAATGTGTTTAGTGTTTTAACATTTCCACCAATTATAATGAGGAATCTAATTCGACTTCTATTTATAATAAGAGAAAGGCTTTCTTGGTGTTTTCATCATTTTACTACTATACAACATGAAAAACAAATGTAATGGGTAATCCTTGATTAGGTCCTAGATTGGGGGGGGAAACCCCAAACAAAAGACTCTCAACAGGGCATTTTTAAGACAATGCAGGGTAGTTGGAATGTAGGCTATATGTTAGATTATTTTATTACAGCAACATTAAACTTCTTTCATGTGATATGGTACTGTGGTAATACAGGAGAATATCCTTGTTCTTAGAAAAACACATAGTGAGGTAATTAGAGGTAAAGTGTCATGATGATGTCTGCAACCTACTTTCAAATGGTCCAGCATTTTTAAAAACAGGCACAATGACATAGATAGATGATAGATGGATAGATGGATAGATATTGAGTTGGTGCAAAAGTAATTGCGGTTTAAAAGGTTAAAAATTTTAAAAACTGCAATTACTTTTGTACCAACCTGATGATAGATAGATAGATAGATGATAGATAGATAGATAGATAGATAGACAGATAGATGATAGATAGATAGATAGATGATAGATAGATAGATAGATAGATAGATAGATAGATAGATAGATAGATGATAGATAGAGCAAGCCAGTGTGGCAGAATGTTAATTCATATATTTAAGCAGGCCTGTTCCTAACCTTGCATGGCCTGGGGCAAAAGTAAAAAGGGAAGCTCATACACCTTGTGTCTAAATATTTAAAGTTGTAAGGCAAACTAACAAAATAATGATATGTGTTATATCCTCTACTTTGGCCAATATATCTTCATAATGACCTAGAAGTCAAGTTCAAATTTAGAATTCACAAACCCCTCCAAGTTTCATGCTAGAATACAGCAATGCAAGGGGAGGTAGCCGTGGTCTTCCGGCCTGCAGCCAGTCCCCTTTCTCTTTCCACCCCTAGGTCCATCCTGCATCATAAGGGGCCGTATGCATGTGTGTGAACACCGCAGTTCATGCAATCAAGCACCATCTGAAGGCTAGAAAATGCCGCTCCCCAAAATATGCCACTTTGGTATAATAATAATTTTGAGTTGAAGGCAATAGAGAAGAAGCAGATACAAGAAAAGCTCCCTGCCCTCCCTCTTTTTGCCTAAAAGCAGGGCATAAGTTGTCTCTCCTGCTCTCTCTACCAGGAAGGACAAAGTTAACCACCAGGGTGAACTTGAGACCCTATCTACCTGGAGATGGCACCGGAGGAATCTACATAACAAATTTTACTAAGCAGATTTTATCTACTAGCAGTTTCCCATATATTTGCCTTCCCATTATTTGCTGCCCATAGAGACTCAAAGTTTTTTTCCCTTTGGTTTGTCACTTCTATAAACAGTGATTGTTTCTTTGCTAAAATACTGTATAAACTCAAGTTCTAACTAAACCTTTAAGTTACTCATTTTTCCCTGAGTATCTCCAATGTGTATATGCAGTATACATGTTAATAAACTTCTGTTATTCTCTTATTAATCTGTCTTTTGTTATAGGGGTCTTAGCCAAGAACTTATAAGAAGAGAGGGAAATTATTTTTTCTCTCCCTGATACATCCATACCACCACTTCCTACTTCCACAAACGCTGTTTCTTGGCCACCTTTGGGCCACGGGTGTGCATAGTGGATATGGCCTAACCTCAGGAAGTCGGACCCCTTTCCCCAAAATATGAAAGTAGCAGGAGTTCTGGGTCCTATGATACCTGAAGCATGGAATAAAAATGAAGACTGTGGGTGGAGATGAGCTCAGATGGGTGTGCCTCTTGTCCTAGAATATTCCTTATGCCTTACGAATGAGCAAAGCTGGAGGACGTAAAGGGCCCTCCAAAGTGTGGGGCATATTGGATCTAGGTGAAGGGGTATGGATTTTCAACGAGCTTATTCTTTCAATTTTTAACTTTAACACACTGGCATATTTTTCCTACTTTTCTAAAAATGCATCAGAGATGATTTAGAAGAAACAATTTTGTGACTTTTTTTTTCATATCATTCTAACAATTGTAGGGGAAGAAAATAATTTCCTCTCCACCCTCTGAGTTTTTAGCTGACATCCCTGTAATAAAGGACAGGTTAATAAGAGGCACACAAAAATTTTGTTAACAGGCATGCCTCATGTATACATGGGAGATACTCAGGAAAAATGAGTAACTCAAAGAAACAGCTTTAAGAGTCAGGAATACCATCTTAAAAGGAAAAGAGGAGTGGGGATGCAGGCCTTTTTGGGGAGAGTAAGTGATTTTTAGAAAAGATGAATGGGCCCTTAGATGATGAATGGGCCCTTAGAAGAATAGATGGGGATAGTTTTGACAAAGTCTTTTCTGTGATAATAGTCAATCTTCCCTGGTTGATGAAACTCCTGAGAAGGCATCTATGACAACTGAGTAAGGGGCAGGTAAGTTGAGTTCAGAGAAAGCCTCTCCTTGCATTCAC
The DNA here is from genome assembly GCF_964194185.1 of Rhinolophus hipposideros. Lineage (NCBI taxonomy): Eukaryota > Metazoa > Chordata > Mammalia > Chiroptera > Rhinolophidae > Rhinolophus > Rhinolophus hipposideros. The sequence goes on from NC_138055.1 coordinate 71,138,452, forward strand.
TGTTTTTCAAGTGTCTACAGCTTAAAATAATCAATATACCAAAGTGACATATTTTGGGGTGGCATATTCTGCTCCATTAACAATAACAATTTACATGATTAAAAGTTCTTTGAAAACAAACAAGCACAAAGTCCAATATGGACAAATTGAACATTGAAATTATAGTATTTCTTAATAGAAGCCAATTATCTTGGTCCAGGATGCAGGGTGTCAGCCTGGTGTTGAAGGAAAAAGAAGATTTCAGTACCTAGACAGAAGAGGAACAGAGAGAACATTCGTGGTGGAGAACGGTGCAGGTAACAAGTAGTAGGCACACCTTTGACATAACTGGGAACGTGAAACATCTGCTTGACCAGTTTCAAAATATCTTCTGGTATTATTTCTGAGGTGGAGCAGAGTTTGGCCAACCCCAAATAAGCCTTTTTGGAGATATTGATTATTTTAAGCTGCGTATTTTGAAGAAACAAAGGACTAAGGAAGAATATTTGCCCTTCTCTCGAACTGCCTAAAAGAATTTAGATAGAGAACCTGCTCCAGGAAGGGACCTGTCATCATAGATAACTATAGTTTAATATGAACTAAGTGTGGCAGACAGGGAGGAACCTAGCAAAGTCTGTTTGTTAGACTCCCCTCTGTGTCCCATTGCTTCTGGGAGGCCTGGCAAGAATTTGTTTACTGAATGTTTGCTCCTTCTCATCTACCTGTGAATCGCCTGCCTTCCTTTTGTAATCCAAACCACTAGCCCCTTCACCTTAGCTCAAGATTGCAAATAAGCCTCAACTGCCCGGTTTGTCTGCAGGTCCCATATTCTTATGGAAACCCCATATCTACATACCTAAAATATGGGGTTATTTCCTCTTGTTAATCTGTCTCATGTCAGTTTTATTATTATTAGACCAGCCAGAAGAACTTAGAAGTGTAGAGGAAAATTATTTTTCCTCCCCTACACCTTCCTCTGTAACAAATAAGAAAATGAAAATAAACCATCTTCACTTTTATAATGAAAAGCCCTTGCTTGAATTTATGGAAATTGCTTCCCAATGGTTTCTCTGCATTTTTAAAAATGATAACTTTCTTACAAAGGAGGTCCAAGTTACTTATTTTAATTTAAAACCATGGTGTTATTTTTATAGTTGGAGCAGAGAGTGACTGTGTGCTATTCACTAAAATTTCCGGAATATGTCAGGCCTTAATGGATTTATGTTTCAAACCTTCTGACTTCACTTTTCTTTTGCATTGATTTTAGGTATTGACTGAACATATAATCAAGTGGAATGTCAGTCAGAGTTGGAGAACACTCAGTGGCTGTCATGCTAAATAAAGGCTTTAACCTAGAGAAGTGGAAGTTAAAAAGATAACTTTAGATTAAAGAATAGGGGTTCATGAAAGCATCTCTGGAAAAAAAGAAAAGAAAAGAAAAGAAAAAGCTTCAAACTACCAAAAACTGCATTAGCCCTCAGGATGTCTCACTGGAAATGCTTTTAGCTAGTGGGACTAGCAGTTAGGCTAGTTGCCAATGTTTGCTCCCACTGAGCAAGGTCGAAGTTGAATTCAGGTGGTTAGTCATTGATACACAGGTGGAAATCTGCCAAAGAATCTTTGAGGAGCGGAGACTTGGGTGCAGAACGACTCAACTCAAATTCTCAAAATATTGGGGAAATACATTAATAGGACTACTGAAGGTACTAGTTATGTTCCTTGAAGGCAACATTAACTCTGAAACTGTTTTTCTGTTGCTTTAGGAAAAAAGCTAAAATGAAAGAGATGCCAGAAATATGTTGCTATACATAAATTATTTACCATTAGTGAAACATTCATTTACTCAACAAGCATTAGTTAAGCACTGGTGCTAAGTGCTGGAGATAAAATGATAAATGAACTGAAGTTTCTGCCCTCAAACAACGGGTAGCCTCAAGCAGAGGACAAGAATTGCAAAACAATGTTTTAGGGGCTGTAATGGAGGCATGAATGAGCAGTGGAGAGGGCATAAAGAAGGTTTGGATAGGGTTGTTGGGAAAGATTTACAGAAAAGACCATTGTGCTGCTTCTCAAAGGATGAACAGGAATTTGTCAGTATAAGCAATGTTTTCGTGAAAGAGGAAAAAGCATTCCAAGGCATATCAGACCATAAAGGCAGGCAACAACTTTCAAGTCAATTCAGGTCATAAGCTCTTTTCATTACAGAACGTTTTTGATTTCAAGCTTTTCCCTTTTAATTTACTTTTCTTTATGTTTTAGAGGAGGGGTGTGTGTGTGTGTGTGCATGTGCACACATACATGCATATACAAGAAGGGAATATCTAATGGAAAGCCAAAGCAATCTCACCATTGTGGAGTCTACAGTCCCCAGGAAGACATCTTCTGAATCCATTCTGCCAACGTAGTTTTCCCCGGCAGAACCATATAAATGAGATCATAAACATTAGAAAAATAGTATTTTAAAACTCTGGTTTTTCTCAAAGAAAAAAAAAATTGTACTCTTTTCTTTAGTCACATAGTTATTCAGGGAAATAAGGATGGAATTTAGGATGATCAAACCAGCAAAAATAGAGAAAAGTAAAAAGAAAACAACAGTAAAGTTAATTTTAAAAATCAGAGTAAAATGGAAGAATTAAAATCAAATATATCAAGTTTCTATACTAATTGTGAATGAACTGAATTTTCCCCTTAAAATCAGAAACTGAGTAATTGAAATTAAAAAACTGCCCTAAATGGTGTTTATAAGAAACACTTGAAAACACAATGACAGAAATACGATAGTGACAGAAATTCATAAGTTACCTCAAAACACACATTTACTATTTTAACTTTTCCTTATCAAACTTCATGCCTCAAGTGACGTTATAAAAGTTAAATGGAACTTCCTGTCAAGATGGCAGAGTAGGTAAACTTTGTGTTCATTTCCTCTCTGGACCACATTAATTACCACGAAACCACAGAACCACCATTATTGGGTATTTCCTGAGGTCTGGCTGAACTCTCCTGAAGTCTAGCCCTACAACCACATACAGAAGCCACCTTGAGACTCGTAGGAGGGGCAGAGACACAGATAGGCTGGTCCCACAGCTGTGTGTGACCATTAAAAGTTGGGAGGGATATCTCAGCTGTGGAGGTCCCCTGCTGAGGAGCAAAGGGACCCAGCGCTCCCCAGCCCAGGGTTTCAGTGGTGGGGAGAGAAGTCCATATAACTTCTTGCTGTGAAACCAGCAAAGATTGTGGTTGAGTGAGACGAAGGGCCGCTGCACTCTCAGATAATCCTCTTACAGGGCCTGCGCATGGACTTACCCACCTTCAGACTCACTTGCTCTGAGCTCCAGCACTGGGGCAGCAGTTCAGAAGGCACCAGAAACACACGGGAAAGAACTGAATTGTCTAGCTTCACGGTGAGGGCTGGAGGGGCAGTTTTCTCCTGGATGGAAGAGCTGGTGGAAGCCATTATTTCTTTGTTGAAACTCCCCCTCCCTGCATGTAGACACACGCGGATGCATATCTGAGTCTCCATCAAACTGGCTATCACCTTTTGTCCGTCCTGCCCTAGTGATTCCCTGAGACCACACCCCACCCGACCCCACTTTCAGGCACACCCAAGCTGCTTCCAGTGGCTACTTCACATAAACAGCTTGCCTTGGCTCATACTGCAGACTTTCCTAAAATCAAGGTTAACAAAACCCAAAAAGCAGCATCCGGCTTTGGCGTGTTCTGTTCCTCTGGTTGAGTAGCCCTAAGCCTAGCATTAGTGACAGCTGGCCTTGGTTTGAGGCTTGGCCTCTCAAGGAACCTCTAAGCACAGCACACATGGCAGTCATCTCTGCATTGCTTTGTGTTTCATTCCAGGTGGCTCCAGGCAGGGCACAGATTGCAGCTGAACTTGTTCTGCAGTGGATCCTCTTCCAGGAGACCCAGGGCTGGCAGCCCCAGTGGCCAGCTTTGAACTGAGCTGGAGCATCACCCAGCCACCTCTAAGGATGACACCACCAAAGGGCACACTGGAGAGGCACCAGAGCCCCACTAAAGCAAACCCTGCTTTGTAGTGTCAGCCCCTGCACAACAGCTCCTCCACTATAGTCATAGCCAGTCCTCACAACCAATCAGGCTGAGGGTCAATCCCTCCCATTGACATAAAAATAGCAATCAAGTTTCAACTACAATAGGAAGGCACACACAACCCACACAAGGGACACATCTGGAACACCCTGCTCTGGTGACCAGGGAAACTACACCACTGTGTCCCATAAGATACCTACTACATAAGACCAGTCTACTAAGACCAGGAGGCATAGAAACTCTACATAAAAACTAACACAGAGAGGCAGCCAAAATGGGGAGACAAAGAAACATGTTCCAAATAAAAGAACAAAGCACTAAAAAAGAACTAAACAAATGGAGATAAGGAATCTATCAGATGCAGAGATCCAAACACTGGTTATAAGGATGCTCAATGATCTCAGGGAGAACTTCAACAAAGAGATAGGAAACATAAAATGGAAAAAGAAAACATGAAAAAGGGTCATCAGAAATAAAGAATACAATAACAGAAATGAATAACATATTAGGGGGAATCAACAGTAGATTAGATGAAGCAGAGGATCATAGCAGAAAACACCCAATCAGAAAAACAAAATGAAAAAAGAATTGAAAAAAAAAATAAGGATAGTTTAAGGGGCCTCTGGGACAACATTAAGCCTACCAACATTCACAACATATGGGTACCAGAAGGAGAAGAGAGACAGCAAGGAATTGAAAACGTATCTGAAGAAACAATGACTGAGAACTTCCTTAACCTGGCAAAGGAAATAGATATGGAAGCACAGGAAGCACCGAGAGTTCCAAACAAGATGAACCCAATGAGGCCCACAGCAAGACACATCATAATTAAAATGCCAAAAGTTAAAGACAAAGAGAGAATCTTAAAAGTAACAAGAGAAAAGCAGTTATCTACAAGGGAGCTCCCGTATAACTATCAGTTGATTTCTCAACAGAAACTTTACAGGCCAGAAGGGATTGGCAGGAAGTATTCAAACTGATGAAAAGTAAGGACCTACAACCAAGATTACCCTGCAAAGCTATCATTTAGAACTGAAGTACAGATAAAGAACTGCCCAGATAAGAAAAAGCTAAAGGAGTTCATCACCACAAAACCAGTATTACAAGGAATTTTAGAGGGATTTCTTTAAGACAAACAAAAAAAAAGAAAAAAAAGAAAAAGAAAAAATATGAATCATAATAAAGATGGCGATGACTACGTATCTTACTTTAAATGTAAATAGATTAAATGCTCCAATCAAAACATAGGTAGTTGAATTGATAAGAAAACAAGATCCTTGCTCCCTACAAGAGGCTCACTTCAGATCAAAAGGCACGCACAGACTGAAAGTAAAGGGATGGGGAAAAGATATTTCATGAAAATGGAAAAAAGAAAAAAGCTGTGGTAACCTTATTTATACCAGACAAAATAAACTTGAAAACAAAGGCTATAACAAGTGACAAAGAAATACCCAGTATTCCCATTTCTGGGTATTTATCCAAAGAAACCCAAAATGCTACTTCGAGGTGCAGCATTGTATACAATGGCCAACATGTGGAGGCAGCCTGTGTGTCTGTCAAGGAATGAATGGATAAAGAGGAGGTGATACATATCGACAATGGAATATTGCTCGGCCAGGGAAGGGAATGGGTTCATGCCATCTGTGGCGACATGGATGGACCTGGGGGGTATTATGCTGAGTGGAGTATGTCAGACAGAGAAAGACAGACGCAATGTGATTTTGCTTATATGTGTAATCTAGAGAACAAAATAAACAAACAAAACAGAAACAAACTCATAGATACAGAGGACATTTTGATGGTTGCAAGACGGAACGGGGGTTGGGAATGGGTGAGAAAGGGGAAGGGATTAAGAAGTACAAATTGGTAGTTACAAAATAGGGAAATAAGAGGTCCAAATTTCCAGGTATAAGACAAATAAGTCATGGGGATGTAAAGTACAACATGGGGAATACAGTCAGTAATACCGTGACAGCATGGTACAGTGTCAGACGGTTGCTGGATTTATGGTGACCACTTCTTCAGGTACATAAATGGTGAATAACTATTGTGCATACATGAAACTAACATAATATTGTATGTTAGGTATATTTTAATAAACATCTTTTCAAAAAAGTCAAATTGGCAACTTTAAGTATCACTAATATTTACCTACAGTGCAATTCTCTGATAGAAATATAAATAAGAGTTTATCTTATTGAATTGTATATCTTAAAGTCAGCTATGTCTGACAGGGTCCTCTCAGGAACATGGAATTGCACTCAGTACTTCAACAAAGAACAGTTAATGTGAGAAACTAGTTCCATACGTGTTGGGGGGATGAACGAGCCAAAGGAGATCAGTGAGGTGATGCAGAGATAACAGGTGCAGGGAACAGCTACCACCACTACGGTTGGGGAAACAAAAGGAAAGTTGGGCTTAACAGAATCTAGAAGCTTGGAGAAGAGGTCATGGCTCTGGGGCTCAGGCCTTAGAGCTGCCAAGCTTGTGCTGACACCTCGGAAGTGGTGAAATATGACTGGTCCTCGGGGTGCCAGAAAGAAGCTGGAGTTTGTAACCAATGAACACTCCTGGGATGAAGCGCTGTTGCTGGAGTAATGCGGACAGAAGCAGCAAGCGGGAAGAAGGAATTCCCCTTTCCCTTCATCCTGCCTTTTTCTAAAGTGCTCTATTCGCAAACCCAACAGGAAGCGAGCTGGTAAAGAACAGTGGATTTGAAACCGAGTGATAATAGGTAAATTACCAGCACCATCTATCCCCTTTGACTAATCTGCATTCACACACGAATTCTCTCTCTCTCTCTCTCTCTCTCTCTCTCTCTCTCTCTCTCTCTCTCTCTCTCTCTCTATATATATATATATATATATATATATATATATATACACATATATATATACACATATATATATACATATATATGTATATATATGTGTGTGTGTGTGTTTGCTAATAGAGTACATTAGAAAAATATATATATACTTGAACATCCACACCTCAACACTAACATCTTTATGCTTCTACCTGACAAAATGCAAGTATCCTTTGTACAAATGAAGGTGCTCTAACACTTTCCCCCCAAATATAAAAGCACCAAGTTCCAGGAGTCTTGATAATCATTTATGGCCGATGATCACAATATCCATCTCTGGATGATGTTGATTTTTCTTCTAGTTCAGTCATAGTCCTATCTGACATTAGATAACCTAAAGACTATATTATAAAAGTAAACAATAAGGGGAAAGGAGGGGGAGATTAAAAAGAAAATTAGCCAGGAAAAAAAATATGCAGAACTGCCACTGCCATGGTCTTCATTTCTGTATCTGCTCAAGATCCATCTTTGATATTTATAAATTCCTTATTCTGCCATGTGTTCTATATTTTTACCTAGTGAAATGGTCTACACATTTACTCTCAAAACTCTGAATCCTCCATTGTCTTTTCTTTATTGGATTGCTGCTGTTTTCCTTTTTTTTAATTGAAGATTTACATCTATTGCCTCTCCTTTATTCATTCATTTTTTTTTTTTAAGGAGGGCGTAGCTCACAGTGGCCCATGTGGGGATCGAACCGACAACATTGGTCTACCAGCCCCACTCTCTAAATAACTGAGATAACCGGCCACTTTCCATTAAAGTTTTTTATTGGCCGCATTCTCAGGGATGCCGCCAGAGGCCCCCTGGGACTCCAGAAATAGTTCTTTCTACCCCACAGCAACCCAGTTTCCCCTTGATCATCAGGATCCATTATCCAGCCACTTTGGTACCCTCTTCTTTGCCTGTTAATCTAAAATTCTTGAAAACTTAATCAGTTGCTAGTCAATAATTAAATATCAGACATTTAACTGTATTTACAAGCTAACAAGTCATCCCAGTACAGTTTTGTGGATACTAAAAGACACAAGTCTCCTGGATCAGACCCAAAAGATGTTTTACTATTTACAATAGCATTGGCCACAGTATCAGCATTTTTCACCAATTCCCACAGAGCAAAAGGAAGAAGGCCAGATGATACCTGGATACAGAGAGGATTGTATTATAGGAGACAAACCCTGAGATTAGGTAATGTGAATTTTTTATAATGGGCACTGAGCACATTCTTCACTCTGGAGAGAGGCATTATCTTTATTTTCCAGAGTTATAAGAAAAAGTGATGTTTGCTCTGGAGGCAGAGATTATATCTTCCAAAGCTGTCACTATTTAACGATCAAGAAAAGATAGTATGGAACAAAGGGCAGTCGGTATCTAACTTGCAACACCGGCGGACACAGAAAGACGCTTGGAGAATTGTCTCCCAGCACGGCACACTCTAAGCCATATTATGAAAGATCTATGTGGTAGGCAGGCTCCAGGAAAATTCAGTCTGTTCATTACCATAGGTTTATCCTTAACTCTAATTGTTTCCTGGTAGAGGATGGACCACATGGAACCACAGGGTTTCGTTTTATTTACAGAAGTTACCTCTAAATCCTACAACCCTAAAAGTTGGCCAACTAGCCTCCTTTAGGACGTACCAAAATTGTAAATGTGACAAATAAGATCATTCCATTGGAATGGGAAAAAGTATAACCCAAATTATATAGTTTGACTATTTGTGTCCCCTCAAGATTTATATATTGAAATCCTAACTCCAAGGTGATGATATTAGGGAGTGTGGCCTTTGGGAGGTGATTAGGTCATGGGTGTGGAGCCCTCGTGATTGGAACTAGCACCCTTATAAACCAGACCCCAGGGAGCTAGCTTGTCCCTTCCATGTGAAGTTACCATGTGTCCTGACCAGACCCTGAATCTGCTGGTGCCCTGATCCTGGACTTTTCAGCCTCCAGAATGGTGAGAAATAAATGTTTGTTGTTTTCACCTAATGGTCAAAGGATACCCAGTTTATGGTATTTTGTTATAGCTGCCCGAATGCACTAAGACATCAACAAAGAAAACAAAGAAAGGAATGGACTTGCGATTTTTTTTATAGCCCCGAGCAGAGCTGATCTAAGCCATTCCAGGTAATTCCCTAGAAATCAACAATTACAACCTCATAGGACATGGACTATATCCTCCCAGGAGATGTTTGTGGTTTCTGCATAACTTTTTCTGAATTCCAGATAATAGAAAACATCTTCCATCCACTCAAATCAAGAACTTCTTCTTGTTTTTTATTTATATATATATATATAAAATTATACAAATTTATTTTATAAAAGAGTAAAAGCTTCTATTCTAGGTCAGTTTTCACCTAATGGTCAAAGGATATTCGCTGGAGATGGGCCTTCTCCAGTTTTGCTGAGAGAACACCTGGAAAGGTAATACAAAACGGGGACTGTCACAATATTGTCACACACGGGTGCAGCAACTTGGACAGGGTTTTAATTCATTGTAGTTGATCTGTGCCCCCTGAGAGCTGAGCCCTGTGCTGGAAGCCGTAATATTACCTGACTTTCTCTGCCCATGTTATCAATCAACCCTGTGGCTGATGAAATGACATAAAATAATCAGACAAACGTTTGATGCACTGATGGCGATGACAGAAAGCAGTGAAATAAAATAGGACCAGCACAAATGAATCCTCTTGTGTAAAAGTTCAAGGTAGAAAGTTTGGGAACCTAGGACAGTGTCATTAAATATCAGGATTTATCATTTACAACCAAACACTGGAGTATCACCATTCCATAAGGCAAATATTTCAAGACTCTCGGGTTAAAAGTACCTTAAACATTATTAGTTGCAGAGATAACCTGACCATCGGCCAAATGTGTAGACATGTTGTGTGGCTCATAGTGTTTTGTTTTTTTTCTCCCCAATGGAATATTTGATAGCACATTTAAGAATCAGGCGGTTTTATATAAAAATGAGAATTCCTGGCTTCTCTTGAAAAACAGAAAGATTTCTCAACACAGGACCCATATTCCTGCACATAAGCTATTAATGCTAAATAGCAATTGTCCTCATCAGAAAGGCTATGCGCAGACCCTATTACTCCCGATTTCCAATTTAGAAGCTGAAGGCCAGCCACTGTTTGTCATGATGCTGTAACTATTTTACTTGGTGTTAAGGGGGAAATGAGTACTTCTTACACTTGTCCTCTTCTCTTATTTATGCTTTGTTCCTGGATTCTGTAGGCATCTGAGTGTGGGACCCCGCCTGGTTGACAGTCCCCACTTCACTTGATGCTTGGGTCCCTGTATAACATCTTCAATCTATGTATAGTCATAGGGAATTCATAAAGATGGAGGCAGCCAACTCCACCTGTAGTCAGATTTGGACAATATAAAGTTCTTAATGTTGAACAGAAATGCATCTTCCTATAGTCTCCACTAGTCCTACTGCTGTTCCTGGATCCATAAAGCATGTAGAACACTAACAAATACCAAATAATACAATGATTTTTGCAAAGCACTTACCCCAGAGCCTCTAGTAGTTGTTCAATAAATGTTGGTTTTTCTCTCCCACTTCATTTTTTCATTTCACAACCATTTGACAAATATTTGTTGTGTGCCTACTATGTGCAAGGCACTATACTGGGAGCTAAAAATAAAAGGGTGACTAAAACACAGTCCCTGAATACTGAAACCGATAATCTAGTAGGCTGATACTGATCATTCTGTTACAATCTGGGTTAAAAATATGTACAGGGTTCCCAAACTAGAGCGGGACATGCTATTTGATTTTTGTGGGGAAGCAGGGTAGTCTAGATGTGTAGTTTGAAAATTATTGGTTTAGTACCTAAAGGCCGAATCATACTGCCCATGGCTTAGTGAGAATATACAATACATTTGGCTTTGTATTAGTGAGTGAAGGACCTAAAGAGTCTCAGTATCAGTTGGAACATGACTTCACTAATACTTTCATTTTAAAATCTTAGGAATGCAATAAATTCTGAGATAGTAGTTAAAACAGTGAGCTATAGGAACAAAGAAAAAGAACATTTGATCTATTTTTTTGGTTATTTACAATGACCATAAAAGACAGTTTCAAGGGCAGAGAGGCAATAGGGCAGGAAGGTGCAAAGAATCCCTCCCCAGAACTTGGAGTCTATAGGTTATACTTAACTTGGTGGTTTCCTTATTGCGTCCCCTGTAGCTCCACACATATACCCTGTTTCCTTTCAGCAAGCATTCAGAGGGTGACTTCAGTTTGTTACCTCTGCAACTAGATAATTTTTAAGGTAAGATACCTAAAGGGGAGAATTCTGACAAGTAAATGGGATGAGAGGTTTTTAAATACATATTTAAGAAATTCTCTGACCCCAAAAGCACAAGCTATAGAAGAAAAATCAGCAAGTGGGACTGTATCAAACTAAAAAAGCTTCCACACAGCAAAAGAAAAAAAAATCAACAAAATAAAAAACAAACCTATATAATGGGAGAAAATATTTGCAAATCATGCATTTAATAAGGCGTTAATATCCAACACATATAAAGAACTCATACGACTCAATAACAACCAGAACAATAACAAAAACCCAACAAACAACATAATTAAAAAATGGGCAGGGGAACTGAATACACATTTTTCCAAAGAAGATGTTTAAACAGCCAACAGGTACATGAAAAGATGCTGAACATCACTAATCATCAGGGAAATGCAGATCAAAACCAGAATATTACCTCACAGCTGTTAAAATGGTTATCACCAAGAAGACAAGAAGTAACAATGTAGAGCAGAGGCAACCCTTGGGCACTGTTGGTGGGGATGTAAATGGTTCAACAACTATGGAAAACAGTATGGAGAGTCCTCAAAAAATTAAAAATAAAACTGCCATATGATTCAGGAAGCCCACTTCTCGGTGTGTGTTCAAAGGAAGTAAAAGCAGGATCTCAAAAAGATATTTGCATCCCCAGTATTCATAATAGCCAAGATATGGAAACAACCTAAAAATCTGTCAATGGATGAATGGATAAAGAATATGTTATTATATTATCCAGTCTTGAGAAAGAAAGAAATTCTGCCATTTTCAACAACATGGATGGATCTTGAGGGCATTATTATTATACTGAAATAATAATAATTGTTATTATACTCCGTCTGAATTATTATACTGAAATAATTCAGACGGAGAAATACAAATACTTTATGATATCACTTCTATGTGAAATCTAAGAAAGCCAAACTTTTAGAAACAGAGTAGAATGGTGGTTACCAGGGGTTGGGGGGTAGGGGAAATGGGTAGATGTTGTTTAAAGGTACAAACTTGCAACCAGAATATGAAAAAATTCTGGATATTTAATGCACAGCATGGTGACTATAGTCAACAATACTCTATTATAGACTTCAAAGTTGCTAAGAGACGCGATCTTTAATGTTCTCACCACGTTGGGTTAATTACGTGACCATAGAGGTGTGAGCTAAGCTACAGTAGTAATCATATTGCAATACATAAATGTAGCAAATCAATACATTGCACACCTTAAACTTATACAATGTTATATGTCAACTACATCTCAATAGAGACAGAGAGAGAAAGAGAGAGAGAAAGAGAGAGAGAGTGGAGAGGCGAAGGGAGGGAGGAGGAAAAAAAGGAAGGAGGAAGGAACTCTGTTTTACTTTGCCCCAATGGCTCTTGCCAAACTGCCTGGCAAAGGATGTGGGAGAGCAGAACAGCATAGCCTCTCTGAGGAGTGACACAGAGCAAGCAGGCTTCCTGGAGTTGCAGGGGGAGAGCCTAAACCAGGGCACAGTCACAGCCACAAACTGCAACCAAGGCTGTTTCCAGAGAGGACGCCTGCAAGGCTCCCAGTCCTGTACCTGCTGGGCTGCTGACGCACATATGCGCCCAGATATAGAACAGCACCTTCCAAGGAACAGTTTCAGAGGTGGAGGCAGGGCTGGGTCGTGTGTCCACATTCTCACTCACTGTCTCCTAGACTCTACATTTCCATCCTTGATCTTTATACCATATAAAACATGGGTTTATATGGAACTTAAAATTCAAGGTCACAGACCTTTCTAGTCCTGATTGGTGTATTCTGCATCTCTTTGGGGCAGATACACTGTCCAAGCTTTGTATTTAGACTATTAAGAAAAATTTTTCTCAGATCCTCTTTGGAGTATTTACATTTTCAAGAGTCAGGATCATACTATCAATAAGATTGATGCTATCGAAGTGAAAGTAAGTCTTTGCCATCCCTAAATAAAAATATATGCTTTAGGATAAGAAAAGTGAATAGTCAGGTTAAATATGTCCCAAATTCCTCTGAATTGGAAGTTTGTGTTCTGTACAAGTGTTACACTTGAAGAAGAATTTTAAATTACTATTTTTCTTGTATCTCTCTACCTTTTCCAAATAGAATTTAAGTAATTAGACAAATTGAAACATGTTTAAAAGCTGGTAAACAGGATAGTAAGTTTCCTCCAAACCATGTCAGGTAAAACAGGAACAGAAAGTTGCTCTCTTTGTCCTAAGTGTTCTCAGTACCTTTGTTTTATAAGTCTTTCTTACTGAAATAACAGCACCAGCATACGCAGATATAGGTACCAGGATATTTTTTAAAGCATTATTGTTTTCTTCTTTTAAAATTTTTATTACATCCATACATTCCATAATCAACATATAGTTTTATTTTATATGTTTAATGTTTTATGTAATAACTAATTGTATCCTGTATTTTTTTCACTCAAGATTGTTTTTAAGGTCTAAACATGTGGTTACATATATATCTAGTCCATTTATTTTAACTATGGTATTTCATTATATGACTACATCACAGTTTACTTATTGATTACTATATTATGAAGCATTATCTTTACTAGTAAAGAACAGGAAATAAAGAGCATATCCACAAACAAAGAAATTGTTGAATAAATAATGATATGACTATATCATTGAATACATGCAGCTATTATAAAGAATGAGGAAAAGGCATTATCTTGGAAAGATGTTCGTAATAAATTACTAAGCATATAGAATGATCATGTTTTTGTAAAAATTAAAAACCTCATAAAACCCTATATACACGTACCATGTACATGATACATGCAGACGTGAATTTGTATAAACATGAAAAACCATACCCAATAAGCCCAATGAAAAGATACTCAATAAAAAAAATGTTAATATGGCATTTACATGGCAGTGGAAGTGAATTTGGGGAGGAGGAGACTACATTTTACATGCTTCTGTATTGTTTTATTTAGCATGTGTTACTTTTATAGTTTAAACTAGCAACAGTAATAAAGCATTATAGAGAAAAAAAAATTGTTCGACTTAATTTTTGCTTCAGACTCTTCTTTCTAGATAATTTGTTTTAAAATATCATTTCCCAAACTATCACTCCCTTCCCCCTCCCTCAAAATGTCCTCCAACGTCTCAATGCCTTACTAATTTCTTATTTTTGTGCCAGATAATGAATTAATTCACAGTAAAGATTGAATGACTGATGTCATCTTCACTGTTAATCTTCCCAGGGATGTTTGCATTTTTTTGGAAAGGCTGCAAGTTGTAACTTCTTTCATCTGAATGGTTGTCTAATTTTAGACAAGGGTAGGGGCAGCTTTAGGGAAAGAAGCCTTTGTGTAGCACTCACTCCTGGACCCCTCACAGACCACTTACTCCAACTATATGTGCCCCGCCCCCGTCAGGGGAGAGGGTCCCTGTCAGTCTGTTATGATTACAATTTCAGGAAACACCTTTTCATTTCATATTGAAAAACTGATAAGGGTGTCCACAGTTCCATCATGCTGTGGAAACTGAATCATCCAAACAGATTCCAAGAGGACAAATTTCACATTCTGGACAGCAAAGGTGAAGAGAAAATTTTGTTTCTGTTTTCTTCCTCCTGGCTACACATAAAGTTCCTGAATCTATAAAGAAATCAATGATCAGTCACTTATCTCTCTTCAAGTGGACTGGCCACCTGGCTTTATCCTGCAAGGATCGAATTGCCTGGGGCGATCTCAACAGCTTGAGGCAAACTATTAATAAAGTTGGCGATATCTCCGAAGCTGTAATTCCTCTTACCATGGATATGCCTGAGGTCCTGGAAATCCGGGGTCCAGTTGTCAAGTTGATGTTTTCAACAACCTAATTTGGGAACTTTCAGTTGCAATGAAGGTGGGTGAGAATGAGTCACTTTCCATTTCAGGATCACTTGAAAGGCTGGAGAAAGAAACTGCAGCTGGCAAGGATCTCTGACCCACCCCTCACCCCCAGACTCCCACTTAAGGTCTAGAAGGCACCTGGTGGGCCAGCGAGGATCCAGGTGTTCGTTCTTATTTACTTTGAATGTAATGTTGCCTTTAACTAGCTCTCCGATGTGTTGCTTATTTCCCCGCAATACAAAACTATTTAACTAAAGGGAAAGAAGCAAGAAGAGGGGAAGTTATCACAGACGCTTCCCTGATTTCCTTTAGAGCAGTGTTCTCAACTTCAGATTTTGCCCCCAGAGAACATTTTTGGCAGTCTGGAGACATTTTTGGTTGTCACAGCTGGAGGTCAGGAAGGGGGTGCAAGCTACTGGCGTCTAGTTAGTAGAGACCAGAGATGCTGCTTGTCATGCTACAATGCACAGGACAGCTCCCCACAAAGAATTATCCAGCTCAAAATGTCAATAATGATGAAGCTGAGAAGCTCTGCTTTTAGATATCTGATCTATTGCTCAGGTGTAACTCTTGGTGAAGTCTAGGTGGCACAAGAGCATATTAAGTACTTCTGTGCGCTGTTTCGGAAACCAAAGTGGCTTGAATGCCTTTTGAGTTCTAGAGCATCAAATTAGCATTAGAATAAAATCCTTTGCAAACATTAGATATATCATGTTGTGTGGGGCGGCCTGTGGGGTCTTAGCTCCTGCTTCCCACATAAGAATGCAGGATATGGTGAGGCCCAAAAGGAACACCCAAGGAGCCATAAGTAGGGGAGTCACACTACTGTAGTCTCACTGGAAGCTGGATTCAAACGGCGTGCGACCTGCTGTCCGCTTTTCTGCCAACCGACCGACTCCCCTCGCTAGCTGCAATCCTTGCTTGCCAGCCACCATCTTCTTGCTAGCTCCCCATTTTCTCTGCTAGCGTAGCCACGGCAGTTATATTAGGGGCCAATGGCTCACTGGTTACAGCTGACGGCCAACTAGCCACAGCTGATGGCCATCTGATCACAGTTGATGGCCATTTACTACCAGAGCCAGCACCTTTCTATGTGAGGCCAAGAGCCTGGAAACAGCACTCTGGGGCTCTGTCCCCACACATCAACTTTAGAGAATATACATTAGATGTTTCTGAATCTGAACGAAAACATACGTTTTTGCAGTGTTGAATTAAACAGGGTAGAAGAGTGTTTACACTGCTTGGATTTGTCTCCGCGGAGTAATCTATGGGCCACCTGAGCTAGAATCATGGAAAGTGATACTAAAAACACTAATTCCTGTGGCCCACCCTCCATCTACTACATCAAAATCTCCACGGGTTACACGTTGTTCCCACATTTGCCTGTCAGCCCCCACCTCATATCAGTGAGCAAATGCCTATGTAGCACTCAGAACACTCTGGCATCCAACAAAGTTAATGATTAATGTTACTTATCATGATCATTTAGGGGTATAATAAAAATGTGGTTTTTGTCCTTGATTCCTGGTACAGAGCTCCTAAAACTCTTGAAATTTATTGACTATGTATGCTAATGAGGTGACTCAGGGAGGGCCCAATATAGCCAGGATGGGGGGTTGTTTGCCACCAGAAAACATCTGTGTGATCAGAGTTAGAATTTTAGCCCCACCTCCACCCCTGCCTCTGGAGAGGGGAAAGGGACTGGAGAGTGAGTTCAATCACCAATGGCTGCTGATTTAAGCAATAAAGTACATATATATATACATGTACTTATGTATGTATATATATATATATATGTACATACATATATATATAGTACATATGTATATATATATAATGAAACCTCCAATAAAGCCCCTAAATGGTGAGGTTCGGACAGTGTCCTGGTTGGCGAACACATCAAAGTGCTGGGAGCAAGGTAAGGCATGAGGGGTATGGAAGCCCCACCCCAGCTCCCCATACCTTGCCATATGCTTGTCTTCCATTTGGCTTTCCTGAGTTATGCCCTTTATAATAAACCAGTAATAGTAAGTAAATCACTTTCCTGAGTTCTGTAAGTCACCACAGCAAATTATTGTATCTGTGGGGGAAATTGTGGGAAGCACTGAACGGATAGTCAGACAGAAGTGCGGGTAGCCGAGGGACCCCATTTGTAGATGGAGTCTGACCCTGTGGGGTCTGTGTTAACTCTGGGTAGTTAGTGTCAGAATTAAATTGAATTGTTGGAAACCGGTTGGTATCAGAGAATTGGAGAATTGGTTGGTGTTGGAATGATGTATTTGGTGTCAGAAAAACAAAACAACAAAAAAAAACGCACACAATTATTTTACCCTCAAGTAACAAAGGAATCATGGAAAGAGAGTAAATCAGATACCAAGAAAATAATATAGTCTTAAAATCTTAAGAGGATAACTTTTAAATGATCTTTTCAGTAACTTAAACTAGTCTAGAAATGTTCTCCTAATTTCTGATTCCACATATGTTGTGCTTAGATATATCAAACTGTAAAGTATGGATTTCATGTTCAAAACAAGATATTTAAATTTTTTTCACTCCCCACAAATGTTCCAAGATATTATGTAGGACATTTATTAACTCAGAATCTATAGTTTATCTAGGAATGATTCTATCAACAGTTACTAATAACTCCCAAGGCATGTCATTGGTACAATACTTAGAATATTGCACCCGTAGAAATGAATGGGTGACACATTTTTAGATGTTTCTATCCACACTGCACATTATTTCTGGGAGGACAAGGAGGATCCCCATAGACTCAGCTTTACACATCATTTACTTCTTAATGGCAAACTGACAACACGTGAACAGCGAGAGAGAAAATTGAACTCAGTTCTTCAAGAAAAAAATAACCGATCCTGCAACTTTGCCACTGGGGACGAGTCTTAGTGGATGGCTGTTCATCATCCATCAGGAGAATATTGTGGTCATTCGTTTATTCTTCATTCTCTGTGTATGAAGGTTACTTTGCACTACTTTGACTTTCTCTGGATCCCATTGACTTACACGGAGATCACTGGCTCCTACTAATGCCGGCCCGAGTATGAGCGAATACTTACTATTGGAGTGTTTTTGTCTTTACCTGTTTATGCTGAGGAGCCAGCTTCCCAGACTGCATTCCAGTCCCTGCCAAAGGCCACTCAACTTCCCAACCCAAAGTCTCTCACCCTACTAGAATACAGATGCTGGAAAGAGGGTAGGAGAAGGATATTAGGACATTAGGGTTAAAAAAATTACATGTTTTCTTCCCTTTCACATGTCAAACTGTGAGCACCATTTGGCCAACTCACTTTACAACATAGGACAAGGACACTGCCAGCAGGGACCAGCTCCCTTTCTCTGACTCTCTTTTGTTCTCCTTAATCCTCAAAGCATTTGAGCTTTTTGTCTTCAGTAAATGAAAAGGTGACTTCAGGTGCTTGACAAAGAGAACTTGAGGCTTAGGGAAAGCATATAAGTAACCCCCCAAATGTAAGTATTTTTAAGTTGTACATATATGTTTCATTTTTTAAAAAATGACTAGAAATCTCTAAGGCAGCTCCATTCAATAGAAATACAGCTACCTATGTAATGTTGAAGTTTCTAGTAGTCACATTAAAACAACTAAAAAGAAACCAGTCAAATTAATTTTAATGTTGAGTTTCCATACTACAATCCCTTCTATTTAAATCCAGCCTGAAATTTTCCATGTAACCCTTACAAATGGGTATGAAAAACGTTAACAGGGGGTGGCCAGATGGCTCAGTTGGTTAGAGCGCGAGCTCTTAACAGCAAGGTTGCCGTTTCAATTCTTGCTCAGGATGGTGGGCTGCACTCCCTGCAGCTAAGATTGAAAATGGAGACTGGACTTGGAGCTGAGCTGCGCCCTCTACAACTAGATTGAAGGACAATGACTTGACCGGAGCTGATGGTCCCTGGAGAAACACACTTTTCCCCAATATTCCCCTTCCCCCCCCAAAAAAAGAATCTAAAAACCCAAAACTTTAACAGGAAACCCTAATACATGCAGTGAGTGAAGTTGGGGTAGACAATTAATGGTGTGACACAGGAAATAACCGACAGTATTTGGAAGTGACGACAGAGATCTTTTCAGGTAGTTCTCAACATGCTCTGTGACTGTTGTTTCAGTCACTCTGTGACTGAAAAGAGAAGAGGATCACCTAAATCAGAGCATTCTGTGACGCAGAATAGACAGCAATTTGTAGCCTATATTTTGCAGCCTATATTTTTACAGAACTGTCATTGTACAGATCAGTCCTGGAACAAATAAGAGAACTATCCAGAATTCTAGGAAAGCAGTTGATGAAACCTCTGTATGACCCCTAAGAAAATCTGCCCTCAAGAAATGTTATAGTTCATTTAAACTTACCGTGTTTCCCCAAAAATAAGACCTAGCCTGACAATCAGTTCTAATGCATCTTTTGGAGCAAAAATTAATATAAGACCCGGTATTATATTTTATTATATTACACCCAGTCTTATATACAATAAGGTCAGGTATTATATTATATTATACCCGGTCTTATAGTAAAATAAGTCACGGTCTTATATTAATTTTTGCTCCAAAAGACACTTTAGAGCTGATTGTCCGGCTAGGTCTTATTTTCAGAGAAACACTGTAGTGTGAATGTGTTTCCTTTTTTTTTTTTTTTTTAAATTTTCTCCCATTCGGTTGGTTGCCTCTTTATTTTTTATTTTTATTTCTTTTTAAAGATTTTTATTGGGGAAGGGGAACAGGACTTTATTCGGAAACAGTGTGTACTTCCAGGACTTTTTTCTAAGTCAAGTTTTTGTTGTCCTTTCAGTCTCAGCTGTGGAGGGCGCAGCTCCAGGTCCAGTTGCCATTGCTAGTTGCAGAGGTGCAGCCCACCATCCCTTGTGGGAGTCAAACCAGCAACCTTGTGGCTGAGAGGATGCCCTCCAACCAACTGAGCCATCCGGGAGTTCAGCGACAGCTCAGCTCAAGGTGCCGTGTTCAATCTTAGTTGCAGGGGGCGCAGCCCACCATCCCTTGCGGGAATCGAGGAATCGAACTGGCAACCTTGTGGTTGAGAGCCCACTGGCCCATGTGGGAATCGAACTGGCAGCCTTGGGAGTTAGGAGTATGGAGTTTCAACTGCCTGAGCCACGGGGCCGGCTCGGTAGTGTGAATTTAAACACTGTCTCAGGAGTATTTGCTTTTTTATAATAACTGTGATTGAGGATAAGATGGCTTAGTGCAATTCAAGATATTTAAGGCACTTGTGAGCCGAGGAAGAGCTATTTCTGAGGAAGGAGCATCTTCCTGTCACTCTGTCCCAGAAGGGGCTCCATAAGTCAGAGCCAAAGGTAAACAGTAATTGTGGAGGGGGAGGGGGCATGTGAATGGTTTGCCTTTAGGAATACAAGTAGCACAGGAATGTGATGTGGTGCTGGACAGAGGTGATGGGGTGGATGGTGAATATTCTGGGGGTTGTCCAGGCATCAATCATCTCTGGGAAAAGAAAGGAGCATCATCATCATCATCATCAGAAAAAGAAGGCTCCAAATATCTGCCTCTGAGAAGTGTTGCTCTTTATTCCTTTCCTTTCCTTCCCAAGGATAGTGAATGCAGAGTCCCTTGAGCACTCCAGACGCAAGAGGAGCTGAGAGGAGCGTGCTCACTGACGTCTGAGAGGGCACACGCAAAGGGCCACAGACAGAGGCAGAGTGACTGTGACAGGGGCAGGGAGGAGGACTTCTGCTACGTAGGAGAGTTTCCTTCTTCTCAGAACCACCTTGGAAAACACCAAAGTAATGTTGACTCTTCTGACCACTAACGGTAATGACAAAAGCAGGGAGGCAATAGCCACACACGTAGTGAGAGCTTGCCTCATGCTGTGGCAAGCTCTGTCTGTGCTCAGTCTTTCCTGCGGGGCATTACACTGAATCCTCACAGAACCCTTTACAGAGGTAAGCACTGTTACTGCTGTCATTTGGATGTGAGGCTTGCCCAAGGACACTTCACTATCAAGTGGCAGAACAGAACAGACAGGAGTGTTGTACCCAGAAGAGCCGATGCCGGAGTCCCAGGTTCTGCCTTATGTCTGACTAGTAAGTGGAGAATCTGAGGACCTGCTTGGCTCTATGCCAAAGTACAGACGAGGCTGAACCTGAAATGCAAACATAGCTGAGATGTTGAGACCCCTTTCATTGAGTTTCTAAGAGCCCAGGTTTTCTTAGAAAAAAGGAAGCGCAAAGGGAGAACAGCCCTCACATATCTTTTCATTTTTCTCAAATTGTATTATTTTCTGGATCAATATTTCTATAATTCCAACGCTTAAGGAAAGAAGTTATAGGATATTTTTGTATAGTCAAGAGTCCCGTCTCAGAAACCTTTGTGGCTGGATATTTCATAATTTAGAATTTTAATGACTTTTAGAAAGGTTATGCATTTGTATATCATATTTTACATAATACCTCAGTGGAGTCTGCAGATGCTATGAACAAGTTTTGTCCCCCGAAAATTCACATGTTGAAGCCGCAACTCCCATATTGGAGATATAGGACTTTTAAAGAGGTGTGAAGGTTAAATTAAGTCATAGGCTGGAACCCTGATCTGATAGAACTGGTGTGCTTATAATAAAGGAAGATACCAGATCTTTCTCTCTCTGTTATGTGAGGACACAGTGAGAAGTTGGCCACCTGCAAGCTAGGGAGAGAGTTCTCACCAGAAATCAAATCAGTTGGCACCTTGATCTTGGACTTCCAAGTTTCCAGAACTGGGAGAAATTACGTCTGTTGTTTAAGCTATCTAGTCTGTGATACTTTGTTATGGAAGCCTGAGCAGATCCCCAAAGCAAATATATTAATATTTCTGCAGTGAAACATGACTGTTCAAATTAAGTGTGCTAAAGACCATAAATAGTACTGTAGTTCATTTATATAGTAACAAATTGGTAAATAAAATAGTGAAATAAATATTAACCAAATATTAGGTTTTATTTGTAAGAGAAATAATCAATAAAATTTCAATTATACACAGGTTAGAACTAAGTTAAAGGTTTTACATATATATACACACATATATATATAGTTATGTGTATGTATATGTATGTATACATTTACTCTTACATATGTATACACACACACGCATACATACATACACATATTCTTGAAGATCTTAGAGAAGTGGATACTTAGAGAAGTCATTTGGATACAGTTGGATATTAGATGATGGGTCAAGTCCAAGATTCTCAAATGATGAAACAGCAGCACTATCCATGGCCTTTAAAACACTTGCTCCAACTTTTGCTTCTGGCCATGATTGAGTAAGTCGGTCCAGACTTGTCCTCCTGCTATAAAAATAAAAACTGGATAAAATATATTAAACAGTTGTTTTTGAACATTAGATAGTATTCAGTGTAAGACTGTGATGTCCAAGAGAAGGAAAACAAGTAAGGCGAGCCCTTCCATCCCCGTTGCTTTCCTTGTGGAGGCACTCTTTGGACCACAGCACAAGGAGCAGGATCCTAAGTGGAGCATGGTGGTATTATTGACTCACCTCAGAGGTGGAAGTGGCTGGAATTTGTTGACAGGTATACCAGAATGGAGGGTGTGATGCAGAAAAAGAGCTCTAGAAATCCGATTAGGGCTCCCTATAAGTCTGTTGCTGAAGAGTAAACTACAGATACAAAGAGTGCAACTCCATGAGGCCAGGCAGAGCCAGACCAGGGCTTTGCATGCTGAATAATTCCTAGAGCTGACACAGAGTTGGGAGACTTTCAAGTTCTCACCAGTCAGAATGAAGAGTCCTGGTTGAACACCAAAGCGTTTACTAGATACCCTAGAAAAATTCCATATTATCAGAAAGACGAAACTAGCCTTAAAGCAAAGACTAATCTTAAACCCACCATCATAAGGCTTAAAAAAATAAACCTTGAAACATTCAAGCTTTGAAATGATCAAGCCTGCCACAACAAAGTCCAACACTCTGTAACGAAGGAGCCCAACAAGGTACAATTTTACATTCCAACATCCAATGTCCATCTACTAAATACTTGAAAAACTAGGGAACTAGAATGCACACCTAGGAGAAAAGGATCAATCGACAGAAACACATCTAGAAATGACAAAGATGAGGGAGTGAGCATGTGGAACTTTAAAGCAGCTATCATACGTATGCTCAAGTATTACATTTAAAAGAAAACATCAACAGAATGAGGAAAGCAACAAAAGACATGAAAAATTCACTGGATGGGCTTAACAGAGAATTAGACATTACAGAAAAGAAAATAAGTGAACTTAAAGATGTAGTAATAAAAACGATCCAAAGTGAAGTAGAAAGAAAAAAAAGACTGAAAAAAGAAATGAACAGGGCCTCAGTGCCACTGGGACAATATCAAGCTAATACATAGGCAATTGATGTCCCAGAAGGAAGAGGAGAAGGACAGAAAAATATTATATTTCCAGAACTAATGGTTGAAAAATTTCCAAATTTAATGAAAACTGTAAATCCATGAACATTAATTTTCCATCACTGTGCAATAACAACCACAAAATTAAGCAATCTCCTGCCTCAAGATGCTAACACAATAATCCTGTCTCGAATTTCTAGCCTGTTTACCTGCCCTACGGATTTTGGAATTGCTAGCTTCCACAATCATGTGATCCAATTCCCTAAAATAAATCTCTTACGTATATACTTAAAAAATAATGTCCTATTGATTCTGTTTCTTTACAGAACCCTGACTCATGAAGCTGCCTTCTGACTATTTGCATTGTTTTCAATGTTTAATTTTTATAGTATATGAGTATCATAGCTTGCTTCATGACCAAGAAACTAGTGGTATATGTTCACTTCTTCATTGTCAAATACATTTTACCAGCACATGGTCCTGATCTGTATTGTTTGTCCTTTGCGATGTTTTCTTACTCTTCTTTAGTTCTTGATCATCACTATACAGGAAATCTTCCACAACGTGCCATTTTGGTTTTGTTTGTATATTGTTTTTATTTCGATATTCTATTTTTCATTAAGACAGACACCATGATATGTCTTCTGCAGGAAATTTACAACATGATTGATTACAACAGATATCTTCTTTTCTTCCTTTCCTTTTCTTACTTGTTACCTGCGGAGGCAGCTTTAACTCGTCAAAGAGTGAAACTACACCCAAGTTTTAAATTAACAACAATGCCTACAGCAGATGTGATACTTATGGGTAGGAACTCTGAGACACAACTAATGTCAGAACTGTTTTTGCCACCAAATGAGTTTTGTCCCTGCTCTTACAAAAAAAAACAACCTTCTCTTTTTCAGACTTTTGGGAATTTGCAGAGAAAGGATTATGGACCTGTACCTGCCTCCTGCTAAGATGTCACACATTTGAAATGTACTTGTCCTTGTTTGACTAAGCAATAAGACAGAGTGTTCTCTGGGAAGAGAACTCTCCCTGCCACCTACTTTTGTTACACATGGGACATTAAGAAGGTGACGGTGATCTCATCCTCCTGGCTTCAGTTCCTTGGCTGAGCTTCCAAAGCAGGGGCAGTCGGAGCCTCTTGATCCATCAGGCAGAGCTGAGTGATGAGCTGACCTTGGCTCTCACACCTCTTTGCTGATCTAGCATTTTGAGTCCTGGGCAAGCTGGCACCCAAAAAGAATCCCTTTTTCTGCTAATACCGAATCCTATAAAAGCTTCCCTCAATCTCTGAGGGCCTCTACTGCCTGCAATGAATATGCTTGGTTGGTCCATCAAATCTGTCACCTATTAGAAATATAGGGTGATGAAGGGATGCCAAGAAACTCCGCACACCTGAATTCTGTTCTAGAGTGAAGTGCATGCACAGAAAATGATACTGGTCAATGAAGTGTGTTATATTTAGTTGGGCTCTGGCCAAGCCCAAGTGCACACCTACATGACCTAGAGCAGACCACATGCAATTTGGTGAATGTATTTTGCCGAGACTAATCTGGGCTCTTAGTTTTTCTGTCTTCGTTTCCGTCCCTATAAAGAAAAAGGCATTTAGAGCTTACAGCATGTCCACACTCTTCCGTTTGAGGTAAAATGAGGGGACCCCAAAATGAGGGGATACCTCATTTGGTGTGAAATGAGGGGATCCATGGGGAGAGTGGAAGAAGCTATGAATATTTCCTAATTAATAGATTCCCTGATTTTTATTCTTTGAGCTATTCTCCCATAGACTTTACTTCTAGGCCCATCTCATCTCATCTGGCCTTGTGGGATGAAAAGTACCCATGGAGTCAGTATCAGCAGAACATTGTCCCTAAAATAGAATAATTTAAACCATTCCAGTAAGACTATACTCCCCAGAAACCTGTCTCAGTAAATCTTCTTGCTCTTGATCCTGTTCTTGAGGGAAGAGCAAAGGTAGCAGAGAGGGTAGAACTCTGAGCTTCTCATGGCCAACATGGTGGATGTTTTACAAAGTGATGGTTGAATACATGAAAATGGAACAAGACTTCTTATAATCACAATCATCCCCTACCTCAGAATGTGGCATAAAGGATTCTGCTCAAGTCATTTGCTGACTACCCTGGGGGGGAAAACAATCTCTTCAGTCTTGGGTTAATGGTGAGCTGAGGCAATAAGAGATTGAAATGCAGTATATGTTGCATTTGGAAACAAGGGATCCAAATAAACCCCAACTTCTCTCCACTTGTGTTTCTTTCTCTTTCAGAAGCGAATCAAAGGCATTGAAGAGGTTGCACTGTTAAATACATATATCAGACCTCAACACATACTCTGTAATAGAGGTCGCCATTTAATAAGAAAGAACAACCTCACAAAATATTCTCATCCCACTTTGTGAATCTTGACTTGATGTACTTGTCTGCTTGTGTTGTTTTCATAAGAGTCTAGACCAGAAATCTAATTATATTGCATATTAGAACACTAATGCTGATGTTATTCCATCAAGGCCCATCTTCCTTTATAGGCTATATATATCTTTATGGCCTAGAATTGTCTTCGTTTACATAACTTGAGCCCTCTTGATGAAATGCTCTGAATTAGGCTGGGAGAAAGTTCATTCTGATATGCAGTCAGATCCAGAACTATTTATTCTCAAGTCTCATTGGAAACCCACTAATAATATGCCTGTCTAGAAAAAGTTGATCACTTTTTCCTATGATGGATTGATTATCTAAATGTGAAAAGGAAAATGGTACTTCCAAAGGAAAATTTAGGAGAGTACCTTTATGATTTGGGGCTAGGTAAAGATTTCTTAAGATACGAAGAACAGCAGCCATAACTAAAACAATAGATTGGATTGCATAAAATTAGAAATTTCTTTTCATCAAAACACACCATAAAGAGAATGAAAAGGAAAGCCAGAGAGTGGGAGAAGATATTTGCAATACTTACAACTGACAAAGAATTCTTATCCAGAGTATATAAAGAGTACTACAAATCAATAAGAAAAAGCCAAGTGACCTAATAGAAAAGGGGGCAAAGGTACTTCACAAAAAATAGGTTATCAAAAGGGCCGGTAAACATGTTTATTTGTTTTGAAGTCTACCAAGCATGTGGGATTCTCAATTAACATCCAAGGATCAGAGAATCCAGAAAAGTCAAGTGCTGCGCCGATGTGGTCAGAGAATCAAGTATAAATAAGACAGGATTTGTGTCTACAAGGATGAAATCATTGAAAGACACAACACCGTAAAGAGCAAGGCACAAGGCAGGATGAAGATAAGATTTAAAACTCTCGGTGACTACATAGCTTAAGTCTGAATAAGAAACAAGCACGCTTCAGAGGAGGTGACAGAGCACTGCCTGACCGGGGCCTGATGGGTGATCAAATGCATGAGCCAATAATGTGTAACTCCCCACTCAAGGGGCCTTGCAGGTGGCACTGTTGAAGGCACCATGGAAGGGGAAGAAGCAAAAGGGAGCAAGTCTGAACAGTTCTCCCAAAGCGGCACCTTGTCAAGGATCGGTAAGACATGGGACTAAAACCTCAGCCATCACTCCACAAGCACTCCAAGAGAAAAGTGATCAAAAGGCAGCTCCTCTTTCAACAGTGTACTCTGTCCACCGGTGGAATAGACCCTGCCCCTGTTCTGGCTCTTACTCTTTGCACCCCTCCCCCAATTCCTAGGCAGACCGTGGCTTGCAAGCCACTGAAATAGAGATTCCTTTTTGTTGTTCTACATTTTAGTCAGGGGTCAGGTTTGATCTGTTATCAGTACAACTCGTTTGAGTTTTGTTTCTACATCTTTCGTGAAGCCACTTTTGTAGGTCGTCAGCCTTTAGCCTCCGGAAGCTTCAGGACACTACTATTTCAGTTAATTTCTCCTGGGTGTGGGACACAAAGTCCTGCTCCTTTAAAAGATTTCCAGTGTGAGGCTTCGCAGAAATAACAACAATACTGTCAACCAGTCAGCAAGAATTTCAAAGCAACCTGTTTTATCTCTGGTGTGAGGGCATTGAGGTCGGCCTTCTTTGCTGTCAGTCATTCCAGCTCAAGGCACGATAGCTTTGGTGTTCTTCTCAGAAAACAGTGAAACCCTCCTGAAGCCATTTGGTAAAGGCATTAAGAAAAAAAGACAAGAAAAGAAAGAACAAAACATGACATGATTTTCCAGAGAAAATAAGTCATTTGCAAGTGGGTCTTAAATGGAATTGTAGCGACACCCTCCTCAGTGCAGAGCTAAGCAGAGGTGTGTGATGCTTACTGACACAGTTTGTTCCAACTCATTGAAGTTGTAAAGATTTAGGTAGACTATTTTTTCTTTTGGTATTTCCTTTTTTTTTTTTTTTTTTTTAGGAGAGTCACTGTAAATTGTCTAAAAAATAACAACTCCCTTCCTTAAAATTTCCTTATAGTTGTGTGTAGGTCAATGGGAAGCAGGAGAAAATGGCAAGACCTAATAAAGATTTGAATTTGATTTCTGATGGAAAAAGGGAAATGGAAAAAAGCTAAAGAAAGTGGCTTCAGTTCTTCAACAAACTTTCCAAGCAGATTAGAAGACACCACATGGGAAATAGTAGTGGATGGCTACAATAGTGGGGTGAACAGCAATTCAGCCTTAATTTCCGCTATCAATTTATGTGCATACTCTTTAGATGTGTGGTTTTCAGACTGTGTTCCATGGAACCCTAAGGTTTCCTAGAGTTCCCGGGAGACAGAAGTGTCTCAGGCACGGAGGTGCTGAACTCTGTATATCAACGAGGTTTTGAACCCTCATGTCCTAATTCAAACACTATGATCTGGGCTAGTATCTGTTTTACATATTGGTGTTCCTTGTAAAATTTGTTTGCAATCATGTATATGTATATGTACATGGGTATGTGCGTATATGTATATGTTCAAGAGAGAGAAACGGGAAAACGAGGGTTTGGAATGGATCATTTCCCTTAGCATCTTCTAAGAGTCTCTTAAATGAACCTCCAGCTCTTCAGTGCAGTGTGAGTGCCTGAAAACCGTAAGCACTAGCTTTAGACATGGGCAGGCAAGGCTGCTGTCTAAGGCCCTGTGACAAAGGGGGCCTCGTGTTTCAGAGTGCCTTCCTTGAAATTTTCTACACTCTTTATTGCCTGGGATTGGCTGGTTCCAGTACCACCGTCCAGGCAAGGCACTGCTGCCCTACATAGTTCTTGGCCCGTTTTTTTTCTTTCTCTTCAGAATAACCTGAAACTCTATCTGGTATGGGTAGCCCACCACTTGCCCCAAGGAACTGTGGAACTTGCAGCGATGGGTTGTTCTGAGGTCCTATGGCTGGAACCTAGTTCCAGGAGTGCAGCCTGACCCACAGATTGTTTTTACTGAGCAGTGTGGCATTTCTTTCAAAGGACTGTTTAAGATTGGGTTGCCAGAGAAGTGCTGACATTCTAATCTGGGGTTATTGACACTCCCAACAGGCATGAGAAGAAATCCGGCTTTGGGCAGCTGACAGCCCTCTGCCTATCACTGCACTTCAGCTGCCTCTGTGGGCATGTGCATGGGCTCTAAAGTGTCCCTGCTCCGATTGCAGTGGCATCTCTGGTCTCCAGCAATCAAGGTTATTGACAGCAGTAGGGGGAACCCATTACCTCCAACCCCTTGCTATGGGCACCCAAGGCAATCACCAGAGTCCCTTTGCAGGCTTCCCACCGCATATCAGGGAGTCTTCGAGGAGGGACCAGGCCTGCCTTCTCCAAGGGCTTTTGAGACGATTGCTGTGCATGGCAGCAGGGTCTCTGATCAGTGTCTTTTCTTTCCTCCGATTGATATGGTGGCATTGTGCTCTCAGGTTGGTCTTAAAGCTGGCCAGATGAGGGATGGATGCTCCTTGAGGGAGTGGACTGTGCTCCTCCTGCTGGGCCCACAGGCTCTTCTCCTATCCTTATTGCAGGTGGTGAGGTGGAAGGCAGGAGTGTGTTAAAAGATGATATTCTAGGAATGCAGTGATTATGGCCTAAAGAGTTCAAGAGAAGGCATGCTTGGAATATGTGCTATTTTATAGCTAGGGTATGGTTCTGAACAATACATTTCCCCTGAGTAGAAAATGAATTACTGCTCTCATTTTCCTGTGTACCCTGGGCAAGACTTGCATTTATGGTCATCACCAATGCACACCACAACCACCTCCGAGGGAACCACTGGAAGCCAGTGTTCACAGGCAGCATGATGGATGGTGCCTCATCATGAGCAATGAAGTAACCAGCACGAAATAACTGGAGTTAGGGAACTGCAAGAGCAAAAAGATCTATACTGTTGCTATACTAACAGATTACAAAGAGCCACGGCACTGTGAGTAACAACTGTGCTGCACTTATTTTTTCTTGCAGTGGGAGGTATAAAATAGCCAGGAACAGCATATTTAAAAATAAAGAGCATGAGGTGATATTCCTGGACCTGAACAGGAACTGGGGCCTGGATACCATGAAGAATCTTTGTATGCACTCATTGGATAGAAAATCATTATAAATACCTCTCCTCTACTTATGTCCTAAGTCATCAGTTAATCACTTTTCATGGGCCCATAAGCTTTGCAATACATGTTTAATAAAACATTTTATATAGACAGCCCCCCTCAATATTTTGCCTAGGGACTCACCATGGGAATAGCCCTGCTAAGGCCCTCACCATGCCTTGCCTGATATTTTGTAATAACCTCCTAGTTGGTCTCTATTTTGTTAATGTCTACACTTTCCAGGGCATCTTCCAAACTGCCAGAGTGCTCTTTCTAAAATGCAAATCCAATCAAGTTTTTCCTGCTTACAGCCCTTCAATATCTAGGGGACTAAACCAAAAGTCTTTGGCTTGGCACATAATTTTTTATTATCTGATCATGATTAATTAGATCATGATTTCCTTCGTGATCTGGCCCCTCCTGTCTCTTTTAGTCTCATCATCTACAAACCCTAATAGACGTTCTAATGATACAGTTGGCAATTTTCAAAATCCCCAATGCTCTTCAATGTTCTACTCTCTCTTGGGATTTCTTTACCATCAATTGTCTTCATAAACAATTCCTTCGTGTCCCACAAGACTCACTCAGGCTCCCACCACCACCTCCCTGAATGCCTCTTCCCATCCCACCGCTCCCAGGCTGAAGAAAAGCAAGGGGACCTGTGAAGTCACAGAGAAGTGGAGGAGGGAGAAAAGGAGGATGGAGTTGAGGTCAGAGACTGTAGGGTACAATTCATAGAGATCTTCAGAGGATTTTATTCTGAAAGAGATGGGAAGCCATCAGATGCCTTCCAATGAATGACACCTCCCAGTATTCACATTCTCTGTAGTCTTTCCCACTCTGAATCTAGGCTAGTTGTGTGATTCAGTTTCACCAGTACAATAAGGCAGAAATGACACTGTGCCAATTTCAAGTTTAAGTTATTAGAAGTTATGACAGCTTCTGCTTTTGTGTTTTGGAAATCCCTGGGTGCCTTGTAAGATGTTCAACTACCCTGCTGGAGAGACCCCGTGAGGAGGCCATATGGAAAAGGAGAGGCCTGAGTCGACATGGGGAAAGCAAGACACCCAGCCATCAGTAGCCCAGCTGTGTCCAGCTTCTAGCTGTCCTTGCCAAGGGGTCCAACTTGTGAATAAAGCATCTTGGATGTCCCAGCCCCATCCACAGCTGCATGAGGGTCCAGTGAGACATCCACCTGAGCCCCAGTCAATTTTGTGGAATCAAGTGAAATAAGAAAAAGGTTATATCAAGCCACTAAGTTGACTGATGACTGAACCAGAGCTCAACAGGTAAGAATGGGTCTTGGCATCAAGCGTCAATGAAAGATTGTTGGATGGGGGACGTGCAGCAAGTGCCATTAGCAAACCCCACAACTGGCATCGTGAAGCAGGGCTCAGAGACTGGATGGGCAGGCAGGATGCGCTAGGAGGCATCCAGCGAGACTGTACCTACACTCGTTGATCTTTCACACTCTCTATGATGCTCACTCCATCAGTCCCACACTTGATCAAGAGAGATAAGGCCTCAAACAAGTTCAGTGTGACATCTATCCATAGCTGTGCCAGGGCAGTAAGGCAAGGGGCCCAATCAGCTGGCAGGGCCTGAGGACAGGAAGCCAATACCTGATTAGATGTTACAACAGAAATGACTGGAGCTGACCACCAGTGAGTCCTTTGCTCTTCTGATCAAGGGCACAGATTCCATCCCAGTTAATCTGGCTTTATTCCATGGCCACAGACTAAACCTTTAACCCAGCCAGCTGTCCAAATTGGATTCCCTCCATGCATCTTGGAAAAGACAGGATGAGACGCCATGTCCAGTTCACAGCTCTTCTCAGGGAAATGCTGTGTCGTGAGTGAGTCCATCTGTAACAATGGCATTCTCAGAAAAATCGCTGGGTTCTAAAATCCATTCACTCATCTCCTTCCTCCCCACATTCCAGCCTAAACTGGTTCCTCTATTTGAGTTCACTATGTATGGCAATAGGATTAAGAGTCTCCACTCAGTCCCTCAGGTTTCAACTTTGACATCATTTTGAAGTCTGTCTTCTCTCTATCCCCTATACTCAATCTATAATACAGACAGTGCCAAAGAAATGTATACACATTTTAAGAAAGAAAAAAACAGCATTAAAATTGTAATAATATATACCAATAACAAAACATGAATTCAAGTTTTGTGTATACATTTTTTTGGCACCCCCAGTATACCTTTATATCACTTCTGCAATGTCTCTTAACAGTCTTTTTATTCCCACGGTTCTAGTTTAGGTACATATAACTAACATGGAGGGTTCGGGGGACTTCTTAACTGGTATTGCAGTTTCAACACTATTTTTTTCTTCTTCTCCAATCTATCCTTCACATCTCTGCAAGAATAATCTTCCTAAAATAGGTTTTGAGCATGTCATTTCCCAACTCACAATCCACCAGTGGTTCCTAATTTTTGCACTAGGGCTGCAAACTCAAATGCCTTCAGGTGCTTTAAGTGTAAGATGTGACCGAATGCCTAGGACACCTGTGTAGACCCGCTGGCAAGTGGAGAGAATGGATCCTGCTACAGGCATTTACATTCCGTATTTTTAGAACTACTGTTCTGACCGAATGAACCACAAAATCCCACAAAATAAAGGCCAGACTCTTCATTCTAATATTCAAAGCTTTCTATGACTAGATTCCAACCTACTTTTCTAAACCCAGACTTTCAATGTCAATGTGTAGTTCAGAGACCGTATGCATACGGCCATGACCATTACTCTTCCGTCCTGGGTCTATGGCAGACATTGCTACTGATCATGACTCTCTTTCCTCTTGGGCTCAGGAACAGCCTCAGGACCCTCGTCAAGACAATGCTCCAGAGAGCAGCTATGAGCCAGGCGGGCCTAGTGTGCCAGTTAAAACCTATTTGCCGTTGTGTGGAGCATATTTCTGATCAATCCCAGCCCAGGCTGAATCCTCTAGGTTCACTCTGCTGTGCTTATCATGCAGAGGAGTTCAGAATTTTGACATAAACCGCCTGGTTTAGCTATTTTTCTCTGGCTGACACTCTGGGCTCTCTCATAGGCTGCTATGCTCTAGACCCAATCCAAGTTTAGGTGAATTGCCCCACTGGTCACTATAGGTCATGGGAGAAGACTGACCTGATCCTGGCAGTTTGCTCTGGAGCTGAGGTTTCCCATCTTAGCAAAAGCAGATTTCTTGGAAAGTCTGCCATCCCCACACCCCACCTTTACCCTTGTAGGGGTGAAGTGATCTCAGGGAGACCAGATCCACAGCGATGCTGCTATTTTAACTGGACTGGCGCACAGTTTTCAGTCTGCTCATTGGTCACCTGTTAATATGGTGTATGTAGATTCAAGCTCCATAGACGCATCATAATCTAGGCTGCCAGTTGGACGCGGCTCCTTGGTGTGTGTGGTTTGTGGGAGATATTTATACGACGATGCCTACATCAGACTGAGTCCAAGACTTCCCCACTGGGGTTTGTTCCATTCTGTAAGCGTTGCTTCCACAACTCGGGGTCTGCTTCACTTTTTTTCTATTTAATTGGGGCCTGCACATTCCAAAGAACTCAGTTTAGCATGACGCTTATACCTTCCTCTAACGCAACTGACTTTATTCTTTGTCCTAAAGGAGCGAGTAAGATAGGTGCTAATAATATCATGCAGACCAACTCAAAAACCCAAGGGAGGGGAAGGAGGAGAAGAACGATTTATTTTACAACATAGTTAATGGAGCCAGTTTGTCTTCGTTTATGATCCTCCTGAGAGGTCTTCAGCCTGGTACCTGCTGTGGTGGACATCACACCTGCTCCACGTGGGCATCGTGCGCTAATAACAGGCTTGGATAAGGCAAAATTTGACAGACCAAGGAGGCTTTCTTCAAATGTCACCCTAAATTCTATTCTGATTGCCTATACAGGTTGACATGCTTCCTGCAAAGCCTTAGAATGATCTGGTCTCTGGGGCAACCACAGCTAGTGATACAGCAATTAAAAGAGTGTGTGTGTATGTGTGTGTGTGGGGGGGGTGTTAAATGCTGCATTGCAGCTGGGACCCAGGACCTCAGGGACTCCTATAACCCTATGACCTTAGCACACTGAGTGTTTATCTGTTCAGAGTTCTTGTTTTTGTGTGTATGTGTGTTGTTCTGTCTAGATTTTTTTAAGTTAGGAATAACTCTGCTATGGACTGAACACTGGTGTCCCCCCAAATTCATATGTTGAAGCCCTAATCCTGAACATGACAGTATATGGAGGAGGAGCCTTTAGGAGGTAATTAGGCCATGAATGGGCTTAGTGCCTTCACAGGAAGACACATGAGAGGCATGATCTAAAAAGTGGGTCCTCACCAGACACTGAATCTGCCTGTACCATCATCTTGGCCTTCCCAGCCTCCAGAGTTGTGAGAAATAAATATATGATGTTTACAAGCCACCCAGTCCATGGTAATTGTTATAGCAGCCCAAGCTGACTAAGATAAACCCCCACAAATATTTGAAGAAAAGAGGTAAAATCCATGCTAAGGACCACTTGCCAAAATATCTCCCAGGGAGAGTGATTATTTCCATCAATTTCATCTATACAAGAGGGAGACATTATACAGCCAGCCAGAATCCCCCCAGCAGAATGGGAACGTGTTACAGTTGTTTTTTTTTTATCTTTAATAAAGACAAAGATACCAGTCAGTTTGTGTTTGCAACTGAGGTGGCTTCATGGAGAAGGCAGAACTTGATGGTCCCTGAGGAAATGAGCCCAGAAACCACCCATGTTTCACCAAAGCTTGTTCATCATTGGGAGTTCACCTCAACTGCAACGGTAGGGTCAGCCCAGGCCTGGGGAGCTAGGCCTCCCACCTGATCCCTATACATTGTCCCCTGGGCCTGAAGTCCAGGCAGAGGGGGTGCTTTAGCCGTAAGGTCCCCAGTGTACATGGAGCTGTGTTCTATGAAAACTCCTGAAAGATGTTAAAATAAATTTTTATGTTTTATTAACCATTTTCCCCAATTTAATGGATATGATCACTTTGTGTGTGTGTGTGTGTGTGTGTGTGTGTGTGTGTGTAGAAAAAACATATATAATTTTACCAAAGAAAGATACTATGGCATTCTTACTCCCACCCTCCCACCCCCCCACCCCAGAACTGCAGATTAGTGTAATGTACCACTCAGTAAGGACTCCTGCCAGAAACAGCCTCCCAGCTCAGGCCCTCTGGGCTAAGGATGACACATGGCTTGTAAGGGGAGACAGGGACCTGTGCTATGCAACAAAACGTTTGCAAAACAACGAAGGAATAAGTCTGTTGAAAAACTGACGAAATTATGTCCCTTTCCTGATCATCGCAGGGATAGTAGGATTTTTTTTTCATAGTTGAAATTTTATCAGGAAATAGGAATACTCAGAAAGACTGAAAAAAAAAATCACAAGATACCATGAAGAATTAATTAGGAAAAAGCATAGAGAGAAGGCTGTAACAAATAAGAGCGTATACAATTTCTCTCATGGCATCCACAGTCGATCTCTTGATACTTCTACTTTTCTCAAAGCCACCTTTTATTTTTATCATCCTTCAATTTCTTCCTCATCAAATATTTAGGTTTCTTATTCATTGCTTTATATAAAGTTAACAGTACATCTCCTGTATTCTGTCTTGTCTTTTTTTTTTTTCTCCCCTAAATGCTGCCTGAAATGGCAGGTCAGGGTATAGGGTGTCTGATGTTCTCTGAGTTACCAGGATTTCTGGGCTGTAAATAAATCATAAATGTACCACATCATTCATGAATTATTCATTTTCACTTGTGGTTTCTATAGAACACTATGTATCCAAAATAGAATCCAAAATACTGAAATCTTAGGTGGTTTAAGATTATTAAAATAGCTAGTTATTCAGCCTTGCAGAAAGATTTTCTAAAAGAGATCTATTTCTCTGTAAAAATGCTTACCAACGGGAGGAAGTACACTTACCAGTGCCACAGAGCTGATGCATTATGCCACAGAGAACACAAGTGGCTTAGAGATACAGAGTCCTGACGTCGTAAGGTCTATACCTCAATTTTTTTAAGTTGAAAATAGTGCTTTCCTATAATGTGTATCCTTTTCAGTCTTTGGGCTTGCAGCCCGATTCCATGAGTGTCTAAAAGGATATTTTCTCCTCTTCCACAAATGGAACACAGGCTGTTCCCAGCTTACTAAGTTCCAAAGCTTCATTCACAAGTTGTTTAGATGGGACAGATTAAACACATATTCCTAAAGAAACAAGATGAGTGGTTCTGTCCCCAGGTGAGCTCACAGCCTATTAACCCACAAAGTACCAGAAATATAGACCTGATGATAACCTAGAAAGTGATCAACAGATAGAAACAAACTTCTGTGGAAAACCATGTTTAGTATTTCAACTTGGGATAGGAAGAACAGATCCCTTGTCATTCCTTCTTTGTTCCTGCCTTCCTTAGCTGTTATGTCACACAGATCTGAGGCTGTTCCATCCCGGCCAAGACTGGGAAGAACGGAAAAACAGAAAGGAGAGGGTCAGTATACATGGGAGCACCCATGTGGAGGGTTGATTCGTAATTCTAGGGGTCTTCAAATTCAAAATTATGTTTCATGCATGTGTGTGCATATAAACACATATTTTCAAGCAAGATAGCCTATTTCTTTCATTCGATTCTTTAAAGGATCTCAGACCCTCAAACTCA
Organism: Rhinolophus hipposideros; assembly: GCF_964194185.1. Classification (NCBI taxonomy): domain Eukaryota; kingdom Metazoa; phylum Chordata; class Mammalia; order Chiroptera; family Rhinolophidae; genus Rhinolophus; species Rhinolophus hipposideros. Next base: position 71,175,113 of record NC_138055.1, read on the forward strand.
ACAAAAGAATGAAAAATCACCACTCTACCAGATATGAACAAAGAGTGGGATGAGCATTGCCAGCTCACCCCCTCAGCAGCATTCCTTCATCTTAGGCAACCTCCCAAGACATTTAGAATAAGTGAAAAGGTTCTCCTGCTCTGAGTGCTCCACTACTATCTGACTTTTAAATCAAAGTTCCTCTTCTTTCTGACGCCCTAGGAAACAAGGCCTCCTGTTCTGGAAGCAGTTCTTAGTAGTTCTTGCTGCCTTGTGTATTTAATCATGACAGCTGGGGCAAGAGGTTTCAAGGAAACCACAAGATATTTAACCTTGGCTTTCAGAGGTCCAGGCGTGATATCCAGGTTCCTATACCCCAGTCCAGGCTGAATGCTTCTACTTTATCCTCTGCTAGGCTTGTACTTTGGATACAATTCTACATGACTCAACATGTCACTTTCTTATTTGTTTATATAGTTGCTTTTTCCCCTATACTTTCAGAGGAGTGATTATTGTATCCCAGTATTTTGCATAATTCCTGACATTCAGTGTGTACTCACTAATGTTTGTTAACTAAATGAAGAAACACTGCCTGCTGCCTCCCAAAGAAGAGGCTTTTTACCGTGGTCAGACACACCTCGTACTTCAGCCTTCATAAGCTGAGACCCTGCAGGGCACAGGACACCAGAGCATCAAGACTGGGTGTGACAATCACTCTAATTTTATGGTCTGCTGCCCTAGCTCTAGGAAAAGGGAGATAAAAATAATATTAATGAAAGAAAGAGAGAGTGAGAAGCAGGGAGGGAAAAGAGAGGAAGACCAGGCCATAGACTTTCAGGACCAAACACACATCTATCTGTTGAGAGGCACTTTCTCTCTTTTCTCACAGCTAAGGTAGCACAGAAAACAATTACTGAAAATGATGGCTGGCCCATCAATGCTATTTTTGTAAGGAAGAATGTAGAGTGCGGAAGAGAGGCTAAGAACACGTATGAGGGTGTGTATGACAGAGAAGAGTGAGTGAGCTGGCCGTTAAGCAAGGCAGCTTGCAGGAGAACAACAGAAACTGAGTGTGTATAAGAGAAAAAGACAGAAATTGGAAGGAAAGGAAGGAAGGAAAGAAGGAAGGAAGGAGAAAAGACATAATTCAAATAGTACTACCTAGCATGAAAATAATTTTCTCATTATCAATAGAAGCGTTCAAAACAAAATAAAACAACAACCACTTCATAAAGGTTAAAAAGCAAACATGTCGGCTACCTTTGGGATGGGATGTGGCATACGTGGTAAGATATACCTGGTTCCCTGGAAATATCGCCCTTAGACTTTGACCAGTGGTGCTCGTGCCTCAGAGTGGCCTAGGATTTGGAGCATCTGGAGTTTCTTTATGTCTCTTTCTGGTGATTGGGACCAGCCTGCTAGCGATGCCATGTGGACAGGGTACAGCAAGCCTGCATCAGACTCATGCCTATGGGGATATCCTGGGGATGTTCTTGTCAGGCCTGATGCCAGAAGGGCAGCTTGGTGAGCAGACGTTTCTCTCATTATATAAGACTGGCCCACCAGAGTGAGGCTGACAAGCTAATTTGGGGAGGCTCCAATTTTTATATAGATGAGCCTCATACACACGTGGGGTAGCCTCCCCACTAATTCTGCACTTCCATGATCATGTTATTTGCAAGAAAGAAGGCAGAGGAAAGTTTACCTAACCAGCTGGGGAGGGAATTATTGAAATAAAGGAAATACATTTCCCAGAGGACACTGTAGGACTCTAGAAGTATATCTCCAGTTTGGGGCAAAAGAATTCTGTAGAGAGAAGTCTTGCAGAAAGAATATGTTAGTTGTGGAGTATATCTTAAATCAGTCTTGGCCAGAGTGCAACTGATTCAGAGACAGATTGAAATTTTTCCCTAAAAATGGAAACTTAAGGACTCTGCTTGACTCAATAAAACTATGATCTCAATGAGTAGGAAGTGGGAAGAGTAGAAGATAGAAGAAAATGAAAAAAGAGAAAGAATCAGGGACTAGTAGATCATGAAACATGATACTATTTCTGGAAAACCTTTTGTCAGGAAGGACTGGAAGTTGAAATTGGGAGCTTTGGTGGTTTTGATACAAGAAGATGACTGTCTCTGAGCCTGATAACCTCTCCAGTGTCTGGGCCAACAAGAAGAGCATAGCTTACAAGGATTCTCAAACTTGAGAGATGGATGACTGGTTGAAAATGTAAATTCCAGGGTCCTAATGCCTTGGTTCTAATTTGTAATCTTACCTGGGGCTCAGGCATCTGCATTTAAACATGCCCTCAAGCTGTTTCTGATACAGATGGTGCATGGGCTACACTCTGGGAAACACAAAGTCAGGATTCTTTTTCAATGATTAAAAGAAAAACATATTACAAATACAAACACAAGCACTCTCTCCAGGTCACAAGGTTAAATTCCAGGCCCCTGCAGAGCCTACCTTTGGGTTCCACCCACAACTTTCTACCCATCCCTCAACTTGAGGTCTCAAACTTTCTCCTTTTATGGGCTCTCCAAGCCCACAAGCTACTTGGATGGTAAGGAAGGCTCTGTCTGAATCTAAAGGCTGTTTTCTCTCATGCAAACGTTCTTCTACTACACTGTGTAACTGGTTTTTTCCATGGAGAGATAGCAAATAGGTAAATGTGATAGTCTTTTTTCTGTGTTCAGCAAGCAAGCAAGCAGTTGACTAACACTTGAGTCTAAGAAGAGCTTAATTTCTGCACATGTACTGCGACTTAAAATTTTTTTTCAAATACTTTCCCCAAGTAGTTGAAATGTAATTACTCACGCCAACATTTGTCATGTAATAAATTAAAGTGATCAAGAAGAGAGCTACTATAATTGATAATGAAAGACTATACAAGAGACTGCAGAACATACAAGCCGTCCCTTTCTAATCCTGAGAGGGTGGGGGACAGACAACCTGCTTAATTTCACCTGTGCTCAGAATGTGTTTATTAGAATTAAGTCCATTTTCTTTTTTTATCAAAAGTCATTTTCTTTAATTTTTATTTCTCACTTATATGCCCAAAGAAATGAATGGGTTTGAAGGTTATTTAATTCAACAGGCATTTGCTGCTGTCTTAGAATTTCAGCTGCAATTGAAAGCTGAGAACCATAGCTAAGGAGTACTACAAGTTCCAAAGGGAGAGAGATGTTGGACACATCTACTCAGCACTTAAGAGTGGCCAAATGTGATCATGTGACTCTCAGCCTGTCACCCACTGTCAGCTTGTCGAAGAGAAGGCTAGACATTTGGTAAAGCAAAGAGGCTATCTTTGAAGAGAGTTGTCAGTTAGGAGAGCAGGCTCTGGAATGCCCTTTGACCCCAAGCCAAGCAAAGGAAGCAGCCAGAGAACCTTTTGGAGCCAGGGGTGTGGTGTCTGCCACCAGGGGACAGGGACAGCTCACCTAGTCCCCAGCTAGATGCACACTGAGGTGCACCAGTTCTCCTACCACAGCCAGGAATCTACACGGGATCACGAGTTTGGGTATGTACATGATGAAGACAGAGGCTGCCCCTGGTGACCCCTGATGGCAGGTCAAGGAGAGCGGCCTGATCTTCTAAGTTTCAGTGGGGTTGTGGGGCAAGAGAGGCAAGGCTACATAACGTGCTCTGGGAGCCAAGTGAACATTAGGGAAAGAAGTTTGGCAAGGAGAAAGAGCTGCGTGGGTATTACCCAAAGAGTGCATTGGACAGAGTGGAAGTCTGGGTGTGGTCATGTCATTCAAAGAACCCACAAATTTTGTCACAAGAAAAACAAACCAGCCTTTGAGCTTTTTCAAAGAGAGAGAAGGCAGTTCCAGTCAAGTTGGCAGTGTAGGTAAATGCTATGTGTCATGCAGGGTCTCAGCTCCCGCTGAGAGAGAACACAGGATATGGTGAGGCCAAAAAGGAACACCCATGGAGCCATAGATAGGGGAGTCATACCACTGTATTCTCGCTGGCGGCCAGGCGAGACACACGAAGTAGGATCCTCACAATCCACAATCCGCCCTCTGCTTTTCTGCCTGCCAAACAACGAACCAACCAATGCAGTCATGGCAGTTATATCAGTGGCTAATTGGCCAATTGGTCACAGCTGACGACCATCCAATAATCACAGCTGATGGTCATTTACTACCCAAGCCAGCACCTTTCCATGTGAGGCCAAGAGCCTGGAAGCTGCACTCCTGGCTCTGTTCCATACTGTGCTCACCTTCTCTCATGACCACATCAACATTACAACTAACTACAAAACAAACATCATTGAAAATCACCTGAAATCTTGCTAAACCAAAGCTCCACAACTAATGACATACAGTAGAAGCCACCTCGCAACTGGTAGGAGGGGCAGAGACATGGAATGGGCTGGTCCCACACCTGCGTGTGACCATTAAAAATTAGGAGGAATACCTTGGCTGTGGAGGTCCCCCCTCAAGAAACAAGGGATCCCAGCACCACACCAAGCTCCGCAACCCAGGCTTCCAGTGCCAGGAAAACAAGTTCCTATAATTTCTGGTGATGACAACCAGTGGAGATTGTGGCTGAGTGAGATGGAGTCCCAGGTGCTCCTCTTAAAGGGCCCGCACATAGACTTGCTGCAAGATTGCTCACTTTGAGCTCCAGCGCTGGAGCAGCTTCTGAAGAGGTGACAGGGACATATGGGAATGGGGGTGGGGGAGGGAAGAAAACTGAGTTGTCTGGCTTCAGAATGAGGATAGAGGGGCAGCTTTCTCCTGGACATCGGAGCTGGCAGAAGCTCCTGTTGAGCCCTCCCCCTTCCTGGAGTGCAGACACAGCTGCCATATATGAGTCTCCATCAACATGGCTAACGCCGTTCATTCATGGCTAACCGTGCCCTGGTGATTCTGAGACCATACCACACCAAACTTTTAGGCACAGCCAAGCTGCTCCCAGGGGCTTTTTCATACAAACAACCTGCCTTGGCTCATGCTGCAGACTTTCCTAGAGTCTCTCAAATGTTCATGGAACTCAGACAAGCAGCATCTAACTTGAGGGTGTCCTGTACCTCTGGATGAGCAGCCCTAAGCCTGGGACTAGCGGTACCCAGCTTTGGTTTCTAGCCTGGCCTCTGGAGGCACTTCCAAGCACAGTGTGGGTTGCACTCATCCATGGGATTTCTTTGTGGCTCGTTCTGGATGGCCCTGAGCAGGGCATGGGCTCTGGCTGACTTGGCCTGCAACCACTGGCCCTGGAGCTGGCACATGAAGTGTCTAGTTTTAAAATGACCTGGAGCATCACCCAGCTGCCCAAAGGATGTCACCCAAGGATGACACATGCAAGGGGCAGATTAGGCAGGCCTCAGAGCCCTGCTGAGGCACATCTTTCCCTGTAAGGTCAGCCTCTGCACCACAACTCATCCACTGTAGTCACAGTCAATCCTCACAATCAATGAGCCTGAAGGTCAATCCTCTCATTGATGTGCAAACAAAAACCAAGGCCCAACTACAAGAGGAAGGCACACACGACCCACATAAGGGACATAACTGGCGTGCATGGCTCAGGTGACCAGGAAGACTGCGCCACTGAGCCCCACAGCACACCTACAATATAAGGCTACTCTTGTAAGACCTGGAGACATGCCTAATACATAGAAACAGACACAGGGAGGCAGCCAAAATAAGGAGACAAAGAAACGTCCCAAATAAAAGTACAGAACAAAACTCCAGAACAAGAACTAAACAAAATGCAGACAAGCAATCTACCAGATTCAGAGTTCCAAACATTGGTTATAAGGATGCTCAGTGATCTCAGAGAGAACTTAACAAACAGATAGGAAACAAAAATGGAGATAGAAAACATGAAAAAGAACCAGTCAGAAACAAAGACTACAATAATTGAAATGAAGAATACATTACAGGTAATCAACAGTAGGTTAGATAAAGCAGAGAATTGAGTCCACGGTTTAGAAGATAAGGTAGTAGGAAACACCCAATCAGAGGAGCAAAAAGAAAAAAGAATCCAAAAAAATTAGGACAGTTTATGGACCTCTGGGACAACATCAACCATACCAACATTCACACCATAAGGGTACCAGAAGGAGAAGAGAAAGAGCAAGGGATTGAAAGCCTATTTGAAGAAATAATGACAAAAAACTTCCCTAACCCAGTGAAGGAAATAGATATTCAAGCCCAGGAAGCACAGAGAATCCCAAACAAGATGAACCCATAGAGTCCAACAAGAGGTGTACAACAAAACAAATCATAATTAAAATGCCAAAGGATAAAGACAAAGAAAGAATCTTAAAAGCAGCAAGAGAGAAGCAGTTAGTTACCTACAAGGGAGCTCCCAAAAGACTGTCAGCTGATTTCTCAACAGAAAGTCTGGAGGCCAGAAGGGATTGGCGCAAAATATTTAACGTAATGAAAAGCAAAGATCTACAACCCAGCAAGGTTATCATTTAAAACTGAAGGACAAAGAGCTTCCCAGACAAAAAAAAGTTAAAGGATTTTATTATCACCAAACCAGTATTGTTAAGGAATCTTGGAGGGACAAAAGACAAAAGACAAAAAACAAACAAACAAAAAATGTTGTCTTCTTTAAGACAAAAGACAAACAAACAAAAAACAAGAATAAAAAATAATATGAATAATAAAATGGCAATAACTGCATATCTATCAACAATTTCTTTCAATGTACCATGTTTCTCCAAAAATAAGACCTAGCCGGACAATCAGCTCCAATTCATCTTTGGAGGAAAAATTAATATAAGACCCGTTCTTATTTTGCTATATATCAGATCGGGTCTTTAACATAACATAACATAACATAACATAACATAACATAACATAACATAACATAACATAACACTGGGTCTTATATTAATTTTTGCTCCGAAAGATGAATTAGAGCAGATTGTCTGGCTAAGTCTTATTTTCAGGGAAACACATTAAATCGATTAAATGGTCCAATCAAAAGATAGGGTGGCTGACTGGATAAGAAAATAAGACCCTTATACATGTTGCCTACAAGAGACTCACTTCAGATTGAAAGACACACACAGACTGAAAGCAAAAGGATTATATGGTAATAATACATAGGTATAGTGCCAGGTGGATACTGTTGAATAACTACGAGGTACACCTGAAACTAATACAATATTGTATTGTAATATTGTATATTAGCTATATTTTAATAAAAATCCTTACAAAATAAAAAAAAAAAGTACTTTCTAATAAAGAGAGAGAGAGGGAGAGCACTGAATGACCAGAAGAGATGTTCAAACACCGCTGGCTACATAATCACATTTTACCCCTTTTTCTATCATCTGTCTTCCTCTGCATCCCTTGCTCTGAATGTGGACGGGCCAATAGCCTCCTGGAAGACAGGAGAGGATGTGGAGTCAGAATAGACCACAGTCCTCTTCCTGAGCATAGGTAAGGAGGAGAAAGGGAAGAAGCTTTGAACTAGGTGAGAGAGCAAAAGTCTGGCATGAGATTGGTCTGGATTTCTTAATTACTGACAATAAGAGTGTTCTCATACTTGGACAGGTAAAGCCAAGGGATCTGCCTGAGATATTGTCTGAGAGCAGAGAAGGAAAAACCAACAGGATGTCTGACATTAGTGATGGAGGAAAAACAAAACAAAACATGTTTATTTCCTGATTTAGTCCTCCTGAGTCCATTTATTAAACCAGATGCCTTTATAATGTGCACTGGCAGGAAAGAATAGAAACAGGAATGAGGCTGTGCTGTCGCCAAATACCTTGGACAAGTGCAGCAGGGATCCTTATTGAGGTAGGAGCTTGTCATTGGTTCTCTGTGATTTTTCAGCCTCCCCAAGGCTAAGAAGATTGCTGTGCTCACAGGTGCTTTTTGCCTCAGGGAGGTTTGTGTTTCAGGGCAGAAAGTGTTTCAGGGAAAGAAAGAATCATGGAAGACAATCCCTCCTTCTATCTTTTGTGAAAGGTTTTATGACTTTTGTGAACATATTAGGTATACAGTAAAGAGAGGCAGAGAAAAAGGAGTATCTTTGAGGGATAACAGAGGAGAGAAATTTCCCTTAAATGAAAAGGGAATAAAATTCAGCTGTGTCTAAGGGTCGCTGGAGCCTGTCTTTTCTTCCAACAGCACCATAAACAGGACAGAGCTTAGAGCAGGTGTGTCCAAACTTTTTTCAACGTTTTTCACCAAGGGCCACATGCAGTAAAATACACAAACAGCCGGGCCACTCACTCAAGGTGAAGTACGTATTGCCTCACCTGGTTTATTTAAGTAAACTAAATATATTTTTGGAATTTGCTGAGGGCCAATTAAAAATGGATTGCGGGCTGCAGCTGGCCTGCGGGCCACAGTTGGCCTGCGGGCCACAGTTTGGACACCTCTGGCTTAAAGGGAAGAGAGGACCACGGAAATACAATATGTCCCAGCCACGGGGCTCCCTTCCAGGAACCGAGAAGGCCTGGACAATGAGATCAGACAATGGGCTAGAAACTAAAGGCTCATAGCCCTCATTGTATGGGCTCCATCTGAGTACAATGTAGCCTCTTTAAGTTCTCATTCATTCCTAGGGAAGACTGAATTCTCCAGTAATCTGGAGACATTCGGACTTGGAGTCAGATATAATATGGTTTTTGAATTGACATTTACTGACCATTTGAATTTGTAGTTGTAAAGTCATATCCACTGTGTGAGAAAAGAAATAACCAAACTGAAAGTGTCTTGATAAATGCCATAAGAAAGGTATATGGTAAGAGGCTCAAGGAAGAGGTCACCAGCAAATTATGGAGGAGATACGATTTGAGGGAGGTAAACCTTGCATGATACGTATGATTCCAAATCGTAGTAGGGCCAGAGGGATGAATGCAAGGCATTCCAGTGTCAGCAAATGCATGGAGACGGAAAAATCAGAGGGAAACGGTGTAGAGAAGCACTTTACTATAGTTATTCATAGAAGATGTGACATGGGGAAATCAGGGGTGAGAAATGAAATTGGGTGGGGCCTGAATGGGAGTGTGAAGATTTGTATTTATTTTGGCAGCAACCGGAAAACACTGACAATTTTTAAGCAATAATGTGACATAATCAGAGCTGAGCTTTAGAAAAAATTAAGAAGGAGGGAAGGAGAAAGTGATTGAGATGGATGGGAAACAGGAGGTTATTGCAGGAATCCGGGTGAGAGGTCATGGAGGGCATGACAGCAGTAGTAACCTTCGGTTGTAGGAAAGGCTGTGACAGACATTGAGGTGGTTGTCTCAGACCTGCGTGGGTGTGAGACGAGAGAGACTTCTAAGTGTCAAGTCAAGCCCAACTGACAGGAAATTTCATAATGCCATCACAGAGATGGGAAATAGAGGAAGAGGAGCTAGTTCGTAATTGACAAGTTCTAAACTTGAAGTTTAACCTGACATCTGGATTTACAAGTAGGTAGAGATATCAGGAGAGAGGAAGAGACTAAAGATGAAGAGTCAGCAGTGCCTTCACAGCAAAGTTGCCTATCTCCCTCAGGGGAAGTCTCAATGATTTGAGGACAGGAGGGGTTGGGCTGTGGCAACAGAAAACCAAAGTGCAGACTGGGGCAAAAATGTGGCTCAGTCCAGATACTGAACCTGAATAGTACTGGTTTTAAATTATTTTCTGGTTTACTTGGAATTCCCCATTTTCCCCAGTGCTCTCGTTAGCTCTGGGCCCCTATGTCTTTCCCAGCACCTTTCAGGCTTTCTGTCCCATGGACTTTTCTCAAAAAATGGATGAGAGCCAAATTCCTGAGTTTGACTTCCTGAGTTTGGAGAGGCTCTGCTACTTTTGACTTGGTGGACCTGGGGAACATTTTTTAACTTGGTCTGCTTCATTACCCACCTCCAAAATTATTTTTAATAAAAAAATGAAATTAGTATGGTTTTTTGGTGAAGAAATGAGATCATGCATAATAAACCACCCAATAGTGACTGGTAAATATTAAGCCTTCAACAAACATTATTCTCTTCCTTCTCTTCTGCTCAGCACTGGCGAATAGTAAGTGCTGGTAGAGATAAGAGACCCCCAGGGTAGCACCACTGAATTCCACCCAGAAGAAAGCACAGAGACCTACAGCCCTATTCAGCTCTACAGATGGCAATTCCATCCTGTACTTGCTCAGGCCAGACCTGGAAGTCCTAGCAGATCCCTCTTCACTCTCACATCCTACACACATCCCTTCGGCAAGCCCTTTTGGCTGCACCAAAAATGTGTCCAGCATCTGACAGCTTTGCAGCTCCTCCGCAATAGAGACACACCTGCCCACAAGTATCCCTGCCATGGCTTATTGCAGTAGCCTCCTAATTGCTCTCCCAGCCTCCACTCTGTCCCTCACACAGACTGTTTTCCACACAGAAGCTGGAATGATCCTTGTAAAAATATCAATCAGATCACATTCCTCTCCTGCTCAAAACTCTCCTGTGATATGCCATCTCACCGAGGACCAAATCCAAATGCTGGGCTGTGGTCGAAATGGGCACGAGTCAGCTCAGTTCTGGCCCCTCCCTGCCATGGTTTCGCCCCGTCTCCAGCCCCTCTGACCTCCTTGCCTGTCTGGACAGGCTGGCCCATCACTTTTGAATGTTCTTCCCTTTGAATGTTCTTCCTTAGATACTGCACAGCTCCCATCAAGCCTGAGATATTTCCCAAACTCTTTTTTTAAAAAGGAAGAAGAACGAGAGAATCTTCAAATCTTACTTCATCAGGGAAAGAGCCCTCTCTCTTAGACAGACAAGCAACCTCCCCCCACCCCTTTACTCTTTTCTATTATTGTGCTTCATGCATATTTTTTCCTTCCTAGCATTTACCATCATCTGCATTCTATGTTTGCTCATTGAGTTGTTTTTTAAATCTCTTTCCACTAGATCATAAGCTGCGTGAATAGAAAGTTTCATTCCCCTCACCCACCTCCACACACACCGCTGTATTCCCAGTGCCTAGGTGGGCATGGTGCCTCGTTCCTTTTTAAGCAAGAAAAATATACGTGAAGACCCCCCACCCCCCGGAAAAGCCCTTCCAGGAATGCTGTCACCCTAGTTTTTCCTCAGGCACGTTGGTTCCTTTCCACCGTGCAGGATTTACTTAGTGTCTTCTCAGAACACTGAAGTGGTTTGAACCTGCTCACAGCTCGAGTCTCTGTCACAGTACAGGTAGCCCCCTCTTTTAGAAAGTTCATTGTACACCACTTTGCTTTTACACATGACCTACATTAGTAACTGTTTTTGCTAACAGAAAGAAATCCAAAGCGGTTACTTTCACAAAAAAGGGATGATGTGAAAATGACATTCAGCGTTTGTCTTGCAATGAGCAGTGAGTACCCTGAACAGGGCACGGGACCCCACCCAGCTCCATCTCTGGGAACTACACTCAGCATCAAGCCGCTGTTTCTTCCAACTGTGTGAGCACCGGTGATTTATCTAGATTTATTTTGTGAATCCGTTAGCAAGATGTGTCCTAAGGTATTGCAAAGGCCCAAGAGAGCTCATAAGGGTGTTAACGCTTAGCCTAAAACTGGACATAATTACATGGATTTGGTATGATTTGGTAGGTTATTTGGGGGCCTGGGAATGCTCAACATTTTTTTCATTTAAGTTAATGGTAACTGCCTTTTCACTTTTCAACATTTCTTCTTGCAAAAGTTTTCATAGGAATATTCTACTTTTGGATAGTGGGGGAAACCTATATCTGTTTCTTTCATTACAGTCCTTTATGATTGGTAATTTTCTGTTTCATTGATCTGCTTACTCTTTCGTGTCTGTCTTCCCACTGGAATGTGAGTCCCACGAAGGATGGAGCTGGTCGGCTTCCCTCAGGCCGCGCGGCTCTGACCGAGTGGCATGCACAGTGGAGGCTCCTAAACTGCTGTTGGACCACTGGGTGAATGAGAGCATGAGGATGACGTTGGAAGGGGAAACTGCTGTTGCAAGCAGACAAAAGAAAATCTGGCTGTAGATGCTTCCAGCTTTTTAGGAGGTGGCATACTCCTAAATTAAGGAAGAATAGACTTTTCTACTGCTCCCTTCCAACTTAGACACTGGTGTGCTGAAGAGTTTGGTCTCATTTAAGGAAAGATCAAATTTCTAGCTTCTACGGGTGCTCTGTGCTACTAACAGGCAGATATCCTGGGAGAATGGCCTTTTGTTTAGAAGAGAGCCGTAATGAGGTGAAGGATTTACCAAGAGAGGCTTTCATGAGTTCAGAGCAGTGAACTGGAGAATAAAACTGTTCTAACATTAAAATGAGCAGTGTATTAGTTTGCTAGGGCTGTCATAACATAGTAAAACAGACCGGGGTGGCTTAAACAGTAGAAATTTATCTTCTCACAGTTCTGGAGGTTAGGAGTCCAAGATCAAGGTGTTAGCGGTGTCTATTTCTTCTGAGGCCTCTCTCCTTGGCTTGTAGCTTGCTGCCTTCTTCCGCTCTCATCCCATGGTCTTTCCTTAATGGGTGTCTGTATCCTAATCACCTCTTCTTATAAGGACCATTAATATTGAATTAAGGCCCACGTTAATGAACTCATTTTCACTTAATTACCCCTTTAAGACTATCTTCGGTGTGACAGACTTATTTCACTTAGCATCGTGTCCTCCAGGTTCATCCACATGAACCTGGGTTTGGTTTTGCACATTGTAGGATGCCCTTCTTTTTCAAGGCTGAATAATTCCACTGTATATATATACCACATTTGCTTTATTTATTCATCCGTCAGGGGACAGTTAGATTGTGTCTATATCTTGGCTGTTGTGAATAGTGCTGCAATGAACACGAGAGTGCAGGTATCTCTTTGAGATTCTGATACCAATTTTTTTGGATACATCCCCAGAAGTGGGATTGCTGGGTCCTATGGTAGGTTTATGTCTAATTTTTTTTAGGAAACTCCATACTATTTTCCACAACAAATACACCATTTTCCATTTGCACCAACAACATACAAGGGTGTTAATTTCTTCATATCCTCACCAACACTTGTCTTTTGTCTTTATTTTTGACAGTAGTCACCCTAACAGGTATGAGATGATATCTCATTATGATTCTACTTATATGAAGTATCTAAAATACACTCATACAAGCAGAAAGTAGAATGGTGGTTACCAGGGCCTGGGGGAGGCGGGAAATGGGACGTGTCTGCCATACTGGGTACAAAGTTTCAGTTACACAAGATGAGTAAGCTGTGAAGATCTGCTGTACAACACAGTGCCTATAATTAACAACACTGTGATGTACACGGAAAACTTTGTAAAGAGGGTAGATTTCAAGTTACATATTCTTAGCCCCCCTGTCACCCTCCCCCCACCACACACACAAACGGAGGGAGCAGGAGGAAACTTTGGGAGGAGATGTATAGTTTATTTCCTTAATTGATGGTTTCATGTCTGTTTGTATATGTTCAAACCAATCACATTTTTTTATATACGTACAGTTTTAGTTTTTGTATGTCAATAACACCTCGATAAAACTGTTAAAAAACCAAAGATCTTATCTTCAAATACAGTCACATTTTGAGCTACTTGGATGTTATAACTTCATATGAAGTTATGAATTTTGGGGAGGGACACAATTCAGCCCACAGTAAAGAGGGATCACAAAGAGGTTGGGAAGTTTAGGATAAGAGATGGATGAGTGAACATGGAGGCCCCATCCCAGGGTGGGAGGCCAGGGATCCTGTGGAGGGAGACACAGTGTGGTGGAGGCTGCCAGGTGTCTTCCTTTCTTCCAGAGTAATAGCGCTTAGCTGGGCAGATGGTCACCTCACTAGAGGGTGCATTTCCTAGTCCCCCCGTGGCTAGGTGTGGTCCTGGACTGTGCAATGTGCAGGAAAGGGATACATGGGATGTCTGCTCACTTGCTTAGAAAACATGTGCTCGCCTTGCTTTCCCACTCTGTGTTATCTGTGAATGCGAGCATGAGCTTGTCTGCAGCCCAGCTATGACCGTGCAGTCCAGGACCAGGTCCTAGGGGAAGGCAGGGAAATGAATGGAAAGAATTTGGGTCCCTGCATGACCATGTGGAGTCATCCCATCCACCCGACTACACCCCTCAAGACCGGTATGTGAGAATGAAACCAATTTCTGCATTGTTAGTCTCTGTATTTGGGAGACTCTTTTTTATGTTAGTTACCCTAACTAACATAGATAGAAAGATATCTCCTAATGTCTCATGATTAGTGTATTTTTCAAGAGGTTTTAAGAAGAGGCATGTTTTATTTTAAATTACCTACTATGCTGCTTGGCAGTATAAAACTATTGATTGTTTCAAATTTCATTTAATATCTACTACATGTGAACTTCTTGCATTGGCGAAAAAACATGTGCTGGTTTTTCCTTGTAAGATGACAATGGATGAAGGGAAGTGGAATTTGAGGTGGGTTGAGAGTTTAATGGGACCAGGTAATCTGAGCAAGAAGTGAGCACAGCAATGGAAGCAGCTTGGGCTTGCAGAAATCTTGGGGAAGTCACTGAACTCTCCACAGGTTGTATGAGAGGGACCCAGCCATTTTTATTTAAACATGAAATATATAAACAATTACATAGAGGACTTAGGAACACCAAGATGAGAGCCAACATGTGCTTAGGATGTACATGAATAAAGAGATGGATGAAAGAATGAACCTAGTATTGTACTATTGGGTACAATGCCAACTTTGGTATTTAAACCCAAGAGGGAGGGCTGTCTTAGACTAAGAGGAAAGCAAAATAAATGGAGCACACCTGTATGACTCCTCTCAGTCTTCTGACCCTCAGTCTAGAATTTTAATGGGTGCTCCTTCACCTGGGCCTGTACTGAACCTTCATTGAGCTTTGCCTTTGCAATTATTGATGCTTAGCTTTTGCCTCCACCTCTCTCACAACTATGAGGAGGGATACTGTCTAAGAGGCTGATCTTCCACCTGCTTGTTCCATTTGTGAGGTGTTCAATGTGCTTTACTTGACCTTTTTTTTCTCCCAGTAAGGAGTAATCAATCCACTGTGAGCTCTGAGGAGCAATCCCACCAGACCATGGGAGTCTCGATACTCTGCAGAACCCAAAGTGTGCATCATGCTTCTTGAGACAAAAAGTCAGCATGAAATATCCAAATGTAAATACTGTGTGTCCAGGAGGCAGATGGGGGCCAGATCACAGGGGTGCTAGTGTAAAGTATTTTCTTCATGATTTCCAGGCTTTCCTAATTTGGGCTACAAGTCCATATTCAGATATTCTGTTTTGTCTGATTTTGAAATCTTAAACTTATTTCCCTCTGGCTTATTTGTAGCCAAATTTTAATGGCTATTGTGTTGTCACAATGCCCATGAAGTGGATTTGGGGACTGTATGAAAATAGAAGAATACTTTTAGTTTGGCAGCAATCCATAGTGTCATATTTGGCAGGAAGTTTCTCAAATTCAGTTATTCAGATCTCACTTCTATTTTAGCTAGTCCGTAGAACCTGTGTAGAGGATCAGATTGTGCTGATAAAATTCTTGGCAGAATCCCTGGAGAAAGAACC
Source organism: Rhinolophus hipposideros (assembly GCF_964194185.1). Lineage (NCBI taxonomy): Eukaryota > Metazoa > Chordata > Mammalia > Chiroptera > Rhinolophidae > Rhinolophus > Rhinolophus hipposideros. The sequence continues at coordinate 71,190,559 of NC_138055.1, forward strand.
CGTTCAAGACTATCTGATTCTACAGGGGTCTGTGTCTTTCATTGTCCTTGACTATTTTGCAAGTCTGGGGAAACTGAAGTTAACTGTGGAAGGCTGATGGTGATGCAACGAATTCCCATTCTTAGAAATACAAATGAATTTTGTCCACTGAAAATGCATCAGTTTCCATTCTGTGGAAGAGGCCAGTTTTGCAATGGTCAGCAAATATAGTACAGAATTCCTGATTGCTTATAAATGTATTTCTTCTTTGGATTCTCTTTTGAATCAGTTTTTACTTCTTGCTGGTTCTGTCATTAAATAGTGAGTGAAATAAAAAATCTTTTACACATTCATTTTATATTTGTATGAAATTACATTTTGGCAAGGGGCGAGGGGAGAACCCTGAGATTCTGACTGAGAATTCACCCCGAAGAGATTGATTGGATGAATTACTTAAAAGGGCAAGATAATGTTTACCCTCATTCCTAGACATAGAGGCTCTAAATTTGGGTGCATTTCAGTATAGAGTTATGAAAAACATTATATGTTTGCGCAGCTAAATTTGAGGACTGCTATGATTCTCTATTTTTCATCCTACATTTTAACTCGTTCATTTATATAACAACAACAACAACAAAAATGGTAATAACAGATGTTGTGCTGGCCTTAGAGAAACGAAATGGAAAAATAAAGCCTGTTGGATCTCTCTCTCTCCCTCCCTTCAGCACTTATCTCCTCACCTGTTCCCATGTTAATTTCATTCTCCCATGCTGCCTCCTCCACAAGGTTTGACCTACTGGCTGCTAGCATTTCAGCATCTCTTACTCATATCCTCTGTGGAAAAAAACAAGAGAACCATTAGCATAACTCTTTTTTCAAAACTGTCAGCATGAGGAGCATTCTAACTTGGGAAGGAGGGTGGAATTTTTTACAGGGCTTTAGCAGGCAGGGTCAGCTGAAGTTCAGATAGTTTTGAGAAAATTTGTTCAAAGATGGTTCTCAGGAAAGGGAGGACTAATTCTGACTAATTAGCAGCCATTGTGTGGACAATTTGGATTTACCAAGAGGAGTGGGAGAATGTGAGGGGCTGAGGTCATGTGCAAATGGGGGTACAAGGACACGGAGGGCCACAGTGGCAACTTTTCAGTCCTCAGGCCATAGAGACCCTCTCCCCACATTCAGCTGGCTAAATCCTAGAAAAGGATTTTCATTGATTTGAGTTGGAACATGTGCCTGTCCCTGGACCACTCACTGTGGTCCAGGAACAGGATCAAGGACAAAGAGGCCTCTCTCTATGCGTCCCAAAGGCTAGAGCAGGGGGAGGGGCAGCTCGTGAAAGGAGTGAGTAGCCTAGACCTGACCGCTGAGGGTATCACAGTGAGCAGGGTGATATCTTCAGCCCTTCTCTCCTTCTGTGTCCTTGAAACTCTTCTTTTCCTCCTTCCAGGTGAAGGTCTCAACTTTGCCTTTAGGGGACAAGTCTTAGCGGAGAGCCACTCAGAGAACTTTTTGTCTAATGAATGTGAAGAGGTGAAAGCTTCTTCTGGAAGCAGCCCCCAACTAGAACTGCTGAAAGGCTGTACACAGCCCTCACGCCCAGAGTTCTTCTTCTGAAATCCTGAGTACTTTCTAAATGATCACCATGGTCATTTAGGGAAGAAAAACAAGTTTGATTTTCACAAAAAACTCAACACTGGCTGTGCTCTGTGCCTCTTCATTCTTTTCTCTCTTGTTTTTGACAACAGACCCCCTTTCAAACATCCAGTACCCATTAGCCCTTCTTTCCTATAAAAATGAGACAGACCTATCCTATGAAAATAGTTACTGGTGAAAAAGAAAAATTAAGATTCAGGGGAAGAAAATAATTGTCCTTATCATTTGTATTTTGCTAGAAGAGCAAGTTGCCTACGTATCACGTACTCTACAGTCAAAATCCCCGGAATTTGAATCCTGACTTCCCACTTACTTGCTCCGTAACCTTTGGCAAATACTTAGCCTCAATACATCCCAGTTTTCTTATTTGAGAAATACAGATAACACCTACCTCAAAATTTACTTTCCCAAGTTAGAATGCTCCTCATGCTCAAAAAGATTATCGGTGTAAAGAACACACCATTGTATCTGAAATATATTAAAATCCAATAATTATCATTTTTTGTGATGGAGATGATAATGATAATTATGAAGGTACTAAACCCTGCTCTTCAATATGTCCCCCACAGACACACCCTGAAATTCTAGTACAATTTCAGGATTAGAAGGAAACTCACAGAGGACATTAGCCAGTGGGCAAGCCTCCCTGAAGAGATCTCAATTGCTCCAGGGCCAAGAAGGAGGAGAACCAGGTGGGAATTTGTGGGGGAGCAGAGTAAACCTCTGCCCTGCAGAAGAAAGTAAGTGTGCCAGGGACAAAGGAATCCTCATTTTAGAGAGTTGGGTCCAGACTCACTCTTTGTTATTTAGTGTGTGTGTGTGTGTATGTGTGTGTGTGTGTGTGTGTGTGTGTGTGTGTGTCTGGATCTGTGTATGTTCACGGGATGTGATGATTAAACGGAATGTGACATGAAGACATTATTAACATTGACATTGATCAGCACTGATCAGCTAATTACAGATCAGCATCTGTAATTAGCAATGTAGAAAGGGGAAATGAAATTTGGCTTAGCCGTGAAAAAGTAATACTAATTACAGTCATTTATATGAGCCCCCTACCATTATGCTTAATTGCCATGCAGCACAATCATGACCATGTGTATCATTAAATATGGGCCCCGCTAACTTTCATGTAAGTTGTCTTGATTAGAGTCATCATCTCTGCTTCACTCAGACACCTGCTCAGAGACACGTTGCTTAAAGTCTCTCCTACTTCAGCAGCTATCAAGAGCAACCAGAGTCCCTGAAATTCCAGAGCTGACTGCCAGGTTGTACTGATTAATCCAGTTTGCGCAATAGTCGTCTCAATCATATCCCAATGCAGAGGAACGCACAAAGGTTCTGAGGGCTTCCCCTTCTTTTCCACCAGAAGGTCTTCAGAGAGCCCAGGGAACTCACCTGCCATCGCTGAGGGGACAACACACAGCGAAGGGGAGAGAGAGAGAGAACAAGAGATAGTGACAGAGACATACAGAGAGGATGGAGAAAGACATGCGACCAAGAGACAAGGAGAGAGTCAGAAAGAGACAGATTCAGAGAAGCAGACAGAGGTGGAGACAGAGAGTCAAGTAGGCAGAGAGACCATATAAAAAGTTGGGTGGAGACTCAGACATGGAGGGTTGGTTCAGTAAGAAGAGTGCATTCAGAGGCCTTCCCGGTGCTGGTTGTTTGTCTATGATACTTCATGAGACAAAAATATTTCCCACAAGCAGAACCAGACAATTATAGGGTCCCACATTGTCTTGGATGGTGAGGAAACAGGAAGGGGGGGGTAGAAAGAAAAGGGGAGGTAGGGAGAAGAGAGGGAGATAGAGTAACAGAGAGACTAGGAAAGACAGACATGGAGGTATCAGCGAAAGGTAAGAGGGGCTGGAGGGGGTTAATGAGTCTGCTGGACGCTAGGTCAGTACCCATCTGCTTAAAGGCTGTGGAGATAGAGAAATGGGGGACACATTCAGGTCTTCCTTTTGTTGTGATAATAGTTCCAAGTCCTAATGATCATTTATTGGGCACCTAACATGTACCCAGAATCAGACTAAGTGCTTTTACCCATATTGACTCATCAGTCCTCAAAATGACACTACCTGGCAGATATTATCATGATGCCCATATTATGGAAAAGGCACGTAACTTGACCAAAGTCAGCCAGGTAGTAAGAATCGAACCTGCCATCTGGCTCCAGATCCTGTGTTCCCAACCACAGCATATCACCAGCAAAGCCACTTATGTCATAAATAATGGTTAAGGAATCCGCAGTTTAAAAGCATTCTTTGTGTGTGTGTGTGTTTTAATTTTCTTTATGGAAAAATGATGAAAGTATATATAGGGAGAAATACTTAACTATAATAAACTGGCCCCATAGGGCCCTGCCTTGAAAGAAAAGAGCATTCTTGCTTAATTATAATTTATTTCTAATTAATTTAATATGTAAGTCAGTCGACATTCCCAGAATAAAACATTTTCATTTCCATAAAGACTTCAATACCTTACCAGCTTAACAAGAGAAGCAGGGGTAGAGTTGTAGAGTTGTGGTCGACAGAGAACGAGAAGCCTTGAGGAGTTTGGTTACTTCATGACTTCACACAGTGAGTTGGACAGATTCCAGTGTCCCCCCTCTGTGGGCCCCACTTGCTACAGTGAGTCTGATTCTGTTGCTTTTCTGTGCAGAGAGAGACCTTAAAGGGATTGGAATTTGGCTCCTCAGTGACTCCAATTTCCCTTGTGGAAACTTGTGCAAAATATCTTCATCCGCTTTCTAATCTGTTAATAAATAATGATAATTTTTAAAATAAATCATGTGGTTATCATCCTTGGAGATTAATTGGGTAATTAATTTTAGCTAAGTGCTTCTGAAGTGTAAAGTGCTTCATACGTCTTAAGGATTTATGCTCCTGTGTTCTCCGTAGGCCTGTAGGGCAGACATTCCCTGCGAAATGAGAAGCTGGTTTGAATAACCCTGATCAGCGCTGACTCTCGCTAGATTACACCAACCCTCCTCAGAGAACTCACTGGGAAGGCGGATGATTGTCAGGATCATATCTACTCCCCAGACTGAAACTCTAAGCACTGAACTGAAAAGCTAAAGGGACTGGCTAGAAAGAATTCAGCCTCCTAGTTGCTCAATGGTAGGTCATCCATGTACTGTATGAATTTTTCAGTATGGGGAGTCGTTTTTTGGGGGGGTGCTGCAAAGGGCTTCATATGTCCATGGTGCCCTCGCCAACCCAAGGATATTGGTGCCACTGAAGCTGGTGCTTCCTTTTTAGAGTTGCTGACTTTTGAACATATTGACAACTATTAAAAAGGCAGCACAGGCTGTGATTAAAAACATAAACTTTGGAGTCACACAGCCTGGGTTTGAATCTGACATGACTGTTCACTAGCTACACGTTCAGCACTTTAACCACTACTTCTATGCAGATAACTTATATTTATAAGTTGAATTTATTGTATAAAAATGACTATGCTAGAACCTTTAAAGAACTTGGTGACTAGAGTGCCAAGAACCTGTAGATATTACCTTATATAGCAAACACACATACACACACACACACACACACACACACACACACACACACTACCACCACCACCACCACCACCACCACCACCAATAACAACAAAAATACCCAACAACAAAACCCAAAAAAACTTATATGGCAAATGAAGTGGTTGTGTTAAGGGCTTCTCGAGTGTTATTCCAGGAGTATCCATGTGGGTTCTAAATCCAAAGACAAGTGTCCTTATGAGAATGAGGCAGAGGGAGGTTTGACAAATAGAAGAGGAGGACGTGATGTGACCACAGAGGCAGAGTGGAGTAACGTGGCCAAGAACGAGGGAACTCCCGGGGCCTCCAGAAGCTGGAAGAGGCAAGAGACAGATTCTCCCCTACAGTCTTTGGAGGGATCACAGCGCTACGGACACCTTAACTTCAGACATCTGGCTTCCAGAACTGTGAGGGAATAAATTCCTGCTGTTTTAAGCCACCCAGTTTGTGGTAATTTGTTACATCAGCCACAGGAGACTAATACAGTGGCTACTTAGATTCGGGGAGTAAGTAACAGGGTGGGCCTGAGACAGTTGCCGGTTTCTGGTTTAGGAGATTGGGGTTGAGGGTGGTACCCTTCACCAAGACTGACAACAGACGTGCAGGTCTAAGGAAGACGTTGGCGAGTTCCGGTTGGACATGCTGACTGTTGGAACAGACCTTCTTCCCTGGGGCACCTCCACGTTTTACTGTGTATGCCAAGGACGCAAGGCCCTGACTGCTCTCTACCTGGGCCATTTCTCAGGCTCAGTTTTGCAGTGAGTAATCCTGAGGGACTCCTTGCAAGACAAGGAGCAGGCTTGCTCATCGCTTGTAATAAAGCAGCAGGTTCCTAAAGCTCAGTGTCCCTTTCCTGTCACACAATCCAGTGTGTGTACAGACATGTCATCTGGCCCTCCATTGCACTCTTGCAGGACTTGGGGTGCTGAGGCTCATGCTGTCTGCTGTGCTGATTAAGGACCTTTGTCTCTGAACCAAGAGTCTCTTTTCTTTTGCCTGCATCCATAAAACAGTGATAGGCTAACTCACGGGCTCAGAAGTGGAGTGAAATCAACCTCACCTGCACCCCGAGTTGAAGGTCTATGTATGGGTCCTTCTGGAAACACCAAATAGAGAGTTAAACAAAGTAGTCTGCAGGTCACCAGAGACATTTGGGATAGAGATAACAGATTTGGAAATTGTCAGTTGAGAACTCATAGTCAAAGCTATGAATTTGAATCATGTTAGCCAGGAAAATTTTATGAAGTAGGAAGGAAGGGAAAGGGAGGGGAAGGGAGGGAAGGGGAGTGGAAGGGATGGGAGGAAACCCGAGAAACATTGATATTTGTGGGGGAAGGAGGAGAATGCAGAGTAGACAAAAATGGTGCAAATATTTTCCTACTTAGTCTTTGTATCTCAGTAATCTTTCACTTACTATCTTCGACTCCTTCCTCTGCCATCTTCTCCTGCATCTAATTGGTTTTTCATTTCAGTTAATCTTTGAATCACACTTTGTCCCACATCCATCCTTTCTTTGCATTCCTAGCTGACATGTGAGCTCCACATCTATTGCATAAATTCTTTGCAATAGCCTCCTAATTGGTCTCTTTTCTTTCTGTTATTCCAAAACAATCCATCCTACACAGTCCTGCCAGATTAATTTTCTTAAAATGTCACTTGGATTGACTCATTCTCCCTGGTTAGAAAGAGTCCACAGTTCCCTAGTATGTCTGAGATTCCTATTCTTTCTGTGCCCGGTGATCCTGATTTTTATCACGGAACAGGAATTGGCATCAGAAGGAATAAATTTTTTTTTTTTTTAAAGCTAGAAGGAATAAAATTTAATTTTGAAGAGAGAACCAGCAAAAGGATGGATGGGGGAGAAAAATGAAAAGGACACACTTAGGTTGTAAGGAAGAGTCATGTTTGTGGGGTATTGGATGGGTCTCATTTCAGGCTAAGCAAGCTATAACCTACAGACCAAATTCAGCCTCCCCCCGTGATTGTAAATAAAGTTTTATTGGAACACAGCCACAGCCATCCTTTGCATATTGTCTAGGGCTGCTTTTGTGCTACAACTTCAGAGTTCAGTAGTTGCAGCAGAGACTATGCGGCCTGCGAATGCCTAAGATATTTATTTACTCTCTGTCCCTTTACAGAAAATGTTTGCCAATCTCTGGTCTAGTTACAGCTGCAATATGTGAGGTATTTGACCTCTTCAGAATGTAGAAAAGGATATTTTAAGAAGTGATACTAAGGATTACCAATTGGGTGAGTCCCTGCAGACAGCCTCTGAAAGGTTCCAGTAAAGCTATGAATTACTTTTAGTGCTAGACAGTTTCTCTGAATATGTCTTCTCAGAGACGGCGCCACAAGGCAATCCCAATTAAGTGCCCTTTGTGTATTGATCCTTCTGCATCTATGTTTACACTGCTGATCTCTCTTCTGAAATTTCTCTTCACATTTCCATGTCTACTTTTTTCCTTTAAATTCCTTCCTTCAAATTCCAACTAAAGTCCCGCCGTCTCTGAGAAGCTTTCCCTGTCCTGTACTGAACAGAGTAGTTTACCTCGCATGCTAATAGCTGCATTTAATCAGAACTCCCCCCATTCGGATCTCATTTACTGCTATGTGTTTTGGGTCAATCTTTTTGTGGTGTGGAGCTCTCTTCCTGTAGATCACAACCTTATGGAAGCCAAGGACTGTGTCTTCTGTATCTTTTTATCCCCCAAAGTCCCTGGCAAAGGGACTTGAAGAAAATTGTGTTTGATAAATCTGCTTGTAAATAGAGAAATCATGAGAAATACTAGAAAACAGATTTTCCAACTTCCAAGCCATACAGAAATGCTATGCACAAAGATTGTCACACATTAACATCTGGGTCAGTTTTTAAGCAACTGGATTTATTGTGTAAAGTTCCAAACCTGATAATGAGACAGTGAGGGTGGCTGGGCTCTGATATGTGCCACCTTGTTGATTGCTAGGCTTGATTTGCTGTCTCTTAGCTCTTTAACCCCTCCTGAGTGTTGCCTCCTACAGCCTCCTGCTCAACAAGGGGTCTTAGACAGGAGGACAGTTCTGTGGTCACATGTGCAGTAGCCTTCCATCAGGGTGATCTGTGATCATGGTGAAAATGTGGGCTAATGTCCTAAGTTTCTGTTTTAGGACACATGTCTCCTGTAGGTGTTCCATATATTTCTTTTTTATTTTTAAACATTTTTTACTGAACAATAACATACGTACATAAAAGTATACTTATCATAAATGTACAGCACAGTGAAAATCACAAATGGAACACACCTGTGTAACCAGCTCTCAGATCAAGAAACATTATCCATACCAAGAAACCCGTATCACGCTCTTTCAGTGGCTGGCTTCCCCAAAAGGTGAAGTCCAGTGCTGCAGTGAACACAGTGTTATTCTCAAATTTTTAATTCACGAAACCTTAACAGCATCAGTGTCTTGCCTAAGGATAATGTTGCAGGCACTATATCAGCTTCTGAGCCAAGAAAACCTGTTTTGCTTCATATCTGTTATTGGTTTGTAACAAAATAATAGTCTCTTAAATTCCATTGTTAAGTATCATTGTGGATCTTAGAACTGTATTCATACGGCAACATTTTTTTCAGAATAAAAATAGAGCAACCAAAAAAAGCCATCATGTACATTAAGTAACTTGATTCATTATCTCTGAAAAAAGTGAAAAATTTCCCCATTCATGCTTCACATACTTATGAAAACATCTTACTTTTAATGACAAAACTACTGTATTTAGTTTACTTTGATGTGCGTTTATTCCTTTTACACACACGCACCCCCTCACTCTCACTGACTGCAGAGTTTTAACTACAGCCCCACTAGTGGCATTAAACTTCATTTTGACCGTCTTCTGTTGATATGCAGGAATTAATACTGTTTGGAAGAAACCCAAAACCCATATTATAGGAAAAGTCACCATGTTATGATAACTCTCCATAAGCGTGCCTGCAGAAAAGGTTTACTGAGGTATAATTTACATATAGTAAAATTCGCCCTCTTTACAGTTCTTTGTGTTCCAACACTCTTGTAACCTCTACCACAATCAAGATACAGAATAGTCCATCATCCCCAAAAGCTCCTTCACGGCCCTTTGTAGTCAACTCCAACCCCCCGCTCTACTCCCTGGCCAACAGCAATCTCCTAAAAGAGGGTAAAATGGAGTTTCCCCTTCTTTGTCAGACAGAAAAGCAGAGCAGAGGCCGGTTCCTTGCTGCCTCTCGTACTATGACCTGCAGCGCTTCTCCTGCCTCCGCCACAGTGGCCTAGTCCAGTACCATGTTCTCTCCATGCTTCCACCCCCACCACCCCTGAGTCTTACCCCTCTTTCCTAGAACGCTCTTCTCTTCTCTCTGCACCTAGTCCACTCCTACTCATGTTTGAGATCTCAGGTCAACATTATTTTCTCAGAGAAACCTTTCCCGACTAGTTCTAATCCTTCTACGTTGCATTGTGCATGTGCGAAGCAGTGGTTTTGCATTGGTTTATGTATTATCTGGTTAATGTCTATCTTCCCATTACACTGGGAACTTCATGAGGGCAGAACTCTGCTGAGTTTTCTCATGATCGTATGCTGAGCGTACAGCACAGTAGTAGGTACTCAATAAAGACTAAGTAGATGAATATGTACTTTGAAGCCAGCACTGTTCTATATGTTAACCTTTGGTTCTTTCCAGGGTGCAGTAAAATCAATATTATTATTTCTGTTTTACAAATGTGATGACCTTAAACCATGTATTTTTTTTGCCATTCCTCCCTCCACCAAAGGGTGGAGCCTAATTCCCCTTCCATTGAATGTAAGCTGACTCAGTGACTCACTTCTTATGAATAAAAGAATACGACAGAACAGACAGTATCATAAAGGCGTTGTGCTTTCTTCTCGCTCTCTCCGGGGGAAGCCACCTGCCTTGCCCTGCACACGCCTCAGCAGCCCTATGGAGAAGCCCAAGTGGAGAGCAATTGAGTCCTCTTGCCAACAGCCAGCCATGTGAGTGAGGGAAGTGGGTTAATCTGTCAAGTCTTCAGATGATTGTGGCCCTGACCAACATCCTGACTGTAACCTTATGAAAGTCTCTGAGCCAGAACCACCCAGCTAAACCACTCCGATTTCTGACTCACAAAAACCCTATGACAGAATAAACGTCTGCTGTTTTGAGCTACTAAGTCTGAGGATACTTTGTGCAATAGACAACGAAAAGAACTGATAAGGAAAGTAAAGCAGTTTAAGTAAGTTGTTCAATGTCACACAGCTAGTAAATGGCAGATCCAGGATCCAAACACAGGTCTGTGTAGCTCTAAAACCCATGTCTCTGTACCGTGCCATGCTACCTCCTAAATTTGCTTGGTATGGGATAGAGGTCCAAGACGGCGGATTAGGTAAATGCCAAGCCTACTGCATGCCAGGATCACACCAAAATTACAAATAAATTACAGCACACTCAACCTCAATAATCATCTGAAGACTAGCTGAACAGAAGCCCTATATCTAAGCATATAAAGAGGCCACATTGAGACTGGTAGGAGGGGTGAGACATGAAGCAGGCTGACCCCAGGCCCATGGATGGTGTTTGAATGCAGGGAGGGACAGCTCGGTGGCAGAGGTCCCCCATGAAGAGGGAGGGGTCTCAGCCCCACTCTGGGCTCCCCAGCCCAGGGGTCCTGTGCCAGGAAGAGGAATTCCCACGGCATCTGGCAGTGAAAATCAGCGAGGACTCTGTCAGCCAGTCTCCGTGGGGTGGAAGGCGGCTGGAAACGCAGACACCTTGCAAACACTCACCTGGTCTCTGGTGGAGGGTCAGCAGCTCAGGAGGCCCATTGATATGCGGGGAAGGTCAGAGTAGGAGCTGGAGGAACAGGAGCCATTGCTGTCCCTGTGTGGAGCCTGACACACCTGTGGCCTATAGGAGGGCGCCATCTTTTCAGGGTTAAGCCCGCCCCCAAAGGGTCAGGTCTGGGACCACATTGGTCTGGTGGAATCCGCATGTGCGCACTGCCTTGGTGATGCCCTGGGTCTCGGCCCCCCACACAGCTGGTGCTACATCACCCAGGACACTCTTGGCCGCTGGGCTGCTGGCCCCACCCCACAGGCTGCTGAAGCCTTTTAGCCACAGCTGTGGGCCCTCGGCGGCCCAGGAAACGTTTGCTAGTGGGCAGTAACCCAAGAACTGCAACACAGCATTTGCTGGGCAGGTCTCAGGAACATGTGGGCCTGAGACGGTCTGTGGCTGGCAGCAGTGCTCTAGCGGGGTGGTCGTGGGCCCAGCACAGTTGCAGGAGTTGACACTGCAATGACTTTATAGAAACCACTGACCACACCCCTTAGCTCCCTGGAACCCCTACCCACTCACTTAGGGCTGCATTGCCAGGGGCTCTCTGGGCTCCTGGGTGACCATCCCCACTTCACAAGCCGTGGAGGCCTTTTACAGCAGTGGACAGCAAGTGACAGCCCGGGGAGATTTTGGTGGACAGTGACCCAAAACCTTTGCCGTAGCCACTCTCAGGCAGCTCTCAGGGATTTGCAAACCCGAGGCAAGCCGTGGCTGGTTGCGGTCTTCCAAGGGCATTTCACGAAGTGATCACAGGCCAGGCACTGCCCCCAGGCGAGCTATGGCTGGCTCTGGTGTCCTCAGGGCGCTGTGCGAAGTGGTCACAGGGGGGCACAGGCATAAGAACTGAATGTGCATTAACTTTTGTGAAAACCACCTGCCATGTTATGAGACTCCCTGGGACTCTGCCCTGCCCAGCTAGTGCTTTATCGCCAGGGACACGCAACACTGGGTCAACCAGCCCAGACTGCACACCAAAAGTGGCTCGTTCAACGGCTGGGCCTTATGGAGAGTTGGTGGGTGGCAATAGGCCTAGGGGTCCCTGGGCTTTTTGCTGAGCTGCCTCAGGCCCACGACTGGTGGCAGCCAGCCTCGGTTCACAGGAAGGCCACCCTACATGCCTCCAGGTCCAGCACAGGCAACAGCCAACCATATATCCCTCTGTGGCTCCTACCAGGTAGCTGCGGGCTGGTCACAGCAAGGCTGAAAGTGGCCTGCACAGGACCCCCTCCCAAGAGACACCAGAAACAACACACCCAGAGGCTTGCTTCCTACCACACCAGTCGTGCCTGGTTAGCCCCACAGGTGGCACATCAAAAGGGAGTAGTCTCAACAGGCACCAGAGCCCACGGGTGCGAATCCTCCTCTGAGGGGTCAGCCCCCACACAGCAGCTCACACACTGTGGGTATAGCCAATCCTCAGTCAGTCAGCCTGGGAGTCAATTCCACCCAGATGTGTCAAAAGCAATCAAGGCTCAACTACAATAGAACACACACAACACACTCAAGGGACACTCCTGGAACACATGCAGATTAGGGAGGCTGCACCTGATATTAAAGCAGGTATACCTGAATGAAGTGAGGAAGTGAGCCATATGATAGGAGGGGAACAGTGTTCTAAGCAGAGAGAACAGCAAATGGAAAGCTCAGAGGCTAGGATGAACTTGTGTGTGTTCAAGGAGCAGAAAGACTATCTATTTTTGTACTCATTAGTGCTGTTTGTCAAATGTTCTGGTTGTCTCTCCTTCCAGGCATAAAGTAGGATTGAACTTCCTAGTTCTTCTTTGGATGGGTAGGCCATGTGATTAGCTCTGGACAGTGAGTCCTGAGCAGAAATGACATAGACCATTTATGGAGTGAGCCAAAGAAAAGCCCTGTAGAGCTCCTTTGTTCTCTATGGCAAACAATGGGGAAACAGAGTCACCAGCTGATCCCTAATTGACACGAATGTGGCAGGAAATAAATTTGTGTCCCAAGCCTCTGAGATTTGGAGGTGTAACCTCAGTATGGCGTAATTTGTCCTGACTGATACAGTCACTGTAACTGGTGGGGAGAAGGCTAGAGGAAAGGTGAAAGAAGATCTAAGGGACGAGCAGGGGACAGATCATGCAGAGCCTTGTATACAATAATAGATTTGGATTTCATTCTGTGGGAAGGAAAAACCTTTGGGGGACTTTAAACAAGGAGAATGGCATGATTTGCATATAAAAAGAACCATTCAGTCATGTCCAGGAAAGTCCTTTTTCATGGGAAATACATATTGATGTATTTAAAGTATGTCTTCAACTTCCTTTCAAGTGGTTCATAAAATGTATGTGTGTGTGTACAAGCACAACGGGGTAAAATTGTAATTGTGGGTGAAAGGTATATAGGTGTTCATTGTCTTCTTTTTCAATTTTTTTTGTGGGTTTAAAATTTTTTTAAATAAAAAATTGGGAAATCACGTTAGAGAATTACAGAGTAAGTCAGAAGCAAAGAAGACCATCAGGAGGCTGCTGTGAAGTATGGTTTAGGCTGGAGTGGTCATGGTGAGAAATGGGTGGATTTGAAATCTATTTTGTATGTGGAGCCAGCAAGATTTGCTGAGACAGCAGCTGCGGGATGTGAAACAGAGAGAGGAGTCAAGGTGTCTCGTCCGTTTCTGTCCTGAGCTAGTGGAGCTAGGTGATGCTGTTAACTGACATGGGGCAGGGGAAGCACTAGGTTTATGGGATGGCAGACAATTCCATTTTGGACACGCTGACGGTGAGCATCCAAGAGGAGACTGGGCTGGCAGTTGGATAAATGAGTTGGGAGTTCAGAGCAGAGGTTGACTAGAGATACAAAATGTGGAATTATCAGCATGTAACGGCACATGGGAAGTGGACAGAATCCCCTAGGAAGCCAATGCAGGTGGGGAAGAGGGCCAGGACTGAGCGCTGGGGAACTGGAGCATGGACACCCTGGGAGGACGACCATGAACTTAGATTTCTCCTGTTCTGACACCACGATCACTGGGCAATCACCTGATTACTATTTGACTTCCCACCCACACAGTAAGTATTGGTCAGATGAACTTGGAACATTCTAATTCCTGGGACTGTTCTCATTGTAAATAAATTGATCATATCACTTTGGAGTCAGCCCCTGAGACAGGTCTGTTCTCAATGTGCTGACAAAATCTGATGGTGAGTCTGCATGAGAGGGAGCCAAGTTCAGGACCATGGAAATTTCCTAAGAAAATGAATGCCACACTGCTTGCTGGCATTCTTCCTTAGCTCACAGTGGCCTGCTAAACAAAAATGTTTCCAGAACTGGTGAGAAAACCCCAAACTAGGTACAGCTAAGAGAATATTCCCTTTTTTGGTTTTATCCCATTCTTTTGTCAGTTTTACTGATTTGTCACTGTGTCTCTCAAACTTTTTCTTCCATGTTGATCTTGCATTTTTTAAATATCAGGATCCTTATTACTTTATTACTATTTGGGGAGTAATCTCTGTGTTTGCTGTATTTTTAAATTTTTATTTCATTTTTGGATAGCATTCAAACAGTTCACTTTCCCACCTCTGCCATATGCGTGTTTCCCCCCAAATCACTGTCCTCACCCATTTTAGTTTGTGTATCCATCTAGAGTTTAGGTTATCAATCTCTTGCTATTACAAACTTGCAATGAATAACAATATATATGATTTATGAGCTGTAGTTTTTGTGTTCTCTGCTGTGCTGTGATGGAAAAGATATATTCTATTCCTCTGAGAGGGGATGAGTAATTTCTGATAAAAGTTCAGCTCAAATTGCATTCCTCTTCCCCTTCTTTTAGTCTGAAACCTGGATACCACGGCGTTTCCAGTATAACATGACTAAATAGCTCCCCCTACCTAAGCAGTTCAGGGATGTTCAACTATTGCCTATTGTTTTGGGATAAAAATGGCTTGTACTGGCCCAATAAGAAAAAAAGGTTTATAAACGGTATTGGAGAATATGTGTTTATGGAGGGGAACTGACACATAACTTCAGAGACCAATAATAAAACACTCAGCTAAGTAGTTCATGCATATTTGTCCTCTTTTCCCTCCCATGGGTGTAGCAGGTTGTATTTCCCAGAGAGCTACCTCAATGTATCTCATCCCATATGGTCTTCTTATAACATGACACTGACACTCTTCCCATTGAGTGCTGGGGCCTGTGTTCCTCCCCTTGAACTTCAGCTGACCTTAGTGATTGCCGCAGCCAATGGACTATAGTGGACGTCCCAGCTAAGTCCAGGCAACTCTCAGAACCATGAGAAGTATTAACAGTGATTCCAACCTAGTAAGTCTTAAGGTTAGTCACTGTGCATCAACAGAAAACAGGAACATGGTCTTGACTTTTAATCAATCGTCTTTACATTTTCTTTGGTCTTGATTCTTTAATTTTACTATAACTTTGTCTTTTCTTATTGCATGTCACCTCGAATCCTTTGTTGAGGATGGTTTAAGTACAATGTAATTGTACTTGGTTTAAGTACAATGGTTTAAGTACATTGTACGTTAAGTACAAGTACATATGTAACTTAAGTACATAAATACATTGTACATTGATGGTTTAAGGACAATGTAATTACACATTAAAAAGTGCTCTTCTAGCTAACCCAGTGGTGTAAACCCCCTGGAGTTCTGTAAATGGTAAGGTTAACCCATGAAAGCAAGACTGACCACCATTTTTGAGGGATTTTCCTAATTAAAAGAAAGATTGCTTTGTGTACACCTGTCTACATTTTCTGCTTCTCCCCCAAAACAGATCCTTGTCCATGAAAGTTTGATAGAAATAATTATGACCTCATCTATGAGGACCAAATGACTCATTCGACAAGCAGTTCCTCAACAAACATTTATTGGCTACAGTTGTGTGCCAGGTATTAGACCGGGTGCCAAACACACAGACTCAGTCCCAGCTTACAAAGGGACTCTGGAACCGGTGATAACTGATAGCTACAAAACACCTACAATGTGCAAGTCACTTGGCATGTCCGCAAAAGTCTTCAAATTGCCTTTAGTGATGGAGGGGTATTTAAAAAAACAACAACAAAAATAAAGCAAGACTATCAAATGACCCGACAGGCAATTAAAAAAAAGTAAATGGAAAAAATTATACAGCAATTTTACAGTAGGTTGATGTATCTATGAATTCATATTAGAAGTAGAGGTAATTTATTTTCTCCATAGTCACAGAAATTAATGTTATCATATGGCATAAACCTTACAAAAATGAAATTATCTGTGGGTAGATGCAAAGTACTATTTGCATTTATAAACCTTTAAAATAAAATACAAACATTTTGAACTTCACATTAGAAATAAGTCATCAATTATTTGTTACTATTGAATTCTGGCTATGTACCAAATACAAGAAAAAAACAGCAAATACATGAATTATTTTTACAAGCTCTTAGGGGCCAAGAGAAAATTGAAGTATGAATTTCATATCCTTTTTGGAATTAACTTTTAACTACAGAAATGAAAATAAGTTCACAATGCACCAAATCATATTTTTGGTAACATATCTTCAATAGAATATGGATGCTGAGAATCCCTACACGTTTTTCCACATGAAATGGAAATAAGGGTCATATAAAGTAAAAACCAATTTTATTTATATGCTTTTTGAGGGGAAAAAATTGAGTTTTTACTCATTGCTTTAGAAATGATGAGTAGGGGAAATAAATTATTTTAAATGAAGCAAATAATGTTTTGTATTACAGACAATTAATAGGATGGGATTTCCAGACCCCATCCAAATCTGAGATTAAATGATTCTATGAACTAAATACAGAAAGGTAAGGGAGTAAAGATGAAGAGAGTGAAAGGATACAGAAAAGTAAAAAGAAGGAGCTTTAAAGAAACACCGTACCACAAACACACACAGAAGTGAGACACAGGGACATTGAGGGGGACGAACACACTTAGTCAGATCTTGGCTTCCCTCATCGGGAAGGCTTCCTCCTCAGAACTGTTCCATAACACAGTCTAATACTTGTGTCTCAACGTCTGCTGGCCTCTTGTGTACTTCTTCTGATGACTTTTTAAATTAGGCTGCTTTCCTAACTACATTGAATGGACCTGAGAATCAGCAGTCACGTAACTGCTTTCCTTTATGTCTTGAGTTGGAGTGTAACTTAGGTTAATAAAAATATCCCAATTTTATAGTTCCTCTTCTGAATCTAGATCATAAGTTTCCTGAGGTTGTCTCTTAATATTGATTACCAAATCAATGGTTAGAATTTTTGTCAAACACTGAAGAACTGAAGTTAGTAACTGGTACTTACCAGATACTGATTCCAAACCTGTCTGACTGCTTACCATGGGTTGATTGGTTTGCAGTGAATGAAGAGCTCTTATATATATTTGTGGAAAGCTGTGAATTCCTTTCTTTGACTTATACAGGATTTTGGGAATGCCTAAAAGGGCATTAGCTATTATCATACCAACCATGGCTGCTTCTGACTGCTCGCATTTTTTGGCATAGATGAGAAGATAGTAATGTAACAAAATCTCAAAATTACCACCCACTGGCAAAACACAACCTGCTGGTATAGATGAGAAACAGTAATTCTGGGAAGTACCCATCTCCAGTGACTTATATCTCACTGGTAACGTATACCTGTTTCCAGCAATTTTTGTGGCCTGTAAATTTTCATAAGAAATTTCTATTCTAGAGTTTTCTCTTGTTGAATTGGTAGAATTACTCTCAATGAATGGATCATGGTCATCAATTTTCCTGGTTTTGTTTGGAGATAAACATCTTAGTGTTTCGTCTGTCTGGTATGTATCTGTTGGTGTCACTTTTGGTGTTGAACATGGACCATGTGTTTCTAATTCTACACTTGGAACTACCACATTTGAATATACTTTTACATATGTTTGAATTTTTTCCAGTTCATCTTTGTTCTTTACAACAGTGCCCTGATATGGCCTTTGTATTGAGCCATCAACAATTTCTGGTAACTGACTACTTTCTGTTGTATTCTTATAAATAGGACTAGATGTAAAATTTTGGTCACTAACTTGTGTCATATAATTTAGATCAAGGTCTTTAAATACCTGCCGAAGCATTTTAAATGCTCCATGTAAAGCATCCTCATGTTGTTTAACAAGACCCTGCACTGGTCCACAAAGAACTAAACAGTGTGGTATAAACGGACACGTGCTAATCAAGCCAAGATGAACATACCTTTTAGATCTAAGGATAAGGGGCTCACAAAATTTCACCAAAGCAGTGCTCGAGCTGTCACACTGTGAGGAGGCCTGTGGTAGCACAAAGGGAGAAAGACCAGTGATCCTCTGAATAAGAGAAATTTCATCGGATGATAAACACTCGACCACGGATATGCTATTCAGTCCCGCATAATAAACAACTAAGTCTGGTTGTTTCACACTAGATAGGAGCAATTTTACATCCTGACTCTGTAAATGTTTCATTATTGCTTTTGTCCTTTCCATAATCCAAAACTGAGATGTCTGGAACTGTGCCTCTGAATTTAGAATAAACTCTGTCCCAGAAGTTGAGAAGAGAGGCTGAACAGTTTCTGTTACTAGCACTATTCTTATGTCACCATCTGCTGGACAGTACACAGAAAAGTCTCTGTGAAGCACAAGCCCGGCAATGATCCTGGAATCTGAAACCGGAAGGCCAGTGACACCAACATTCAACTCTACAAAACAGTCATCCACCAACTCGAGGACTTCTTCAAACTCACTCTCACAAGGCATGCACTTGAAAAAGAAGTCACACATCAACTGTGAAATACAGTTGTGAGCATTTCTTCCCACTCTTCCACAAAAGTATGCCCCTACCAGCAACTCTAAAGAGCTCCTACACAACGTCCTCCCTTTAGTGGAGGAAGAAAAGATGGACAGAAAGTGTCTCCTCACGTATCGGTCCATGACGTAGTCTAACATTTGTGTCTGAAATGTTAGAAGAGCTTGGGAAATAAATTTCCACTGACAACAAGTTTTCCAATGTCTTCCGTGGGTGTGAATATTTTTGGAAATGAAGGCATCTTTTTCTGTGTGCGTGACAGCATTAAGTCCTCTGAGCACATGGCAAAGAACGATGATAAACGTCTTAGCACCATCTCCCGTTTTTCTTAGATGACTGGAAACACAGGACACCATCATCCTAGACAAAAAAGAAAGCAAGCGACTCAGGTTTTCAGTGGACTGCCTTCCTACAGGCCCACCAAGTTGACACCACGTTTTCACAGCTGTGAGCATAACCTGAGAACACTGTCCCTTTGAGATGTCCCTAGTTGTAGCTTTCCCGTTCCCAAGTTACTTGGTTCTGTTCCCAGATTCTAGGGTTGGGTGGGTAGGGCAGCAGCGTTCTTGGGGGTTGGTTAAGATGTCACGTCCGGGACGTTCCCCTGGGCAGCGCTCTAACCCTGAGCGAACACTGGTCTCACCCAAGGTCAGTTTTCCCAGGAGCATAGCCTCAGGGACAGTAAATTCAGAGATGGCCTGGGGTGCCCGCCTACAGCATGCCCTAATGGCTGGAGTGCGGGACCGAGTACCTGGCTAAGGGATGCTCTAAGTGTAGCGCCTCCAGGAGGCGGCCTCCGTCCCGGCTGAGCAGCACCTCCCCGGTGGGCTTCGTACACAGAACCTGACGACCCTCGGGCCCCACACAGCAGCTCACGATGGTTTCCAGCACCTCCGCGACCTGTAACGCCGCCTTCACAGAGCCGGCAGCAGCCATAGCTCTCCGGGTTCGGGCCCTTCTCACAGCAGGACGGCCTGAAGGAGCGGGGCGGGGCACGGCCGGAAGCGGAAAAGGCGGGGAGGCCGGAAATCCGGGCGGCGCGGCTTCTTGGTTGGGCGAGGGGGCCGTCCTTCTGCCCCCAGCTGGAAGCCCCGCTATTTCGGCAGTTGGGGCCAGCGCGGTCCACTAGCTCTGAAGATAGAAGACGGGTCAGGACTTTCCGGGAATTGTCGGTGGAGCGCACACCGCAAGCCCTTCCCCACGTCCCTCGGTGAATGCATTCCCCTGCAGCAGCTGCCGCCAAATCCCTCCGTCTCCCCGACAGCTGCTCCCCGAAGTCGGCACGCTGGCGGGGCCCGCGTGAAGGAGGAGTCGGCGGCGTGCTTTCCCCAAGGGGGCTTTGCCACACTGCCTGGGCTCAGTTGGCACTGGGAAGCCGCAGCCACCATAGTTTATTCTTTAGCAGACGTGATAGAGGTGGCTTAGCCGCGCTTTAAAAACAGTGGCCTACCATTGGATACAACAGCCGAAAAAAGAACATAACTGTTTTAAATACACTCTTGTAAGGATGAAATGGTTAAGAGTGTGGGCTTTCGATTCAGACTTGCATTTGCTCTGCCACTTATCTGTGACATTCAGCAAGTAGCCTCTTTTATCTTTTTTTAAAAATGGAGATAATAGATATGTAAATGAAAAATCTAATAAATCTTTGGGAAGGGTGGGGATGTTTATAAAGCGCTTTATCTGCATGGCGCCAAGCATATACTAGGCACTCGACAGTCAAATATTTACAGCTCACCCACCAAATTACTGTGACATTTCACCACTGCATGGGCCCACTGGCTCTACAAGAAAGGGCAATTTTGTAAGGCGCAGAAGAGTCGAATAGCGTAACATAACACATGGCATAATAGCATAATTTCTTAAGAGTGTGATCAATATTATTAAAATTATTTATCTTGCAGATGTTTCATTGAGATCGAACAGTGAAGGGCTGTTTTCCTTACCCCTTATTCCTATGCACAGGGCAGGAGAAACTTGTAAACCCTCCCTCTCCTCCCCCCAATTATTAATAAGACAGAACAAACGATTAGCCAGAAGCAATTGGACCCTGAGGAGAGAGCAAGAAAGGGAGGGGAGGAGGATGGAGGAAAACCGGAAGAATAATTGGTTGGAACTCAACTGATGCTGACTCAGTATAAACTAATAGGTGATTTGAGGGGGAAAAAACTTTCATATGGGTTTTGTGTATATGCTTAATAGTAAGGTTTTTATTTTTTTTTTCTGGTTCTACGCACCACAAAGGGATTACATTACTCAATATAGATTCGAGCGGCGGATTATTACAAACATTTAAAAGTGAAGTGCTGGGATCAGAGTTCTATTTAAGTGGAAAGAGAACGGACATTGAAGTCAGACATAGAGTCAAACTTGGGCTCACTATCACTCTTACCATGAAGCTTTTGAAATCATTTAACTTCTCTGAGACTCAGATTCTTTATCTATAAAATCGGGCTAACTTCCACTTATTTTAAGGTTATTATGAGTACTCAAGAAGAATGAATATAAAGCACCAAGTAAAGCATACATTAGGGATTCTGTTAATCCCTTCCAAGTCCTGTACCACCCATCACAACTACCCCCACACAAAATTTAATTTAAAAATTAGGACTAAGTAATTTAGTCACCACATGTTATATTCAAAGCCATTTGGTCACAATTTGTTCTTTTTTTAAATTTTTATTTAGAATGCCTACTTGTAGAAGTTAGCATAATTTTACAGATTTTTAGAAAAACTATTATTTTGTCTGCAAACATGTATAATAGGTTAGGAATAATAGATTAGAAATGTAATACATTATAAAACAGCAGCCTATGACTATCTGTACATTTACAATGCACCTTAAGGAAAAGAATCTGACAGTGTGCTGTACTTAACACTGCAGATAACATACTTTTATTCTATTACACAAAACTGACCAGTGGTAGTATTTGAACTTAAAAATGGCCATCAAGCAGGTTATTTATCTTAGATGTATATTTAGGCATGCTAAAAAAATGGAAAATTTTTCAATTGAAATTCTGTGGCTCATCAGTTCAAATATTTCGTGGCATTTTTCTTTAAATAAATTTCAATATTGTAATACTAAAGTAATTTTACATGATAAATGCAGAAAAGAATTTTTCTAAATATTTTAGAAGGTATATTCACATTCATTTTGTCATGGGTTTCTTGTGGCTCTTCTAAATATGTTAATCATATTAAGGAGACACTGGTCCTATATAATTTTAACAGTCCATCTTCAATTAAAAACTAACAAACAGTATGTTAACAGTAACATAAAGTAAATATACTAAATTCACACTATAGGTAAACAAAATGAAACTACATTACATAATAGTGGCAGGTTATACATTTTTAAGCATCTCTTTTTCCATATAGTCAAATAAGATAGAAGTCGAAATGCAAAGTTAGTGATTTGTGTTGGGTGCCCCCCCATTGGTTCAAATCAGGAAGTTTGGTATAAATGCTAATTTTAATATTTTATTTCTGTGTATTTAACATAATTCAAAATAATCTGCAGTATCACATATGGCTCATCAATAATGCCATCATCACCTTATGTCAAATAACCCCCCCCAAATATAGTCATTGCTCACTAGAAATGCTAAACATGGGAAAAAATGGAATTTTATACATTTGTTTTACTTAAATATGTGACTAAGATATTCTTTAAAAAGTTAAAACTGCCTTTAACAGAATTTTGTATGTATATGGCACAAGTTGACACCCAAAACAGTGTGAATTCCATCAAAAAGGCACTATTTACAATACTCAGAGTAATCTGACAAATCTACTTCAACGATGTGATAAAGAATATATTTGAAATAAGTAAACAGACAAACCCTTGTAAAAGTACAGCATCACCAACTTAAATATACTTAACTATATAAAAGGAAATAAGGTGACACAGAGAAATGACCCTTTTATGACAAGTCTATAAACACTTTGAATCATATAATAGTTCTGTAACACAAAATGACAAAAAGTATTATCTTAAAGGCACAAAAGCGTGAATACTAAATGAGGGCTGTATTTAACAAGGCCAACTTTTTCAATGGAATGGTGACAAAGATTACACTGTACCTTTACAAGTGGTACAAAAAAGTGCTGATATGGAATACAAGTAAAATATCTATTGCTGAAACTAATTTCACATGCCCTATTTATTGTCTTTTCCTGGGTCAGCTACATCTCACTCAATGGTGAACAACTGAAGGCATAGCACATTTAACAACTAAAATAGAAATGCACATTTCAATAACTCTTACCTAAATTTTCCTGAGAAAAAAATAAATTTGATCAAATGAAAAAACAGGTCATACGGTTCTAGGTTAAATCCTAGAAACCATTATGAGGTTCTCAGACAACTGGAAACTGTAAATCACAATTTTTATGAATCCATGTGTGAAGGGAAGATTAATCTCAGGTAGAGATCATTCAAAGTCAATTACATATATGGCTAAATACAAAGTTAACTGTGAGTTTTAAAGGATTCACATAGTAAGCCTGGTATAAGCAGTGATCTAAAACTAAGCCACCAGTTCCTGAGTGTTTTCAGTTTGCAGAAAGGAACTCACACAACTAAAAGCATAATAAGACTACTAGATTAATGCTTTTAGAATACAAGAAACAGTGATGAGTAACCCTGCTCTTTCTCATGAAATAGTTTTTGACTCCTTGGGTAGGAAGAACCCATAACGTCTGCCCTAAAAAGAAAATTTAAAAAATAAAGAAAATAACTACCTTTCCAGTCTTAGAAGGTACTCGTAGAAATAAAACACTATTTAGAGCAAATGAAAATAACCCACAAGTGGGTTAGACTAAAGCCCCAAAGGGGGGATACCAACAAGAAATTTTAAGTTTTCAGGGATTAATGATGAAATGACTTTCGTGATCAGCCAATCAAGTTATATATAATATAAATACTAATTTCAACCATAAAAAGATCAAATTGTACAATATTTACAAAATATATATCAGTGAATAGGCAGTTGAGCATAACATTGGAAACGAAAAGTGAGTACAAAAATTGTATTGACAAGTATGAAATACAAATGAAAAACCCCCACTTGTTCCAGGGTAGTCATATTATACCTATACTTATACTGGGTATAGGTATATCTTATTTATATTTTAATCAATTAAAAAAATGTTTTCACATGTACATATGGAATATAGCATTATTTTGCCAAAAAAACAAACAAACATGGGAAATGGCTCTTCATAAAACCTAAGGATACTTAAGATAGCTACATTGGTTAGGCAGGAAAAAAGCTGGCTCTTTTTATCATTTTGAATTTTCATAATTTAGCAACCATTCTTTAGTTTTACATTTATCATGATATTAAACAGTTGATTATTATTTTACTAGTGTCTAACAGTCTCTTCTCAGTCAAAGTCAAATGTAGCCAGAGCAATTATTTTGACCTACATTTTCATTAATAACCATTTTAAAACTATACTTTCAAGGATTCTAAGATATATCTTAGAATAACATGTTCCTAACCTTAACTTACATTTGCAAAAATTGCTTTGAGGACTATAAATATTATGTAAAAACATGAAGTAAAAATATTAAAATAAAATAAAAATTAGGAAAAAGTTTGCCTGAGCCTGAACAAAAGGAAATCTTGAATTGTGGTTTCTGCCACAGAATGAACCAAGGAGGATAATAAAAAATTAAACTTCAAAACCTGATGCTCTTCTTAGATGCTCAACTTATTGCACATTTTAAAGAAACCAATTTTAATGTACACATAAATGCCACCACACAACGCGTCTTTTCTTATCGCCTCTCATATTTGGCTTTTGAAGTAAAATATTAGTTATAATTTCTTCTATTCTACTTACTCACTGAACAACTAGGGTCTAAATGAAAGTCAAAATAAGTTTTTCATAATGAAAAAAACGAGTTATCAGCATTTCATATGCCCTATAAACATCTCTAGAACTTGGCCTGTATTATTGGACCAACTGAATTAAAAAACAAAAATAAGAAAAAAGGACAGCAACTAATTTTGATCACATTTTTTTAAGCAAGTGCTTAAGGTGGTATTATATAGGTATGATAAGATATAATCAATAGATCCAAGTAGCTGCATACCATTTTTTATGTTGATATACACATACGTGCATTTGTACCTGTATCTATAAATATTAAATTCTAGGCGTTAAAAAAATCTTGTGTAAACTTTTAAAAAAGCAATTTGCCACCTTGTATCTCTCAACATATCAATTTTAACCACACTTTGTCTTGCTGTTTCTAAGAAGACAATTGAGCTAGGTGCTTTGGAAATGATCTTTTTTTCTTAACAGTACAGTGTATTGAACTATTTATGATATGTCTATTATTCCATCATTTCCCATTTTGTAATTCCTTATTAATAAGTTTTGTGCCTGTTTTATGAAGAAAACAGATTATTATACATGTATTTATAATATTGATAGCTTTTTTGTTATGAATGTTAGTGCTGTACCTCAGAACATACTATAGAATACAAAGACTACTGTCAGATATACATAAGATACAACAGTGTATACATGTGGATTTATTATACTCACATGTAGACACATTCTCACAAAAGCTAGAAATGTTCTGGCACTTAACACATAGTTCACTTTAATAACCAAACAGAATAGCTCTTGTTTCAGGTTAAGGATAAAAGGTATGAAAGGTCAACACTTCCACATTTAAATCTAAGATTTTGTTTCTGAAATATTGTATGTATTAATAAAGACCAAACCAATTTGAACTTTGGTCCCAGGCCAAATTTGATCATTGCAGTTCACTGATTCAACTGTGAAGAACTTCTATTTAAAAATGAAGTTTATTACGACTTGTAGCAAGATCAGGAGGAAAATGATGAAGTAGTCTTTTTGTTGCAGAAAATCCGTGGCAGGTGTGCTTGAAACTAAATGATTTCGAAGAGCCATAATATTTCTATAAAAATAAGCAACAATAAATTTTATAATTATTTGTCAAAAATGTTAGCACAGAACCCATATTTGATATATGGTCACAGAGCACTTAATTACATTAACAAGTACTTACCAGGATTATGCTATGTGGAGCCATTATTAGGTCCTGTCTAAATCTATATTCCACATTGTACCAAATATATAAATTAATGATGCATCAAACATAGTTATTAAGTTTGATAATATAGAAATATATCACCTTCTCTGTTATCACAGTGGTTTTAAAACAAAATTTTTGCTTCTTACCGTGTTTCCCTAAAAATAAGACCTAACCAGAAAATAAACCCTAGCATGATTTTTCAGGATGACATTCCTTGAACATAAGCCCTACTGTGTCTTTTGGAGCAAAAATTAATACAAGATCTGGTTTTCTTTTTGGGGAAACACGGCAGTTGGCCCACTAAGATTCCTTTATCTTTACGTTAGGGTGGAATTGGAGAAAAATCCTAACCTACCCAGGAAAAAAATAATACAACAGATTTTATGACATTCCTAACTTGAAGAATGCTCTATAGGCATTTCGTGTGCTAATAAAAATGTTAATTTAGTCTGGAAATGAGCTTAAATTATCCTCAAGCCACCCTAAATGTTTTTGGCTAAGAAGAGCTCATCAGTGAAGACAGTTCTTTTTTCTGACTTCTTCTAGTAAAGTGTCTTACAGAGAAAGAAAAGGAGGAAAAACTAACAAGTAGGCCCATTAATTCATAAATATAATTAAATTAGGAAACAAGCACTTTATATAAAAGTAATGATACTGAGATGCAGAAGACACACTCCCCGCTCTAAAGGAGCTCATGGGCCAATGGATGGTAAACACAACAACAACTCTAGTGTAGTCAGCACTCAAACAAAAGGAGTATGTATAGGGAGCTGAACCAGAGAAGTGGAGGGATTATTAACGCTACCGGGCAGGGTGAGTGATGAGAAATGTTACAAAAAGGGTGGCATTTGAGTTACATTCCGAGGGATAAACAGAGATTTTCTTGATGGGCAGGGTAGAAGGAAGGGCAGTCTAAGAAGTGGACTTAGTATGCGCAAAGATCCAAAGATAAGAGATGCAGTATATTCCTGAGATGTGAGGAGTTTTATATCTCAGGACTTGAGCATGGGATAGGTGTAGGGGAATGGCAGGTGCGGCTGTAGATGAAAATAGCAACTCAACATGAATCATAAGATCACCATGAACAGAGAAAACATCTTTAAAAAAATCTTCCAGATCACCTAGCACTAAATGAATACACAAAAGCAAGCTGTCTAATATTTAAAAATGTAACATCTGATATAGTAATGCGAGGCAATCAATCTGAACTCATGATAGCCTTAGCCATGAAGCAGGATAAGGACCCTTTTCCCTCCAGGGAAACTTCCTAAGTGTTAATGACCTTTATTTTAGTTGCTGGATCATGGGGAGGTGTGTGTGGGGAAGGTCTGGGACTGCAAGTGGAGCATTCGAAGGTCTCAGGGTAGTGGCTATTTACCCACTGTTTGGAAGTATTTCAATAACTGGTGCACTGCAGGTGAATATTAACCACATACAAAGGGGACTGCAGAGGCCTTTGCTGACTCAGAAACCTCCTCACGTCCACAGCCAACCCAGCTACATTCCTAGTATGCTACAGCAATAACGTAATGAGATTCCAATTCTACCCTCACAAATGAGGAAAAACCTCCCCCTCTTCCCCAATAGTTTATTGCTGAAAGAATTTCATATGTTTCAGTCATCAGGTGACAAAAGTCAAGGTTCTATTTTAGCTTAGAAATGATATAAAAATGTAAAGTTTGCATATGATTTCCTATGAAACTACTACTCTCAATTCAAATGAATAGTCACTTTCAGTATATATTACCTTTTAATTTCTTCTTGTGTTTGTTTTATAGATTCGATGGAATTCTGAATGTCTCCCAGCTCTATACCTTTCTTTCTTCTTGCGCTTGGTTTTACTGATTGAGCTAAAAGGACATTTAGAATAAACTTGGTGAAAATAGTGAACATATTTAATTGTAAAAAATCCTCAGCTTAATAATTCTCATGTAATAAAAATTTTCCTAGGCATTATTTTATAGCTTAGAGATTAACTTAATAATACTAATACTCTGCATGTCTGAAGTTTTAATCATTATTTCAAAACTAGAACACTACAGGTATATTTAAAGTAATTTCGAATTAATTTTGGATAGCATCAGTTTTATTTTTTAACAAATATAGACAAAAATAGTTCATTAAAAATACATATATTAATTTGGAGAAGGTATTGCTCTCTTCTGTCTCTTGTTCATTTGTCTCCATCTGAAGAAGTCAGCTTTTCTAGCCCCCTTTTCAGTTTTTTATTAATTGTTAATGCTATCTTTATTCCCCTAGTCTCCCAAACTTTAAACCTTTTCAATTGGTTTTAATATCTCTTCTAGAAATTTTTATTGTAATTCCCCTCTCACATCTGTTCCCTCTTTTCCATTTTTCTTCAGATCTTAACCTCTTTCTCCCAATCTCAGTTTTGTCATTTGTGAAATAGGGATAATAACACTCAAACTTCATATGGTTGTAATAAGGTGTATTTAACATCCAGTTTGGCACACGTTAAGTACTCACTAAATGCCAGCTGATATATTATAGGTAATATAGTAGCGGAGGGATAAGAGAGTAGCCAAAATATCTGCATATGCAACATATGTATGTATGTGGCCTTGGGCAGATTAATCTCAGTTTCCTTTTCTGTAAATTGGAAACAACAGTGTAATTCTCAATTGTAGCACACTGGTATCATGCAGTTCCTGCTTTTAAACCTTTATTAATTTTATTCCTCTCCTATTCCAGTAGCCTGTACCCTACCGTGCATTCTCAAGCCTAGATTGCCATAGTCCACTACAACTCATTAGGGTCGCTCTAAGAACATTCCCTCAGACTGAATTCAGCTACTTTTCCTTTCAACTCTTTACCATTTTCATCTACTAATTTCCTGATATTTATAATTTATTCACTTCTAGTGTTATCTCTACAAAAATGAGCTCCCCAACTCAGTGTAAGCTTAATGATTATGGCATTAAAAAATTGCAATGTAGTTCAACACAGTTGACACATTATTTGACTTAAGAGTGGCACACTAGTTAATTTAGTCCATAATGTTGATACAGTTCTTTTTACTTGTCTGTGACGTCTAAACAATACAATAATTTTGAGAATGAAAAACTGTTTTGAAGTGTGGAACTGAGCTCAAAGCTCAAAAAATGTTTCCTGCATTGAATCTAGGAAGCTATTAACAATTTTTTCAGAAGCTAACGACAAGGCATAAGAGCCACACTACAGTGTGGTTCTTGATTTCCCCTTTTTTTCATTCCTCGTGCCCTTATCTGTGGCCTGGTCTTGAAATGTATTTATAATGTAAAATAGGGTTTTTCTTGTTTTGATTTGTTTTTTTTTTTGCATACCATCCCTGCCCCCTTCAAAACTCTTGTATATCTTCTTAAGTTAATATGAAAACTATTTTGATATATCAAACATAGTATAGTACTATTCTTTTAAAAATTTAGACTCCTATAGTGAATTAATTTGCAATGAATATTTTTACCTTCACTTCCCGATGAGTCCTGGATATCAGGTTCCGGGGAGGAATAGCCTTTTGCCACTTTCTTCTGTTGCCTGGTTGGCTTATGTTTCATTTTTGGGACACTAACCTGAAAAATAAATTATGCTACGATGTGAATTTGCACTGAATTTTGTAATTAAAGACCAATGTTGTAGAACTGTCAAAACTATTTGTTCATGGGCACAACACTTAGAGATACAAACAAAGATGAAATAGTCTAACTAAAACTTAACAAACAGGATGTGATACAGTTATATAATAATACTGTTTTATTTAATTTTAATAGGAAACATTAATTTGGCACAAATATCAAAAAGCGTAAAAAATATACAATGAAGAGTTTCCCTCTCACTCCTGATCCCTATCTACCCCATCTCCTCTCCACTAAATAGATATTTACTGCTATTTGTTTGTATATCTTTCAAGAGATATTTTTATGCACACACAAATATGAATACAGACCCCCTCACCCACTGTTCTAACTCCATCAGTTAGTACCTCTAGTTCAATGTTAAATGATAGTGTTGTTTTTAATCATCTTATCTTGTTCCCAACATTAGAAACATTTCCACTGAATGATGTTGGGTTTCCAATGAAATTATTTAGATTATTTACTTTTTCTAGTATCTGCATAAGGTAGAAAGCATCTTATAGTAAATGAAAATGATATTATTTTGCATAGCATGATTTAAACTTACTGAAAGCATTTGAGTGCGTGCGCAAGATTCAAAAGCATATTAAACCATCAACTAGGAATAAATTTTCCTTAGAGTAATAAACTTTAGACTTTATCCTATTAATAGGCTTGCAATTTTGGAAGTAAAATCTTAAATTTAAAAACTCCAATGCAAGAGAAGAAACTAGAATCAGAAGGGCAAGGTAAATTACTTAGAAAAACAGGGAACCAGTGGTCATACACCTTTAACCCTGTTCTTCCCTGTTTACTGTTTTAAATAGAAATGATCTCCAAATAATTTTGTAAATTTTATTCATGTACCTAAAATTAAAATTTCTATAATTTCACTATAGAAAATAATAAGGGATGTTCTGTATTCAGATGACACTGTGCCTTCCTACTTCAAGTCATGGAGATTTAAAATTTTATAACATTTAGAATCCAAATCCACATTCTTAGAGTAGTCTCAAATTGGAGATTGATGAAGAGGGATGAAAAGCTATTTAAAATGACAAAGGGAGTCAGCAATCCAATTTTTGGTATACAAAGACTTATTGTGATCAGTAAACTGTACCTTAGGAGGAAATACAGATGCCCTGTGTGTTTCTATCATGCTAGTGTTATAGAAAGAAACAAAATTTAATTTTTGAATTTCTAAATTGTGATAACATATTTGTGTGTGTGTATAAAATAAGTTTTGCTCTTTTAATGTTTTTTTTAAATTTTTATTGGGGAACAGTGTGTTTCTTCAGGAACCATCAAGTCGTTGTTCTTCAATGCAATTGTGGAGGGCATGCTCTGCTCCAAGTCCAGTCGCAGTTTTCAATCTTTAGTTGCAGGGGGCGCAGCCCACCATCCCATGTGGGAATTGAACCAGCAGCATTATTGTTGAGAGCTTATGCTCTAACCAACTGAGCCATCCGGCCGCCCTTCGGGAAGCGCAGAGACAACTCATTGTCTTCAATCTAGTTGTGGAGGGCACAGCTCACTGGCCCAGGTAGGAATCGAACTGGCAACCCTGTTGTTCAGAGCTCGCGCTCTAACCAACTGCGTCATCGGCCAACCCGCTGTTTTAATTTTTAAGTGTACAATTCAGTAGTATTAAATACCTTCACAATATTCTTCTACTTCCAAAACATTTTGATCATCGCAAAGAGAGACTGTAACAATTAAACAATTTCATATTCTCTCCTTCCCTCAGTCCCTAGCAACCTCTAATCTTTCTATGAATTTTCCTATATTTTATTTTATATTATGAGTAGAATCATACATTTGTTCATTTGTGTTTCACTTATTTCACTTAGCATAATATTTTCAGAGTTTATCCACGTTGTAGCATGTAGCAGAATTTCATTCTTTTTATGGCTGAATAATATTTCATTGTAAGTATATACCACATTTTGTTTATCCATCTATTGATGGACATCTGAATTGTTTTCACCTTTTGGCTAATGTAAATAATGATCTTCTATCCATTATTGATAGTGGTATACTTAAGTATCCATCTATTGTTATAGAATGGTCTATTTCTTCTTTATTCTGTCAATGTTTGAATCAGATAGTGGGGCTTCACTGATTTGTACATATGTAATTGTTATATATTCTTGACAAATTGACTCTTTTAACAAAATACGATGTCCTTCTTTGTGTCTTAAAAGTTTTTGAATTAAAGTCTATTTTGTCTGATATTAGAATAGCCATCCCAGCTCTTCTTTCGTTATTATTTGCATGGAATAACTTGTTCCATCCTTTCATTTTACTGTTTGTGTCTTTGCTCTAAAGTGAGTCTCTTGTAGATAGCACACACTTGGATCATGCTTGTCCTCATCTATTCTGCCAATCTGCCTTTTGATTAGAGAGCTTAAGCCATTTAAATGTAATGTAATTACTGACTACAAAGGACTTACTTCTCCCATTTCACTGTTTTCTGTATGTCTTACACTTTTTTTGTTCCTCATTTCGTCCATTACTCCTTTTGTGTTTAGCTGATTTTTTTGGGTAGTAAAATCGTCAATTCCCTTCTCATTTCCTTTTGTATACACGTTTTAGATATTTTCTTTATGGTTACATAGGGATGACATTTACATCTAAATTTATAACAATCTAGCTTGAACTGATACCAACTTAATTTCAGTAACACACAAAAACTTTGCTCCTATACAGCTCCATCCTCCCTCTCTTTAGGTTGTTATCACAAATTACTCCTTTATATACTGTATGCCCAGTAATAGATTTATAATTATTATTCATTCTGCTTTTAAATGCTGTAGAAAACAAAAAGTGGAGTTATACTTGTAAATTAAAACTATAATAACATTGGGCTTTTATGTTTGCCCAACTATTTATTTTTACTGAAAATCTTTATCTTTCATATGGCTTTGAGTTTCATTTCAATCTGAACAACTCCCTTTAGCATTTCTTTGAGGGCAGGGCTAGGAGCAGTGAACTCCCTCATCTTTTATTTATCTGGAAACGTATCAATTTTCCCGCCATTTTTGAAGTACAGTTTTGAAAGACAGAATTCTTGGTTGACAAGTTTTTTCTTCCAACACTTCATGCTTTCTGGCCTCCATGGTTTTTGATGTGAAATTGGCTGTTATGCCTATTGAGGATTCCCTCATATGTGACAAGTTGCTTCTCTCTTACTGCTTTCAAGGTTCTCTTTGGCTTTTGATAGTCTGCGTATAATGTCTCGGTATGGGTCTCTGCATTTATCCTACTTGGAATTTTTTGAACTTCTTGGGTTTGTAGATACGTCTTTCACTAAATTTGGGGATTTGGAGGACTTCTTTCTTCAAATATTCCTTTGCCTCTTTTTCTTTCTCTTCTATTTCTGTGACTCCCTTAATGCATATGATCCACTTGATGGTGCCTCATTAGGTCCCTTAGGTTCCGTTCACTTTCCTTCATTCTTTTTTTTGTTTTTCAGACTGAATAATTTCAACTGTCCTGTATCTAAATTTGCTGATTGTCTTCTGTCGGTCCAAATCTTAGTTTTAGTCATTGCATTTTTAAGCTCCAGAATTTATTTGATTCCTTTGTATAATTTCTCTTTATTAATATTCTGGTTTGATTTATACATCGTTTTCTTGATTTCCTTTGGTTCTCTGTCCCTGTTTCGTTTAACTCTTTGAGCATATTTAAGACTGCTATATTGAAGGCTTCGTTTGTTAACTCTGGTATGTGTACTTCATCAGGGATAGTTTCTGTCAATTTATTTTATTCATTTTAATGGGTCATATTTGTCTGTTTCTCTGTATGCTCATAATTCTTTGTTGAAAACTAATTATTCATTTTAATGGGTCATATTTGTCTGTTTCTCTGTATGCTCATAATTCTTTGTTGAAAACTAAACATCTGAATATTATAATGTGGTGACTCTGAAAATAAGATTCTCCACCTTCCCCAGGGTTTGCTGTTTTCTGGATTGCTGAATTTGTTCTGTGAATTTCCCAAACTATTTTTGCAAAAACTGTATTCCCTGTTGTGCATGGTCACTGATGTCTCTGTTCCTTAGCTGTTCAGTTAGTATTCTGACAGAGATTTCCTTAAACACCAATAGGTAAACAAATAAAAACAAAACATAAACAAAAAATACTCTCCCAGTCTTAGCAGACTGGCTCTATGCAGGGGCACTCCTTCAACACTTAGCCAGGCTTGCAAAGAACCTTGGTATTAGCCTGAGGCAAAAGCTTAGGGTTTTCTTTTCTGAACAAAAACATCTTGCCTTGGACATTTTCATGGCTTTCTAAATTTCCCTGTACATGCGGGGCTTTCCAATGCCCTAGTTTGCTAAAAAATCTCTCCCCAGCTTTTGTTTCTGTCTGTTGTATGTTTCAATGGTAATCTTTTTTCCTGGGTGTCTGCAGTTTGTTAGTTTGGCTTGTAGTACATCCAAGCATTGCCTGCAGCCTTTCTAGCTGAGCTCTGAGTTAGATGAGACAGAGATGTGGGCCCTGCATATATCCTCAAGTAGCCCCCAGACAGGTTACAATAGATGTACAAAACAATTTGTGAGCTCTGCTCTGCTCCCTGTGGAACCATGGCTCAGGCTGTGAATCTGGGAACCCTTCAAAGTCACTGCATCAGGGAGGGGTTGGTGCAAGGGCAGTAAAAATGTCATAAAGCTTTCCTACTGCTTTGAAGTGACCTCTTTCTTGAGTCAATGTTCACTTAATTGCTACAAATCTCGAATTGTTTTTCAGATTTCTGGGAAATTTGGTTCTGGCAGTCTGCTTGTTTTTTTATGTTTCTTTTGGGGGGACAAGAGCTTGGAGCTGCCCACTCTGCTGACCTAAAATTTTAAACTTTGAAACCAAATTTTAAATGTTAGTGGCCAAATATACTAGTAAGGATTTAAAATTTTCATATGCCTAGCAGATCTAGTTAGTTTTTTATCACATACCATTGGAGTGCGATGTTTCACTTTGGTCTGGATAACACCATCTTTCTCGAACTGTATCATATCATTAAGTGGGTCCCATGGTCTAGTACTACACAAGTAAAAAAAACACCATTTATTTAATGACTAAATAAAACACTCAAAAATTTTCTCAAAGTTTAGATTAGATGAGATTTTCATTAGTAATTATAAACCCAGCTGTTAGATTAAGATTTTTTTATATCTAATCTAATTCTCAGCTTATTTTATAGGCTAACTATTATCATGGAGTCAAATTAATAATGAATAGAACATCAAATTTAAAATCTCACGCTTATTTATATATCTATGACTTAATAAAAAACTACTCCAACTAACAATAAAAATTCTAGAAATGAAGGCAACAAGCTATGCTCATACAGAGTTTGTAATGTACTCTCTTTAAGTACTTACTCTGCAAACTTGTAATGCCATTCTCCTGTGAGTGAATCAAGTTCAAATAATTTGCAAGTCCACTCTTCATTTTTTGTTTTCCGATTTCTGGCAGCTTGTCTTTGAGCTTCTTCTAAAACACATTTCTCTTGTGTAGCTTCTGTTTGGTCTTTGGCATTTATGGCTCGAGTAACCCGCTGCCAGAGTCTAATACATGTGCAAAACAGTATTTAGAAAGCAACAGAAAATCAAGTCTACACTGAGTAGGTTTGAATCCCCATAAGAAAAAATGATGCCCATGTGGGTTTCTGGCTTTGACAAAGCTTATGCTTAGCTACTTGGAAATGAGCAAGATATAATAAGTGGTACCTGGAGTAGAGTAACACAGTGGAGACTAATTTTTTTTCTTGGCAAGAGAAATTTATTACATGGGTTCTTAAACATATGGCAATGAATGGGCTGACCCAAGATGATAGAAATGTAATGAAGTCTAATAAGATCCACTGGCCTCAAAGACCCAATAGTGTAATGCCATGCTTCCCAACCTTGAATGCAGGAATTATCAGGAAACTGTTAAAATCAGAATCTCTGGTAGGCCCAAGTATTGGTTTTTTTAAAATGTTTCTCATATGATTTTAATGTTCAGTCAGTATTGAGAACCACCAATTAAACAGAAAAGACTACTGAGGTGAAATTTTTTTCCCCTACTAAAGTTTAGTTTTTTTATCAGATAAATAAAAATATACTACCTATATTCCACCCATCTGGGAAGACAGCATGTTGGGACTGAAAGAACCAAATGCTTTGGAATTAGACCTGGGTTGAATCTTTGATCTGCAACTTCTTGGCTGGGGAATTTAGAGTTACTTATCCTGTCTATGACTCATTTTAAAAATATGTTAAATTATACCCACACCTCAAAAATTGTATGCCTTGGCAAAGCTTCACTCTGGATGAAGAGCGTCATGTGATTACAGCTGGAACAGAATTTTTAGAACTGGTGCATACATATTCTTCCATCTTTGACAACCTCAATTTTGAGGGTAGTTAAGTACACATAGACTTGAGTCCCATTAGACAGAATGATAACGCATGTGGGAACATGTAGTGAGGACTAAACTGCATAATGTATATACAGTACCAAGTATAGTGTCTTTTACACAGACGCGGCCCCCTTGACCCCCGCTTCTCCAAACATAAAGAAATATATAGTAAGAATGAAACTGGGCAATGTATATACAATATTTTTGGTTCAAAAGAATTACAGATCTAATAAGATCTAACAAAGAACAGAAACTATGGCCTTAATTATTACCCAGCCTATGTAAGTCCTCTAGAAGCCTGCATGTCCAGGGGCATTTTTTCTTTTTCTTTTTTCTTTTTTGCATTATTCTTATATTTTAGAAAACGAAACAAAAGTAGATTTTGTGCTACATCCTTCACCTATAGTTATATGTAACTCACCCAGGTTAGAAAACAGCTACTAGATAAAAAAACCAAGAATTATTAATTACTCCTATAATTTTATGAAAACAAACTAGAAATTCTTTTTTATTTTAATACGCTCTGGAACACATAAGAAGAGAAAGGAAAAAAATGAGAAGTTTTAGTTTTCAGCTGCAGGAAAGGAAATGATTTGTATTATAGGTATTTATTTGACATTCACATACACTAAAACAGAATCCCACAAATGTTACACTATTTTGCTGAGTTAAAATGACTGAAGACAGAGAAAAGTGCCCACACTATTGAGGGATTAAAGAAAAAATACTCTTTATCATCATGAAATTAGCTGAAAAATGTACACTTACTTCTCCGATTCAAAGTCTCCCTGTTCTTCAAATTTTACGGTGTGCCTTATTAATCTCCATTGCTTAATGTCTGGTGTTGGATTCCAGAAAACCTCTGAATTATCAGTCTTTTTGTCATTAATAAAAACTTCACTATCCTATATTTAAAAAAATTAAAAATTAATGTAGAGAATTATCTTTATTTAAAAATTATTGAAGAGGATTATATAGCCTTGTAGTGATACTTTCTTCTTGATACTTAATCCCACAGTTAAACACATTTTTAAAACACATATAACTAGCACTTTTCCAAAAGCCCCAAATCTCTTGTCATTTTAATAAAAACATTAAAATAAATAGTTAATACTAGTCATTTTAAAAGTTGATTGAATACACAGGAAATCATGAGATTTCACAAGTTTTACTTTAAAAAGCAAATTTCAAACCATTACATGTAAAGTCTCAACAACCATCTCTGAGCTGCCACTGGACCAGTCATTATGCAACCATAATGAGATATACACAATCTATGTAGAAAAACCTGACAGAGCCTTTCTTAGTGTTAAAAATTTGAGCACAATCTTAGAAATTCCATTAAAAAAAAACACAGACTTTTATATTTTTTCTGAACGATATTCAGATAGAATTTTAAAAATTACAAAGCGTATATGGCCTCTTAGTTGAGTTCCTAGGGCGTTTCGTTTCATTCTCTTCTATTTCTTATCATTTTCTGCTTATTATAATGCAGAAAATAGTATACAGTGTTCACAGTGAGAGTGCATTTAGGCAGTAACATGATATAATCCTTTTTATTCATTTAAGCTTGTCTTAACAAAATTACATAGTGTAAATTTAGGTTAGCAGAGAATAAAAGCCATTGCTTTCATTTACCACTATATAATTTCCATGTTCCTCAAAAGGAAACATAACTCTAGTTGGAAATGGCCCTTCGTTCTAAGTGAGAGGCAGTATACTGCTGTTCATAAAAGCACAGCCCTGGAGGCAAAGTACCTGGGCTAGAATTCTCACTCCATCACTTACTTTGAGCAAATTATTTAAACTTTCCATGCCTTAGTAGTGTCCTCTGTAAAATGGGAACAATAACAGGCCCACCTTAGAGGATTATTAAATATTAAATGAGTTAATATAAGGAACACTTTTAAATAATGCAGTACATAGTAACTGATATATAAGTGTTAGCTGGTTTTGTTGATTTAAAATTTTGGAAAGGTAAAATATCACATAAAACTAAGTATTACTGATAATAGATCAACACCAAAATATTTGTTAAGCTGAAGCTTATGTTAAATAGTGATGCTTTTATCAATGGAATAAGTGAGTTTATAAAATGTGATTATTTTTTCACAGAGTAAAATTCTTTTGTTAAGCGAAAATAAAAAATACTTACCCAATGGCCTTCCAAAGTAGCTAGGACTTCTTTTCCCAGCTTAAGTTTCCCTGATATTTGATTAACATAGTCACTGCTACCTAGAAATGGCTTTTAAAAGAGAAAACATTAAAGAAACATTTTGCTTTTAATTTGTATTTACATACAATGTAAACAAAAAAAACAACAGAAAAAGTAACTGTATAGTTACAGTGCTGTTGAAGGCACAAATGGTGAAATACTGACTCAAATTTTAGTCAGAAATGTTCAATAAAAAGAAATGTGAATTTGTTGCTGTGGAAAAGGAGGTTAAAAAGCACTAAATGTGAAGTCCAGATAAACATATTGAGAAAGATCACACTGACATAACTGACTCAAATCCTGTGCTCTGATTTAAGACTGTACTCTGTCAGTGTTGCAATATATGAAGCAATAACACCTCGGTAAACTTAAGGGATTTAACTCATCTATTGAAAGAAATAACACCCCTTCCTTCAAAATAAAACAGTAAAACAATACTCAGCCATACAAACAAAAATTTGCTAAAACGAAAAAAAAAAGCAAACAAAGGGTACTGTATCTAATAATACTTAAAAGAGAAAATACTTATTAGAGAAAACTTGCTGATAAGCTGGTTATCAACATAGGAGCTATTAATGAATATTAAACAGTTCATATTAATAGAAGTATTTTTATCTGAACACAATGTACGGTCTTACACCAACCACTGTGAAAAGGTCTTAAATTGCCCTTTCACTCTAAGCCAGACGTTATTTTCCGAAGATGGTCTTAAGCATACTTACTCTTCCCCCTCTAGCCCACATGCTTTTCCCCAGTGAGACCTTGCCATCCTCCCAGTCACTGAGAAGTGAGGCCTACATGCCTTCCGCCTTGAATGTGGATGGGTTTATAACTTGTCAACTACTAGACGATGGTGGAAGTAATATAATTTGATTTTTGAGGTTAGGTCCTGGACAGGGATGCAGCGTTCACCTTGCTCACAAGGACACTCGCACTAGGAACCCTGAGCTGCCAAGTAAGCCACCACGCTGTGAGGAAGCCAAGCTCCGTGGAAAGGCCGCGTACGTGGGCATTCTCAGTCACCCCAGCGAGGCATGAGGCTTGTAACTAATGAGCCTTCTGTCACTCGTAGCCTGCAAGTGTTCCCGAGGCCCCAGACACTACAGAGCAGAGACAAGTCATCTTCATGTGCCCTGTCCAAATGCCTGACCCACAGAACCCTTAAAGATCGGAACATGCTTGTGTTTAAGCTTGTGAATTTGAGAGTAAATTGTGAGGTAGAAACAGTAACGAACACAACTCTGTCAGAATGCACACAGATACAGCTCAAGCTGATACATACTTTCTGGTATTTTGTAAAGCAATGCTTTAATTTATTGAAAAATTTCTATCCATTCACTTTTAAAATCTCATCTCCTATATAACACTAACCATTTTATTAATTAAAATAAAAAATAAAAAAATGATGGCTTTGTGTTGATTTGGAGCTTCCAAGGTGCCCTTTCATGAATTCTGTGTTCTTATCTTTAGTCTTTAATTAGGAACTAACCTGTACTCTTTGTTGGGTGATAATTCCTATTAGGTGATACCTCCTGTTATTCTCTACTAACCTTTAGTTTGAATTCAAGTATTGCACTGTATCCAGTTTTTTGACATGTAATATTGACTGTTCCACCAAGCTCCAGCGTCATTGTGCCATAAAGAATTCCTAAAGGAAAACACAACTTTGATAAAAGGCTGAAGAGACAGAGACAATGGTTAATAACAAGATTCTTTAAATTTGTTCTAGGAGAAATTAATAAGGAAAAGGTATTCTGTCCCACTCAATAACAATCTGTAATTAAACACATAAAGTTGGTTCCGTAGGATTTAAATAGATAAAAGAGTTGATCCACATTATCTGCAGATTCCATATTTGCAAATTCACCTACTCACTAAAATATATTAGTAATCCCTAAACCAATACCTGCAGCACTTCTGCAGTCAATCATGGACATGGGCAGAGTGGCAAAAATTTTGAGTTGTTCAATGTGTACATTCCCAGCTGCGGTGGAACAGGGCGACACTCGGCTTTTTTGTTTCAGCTCTCAGGTGGTAGGGAAACAGGTGTCTTTTTTGCAGTATAATTAGTGCCAGTTTTGTGCTTTTTGTTCATTTTGTTCAAACTTTTGTTCAAAAGTTTAAACTTTACTGTTTAAAATGGCCCCAAATGTAGTACTGACATGCTGTCTAGTTTCCTAAGCACAGAAGGTTGTGATGTACCTTACGGAGAAAATATGTGCCTGAAAGCTTGGTTCTGACATGCATA
The DNA here is from genome assembly GCF_964194185.1 of Rhinolophus hipposideros. NCBI lineage: Eukaryota > Metazoa > Chordata > Mammalia > Chiroptera > Rhinolophidae > Rhinolophus > Rhinolophus hipposideros. The sequence continues at coordinate 71,230,909 of NC_138055.1, forward strand.
TATAGTACTGCGGGCTGTTAGTTCAATTTTAATGAGTCAACAACATATATTAAATAAAGTGTCTTTAAACAGAAACAAAGTTATGTATTGATTGGTTGATAAAAATGAGACAAGAGGCTCACAGAAGTGTTTCCCTTAGGAGCAGTGGTTCAGTATTATTTCATTCGGTGTTCGTAGTTAATTTATAGAACAGAACTACTGCAAATAAGAAGAATCAACTGTATAAGACAAACAAAAATACCCCAAAATAGGTTCTGTAACTAAAAGCTGGGGAAATTCTGAGTTTAACAAAGTTTAACAAAAATGGTGCATATCTGTCATTGGAATAAGCTGTTAAGACAGTCTTAATATACAAATACACAATGTTAATTTCTTGGGGAAAAACTATGTAATCTTTTTCATATTTATTTGGCTATGGAACTCTTATTTTGTAAAACAATTTGTGAGACTAGTGACTTGGGGAACACATTCTAGAAAATACACAGGGTAGAAAATAATCATTTCCTATGCTCATTTATAAGGGGTTATAATCGCTTCTTCTTTTCCATGCAATAAAAACAATGTTATGAAAAAAATTTCCCCTGTTGATAGTTGGGTATGGTACTGGGTATCTACATGAAATATTTTATTTACTTCAAGTGATATAAAACTTTAAAATATATTTCTTATTAATTCAATTCCTAATTTCAGGTATTTAACATCATGCTTATTTCCAGAACCACATGTGAAGCTCTAAGATTATCTAGCCTCAAGCCCCAAGTTGGCCACTCTTGTATTCCATACTACGTAGGTAGGTTCATGATACAGTAAATAGGAGTCAACGAGCCGGGAGACTAGTCTCAGCATTCTCACTGACTAGCTGGTTTAGCCTTGGATAAGATTCTTAACCCCAGTGTTTTCATCTGTGAAATGAGGTCATACGATATTTCTGTTTTCATGAATCTGTTCCTAAAATAAAGGATGATTACCAAAAAAGTTGTTTTTAAGAAATGGGTTGGAAAGGAAGGTACAGACAATGAGCAGCCTGAGTGTTTCAGCTGATGCTCTACAGCACGGCAGTGCAGATGGCGGAGATCTTGGAGCTGCCACATCCTAGCGGTGCCACATGGGGCATATTAACCCCATCGTACCTCCTTTTCCTTTTCCATAAAAGACGGCTACTATTGCCGACTGGACAGGGCTGCTGGAATGACTGGGTTTATAAATTGTAAAGCATACAGAATAGTTGGGAAGCCTGGACTGTTGTAAACGATAGTTATTATTTCATACCTTTACCTATATCCTAAATAATAGGGATAAAAAAAGCATAATACATTAAATTTTAAGAAGTTGCCAAATGAGGATGAAAAAAATTTTTAAAGAACTTGGCACAATAAAAAGCAGTAAATTAGAAATTTAACAAGGGTGTTGGTGCAAGAAGATAAAAATCACTTTTAAGGATTCTGAAATAATAGGCAGTTTCATCAAATTTTAAAACTTGCCCTTAAGGCAAATTAAATTCCATTATTATAATCTGCCTCTTTCAACTAAAGTACGCGTCACAAAAAGTCCATTGTTGCTCAATTAATTCACCACAGAAATATTCAGCAGATGATAGCAATGATGTAGATATCTGTAAACCAAGGACACTGTCAATCAAAAGGCTGACTCCTATCATTCTCAAAACATAACAATTTACAGCCACATTCGAGTATTCATTTATTTAAAAGGTTTAAGAAATATCTAACTCAAGTATGAAAAACATTTACCTTTACAATGGGCATATGGCATTGTCATTACATAATCTTCACCTCTATTCAAGAAAGTCAACCGTGCTTCTCCGTCTAATATTGCAGATAATGAGTTTCCTAAAATAAATAGTTCGCTAAATTTTACAAAACGAATTCAACAATTCAAAACAAGAAAGGTACGCATATATTTAGGACACCTACCACATTATCTAAAGTGGAATGTCTTAAAAATGTCTGTCTTAATGTGCCGAAACATGTGTTTGTTATTTTATATCCAAAACACATTTGATCCATATTCCCATTCTTATGAGTACTTTTAAAAGTATAGTTACATTATTATGTTATTTTATATGAGGCTCTCAAGAAAAATCTTAAACATGTAGTGCATGCAATAAAACACTGACAGTTTCACTGTATAGCTTAATTTGCTCATTTTTGAATAAAAACATTCTTTCTTATCCACCATCAGTCACATTACTTAGTTAAGGCCCAAGCTTTAGGTACTTATAACTAATATAATACTATAGATACTTTAGACAAATAAAAATATGCATAACCTATTACCCAGGCAATCAATGATAAAAATTTCATGGTATTTTCTTCTAGTTTTTCTCCCATGAGTACTTTTCATTCCCCCATCACCAGTTTTATTGAAGTATAATTTACATATAAGTGACCTATTTTAGGTGTGTATTTTGATAGTCTTGGCAATTGTATATAGTCATGTAACTACCACCACCACATTCAAGATGCAAAATTTCCCATCATCCCAAAAAGTTTCTTTTCACTCCTTGGAAGTCAATGCTCTCCCCCGGCCCCAGGAAACCACTGATCTGGTTTCAATCACTGTAGTTGTACCTATTCTAGAGCTTTGTATAGATGGCATCATAAAATATGTAGTTAGTGTTTGACTTCTTTCACCTAGCAAAATGTGTTTTAGATTCATACATCCTGTTGTGTTCACATTTCAGACTATTTTAACAATATTAAGAAATCTAATATATGGACATAGTGTAGTTTTCCATTGGTCTTCTTTAATTTTCCTCAACGTTTTGTAGTTTTCAGTGTACTCACATATTGTTCATTAAATTTATTGCTAAATATTTTATTTTCCAGACACTATTAGAATCAAAGTTATTTTTTAAAATTTCACTCTGCAAGTGTTCATGTCTAGCATATAGAAATAAAATTGATTTTTGTATTTTGACCTTGAATCTGGCAACCTTACTAAATTTACTTACTAGTTCTAGTAGTTTTTTGGCATATTTTAAAAAATTTTTCTACATAAATTCGGTATGTATATGGTTTAACTTCTTGCTAATCTGCTTTTTAACTTGCTTACTGCACTGGCTAGGACCTCTAATACAATTTAATACAGAAGTAGTGGGAATGAACATTCTTGCCTTGCTCCTGACTTTAGGAAAAATTATTCAATTTCCACCTTAGGAGTATGAAGTTGACTATATATTTTTCATAAATACCTTTAATCTAGTCCTAATTTGTCAAGAGCTTTTATTGTGAATGGGTGTTGAATTTTGTAAAATCCTTCTTCCACATCTCTTAAAATGATACAGTTTTCTTTCATTCTATTAATATAAATTACACATTGGTTGATTTTCAGATGATATACCAGCCCTATATTCCTGAGATAAACCCCACTTGATCATGATATATTGTCCTTTTAATATAATGATCATGATACTTACACTTTTAATATATCCTTTTATGTGTATTACCCTTTATATATATTGATTTGTTACTAATTTGTTAAAGATTTTTCTTCAAGAGAGATTGATTTGCTGTTTTCTTGTAATGTCTGGTTTTTGGGCTTAGGGTAATGCTGGCCTTATAAAATAAGTTGAGAAGTGTATCCTCCTTTTCTATTTTCTGTAAGAAGTTGTATAAAATTGGTATTACTTCTTTCTTAAATGTTTAGAAGATCTCAAGACATCTGGGCCTGGAGTATATCTTTGAAGGAAAATTTTTAATTAGTAACTCAATTTCTTTCACTGATGTAAGCCTATTTTTGTATTTCTTTTTGGGTCAGTTTTGGCAATTTGTGTTTTTCAAGCGATTTGCCCATTACAATTTAAGCTGTCAAATTTATTGGCATAAAATAGTCTATAATATTTCCTCATCATCCTCTCAGGGTCTGTAGGATCAGTAATGATACCTATTCCAGATGTGTATTCTCTTCATCAGTCTATAATCAACTCCTGGATTCTATGATTTTCTGTATCGTTTGTCCCCTTTCTATACTGATATCTGCTCTTTATTATTTACTTTCTTTTATTTTCTTTGAATTTATTTAGCTCTTTTTCTAATTTCATAGGGTATAAAGTCAGATCACTGATTTACATCTTTCTCCTTTTCTAATTTAAAATCATAAATTTCCTCTAAGCACTGCTTTTGCTGCATGCCACAACTTTTGATGTTATATTTTCATTATCATTTAGTTTAAAATATTTTCTAATTTGTCTTGTGATTTCTACTTTGGCCTATGAATTACTTAGAAGTGTGATGTTTAATTTCCAAATATTTGGAATTTATCTTGATATCTTATGTTTATTTTTAATTCTATTTCATTGAGGTTGCAGAACAATATACTCTATGATTTTCAGTCTTTTGAAATTTATGGAGAGTTGTTTTATGGTCAAACACATACTCTATACCAGTGAAAACACCATACGTATATCTGAAAATAATGTATATTCTGCAATTGTCCACTGTAAAGTTCTAGAAATATCAATTAGGGTAAGGTGGTTGCTAGTGTTCTCCATGGTCTTAAGCCATTTACACTATAGTTAGAGTGTGGAGGGATGGAAGGTGTAGTAGGGAGGGAATAACCTAAACATATGTAACCTTCAGAAGAAAACAATCACACTCTGAAACAGACAAAACATGAAACTAGGCTAAAAAAATACAAAAACAAAAATAAAACCCAAACAAAATTAACATTAAGGGAAATAAAAGACACCTTGAAAAACAATAAAGGCATACATCACGTTCCTGGATCAAAAACTATCAGATTTTCCTGTCACAGATTTATCTATGGTTCTCTGCCCTCTGAGGTAACCAAACCTTAGATTTCTGTTGACTTATTTTTCCTATTTTACCGTAATTATTTTTTCTCCCAAGATTAAAATTCTTCAATTGTAATTTAATTTGATTTTTCTCTATTTAAAATTTAATTTTAAAATCCAAATAAAAGCATTTAAGATGATATGTTTTCTACTGGTGTATAACTTTGGCCATTTGTTTGGATTGTCATAGTTTTTAGATTAAGTTTCCTACTGTAACCATATTTCTCTATATCCCCTTGTACTTAACAAAACCTTTTAATGGTGTGTTATTTATAAATGGGTAAAGACACTATAAAAGGCTATCATCCATGTAAAAATGATACTTAAAATGACATACAAATTCCTTACTGAAAACAGCCAAAGACACCGTCTAAATAAAAACTCACTAGAAAATACTTCCTCCCAGAAAAGGGAGCCAACTGAGACGAGGGGAAACTCACCATAGAACTTGGACTTAGCCAGGATACTACCACTAAGGCAAAATCCATCCTTTCGGTTACTAACATAAAAGGCAGATATTGGTGGGTGATGAGACACCTATTAAACAAAAGAAAAAACATAGAATATAATTAGCATATCATTGTGCTATTATCAAAAGTTCACTTCTTAAAAATATACTCTATTGATGGATAAGAAGAAACATTTGGTAAGTAGTAAAATCAAATATTGATGATTGTAGTAATCAGCCTCCAAGACGTCTCCTCAGGAAGCTCACCTTCTGGCATTCACACCATGAGCTCAGCTCCTCTTACACTGTATCAAATCCGGTTTATGTGGAAGTGATAGTATGTCACTTCTGAAATTAGGTTATAATGCAGTCTCAGCCTGCCTGCCTCCCTCCCTCCCTCCCTCCCTCCCTCTCTCCTTCCCTCCCTCCCACATTATTAGCTCTAAGAAGCCAGCTTCCACATTGTGAACAACCCTATACAGAGGCCCAAGTGGTGAGAAACTAAGTCCTATTGTCAAACAGCTTGGAAGTAGAATCTTCCAGCCCAGTTAAGCCTTCAGAGGATTGCAAAACTGTCTGACATCTTGACCACAACCTCCTGAGACATCCTGTGCCAGAACCACCCAGCTAAGGAGCTTCCAGATTCCTGAACCTCATTGTATGATAATAAAGGTTGTTTTAAGCAATTCTGTTTTGGCAGTACTTTGTTATAAATATAACTAACACAGTGGCTATTCTTCATATAGATTACTGACTAGGTTGTAGGAAACTAATAAAAGCTTTGACAAACATGTTATTTTAATAATCGAACATTATAAATATAAATACATCTTGTGTTTTCTGAAATGACACAAAGCTAAAATTACACTCTTCCTCAAGCATCTCAATTTAGTGAAGCATTGTAACAAAGTAAAATGCAAGGTGTTATAATCATTAATTGAAAAAATAATACAAATAAGTGGTTTGCATCTGAGAAGGATATTTAAATCTGTAGAGAAAAGGAAGGTTTTTCAAATGCCTCATGGTCTACTCATCCTCCTTACACTCCCAGCGAGAATTATTATAATAAGGATCCACTGTTATGGAGAGATAATGTGATATTCTTCAGGTTTGTTAGGATGAGGGTGGGGGAAGATTAATAATCATGAATACAGATGTATGAAAGTTTAAATTAATGAAATATTAAAACTAAGAAATATTTCATGACTGCCTACTACGTGTACAATAAAAAGAGATGTATTATGAGGAGGGTATACCTTCAAAGGGCTAACAATTCAATTGCGGAAATAAGTGTTCTGTAAAAAGTTAATACAAGTGTTAAAATAACAGCTTAATAGGTAATCACAAAAAATAATACAGAAGTTTCAGAAGAAAAACATCACTAGTCATCTGGATCATGAAAAATAAGCAGGTCAGGGTTTGTTTAAATGAAGAATTGCTGAGAAGAAACACTGGGGTGGGAGAATTAAATTTAAACATACTGAGGCAAAGAAGCTCAGTATCTGGTCACCTAACTGTGAATGCACAGGTTTAACTGCAGTGGAAGGCTCAGAAAGACATGTAATTGGAGGTAAATTTAAAAGATATGGAGGACCTTGGATACCAGACAAATGGATGTAAATTTGATTTAGTAACTGGGGAAACGCTGAAGAACTTTGGCAAAAAAGGTGGGGTGGGGGCACGGTCACAGGATTCCATGACTTTAATAGGAATCCTCATGAGGACAGCATTCAGTAGTACTCAGTACTAAAAGGCAAAATGCTTACCAAATGTTCACAAATAAAGGTTAATCAACATTGAGTTAATATTTTCTATGAAAATATCCCAATAACTTCTGGTTCAGTTTTGTTTCAGTAACACGCATTTCTAATACCTGTTCAGCAATATAAAAAGTTTTGCTGTTTGTTCTGGGATGAATCCACAAACAACGGAAAGTCTCACCAAGTATAGGATTATAAGGTTTCTTCAGTCCCTAGTGAAAAACACAAGTTTCAAATTACAAATGTGGAAGATTCAAAATAGTTCAAACCAGTCAAAATGGGTTGAGCTGTATTTACCTGGGAGCTTATCCTTATAAAATTTCACAGTAGTGACATGAAATAAAGTTAAATGACTTTAATCATAATACAGGTCTAAATTATCAAGTATTTTGCCGTTTTGCTAATTCAAAAGTACTGTGCAAATGCAATTATTAATAAATAAATATAACATAAAAATACAGAACTCATATAAGGCTAAAGAAAGTAAAATATAAAAATTACCTTTGGCTTTTTATAGAATCCTGACAAATACCATTTCACTACTTTCTTCAAACGAAAATAAGGATTTTCTTCAAGAGCAGCCCTAAAAAACAAAATGGTAAACACAAAAACTTTATAGAATCTATCACAAATTCTTCCTCATATCTATCAAGTCAACAACTGAATACGAGATATGATTGGGAAACATCTTTAAAGTAGATGGCAAAAACAACCACATGAATCAGGTTGTAAGAACCATTTTTCAAAATCTGGTTACTTTTCTCCCCATTTTTCCTATTCTTTGATGTGCTGCCCAGGTCTTTGCTCAAGCAGTTTTTGAAAACTCTATGAACTAAGATTTAATGCATGACTGGGGTTCTGGAGAAACCTAGATGTTGCTAGGGGTTCTCTGAGAAATTGAGATTGAAAAAAATAAACAAATTTTGAGATTCATGCACTGGTTGATGCCTAGCATTTGCAATAAGGGGCAGTGGCCGAGAGGCTCATGAACAACTTTGTTAGAGGTCTTCAGCCTGCATGTCAGAGAGAGAAGGACCATGTGCACTTGACTTAGTCTCGTCTTGGTTGTTCATTACAGGAGATGAATGGTAACTGGTGAGTGCTGTAGCACATGGAGGGAGCACACCAGGATCACGTTAGCCTCTCCTGCACAGACTGCCTCCCTAAGTGTATAGGACTCTATGCCTTTTCTGCCCCTTGTACACAACACAGATGTTTCAAACCACAAATATGGAAGTTTTAAAAGAATTTAAACCAATCAAAAGGTTTTAACACATTTTTAGCCTTTAACCTCCCCTATGTGCTACCAAATGATTTTCCAGAGTGAACAAACTACCAACATAATGAGTAATCAAAGAATAATTTTCATTTTAAAGAAGAAATTTTTAGAAGCCATGACTCAGCTGCCTCTTTGCCCTTTTGCTGTTGACATAAACATGGTAAAACACTGATTGTGTATCAGAAATGAATTCTACTGCAAAGTTAGTTAATCTGTTTATTGATTATTTATCTATTTTATTATACAATTTAACTATTACACTCTTCAAGCATGTCTGATGGTCCAGTGCGGTGAATTCTGAAGATGACGTGTAAGATGGAGGAGGCTAGGCCTAGGCTTACTGACAACTATGCCAAGTTGGAAGGCTGCACATTTCGGGAATAGCACCCTCTGACTGTTCCCTTCCTCTCTGGTTTAAATTCTCTTACTATGATATTTTATTTTAAATTTTACACATATATAGACTACATAGTCAAAAATTCAGAGCAATATAAAAAGTACAAAGCAATAAAAAAGTACACATGTCCTGTATTGCCCCATCTCTCCATACTGTTATGTTCTATAGGCAATATTTTTTAGCTTCCTTTTTTTAATAAACAATTTTCTTTATGCATAAAGAATATAAATGTGTAGTCTTTCTTTAAAAAGAAGGTAGCAAACTATACACATTCTTCTGTGCCTGGCTTGGTTCACACACACATATACTCCTGAGTGTCCCTGCATATCAGTTTACAGAGTTCTTCCTACGTGTGGGTACACCATACATAATTTAACCAGACAGCTGGGGCTGGATACTTGAGTTATCTAATTTTATACTATAACAAACCCTGCTGCAACAACCTTGTATATGTCATTCTGTATATGTGGAACTATGTCTGGAGGGATTATTCCCAGAAGCAGGATTACTGGATCAAAGGATTGAATGCATCTGTAATTCTGGAAATACTGCCAGATTCTTTCCTAAAGTGCTGTGGTAGTTTGTATCGTCCAGCAGCAGAGTATGAGTGCCTGTTACACACAGCCTTGGCAATAAAATAGTGTGTGTTCCCAGAAAAGTGCATCTTTTCAATTTGGGAAAGTGGGCATATCTTAAGAAGATCTTACTGTGATGCATACACTCTGAAAGAAATGAATTTCTAGACAGATAAAAGAAAGAGCTATAATAAGACATAGGCCGAACTGGGGTATAAAAGTTTTTGGACTTTTGGTTAATGTGATGGGTGAAAAACAGTATCTTACTGTAGTTTGAACCTGTATTTTTCTTATTTTTTGTGATGTTTACATGTCTAAGGACTGTTTCTATTTTTTCAATGTTAAACTGGTCTTATCCTCCTTTTTCTATTAGATTTTTGATCATTTTCATTCACTTTCTAAGAGTTCTTTTTATTTCAGGAAGATTAACACTTTGTATATGATTTAATTTGCAAAAATCTCCCACAGTTTATCAATAGTCTTTTGACTCAGGTTATGATTTTTTTTGCAATGTTCATTAATGTAACTGATAGACTAATAAACTGAATACAGATATTCAGTTTATTATCTGTATTCAGAATACAGATATTGATGCAGAATCTGAAAATCAGGTCATAGGGTCAAAATGTAGTGTCTTAGAAAACAGTGCCTTGAAACACCACAGCTGCTAAAATGGGGATGGCAGGTGAAACTTGGAAAAGCATGCACAAAGTTGCTGCCTTTTATTGGTTCTCCAAGCACCTGTTAGGACAGAGGTGGACAGTTAGTTCTTCCTCTACCTCCTTTGTGCCTGCCTTTTTCCGAACTGTACCCAGGATCAGCTGGCAGGAAGAAAGATGAAAGTGGGGATTTATGCCGAGAGCCAGCACGTGGCAGGGCATTCTGGTTCTGGTAAGCTGCATGTGCCTCACAAGCATGCAGAGAGGATAAGTATAAACAAAAGCACAAGCCCGGGATGGGACCTGAACAAGGGCTGAGATGGGAGAACAAACAATGCCAACCACCTGTCCCTGTGTTAGGTCAGGAAACAGTCAGGGAGCCTGTGACAGCAGTGCTGTCGGGTGAGGGGTAAAATTCCCGTCTTCCTCAAGCTTGTGATCTTAGTTCAACTTCATAAGTGAAAACATTATACCAAAGTATTAAATATGCTTCTTATTAAGGTCAACTGCAGGAGTTGTGGAGGAGAGAGAGGGATAGCTCAGGAGGGCCCGATTTTGGTAAGGCATGACCATTAAATAGTACTCTAGGAAAAAAAATCTAGAAAACCATGAAGTACCTTCTATTTTAAGAAATGAGAATCTACTTACTCAGATAGGAAATCTGCATGATAGTAATAATCTGAAAGTTTATCCAGGAAAGAACGAGGTTCCAAGATAAATGTAGGCAGAACCACCCTGGACAGGTCCATGCCAGGACGAACTTGTTTCAGCAGTGTCCAGATAAGGCTTTTGTTTTCTTCAGACACAGTTTCTGTTTGAGAAGCCTCACCTGCCTTCAGCAATTAATGAAAAATACTGAAATATTATATTTATTTCAGATACACAGATGCAAGCTAATGTTGAAAACCAGAATTCTCTATTTGACTATTCCAAGCATCCTTAAAATGTGGAAATAACCCAATCAGTAATAAATAAAGTCTATAGCTATAAAAGTTATGTAAAAGGTAGTTGCAAGAGATATCAAAGTGAATGATATGTGCAAAGAATCCATTACAAAAATATTATACGCCATTATATTATCACCTTTACTTCTATGCACAAGCAATAACAAAATTACAAACTCATGTTCCCTTGCAGTTTACTTTGTACCAGGCAATGACATTGAACAGTATCCTATTTTAAAAGCAAACCTGAAGAAAATGTGAACTTTAAATTTAACAGAATAGAGTCCTATTTGTATGAGCACTATGTATTTTTAGCTGTTTAAAAATCATATTTCATATGTATGCAACTTTTGAAATACAATAGGTATCATAGAAATATTCTCTTTTAGGAAAAATAAGTAACAGGTCAAACAAGTAATATATTCAATTACATTTAAAAATTCCCAAGAATTAGAAAACCTAAATCTTTGAAAATCACAGACTTTTACCTCTCCAAGTTCCTCATGACTCTGTTCAGTGTAGGTTGTCTCCTTTAAAGGCTCAACAGGCTCAGGTTCGATATACGAATCATCTTGCCTTTCTGATGTATCGGTGTCACTTTCTTCACTTTTCCCCATCACCTCATTGTCAGACTCATCATGCTCTTGATCATTTTCTTTATCAGATTTATCAGAATACATATCTTGGTCCTTAAAATGCTGTCGTTCAATTTCACTATCATTTAACCTTAAGGGAAAGAATTATTAGAAGGAAGAATAAAAAGAGGTTAAGAATATTTAATTTACAAATAAAGATGCTATCTAACATTCATTGAGAATTTACTATGTGTTGGGCACTGTTCTTAGTGCTTTATATAGTTTTATTCATTTAATTCTCAAAATAACCCTATGAAATAGGTAGCTATTCTCACTTTACACATTAGTAAATGGCACAGAGAAGTAAAAAAAATGGGGAAATGTTGGGCAGGCCCGGTGGCTCAAGCGGTTAGAGCTCCATGCTCCTGACTCCAAAGGCTGCTGGAATCCAAGGGATGGTGGGCTCCGCCCCCTGCAACTAAGATTGAACACGGCACCTTGAACTGAGCTGCCACTGAGCTCCAGGATGGCTCAGTTGGTTGGAGTGTGTCCTCTCAACCACAAGGTTGCCGGTTCGACTCCCACAAGGGATGGTGGGCTGCGCCCCTTGCAACTAGAAAACGGTAACTGGAGCTGAACAGCACCCTCCACAACTAACATTGAAAGGACAACAACTTCACTTGGAAAAAAGGCCTGGACGTACACACTGTTCCCCAATTAAGTCCTGTTCCCCTTCCCCAATAAAATCTTTAAAAAAAAAAATTTTTTTTTATAAAAAGGGGAAATGTTAAAAGATGACACACTGAACTCTTTGTCTCTACCACCTGGGACTAAAATCTTACAAAAGCAAAATTTTACACTATCTCTTGCTTATTTTCTTCGTTTTGTGATCATCATCTCTGGAACCAACTTCACTGTCACTTCTGGCCTGAAACTTCAACTCATGATCATCAGATTCTGAAGTGAATGCACATGAATTATGACTTTCCACCTGTAAAGGTATCCAAAGTCACTCAAAATAAGTTCAAGAATGAGACAATAAAATGTAAAGGATAACTAATTATATTATTTAATACTTGACCAATAGGCTTAAACTCGAGGAAAAAAAATCCAGGGAGAACTGGAAATTTCAGCTTAAAAAAATGAACCTATAGCCTAAAATTGACAAACTGCTATACTCAACTCTGTTTTTACTAATCCTAAAGTGATTAGGGTTGATAATATGTACAAAAAGGAAGATTAGAAAGAACAAACTCATTGTCAGAATCAATTTTTTAAAAAGAAATTTCTTATTTAGGAAAGTGTCTGTGGGTTTCATTTGCTATAATAAAACTTACAGGGATGAACACGAAAGTACTTTAAAAATGAGTACAGAGTGCCATTATATCTAGCTGATATTTTAACAATGCTGAGATGGTAACAGAGCAAAGACGTCCTATTTGATTCCTATGTTAGTCTCTATTTTTCCAAAATCTTCATTTGATGGATTTTTAACCAGAGAATTTCTAATAGAAATACATTTTTTATATACGTATTATTTTCTTTCTTTCCCTTTACAACCACATATTTTTATTTTGTTTTTTTTTCTATGATAGCTGCATTACAATAGATTTTTACAAAGAATACTGTAAATTAAACTCCCTATGCAATTTTATGAGGTCATATTTCTTTTTTTAAAAAAGATTTTATTAAAATATAGGTAACATACAATATTATATTAAGTTCAGGTGCACATCATAGGTATTCAACAGTACCCGCCTGGCACTACACATAATTATTACATTATTGATTATATTCCGTATGCTAAAGAAGTGATCACCACGATAAACCCGGGAGCCATCTGACACTGTACCATGCTAACACAGTATTATCGACCCTTCCTTCCCTTTCAAAATTTTCAATAATAGTTGACATTCAATATTATTTTGTATTAGTTTCAGGTGTATAGCACAGTGGTTAGACATTTATATAATTTAGGAAGAGATGCCCCTAACTAGTACCAGCTGGCACTACACATAGTTGTCACCATATTATTGATTGTATTCTCTGTACTTTACATCCCCATGACTATCATACATTTTTAAAAAGTAGTCAAAAATTGCTGTCTCTGCTTTCTTACCATCTATTCTCTCCTTGACTAGTCACAATCTGGCTTTCACGGCCCTAAATCCAATGAATCTGTTCCCTAAAGGTCACCAATGATGGCTTAGCTGACAAACCCAACGGCCTTGTCTAATCTTCCCCTCCTGTGACTTCTCTGCATCCCTGGATTTTGATGATGATTATTTTCCTTGAAATGGTCTTAGTGCTTGGGTTCCATGTAACCGTGGTTCTACTTTTTAAGCTCTCTGATCTCTCTTACTTCCTCCTGTCCTTAGATATTTTCATCTTCCTTGGCCCTTTTTTATTTTCTATATCCTCTCTCTCCTTTGCCAAGCTCCCCAATTTCAAGGCTTCATTATCATTTGTATGTGATTTCCAAACCCATGCATGCAGGAATAAGCTTTGCACCCATGTTTTGATTTTAAATGCTTGGCTGACATCATCTATTTGTCCTGGGACCACTGCAGCCTCGACATGTACAATATTTAATAAATTACTATTTCCCAAACATGGTCCTTTGTTTTATTTTACCATTATCTTCCCAATCACTCAGGCTTAAAGCTTGGTGACCTTCTTTAACTTCACACACTTCCTGTCCTTTATATCCCAGCAGACTACAAGTCTAGGAGACAGGCTCCCACCCCCTCACCTCTGCATCATCAGCTCCCTGCTCCTTTTCTGTCACATAGCCAAATAAACATGTTGATATGTTGATTCTGTTTTTGAAAAAATCTGTTATATTGACCCTCTCCCTGGTTGCCTAGCTGGATGCTATGTTTTCAACTTCTAAATTTTCCTGATCATATGTATATTACTCTGAAGCATCTCTCCTTTGGTTGTTTATGTCCGTTTCTTCCTACTATTTATAGTTACCAGGCATTTATAGGTTTCAAACATAACAAAACATCTCTCCAGGATCACACAGCTAGTAAACTGCTATGAGGTATTCAAATTTAGGATCATATCTGATTCATCTCCCTATTCACAATGTGATGAGTTATACAGAGAAATGTATGATATCTTCTACTAAAAAGAGGTTCAAAAATTTTAATGAAAAAATATGTGAAGCAGATAAATTTTTAAGATCCCCAAATTTACAAATTACCTGGTATTCAATAAATACAATGAACAGTTTACAGCTGAAGAGTTTCAAGGGAAAAATGTCGGAAGAGGCCCCAACAAACATCTATTCCCACATAAATTGTGTCCCACCCCCCAATCCTATCCCATTCAGGCTTTTGTATTGGGGATTAAGCTAAAACTCCAGATTATAGGTCTGTAAGGAAATGATGTAAAAGCTCATGTAATAGTGGTTTTTAAAGAGAGTTAAGAGTCAAGCAAAAGGATAAGAAAAAAACCCAAAATGTTCAGCTCAAGTTACATGGGGAAAAGGAGAGTGGCAGTCTTACTTTGAGGAGAATAACCCTAATGCTGATAGGCGTAAGTGGCTATAGAGCAGAAGCTGAGCACTGGGGTAAGGGAGGAAAAAAGGAAGTCTACTGTTTTTCCTACAAAGCACCAAAAGAGACATGAACCTCAACAAACCACTGAATCTCAAACAAAGTACTTCTTAGTTTCTGTGGAGAAAATGTTTTTGTATTTTATTTTAACTATAATAAATGCTGCAGGGACTAAATTCACAAATAAGATACAATTCCAACTAGAAACACTTACAATATACTAGAAGAATTCCACAAATACCAGGTAGAATAAGTCAGGTGCCATTATTAAAAAAAAAAAAAAAAAACACAAAAAGCTACAGAACAGCAATTGAAGGGCATTTCATGGTTCCATTTCATGGTTATGAGGCAGGAAAGTCTTCACATATGATGTAATATTTGAGATTGGTCTTGAAGAATACATAGGTTTATCACAGGAGAAAAGAGCAAGGACTAGAAATCATTCTTAATGAAGGAACACCATGCACAAAGACACGGTAGATAGCACGATTGTATTTGGGAAATAAGTTCCAGTCACATAGGCTGGAATCAAGGAAATAATTTTCTATACCTTACCATAGTCACTAAACAAATCTTAAACCAGGGCTTGGACATACAATGAGAAGAAGACAGCCAAGTTTCAATCTTAGAAACACTACAAAAATTCTAGGCCTGTCTACTAACCTAGTGAACAACACAGTCTCTAAAATAATCACCAAATTAGTGGCAATATCTACTTACTGGAAGTTGTCACCACTGTGGAGATTGTTAGCACGTAATAAGCCATACAAAGTCACATGTGTGCTCTCTGATGAAATGCTCAGGTCATGTTCCTTTCCTTCCCTGATCATTGTACGTTTAAGAAGACTAGAACATTTCAAAGCCAACTCCAAAGCATCCATCCAGCACCTTCCTAGGAGAACACAGATTCATAAGGAGTATAATTCAAGAAACTAGAAAAACTAGTATCCATCTTAATTTAACACTGTTAGCCTTTAAGCATACCATTATTTCTTTGAGAAAGATGTACTGGAAAAGTTAATGTGAACATAAAATCTTGTAAAAGTTTTTCTTAAATGCAATTTTTGAGTTTAACAAGTGCTTTTTACATACTAAACACATACAAACCACTGGTAAGTGAATAGAATATAGCACGAATTAGAAAGTCGCCTAAGTAAGTGTACTTAAAAAAAAGAAAAAAAATCTTAGAACATTAACATGTAGTATAATTTGAAGGTACCAAACAAGGTACATAAAATATACTACAGGGGTTATGTTTCTACTATAAACAAACAATTGTCTAAAATAATGTTTTGTTATTGATAGTAGGTCTACCCTCAGGTTTAGCATCCATTCCACTTACATGCTTAAAAAATTTTAAGTCAAGGAAATGCTTGTATAATACTGTCATTAACTGCCAGATTAGTTAGTAGAAACACTAGTAACTTTGATTTTTTAATTACAATTTAGAACTGTAATCATTTGTTTCAAGATCTGTTGGAAATATCAGCCAAGTTAAACACTTTATAATGACAGCTTGTACCTTTTTAATTTTAAAAATAATCATCTGGTAAAAGTAAACTTGGAAGGTTACAAGATTCGTTAGGCTAAGCGAGTCTACAAAATATAAAAGTGAGGAACAAATCCACTGTCGATTATTAAGGTTGTACAGTTACCATGCTTTCATATAAATAAGTTTTACTCTTCCTGTATTTGCTTCAGGAATTAAGTATTAACTGACTGAGCTTAGTCTGTACTTAAATGTCTTATGTAAAAAACGCAAAACAGTTTATATGTCTTATAGATGTCAATATTTAATGATAAAATATAAATAGTATTAAACATACCTCTACAGTGATAAAACAGTGAGTTACCATAGAGAACACCAACCAAGTCAAAAGGTGTTAACATGTCAATGGAGCCTGAAGAATAAAAGTCCAGGCTGCTAACTCATCACTCAATTACCCAATGCTTCTTTCCTATCCGATTTCCGTTTGTCTACCAAGTTAATGATAGAACTGTGTTCTAAGCAATTTATGATTACGATACCTCTGCTGTTAATACCATACTAAAGACAGATTTGCCCAAAGGAAAAATACACAGTGGTATATAAAATAAATCCTTAGCAATGAGGACCCAAATCCAATCCATCGAAACCTGTATTTACCATCTGACTCTGAAGTAGCTCGGATGATCAAATAACTGCTAGGTAAGGGCTGAGTTATGGATCCAACTGCTTCACCTTTTGGACCCTTAATATAAACAAATAAAATAAAAATGAGCAAAATAAATGGTTTACAGTAAGTATTATGAGATCTCAACTTATATTATCCATTATTATCGGTAACAACCTAAGTTAGCCATGGATTATAATTTAAAAGCAAACAAGCTTTAATTTCATGCTTGCTGACAAAGCAAATGTTAAGTATTAAGGAACATTTTCCTCTTCCAACAAATATACCTCGTTACTAGAAAATTGAACTTATAGTTAATATTAGTTAAACATTATCTCTGCGTATTAGTCACATATTAAAGAGAAATCTAAAATTTACTGTAAAAGACCAAATTTTAATTTAACAGAGAATTTCCATTTCATGTATACTAAATGAAAAATACTTAATTTCTAGAAACCTATAAAGACACAGCTGGAAATACAGTTATAATTTATAAGAAAAAGAGAAAAGAATTTTGAGTAGGTCTAGGGAAAAATAAATCTCCACTTTATAACCAATGATATACTTGTTTCTAAATACCAACTACAAAACCTCATTTTTCCAGAAACAAGAAAGAAAAAGGATTTTTTTTGGTTTTGGTTGGGGTTATTTGTTTTAGAAGTATACAACACCAAGAGCTCTATATGATCAGTTTTACCAAGGATAATCTTACATGAACACAGGTCTTATCTGGAAAGAAAATCTGTTGACTGAATTTACAGTATAATTATAATAGAAAAATCATAATTTTTAAGTTGTCAGATCAAAGAATAAAATGGACTTTTGAGAAGCATAAACATTAGAAAGATGCAGGTTCAAATTAAGAAATTACGAAATCAATATGGTTTTAACAAATCCTGTAATATCCTTTGGGTGTTTTCAGATAGTTTTATAATTTCTGGGCAGTTCCTAGAACCAGTATAGAGTAGGATCTAGATTCAGACTGCCTGGGTTTCAAATTTGGTTCCATGCTAGAAAAATTATCTAAGTAATTCTCTAGGCTTCAATCTTTTTGTCTGGTCAATAGGGGAAAATTGTATCTTCCTTAAAAGTATGAGAATTAAAAAAAGATTCTATGTCAAATGCTCAAAAGAGTCCCTGACACAAAGTAAGAACTCATAAACATTACTTTTTCTTACTCATAGACACTGACTTTGAAGCTGGTTTTTGTCTTCTTTCTTTTTTTAAATTAAAGTTTATTGGGATGACAATTGTTAGTAAAGTTACATAAACCTCAGGTATACAATTCTGTATTACACCCTCTATAAATCACATTGTGTGTTCACCACCCAGAGTCAGTTCTCCTTCCATCATCATATATTTGATCCCCTTTACCCACATCTACCACCCACCAACCCCTTACCCTCTGGTAACCACTAAACTATCATCCGTGTCTATGAGTTTTTACTTCTCTTTTGCTTGTCATGTTCTTTTGTTGTTTTTGGTTTATATACCACATATCAGTGAAATGATATGGTTCTCTGCTTTTTCTGTCTGACTTATTTCACTTAACATTATACTCTCAAGATCCATCCATGTTGTCACAAATGGTCCTATTTCATCTTTTCTTACCGCTGAACAGTATTCCATTGTGTATATATATACCACAACTTCTTTATCCATTCATCTATCGAAGGACATTTTGGTTGTTTCCATGTCTTGGCCACCGTAAACAAAGCTGCAATGAACATTGGAGCACACTTGTCTTTATGGATAAATGTTTTCAGATTTTTTTGGTAGATACCCAGGAGAGGGATTGCTGGGTCATACGGTAATTCTATTTGTAATTTTTTGAGGAACCTCCACACTACCTTCCATAACAGCTACACCAATCTGCATTCCCACCAACAGTGTATAAGGATTCCCTTTTCTCCACAGCCTCTCCCACACTTGTTACTATTTGTCTTGTTGATGATAGCCATTCTAACTGGGGTCAGGCTTTTATTTGCATTTCTCTGATGATTAGTGATGTCCAGAGAGCATTTTTTCATACGTCTATTTGCCATTTGTATGTCCTCTTTGGAGAAATGTCTCTTCAGATACTCTGCCCATTTTTCAATTGGGTTGTTTGTTTTCTTTGTTGTCGAGTTGTATGAATTCCTTGTATGTTTTGGATATTAGCCCCTTAGCGGAGGCACTGTTTGTAAAAATCTTCTCCCATGCAGCTGGTTGCCTCTTTATTTTGTCGATGGTTTCTTTTGCTGTGCAGAAGCTTTTAAGTTTCATATAGTCCCATTCATTTATTTTAGCTTTTATTTCTCTTGCCTTTGGAGTCAAATTCATGAAATGCTCTTTGAACCCAAGGTCCATAAGTTTAGTACCTATGTTTTCTTCTATGCAGTTTATTGTTTCAGGTCTTATACTTAAGTCTTTGATCCATTTTGAGTTAATTTTGGTACATGGTGACAGATAGCAGTTCAGTTTCATTCTTTTGTATGTGGCTTTCCAATTCTGCCAGTACCATTTATTGAAGAGGCTGTCTTTCCTCCATTGTATGTTTTTGGCTTCTTTGTCAAAAATTATCCATCCATATTTATGTGGTTTTATTTCTGGGTTCTCAATTCTATTCCATTGGTCTATTCCATTGGTTTTTCTGCCAATACCACGCTGTTTTGATTACTGTTGCCCTGGAGTACAAGCTAAAGTCGGGTAGTGTGATACCTCCAGCATTGTTCTTTTTTCTTAGCATTGCTTTGGCTATTCTGGGTCTTTTGTGGTTCCAAACAAATCTGATGATTTTTTGTTCTATTTATTTAAAAAATGCCATTGGGATTTTGATGAGGATTGCATTAAATCTGTATATTGCTTTGGGTAATACGGTCATTTTAACTATGTTGATTCTTCCAATCCAGGAGCACGGAATATCTTTCCATTTCTTTGTGTCTTCTTCAATTTCTTTTAAAAATGTCTTATAGTTTTCAGCATATAGATCTTTCACATTCTTGGTTAAGTTTATTCCTAGGTATTTTATTTTTTTGTTGCAATTGCAAAAGGAATTTTTTTAAATTTATTTTTCTGAGATTTCATTGTTAGTATATAGGAATGCAAAGGACTTTTGTACGTTGTAGCCAGCAACTTTACTTATTTGTTTTTGGTTTCTAATAGCTTTTTGGTGGAGTCTTTAGGGTTTTCTACATATAGTATCATGTCATCTGCAAAGAGTGACAATTTAACTTCTTCATTCCCAATTTGGATGCCTTATTATTATTTCCTTCTCTTGCCTGCTTGCTCTGGCGAGGACTTCCAACAGTGTTGAAAAGCAGACGTGACAGGGGACAGCCCTGTCGTGTTCCTGAATATAGAGCAAAGGGCTTCAGTCTTTCACCATTAATTATGAGATTAACTGAGGGTTTGTCATATATGGTCTTTATTATGTTTGAAGCTGTTTAAACAATGTCCTAAGCAGGTTTTGCTTGTGTAGAATTTCTTATGTTCATATAATTATACAATTTTCTTCCCCAAAAATATGGAATTAAAAAATTTGACATTAAATATTTTTAGTTATTTAAAAATTCATTGTAATTCTTACAATTCCTAAGAGTAGTAGTAAAGAATAAATACTATACATAAAAAGCTTTGAAAGTAATTTTTGTTTCACTTGAGAATCTCATGATATGTAAATACCACAGGTTCTATGGGTTAAGGTTCTGTGGGTTAAATTCTTTCCCCTGTGGGAAGTATCTAATTCCAGCATGGAACTAACTTTGTAATGCTAAATTTATTCCTGCTATGTCTCCAGACTACTGAAATAAAGATAAGAGGTCCAGGTTTTTTCCTAGGTGCATATATAGTGCCTAATTAAGCAATATTAAAAAAACTGGAGTTACTATTAGTTAGCTGTAATCTCAAGTAGGTGGTTTTCCTTTAAGGAGTAATTGTAAACCCTTTATTCAAGTATAATTAACCTTCTTACAAACTAAAATCAAGAAACACTGTAAAAACTTTAAATAGACTCATTTATTTAGTATACACATGCGTGTATACCGCATGTCTAATTTTTGTAGAATTCCTTGTTGACTAATTAAATAAGGCATTGCTATTTTCCTGATTAAGTTTTCGCTGTTATAATACAGAGATGATCACAGTAATGTTTTTTAGTTACAAAGCACTAGAGCACCATCTTCAAAGAAAGCTGCCTCTCGAGAGTAGGACTGCGTCTGCTTACAGTCTTCTTGCCACATATTTATATGACTGCATGAAAACCACAAAAATAAATGGCAGCTTCTGTTCTAGGGGATCTCACAGTTTTTATAAAGAAAAAAACACAGTAAACATGACACAATATTACAAAGCAAAATTAGTAACTGTAAATTTAAAAAAATGGTACAAACTGAATTCCCATCACAAAGAGATAATACGGTACAATATAAATCAGGAAAACATTTTCTGGAGAAATTTTAAAATTAGATCTTAGAGGTAAACATGGAGCTTTGGTGTGCATTTCATTGTGGGAAGAGACAGAAAGAGGAATAACGTGCTTGAAAACAAATTTATAAGTCTTGCCAGAGAACAGCAATCATTAGATTAATGGATTTATCTCAGTACTGCTCACAGATTGTCATCTTTACCTTTTACCTATATAACAAGTGCTTCCTTACCTTCACTGCCCAAATAGACTGTTCCAAAGGATGAAAAAGTTTGAAGCAAAACCCATCCTTTTTTGATGGACGCTCAATGATTTCACAGGCATTCAGAAGGACTGTTCCTACCCATTGACCATTTTTTTGGGTTTTATAGATCAGTAGCACCCCAGGTTTCAACACACACCACAACTTGGTCCAGCTCTTCAGAGTACCACGAATCTATAGAAAGATATATATATTTTTTTAAGAAAGCTGTTTTTCTCCTTCTGCTCCACAAGATACAAACTGAATAATGGCAAATAGGATGCTTTAACCTAAAATTTCCAGAAAATGTGCATGTTAGACTCCATAAGTTTTTTTTTTTAAGCTACTAAATGGCACGCACTGCTAATAAACATAAAAATAGCATGGCTCCCTGCTTCTGAGACAGTTAATTTCTAGCGGGAGTCTGGGTCACCAGTTTCAAAATACTATTTAAGTAGAATGGTTTTCCTAACCTTCTGGGCCAGATCAGGTGCTATTAAAATATACTTTCTAGTACCAAGATTCTCATACTTTCAGCATCCGTCACAGCTATAATTTTATTTGTGTGTAAGATTATTCTACTTTTTAATATTTTTCCCCTCTTTACTGCTGCATCAAGAGTGATGAAAACACTGCTAGCATACAGCATACACCAGGCATTCCCCTAAATGTTTGGTGAGTGTAGAAAGAATCTCCTTCTAGCTCCTAAAATTACCTTCTCTAAATTACCTTATTCTTAGTAATTACATGAAGTGTACCATATAAATTTCGTGGGGAATTTAAAACACAAGTTACACAAATCTCTCTCTAGTCTCAAAAATCTTCCTCATCCTAGAGTTTAATGCTATGTCAAAAATCAGTCTACAACTAGCTTTTCCTATTCCATTTCTATAATCCATTAAAAGTGTTTATATGTAAAGTCACTGAATTCACAATACTGAAAAGGATGCTGATATAATACAGAGATTAAAAACTACGAATCATTCTCACTTTTATTAACAGTAAAAACTATGAATCGTCCTCACTTTTATTACTGTTCTCGCAATGCACTTATAAGAATTATGAAATACCGGGATCCCTAACCCCTCAAATAGACATACTACAGTAACTCTCAACAAGAAAAATTTAGAAAGAGGGAACTTGGAGCCAGGCAGGAAGAGAAAATCTTTAAGAAAAATTATGTGTGTATGTAAAAGAGCTGAAAAGAGTTATCCTGAGATAACATTCTGGATCTTGGAGATGTGACAGTAGAAAATGGGTAGCAAATTATCAGAATGAAGGTAGGATTTAGAAAGCAAGTCAGGGGATGTGTTGGGGACTTTTGGGGAGTTAGAGAAAAACCAATGTCAAAAGACAAGAGTAGGTTTAGCTGTGAAAAACCCAAGTGAGATTTGGAGCCAAATTAGTTAGAAAGTGTCTTCTGCACTACACTGACAAAGACCTAGCATTAGTTGAACTACTAGGGAAACCATCACTAGACTCCGTGTTAGTGAGAGAATTTCCATGACAGATCTCATAAATAAATTAGGCGGAAGTTGTACCAACTCTTTGGCAAAGTGGAGAGCTTTCAGGGTTGCAGTGAATTTCAGGTCAATGCCAAAAGCTTCCTAGAGGAAAGTGTCTCACAAGATCATTCTTAGTGTTAGCATTAGTCGGAAAGGTTACTACAAATGTCCTTCAGATAGGAAGGAGAAAGAGGACAGAGTGACTAGGGTGCTAGAAAAGGAAATGAAAATAAGTGGAAATAACCAGAGGCCCAAAGAAGAAGGTATGGAAATAGCAGTGTATACATTTCTCTGAAAATTAATCCTTTTCAAATGATAACTTGTATGAACTTTGTCTCCGATCTTCTCAATAATGCATATTCCAAGTCTACAATATTAAATAATTTGAATAACCAGCAAAATACTCCTTTACAGCATATTGATTAGACTACATAATGCCACACAAATCAAAAGTGTTTTTAAAAGAATTGTTATAAATATTTGATGTTGTCAAGAGAGACAACATTAAGTCTCCTTCTCCCCATTAAGACTGGAACACAGACCTCTGGGATACAATTAACCATTTATCAGTGAAAAACAATCATCTCAATACTTGTTTTTATCTTGTAAGCTTCAGTGCAGTCTGGGTTTTCCTATTCCATTCCTATTCCTAATCCAGCAACACGAATTCAAAATTCAGTACAAACTGACCTTCAACCAATCAGCCATAACAATAACAGCAGGATCTGTGATTGTACTGAGTAACTCTTTTGTGGCTCTTTTCTTTTCTTCTCGGTAATTTTTCTTTTGTACCTATTTTACAGAAATAGAAAAATTAAAAATTTATCAGTAGTGGGGCAATTTCTTTTCAAATGTTTTAGAATTATATAATGTAAAATATAAAATTTTAAATCTCTTAGAATTCTAGCATCTTAAGATAAAAGAACTATACTTTTTTAAATTTTGTTTTGTTTTTAGAGCTGGTAGAAATTTTTAGAGGTTAGAATCTATAATATTTTTTCTGATCACTAGTCCAGTTCTCTGTACTTTTTTAAAGAATTTTACCTTTTCTAAATTACAGAATAATACATGAATACAATCTCATGGTAAAAATTTCAATAAAGCTAAAAGCCGTCTTTATTTACTCCCTATCCTATTTCAATCCCCAGAATGGACCACTGTTAACCTTTCAGAAAACCACAGGCCTTTTCTATGTGTAAAACCTATAGAAATATATAGCTTTTGTGTTTGTTTTGATTTTTCAAACACATAAAAAATGTTCTCCCATTCAATATTCTTTGGAGTGTTTCCATATCTATCTCATTCTTTTAACTGCTCCACAGAACTCCTAGTATGAATAATAACAACTAACATTTACTGGGTACATTCTGTGCACCGGTCATAGTTCTAAGCACTTCACGTGTATTACCTCATTTAATCCTCACAATAACCTTAGGAAGTAGGGCTATTAGTATCCTTTTTTACACTTGAGAAAAATGAGACACAGAGAGTAACTTTCCCAGAACTACACAGCTAGTCAGTCATGGAGGCAGGATTCAAACAGAGGTAGACTGGCTCTAAAAGACATGCTCTTAACACCATGTTCTACTGTTTCTCTAATTTTTCTTAATATATTGCCAGATTGATGGAAATCTCTGTTATTGTTTTTTCATATTACAAACATGCTGCAATTGCTTGTAACTGACGATTTTGCTCTTTCCTGATAGTAATATGAAAATATAATTAAGAAACCACGACAATGAAATTAATTCATTCAAAATATCAAAGTTTTACCATCATAAGTCACTTCTGAGATAATCTGGGAAAACAGCAGTCAATTAATGCAGTCTTATTACTACTTGGTTGTTATTATGTGGATAAGAGAGAATGGTAACAACTTATTGGCGATATATTTTTTAAACTATAACACAAAATCTTCCTAGTTCCACTTAACGGTAAAGAGACTATATACAAATAACAAAATTTTAATAATTCTACAGCCAAAAACCTTTAGACTTTTGTCTGTATTATCATGCATATCTGAATTAACAGTAGAGTTAATATGATATTGCAAATGCATACAAGATCAAATATGGGGGAAAAAGAGGTAAGGTAGATTACTCAGGGATCAGACTCCATTGGAAGGCACGTGTTACTTAGACACCACGATCTGTGGCCATCTGGAGGGCAGGCCCAATAATGCATGTTTCTTAAGAGAATTTGGAAATCTACACTTGTAATAGTTGGCTCAAATTTTACAAACATTGTGTAGGTCAAACAAAATACAGTAGGTCATCAAATACGGTTGTTTCACTCTGGTTTATATCAATTAACCTATGGTAAAACTGGTTTCCTTATACGCATTGACAATGCTAAGTGAGGACTTACTGCATATCTACCCAGGGGCCAAATTCAGCCTACGACCTAGCAGTTAGTAAACTCGAATTTCCAAGGGCACCATCGCTTCCCATCAGGTGTTCCACAACGCAGTAATGTGCCTGACTAGGATACAACTCTGCATAGATGTAGCTAGTCCTCAGCCAGGAGTCACCAATGAGACCTGAAAGAGCTGTGGGATAGCTATTAAATAGCCGTTTCAGATGACTCCAGAATGCCATTCAAATATTAACATTTTTATGTGTGCCTGTCTGGATATTTTTTTCCTTCTTTTAAGAAGACATATTTATTTCTTTATCTAATTAGCTTACCTTCAAAAGCACATGCGAAGCATAATATTAGTTATGAAATGACTGTGGAACTAACCTTGAGAGATTCTTTTTTTGTGAGCTTGCTTGAAGTTGAACTATCTTTCTCTGAGCCATTATAAAGTTTAGATTCAGACTGAAATCACACAGGAATGAATAAAAAAGAAACAATAATTAAAACCTTCACTTATTCTACACATCTGGCATATAAAAATTAATGTTAAAACTATGCTTCCCATTTGTTGCTGTGATTTAGGCAAATGTCGATTTTCAAATAACGATTTTCTATATAGTAGAGTATTTGGGTTTAAAAACTAATCCATGTTGAACCCACAAAACCATAAAAATAAACACTAATCAATAAATTAATCTACAATGTGAGGTTAAATAAGATCACTTGTAAATTTCTGCATTCAATTTTCCAGAGAATTTCTAAGAAACATACGCAAATCACTTCTCGGCCTTTTGGCTAAGATCAAGTGTAGAAACATACGCACTTATTTATTCTTAGGACAAAAGTATGTAAAGCAATATAATTTTTTAGCAGATGACATATTCTAAATAAAAAAAACAGTGTGCATTCTAGCAAGTTGCTGCGCACACTGATTTCCCTGTTGCTACTCTTCCTCTAATGGAAAAAAATACAAACACCTTCAGAAACTAGTATTAAACCCTTCTAATTTGCACACTGTTTGAAAACCAAAATTCCTAGCATCTACTTCTCACTTATCCAGTCAGTGCCCTTAAATTATTATTAATGTCTTAAACTTGTTTCCGGACTTTGTTTATACTTCACATTTTCGTTTGATCTCCATAAGAACCTTGAAAAACAGGCATACCAAGTGGTTTTATCTCCATGTTACAATCATGCCAGGGAGGCTTAGGGAGGTCGATTTTCCAAACTAACAATCAATAACATAGCAGGGATCAGAACTTGCATCTCTTAATCTAGTATTCTTTTAAAGAGACTACATTCTTTCATCAGATTAGAAGAGAATAAAACTAAAAGCTGCTTCTACAAATCCTAAAACAACAGAATTAAACATACTCTTTCAGTGTTCTATGATTTTCATTGTTACCTACTGTTCGACACAGAAGATATATTTAAAGTTCTTAGCATTACTCCTAGTGCCAAGAAAGTATATGGGGCTTGATCCATATGGTGGCTTTCAAATGGTAAATGGCCAGATGTTTATAATATTAGTACATGTGATCAAGGATAAAAACTCTGGGTATATACTCCATCACTCAATTTAAGATCCACAAGGGCAGTGACTATGTTTATTTACCAGTGATACCCTAGGGAAAAGGGCTAAAAATATATCCAATGAATTAATAAAATGAAGATGAAACTAGAATTTGCAGCTCATTTATCTCTTCTAATAACACTTCACTTCTGTTAGTTGGTACAAAATATAGTTTATTACGGTGATGGTAATACGTGGCTGAATTAGAAGAAAACTGCAAACTATGCTCCATGCAGAACGTGGGGATTAACCTAATTCAATTTTTGTTAAAGTTATTCCTTTAAGAAGCAGACTGGAAACATTACATTGCTTACTCCTATGATAAGGGTATAGACTGTGATACCCAAACAATTTCACAAAATTTCTCAGGCCAAAAAGGTCTCTCTTCTTGCCCTGCAAACTCAAAGGGGGCACAACCACTGTCAAAAGAGCATGCCAGTTTCTAATTCTCACAGCTTAATAGGAAAATTTATATTACAATATACTTCTTAGATACTATTAAATGAAAAATACTAATAGTATTCGCTTAAAGGCTAATGAAAATTATTGTCTGTGTGCTCTTTACCAAGTGCTATGCTAAACACTACTGTATACCACCTCATTTAATTCTCAAAGCAACCGGATGAGACAGAAGTAGAACCCCACTTTTGCTAATGAGAAAAGGAAGACCAACTGATTAAATAACTTCCCGAAGTCTCCAAACTAGTAAGTAGACGAGATGGTATTTGTACTCAGGTCTAGCTAATTCCCAGTCTCATGTTCTTATTGATTTTTCACTATACTGATTTCTCACCTTTTAAAACTATTCCTATGTAGTAAGACTCAAATTTAAGACTTATCTTCATGAACGATAGGAAATCTGTTTCTCTGACATGACAAGATCTAGCTTGGTGATTCCTGAAAGATTCCAGTATATAAGGGACCAGCAGGCCAGAAGGATGTCACATGAGCTTAATTAGAGCACACATACTTTAAGAAATCCCTGCCATATTGTGTAGCTAACTCTGAAAAAAATGATGATGCGGTGACCAAGTTCTACAGTCTTTTTTAATACATTACTCCCTAAGTTTTCTGAGTCAACAGGTTACCTTTTAAATACCAAAAGTCATAAACTATTTTTGTTAGAAGTATTTTACTAAATTTTCTATCGTTTATAAGCTTACTGACTACTGTCTTAAGAATGGCCTTAGGGTTTGATGCATAGTACTTACTGCTTGTCTCTTCGTTAAATGGCCTCAGAATGCTCTCAGCATGTTACATACTGTTGTCCCCTTGTGGGTTGTACAACTCTGGGAAGCTATTCAATCTCTTCTAGTCTTAGTCTCCTCATTAACTGAGGAGACTCCTACTAACTGACAGGGTTGCTCTGGGGATTAAAGGAGGTAGTGTGCGTGATGTGTTTAACATAGTATTGGTATATATTGTCTTTCAGGTTTGGGACTATCCTCTAGATTGCAAGTGCTGTCAAAAATCTGACCTTTAGATAAATGGGAACACAAACATATGAGAATACTTCTGACTTGCTTTGAAAACTATGAAATACTGAAGATATAAGGAATAATAACAAGTTACTACAACTATAACAATATTTTGATTTGGAAAGGTTTTTTTAAATATCCAGGTAAATATATTTTTTACAGCAAGTGATAGATGACTTAGCAAACCTACAAGTAAGCAGACTGATGGCTGGAGAATCACAACCAAGAGATCTGGGCTCACAAACCCTTTAACCTTGTAATAGAACTCCTTTTAGCCCACCAGACACATTACTCATGCTAGCAATTCCTTTCGTTGAGATGGACAAATAAAAATTTATTTAAAAATGCTATGAGGAAGATGGGCTGATTTGATTAACTGACTTTTCCAATTCACACACGTATAGGATGTGTGAGAAACAGGAACTGCATTTATTTCTAAAAATGGAGGGGGCAGTAAGGAGGGTACATTCCATTGTGTTTACTGATCTCAATTACGTATTTTAAGAAGTAACACTTAACCCCAAATCCTATGACCAAAATGACAGTATTGATACTTTCTGCACCAAGTTCATAAAGGATAAGTTTAAAATTATTTGATGGTCTGTAATTATGCAGATTGATCACAGAAGGAATAACAAAATTTTGTTTCCCAAGTTACTTAGGTCAGAATAAAATCTGAATTCCATGAGAATGATGTTTAATGATAAATGTGTAAATTTTAGGACTGCTCTGAAAAACAACAGAGTGGGTTACTTGTTAAAATATTTAAGAATAAACTAGTGGCTGCATCTCTTAAACTCACAGAATGAAACAAGATTAACTCTAAGATAGAATCAGTAAGTTTCAGCTCTTGGAAAATAATGAGTACAATTTTACGTATACCAAATAATTACCATGTTAAGAATTCCACTCTTTCACTGTAATGATTTATTCAAAGGAAGAAAATCAATTCTTATATACCTGTAATCAACCAGGTACTCTGTCAGGCTTGTAGCATCATATTCTGGGAGGCAGATCTTAACGCCTTTGCACAGATAAAAAAACTGAAGCCACTTACCTTTCTAGCTCTATCACTTTGACCTGTGGAGAGTTATTTAATTTCTCCAAGCTTCACTTTACTTATAAAATGGGGCCAATAATACCTGTCTTCTAGTAGTGTTTTGAGAGTTAAAATGACACATAGCAAGCTCTTAATATAAAGTAGCTATAAATATTGTAATTAGCTTCTAAGAAGTCAAGGTAATGTATGAGACTCAAGATTCAAACATACTTTTTTGACTCTAAAGCAGTGCTGTCCAGTAGAACTTTCTGAATGGCGGAAATGTTCTGTCTGACTTGTCAAATATGGTAGCCCCCACACATACGAGCACTTGAGTTATGGATGGTGTAACTGAGGAACTGAATTTCTAATTCTATTTAATTATAATTAATTTAAACTTAAAGAGTCATGTACAACTAGATGCTACTGTATTCAAAATACAATTCTACAGCCTATGCTTATTGTTTTCATTAAGGCACACTACTTCATTAAGGTATGTAAACCCTTTTTTCAGGCTCATGGTGGCCATCCTCCCAATTCAAAGACTACAGTTGGGGAGGTGGCTGTGATATGAAGGATTGGGGTTTAAGTGTTTAGACTTTTGAGTAGGAATACCATTAACCACACATCCACCAGTTCTGGTATTAACTGCTTGAAAATAAGTTTTTTAAATTCTATAAATTTCATTGTATTTCTAGCACAGCAAACCCAAGCTAATAATTTCCTTTTTCATTTTCTTTAATTATATATCTCATATAAAATGATCAGGGCATTTCTCATGTATATGTTATATACATACAAAATACTATTAAACTTCCATCCTAAGAACTTTTACACATATAAGGTGGACTTTTATGTAATGAATACTTAAAAAGTTAAGTGGAAATAAATTTTTTTGTAAAATTAAACACTGCAGCATATCATGGAATTCTCTCAACCTGTCCTAAGAACAGGAACAAAAATGTAGTTTTAAATGCAAAACCCACTGCTGAGAATAGCAGAGCATTTACTAACTTAACAGGTTTTCTTACTTCAAGTCATTAAAGTTTAATTTCACAAACATAAAAGTTTCTCCTGCTATATAGTACTAAGCCAGATCAGAAATAACAAAGTTAAATCCCTTTACAAATTATGGAAATCTAGTGAATTACAAACCCATAGGAAAACCAATGCATCACATAGTGTTCCTCAGGTTCTCAAATATGTACCCTAAAAGAAAAAAATTCTCAAAATTATGTACAAGTATCCCAGTTTGAGAATTACTAATTAAGGGAACTATATTTTATTCCAAGAAAACGTCTTTGAATTGTGTGCTTTAAGAGGTCTTTGGCGTTTAACTGGTAAAATGTAGATATTTTGGTTGTCATTCAAATAAACCAAAAACACTTAAAATGTTTTGTTTTTTAAAACCACAAACCCGAGAATTTCTCTAAATGAAATTCTCAAACTTCAGTTTGAGAAGTGCTCTGTAGCAGCCATACCAAAAACAATGTAACTCTAGAGAGGACAGTGGTTACCAATAGGCTATATTTCCAAGTAAACAACAGCACTAAACCAGCCGCAGTGGAACTTCCCTTTTTTCATACACACTACAATGGTTTAGATGTACCAACATAAAAACATCTCATGAAAATCTGATTGGATTTTGGTATTAGTTCCCTCATCTTCAATACTAGAAAAAGGTGATAATCATATATTTGGGGACAACAATAATGCTTACCTTGCTCTTTGACATAGAAAGTGAAGATTCATCTTTATTTTGAGAAATATCTTCCTTTCCTCTTTCAAAACCTTTAAAAATATTGTATTATGTTAGTATTTCTATTTTTGAGCATATGTAGGCATTAAAAAGCATATGTAGGCATTAAAAAGCATATGTAGGCATTAACAAGCATATGTAGGCATTAAAAGGCAAACGCATGTTTAAGTCATTCAATTTCAAATACACATTGTATCTGATGTACATCAGTACAAGAAGTCTAGATTGAACATACAGTTTTAAACTACTGTAAGTTTAAATCCTTCTAAGGGATCATCTCTAGTACAGTAATTCTTTAGAATAAATTAAGGCTTTCAGAGGCAACAGTCTTTCCTTGCATCCATCAACGTCCAGTTAAATACCTCTTTACTGTGCTCCTAGAGCACTTTGCATGAATTCAGGTCTCATGGAGCTTTTATTCTAGTGAGCTGTTTTCTAACAAAGAATCTGAACTGATAGAACCAATACCTCTTGCAAAACTGTAAAACAATTCCAGAATTGGTGATAAAAGAAGATTAGGGAAATAAATCTAGATTGAGGGACTTAAAAAAAAAATCCAATAATGTACTTGCTTGCTTATTGTGAGCATTAAATGAAAATGCATAGAAAGCACTTAGCATAGTATTGTGTGCCATAGATACATTCAATTAATGTTAACTCTTAATATTACCATTATCACTGACTACTGCTATGTAAATTCTAAAAGGATAAATCTACAATACATGAGTGCATGAGGCTGAACATGCACACATCTCTGCAATTGGTAACATATTAATATACAATACATGAAAAGCAACGAACACTTTTGAGGGCAAGCATTAACTCATCCCTAAAATTATTTGTTCTGAGACCAATAAAAGCCTACAATAAAAAAATACATGCAATTATTCATAAAACATCCCTTAAAAAATCATGAGTAGCACCAGTGCCTGAAGCACTTAAAAATAATTTCTAGCACATCAATGAAACCGTTTACTCTGTCTTTGGTTTATATTAGCTAAAAACAAATTCATTCCATTTTCCTAATCCAGAGATTTTATTTTCTTTCTGTGATATAAAGACAGAATCTTTTTGCCCCCTCTCTGGAAAAAAAGAAAGATCACCCCATACCAGTATTAGGGGAAAGAACTGTTGCATAAATTCAACATGGAATGAAATGAAAATGAAAACTTACCAGAACTTAAAACTTTAGTATAAAGCAAACCAAAGTTACATAACTCGGTTTAAAAATTCTAAAATATTTATTCATATTGTAATAAGTCATTCCCAATACTAATAAACTAATATAAATTACTTCAAAGATCTTCTAAATGTATGTACAAGAGAACAAAGATTTTCTAAAAGTATATATTATACATGAAAAAAACACGATGTCTTCTTTTATGCTCACAAAAACAGACCTCAGTTTCCCTAGTGAGTTTCAGCTGAATCTAGACCAATCAAACCATTTATTAGATTAAGAAAACCACCATTTCTACATTCATATATTATTTTAAAAATTGAACAGTAAATTAAAATAAAAGTAGAAGTTCTAAGTATGAATAGACTTTAACATGAAATTATGCCTTGCAGAAAGTTTCAAATGCTGTAAAATGCCCCCCATAATCCTAGGTTGTATGTTACCTGTCAAACCCAATACACGAATAGCATTATAAAAGATTCTCCATACTTTCAACTTGCAAATCAAATCATTATTTTAAACGATGGCCCTGATGACAACTAAGTTACTTAAAATTATAGAGGCGATAAAGCAAAATGCTTTCTAAGTTTGGTCAAATATTTTGAATTTCAACTAAAGGAAAATAAGTAGATTATAGCATAAACTATAAAGAACATATAAAAATGTTCAAAAATATTTTCTTAAAAAGAAAATATTGCCATATTGTACACTAAGTTTTCAAAAGTAATTCCAAGGTAAGAAAAGCAAGAAATGTCATAATAGGGCTTCTTTCTTTAGATTGGATAAAGCTGGTTTCCTAAAAATGTGCAAAATAATCTTTATTTTAAAAAGTCAGTCACAAAAATATATTTATTAGAAGACAAAATGACTCCACCAAAATACTTCTTAGGCTTTTATTTATTTTTCACCATGTGTGGAAATTCAAAATTACTTTAAAATGACTCCTTTATTTAAAAAGTGGTATTTGTAGACATAATCCCGAATCCTACAACACATTATTGACATTATCAATAGTGCAGAATAGTTTCAGATCACGACTTTTCACCACGTTTGCTTGTTAATGATTTTAGGTAGTCCATTATTTTCCTACTATCCTCCACATTGCCACAATGAGATGGAAACCTACATTTCCATCAAAATGGATAAATTAAAAGGGTTAACACCATCCAATTACAGATGAGAACGTGGATTAACTGAAACTATTCGCTACTGGTGGGAGTATAAAGGGCACAACCACTTTGTACAACTACAGAGGGTTCCAAAAACATGTATGCACATTTTAAGAAAGGAAAAAACTGTATTAAAATTGTAATAATATATACCGATCACAGAAGATGAATACAAGTCACGTTTGACTTCTGCAATTACAAGAGGTGCTAAAAGTAGTTACCATCAGTGTCCAGACATTTCTGATTACAGCGAACTACTGCATGAGCAACATTCAGCAAAGTATACACTTGTATATATATTTTTTGGCACCCTGGTATTTGATAGTATTTACTAAAGCTGAATGTGTGCATACTCTAACACTCAGCAATTCTGATTGTAGATATACCCAACAGAAATGAGTGTATATGTTCATCAAAAGACAGGTACAAAACTGTTCATAGCAGCTTTATTCATAATAGCCCAAATGTGGAGCCAATTTAAATGGTTATTAATGGTAAAATAAATATATTGTAGCATATTTACACAGCGGAGTATTACACAGAAATGGAACAGAACCAACTACTACACAGAAGACATAGCACTGAGTGAAAGAACCCACCTCTCTCCAACAAAAAAGGCACATACTGAATAATTCCATTCACATAAAATTCAGGAACTGGCAAACCTAATTTACGGTGCTAGAGGCTGCAACAGTGGTTTGCCTTTGTTGAAAGAACTGACTGGGAGGGGCATGAGAGAATGTTCTGGGGATCTAGGAAGTAGTTACACATGTCTAAAAATTCGAACTAAAAATTCGAAAAGTGGTGCACTTAACTATATGTAAGTTATGCCTCAATAAAAAAGAAATAAAAACGCAGATATCCTTCTTTATTCTTCCAGTTTAATAGACCTGGCCTGTTTTGACATTCTTCCTCACTTAGTCCATATCCCTTTCATCGATTCTGCACTAGGTTAATTCTGATTCATTCATGAACAATTATGATAATTAAATAACATTAATGTAAAGAACAATAAAGCAACCAACATCCATTTGTAGGAACACGTGATTATAAGATACTATGATAGATATTTTACTTATTTTCTAATTTTTAAAACAATGCCACAAAAAACCCCAAATATTAACTAAATTTTATATAATTGAAAAAAACTCAGGCTCACAGAAATTAAATAACTTGACTAATGTCAATAAGTGACCGTATCAGAGCTGATTCAAATCGGTCTAACTTTAACATTCATGCTGTTTCTAGAATGCCAGGGAGGCTCTAAAGACGAAAGGCCTTATCTCCTGGGAGGTCTTGCTTTGTGTAGGCATAGTTAGCTGTCCTTTTCTCTGACACATGCAGCACTTCACATCTATTTGCACAACTGTAGTTATCACAATTACTTCAATTATTTGTTTTCATGTAAATGTTCCATACTTGACTTGTGAGTTCCTGAAAAGAGGGGTCTAATCCTTATCCTCTCAAACACAAAAATTTAATAAATTGATCTAAAAATTAATAGAAATAAAAATGGACTCCACTTTTACTTGTAATGATTTTTTAAATATGTGAAATATAGTATACCTTCAGAAAATGCATAAATATATATGTATAATTTAATGTACAGTTAATATTTGCATAACCACCACTGAAATCAAGAAAGAGAGGACTGTCAGCATTCCATAAGATCCCCATCACAGAACAGATAAGTAGATAAAAACTAAAAAAAATTTTTTTTTTAAATTGTACTATGGTGCCACTATGAGAACATGGGCAGGGGTACCATTTTCCTATTATATAGTGTCTCATAAATAAAAAGGTCTTATCAATATACTTAAGATAGAAGTGACAAAAAAAAAGATTTTCCTAAGGACAAATGGAAAAAGTTTTGTGCTCAAAGACAAAGTTATCTTTAAATATCACTAATGTAGAGCCTCTCCTTTCTTAATGATGTGAGATAAAAACAAATGCATGTAAAAATTTTTTTCAGTACAATGAAATGACCAAGAAGAGATTTATTTTTTTACTTTTAACTTAAATAAAAAACCTATAAAAAGCCACTTCTTTCAAGTACCTAATTCCATTCTATTTCTTACTTGACAAAATAAAACATGTTTTAAAGAGCTTTTTATCATGGCTGATTGTAATGCAACTGCTGGCTGTATTACGTGGAATATGGAAGCCTCCCTACACATATGATTTTCTCTACTGCAAGAGTTAGAAAACAAAGTCAACCATTTACTTTTCCATTCAGATACATTGATCCAGAATTATCTTCAATATATTCTTTGGTAGGATAAATGGACAATTCTGCCTTCAATAACCTAATTAAGTAAATACCAAACTTTTGAAAAGAGAAGTTTCCTATTTTTTATTAGGGTCACATGATTATTCTTTTTGTTCAGTAGATTCAAGGCATGAAGGTCAGCAAGCACGTGCTCCCGAGCTTGCTGGCTTAAAAAAAAGAACAAGGAGACAGAGACAAATACAGAAATGCAAGTCACACTGTAAAAGCAAATGGAGTATTTAACGATATTAAAAATCATTTTCAGGATATTGTCTTTTTCAAAGCCACTTCTGAAAAGAGACAAATACTAAAATTTATACCATTCTGAGAACATAAGAAGCATAATAGTAACCATGCTACACCAAGACGATTAAATACGGATTACGAATGCTGTTTGAAGCTTACACTACTTAGGCAACAGTTCAGGACTATGGTTTCCAACTCTTTTCAGAAATACTGTTAGAAAAGAAAATGAAGTCAATGAATTTAAAATAATTTATTTAATTGCCCGGCTAACACCTTCTCTTTTTAAAACTATTTTACGAAATCTACTGGGGTGACAGTGGTTAGCAAAATTACATAGGTTTCAAGTATACATTTCTATAATACATCATCTACATATCATTGTGTGTTCACTACCCAGAGTTAGTTCTACTTCCATCACCTTATATTTGATCCCTTTTACCCTCATCTACCACCCTCCTCCACCTTCTGTAAGGTATTTCTCTATCATAAAAAATCAGTATAAATAGTCACAAAAAGCCAAGAATAAAGGTTAGTGTGAAAATAGAAAATATAATTCAAATTTAACAAAATATAAGTGTTAGAAAAATAGATAAATGGTTAAAGCAAACACCAGTTTCAGGCAATATTTCTTTGTCATGAGTATTAAAAGATTATTTTTTATTATAAAAGAAAAATATAACCTAGAGTAGATATAAGTGTGTAGCAGTTTAAAATTTTGAAAAGAATACAAAAAAGATTGTTTATATTTTAAAATATATATCCATATATTTGCTACAAATCTTTTTTCAAACAACAAAAGGTCAATTTATATCTATCTCTCATTGACCAATTATTTAATGTCTAAATTACAATTGTCAAACACCCAATTTTATTTAATATTAGCCTAAAAGTAACATTTTTAAGCAAAAACTAATCATACATAAATATCTAAGAACAAGGAGTAAGGCATTTCAAAAATTATACTTAGGCAGAAAACTTCACTTTAGTCAGGACCTGAGTTTTTAAAGCTTAAACTAAACATCAATTTTAATATAGTTACTATTCTATAGAAAATAGTTAAACAGATATAAATATTAAATATCTGGGTTTCATTTGCAAAAACCTCAGAGTAATTTTTTTATTTATAGAATTTTACATTTATTTCCAGTACAGAAAAGGCTTTAATTTTATCAATGGGTCACACTATTTATATAATTAAAACAAAAATTCATGCTATAAGCACTGAAGATCCATACTTTACTGAATCATTAGTTCTCAAGTTTGAGCTTAAGAGAGAGACCCTAAGAGAAAATATGGAATAGCCAAGCCACATAGCAGCAGTTACTAAAACCTAACCTTCCATATAGAATTTTGTTTAAACCAAACCAGTTTTAAGATGTTAAAACATCTACTTTATTATAATGAAAACTGCAAGAAATTAAGAGAAGAATGTGAGACTGAACAGACAAACCTGGCAACGGAGAAAGTTCATTGTATCCTCCAAATGAAGCATTCCGGACAAGCTTTCGGCCATCAATTCGTGGAGGAAATAAAACAGGCGAAACCACAGCACAGGAAGAAAATCTACGTTGTTGTGAGTTCTCTTCTTTCATGGCTTAGAAGGTCTATTTAATGTATATGCTTACCCAGAAGCTAATTAGACCAGTATGGCAATGACAGGCTTTTCTCTCACATCCAAATATAGCAAAACCCACCAGCACAAACAAAGGACACACACACATTTAACAGCAAAGGAGAAGGACCAGAGACTGTCAAATCAGCAATAAACAGAGAAAGAGACTGACAGAAAAGGCATTAAGCCATGCTGCTGAATTCTTTTAAACGAACTGATAAACAAGAAAGGCTATTCTACTAATGTTTTACCTTCCAATAATGCCCTGCACTGAACTGCTGCTTCAGGAAAACAAAGCAAGATCAATAGAGTCAGGATGAAGTAATAAAATCAGTTTCTCTTCTTCACTCACAAATGCAACCCTTCTCTCATATCCATTATGTTTTTGTAGTATCCGCCCCACTACCCACCTCTTCCGATTCTTTCCTTTCCAGTTTTCGCTTACTTCAAAAATGGATATAAACATAACACTGTTTATCTTTACTGAAGCCTCTAGATTTGTATCTAACCCACTGCTTGCCTCAGCCATGATTAAAATTCATAAGGAAAGATACTCTTTCAAGTACAATTTTAATGGATTCCAACAACTAAAGCAGAAAGCAAACATTTAAGTTGTACCTCTAGCAGGGATATGTGAGTCATTAAGACAAGGTTAATTCAAACCAATCAACAGAGAAGATTAAAAAGACACCATAATAAAGCTGTATGCTCCAATACACATTCCCTTAAAACCGATACGAGCTGCTACAGTTCTTCATTACATTTAAATTTTCAAAATATATAATCTACCAATGAGTATTTTGCATTTAAAACTCCTATTTTAAAAAATGCACTTTTATCGTCACAGTAACAAATGGAAGTCTCCTTTTTTACTAGGTTGAAACTAGGTGACTGGTGTAAATCCCACATTATTTAAATCTAAAAAGAAAATACTTATAGCCAAAATGGTAACTATGCCATCTCTTTATACCTAATTTTAAAATTCTAAAAAATCTTTCTAGGTTATCTAAAACTTCTTTTACCTTATGCCACTTTAACTGAAGTGAAAAAAGCTCTAGTCAATTATTTCATTTTCATATTCTAGACTGATTTTTGCCATCACTGTTCTTGCTTTCCACCTGGAAGTACATCCACTTAACTGGACAACAACTAATTCAGTTACAACTGACTTAGTGGTTCATTTTCACCTTACTATAAGATCTCTGTTTCCTGTCTCATTATGCATACACTTCAAGGCTGGTTCTCCACTCATATAAATAAGCATTACATATAGTGTAAGGCTTTCTTTTCACTAGACAGGACACTTAAACATAAACAAACTCTATTTCCTGTAAAGAACATTCTTTCTTGGGCAAAGGCATTTCAAAATCAATTAGTGATAAAAATAAGTTTATGGTTGATGCCCACAGCCACAACAGGGTGTTTTTTTCCTTATCTCCATGTCATGAAATATAAATTAGCATTAATTATAGATAACAGAGAAATAATTATAATTAATTCATGCAATGGTGTTTGCCTCTCAAGGCATAAAAGACACGATACCACAAAAGGCATAACAGTATAATGGTTAAGCAGGATTTGAAACTCAAACTGCCTGGGTTCAAATCCTACTTCTATCCTAGCTGGATGCATTTGAACAATTAACTTAATTTCTCTGGGTCTGGGTTTCCTCCTGTATAAAATGCTAATAATATTACCTCTATTATAGGGTTATTATAAGGATCAAATTGGATAATAGGTAATATCTACAAAGGTTCAGGTTAATATAGCAGAATGAAGACAATGACCTACTATGTTCCCTCCTAAAACTCGACTAAAATTACAAAAAGGGGTGTTTTTTAAAAAACTCATAAACAAGTATGGGTATGTATTCCACAAGTGTGTGTCCAGGTGAGGTTACATCAACAACATAAATCTGACACTGGAAAGCATGTGATGAACAAGTAGTCACTGGCTTGCAGATCCAAGCAAGTCAAATCACAAATCAGCAGTGGTAAATATTGAGAACCAACCCTATTTATTCCAAACAATAATTTTGCATATAATTCACAGCACCATGTTCTTCTAGATCAGGAAATCAGATAAGTTACCGATATCAACAATAATAGTGGAATCAGGACAAAAATATTAATATAAGCAATGTCTTCAAAATTAGAAGTAAAATGACTTCCAATTTAGGATTCAATACCCAACCAAACTATCAATTTCATATTAGAGTAAAACAAAGATATTTTTAGACATGCAAGATCTCAAAAATTTACTTGCCAGGCACATTTTTAAAGAATTTGCTAGAGTAGCCCTTCTCACCTGTGTGGTTCTACAATGGAATTAGGCACTAAAATATCCTCTCTTCAAAATGAATTAACTTTTTCTCCCATGCATCCATAATGGCGCTAACCATGTACCATATCCTTTGGAGAACTGAGAAAATATTCACTTAAATTATTTTCTATAGGCTTTACTTCCTGGGGTCCAACAGACCCCAGTTGAGAAAGGCTGTACTAGAATATATACTGTATCAAAAAGTGATGGCAAATTAAGAATACTTGGGATATTGGAAACTGGACACTCAAAACAAAACAGTCCCCTACTCCCGTACCACCTCTTTTTAACCCAAGGACATATTGTTTGGGTGAGCTCTGCCCAAATTCTTTTCTGACCTTGGCTTGTCTTGACCGTTTCTGCTCTTTCTCCCATGCCCTGATGTTTGGATAAGCTGAGAAAACTTCTAATACATTGAAGTGTTCACTCTCTCTCTCTTTTTAAAAAGACTATTTTTAAGAGCAGGTTCATAGCAAAAAGTGAGGTTCATAGCAAAAGTGAGAGGAAGGTACAAAGAATTCCCATATGACCCCTGCCTCCCTACATGTATGCCTCCCCCCTTATCAATTTCCCTCACCAGAATGATACAACTCACGAACCTACAATGACATATCATAATCACCCCAAATCCATACCTAACCTTAGGGTTCACTTTTAGCATTGTACATTCTATGGGTTTAGACA
Source organism: Rhinolophus hipposideros (assembly GCF_964194185.1). Taxonomy (NCBI): domain Eukaryota; kingdom Metazoa; phylum Chordata; class Mammalia; order Chiroptera; family Rhinolophidae; genus Rhinolophus; species Rhinolophus hipposideros. The sequence goes on from NC_138055.1 coordinate 71,271,915, forward strand.
AATGTATAATGACATGTATCCATCATTACAGTATCATACAGAGTACTTTCACTGTCCTAAAAATCTGTGTTCCACCTATTCTTTCCTCCCTTCCTTCTAACTCCTGGAAACCGCTGATTTTTTACTGTCTCCATAGTTTTGCCTCTACCATAATGGCCATGTAGGTAGAATCATACAATATGAATCTTTTTTTAGGTTGGCTTCCTTCACTTATTAATATGCATTTAAGGTTCCTCCGTGACTTTTCATGGCTTGATATCTCAATTCCTTTTAGCCCTGAATAACATTCCATTGTCTGGATGTATCACAGTTTATTTATCCATTCAGAAACTGAAGGATATCCTGGTTGCTTCTAAGTTTTAGCAAAGACAAAATACTATACACATCCTTGTGCAGGTTTTTGTGTAGACATAAGTTTTCAACTCCTTTGGGTAAACATCAAGGAGTGTGACTGCTGGATCATATGATAAGAATACTGGGTACTTTTGTAAGAAACCACCAAACGGTCTTCCAAAGTGTCTGTACCATTGTGCATTCCCATCGGCAATGAATGAGAGTTCCTGCTGCTCCACAATGATGATGTCAGAGTTCTGGATTTTGGTCACTTTAATATAATAGGTATGTAGTAGTACATTACGTCATTGTTGCATTATCTGCATTTCTTTTCATATGCTTATTTTCCACCCAAATCTCTTCCTTAGAACTCTATCTTGCCTACCTTATCTGAATGGTGGTAAAATAAATATGGTACTCATATTTACACAAACTTCACAAAGCTTCCATTAACATTCTTTATATGAAAGATCTAAACACACTTGGTAAACTCAAAATACTTGATGAAAATACCTGGCAAACTAAAAAAGCATTACTTCAATTAGAACCATTGGAACCAACACTAGGAGCTAATATTTCTGGGTCCTAGATCTGGCTGAATTATTATCTATGACCTGCCTTGCCTGCACATCATATAATTACAAGGACAAATATAAATATACATGTGTATATATAATGTTTTGATCAATATAAAGTGTTCTATAAATGTAAAATAGTAATAATAACTTATATTTTTCAAATTCAAAGAAAACCAACATATTATAATGATTTTAGGAAAAGATATAACAAATTGATAGACATTAACTGCACAAAGGAAACATAAATACTCTCTTCTTCAATAACGGGGAAAAAAAACACTTTTAGAAAACAAATTTTTAAAGGCAGCTACTAATTTAACACCAAAATCTAGGTTTATTAATTTAAGAACTAAAGATCTATTTTTAAAACATTTTATGTATCTCTTATAATTTCAAATTAATTTCAGAATTTCTTATAGTTACCAGAGATTTCATATCAATTATATGTCAGACTAAGGATCAAACTATATTCAAAGCCTGATTTACTTCTCTTAAAGACCTGTAGTGTAATCACATTTACTGTGTTATGCTGGCTACATTCAACTACTGTAAAGTTTACACAAGGCTGAACACTCTTAAAACATATCTGGGTTAACATCTGAATCTACCATTTCTTCCATTTTATATTCCATTATCAATATATGAATACCAGTAAAAATTACAGAGAAAAAATGTTCCCTGATCATTAAAATAGTTTTGGAAGTCATATGAGACATTTATATTAGAAACAGATTTTGATCTATGGATAAGCTTACTTATTTAAAAACACTTTTGAAAATTCAAATCATCACTTATTGGTAAATTGAAAAATCAATTTAGTAGGTCACAAATAGCATTTCTAAAAATAAAACAGACTAGGCCAGGATAGGAAATATTAGAGTGCATCATACTCTGATATTAAAAGGCAAGTTCTTTCAAGTCATTTATTAGGCTTTATATAAACATATGGATCATGGTCAAAATTGGAAAATACGATGTAAACAATAGTATTTCTTTTGAAATTCCCTAATATTAAAAATAACTAATTATAAAATTTTATTACCATCTTGCCAGTGAAGAGACCAACTAAATAAATACATTATCTCTGGTCTAGTGACTCATTCCATATTAAAGTGGCAGACATCTGAACAGGCAAAAACCACAAAAGATCATAATAAAAAGATTCTCTATGTTCCTGCTATATGTCCAAAAACATGCCCAGCCTTAGTTTCTCTTTCTGTAGAGCTAAAAGATTAAGATAGAAGGAGGCATCTCACTGTGATATTTCAAACTCTAATGAGTTCTCTGGACAAATTCCAGACCATCTCTTTTCTAAAAACAGATGAATGGCAAACATAGCTAATATTTTGAAATAATCTAATTTGGCAGCCGGAAAATCCATTTAAATTCTATAAAGTTCCATATGCACACTCATAATTGGTTTAAATTGGGATGAAAGTTATTATAAGAACTACATACTTTGTCTCCAATCCCCAAATAATAAAATTAGGCTTTAGGAGATTTTAAAATCCTTAAAGCAGCAAAAAGAGTTGGAAAAAGACCAAAATACTAAGAACAAAATCAACCAGCAAGAATTTAAAAAAGTACATTGAAACATGAAGAGGACAACTATCCTATAAAATGAACTTAAATATCTGAAGATGGTACTATACAAATTCAACAGTAAGTTGCCTTATAGAGCACGCAATTCAAATAAGAATATAGTTCACACATTGGAGCAGCTCAGGCTTAGCCAACAAATCTATTAACCTTTCAAAGGATGTATAAATTGAGATAGGCAGTAATAACCTTTGCTTTTAAATAGAAAACACAACAATAAAGCTCTATGTCAAAGTCTATCCTCCAATGCGGCAAAGTAGTTTCTTAGATGTAATTAGTAAAATCTCGTTGATGATTGAAAATTATCCAAAGAAATCTTATTATCCTGCATTTCTCATAAAATAACTGTAGATTCTCAACATCAAATGTGTTCTGAATATAAAAGCACAAGCAAATGCACAGATAAAATTTAAAGGATGACTTAAGATAATTTTAGACTGAATAGCAGTCGTCTATATATTCATATTAATGGCAATCAGTATAAGATAGTACTTTTCTTTGGAGGACAAGTTCTTTATATATGTATATTATATAATCATTCATTCAATAAAAATTTAGGGAGCACCTACTGTGTGTTATATGTAGAATTATGTTAAGTACAAGACAGCTATGAACATAATAGTCCCTAGTTTTTGCTCTTATTGTAATGTTCAATATGTGTGTGAATACATGTTCATTAAAAGTTGATTAAAACACAGAGAGTCTAATCCCACAAAGTAAATGTTAAATGAAGTGCTTAGGTTTATAAAACTGTTCATAAAAATCTATTTAACTGAAAATGTACTAAACTAATAATACCTATGAATGTAACCACCATAATACTACTACCTCATAATTATATAATAATTACTATCTTTTCAAAAGTGTTTTCATATATGTTCTTCACAGATTCAAATAACAACAATATGACATATAAAAGGAGTATATCCTGATTTTATAGGTAAGATAATTCGGCTCTGAGAGACATATACTTAAAGTCACATAGTAAATGAGAATAGAGCCAAGATCAGAATCCAGCCACGGGAGTGTTTACTTTCCCTGCGCCTCCTTCCCTAAACCTGTCAACACAGATGCCAGCATCAAGTAGTTCTGTGTAAGGTGAGACTCCAAGACCAGGGATAAAAGATGGTCGCAGCCAACAATAGGGTCTGTGGTAGGAAGGGAGAAAATGAGGGACATCTTGAGGTAAAGGAGAAAGAAGAGACCATAGGACATAGGCCGCTCAACTAAACCACCCTTTACACAGAAGAACATCCTTTACAAAGGACTCAATTCAAAACTTAAAAAAAAAAAAATCTGTTTCAATGATTCTTCCATTAGAAATTTGTGCAAATATCATGTTAGAAAAAAAGCTATTACTCTTTCCTTCTATATAACTAAGTTCTGAAAACATAACAGATAAAGAAAATCCCATTCCCCACCTTACCCATATGAATCTCTTAGTGTTCCAAAAGTAAGTTGTCTTCCAGGCCTTCTCCACAAGCATGGGAACCAAGTTATAAGTCAATACTGCTTGTTCCAGGATGAAGGCACCTATATGTCTTCTTCCAGGATGAAGCATGGATACTGATCTCTCTACTCCCTCTCCTAGCTGATATTCAAATATTGGTGCCAATGCTCCCATATTGTCACTTATCCACCAGAGACTCTATCCGACATTAGGAGCTTTGGAGTTGGACATAAATGAAAATGCAGGCTGCCACACTCCAAAAACTTTCTAATGATGAGCCTAACAAGGTCCTGAAGAAGGTAGTTTGGTTCCACAGGTGTAACCACATATCTAACTTCATGTTCCATTACTTCACATTCAACACACAAAAATTTCCATCTTTATCCTATATCCACAATCTCGTCACATAGGTGAGTGACATAAACCTATAGTTCCTAGATTTGACTTCCGTGGACCAGTAAAATATCCTCCCCAAATTGTGACACTGCTATTATGGTTTTCATCTTATAGAGACATTTTTAAGAAACCTGTAATGCACAACCTCCATCAATTCACAACGGAACACTAAATATCATATAGCAGGAAGACTATAATCTCATAATAAAAAAGTCAGTCCTTTACATTGAAGGAATTGCACCTAATGACAAACTCATAATAGTATACTTGTTTTTATTTAATTACAGAACTAAGAAAGAACCACAGGGACCAACATCAGTCCACAGACTATACTTTAAAAAAATGATACATTTATTCTATATATCTATACACAAGAGTATATACTCGTATAACATGTATATTATTGCTAAAAATGGAAATCTAGCTAATGACCACCACCTTAAAAAAAAAACAAGATTACAAGTACTTTTGAAGGTTCCCATAGGTGCCTGATTGCACCTCCTTTGTAACCAGTTAACCATTATCCCAAATTCTGTTTTACTCATTCCATTGTTTTATCATGTATGTGTCCCTACACAGTGCATTCACTCATTTTACTTGTTTTTAAACTTTATATAAATGTCATCATACTGCACAGATTTTAATTTGTTTTGGGTATTCTTCCATATCGATGTCTGTGGCTTTAAGTCAATCACTTCATTGTATGCTATTCTACTTACTGTATGAATAAATTTTAAAATTCATTCCACTGATGATGGACATTTGGGTTTTCCGAGATTTTTTTCCTGGGGAAAGTTCTGCTGGTACACATCCTGTGACAGTTTCACTACGTCTCGGACATACTAAGGAGTATAAAAGCTAAGGATTAGGGTGTGCTCATCTTCAACTTTACTATGTTGTGCCAAACTGTTTTCCAAGACGGTTCTACCTACGTATACTTCCACCCGCAGCATACAAGAGTTTCTGTTGTTTCACATCCTCACTGACGCTTGTAATGGACAGTCTCTAAAATTATTTCAATCTGGTGGATGTGAAATGGCAATTCATTATAATATTAGTTTACCTTGGTCAGTTTCCTAATGATGTTAAAACATCTTTTCACACTTACTGGCCATACGTGTTACCTCTTTTGTAAATAGCTATGCATGATTTTTGGACAGCTTTCTACTGGGTTTTGGTCTTTTGGTTGATTCATAGGAGTACTTCACTTTTCCTGAATATTAATTCTTTGTCAGTTATATGCACTGCAATCTGTTTCTTCACTATTTTTATGGTGTCTTTTTTCTTCTTTTTTTTATTTTAAGAAGGGCACAGCTTACAGTGGTGGCCCATGCGGGGATTGAACCGGCAACTTTGGTGCTACCAGCACCATGCTCTAACCAACTGAGCTTACCAGCCACCCGATATGGTATCTTTGATGAACAGATGTTCAGTTTGTGTGTGTGTGTGTGTTTCTTGTTCAACCCTTTCTTATCCCAAGGATATAAAAATATTTTTCTATATTTTGTAAAATTTAAAAGCTTTATCTTTCACATTTAATCTGGAATTGATTTTGTAAATAGTAGGAGGGATCTATTTTTTTTTCTCATATAGTTTAACTAATTTTCCCCAAACCATTTATTGAGTAATATGTCATAAATTGGATTTCCACTTATGCTTGGGTCTGTTTCTAAGTCTCTGTTGTGTTTCATTCATCTCGTTGTCTATTTCAGCACCAATACCTCCCATCGTATGTACTAGAGCATGATAGTAAAGCTAAGTAACCCTGACCTTGCCTGGGTCTGCTTCTTCAGGAGTGTCTTGACTCTTTTCTTTGCCCTCGGCTCTCCCTAGAGAGTTAGGATGACCCTATCGGGTACCATGAAAAAGTCCTGTTAAGCTATGGATTCAAAACACATCGAACAGATAAATTAATTTGAGAAATGACACGCTAAGAATATTGAATTTCCCAATCAGAAACACGGTATGTCTCTCCATTTATTGAGAATACATAATGTTATATTTTTCTATGTAAATAGATTTCACATCTTGTTAGATTTATTGCTATTTATTTCCTGTTATTTGAAGTGGTATTTTTTGAATTGCATTTTCTAACCATTTGTTTCTGGTACATAGAACTGCAGCTAACACATATCCAGTAACTTCTTAATAATTTAAATAATGTATCTGTGAATCTGTATAAACAATTATATTAGCAGCAAGTAAAGAAAATTTTTCTTCCTTTACTTTCATTTCTTTTTGCCTTATTCACTGGCTAAATTTCAAGTGCAATGCTGAAATGAAATGTAGATGGTACACACCTTTTTATTATTCTTATTCTAACTTTGCAATTTAAGAAACTTCCCATCTATTCTTATATTGCTAAGAGGTTTTTGTTGTTGTTTGTTTTGTTTTTTAAATCATGAATGGACATTAAAATTTTCATACAGGTTTTCTTTATTAGTAGGATGACAACATAGTTTTTCTTCTTTAATCTGTTAAAGTGTTAAATGACAATCATAGCTTTTCCAATATCAAACCCATCCTGGAACAACCCTGATGTGGTTATAATGCATTATTTTTTTTAATTTTGCTTGATTCAGTTTACTAACAATTTGTTTAGAATTGTTGCATCTAGCTTCATAAGCAAGAATGTCTTGTAACTTGTCTCTCTTACAATGTCCTTGTCTGCTTTTCATGTATAAGCCTCATATAGGGAATATTTCTTTTTCCATTTTATCAATTCTAAGATGCCATCAACTATTATTTACATTCCTGACTTTCAGAGATGTCATAAAATACTAGGGAAGAGGAGGAGACTGATAGCAATTTTAACATGTGTAACACATATCCCAAATTCAGAGATGTTACAGTGTTTAACAATGGCCAACAGAGATTGTAAAACACTATCAATTAAAGATCCAGACCAATTTCAGGATGTTAATATGGGGGTGGAGGGAGAGAGTTGCCTTTTAGAATTAATGAAATGCAGTATAAACGTAAAGTTGGAATTGTTTTTTCCCTAAATGTCTGGCAAAACTTGTTTGTAAACCTATCTGGGATTCATGCTGTCTTTGTAATCTATATTACTAATTAGAATACAAAATTTACTAAAATTTTCTATTACTGAGTCAATTTTGGAAAGTAACATCTTTCTAGAAACTTGCTCATTTCATCTAATTTTTCAAATGTTCTGGCTCTAAGTTATTTATATTATCTTTTAAACATCTGCTTACATTTTCAGTTGTTGACCCTTTTTTCATTCTTGACGTCTATTTCTTTTTCCCCCCTTAATCTTAGCAAAGGTTTGGTAATTCTTATTTGTCTTTTTGGACAATCAACTCTCTTTCTCAAGTGGTTTGTTACCCCATGTGTATAAGTGATATTTCAACATCCTTGCCAGCATTTGGTATTGTCAGTGTTTTAAATTTTAGCCTTTTTAATAGGTGCATAACAGTTTTTCATATTTTTGTTTTTTTGATTTTTAATTATGTGCTCATATTTAATTCTTTGAGGCCTGTGTTTAAATATTCTCTAAATAGGATCTGTGTCAACTCTCCTGAGCACCTGAGAATACTAATATAACACAAGATTATTTTAAATTAAACTGGGGGGTGTTTTTGTTTTTGTCACAGAAATAGTATGAATTCTGGTCCCAAGTCTACATAAGTATGTATTTGCGCTTCTCAAGGAAGTGTCCTTCTCTCTACCCATCCTAACTTGAGAAGAGACCCAGACAGGGAAATACATCACAACTTCCTCTGTGGGCGCGTTTTCCAGTTTGTTCCTTTGTTTTTAATTAAGAATACTGCCCTTTAGTACTCCTAATTTCATATGGAGAGATCTCCAAGCCAAATTTCCATTGTGAACGAGCCACAGGCTTTTACTCATTTCTCTTGTAAGAACCCAAGCTTTTGACCTTCATACTAGCAAGTGCCAGTCGGGACAAATGCCGGCTCCAGAGCTCATCACCTCTCTCCACGCCAATTTCTACCCTCCTCCTCACGCCGTTACTTTATTGAGAGTTCAGCCATACTTCAAAAATAAATTTTTAAACATTGTAGTCAGCATTTTGATGTTACTAGGAAGGCTTTCTCTGAACATCCAGTTTGCCATGTTATTGGAACTGAAAGTTCACTTAACATGTTTTCATGTTTCCTTATGTTTCCCTGTCTTGTCTCTAAATTTCCCAATTACAAATTAAGCTCTTGAAGGCAGCAGCTGAGAATACCATTTTTGGATTTTTTTTGCTTTCTAGTAACGAACTATGTAGGCTAAATAAAGACCAGCATGATAAAGGAGACCCTTAGAAAATCCTGTACTCCCGAGGGGATATTTGCCCATCTGTCACAAACATCTTTCCTTTACCTAGAAAGAGATAAGTGTGCTAAACTCACTGTTTTTCATCCTGAAGTAAAAGTTACAACAACCAAAAAAATGGAAACAACCAAAATACTCCCCAGTGTGCGTACTGTTTGTCTTCTATCAGAAAATGTGCAAATGTTACTTGGTAAATTAAATTGATATTATCTTGCAAGATACTTATCAAAAATACAGAAAGCTTGCCACTACATGCCTAAAATAAAAAAAGGAAAGTTATAGCAGTCAAATCTACAGCTGAAACTCTTATCTTACCACTCTTGTTAAGGAGGTAACCGCTCAGACTTTGGAAACAAATTGGGGGAAATCACGATAGTAAAGAGCTGAGAAACTAATGCATATAATATTTGATAATCCTTTAATGTTATCTTAAGTAAAAAGAATACTTCTATGATGTTTATAGGGGAAAAGTATCCTTTAGTATTCTTAATGTTCATCTTACTGTTCGTTAAAGAAGCAATTAATGAGGTTTGGCAAGGATAAGACAGATTTCTCTCATCTTTGTAAAGATGCTTAAAACAAAGCTGAATTATTCATTCCCACTTTTCAATAAATGCTTTCAAAGTATTTCAGTTTCCCCCATAGAAGAATAGGAACAGTTGAAGAACACAGACATTGCAACATTTCAGAAGAGAAATTTAGAAAAGTATTTTACTCTTATTTTCTTAATTTGCCAAATATATTCTCTTTTATTTTTAGTATGTACTTTCACAGCTCTGTGAAGCCACTACCCAAACACAAGGAAATTCAAAAGAGAAAACAGCTGTGTCTTAAGAAAGAACTTCAGAAATCTAACATATTGATGATTAAAAAACTCAGAAGAAAATTAACCTGAACTCTGATTTATACTAATTCTAAAGAAAACAATTAATGTCTATAAACCAAAGCACAGCATTCAGGGGGGAAAAAATAAAAATTAAAGACAGTGGGGTTGGGGTGGGGGAGATAAATTCAAGTTCTCTTTCTGATAAAACAATTTTCATGAAACATAACACATATATTCAAGAATACATGTTATGTGTTCCATACACATATGGTCTCACATCTGTTCAGAGTTGATCCTAGAGGTGTCGTATCAAGGCAGAAGGAACTGCCTCGGTTCATGAAGGAAACCGACTCCCAGGACTCCTTTTGTCCGTGAGCCACTTTAATGAAGCCACTCCCAGTTAGTCACCTGAGATTATACCAGCAATGTCGACCACTGTCACCCTGGGGAAGCTGGTACATCTGCACACCAGGTAAATCTCTGTCAAAGAAAATCCTCCTTTACTTTGAAGTTTCCTATGAACTTGTAGACATAGATCTATCAAGTCACGTTTAATGCTGGCAGAGCATTCAAGGTGAAGGGACTTTTCAGGTTTAAGAGAATTTACTAAAAGAGAAACAGAGTACTAAGTATATACGTTTTAATTCAAGGCCAGATAAACCAAGCATGATCTAAGTTAATTTTAATAAAACTGACTAAGCAGGTAAAACTTTTAGTTTCAAGTTTTTAATTAAAAAAAATTATTAAATATATTGAGGTGACATCGGTTAGTGAATTACATAGGATTCAAGTGTACATTTCTATAATACATCATCTATAAATCCCATTGTGTGTTCACCACCCAGAGTCAGTTCTCCTTCCATCATCATATATTTGACCCCTCTTCACTCTTCTCTCACCCACAAATGTGTAAAAATTAGTTTGAAATGGACTAAGTTTTGTCAAAGCAACATTTCATATCCTTTCACAAATCACTATAATTTAAAAATGTTTTTTTTAATAAATAAAAGCATGTAAATTACTTTTTTTATGACCAAAGAATGAAAGGGTAGCTACAAAACTCATGAAGCTTTGATAACAATCTCAAACATGATCCAGAAGGAATAGACTATCTGTCCATGAGATGAGCTATAATTTTATCTCTAGGCTCCCTTGGCATTGTCCTTATTCAAAAGTAGAGGGGAAAAGGGAGACAACAACCTAATTAATCTACGTCTTTCTTTCTGAAAACAACTGGAATACATTAAGCTCAAACAAGTCACCATAAAACGAATACCATCTCACTTAAGAGACTGTAATCATACTCAAGTTAAAATTATTTTGAAGTAAACTGGTACTTAATCTTTGAATAAGAGGTAAAGTCTGGCAAACACACAATTTTTGGAATAATCTGATTTGTTGCCGTAATCTAAACATATAACAAATAAAAGATTATCTTGATGTGTGTGTGTGCTTTGGTGAGAAGAGTCAGAGTATCCCCAGTTCCTCCGAAACAAAAAAAAGAGAAGAAAATTCTAAATTGATGGAAGAAAACCACACTGTAAAAAACAAACTTAAGAATTGCTTTTAAGGGATATAATGACCTACATTAAACCGGTATGAATCAATGAGCATGAAGGAGACGGAGCCAGAAAAAAGGAACCACGAGAATCCTTGACATTCCAAGGCACAGGCAAAACAGAAAATTCTAACACCTTGGCATTTGTATAAAAAACAAAAAAAAAGCTGACACTGTAATTCACTCCAGTGTAGTACAGTAGCTAGGACTATGGGCTTTGACAGTCCTGAGTTTGAAACCTGCCTCTGACATTTTCTAGTTTTGTGAATTTGAACAATTTTTTTTACCATGCCTAATCCTCATAGCTTTCTCTTATAAAGCAGATACAGTAACAGTGCCTATATCTTGTGGGGTTGTTTCAAGAGTTAAATATAATTTTGCACATACAACTTTTAGCAGGATAGCCAAACTCAGTAGATAGCTCAATAAATGGTAGCTATTAGTACAAATCCAACACATATCACCAAAACAAATACCATTATTTTCCTGCTGCACAGTCATCCACTCGCTAGCAGGATTCTTTCTGTAGCCAACACAGGGACAATATTTCATGTGAGGCTCATGTTAGATAACAGGCTCCCAGCACATGAAGATCACCCCCAAACTGCAGTTCTTCATTAAAAAATGAGACTGTAAGCTTCCAAAGAGCAGGGTCCAGGACATAACATGTGCTCAATAAAGACATCATTCACCTACTAAATACAAAAGTACCCATGACGTTCCAGGTAAGCATGGGATTTTTTTTTTAAAGAAAGATACGTCTAACCACTATGCTGTACACCTGAAACTGCATAAATACTGAATGTCAATTGTTATTGAAAAGAAAAAAATTTTTTATAGAAAGAGAAATCTGCCCTGAAGAGCTTACTATGATATTTATTCCCTGCGACTTTCCTCCTTTCACATTAATCCCAAATTACTTTAGCAGTTCAGTATTCATCTGTTGGGGGGCCCTGGCCTCAGCCCCCACAGCCACTTACGCGACGTCTGTAAACTGCCCACTGATGCTGACATTTCCCTGTACAGACCCCACCTCCTCCACCACAGCGACGCCGCACACTCGTCCCTGAAACCTCAGCACCCCACACTCACTGCCACTATTCTCTGGTGCACTCACCTGGTAACGCCTAAGCCGAACCTCCACGGAGGCCTACACGCTCCCCGACAACCCCACCATTACGGTTCCTGCACTTTCCAGCTGACGCCTCGTGCAGTCCATCCCTTCGATGCACGCTGGATCCCATTGATGCCTTCTCTGAGAACCTGACCTATTAACACCCCCACCTTTTCCCTATATTTTGTATTTCTCTTTCTGACTCTATACTGTCATTTTTTATTTTTTGAAAATGTTCAAAAATCTCCTATCTTAAAGTAAATCTGCTTTTTGCCCTGTCTTTCTCGAGCTACCATACACTTTCTTCCCCTTCAAGGGCATAATTCCTAAGAGTTCGCTATCTAATTGTCTCCAGTTCCTAATCTTTCTCACTTCTTGTCTCATTGCCATCTAGCTTCTGCCTTCATCACTATCGCCAACACTTATTTCACAAATGTGAGCAATGATATCTTGTCAATGGGCAATTTTTCAGTTGTCTTAACTGGCTTGACTTTTGAGCTGTATATAAAACTATAGGTCACCACCCCTCCGTCATAAAACCCTCCGTTTCATTCTTCTGGGATACAGCACTCCTTTAGAAATCTCCTTTGCCAATCCCTTCTCCATCAGGTCCTTAAACGTTGGCGTTTTTTAGGACTGTATTCCAGCTCTCTTATTTTCTCAAGCTACAATTCTTCCCAAACTTTTCACAACTCACAACGAGAAATACATTTTACTTAAGATAGTGTGTGTGTGTGTGTGTGTGTATACACATATGAGTATCAGATAAAAATTTCACCAATCAGATAAGCTCTGATCTTTTGATCCCATTCTATTTCATTAAAAAAACAAAAAACAGTAATGTCTGGGACTCACTAAAGTGAGCTACATGAGTCTTTTAACTCTGTCTTCAATTACTCTATTTATGCTGACGACTTCCAAATCTACATTTCCAGTGCAGATGTGTCTGTTAAATCCTAACCAATAAAACCAACTTCTCCTTAATAACTCCATGTGGATAACTGCAAGGTACTTCAAACTCACCGTGTCCAAAATTGGACTTCTCAGCATCTTTCTCCCAAACACAGTCTTCCTCCATACTTCCCTATGTAAACTACTGAACTAGTTTCCCCAGCAAAATATCTAGGAGTCACTGCTGATTGTTCCTTCTCTCTTTCGACTGTCACCCCCCACTCAGTCACTCATTAATCCTTAACACATTTTCCTCTAAATAGCTCTCCACTTTTTTTCCCCACTACTGTCACACTCAGCCAGGCTGTATTCTCCACAACTGGATAGTACAGGCTAGTAATGTGTCTTCTCACATATACTGTTTTCTTCCAAATTTGTAAATGCCAATTCTAATCATTCTGTGTTACCTACTATTACAGTTATATAGTACTATACGATAAACCACCCAAAACTTAGTGGTTTAAAACACTAAAAGTGTTTGCTCACAATGCTGCAATTTAGTAACGTAAGGTGTGAATGGGGAGTGGGGAAGGCTTGCCCTGATCCATACAGCATCTGCTGGGACACCCAACATGGCTTCCTCACTCCACGTCTGGTCATTCAGCTAAGAAGAACAGAACAGCTAGAGGCTGGTCAATTGGAGTTTCAACACAGCACAGTAGTGTCTGGACAGTGAGACTTTTTATATGGAAACTGGATTCCTCCAATATGCAAAAGCAGAAGTTACCAGGTCTTTTTAATGCTTGGTCTCAAAAGTCCTAGGATGTCACTTCTGCCACATTCTATTTGTCATTGCAGTCACATGGCCAGTCTAGATTCAATAGGGGTACAAGTGAAGGAAGAACAGACTCCATTTCTTGGTGGGCAAGTTGCAAGAACACAGAGAAAAAGAGCACACAAAATAAAAGGTAGTGCTGCAGTGGTCTTTGAAAGTGAAATATAACACAGTCCACCTAATTCACATTCCTTCCACATGCAAAATATACTCAATGCCCTACTCTAGTCCTACCCCCCCCCCAAAAATATCCTATTACAGCCCTGCCTGTAAGGCCAGGATCATGTTAGCTTGAAATCAGATGCGAGCGTAGATCGTACTCCTGGGGTTTAGTTCCTCACATACAGCTCCTTAGATACAGCTTTTCTTAAGCCAAAATCCCATCACTTCAAACGATAACGTATCTGCCCCACTGCAGTAAGCCAGGGATAGGATTGTAAGAGACACTTGAATTCAAAAGATGGAGGGGATGGGGAGTTACACAGAAGGCACCTAACAGTGCCACAGTGGTTGTGAAATCTGCGTGGTACAGGTCATCAGCAACTTGATTAGAAAAGAGTTCTGCTCCCTGAAAATAGTCCTCAGTGGCTCTTGACTCTGCCCCTGGGCTCCTGGCTCCATCCTCTGAGTCATTTTTCCTATTTCAGAAGAAAGAGTCCATGTTTCCAACAGTGTTGCTTTCTCAGCCAGCTTCCTGCCCATCCAAGATTAAGATACCTCATTCACACAAAGGCTCTTTTTAGTCGAACTATGTCTATCCTTTTCTGTCTATACCAGTGGTGCCTCCATTAGAACCACACTTGTACAAAGTTGTGGGTTTCCCATGAATTTTACTGAAATTAACTCCTCTGGACAGATGCCACATCCACAAATATCTGCGACAGGCCACTCTCTACTTCTATCATACTGTGGGACAGAGGACTTAAGAGACTTAGAAGCTTTTGAGTAGCTGAGACATCCTAAAAAGGTCTGCATTTAAGATTCTTTGAAGCCCCTTTGTCTAGCTGAAAACCTCTGACATGCATTGTCTTAAATCTTTCTGGGGTCTCAACAAAAAACTTTACAGAAGCGTTCCTGATCTGATGCTTACTCTGAGGCCATTTTTAACTGACAGCACCCTGGGATTTGAAAAGTATCAGATAAGCAAGGGGAAGGGAGAAGATATTCCATAGTGGAAGACCAGAATACATTAAAGCATAGTCTTACTGAGGAATAGTGAAGAAAGTCATCTAACTGGGTTCATGATTAGGGAACACAAAATGAAATGGGAAAGGTAGAGTAAAATAAAACATACTAAGAGCCCTGACTACCAGATCATGCAATTTTCAATTTATGTTCTCGACTATGGGACCAAATATTGCTAAATCAGATACACTTGGGGAGCTTTATAAATACACAGCCTCCTCCCAGAGATTTTAGAAGGATGGAGTAGAATCTGTATCTAAGCAAAGCTCCCAAGTGATTTCTCAGACACAGCCAGGCTTAGGAGCCACTGCTCCAGGCGACAGTCATTGCTGACTTTTTGAGAATGGGAATGACACAAATGCAGGCATCTAATGAAGTTTTCAGTTACAAACTTGAATAACAAAAAGTGGCATTTTCATTTACAATTTTCCATTTCTCTATATTTACATTATTTCTCTCAGAGACCCACTCACAGGACCCATGTATTCTCTGGCCATAAAAGCGTTTATCGTGTTTCCCTGAACATAAGACCTACCCGGAAAATAAGCCCCAGCATGATTTTTCAGGAGGACATACCCTGAACATAAGCCCTCATGCGTTTTTTTGGAGCAAAATTTAATATAAGACCCGGTCTTATTTTCGGGGAAACACGGTATGAGGCCCAATTTTATTCATATAGTGCTTTAATGAAATCATTACATCACAACAGACTGACTACAGAAGCAGGTATGAAAATTTAGGTGTCTTTTTTTTAAGCTAGACATTAAAGAGATTTACAAAAACTGTGAAACAGTAGTTCTCAACCAAAGCCGATTTTGTCCCTCAATGGACATTTGGCAATGTCTAGAGATAGTCCTCATTGCCACAACTGGGGAAAGTGCTACTGGCATCTTGCGGGCAGAAGCCAGGGATGCTGCGAGACATCCTACAAGGAATGCACTGGGCAGCCCCATACAACAGAGGATTATCCAGCCCAAGATGTTAATGGTGCCTGGGTTCAGAGACCCTGAGGGGAAAAATATACCACTCTTCTCACCCATTTTGGGGATAGGGAGAGGAAATATAGTTATTTTTCATAAAAAATATGTTATCCATACTCTCATGTAATGGGTTTATTACTGTAACATTAAATGAATTAATAATAAACAATTTTAAAATTTCTAGTTTTAATTTATAATACAGTAAATAGCGATAGGTTAACCTCCACACATAAACAAAAGCTCTTTGGGGTTGTCAATATTTTTACCAGTGTAAAGGAGTCCTGAGATCAAAAACTTTGAGAATCACTGAATTAGAAGAATGATATAACTAACCAAGTATGTAGGAGAATATGAGAGGAATTAAAGGACTCTAAAAGAAAATTTACTTATTTGAAGAGTATTTTGAGTGACCAAAACACACAAAAAACCCTGTACCACTAAACAGTTCGAAAGAAAAAATGTCATTCTCCCCTCAAAAAAACCCAAAACAAAACAAAAACAAAAGAAGGAAGCATTTAAACCACAACTTCTTACCCTGGTTATGAGGACTTGCTGGACTAAAAGATGCCTGATACAGCTCTTTGGTAGGAGTTGGATAAGTTTCTTTCCCTTGGCGCTGACTCATCTTTCCCGGTGTCAGAAGTTGAGATTCGTCACTGTTTGCTACCACAGCTCAAGGAAAGAAGGGAAAAAGAATTAGTACCTCAGCCCTACATTTACATAATGGCATAATTAATAACATGGAATAGAACCATGATTGAAATCACCTCAACGGTTATATTTATTTTACTCGTTCAATGCCTTAATATAATTGTTTTGTTTTCTTTCAACTTTAGTTGGCTATCAATACAAAAGAAATTGAAAGATATGCATGAGTAAAATAATACAAATTACAGACATTATAAAAATGAAACTACATATTCAACTGATGATAAAAAGTACTCCACAGTTTATTGTGTTATTAATTATATATTTGCTAATAGAACAATAAGCAAAAGACAAAGTCATTTCACATAAGAAATACAAATGGCCAACAAATATATGAAAAGATACTCAACCTCATTAGTGGTCAGAAAAATTACAAATTAGTAGCAGTATAGAATAATATCTTATATTCATTAGAATTTGTATTCTAATTTCTAATTTTTATAGATAGTAGGCATAATTCTTGTTTTAGAGATGGGGAAACTTGAGGTTCAGAGATTGCCTTGCCTAAGATTAAGTAATAAAGTAAGATTCTAACTCAGGACCATTTGGTTCCAAAGTCTGGCTCTTAAAAGCTTGCTGCCCCAATAATCAATTTAAACCATGTTTAAGGCTGCAGTTCACCCACTTGACCAAGCTATGAACAGAGCAAGGTGATACCCAGTTCCAGAGAGGACAGAAAAGAGAAGAATACTCAATGAAGGAGTAAGGCAAATTGTGAGCAAGCCCACACTGCCCTAGGATCGCCACATTTCTTCACTTTGTATTTTTTGTACTTTCAGCTTACAAAAACCTTAGTTTTATCTTGAGTAAGAATCATTGTGTCTTCACTCTAGACTTAATTTTTCACTTAACCAGAACTTCACGTTCACATTTTTATCACCATCTTTTAAACCAAACTGCTTTAACACGTTTTCTATTGTGCTAAAGTTTTAAAATTATATTTCAGCTCAAGCTTCAGAGTAAAAATTAAAAAACTTTTTATCTTCCAAGTAAAGACATAAAAAATGTATTTTCCCATCAAGGCCATTAAAAAAAAGAATCTATACGCTGATGACTCCTAAATTTGTGTCTCCTAAACTCAAACTCATGTATCCAATAGCCTGCTTTGTAATCAGCTCTAGTATTTAACAGGCATCTCAAACTTATCCAGAACATAATTCTTGATTCTGCTTATCCTCCAAACCTTCCTCTTTTCCATCTCAGTGAATGGAATCACTATACCCCTCCCCAACTTTCTCAGGCAAAAAACTTAGATGTATTCTTTGATTTTTCACATACAGATTATCTGAGATCTTTATACTCTACCTTCAAAATTTATCCGGAGTCCTTCTACTTCTCCCCACTTCCACAACTACCGCCCTGTTCTAAGCCACCACTACCTTGTCATTGGATCACAGCAGCAGATTTCTACCTAGTCTCCTTACTTGTGTAGAGTCTTTCTCACGTGGAAGCCCGAGCAATCTTTATAAATCATAAAGCAGCTTTGCATCATGCAGAAATATCCTCAATGGCTCACCATCATACTTGCACTAAATTCCATGGCCTAAAGATTCAACAATGTCTGGCCCCTGCTTATCTCTCCAACCTCATCCTCTACCACTCTGCTCACTTGGCTCTAGCCTTCTTGGCTTTGGTATTCCTCAAAATACACCATCTTGCCCCAGTCTCTGGACCTTTATATCTCTTGTTCGCTCTACCTGAAATACTCCTACCCCCAGATCTTATTATTAACCCCTCTCATCATTTGTTGTTTGTGTTCCAATGTCATCTCTTCAGAAAAGCCCCTCATAGTGCCTTCTGATAAATAAGTTATTTTAATACAGTACAATTTAGCAGTACTTTTGGATGGTTTTGGTTTAGTGCCCACTCCACCAGTTATACTCTATCACTTTACA
The DNA here is from genome assembly GCF_964194185.1 of Rhinolophus hipposideros. NCBI lineage: Eukaryota > Metazoa > Chordata > Mammalia > Chiroptera > Rhinolophidae > Rhinolophus > Rhinolophus hipposideros. The sequence continues at coordinate 71,290,562 of NC_138055.1, forward strand.
TGATTTTTTACGATAGCTCCTATCACTATCTGAAGTTATATAATTTATCTATTATCTGCCTTCTCTATATATTCCATATATTATCTGCCTCCTCTATAAATTCCCTAAGAAAAGGGACTTCTGTCTGCCTTATTTTCTCATAAATCCTTGAGTGCTGGCATGGCCCTATGGTTCTGGCATACTGAAGGTGTGCAATAGAATTTTGTTGAATGAATCAATCAACAACTTTTATATGTTATGAAACTTCATTTCATAAAGTACATGGTGGTTCGTTCAGTTATTAAATCCAAGATCCATTTAACTCCTAAAAATTATGATTGAAATTAAAAATGTACTGATATAAAGAGAGACAGGTTGACCTCGGGAACAGAGAGCTCTCAGAAACAAACCCATAATTATGTGGAGTCGAGATATATGATACAGGTAGGGAAAGAAAAGGCCATTCAATTATTGATACTAAGAAAATTGGTTATGAAAAATAGGTCCCTACCCTCATACCACACACAAAGTCAAAGATAAAAAAAGGAAAATTTGAAAACTTTTAGAAGAAAGCATAAACTTGGGGTAAGGAATGATTCCTTTAAAAGACAAACAGGAGACAGGCGTTGGGCAGAACTGGTTCAGGCCTCGTGTAGGGAAGACAGCGGGGCTCAGGCGTCCCAGAGAAGCAGTGTCTTACAAAATGGTAGAGAACGAACTGGCATTTTTAGATGAAAGAATAAATGAATTCTGGGATACATTCAAAAGCAATGTCAGTGACATCTGTCAGATGGTGGGACTAAGAGATATCTACAAGGACATTAAAAGCATTTGCAGAAAAGCTGTCTGTGAAATTAAAGGAAGAAGAATGAATGGCTCAGATGTTTCTAGAATATCAAAACCACATCTGCAGGCAGAATAAGTTCATTCAAGAAAAAAAGGATATGATGAACGTCTAAGCATTACCTTGTCTTGTACACCTGAAACTAATAAACAAACAAACAAGAAAAAAAAAAAAAGAAAAAAAGGATAACTTGTTCAAGTTAATTGTTGAAGTACAAGGCCAAAAGTGAGAACTGAAGTACTTATTGCAAATGCCCAGAATCCTAAGGAAAATATGCCAAGAAGAAGGAAACTATTTCTGCTGCTGAAAAAAATAGTGAAGAGAGGTTGAAAAGGCTACAAAATCTGTAGATCAATGTGGACTAGAAATTTGAAAAATTTATGGTGATAAATTGCAGTTTACATTCACTAATATTGACCCTGAGCATCCTATTTATGTTTGGCCTACACTGAAATGTAGCTAGGACTACGAAGTGTCAGACAGTTCTCATTTGAGTGCCTAGCAGAATTTCAAGAGAATGGAAAAAAGACAAAAATTTTTCAACTTTTCTTGCCAATGCTCGGAAAGCTTTTAGTATGGTGGTTTATGATTAATGTATATATACTATAATTAAAATAGTATATAAAACTGTTTTTCTTCCTTACTGTGTATCTCTTTTAAAAAGAATTCTCATTATCCATTGTTTGTCTATAAACTCTTTGTATTTTTTAAATATTTCTGTGTGGTGTATTATCTTTAAAGTATTTTAATTACTATCTTAGGAAATAAAAAAAAGACAAAAGAAATCATAAAAGAAAGAATTGATAAATTCTACGGGGGAAAAAAAATTAGACATTAATTTAATCAAAAGAGACTATAAAGAAATTGGAAAGAAAAATACACACAGAAGAAGACACTAGCAATACATGTAATTAATGAAAGGTCAGTATCCAGAATTTATTTTTCTTAAAAAAAACAAACCTCATAAATCAATTAGAAAAAGACTAACAATGCAATATAAAAATGGGGGTATGCATCAAAAAGAATAAAATACCAAGGAATAAATTTAACCAAGGAGGTAAAAGATCTGTAGAGTAGTCCCCCTTATCCACGGTTTTGCTTTCCATGGTTTCAGTTACCTGGTTTACCATGGTATGAAAATATTAAATGGAAAATTACAGAAATAAATAATCTGTTTTAAATTGCATGTCATTTTGGGTAGCATGAGGAAATCTCACGCTGTCCCACTCTGTCTCACCCAGGACATGAATTATCCAGTATATCCATGCTGTATAAAATATTTTGAGAGACCACATTCACATAAATTTTATTATAGTATATTGTTATAATTGTTCTATTTTATTATTAGTTATTTGTTGTTAATCTCTTATGTGCCTAATTTATAAATTAAACTTTCTCATAGGTACTAGTATGTATGTACAGCAAAAAACATAGTACATACAGGGTTTAGTATTATCTGCGGTTTCAGGTACCCACCTGAGGTCTTGGAATGTGTCCCCTGTGGGTAAGGGGAGACTACTGTCCACTAAAAACTGTAAGACAATGATGAAAGTAATTGAAGACACAAATAAATGGAAAGATATTTCATACTGATGGAATAGAAAAATTAATATTGTTAAAATGTCCACAACACCCAGAGCAATCTAGGGATTCAATGCAAATCCTATCAAAATTCTAACAGCATTTTTTACAAAAATAGAACAAACAATCCTAAAATTTGTATAGAACCACATACGACCCTGAATAGCCAAGCGATCTCGAGAAAGAACAAAGCTGGAATCATCGTGCTCCGATCTCAAACTACATTACAAAGCTAAAGTTAAAAAACAAAAAATAAACAACAACAACAAAAAAAACCCAGTGTGGTACTGGTATAAAAATAAGACATAAAGACTAATGAAATAAACCCAGAAATAGGCCCACACATATATGGTCAATTAATTTATGACAAAGGAACCAAGAATATACAATGGGGAAAATGACAGCCTCTACAATAAATGGTATTGGAAAAACTGGACAGCCACATGCAAGAGAATGAAACTGGACCACTAACTTACACCATACACAAAAATTAATTCAAAATAGATTGAAGACTTTAATGTATGACCTGAAACCATATGACTCCTAGAAGAAAACATAAGCAGTAAGCTCCTTGAGATCAGATTTGGAGATATTTTTGGATCTGACACCAAAAAAACAAAGGCAACAAAAGCAAAATAAACAAGTGGGACCACATCAAACTAAAAAGCTTCTACACAGTGAAGGAAATCAACAAAATGAAAAGGCAACCTAACTGAATGAGAGAAAATATTTTCAAACCATGTATCTGATAAGCGGTCAATAGCCAAAATACATAAAAAACTCACACAACTGAATAGCAACCTCCCCCAAACAATTCTATTAAAAAATGGACAGAGTATCTAAACAGACATTTTTTCCAAAAAAGACATATAAATGGTCAACAGGTACATGAAAAGATGGTCAACATCACTAATCATTAGAGAAATGCAAATCAAAATCACAATGAGTTATCACCTCATAACTCTTAGAATGGCTATTATCAAAACAATAAAAAATAAAAAGTATTGGAGAGGATGTGGAGGAAAGGGAACCCTTGTACACTGATGGTGGGAATGTCTGGTGCAGCCACTATGGAAAACAGTATGGAGGTTACTCAAAAAAATAAAAATAGAACGACCACATGATCCAGCAATTCCATTCCTGGGTATTTATCTAAAGAAAATGAAAAGACTAAGTCAAAAAATATATGCACCCTCATGTTCATTGTAGCATTATTTACAATAGCCAAAATATGGAAACAACCTAAGTGCCAATGATAGGGTGAATGGATAAAGAAAATGTGGTACGTATGTAGAGTGGAATATTATTCAGCCATAAAAAAGACAAAAACTTAACATCTGCAACAACACAGATGGACCCCAAGGGCATTATGATAAGTGAAGTAAGTCAAAGACAAAGAGGTATGATGAGACTTATATGCGGAATCTAAAAAAACAAACAACAAAACAAGCTCACAGACACAGAGAACAAATTGGTGACTGCCAAAGGTGGAGAGGTTGGCGGGTACAAAATGGGTGAAGGGAGTCAAAAGGTACAAACTTCCAGTTATAAATGTCACGTGAATGTAATATACAGCATGGCGACTATAGTAATACTGCATCGCATACTTGAAAGATGCTAAGAGAGTAAATCTCAAAAATTCTCATCACAAGAAAAAAATATCTGTAACTAGGTATGGTGATGAATGTTAACTAGACCTACTATGGTGATCATTTGGCAACATATGCAAATGTCAAATCATTATGTTGTATTACCTGAAACTAATATAATGTTGTATGTCAATTATAATTCAATAAAAAATTTTAATACAAAAAAAATGGGGGAAATGTGAATGGTGATTTTCTGTAAGAAGAAATGCAAATGGTTAATAAATATACAAAAAGATGTTCACCCTCTTTAGTAATCAGAAAAATACAAGTCAACATCACAATGAAATAAATATTTCACACTCAGTAAAATTAACAGAAACCAATGTCTGATAATAGCAAATACATAAGGACGGATCATTGTGACTTTTTAAAGCACTGCCAGTGGAGTACAACTTGATACAAGCACTTTGAAAAGCAATTTAGATCTGTCTTCTAAAATTGAATTTCAGCATACCCTATGGGTGCAACAATTCCACTCTTAGCTTGAAAACTTATACATGTGTACAAAGAGACAAGAATAAGAATGTTCACAGCAATACTGTTCATAGTAGCAAAAATCAAAACAATTTAAATTATTCATCAATTAAAAAATGGATTAATGTATTGTGCTATATACATATAATGGAATAGTATGTAGCATTGAAAAGGAATGACATACAGCTATAACCAATAATGAGGCTAAATCTTGGAAATAAGATGTTAACTACAAAAAACAAACCCTAGAAGAAGACATACAAGTATATCTTGATACCATTTTTATAAAATTAAAAACCAAGCAAAACTTAGTGATACATATGCAATTTAAAAAAAAACACCCTCTTTTTTAAAAAAGCAAAGGATTATAAACAAAAAATACAAAATACTCATCACCTCTGGGAAACAGACACAGGAATAGAAGACAGAAGAAGCACACGGATGTGAGTACTTTTAAGATTGAAGTTCTTAAGTGGTAAGTTCAATATGTACATCCTGAATCATTATACTTTATAATTTACATGTGCTACATTTTTGTAGTATCAGACAGTACATTTAACACTAATTTAAAATACATTATGAGAAGGACTAATAGAATTAAAGTATGCTGTAGTATTCCATCAGTAAGACACAGGTATGTATTTCTTGAATATCTTTACTATATAAAAACGGAAATAGTGCAAAAAGTATAAATTTAGTTCTATTCACCCCTTTCTGTTTATGATTTTGATATCCTTAAAGTGAGAGGGTATGTAGAAATAGTAACATACAGAATATACTTGTTGGTTTTGTTTTCTCTTACCCCATTCACAAACATTAACAACTAAACTATACAGACAAGAAAGGATTTGCATTACATAAAAATAATTGTGACATCCGACATCATAGTCAGATGTAAGCTCAAGGAAGGGCAGTGACTTTGTTTTCATTTGTATCACTTGGCATAAAACTGACAATAAATACTTGCTAAATGACTGATTAAATATTGGATGGAAGAATCCCTGCATGATTTAAGTGTAGTTTCTGACTTTACAATTAATTGCCTCACCTACTAAAGCTAGCATTACAGTGCCCTCTCCTGGTTGTACTTTGTACTGGAAGTAAAGTAACCAACTTCCCTATTCAGTGCTTTACTATCTAACTAGAAACCAATCACCCTGGAATAATTAACAGCAATTATAATTAACATACCAGCTGCAACTTCCAAGGAGTATATGATTATATATTACCACTCTTTACTTTCTGAATTCAGCTCAATATAAAATCTAAAGAATTTTATAAGCTTCAAAGTCTGTTGTTTGCCCTTGAAGTCAGTGAAAGCTAAGATAAATTATTTTAAAGTCATAAATAATCTCTACGCAAATCCAAAATCTCCCTTTATAGGTGGCATTCCTTTTCTCAAATACTTAAAGAATTTAAATACGTTGGTATATATAATATTATAGCTTTTTCATTCAACAGTAGAGAGCCTAATAAAGTATTATACTATATGAAATTCATTTTCACTCTAAAAGGTACGCGGTCTCTAGGAAATTATTATGCAGTCCCCTTTTAATAGTGGCAGAGTGCAATATAATCTCATATCTGTGTTGTATATATTTATATATGCTTAAAATATATAACCACAATAAATTTCTTTTATTCCAAGTAAAAATTAAAGACCTCCACTTATAAAACCTAGTTCCTAAAACAGAACCATTTCAATTGATATTAAGAATTAAATTCCATTTGTGAAATTCATCAGTGCCAATCTGCCAATCAGTTCACCTCCGACATCTAAATATATGAAGTAACTAAAATAACTTGAAAAATCCATTGAAAATATCTACCAGGTATCATAAGTAAGGCTGAACAAGAAAACATAAACATGTTTTGGGATTTGTATGCTTTTTTCTACTTTAAAAATTTCTACTCTGTTCTGATAATGCTGGTTTTATAATAAACAATATATTTAAAATATTATGAATTGTTGCAGTTAAAAAGGAATTTTAGCATATTACCTTAAATCATCTCTTTTTAGAAAAAAATTACACACATATTATCAACAGTATTAGAAACAAATAGCAACTGTTCTAGACCAAAGAATTTTTCAACTAGAAGAAACATTGCCTTTGTCTTGCTCAGTTCCTTCCTTTAGCCAATGGGTAATGGTGGGTGTGTCTGTGTGTGTGGAGCCCCAAATCAGTAAAATGACTTGCAACAATGAGATAACTATTTAGGAAGAAATACTAAACCTTTCTAAATCATTATAATTCCCATATTGCTCTTCAATACTATTAAAATCTTTGTCTGATTCACAATGCAATATTTTAATTATTCGGTTAAACTTAAATTCAGCAAACTGAGAGTTTCATTCTGATTTCTGAAAACCAATAGAAGATACTCTGGGCTAATAACCAATTCTAACTCCTTGGATATTTCAGCTCTTAGCTTCAGGCTTTTCATCTATAAAATTGATGCTTTTTAAGATGACTTCCGAAATTTCTTTCACTTCAGTAATTCTATGCTTTTTAATACAAAAGCTGCTCCTTTAACAATACTTTCAAATTACCTATTCTTGGGTCTAACTCCTTTGCTAGACTGTAATGACCCTTATGTTTTATTCATTGTGTATCTCCCAGAGCTAGCACAGTGTCTGGTAAAACAACAAAAAAGGTTTTGCAGAGGACATAAATGTAAAGGGTACAATTTCTAAACGACTAAGAGAAAACATGTTTCACTTAAGGAATCCCCAAAGTATAAACAAATTTTTTTCATAACCAAATGATCTGTTATGTAAAAATTCTGACAAAATAAAACAGTATTTCTCAGTGTCATAGGGCAGTGAGCTTCTTATACCATGTCCAGCCTCAAAGCAATTTGATTCATGCTTTGGGATGCATGTGGGAAGGAATACTTTGAGGAAAAGGTCCTAAATGATGAATTAGATAATTGGCTGAGGAAATAATCTTTAGATAATCAAGATGTAAATGTACAAATATTACCAATCCCAGATGGCCACTGACAATAGATGGGCACTGAATGACTATTTATATTCTTTGCTTAGTATTTCAATGCCTGAAAAGTAGAAAACTTAATAATCAACACAGAAATACCATACGCCTTTTACAAGTACACATCAAAATATTATCATGTCTCCCAATGTGTCATTCAAACTTTAGCTACTTACTTGATGGCCCAAGGACATCTTTGCTATCACCAAGAAGCTTTTAATGCAGGTAATTGAGCAGCAAAGAAACACAATCCAAACCAGGAAGAAGCAAAATGCATCAGGATTGAAGCAGCAGTGAAACAAAAGGACAAGGAAAACAGTATTAGTTTATAAGTAGAAAGCACATGCACATAAATCCTAATAATCACAATTCACAAGGAATTTCCTTTTCCACACATAAAAAGATCCTGGCTTAGGCATTATCAAATATTTGTTTTATTTTGGAAAATGAAGGCAGAAAAAGGAAAATGAAGTCACCCAAGTATTTTGTTTTTAAAATTACTCAAGTCAAAAATTACTTCCAATTAAAATTCAAGATATGGATTAGGAGTGGTAAAAATTGTTTAGAAGTGTAAGGGACAGCCAAAAGTTATTCATTCTTTAAATTTAAGTGGTTTAAAAATACAGAATACCCATGCACTTCTAAATATTAGTTCTGCATGCCATGAAAGCACTTAACACTACCATAGAAATTCAGTCTGCTTCTTCTACAAAAGGAAAGGAACATTTACTTGTTATTATGTGCCAAGCATTGAGCAAAAAGCTTTTACAAAGACATCAACAAAATAGGACAATTAAATTTTCAAATGGCAAAAACAAAGAGAAATACGGATTAGAACAATATATTAATTATTAAGTCAGACAATTTCCTTAGGACCTACTAAATATTAAGCATGTCATCTGGAGCTACTGGTCTTTAGGAAGTTAGAGACCCCATTCTTAAATGGGTAACTGTAATCAACTAAAAGAAACAGAAAACAGACTGCTGACCTTTTGTCTAGTACCTATTTAATGAACAGCACTACACTAAATGTTGCCAATGGACAAGTGTTTTTGTTGTCCTTGGGAGGAGCAAGGTCTTCAGCTCTCCTTCATTTCCAATACCACCTATGGTAACATAATGTATCAAAACTAAAGTAACAGTGGGCGGGGCAGTGGCTCAGTCCGTTGGAGATCTGTGCTCCTAACTCTGAAGGCCGCTGGTTTGATTCCCACATGGGCTAGTGGGCTCTCAACCACAAGGTTGCCGGTTCGACTGCCGCAAAGGATTGTGCAATTACCTGCTGCAACTAGCAATGGCAACTGGACCTGGAGCTGAGCTGCGCCCTCCACAACTAAGACTGAAAGGACAACAACTTAAATCTGAACCGCACCCTCCACAACTAAGATTGAAAGGACAATAACTTGACTTGGAAAATAGTCCTGGAAGTACACAATGTTCCCCAATAAAATCCTGTTCCCCTTCCCCAATAAAAAAAATCTTAAAAAAAAAAAAAAAAGAAAGAAACTAAAGTAACAAAAGATTCCCACTGAGTACATTATTGTTTGGTCTTACTTAAAGGGAATGACAGAATCGCAATTGGCCATGACCAAAAAAAAAAAAAAAAAGGTAGCAGCTGTTTGCTTTGGGCTTCTGTTGTCTCCTAGAAAAATATGGTGGCCCTGTTACTTCCCTGAAGTGATGGTTATTTCACAGTGCTTGAAATTATGTTCTAATGCCTTTTAAAGGCATTTGCTAAAAAAAAAAAAAAAAAAAAAGGTATTTGCTCTATTCATTTTTCTGTTGTTGCCCATTTAAGCTCATTCTCCTATAAACTGATTTCAGTTTCACAGGATAAGCTTTAAAAAAATACAGCTTTAGTGACAATGAACTAATTGTGCTTATTACCATGTTAGAACAACTAGCAAGCATGCGGGGAGATATTAAAGTATTGTGGCAGGCAACCTCTAAAATCGCCCGGTGATCCCCACTTCTTGGTATATAATCCCCTTTCTGAGCGCATGGTGGACTTGCTGAAATCACTTCTGATAAACTGAAGATGGCGGCAGGAAGGGATGTCACTTCCAGGATTAGATTGTAAAAAGACGATTTCCATCTCGTTTGCAGTCTCTCATTCTTAGATGAAGGTGTGGGGGAGGGGGGAGCAGCTGCCCCTGAGGCAGCTCTGTAGAGGCCCGTGAGGTGAAGGAACTGAGGTCTGCCAACAGACAGGAGTGAGCTCTGATGTGCACCTCCCACCTTGATTCACCCCAGCTCCTGCCCCATCCCCCTGGGCAAGCTTGCAGATAAGGTGGCAGCAGCCCTCTCTCCAGTAGCTGAACTGCAACCACACAGAGATTTTGAGCCAGAGACCACTAGCAAAGCTGCTCTTGGATTCCTGACCCACAGAAGTTGTAAAAGAATAAATGCTTGTTATTTTACATTTAATTTTAGGATGACCTGTTATCACCAATAAATAACTAATACAATAGTGGAAAACTGAAAAAAAGTTAAGACCCTGATAATTGTGACAAACTACAAATGCTTTATGGGCATCTTCTTTAAAAATCTTCCTGCACTGATACGAATAATGACTAAGCAATGGTTCTAACCATTTATACATGGTTGGCAGTATTTACTTTCACAGGGCCAATCATTTTAAAGGGTTTTGAGTTGGTCTTCTATTTAGGATAAAAGATTAAGTTTGCTTTCATTGTACAGTTCTGTTACATTCAAGTTTTGCTGATTAACATAGCACTATGTCAACTTTTGTGCAGCTGTACTCCTTACCTGTTTACTCGCAGGAGATAAGCCCTACCATATACAGCAACTTCTGAATACTTGTTTCAAGTTACACTGGCTTTCAACGTTATATCCTCAAGCATGTTTGTGTCACATAAATCTGATTCTACTTAATTAATTCAATATTTTTTCGACTGAGGCACTGAATTATAATTAAAAGAAACAACACTGTCTGTTCCTATCATTGATCCGTCCACCCAAATATTTCCTGAGCACCTACTAAATAGACAGGTATCGTTTTGGGGCCCGAAGCGATAAAGTAGTGAACAAAACAGACAAAAATCCTTCCTTTGTGGTAGTTATGTTCTAATGGGGGAGATGAACAATAACATAATAAACAAAAGTAAAATTCCATTATACATTATATAGTATAAATACTAAGGAAAAAATAAGCAGAGAAATGAGGACATATAAAATGTTAGGGAAGAGGGAGTTAAAATTTTAGATAGGGTGGCCTAAGAAGGCTTCACTACAAAGTTGACTGAATAAAATGAGGTAACTTCATAAGGACATAAAGGGGAAGAATATTCCAGGCAGAGGGAATATAAGTGTAGAGCAGAGGAGTGATATGGAAGCAAGTTTGGAGTGTTCGGGAAATAGTTAAAAGGCCAAAGAGGCTGAAATACAATGCAAGTAGGAAAGCAGTAGGACATGAAGTCAAAGACGTAAATGGGTGTCAGACTGTGTAGGATTTCACACGACCTCGTCAGGACTTTGGTTTGATCCTGAATGAGATGGGGGCCGCTGGATGGTTCTGAGAACAGGAGTGATTCTGTGTTAAACGATCTCTGGCTGCTGTGTTGAGAACAGACGAGAGGGACAAGCGTATACGCAGGAGGTCACTGCAATAAACTAGGGGAGAGATGAAGGAGACCCTAACCAAGGTGGTAACAGTGAGGGTGATGAGAAACAGTGGAGTTCGGAATATATTTTTTAAGGTGGAACAGGACTTTTAGATAGACCAAGTACAGGTAAAGGAAAAGAGGAATCAAAATGATGTCAAGTGCTGGGGTCTGTGCACCTGGAAGGATGGAACTGCCATTATTTGAGGTGCAAGACAGTGAGGGGGAGCCAGTTCGCAGGCAGAAATTTAAGCAGCTCAGTTTGAGACAAGTGAAGTTTGAAATGCCTGTTAGACATCCAAGTCAAATGTCAAGTAGGCAGTTGGACAGACAGACCTGTACAGGGAAAGGTTCAGGCTGGTAAGAAAGGAGTATAAACTATGACATGTGTGAGAGGATAGATGACCCGAATGGCTTAATCACAGTAGGTTGAAAAATGCCGTAAGATAAAAGAACAGGCACCAGAAAACATATATTACAATCAAAGAACAGAAGTAAGAATCAAGCTGAAACACTCCAAATAAAAGTAGAAACACAATGAAAAAATAAGCACAGCTTCAGAAACCTTTCCCGGAAGGATGTGGATACAAAGGCATTAAATTGGGATGCAAGTAAAATCATCCTCCCAGAGTCGCTTGCAAGTGACGTCACTGGGAAATGGGATATAAATAACTGAAGATTACACATTAATTTTACTGAGTACCTTACATCACTGAAGTCTTCTGCACATGGCTAAACTGCATACTACTGATCTCTTACTCTTACCACTTTTAGGACCTGGGTCTAATTTGTGCAGTTCCATGTTGTATTGTGTAACACATAAATAAAGACAATGTGAAAGCACTCTACACATGTATCTTGTAAAATATTTTAAATAAACAAAACGCTAGCCACTCTTCTTGGCTTTCGTTAGTGAACCAAAACACTACTAGAATCTCAAACAATCCAGGAATTTCTCCCCAGTTTGTTTAGAAAAAGACCATGAAAATATAACAGACACGTTTTCCCTACTTGAGTAATTTATCATGTTTACCATTACCCCTTAGACAATGTCCACACAATCACCCCAATAATTTCTTTACCACATAAATAAATCCTCTATTTTGGAAGAAGATATGGGCTGAAAATTGTAAAATAATAGTAACACGCCAGTATACTACCAATGTACTTTAATTAAAAGCATGAAATATAGCCATTATCTAAATCTTTACTGATTTTAGTCTACAAATCTCAGGAAAAGAACATTATACAAAAAAATGTGATCTTATTTTAATGTACTTCTAAATATTTGCCATGACAGGTATAATTAGCATAAAACTTGCAATCTTTAAGAAGTATAAAGGAATAGGTGAAGATCCTAATCACACCCCTTGTCCTGGGAAACCCCTCAGTCGTGAGCAATCCAGGACAGATGGCCACCCTGTTGTACAGAAACGATCCCACAAGGTCTCTACAGAAGCTTGATCCCAGTGCCTCTACCACAGCACCTCCCCTCTGAACATACATATTGATTTGATTTAAGTCATCTTTTGAGCTTAGGCAAAGCACAAAGTGCTTATCAAGCACTGGTATGAGTACAATCTGAAAATAAAGTTTCAGGCAGGTGTCAGCTCTTCCCCCAATAAAGTTGATCAAGTTGTACTTGCAGAAGCAATCCTGCTGCAGCTGGCTCTCAGAAGCAGGTTACATAAAATATCTCATGTGCTAAGTATTATCTTTGACCCTTCGATTTGTAATGCAGCTGAGATCTGTTCGTTCTTTCAACAGGAGTCATCACTCTACACTTAACTGACTTTTTCATATTCCTGCAATTGTCTGCAAAACACATACGTGCACATTTTAGTCTTGTGTTTTACAGGTCAGATTCTAAGGCAATACTTTCCTGGGAACTAGAGCTTATCAATGTTAGAGAGAGTATGATCTGGCCAGCCAGGCAGTTATTTAAAAATAACCTAATCACATGTTTGATCCCACTTTTGATTCCACTTCTAGGAATGTTTACTAAGGAAATCATTCAAAATGTTCCAAAAGATGTGTCCATAGATATGTATCACATCATTTATAATAATCTAAACTGGTAATCCACCTAAAATCAGGTATTAGATAGATAATACATTTACACAATGAAACATTATGTAATCATTAAAGTTTTTTTTTTTCATTGACAGAAAAACATCCATTATATATTGGCTTTTAAAAGCAGGTTATAAAAAATTTGTATGACATGACTTCACTGTTATAAAATTTCCTATGTAAGATACACGCATATGAACACACTTAAGAAAGATACTACTAAAGTATTAACAGTGATAAGTTTTATAAGGTAGAATTTTGTTTTGTGTGGTTTAAATATGCCACACTCGTATTCATTATTTGTAGGCAAAGATGAAACCTATTTACATTTTAGAAAAAAATGTAAACAGTTTCCGAAACTGATTTTTTCAATCTACATTAGCTACTTCTTATAATGACAAACTCATCTATGATTAAATACAGTCAAAAATGTATTTTAAGAATCCAACTTGAAATCCTGAAAAAAATATTGAATGTTAACATTTCAAACATAGTGCCATATATTACTCACTGTCTCTTGAACTTCAGCAACTTCTGAATATGGCAAGATCTAAAAAAAAAACAAATGTTCTCAGGCGAGATTTAAATCTTATATACCTGAACCTGAATCTAGAGAGCACGCACTGTTAATCCAGTGGAGTAAGTGGTGCAGTCATCTTTTAAGAAGCAGCAAGGAAAAAAAATGCGACAGTACATTTACACCGGAAACTAAATCCTTTTTCAAAAAAACTCGTGAGGGCTCAGGAAATTACAGTCAATCCGCCAACCTGTGAAGTCCTCTCTGGAAAGTTCTGGGGCTGCTTCACAGTCCTCCCTGCATGACTTAATTCTATCAGCTGTTTCACCAAACAAACCCTCTTCTCCCTTGGTTTCTAAAATGTTCCACTGGTCTGGCTTCCCTTCTCCTATTGTCCTGTCTCCACTTTGTTCTATTCAAGTGAATGAGTGGCATCACCAATGCTCAGCCCTCAGCATTGAGGGCTTCTTTCTGTACCTGTTCTTTTCTTGAAGATTTCATTCCTACTCAATTTATTACCTTTATTCAAACAACTTCCAAGATTTGGGTTTTTTTTTCCTCCAGACATATCTGCATTCCAAAACTTCATTCCAGAACACTGTTACCTGAATGTTTGGATGTTACTGCAGATTAACTTCTGGTTCTCAAATTCTGTTAACACAGGAAGGGCTTTAAGCTTGTTTTAGAAAAGATCTTTATGTGAAAAATAGCACGCAGTAGCTCCCCTCAGAAACCAGATTCCATGCCAGTTTGCCTAATTCTTTCAGTGGTACCATCTTTCTTTCAATCACTCAGACCTAAGCCCTCGAGTCATCTGCAACTCTCTTTTTCCCCCAATATCTGATCAAGTCATTAAGTACTGATGATTTTTAACTAGACCATGCCTGTCTAACATCTAGTCCTTTCTCTCAATTCCCAGTAATATCTCCTAGGCCAGTTCCACATCACCTCATTTCTGAACTTTTGTATCTCCCTTTCAATAGATGTCCCTGCATTCAGTGCCACCTCACTCATTCATTTACTATGCTAGGTACGAGAATTCAAACACACAATGAAGACATGGTCCCTACTGCCAAGACGATCACCATATACTGAAGACTATATATATATATATGTATTGTATGGTAATTTATTTGACATTGAGGTAAGTTATCTCTATTCTTCCCAATGTTACTCATTCTTCAAGCTAACCCGATCATTAACAAGTCATTTAGCATCTCTGAGGTTTATTTACTTCTCTGTGACTATATAATAATAAAACCTTACAACATTTCAGAATTGTATACTTTATAGGTTTTTTAAAAAACAGTATACAGACATAAGGCAGAATTACTTAGTAGTACGACAAATGACAAAGGACCAAGAAGGGAATAATTATTTACCAAGTTGACTCCCTAAACTATCAGTTTGGCCATGTTGCTCCTCCACTTAAAAACATTTGCTATTGTTCATTCTTCACAAAATAAGCTCCAAACCCCAATAATTAAATCTTCTACAATTTGGTCCAATTACTCATTCCACAGAAATGTTGTGATCTCCTATGATGCAACCTTGCACCTCTAAAACTCCATTTATCTAAATTCTGTCTAGTAAAATTGACTGCTCAGAGTGATCTGCAACTTAATTCCTACTTTCTTTTTGCTTCCATGTTCAATAGCTCGAAAGATCCCTGACCCCAAAGGCTCAACTCAAATTGCCAATTCTGCTACCAAAGTTCAAGGTGACGTGATCTTTCCCCAACTCTGACTTTCTAATATCAGTTCTTTGACAATGCAAAGTTATAGCACTTTCTCTATTGTTGTCATAAATAAATTAAAAAATTAAACTGTTGTTTAACTTTTCCCTAATATCATAATGGTATAGTACAGTGCTGTCAAGCAGAACTTTCTGCAATGATAGGAAAATTCTATATCTGTGCTGATCAATAAGGTAGCTGCTAGCTACATATGGCCATTAAATTCTTGAAATGTGCTAGTGAGACTGAGGAATTCAAAATTTAATTTAATTACTTTAAATGTAAATTAGTCAAATGGCTACCCAATCGGACATCTCAAGTCTAGCCAACCTTACCTTCCCTCAGCTCAACCTCACTGACCATTCTCTAGCATTTGCCACTGCTGGCCATTCCTTTTCTCAAAACTCTCTCCCATTCCTTAGTTTTCCAGCTATTTTTCTCTCCTTTCTCTTCTTCCCTCTCTTTGCTTGGCTCACAGTCCCCTTTTGCCCCCTCAAGATAGTTATTTCCCAAAGATGCATCCTAGAATCTCTTTTGTACCCATTCCACATGCTTTCCCTAGATGATTTCATTGACTTGATTTTTTAATGGGCTCTATTCACTGACAGCTCTCCCCAAATTAGTTTCCCACCTGATCTCTCCTGAGCTCCAGCCCTTTAAAACCACGTCAATCACCCTCCAGGTACACTCATTCTTCTTAACTCAGAAAAAAATATCACATCCTTGGTTAAGGGCTTTCCTGTCCTCCCACTCCAGGCATAAGAAAGGGATACTCCATCTGCATCCTTCTTTCAGGCAGAACTGCAGGGAAGAGCCTACAGAGCTCTACTGTTTCTAAGAACACTACCCGTGCACCTCCATCTTTCTGACTAAGGAGGTGAAAAGACCCCTCACTGACCTTCCCCCCAAACCTCAATACCTACAGCCTAACTACAGGTCTGCCTAACAGACCCGTGAGCTCCACATTTGGCCCTTATCTCTGCCTAGAAAAATACCTCGAGGACTGTTCAAAAGTCATTTCATCAGAATACTTCCATGATATTCCCAGAAAATAGCAACACCCACCCTCTATTCTGGTACTCTCTGTCCTTCTTACCCTGCCTTATTTTTCATTATAACAATCATCACATATCAGTCTTATTTATGCACTGTTTTGCCTTCCTCCACTAGAATGTGAGCTCCACCAGAGTAGGAACTTTGCCTATTTTGCTCACTGTTGTAGTATCCCTTAAGATTAGAACAGAGCCGGACACATCATAGACACCCAACAATATTGAATGGATAAATACATGAATGAAAAAAAAAGGCTTAATCATCATAAGTCTAATACCTATCAAAGGATTTCTTATATGTAGTTCTCTGTTAATTAAACGAAGTAGTTTAAATTCTCTTATGGCAAAAGAACAAGTCTTGCTCACCTTTGTATTTTCCAAAACTTAACATTCTGCATACTTTAATAAAGTTACGTAAAGAACTAATATAGACTAGAATCATGAAATCTGGGTTCTAAGCCTAACTACAATATTCCCTGAGTAAACGTGAAAAATATCTTGAATTTAGTTTTCTTATTTGTTCATGAGAACTGTTACATTCCTAAAATTCTGTTATACAAACAGAGAAAATTACGTCAATACTAAGAACATCTTTAGTTGTGCTTAAAACATATTCATATTTTCTTCCACTATTAGTCTTTGGCCATCATATGCCCAAATTTCATTGTTGGAAATTCCCCCATACTTTCTCTTAAATAATTCTGTCCTTCATAAATAACATTGGCACAGATTCACAACCAGTTTTTGGTAATGGAGCATAAGTTATATTTCTCCCAGTACTGGAGGTCTACTGCCTTGATACACCAACCTCCTTCATTAAGGTCTCCACATACAAAGAAAGGTCAAAATCAATCAATACGATAATTGTAACTAATGTCATGCATCTGGTGAGACTGCTGGTGAACTCTGTGATTATGAAATAAGAAAAATGTTGATTGAATTAAACCCATGACCTTGGCCTTTGACCTTGTTAACATTCTCCTTTATATTTGAACAAACCATCCAAAGCTACCTGAAAAGGTTATGCATAATAGCACAACAGAAACCATGTTATCACATGTAGTCATCCCAGGTTAGGTATACAGACAGCTCATGTGCACAAATAATTCAGTGTTTGATGCTTAATCTTATGACATGTTTAAATAATTTTGATTTTCAGTCTTAAATAAGAGCTTATGTTACTTGGAATTTTATCTTGGCCAATTCTTCACACACATATATGAGCCTATATCCTATATTTAATCATGATTAGGATCTGAATTAAGACATAAGGACTACATAATAAATACTTTCTTTCCTTCTAGAGTTCTATTCTAACATATGACTGCTTAGTATATCATGTTGTTCAGTATCAAGCCACAGACAAGCCTGACAATAATATTATGGAAACATCACCTCCATGACTCATAATATGTACCCCACATAAAATGCAGTTAGCAATTGCTGGTCATGTCTCAGCAACTACGTGTTGCTTACATGCCAAAATAGTCACCTCAGATAGAAAAGTCAAAATTAGTTACGGAGAACAAAGCTTTGGGTTAAAGGAGATCAAGTATCACACACTTTTCAAGGTAGACATTAGGTAATGCGTATAAAAACTTTAAAAGGAGGCTTAAAAAGGCTAAGTGTAATAGAGATTGGTTTACAACATAAACATATCAGCCTTTACATTCAATGACAAGAATAACAGAATTAGAGTAACTGTATTTAAATCCTAACATGGCCCACTGACCAGTTACGTGATCTTAGGAAAATTACTAACACCGTCAGAGCCTCAGTTTCTTAATCTCTAAAAACAGAGTAACATATACTTCACAGTATTATGGAGAGGACAAATGAGAAAGCATGGGAGACATTACGCCAAGATCAGGGCACACAGTAAATGTGCAAAAAATATATCTTTTCTCTCCACACAAATACAGTAACCCATACATGGAAAGTGAAGATTTTAGACACCTAAGGGGGAAAAGCAAAATCCAGAAGGGACATATTTTCTGCTCTGCTACTACTACCCTACAGGTTTTAAATGCCTTTTACCTAGATGACACAATCGCAGCTAACTTGTTCCCTGGGCTAATCGCCTCTTTTTTCTATGGTTCTCGACCTTAGTTGCATAATGAAATCACCTAGGAGACTTTAAAAGTATTGATTCTGCATCTCACCCTGTGGATTCTAATTCAGTTGAACAGGGACGCAGCCTGAGCATTGGGATTTTTCAAAACACCCCAGATAATTCGACTATTCAGTTAGTTGCCCCTCCAATATTCCATAATTCTGCCAAGATAATTTTTCTAAGCCACAACTCTGAGCAGTTTGTTTCTCTGGGGGGAAAAAAAAATCAATGGTTTGACATTAGCTTAAAAACAAAAATCCCAAACTATAAAATCTGTATAATCTGGTTCTAACATAAATCAGGGCAGTCATTAGAAAAATGATTATATCTTGGCCTCTGGAGAAAAAAAATGTATATTTTATATTACATATTTACTTATATACGTATTATATATACCGTGTTTCCCTGAAAGTAAGACCTAGCCGGACAATCAGCTCTAATGTATCTTTTGGAGCAAAAATTAATACAAGACCCAGTCTTCTATTGTATTATATTATATTGTATTATATTATATTATATATTATATAAAACCCGGTCTTACAGTAAAATAAGACCGGGACTTACATTAACTTTTGCTCCAAAAGACACATTAGAGCTGATTGTCGGGCTAGGTCTTATTTTCGGGGAAACACGGTAAGTGATCTGAGGTCTGGATGAAAATCCTCCATTTCTCTACTTCTCACTAGACAGTTGGACAGGTGAAGATTTTCTTGAACTTTTAATCGAATTTTACCTTCATGTATCTTCAATATGCTAAAGTCCTAATCCTTCACATAAAACCTCTCCCATTTTGTTTTTTTAAACAGTAGGAAGAAATTTATTTTAAGATTCCTAATGCACCTAATTGTAATTCAGAGCTAAATGTAGAGCTGTGGGTGTCTTGGCTTTAATTATATCCTGCTTACAAGATGCACCTGCATGTCTTAAAACTAAGGCAAAAACAGCAAGCGATAATACTTATGAAAAATTTTTAATCTGTACTTTAAAAAACTGAATGATTGCATTACTTATGGACATGGAAAGATATAATAAATATTTAAAGCTTGTTTTCCTCCTCAAGCCTAGTTTATCAAAACGAATAGCTTTCTACCAGGCAAATGACCATCTATTTACTTGTGAATTCTCCTTCTGCTGTTTAAATTGTGGGTATGTCACAGCTGGCAAAGATCTTAATATGAATGAACTATCCAACAGTGCTGTTCTTTTGAATCTCTGGTCCATTTTCAGCCACGCCTCAGCCATTCCACACACAGGGAACACAGAGCCAAAAAAAAAAAAGTAACCAATTTCTTTTGCAAATGGGAACTGTTACTTATAGTGAAACAAATAGCACTTTCCCTTAAACCCATTTCTAGGGATGGATGGATGGGGAGCAACTTTACAATGGAGAGTACAGTACCACAGATGGAGAAAACGTCAGGGGCTGGGAATCGGAGGGAAGACTGCGAAGCATCTTCCTGTGACCTTTTCCCTTTCTAATACTGGACAGATCATTGCCCATCCTGTCTACTACCAGAGCAGAATCTGATTTAGTACCAACCAGAGGCATTAAACACAATTTGAAACACTTTTCTTTTTAAACTGTGCATGGGTCCAGCTGCAGCATGCACATAACAAGCAAAGAGGCTCACTCCTACCCTCCACTGCCCTTTCCCCCAAATGAACTAAGTAATTACAACTAAGGAAGCAGTTTGTAGAAAAGAACTATGGCTCAGAGCACAAATACAAAAAAGACCCCTAATAAATAGAACACATGAATTGAAGGGGCAAATGAGGAATGATAAAGATACGGTCTTAACAAGAGATTCTCTCCCCTGAGACATGTATTCCCTGGATTGACCAAGAGTCCCTGGTCTCTTATCTTTACATCTAGGACAATATGGGACAAGGCAGTTAATATTCCCAGCAGAATATTATTTCCAAGAAAGTATAAGCTCATAAACAAAAACAATTAATATCTAAAGAGCCCAAGTACTAAGAAAGAAAACAAACTCAACAATCTTGGTAGAAGGGGTAAAAACTAGTGAACCAAATTTATAAAAAGCCTAAAATAACCATAATATGTGCAAAAAGATATGGGAGAATATTGTAAAAATGAAGCATGACCAAGCAGTCATAAAGAAAACAGCTAGTAATAGTGGATATAAAAATATTATAGTGAAATAAAGTATACAGCAGGTTTGAACAACATAGAAAAGTTAGGATACAATAATAAGTTTGTGAGCTGGAAGAATAACGAAGGAATTCAACAAGAACATAAAAAAGGAAAAGACGGAAAATATAGAAGAAAAGTTAAGAGATGGAAGATAGAAGCAAAAGTGCCATATTCACAAAATAGAAACTCAAAAACAAGACAGGACAGACTTAAAAAAAATTAAATCTTAAGTAAATCTGAAACCTACACAAAATCGACAAATTTCTGGAAAAATATGGAAAGCTGTAAAGACTCCCCCAATTCTCACCCCTAGACATACATATACAAAGCTACAGGCTCAGCTATAAAAGGATTGAAAAGAAAGAAAAGAAAACGATTATTGCAGATGACTGAATGAGACAAAATATTAAAACTAATAAACACAAAGTAAGTTGGCATTCAACAGATATCTATTACATGTCAACATGTAAAAAGAAACAAAACAAAAACATAAAAACTGCTTTAAAGTATAGATTATGTCTTAATTCTAGGTACAATTATAAAATAGGAAAATTTTATCTTGGTCATCATCAATCCCTCATTCCACCCCTATGGCCTTCTGGGTTCCTCTTTTCCCATCAGGTAGCTGTCAATTATCCTTCCTTAATGTGTTAGTTATTGAAGGTTTAAAAGATCAATTCTCAAACTTTTGCATCCCCAGATTCCTTTACATTCCTAGAAATTAATGAAGACTCCAAAGAGCTGTTGTTTATGTGGATTATATGTGTTGGTATCTGCTGTATTAGAAATAAAAGTGAGAAATTCACTATCTCAACCAGGTGATCAAGGTCAACATCAAAGGTGATAAATCATGTTGATAATATATTCATATACCCTTGATAATGAGGTGATAAAATGGCATTCCACCTTTGCGGTCTTCTCCAAGAAAACCCATAAGCCCAGTCTAATCATGAGACAAATCCCAACTGCGGGACACTGTGCAAACTATCTGGTCAGTACTTCTCAGCACCATCAAAGTCATCAAAAACAAGGAGAGCCTGAAAAACTATCACAGCCGAGAGGACCCTAAGGAGACACGAGGACTAAATGTGATGTGCTATCCTAGATGGCATCCTAGAACAGAAAAAAGAACATTAGGTCACAACAACTAAGGCAAGCTGAATCAAGTATGGACTTCAGTTAATAATGTATTAACATGGATTCATTAATTTCATCAAATATACGATACTAATGTGATAATAACAGGGAAAACTAGGGACAGGTACATGGTAATTCTGTATTATGTTCACAATTTTTCTGTACAATAAATTCTAGAATAATGTCGTTTGTTCAACACTGCTGTCTTCCAACATTGAGGAGCTGGCCAAGGAACTTAATTCTTGTTTATGTCAATTAGCCTCTGGTAAAACGGGTTTTATTACATGTCATTTCACTTAACCTCACAGAATCTATCAACAATATTAAGTGAGAACCTACTGTAAGCCTAAAACTACTCTTAAAAATAAAGTTTATTATATTAAAAAAAACACTGCTTAGGAAAAAAAAATTAAACTAAGAAAATTTGAAAACAAGAATACATAAGCACACACTCCATTAGCCAGCAGAGCAATGATATCATATAATCACATCTCATGCAGTCTCTGTAAAGGTACCGAGTACCCTAATAAGAGAAAGAGAAAAAAGGCTAATAATATCAAATACCATCATATTACTACAAAAGTAATTTTGACCTCACGGATCCTCTACAAGGGTCTTTATGCGTCCATAGTTCTGAGAACACTATTTGAGAAGATTGTCAAGCATAATGGAAACACAGAAGACTAAAGATTTCTGGCTTGCAATTCTGCTGATGTACTGTGTAGACGACTGGCTATTTCTTTTACTTTTTCAAAATTAACTCTCTTCAACCTGGCTCCCTAAATTTATTAAACAGTCCATCATATACCAGCAAACTTTTTACACTATGTTATTCAAGCCTCTAATAAGAACAAACACCTCTAGCAAATCCAAAAGAAAAAAAAAAAATGAAGATATAGTAAGATAGAATCTACGTACCCATACAATAGGAAACACTGAGTTTTATTTTCCCACTATGGTAACTCAAACATTACAAACATCTAAGTACTAATAATTTGTAACAGTCAGAAATTAATGTAGCATGAAGTATACTATCAAATTGTTTTATGCTTTTTTTAAAAAGTCTCCCTTTAGAATAAGGTTCAATAAAGTTCTAGAATGGCAGAACGATTAATAGTCTAGAAGACAAACACCTAATAAACCGCAGGTTGGTTGGTTGACTTGGTTTAAGGTCATAGTCATTCTCCCCAGCCCCCATTTTTCTAAGCCAGTTAGGATGTTAATTTATACCCCTCTTGAATTAATAGATCTAGGCAGTAGTCACAAAAAGAGAGAAAATCAGACTACTTATATGCCTCCTGAGAGTATTACACAACATCATCAATGAAGTATTATTGTCAAAAAAAGAAAAACTGAACCTGAATCCAAGCAAGCCTCTAATTCTAATGACCAATTTGCAAGACATATAAGTGACTGAAGAATACATTAAACAATTGCCAGGGGAAAAATCTAGATTGTGGGAAACTCTACAGGACAAACTACCTTATTTCTTCAATACACTGAAAAGAAAATTTAAAAACTGAAAATTACGAACAGATGGTGGGAGACTGAAAAGATTAAAAAAGACTTAAGTGAAGTGGCTGGATGGCTCAGTTGGTTAGAGCCTGAGCTCTCAACAACAGGGTTGCCAGTTCGATTCCCTCATGGGATGGTGGGCTGCACCCCTTGCAACTAAGATTGAAAAAGGCGACAGGACTTGGAGCTGAGCTGCGCCCTCCACAACTAGATTGAAGGACAACTACTTGGAGCTAACGGGCCCTAGAGAAACACACTGTTCCCCAATACCACCACCCACCAAAAAAAGACTTAAGTGACTTATCAACCAAGTCCCAACACAAGGACTATAAAAAAGAATATGTATGAGGCAATCAGGCACGTTTAAGCATTGGCTAGCTATTTTATTATATTAAAGAATTACTGATTTTTAGGATGTACCATGGTATTTACGGTTAAAGTTTTAAAGAAAAGTTTATATTTTAGAGATATATACTGAAATACTAGTGAAAAAAAAGACAGAGCTGGGATTTGCTCCAAAATATATGGGGTCGGAAAGTGGGAGTACAAATAAAACAAGACTAACCTAAGTTGCTAATTGGTGAAGATGGGTACATGAGGATTCATTATACTAATCCATCTTTTCTTTGAACATATTTAAAATTTTTCATAATAAAAAGTTTAAGAAAGGTAACTTCTATTAACATTCTTGAATGTGTGGTTAATATAAACCGCTACAGTTAGTAGCTTTTGGGAAGATGAAGCTATTTTAATATAAAGAGAATGAGTACATAGGTAATAAATCGGTGACTGAAATTTCTAGTTATTTTATTATTTTACATAAGAAGATCTCTGCAACCTAAGACTTACATAATTGAGGACCTCACTTCTAATTGGTAACTCCCCTGGAGAGATGCCCCACCCAACCACACCCTGGGTTATCCAGCAGTAGGACCCACTCCACTAGACTGGGATGCAGCAGAGGTTAGTACTATGACTGCGGTAGGCAGAATAACAGCCTCCCACAGAAGCCCACATGTCAATCTCTGGAACCTGTGAGTGTTACTTTACATGATACAAGGGATTCTGAAGGTGTGATTCAGTTAAGGATCTTGAGATAGGGCAGTTATCCTGGATTCTGTGAGTGGACCCAACATAATCACAAGGGTCCTCATAAGAGGTAGGCAAGAAGGTCAAAGCAAGTAGTAGTATGAGATGTGACAACAAAAGCCAGAGGTTGAAGTAATGGGAGGAAGGGGCCATGAGACAATGAATGAATGCAAGGTCTAGACACTGATAAAAGAAAGGAAATGGATTCTCCCCTCAAAGCCTGCAGAAGGAACACACACGTTGCTTTTAGATTTCTGGTATCTGGAACTGAAAGATAATAAAATTTGTGTTATTTTAAGGACAAAACATGTGGTAACTTGTTACAGAAGCAATAGGAAACTAGCATAATGACTAATGGTGAAATTTAACAGAAATCTATTTCAGTACAAGTACAATGATTTCAGCTGCCTTTAGAGAAAACTGAGTTAGCTACAACTATTTGTGTTCATGCCGAGGGTAGACGACCAGTTGTTGGGGAATACTGTAGATAGAATTCTTACCTCAGGCAGACCATCAGACTAAATAATCTTTAAGTTCCCCACAAAGACTAAAGGGAAAGGCAGCCACAGGACTGAGAAGTTTGCAGAAGGCTCTGTTGATAGCATGATCATTGTTAAACGAGAAGAAAAGCAAACAGGCCTCTGCCAAGGTAATCCTGATGTACTTAAGCATTAGCGAAATACTTAAAAGGCAGGTCTCAAAGTATACTCAGATAATAAAAGAGAATATGTACCAAATTTGGAGGCCCTCCAACTTATTATAGATGAGAAAAGAAACTTCACAACCCTTCCTTTCCCTCATTCTCACTTTCTGGAGGGTGGAGGAAGAAGAATTCTAATTAAAAAACACAAATGCCACTGTAACAACAATACTTGAGGAAGACTGGTAATTAACATATAGATAGTTTATAATTGGCTTGAATGCATAAATGTCTTACAGTTCAGTTATTGAGAAACTGTACACCAAAAATACTGTCATTACAAATATACTATGACTAACAACACACAATATACTAAATCAATAATGATAATGATGAAACTAAACTAACAGCATTTATAAAAAAAGTAGCAATATCTTAAAACTGTGACTCACTCAAAATAATACTTGATGTTACCCAAAATTGGGGCAATTCCATTAGTTTGCATGCCCATATATAGCTGTACAATGTTGCCCAATGGTAAATATAGTAGTCATACTTCTTAAAATATGATTTAAAGCTTTCAATAAATTCTAATAACATACTAATGTTTTATGAGCACCAAATCACAGTAATCATGGAAAACTTACCTTAGTAAGTATGTAAAAATCAAAGTTTCAAGAAGTTGGATCATCTCTAGGCCCTTCAGGAAGACATTTCTTAGTGGTTAATTTCTAAACTGATATAAACTTTGGACTTTCACAAAATATTTTAAGCTATATATTCAATGTACCCTTGTGTCCTGAAGTGTATTAGTACCACATATAGAGGATTCAATCCATATTTTTTGGTATTTATACCTAAGACAATGTTACCACAAAAATAGAATTATAGGCAGTTGGAATGAAGAATGAGCAAATGAATTTTTAAAAAATGGAAAAAGTAATCTCATGAGGAAGAAGAAAATTAAATGGACGCTAAAGTCAGACTGAATCCAAGCTTTCACAACTTCATGCCAAGACTACTATAACAGTATCCTGATTAATATCTTTATCTCTCACTCCTCCAAACCATTTTATAGCCCCCTTCCTGATTCATCTTATCCAACTCCATAAAAGTATTCAATGACACACCATTGCCTAGAGAGCCATTCAAAAGTTTCCCATAAATTTGGTCTCTACCACGTCAATCAGTATTCCTGTAAACACTACTCCCTTCCAATTCACCTTAATCAATTTTTCTACTCATTTTTCCCTGAATAAACTTTGAGGAATTCTCCATTTAGTCTTGCTTCTTGCTATCCTCTCTTCCAAGGTACTCTTCCTGTTCATTTTCAATCCTATTACCCGTGCTATTCACAGTTTATGTTCTCTTAAGAAAGCTTCTGACTACCCCAGTGTACCACCGTCCAATTTTCACAACTTGTGAACTATGCTTTGTTTGTGTCCCTTATCTAACACTTAACTAAATGCTGTTATTACCTTAACTGCCCATCCCTCTATTTAATCTTCCCCAAAATAACGTAATTCAGACAGACTGCACTGTGTTTCTCTCAGTATCTCCTTCACCTGTCACAGTAACAGTACACTCTACAAAGGCTGCATTCAAAAAAAGTTTACTAGTAATATATTTAAAACTAGTGCCTGAAATCAGATTTTTGAAAACTTTACCACCTCATACTGACATACTGCTTTATACAGTCAAAGAACTTTCTGGTTTCACTAGATCATTCTGTCCCCATCAAGTGGGCAGGATGAATATTCTTGCCTATATATTTTTTTTTATTGAAATAGAATGTTTGCCTCAATATTTTAGGTAGAAAAACAGAGAATCAGAGAAAGTGTAAAGGCAACACCAACACACAATAACACACAACACAACAGAACACACAACACACATAAAAAAACACAACACAGCCACAACACACGATAGACACAGCACACACAAAACACAACACACAAACAATACAACACAAATGACATCACAACACACTGAATACACAACACAAAACACAATAGTACACATAACACACAACACACAACATAACAACACACAACAGATAAGAACACAACACCACACAAAATGTAACACACAACATATCACACACAGAAATAAACATACAACACAAAACAAAAAATACAACATAACACACAACTCATAACAACACAACACACAACACAATACGACGGCACAAAACAAAAACACAACACAAACAGAACACAGCACGATGGAACACAAAGCAGAAAACACACAACAAACACACAACACAACATACAACAAAAACACAAAACACAAAGACTGAACAGCCTAGGGCTTTTTCCAATGTTTTATTGCCTCTCCTGCCTTCTAATTATTTATCTTTTTTTTTCTTTTAATTTATCTTTTTAAAGAAAAGTTTCAATATTAATACTTGTATTAATAACAACAATAGTAGCTTTTATTTATTGGCTGTTTACAATGTGCGTAGCTTTTAATAGGCACTTTATTATCACCGTATTTCCCCGAAAATAAGACCGAGTTTTACATTAATTTTTGCTCCAAAAGACACTTTAGGGCGTATTTTCAGGGGATGTCTTATTTTTTCATGTACAACAACAAACAAATCTACATTTATTCAAATACAGTCATGTCATCTTCTTCTGGAACATCGTCATAACGTACTAAATGCGTCTGGCTGACAATCTTAACTGGGGCTTACTTTCAGGGTAGGTCTTATTTTCGGGGAAACACAGTATATTATCTCAATTAAAACTCAAAACAACTCTGGGAGGTACATATTACTATTATCTTTATTCAATTGATGAGGAAACTGGAAACCTGGAGAATTTAATTAATTACCCAGGTCATACAACTAAGTGACAGGGCTCAGATTTTAACACATAGTTAAATGTCCACAGAGCTCATGTTCTTATCCCACTTCCCCTAAATCTAAACGATAACTAGTTTAGGCTATGCAGTTCAAAGGTGGTATTTTATAAATAAGTAACTCAAAACTGGACCTCCAGATCAGTTTCAAATACAGAATATTTCAGTTTACATTGAAATTATTGGTATTCTCTTTAAAATGAGCTATGTCATAGAAGAAACTTAATGATCAAGAAGAAAAATAATTGCTCTCACTGTTTTTTAAATAATTTGCTCCAGCTCTCCATATTAACAGAATTTTGATAAAAAATGATTAAGACTTTATTAATACAGTACATGTATTCTGGTATGGAATTTATCAGAATAAATAAAAGTAGATAAAATAAATATCTACTTAGATATCTACATAGATCTTTATTTCAAAAGGTAACAAATTTTAAGCAATTCTATTCAGAAAGACAGGTACGGAGTCAACACCTTAGTGGTAAAGTATTCAGAGACAGAGAAACCTCAGTTCCACCACTTAAGCTGTGAGCTCTTAGAGAAGATAGTTAACCTTCCTGAGTCTATTTCCCTACCTATAAAAGTGAGGATAAACAAACATCTACCTTTAGTGGCTCTTATGAGGATAGTCTGACTAAGTATACATTTAGCAAATAGCAATTATTGTTATTATTGGCATTTTTATTATCAATATTTCAGCTAAAAGAACTTAACATAGTCCATTAGTGTTAAATAAGAAGGTATTTATGGAAAAATAAATATCATGTTCTAAGACAAGGTTTTAACATTTTCCCTGAATTTATAGTGAAAATAACCTATTATCAGTTTTCCATTTATAATCACCATGAGAATAACCTTCACAAATCAAGTGATTTCCATGTCAATTTTATTCTGTATTAACAAGTTATCATTTTAAAGTTTAACTTTTTTTTTTCCATTTAAGAAACTAAAGAAATTTGATCCAGAAATTCAGGAAAGCTTGGGACCAAGTTATGCAGGTAAGCAAAATGATAGTTTGCTATCAATCATTAGACTGTTCCTACATCTGAGCCTGAACAAAGGACATTCAAGTTAAAATTTACAACCACCTCAATATAATAGTGACTCCCAACTTCATAGCAATATGAAAGATAGAAAGTTGGCCTCCACGTTATTCCAACAACATAAATTTGTCAAAGAATCTTCTACATAACAAATCATAGAACTACCAGCTGACTACATTTTACACAGTAATACCCTTACTTTAGGTAACAGAAATATTCCTAATAAAGAGTGTATAACTCAAATAGTTAATGGAATCTCTCAAAATGCAAAAAGTGAAATTATCATGGAACAAAATTTTTTTGGTTAACACATCATCATTTAATCTACCCAATCAAAAGGCAGGAATGTTTATTACATCTTTATACTTTTATAGACAGACTATATGTGGTAACTGCTCTCAATTCCTAATTATTTTAACTGTTTCATCCCCCCCACCTGCTCATAACTGCACATGATTTGAGATTTGGAGACATTTAATTTCCTTAACATCCTCCTGATTTTACTAAGACAAAAAGTTTTTTCGGAAAAATAAACACAAACTATCGCATCAGTATGTCTCACACTATGTCTGGGAAGGTGTGGGAAGAGGAGGAGATGGAGTAAAAATATCAGAAAACTAGGTTATGCTCCAATCGACTTTAAACCATCTGTAATTTTCATATCTGAGGAGTTAGGTATTATTTAAAATACTTTTTTTCCCCTTCTTCTGCCCCGCCTCCCGCCCCCGCCCCGTTCAAGCTGTGTTTCTCAGTCCAGTTGTGTAGGACACAGCTCCCTGGCCCACGCTGGTATTATGAGCCTTGTGCTCCTGGGGGCTGAGGCAGTCGGTCGGTGGTTGTCGGTCGGCCGCTCACAGCAGCTCAGGGCAGCTCTCGCTGGCTGCCAGTCGCTCATGGCACCACATGGTAACTAGCCCACAGCAGCATAAAATTCTTTTTTAAAGTTTGTTTTAAATACATTTTTAAAATAAAATCATGGTTTACATCATACACTTTATAGCTGTAGATGATAGTACCTTATTATGCTGTATTTGAACCACTCACCAAAGTTCGGTCAGGTTCTCCATCTGCCAAACCGGCCTCCATAGTGAAAGAAGATAGGTTTAAGCTTCTCTTTCCGTTAATGTTTAGTCATTCTGTAAATCTGGAAATCCTAGAAGAAGAAAATCATATGTATTAGGACTGGTATAAAATTGTGATAAGTGGAAAATAAAGCATTAAGTAGATTAGGAGGGAGAAATCATTTTAGGCTAAGGTTACTGGGAAATCAATAAGAGAGAACAGGGTTGAAATGGCCTGAGGAATGATAAAAGTTCAGAAAAAAATGAAAGAAGAAAATATTCCAAGTGAAGAGAAATAGTAAGAACAAGATTAAAGGCATGACACTGTGCAAAATTTGAAAAGATGCTTAAGTCTGTTTTTAATTAATGAAATAGAATTAGATTATTTTTTTTTATTATTACACTGACAAAAAGTAAGAAGTGTGCTAACACTGGTGAGAATGTAGGAAACAGATATTCTCATACATTTTTGTGATAAGAATATAAATCATAATTTTTCGGAGGACAATTTAAAATACATATGCTTTCATCCAGCATTTTCTAGGCTAGGAGTTATCCCATACATGTACAAATACATAAAGATATATAAATAAACACATCCAACAAAGTAATAGATGTGATGGAAACTAGAAACAACCTCAATATCCATCATTAGGAACTTGCTTAAATTATATTACAGATATAAACAAAATACCACGCTGCAACATTTTTTTTAAGGAGGTAGATCTATATACACTAAACTAGAAAGAAGGCCACAACACATTACGTAGAAAAAGCAAATGATAGGATGTTATATATAAACAGTCTTCGTGTTTCTTTATTTTTCAATTTTTACAATGAACATGTATTACTTTTATATTATGTTTATTTTGAAAAGTATTAGACAAGTACGTCTTCATTACAAGTCTTTCTTCTGAACTTTTAAACAGAACCTTAAACAAAAGCTGAACTCCTATAGTAATCGTACATATTCCGAAATCTCTAATAACATCCTTAATAATTCTTCCTTAAAACAGCTAACAAAACAAAAGCCAATACATCAGAAGACCCCCTAGTCATTTCTTGGAGTTCCAAAAACATTCCTTTTTTTCTGCAAGCATAAAAGGCTGCACTGACGTGTCAATGCTGCTGAAAATACTTTTTTAATTGTGCTTTGGAGGGCTGGCATTAGGTTTCTCTGATATAATCAATACGATTAGCCCAAACTAAGTTGACTTCCGACTTATGAGCCTTATGTGCACTTCCTCACTATATTTATTACAGTGCATTATAATTATTTGTTCTCATGATCCAATTCTCTTCAAGGACAGAGATTATGTTTTATTGGTCTACCTAGCACTAGTTTATGGTAGACATTTAATAAACATTTGTTGCAATTAATTAATACTGTCAGCTCAGTTTCCTATACGAATAAATAACAACCCAAAAAAGCAGATGATACAAAAATTATATAGTTATTGTTATAATCCAAACAAGAAACAATGATGATTTGTGCCAGAATAGTAGCAGGGGATGT
Organism: Rhinolophus hipposideros; assembly: GCF_964194185.1. Classification (NCBI taxonomy): domain Eukaryota; kingdom Metazoa; phylum Chordata; class Mammalia; order Chiroptera; family Rhinolophidae; genus Rhinolophus; species Rhinolophus hipposideros. The sequence continues at coordinate 71,322,216 of NC_138055.1, forward strand.
GGTCATCCTATCAAATTCTAAATATTCATAAGCACTTTGGAAAAAAACAAACCCTAAGTGATTGCTTGATTAAAGCAGTCTGTCTATCCAAATGTATTTCAACAAAATTATCGTAAAATAGTACAGTATTTGTAGTATAGGTTGGTATGCTTCTTAGAGTATGATAATATTTTGGCACCTATGAATTATGTTAAGGTTCCCTCCATTCTAAAAATAACAACAATTAGGACTTGATGATATTGGAAGACCAGGAGGCCGGCAAAAATCTGGACGCTGCTGGGCAAGGGGCAAGGGCTATTATCTCACTGCAGCTGTACCACCTGAGGGAGATGGATTAGGAAGACATCCAATTAGGGAGACAGACAGACAGAAGAAACAGACTGAACTTATCACACCAACTTTTTGAAGAGGGAAAGGTATAGTAAATGACCTAAAGATATAAAGGTGAAAAGAGGGGGAAAAAACCTAGGTGACTCCACTTATCTGGATTTCTCTGGAGCATGTAGGTATGTATGCATTCCTATACCTACATGTTCCAGAGCACTACCTCTTTCCAAAAAACCCTTGTAAAAAAAGCACCTTATTTCATAAACATTACATAAATACACACTACTATGCCTATGTATATCTATTTCACAAAGTCATTCTACTCTGTTAGCATTTATTTAATAATTACTTGACAACACATTAAATCTCAATAAATTACTTAAATTCTGAACTAGAAGGGCACCCAAATACCTTTTACATCTTCAGATTAGGCAAATTCATTAAATATTTAAGATAGATGCATTGTTAGATATATGTACGTATGTATCAATCATCCATTAAAGTGGCAATGGTTACTAATAAAAAACACAAAGAAAAATGTACTAAAGATTTTCTTGATTTGTTGCTTTATAAAAAACACACTACTTAGGTCGAGTCCATCCAAACAGTATCATCAGCACTTTGCTCAGGGGAAAAACATCAGGTAACATAGTGTTAGCCTAAGTTCAGTGAAAAACAGGAAATCACTTCTACCAAACCTCTGGCAAGGCACAAAACAAATTCCATTTCCCATTATCTCTGGGCCAAGGCACTAACACTCATTATTCATAAAATTTATGGTTTATAAACCTTAATATATACTGTTGCTCCCCCATCAATTATATGTCTTTCATAGGGCTCAAAACACATTTATCAAATATTTACTTACACCTTGTCATATAAAGACACTGTTCTAGGTTCTGAATATAGAGAACAATAAATCTCATTCCTGTCCTAGCTGAGACAGTAAAATATACTGGCCAGTATACTACAATGCAACGAGCTTTATGACAGAGGTACAAACTACATGATGTTACCTACAGCAGTACTTAAGGATATTAAACCCAGACTTCTGGAGGTGGTAGAGTGAGAAAACCAGACACACACACACACACACACACACACACACACACACCTACATAAACCACAAAAACCCTTGCAAACCTCCTTTTATATTAAATACAAATTAACTATCAGAAGTAGATTATATAAATAAACCTAACTAGGATTAATTAATGCAGAACCTTTTATAAACATTTACAATCGAAGGGCTTTCTTATGCAGTCTATTTTGAACTCAGGTTTACATTTTTTTGAGATTCATCTATTTGGTTTTAGACTCAGTAATAAACAAAACAGATACATAATGCTACAAAAGAATAAAGTAAGAAAGAACAACTAACGCAATCTCAAATTACTACACAGCAGTTTATAATATTTTTTAAAAAAGAATGTGTGGAAAAGGAATAGATTAGAAAGATCATTTCCTAATTTGAAAATAAACTTTGGTTACAGAAAGATTCTATCATATATATAAATTACTGAACATTTTACAGAGTTGGATACAGAGAAAAAGTATTTATGATAGAGACTATAACTCACTTAAAGTAATATAAGTTTCCCTAAAGGTATCAAGCCAACCTACAGAAAGATACTTAAGACCCCTGTTACTATACATTCATAATTCCCCTTTGAAACCTCAAGGGAAGAAAAAAAATCATTCCAAAGTGAAATATATACCTCTATGTGTTTTAAAAGAAATAGCAAAATAGCACAGGGAAATAACAATCAATTCAGTAGCAACCAGACCCCAGCACCATTTGTGGTCGCTAACTATCACTTCTCATTAAAAGACAGCAGGGCTTCTTGGAGAAATGGTACATTCCGGGTCTCAGACAACAAACGTACAAGGTGAGCCTAGAGTATCTTGCATTCCAAAAACTTTCATATCTAAGCAAAAAGTCTATCAAACACTACTGGAGTCATATAAAGAAGACTTAGCCAAAGGTGGGACAACTTTGCAAAGAAAATTTATATCTATAAAACGCACGTTTAAAATCAAAGAGCTCATCATTCATTTCAAAAAACTAGAAAGAAAAGCAAATTAAACCTAAAAAAAAAAGTAAAAGGGAGGAAAGAGCAGAAATAAATGACAAAACAAAAATGCAAGAGAAAATCAACAAAGTCAAAGGTTTGTTCTTTGAAAACAATAAAATAGACAAATGCCAGGTAAGATTAAGCAATGAAAAAAAGACAGCAGAAATAAACAATGACTAATAAAGGAGATATCACAACAAAGCTTCCAAATATTAAAAGTATCCTAAAAGGAAATTATAAATAACTCTATAGCAATAAATTTGAAAATTTACAACAGATTAATTCCTAGAAAAATCCAGCTTATTGAAAGTTCCACAAGAAGAAACAGAAAATCAGAATAGTCCTATTCTATCCATTATAAGAAACTTTCCAATAAAGAAAAGTCTCACTGTGCGTTACTTCACTAGTGAATTTTATCCAAACACTGGGGGTTGGGGAGGGACAGAAATCTTATACAAATTTTTCCAGAAAAGCAAAGATGAAGCAGTATTATCCAATTAGTTTTATAAGGTCAACGTCACCCTGATATAAAACTAGACAAAGACATTTGAAGACAGGAAAATTATGACTCAAGACATGGATCTCAAAATCCTAAACAGAACAATGAAAACCAAATCTAGTGATACGTAAAAAGGATCACCATTAAAATCAAGTTAATTTTACCTGTTCAAAAAAAAAAAATCAATCTATATAGTCACATGTTCATTGTAATAGATGCTGAACAAGAATGATGCAGTTCATACCTACTCATGATAAAAACTCTTACCAGACTATAAAGAGGAAAAAACCTGCCTAATCAAATAAAATGACAAATGTGAAATGTTGAATGTTTTTAAAGGTAGAAAAGGATTTCTTAAATACAAAACACTAGCCATAAGTACAAAAGAACAAAAGTACAAAAACTGATCAACTACATAAAAAGGAACTTCTATTCATCAAAAGACATCAAAAGCCAGTGAATGGAAATGTAATGGCTCGGTGCGATGTCAGAGGGATAGTGGATAGTGGATGGGGTAGGGGGGTCCACACAGGGTGAGGGATATAAATGATAAACATCTAAGTATTACTTTGTCTTGTGCACCTGAAACTAATTTAAAAAAAAAGCCAGTGAAAAGGCAAGCGGTAGTGTACAAGAGAGTTGCCACACACGTGACAGATAAATGGCTCATAATCCGACCAGTATGAAGAATTCCTATAAATCAATAAGACAAACATATGTAACCCAATAGAAAAAATGAGGAAGAGACTTGAACAGATATTCACAAAAGGAGATACTCAAATGGCCAATAAACATATGATATGGAGCTTTAAAACCATAGAGATGCAACTACCCATAAGAATAACTGGAATTAAGAAGATTGACAATACCAAGTATTGGTAAGACATAAAAGAATACAAACTCACACACTGATGTTTGGGAGTAAGTTAGTATAACCTATGGAAAAACAGTTAGGCCTTCCCTTTCCTCTAAGGTTGGAGATACGTAGCCCCAAAGATAACAGCAATTTATACTCTCAGGTACATATATACCAATATTTGAAAAAATGCATTCACAATTACACCAAGTAATATATTCAAAAATATTCATAGCAAAATAATAAACAAAGAAAACAAACAAAAAATATTCACAGCAATATTATGCCTAATAGCCAAAATCTAGAGGGGGCATATTCACCAACACTTAGAAGATATATAACAACTGATAAATTCAAACAATGGAATACAACAAAAGAAAACTACCATTATATGGATTGTTCTCCACAAAACGTTTTACATAACAGTATATATAATATATAATCCAATTTACATAGGGTTAAAAAAATAAGACGAATTAATCAATGGCACAGAAATCCAAATAATGGTTTCTCTTTAAGGAGGATGGATGGGGTAATGATGAGGATGGGACACGGGGTTTCTGAATGCTATCAATGTTCCATTTCTTGACCTGGTCAGTGCCTACACAATTTTAACAATACACTGAACTCTATATTTATTGTATAAATGTATAAATGTGTTATCTTTACAATAAAAAATTAATCATCCTAAGGCAAAAATAATTTAAATAAGAGGTAGGTGGGGAGTAGGAGGTAAAAGCCCTTTTAGAGGTTTTGAACTCTAAATTTCCGATAAAAGCAGTGGCCCACTAAATCTAATACACCATCATATATTATTAGGTTGGTTGGTGCAAAAGTAATTGTGGTTTTTGAAATTATTTTTAACCTTTTAAACCACAATTATTTTTGCACCAACCTAACCGGTGACAGTTTAGCATTCTTACATCACAGTGAGGTGATACCCTAATTCTATCCATCGGATACAAGCAGAACTACTTTTTAAACACAATCACCTTATACCTCAGCTAAATAGCTTGAGGAAAAGAGAACTTGGATCTTCCTCATACTCAATTGTACCACAGAATTGAAAGAATAAGGTGACAACATAAAAGCAGGCAACAGGAAAAAAAATTAAAGCTTAAAGACTAATAAAATAACCATTTTTATGCTCTCTAGAATATATTTCTGGAGAAAATTGTAATTTTAAAATTTCAGGTGAGGTCTTGAAAATGTTTTATGCTGATTACCTAATATAGATGAAATTTTAATTATAAAAATAGTTTAATCAAATATCAATGGCAAATATTAAGCATAAATAGTATCTATTAATACATTCATTTATATTATTCCATCACCTGGTACTTAAATTGTTTTAAGAATGGTAATTAACAGCTCTACAACTGTATATACAGTACAAACAGGTTATAGTTGCTGAGATAGATGACAATGGTAAATTTCAAACATTTGGCTTCAAGAACCTAAGAAATCAAAATGACATACAAAGAGCTTATTAGTTTAATAAAAACGACCAGAAACAAGAATCACAGTTTTCCCTTTCACTGGCCTCCCACACACTGTCCTATAAAACATCTGAGAAAACAACTTGAAACAAAAGGCTACAAGACAAAAAAGAATGAGTCATTTAATTGTTTTGGAAAGTTTTGTTATGAACTTCTTGTCATAAACAGGTATTCCAAATGTTTTTAAATGAATGAATGAACTTGAAAAATGTGTACTAATATCCTATTAGTTCTAAAAAAGGACCAGACAGGAGCAAATGGACTCCATTTCTCCTCTGCGCAGTGCTGTTTCCTCCTCTGTGCACTCCAAGTGCTTCTAGCAGACCTGATCACACTGTATTTCTAAATATTTGTTTATACATCTGCCTCTCCCATTTAGATCCAAAGATCCATGATGACAGTTTACACAAATTAATGAGTGCCTGATACGTGTGCCAAGCATTATGCTACCCTCTGGAGAACCAAAGTACACAAAATACACATGATTCATGACCTTTGCGTGAGGTCATGGGAAGCTTCTCATAGGAAGTGATGTTTTAATGTTTTAAGCTGAGACTTAAAGGATGAGCAGCAATTAGCTAAAGAAGGGAGAGAAACACATCCCAAGCGAGAGAATGCGTGAGCCCTAAGGCAGCAAGCCACTCCTATATTCTTCTGTGTTTCCAGTAGCACTACACATGGCACGACTGTTACGTTAGTGATAATAAGATGATGGGGCAGGAGGTGTGAGTGAATGGAAGGATGGAAGAGAAAAAAATTAAGTCAATGTAAGATCAGCCCTATTTCACCCAACCCTGGGTACTTTGAGTTTGACAATTCACATTTAAACATACTATTTAATTAGACCATTTTAAGAAATAAAAACAAAGAACTGGTGAGGGCCCATTCAGTAGCTGCTTCTCTTAGTCACAATAAGCTAATGTGGAAAAGAAGCAATTACAGTGTGTAAAATTTTGATGTTCCTCTACTCCAGAACAAGAAAGTTCTCAAAAGAATAATGTGTTAAATAGAAAGAGCAAATTATTTTTTTCCATCACTTTACTTACCTGCTATTTTCTTCCTAAAAGTATTTCTTGTACTTTAAGAATCCAACAATGGGGTTCAAATCTGTCTCACACCCACTAAATCAGCACTTAACAGTGTGAATATAATATCCTTAACTGTTCAAAACACACACCTTGGGTTTTCACAGTAGCCAAAACTGAATTCCTAATTATGCAAACCTGTTGTGACTATAAAGGAGTGCGAATAATAAGACAATGTTTCTGCCTACCAAAACGAGTTATTAAAAAGTGGTGCGAGGCAAATGTGGAGAAACTGGAACCACAGTGTACCGTTGATAATGAATGTAAAAGAGTTTGAGCACTGTGAAAAATAGCATGGTGGTTCTTCAAAAAATTAAAAACAGATGACGTGATTCAGCAATCACACTTCTGGGTACATACACAAAAGAACTGAAAGCAGAGTCTTGAACAGATCCTTGTACACCCATGCTCACAGCAACATTATTTACAATAGATAACATGGAGAAATGTTCATTGATAGATGAATGAATAAGCAAAATGTGGTATACAAGTACAGTGGAAATTATTTACCCTTTAAAACAAAGGAAATTCTGACACATGCTACAACACGGATGGACCCTGAGGACATTATGCTAAGTGAAATAAGCAAGTCACAAAAAAAACCACATACTATATGATTTCATTTATATGAGGTACCTAGAGTAGTCAAAATCAAAGAGACAAAGTAGAACGGTGGTTGCCAGGAGCTGAAAGAAGGGGAAATAGAGAGTTTTTGTTTAATGGTATACAATTTCAGTTTTATAGAATAAAAAGAGTTCAGGAGATGAATGGGGGTGATGGTTACACAACAATATGAATGTACTTAACTGCACTGAATTGTACACTTAAAAGTGGATAAGATGATAAGTTTTATGGCATGTGTGTTTTACCACAATTTTTTTTTTTATTTTGGGGAGGAAAAAGCGGTGCGGATTTTTCCTATTGAGAGATCAGATTCAAGACATACAAACTTTTCCTCAACAATGACAAATTTGTCTAGTTCTGTCTACAAATAAATCAATTATGGTGGCACTGTGACCCCTTTCCCTGATGTACCAGTATTCACACTGAATCATTTAAACCTGATGATTTCTTATTTCATTTGTGAGCCAATGATCCTGCCCTTCCTATAACAGGTTATATCTTAAATCTTTCAAGTAAGCTAGATTATAACTTTGCTGCTTCTTAAGGACTGCCCATAAACTAAGTAGTTCTAGAACTCTTAAATTTTTTAAATAGAAAAAAATTACCTACATAAAATCAACTATAACACCTGAAAAATAAAAGTTATATGGTTAAGGTACATGCACATGGTCCTAAGCCAATACTTGATTTACTTGAACTTTAAATTGTCTACTTTAAAATTGGGAAAAAAAATAATTCAGGACCACAACGAAATTGCAGATCAAATAAGACAAATATTTTAGGTCAAATTATGAGGGGGGTATTAAAAATGAAGTATATACTAACGCTTGAAGAAATACCTTTGAGGATGCATAACAAATATAGAAAAATGGCCAAATGTAATAACATTTTAAACGTTTGAAAAAATAAAAATTGTAAGAAAAAAGGCAAAATTGTAAAAGGAAAACTACAAGATTAATAATTCTAATGTACAAAGAACCCCTTAAAGCATATACGATCTTACGACATCATTCATTTACTAAACTAATATTTTTCAGCACATTCTATGTGCCAACCACTATTCTAGCTTAATAAGAATTAGAAATAAGTGATTATCCTTGTTATCATAAGGGGAGTTACTGACCAGAAGAGGGCATGAGAGAGCTGGAAATGTACTATATCTCGAGGAGTAGTGGTGACTTGGATACAACATGTGAACAATTCATTCAGCTGCACATTTATGACTTTAGCCTATGTAAGCTGTACATCAATTTTTTTTGTGAAAGCTCATTCACGTTGCTTTCCATTGTTGCTAACTGGTCTTATATATATTACTTCAATTTTAATTCAAAGAACCTTAAAACAAATTTCTGGCATAGCCAGAGTATTCCATGTCTCACTGTGATCACAGATGCTTTAAATAACACAAAAGGAGAAAAGAGATGCATATATTTAAAAATATTACCGTTAACAGTCAAATACTAAATTAAATCATTGGGTTCTATTCATCAACATACAGCTCAAAAGTATTAACTGAATTTTCCCCAAATGCTCTGTAAGCCACATAATGATGCTGCCAGATATGAACTTAACAATTTTTCTCTGTATCAGTGTTTTTCAGTAGTGACTGGTGTACCAACTTCACAAGTTTTGGCATGTACTACCAGGATATATGTATTTACTTAATTTTTAAAATCGCCTTTATCTTTAATTAGCCTTATCTAATAAATTTCAAGAATTTACTGGTTTGAGTCATAGGTTCTATTTTGTCTAATACACATAATATACAACACTCATCAATAACACTCATCAATATATAACACTCAACAACAAAAATGTTCATCAATATACCAGTAAGTCATCTCACACCACCATACCAAATATTGCGAGACCTAGCCACAAATTATTTCACCCCTTTGATCATCCTTAAGGCATTCACTTTCTATGCTCTGACATAGCAACATGAGAGTATTAGTGAACCTCATTTCAAGTCCACACCTTTACTGAAAACTAACAGTGGACCTTTAGGCAAACTATTTTATGTCTCTGGACCTCAGTTTCCTCTTAAGTAAGATTGTGAAACTAAAATGGCCATTACTGAGATTCCTTACAATTCTAATATTCTACAACGTAACAGCTAGCAGTTCTATCGCTTGTCTAAATATTGCTGACATAATCACTGCAATGCAAATGAATATAGTTGTATAAAGTACCATCTCAACTTCAGGTCCATACTAGAATATGTCTTCAGAATAATACATTAAGGGGAAAAAAAAAAACATGAAGCAACTTATAATATCCACAGCAAATCAATAAAGCACATTATAGTTTTCTAAGTTTATTCAAATTCAGGGTAAAAGCTTTTTACCTTACATAATGAGTACAGTTAGATCCTCAAAAAAAGTCAATTCGAGTAGATGATCAAAGCAATATGTACGTTTTAGATATTTTATTACAACTGAAATACACATACAGACGCACTCCCCTCCAATCTTTTGATGAAAGGCATTTTCACTGACTATCGATCTGCAAATTAAGAGTTGAGCATCTCCTTCCTTGCTTAAACCACAGCTACGATCAATCATCTGAGATCTCCAGTTTAGTTCTTTAAAACGAAGCAAAACTTAAAACCACTTGCAAAGCCATCAACTTAGAAAATCCTCCTAAATGTTTACAATTAGTTTTCCTATCTTTCCTAGTTATCTATCGTGTTTCCCCAAAAATAAGACCTAGCTGGACCATCAGCTCTAATGCGTCTTTTGGAGCAAAAATTAATATAAGACCCGTTATTATATTTATATATTATATTATTATTATATTATATAAAACCAGGTCTTACATTACATTAAAATAAGACCGGGTCTTATATTACTTTTTGCTCCAAAAGACACATTAGAGCTGATGGATTAGAGCTAGGTCTTATTTTCGGGGAAACACAATAGTTACGTTAGCCACACCAAGTCCCAAGGGAGCCATGTGCACAGGCCCAGATGGGTGCCTGTAGAAGCAACAGGAGGCAAAACAGAAGAGCTCTGAGCTTAAGAACCCCATTCGTTTCTGTAATGGGCAGTAAGCAAACCTGTCCTTGGTAGTTCTGCCTTCCAAACCAGTCCCTATACAAACATCCTTGAAAAGATAGTCAGAACAAAGGGCAGTTAGTGTTTTACTTGAAAGATATGCAGAAACACAAGATACCAATAGAGAATTGTCTTACAACAGCCTGCTTATCCAACACCCTGTAACATTTCACCTTATAGTATGTAAGTGTCATTGTTAATAATAGAGCGAATCATCAGTGATTCATAAACCATTCCTAAGAGTATTTTTGCAAATGTCTACTGAGTTGTATAATTAGCAAATTCTTTTTTATCAGCTTTTAAACAATTTGAAAACTCTTTTTGTATAAATCACACTTTGTCAAGTCCAGTCTTAATTATTGAATGACTTCTGCATCAGTTAACCATCACCCAAAAAAATTCAGGAACCAACACAGTGCCATAGGAGCCCCCAGACTCCATTCTCCCACAAAGATAACAATTAGACAGTTATCCATGAAGAAAATAGCTTTGGGAGAGATGTGCAATCCACTTAAGAAACTTCTGCAACACAACGAAAACCAGGAGAACTGCTGCACAAAAAGGGAAAGAAAACAGCTTTACTTTGCCAAAGAGAGAGAGAGACAGAGAGAGAGAGAGAGAGAGCGAGAGAGAGAGAGAGAGAGAGAGAGAGAGAGAGAGAGAGAGAGAGAGAGAGAAGTGCTCAGCACCAAGAAGGAACTGCCTAGCAAAGTTCGCCATGCCGGGAAAGGGAGAGCAGAGTGAGCAACCAGCTTTCCCCAGCCCTTACAGGAACTGCATGAAGGAACTACTTCCATTTCACCGCATGAAGAGAATGGCAAAGCTGAGACATACAGACAAGGCTAGGAACAAGGCAGAAAAGCAAGGGCTACTAAGAGCAGCCACGCAGTGGGAGAAACCAATTCAGGGACCTGCTCTGCAGAGGACCCTATCAACTCTCTACACTGGAAAACACAGCTACCACAAACTACCGATAGATTTCTCCAGCTTTTGCCCCACAGGTATTTGCATTCACTGACAGCAGCTTCCTGAACCCCGCCCCATTCCTTCCCCTCACCTGTCCCCCCCCCCCCCCCGGGGGCCTGGGGACCCACACAGGCAGCCAGTCCAGGCCTCTGCGACTGCACAAGTGCCAGCCTAGACCTCCATACATACAACCTACCACGTCTGCATCATGAAGAAGTACAAAATCTGGACAAATAACAAATAAGAAGCTTGAATCAAATATCAAAAACCTCCAGCAAAGAAAAGCTTAGGACCAGACACTTTCATGAGTGAATTCTACCAAATATTTAAAGAATACCAATTCTTTTCAAGCTTTTTCAAAAAATTAAAGAGAGGGGAACACTCCCAAACTCATTTCCTGGGGCTAGCATTACCCTGATACTAAAAGCACATAAGGATACGTATGCACATCAGAAAAGAAAACTACAGGCCAATATCGTTGATTAATTTAGGTGCAAAAATCCTTAACAAAATATTAGGTTGGTGCAAAAGTAACTGCGGTTTAAAAGGTTAAAAATAACTGCAAAATCTGCAACTACTTTTGCACCAACCTAATACTAGCAAACAAAATTCAATAGCACATTAAAAGAATTATACACCATGATCAAGATTTATCCCTGGGGTGCAAGGGTAGTTCAATATATGCAAACCAATAAATGTGATACACATTAATAGAATGAAAGACAAAAATTATATTGCCATCTCAACAGATACAAAAAATTCATCTGATAGAATTCAACATCCTTTCATGATAAATAAAAAAAAAACCCTCAACGAATTGGCTATAGAAGGTACATATCTTTTTCTCTTTTTAGTTAAAGTTTATTGGGGTGACAATGGTTAGTAAAGTTACATAGGTTTTTGGGTGTACAATTCTGTAATACATCATCTATATAGGACATTGTGTGTTCTCCACCCAGGGTCACTTCTCCTTCCATCACCTAGATTTGATCCCGTTTACCCTCATTTACCACCCCCCTCCCAGAAGTCATATATCTCAACATAAAGGCCATGTATGACAAACCCATAGCTAACACCACACTCAATGGTAAAAGGTTGAAAGCTTTCTCTGCAAAACCAGAAACAAGAAAAGGATGCCCACTCTCACCAAGCCTATTCAACATAGTACTGAAAGTCCTGGACAGAGAAATTAGGCATGAAAAAGAAATAGAAGGCATTCAAATAGGAAAGGAAAGAGTAAAAAACTGTCTCTGTTTGCTGATGACATAATCTTGTATGTAGAAAATCCTAAAAAAATAAATGAAAAAACTATTAGACCTAATAAACAAATCCAGTAAAACTGCAGGATACAAAATCAATATACAAAAATCAGTTGTATTTCTATATATTAACAATGAACTATCTAAAAAGAAATAAAGAAAACAACCCCTTACAACGGCATCAAAAAGAACAAAATACCTAGGAATAAATTTAACCAAGAAAGTGGCAGATCTAGACACTGAAAATAAGACACTAAAGAAAGAAATAGAAGACAACAAAAATAAATGAAAAGATAGCCCATGTTCACAGATGGGAAGAGTTATAATATTATTAAATGCCCATACTATCCAAAGCCATCAATAGATTCAGTTCAACCCCCATCAAAAATCCAAAGGCATTTTTCACAGAAATAGAATATGGAACGACAAAAGACCGCAAACAGCCAAAGCAGTCTTAAGAAAGAAGAACACTGCTGGAGGCATCACACTTTCTATTTTCAAACGACAGTGGTACTTCGGTTTTCCAACATAATCCGTTCCAGAAGACCGTTCGAGTTCTGAAACATTCGAAAACCGAGGCACAGTTTCCCATAGAAAGTTATGCAAAATGGATTAATCCATTCCAAAACTTTAAAATTAACCCATAAAACAGCAACTTAACATGAATTTTACTGTCTAATGATAGTATAGATCCATAAAATGATACACAATGAAAGCAATAAACACAATATACTGTATTGTAAAAGCAAAAACAAATAAACACTATGTAAAAACAGTACTGTAGATGATAAAAATGAAAATATAATTTTTTTCTTACCTGTAATGATGATAGTCATGGTTTGGATGGGGGGCGGTCCCCTTCAATAATCACAATAGGTGACAGTTGTTTAGGTATTCTGTAGCCTTCCTCCATAATCGAATAGGTGAGTGTTGTTCAGGTGTTCTGTAGCCCTCTTCCAGAATCACAATAGGTAACTGTTGTTCAGGTGTTCCGTAGCCCTCTTCCGTAAGTAGGTGACTCCTCTCTTGCCATTCTTTCCCTTGATTTTTTTACACCACTGACACCTGGTTTAGACTCACTGGATCTTTTCTTCACTAAAAATTTTTCTATCAACATTTGCTTTTTCTGATGTTTTAAAATTTGTCTAAAGTGAGACATAGCATCATCATTGAAAGTTTTAGTGGCATAACTTATAGCAGATTTATCAGGGTGATATTTTCCAACAAAAATTTGCACTTCAACCAATTTTGCACACATTTCTTTGATCAGTGCAGTAGAAACACTTTGTCTTCCCTCCTCCTCTGAAGACAATTCCTCAGTGGCCGCCTGATGCTGCTCCGTCAGAATGTGTTGAAGTTCTTCTGTGGTGAGTTCAGTCTTGTGGTCTTCTACTAACTCCTCCACATCATCACTGCTCACTTCCCAGCCCATGGAATTGCCCAGAGACACAGCATCCTCAACAATAGGAGCGTCCTCTTCAACATCCTCAAATACACGTTCAGAGACAGCGTCTGGCCACAATTTCTTCCATGCTGACTTCATTGTTCTGTGAGACACATCCCTCCATGCTTTGTCTATGAGATGTAAGCAATGTAGGATATTGAAATGATTATTCCAGAACTCTCTGAGGGTTAATTCTGTGTCCGAGGTCACCTCAAAGCACCTTTGGAACAGTGGTTTGGTGTAAAGCTTCTTAAAATTAGATATGACCTGCTGGCCCATGGGCTGGATGAGACGAGTCGCATTGGGGGGCAAAAACTTTACATTGATAAAACTGAACTCTTCCATCAATTCGTCCACCACGCCTGGGGGGTGAGCTGGAGCATTCTCCATAACAAGCAGGCACTTCATTGTTTGTCTTGGATGTATTTTCTTACACTTGGCCCGAACACTTCATGAACCCACTCGATAAAAAATTGCCTGGTTACCCAAGCTTTGCTGTTTGCCCTCCACATCACATGCAATTTGCTTCTTATGACATTGTTTTTCTTAAATACCCTGTGGTTCTCAGAACGGTAGACTAGCAAAGGCTTCTACTTAAAATCCCCACTTGCATTCCCACAAAATAAAAGGGTTAGCCTGTCTTTCATGGGCTTGTGTCCTGGCAATGATTTCTCCTCCTTTGTTAGATAGGTCCTCTTTGGCATTTTCTTCCAAAAGAAGCTTGTCTCATCAAAGTTGAAAACTTGGAGAAGAAAACCCTCTGCCTCTACATAATCTTTAAATTCCAAAACAAATTGGTCGGCATCTTCTTTGTTGGCACTGGCAGTTTCACTATATCTCACCACATTGTGTACACCACTTCTCCTCGGAAACTTTTCAAACCACCTTCTACTTGCCTTGAAAATATCACTCTCAGCACTTGTTCCAAGGGTGTTTTTGATGAGGTCAGCATGCAAATGTAAAGCTTTTTCTCAAATTATGTTCTCAGAAATGCTGTCACCGGCCAACTGTTTTTCATTTATCCATAAGAAAAGCAATTTTTCCACTTCTTCAATTGTCTGCGTTCTTTGTCTTGTGTTTTAACACCTCTTGCAACACTGGCTCCTTTAATGGCTTCTTTATTTTTTTAAGATGGTACAAATTGTAGATTTGGCAATACCCCATATCACATACACGGACACCACTTTCATGTTTGGAAATAATTTCCTTCTTCACCTCTATTGTTGTTCTGTTAATGATTCTCTTGGCTTTGCAGCTTTTATCCATTTTTCACAGCGAAGGAGGGATTGGCAGAGGGCTCCTGAGATGACATGAACATAGATTGATTGCACACAGTCACAAAAACAAATTGGTTGCAAGAGTGCTCCTGAAATGAGATGAGCACAGACTGATTGCACACAGTCACCAAAGAGGCCCAAATATCACCTGTGTTGCATGGGTGCTCAGGACTCTACAGCCGACAACTAGGCCTCAGGATCTTCCACTCAGTGGAAGCCACGTGACATGTTCGACTTCCGAGGCATGTTCGAAAACTGAAGCATTTTCTTCCGGGTTTATGGCGTTCATAAACCGAAATGTTCGTCAATGGAGATGTTCGAAAACCGAGGTTCTACTGTATATTACAAAGCTATAGTAATCTAAACAGTATGGTGCAGGCATAAAAACAGACACACAGACCAATGGAACAGAACAGAGCCGAGCAATAAACCCACACATGTATGGTCAACTAGTATTTGGCAAGCGAGTTAAGAATACTCAGTGGGGAAAGAATAGTCTCTTCAATAAATGGTGTTGGGAAAACTGGACACATAAAAAAGAATGAAACTGGACCCCTATCTTACACCATACACAAAAATCAACTCAAAACTAAGGACTTAAATGTAAGATTTGAAACCATAAAATTCCTAGAAAAAAATATGGGGAAAAAAGCTCTTTGACATCAGTCTTGGCAATTTTTGGATGTGACAGCAAAAGCACTAGCCACAAAAGCAAAAAATAAACCAGTGGGATATGTGACAGTAAAAAGTTTCTGCACAGCAAAAGAAACAGTCAACAATATGAAAAGGAAACATGAAAAGGAATAGAAGAAAATATTTGTGAATCATATAACTGGTAAAGGATTAAGATCCAAAACTTATCAGGAACTCATACAACTCGATAGCAAAAAATCAAAACAAAACAGACCTGATTTAAATATAGGCAGAGGACTTGAACAGATATTTTTCCAAAGACATACAAATGGCCAAAAAGAACATGAAAAGGTGCTCAACATCACTAATCATCAGGGAAATGCAAATCAAAACAACAATGAG
The DNA here is from genome assembly GCF_964194185.1 of Rhinolophus hipposideros. Taxonomy (NCBI): domain Eukaryota; kingdom Metazoa; phylum Chordata; class Mammalia; order Chiroptera; family Rhinolophidae; genus Rhinolophus; species Rhinolophus hipposideros. Next base: position 71,338,218 of record NC_138055.1, read on the forward strand.
ATATCACCTCACAGCTATTAGAATCAAAAAGACAAGAGATAACAAACGCTGGTGAGGGTGTGGAGAAAAAGGAGCACAGCACTTGTGGACTATTGGTGAGAATGTAAACTGGTACAGCCACTATGGAAAACAGTATGGAGGTTCCTTAAAAAATGAGAAATAGAACTACCTTATGACCCAGCAATTCCACTCCTGGCTACTTATCTAAAGTAATGAAATCACTATCTTGAAGAGATATCTGCACCCCTGTGTTTACTGCAGAATTATTCACAAGAGTCAAGGCATGGAAACTACCTAAATGTCCACCAGCAGATGAATGGGTAAAGAAAATGTGGAATGTATATACAACAGAATATAATTTAAAATATTATTACAAATAGAATTTATAATATACTATTACAAAAATGAAATGATGCCATTTACAACATGTACAGAGCTTGAGGACATTATTCTAAGTGAAATAAGTCAGACATTTACTGTCTGACTTCACTTGTACGTGGAATCGGAAAACATCAAACTCATAGAAACTGACTGTCGAATGATGGTTGCCAGGGGCTGAGAGGTGAGGGAAACGGAGATGACGGTCATGTGGTACAAACTTCTAGGTGTAAGACAAACAAGTTCTGGGGATAATAATGTACAGCACAGTGACTATAGTTAACTATACTGCATTATATACTTCAAAGTTGCTAACAGTAGAGCTTTAATGTCCTAATAACAATAAAATAATAATAATGTGAGGAAGAATGTGTCAACTAACCTTATTGTGGTAAATATTTCAGAACATATGCATTTATAAATCATCACATCATAAACTTTAAATTTACACAATGTTATATGTTAATTATATCTCAATAAATCTGGCGGGGATGCATGTTAGCTTTTATTATTGAAACCTCAGTTTCTTACATAGTACTTGGCACACAGCAAGCACTGAAAAAAAGTTCATTGAATGAATAAAGGAAATAAAGAAAAAATGTCTTAAAAGTGATTATGACTAGATAGTTTAAGTCATTTATTCACTTAAGGGTATGAACAAAAGACGGGAAAAGCGACTGAAGTGTAAAGCAGACCAGTTTTCATGGACATTTAACAAATGCTATATTATAATCATGGCAAACCTATAAAGGCTGGAAAGTTTGGGTTCAGCCAAGAAATAGTTAATACTGTGTTATAAGATTAAAGAAATATTATGTCAGGCTAGAAAACTACACTAGTAGTGGATTTTTATTTTTAACCTGACCATATCCACTGCCCCTTCCTGTGGTAACATGCACCTTGATCTTCCTTTGAGGAGAGCAAAGTTGCTCAAATGTCAGTTCTTTATAAAACTCAGTTTTTCAGCTTTTACCTTAGGAGCTTATTATTCTGGTACATTATTTGAGTTAAGTTAGCCAGAGCTTCCTATTGCTTAAAGTATCCTAAATGGACATAGATTCTATCTCAGCCATTCATTTATAACCAAAACAAGTGGCCTTTGAATATTAAACCAAAATGAAAGCTAACTTCAAAATATTTGTAAATGAATTTACAACAGTGAAATCTATGTCAGACCTAGAACATAAAACACCATATGCTATCATAAGAAAAAGAAAAAAAGATTGTAATATTCACCCATGTGTGTCTAGCTAGATGTTTTAATTCCATTAAGATTTATCATATTAATATAAACATCACACAAGATCAAGTTTTGATCAGAATCATACGGAATAAAAACCATGTTTAATCAGAAATGTGATCTCTACCTCACTTTTAGTTTGGATCTTACTATCCAAGGTGCTTCCTCTGGAGTTCCTGCTTCCTATCTTCTATCAAATGAAGGATTTGTGGTCAACTGCACGCTTAATACCACGTAAGAGAAGAGACATATCTAAAATTATCTATTTGAGCAGCTGACTGGCAGTTGCACTTGTCTCGCTGATCTTATAATCCACTGCAGTCTTTATAAAGCAAATACAGGAACAGAAACAAAGTGATGACCAATCTTTTAAAGCCCTAGACCATAATCAATTTACACTATTAACTTACAAAGGGGAAGCTATTTATCCACCTCTACCTCATCACCTACCTGGTTTCTAAAATTCCAAGTTGTGTCAAGTGCAAAGCTTAGAAATTTCTTTCAAAAAAGAAAGGCAATTTCAGTAGAAAGAAAAAAATGCGTGTACATTTCTACCATAGCTTAGGACTTATTATTCACTAGAACAAGTTAATTAAAATGCATAATGACGACCCATCAATATTTTCAGTATGTGAGAAGTGAAGAAAAGGGATACAAAATAAACAGAAGATAAAACCCCTATCTAGGAAAGCACACAGTTTAATTGGAAGGACCAAAAATACACAGGAAAGAAAACACTGATAAATAAAAAGTAACATATAATTGAATACTTTTACATTTACCTTTTCTTCTATTATTTTTATCCTAAACTATGGTAGTTTAAGAAAAGAAGAAAAATGAAAGCATCTGGGTGCCGTTTTGAAACCAAGAGTGGTATTCACTAATCCAGGATTTTTTACTTCCATTTACACGTAGTCAGAAACTAAATAAATACAATCTGTACCTATTAGTAATATTTTTCTTTAATTCAACATGTTCCCACTAAGCACACACTATAGTTTTGGCAACTGCCATTACAGCTTCTCAAATATTCATGCAATAGACTGCTTTAGGCAAGGCTAGGAGGGTTCTGATAGAGAGGAAGGAGAGGGAAAAATAGGATTTTAACATAGTTGAAAAGTGTTTCCACTTCATTTCCTGTTAAGTTTCAGACTTAGGATTTAGACACTTAGATTCTAGTACACACTTTTGCTATTGCAGCCCCGATTTACTGACCTGCTCAAAAATCATGCAGATGAACCACAGGAACCGAGAGTCGCTTACTACCAATAATAGAGAGGCAAAGAACATCAATTGCTAAGTCCTTCGAGCTGGCTGAAAGTGCTCAGCATCTTCCTTAATACAAACAATATGTGCCCTGGAAAAGACAAAGCCCCTGTTCGTGGCAACATCTTTGAAAGCAGAAATAGAAACAAAAGAAAAACAAAAATCAGCAACACGTACACAGACACAAACAATGAGGGCAAAGAGAAAACTATGCAAAGATTTATCTTCTATTTTCAAAATGATTTTGGGTTGAGGAATTTACACAACTTCCAAAAATCACTATAAAAAGTAAAAGTGTGATATTGGCATATCACATACATATATCAATGAAACAGAATCGGGAGTCCAGAAATGGACCACCATATATATATGGTCAATTAATTTGCAACAAAAGTACCAAGGAAACCCACTTGAAAAGAAAAATATTTTCAATAAAAATGGATATCAAAAGAATAAAAAAACAACTCTTGACTCTTACACTAAACACAAAAATTAACTTGAAATGAATCATAGACCTAAATATAAAAGCCAACACTTATAAAACTTCTAAAATAAAACGAGAGAAAAATCTTCAAAAAATTGGGCTGGGCAAAAATTTCTTAGGAGACTATGAGATTTACCCAAGAGAAATGGGAAATGTCCACTCAAAGACTTGTGCATAAATTTTTCATAACAGATTTATTTGTAATAGCCAAAAACTAGAAGTAAGTCAAATGTCTATCAACAGGTGAATGGATAAATTGTAGTATATTCATTCATACAAAGGAACGATCTTTCCTTTAATTTTGCCAAACAATAGTACATATTCTATAATTTCATTTATATGAAATTCAAGAACAGACAAAAACAGTCTAAAGTGGACAGAAACCAGATCAGTTGTTGCCTGGGGAAGAGTTGGGAGAGTGGGAAAGGAGAAACACTAAGTGGAAAAGGGTACAAGGGATTTTGGAGACTGAAGAAAAAGTTGTATATTTTGATTGTGGTGGTAGTTACCTGGGGTATACATTTGTCAACATGCACCAAATTATATAATTTAAATGGATGCATTTTACTCTATGTAAATTATATCTGAATAAAGTAGTTCTTTTTTAAGTGACATCAGTAGGTTACGTGGTAGAGAGCAAGAAATGAAAGACTACAGAAATAGGGAAAGGCAGAATGACATAATAAAAGCAATGCTCTTAAAACTATGAATAAAGTTCAAATTCTAGCAGAGCTAAAACTAGGATTGTAACAGGGTATTCATTTAATTCCATCTGTGAAATGGGAATAACTCACAGGATAGCTGTGAAAATTAAGTGAGCTAGTTAAACGCTATACCTGGTACATCAGAAACACCACTACGATTAGTTGACTGTATCTATCCATGGTAAGTGTTAAGGTAAAACCAAAAAAATAAGCAACAGTTACATAGAATAAATCACAAAAGAATTTCTAGAGGGAATGATTTTAGATGCCAGTTTTAAAAGAAAAGGAAATGGATGGAAAGGAAGATTACCGCAGGTGGAGGGAATGATAATGTGCAGAAGAATGGAGGCGGAAAGGAGCAAGCAGTGTGTAGGAGATGGCAAAATTAGCAGGCCTGTGGCAGCAAGTCCATATACGGAGTGACAAAAGAACCAGGGTAATCTTCTCATCTGACGCAAATACTCATTTAAATTTTACAGTAGGATCCAAAATAGTAACTTCATCCAGTTGACGCTCTGACACAGGTATATACACTCCACTGTTTAAAGTAGGGACAAAGAAAAGTTCTGTCTTTCTGTAGAAAAAAATATGAATTCTTACAAATCATAAGCTTCCGTCTGTTGGAGATTAGCCATAGTTCTTTCCCCAAATAAAAAAAAAATTATTAAAATATAATTATAGCTAAGCAACATATGGACTTGCTGCGCAGCTGTCACTGCTCTCTCGTAATTACGAAAGCCTTTGTGTTTTCCAGAATCTGAATTCTATAAGTGACTGTTATTCTGGAAAGTAAAATATAATAAATCTCCTCAGAGAACTATTCAGCCACAACAAGAATTATTCATGGCATGCTACTTAAAAGGTATCAGAATGCTAAAATTGTATTTCAGGAGACTTACTGTGACCAAGATCAGGATACCTGAACGTTCATAAGTTTGAAGTGTTTTTACATGTATACAGTTAAATGAGTTTAATAAGAGAATACAGCTTAGCATTTTTATGGCATTCAAACTAACTTAAATCTTCATTAAGATGTTACATATTTGGCAAAATAATTCCTTTCTATATTTTATATATAGAACAGAAAAGTGCCATTTCAGCATCTGTTCTCTGGGAAGAGATAGCCAATGTAGCTAGTAATAACTGAAGCTAATTTAGTTCCCAGAATGAGAGAAATGTAGAGAAATGTAGAATGAGAATGAGATGCACAATGAGAGGCGAACTATTAAGGGGCAATACTACCGACCTTTAAATAGTGTAGCAGCAGTGTAGCTGTGGTGAGGACAACAAAGCCACAGGATTAAATTCTCAAGTCTCTTATGAAGAGAAGATGTTACGTAGTGGCAGTCAGCTAACAAGGTTTTATCTGCTCCGTCTAACATCAGAGCAATATCCAGTCAGAGGTGACTCAGAATAGAACATGTAGAGACTACAGAATGACCTTATCTACGTTTGCTTTCTTGGGCCCGATTGTTACACATTAATGTAATAGCTGAAATATTTATGGACACATAAAAAATTATTGATGTATATCATTTAGAATCATAAATGGTTTTCCATTTAAAAATGTCTTTTCACGATGACAGCATTTTATATTATAAAATACTTTTCAAAGCCTTTCCTATATACATACACTAAAAAGAAGTTTCTATTTTAAGATACATAAATTAGTAAAAAAGTTTTTAATATGATTAACAACATGATATTAGTTAAGACCCACCACTGTTTTTTTTGTTGTTGTTTTATGTTTAAAGGAGATTTTAGAAGACCAGTATTGCTAAAGATTATTTATTGTTTTTAAAATGAAGACTGGAAAACTTTTTATATCAAACACTTTCGGGATGACAAACATGAATGGAGCCCCTATCAGTATAGTTCAAAGGCTTTATCACTATAAATAAACTTTATTTAGCGGTGGGAAATTTGCCCGTGGTACACCTGCATTACTCAGACTAGAGCTTTGAGGATGAGGCTCAAAATGTAAAGGAATAAGAAAGTCTCTTGTTGAGAAGCCCTAAGAGCTACTATTGGATAAGTGGAGGGGGAGGAAAGTGTCCTGAATCTCTTGTTGAGAGCTATTTTGGGCTCTCCACCTCAGAACCATGCCACCCAACAGCCATGGAAAGGAACACACACATATCACTGAAAAGTAAATTTAAATTAAAGCTCTCCCTGGGCAAGCCACTATTGAAATCATTAGTTTTCTCAATTATTCTCCTATATTGTTTTGTGTCTCTGCTTTAATAAAATCTTACTTGGAAAAAAAAAAATAACTACATTTTTAAACAGTTTAAGCAAATAATCAAATGAAAAGAGCAGAGAATTTAAAATATATAAAATGACAAGCAAATACTAGAAAAATAGAAGCTAAAGATTAGGAATAAGAATAAATATTAGTGGGCAAAAAAAATTATGGAAAAAGATGAAAATGACTAAGAACAGATAAAAATGAAAGGAAATCAGCAACGTAAGACACTAAAAACAAGGAAACAAAAACCATCTTTTAATCAATATACCATTAATAATAACATAGCAATGCTAATTCAAAAACTGAATACCTTCACTGAAAGATTCTTCAAACACTGCTTTGCCTTCACAAGTATTTCATGAAAACTTAACTTAGCCAATAATCTCAGGGTGCAAAGCCCAAGAATAGAGACAGCACAGCTCCTGGATTCACTCCAATGGCTCCTGTCCCTAATGCCCTTGCCTTTTCTAAGACACTTATGTGAAGATGACACATTCCTTAAAGAATGCTGAGTGGGCTGTAAGTCCCATTCCTCTTACCTCCCATGAGCAGTCAGTGAGTACAACCAAACATAGACCCATCCATATCCGATACCCCCCAAAAGAAGTGGTGTGAAGTTTTAGTCAAAAAACGTAATCAGCTCTGAGAAAGTTTTTTTTTTTTTTTCCAGTCAGTGAAATCCTAAAAGTAGCAGGTAGGCCTACTGCGTACACTAGTAAATGATAGGAAATTTTTTGTTTGAATCTTGTTTCTAACATGCTTCCTCCTCCTACTATTGTGTTAACCTGGCAAGAACTTATCCCTGTAAGAGTTTGCCAGTGGGTTAAGATAATCACTTTCCAATAAAATTCAAGGAAATGAATGCTCTTTTAAATCCTAGCATTCCCAAATAAATTTCAGAGCTATTAGAAATCTTCACATGAACCATTCACCACCTCTAAATTTTTCAGATAAAGAAACTAAACATGAAGGGGTTAAGCAACGTGCCCAGTATCATGGGGCAAAAAGAGACCAGAACGCAAGTCTCTTAAGTCCCAGCCTAATGTTCTAAGAACTATAAAGTGAAGGGGAGAAATTATTAGCATTCAGCCTTTTAGATTTAAGATGTGTTAACTGGTGAAAAAAAACTGCAAAACAGCATTGCTTTATAATCCCAGTTCTGCTTTTTAAAAAATTATACATACAAATATCTATTTATCTATACATAGATAAAGAAATATCTAGAGTACCAAAGTGCTAATAAGTGGGCTGCTTTGGACATAAAGTGGAATCTAAGAGCAACAGAAAACAATTCTATGAGATTCTATGGCTGTTGAATTATACAGTGAGGAAATGTTGACATAAAAATCACATTTTTTTCTGATGAAATACTGCCGTTTGCAACAACATGGATGATCTTGAGAGTATCATGCTAAGTGAATGAAAAGGACAAGAACCATACAATTTCACTCATATGTGGGATATAAAACAAAGCAACAAACGAACCAATAAGACAAACCCATAGAAACACACAACAGTATGGTAGCTACCAGAGGGGAAGGGAGGTGGGAAGTGGAAGAAGAGTATAAAGGCGGTCAAATACAGTGACAGAAGGAGGCTAGACTGCGTGGTGAGCATGTATGTAATATGCAGATGTTGTAGAACTGTACACCATATGTTATTATACGTTATTAACTTACATGTTATTAACCAATGTTACCCCAATAAATTTAAATAAGTAAAAGAAAAAAGTTACATTTCTCTTATCAAAATTTAGACAAGCAAATATATGTTTCACCTGGAAAAGAAAATGCATCTCAAAATGGCTTAAGTCTCAATCTCCCTCTCTCCCCCCCTCTTCCTGCCTGTGCATGATTGTCTACACACACACACACACACACACACACACACACACACACTGCTCCAGATATTACTATGTAATTGGGATTGACCTTAAAATTACCTTAATTTGTCTTCACGTTAAATGTGGTCTTCCCTGGAGAAGAGCATTAACATTAACATGTTAGAATAATTCTAACAAATTAGGGGAATTTTAAAAAGCAAAAGTCTGAATTATAAAATGCATTTAAAGGCATTTTCCTTTAGATACATAATAGTAATATAAAGTGAATTAATATATTTGTAATGAATAAGAGTATTTATAATTTAAAAATTATTTTTATATAAATGCATATTGCTAACGTGGTTTTAATTATGTTACAAACAGCATTCTTAGTAGACTAAACATCCCCCATCCTCCTTTCCAAAAGTTTAACTATTATTATATACAGCATTCCTTGCAAGATGGTAAAAACAATTCTAAACTTGAATTCAGTCCTCTATGTAAATTATGAATTGCAGAAATCAATAGGTCCAAACAATAAGATTTTATTAGTGTTCTCAATAGATTTTTGTACTGGTTAGTTGCCCCTTAAGGTTATTTATTTTCATTTCTCATAATTTTTGAATATTAAATAGCTATCCAAAGAGTAAGGGATGTTCTCAATGAGTAAATTGTATTTCCTTCACTCTTTCTCTCCCCATTTCCTTCTCAACCTATTCAAAGCTGGTGCCCACCTCTGTAATTCCACTACAAATATTCACACAAAGAAAATTCATTGCCAAATGTAATGCTTACTTTTCCACACTCTTACTCAAAGACTCTCCTGACCTGGTTCCTCTAACCCAGGGATGTCCAAACTTTTTTCAACGGTTTTCAGCAAGGGCCATATGCGGTAAAATACACAAACAGCCGAGCCACTCACTCAAGGTGAAGTACGTATTACCTCACCTGGTTTATTTAAGTAAACTAAACATATTTTTGGAATTTGTTGCGGACCAATTAACAATGGATCACAGGCCGCAGTTGTCCCGGGGCCGCAGTTTGGACACCCATGTGAGTCTAATCAATCCTTTGTGGATGATTTCACTAGCTCCCCTCATTCTGTCCAGGTCTTTGATGCTCAAGTGTCTCACGGTTCTTCTCTATGAGTCTCTTCTCTTCCTCTCACTTTCAACTAACACCTTCATACAGTTACTGCCTGTCCATATCACCAGCCTAAAAGTTTCGTCTATATTCAAAAACCATATGTCCAACGAAAATGACCTGCAGCAGAGGTTCAAAAACTTTAGGAACATCAGAATCATCTGGAAGGTTTGTTCAAAATAGGATTTCTGAGCCTCACCCCCAAAGTTCTGATTCAGTAGGTCAGGACAGAACCCAAGAATCTGCATTTCTAACAAGTTCCTCGGTGACACACACTTTCACTGGTCTACAAAATTTAAAATTCTCCCTTGGAAAAGCCACAGGTACCTTAATTTCAATACAACATAATGGATCTCCCAGCAGCTACCCTTGTCGCCTCCAAACCATTACTTCATACAGCATCCAGAATGATCATTCTAAACCTGATCATTTCATGATCTTCATTTAAGATATTCTAATGATTTCCAAGGGCCCTTAAAACAAATTAAAATCCTTACAATGGTTTATCCAGCCTTGAACGACCCAGTCTTTGCCTACTATACCACACTGCTATCTTTTTTTTTTTTAATACTCCAGCCACGGTGAACCCTTTCAGACAGATTCTAGCAAAAGCTACATTCCTTGCTGTTCCAAGATACTTAAACAAGATGTGCTACCAGAAATATTCTTCTTTTTATCTCAGCTCAAGTCAGCTTCTCGCCTCCCCTCTCTCCACAAGTCAGCAAATTCTTATACTACCCTGTATTTCTTCTTCTTAGCACTTTCCACAATGGTGATTACACAATGAATTGTGCAATTAGCAGTTTACTCTCTGTTCCTCACCCTTCCCACACACACAAGCTCAGAGATCACATGTCTACCTTGTTCCCATTGAATTTTCAGCCCCTTGCATACTGGCTTGCACTCAAATTATCTGTTGAATTAGCTATCTGTCTTGTTACATTAAATTATTTTGAAACCTCAATAAAAAGGTATTATTAAAAAGGGACTAGAGAAGTTTTTTAGTATTCTTTAATACTTACAAATGAGGAAGCTTTATTAAACTCCAATATCTGGGAGTTTAAATCAAGAAAACTAATACCTTAAAAATATAAAATAAAATTTTCCTATCACAAGTTCCTCTGCAATTAGATACATAGGTACGTTATTGTCTAATATCTGTGCCAATAAAGCACAGCACTGATGTCCAAAAGCCATTTAGTAATTATAAGTGTATTAGGCAGCCTAAGATAATTTTTGCAAAAAAAAATGTTTACTTGTAAACCTGCATCAAAGAGTACACTCAGCTTAGCAACAGAAGAGGTTTTAGGTCATGCTAGGAAATGAGATGGGGTAGTTGTCTGGAATTAAACTTAACCATGGATAACCACAAATTACATAATAAATATGAATTAACTAAGAATTAAATTATTATGTAAACACATGCTCTATAGATTCATGTCTCCTCTAAAATGGAAGGAATACCTGTCGTCTATAATTCATTTAGCAACTCTTTCTCTAAAGTGCATGCTAAATCAGCATAGCACTGGTCTCGGTGTCAAACGGAACTAACAGGTATAAGTACCTTAAGATGTCATTTTAACTAACATAGCAGAATTTACATACAAATAATAAAGGTTATCTTCATTCAGAGTAGTCATTTTTGGAGACCATTTCAAATTGCCACCACACAAAACAATTTCAGAACTCCTCTTTTCTAATCACTTTCTTTCTTAGCCACCTTATAAATCACACAAGAATAATGGGTTTCATCCCTTTGGTTACGGCTTATTTTTAACTAAAAACGGCATTCCTCATTTTGATTCTTAATTTTAAGTATGAAACTTAGTTCAGAATGACTTCATACCTTTTCCAAATATCAAATCCGTTCTCAAAAGATGTCATTTGCCACCATAGAATGTAGGCAGGTTACAAGAATGAGGCTGAAGGCACTAAAGAAATGACAAAGGAATCGTTCCAAGTGTTTTTTTGAACAGTAACATTACTGAAATAAATTCAAGATAATTTTGAGCACACCAATCATCTCTTAGACACTTTAAGTTCTAGTATGTTTATTTAGAAACTGGTCTCATTTGTACTTTGAGCACAACTCACAGGCCTGATCCCTGACTTCTGGATTTCCCAAATAACAGATACTGCGATGCAAAAGCACATTTACTCCAAAGTACAGACTAACAAATAGAACAAGTTTTAAGAATGGCTTCTATCTTGAACATGAAAGGAAAAGAAAAAAATCTGGTGGTCTACTATAGCAACATACTTGGGAGAGGCAGTATACTAAAAAGAACTGGCTGTAAATGAAATACCAAGGTTCAACGTCTTGCTTGGCCTCTTAGTAGCTATATAACTGAGCACATTACTTGAATACGGAGTCTACTATACAGCATGAATAATTCCATCTGTAAAATGGGAATACCACCATCTATTTCAGAGCTATTATAAGGATTATATTACAGAAGATACTCTCTTACTGCAATTCTAGTCCCTAATATCTTCAAGGAATCCTCAAAAGAACCTAAGAGGCTATCTGTTCCAAACTCTCCATTTTACTAAGACCCACAGAGATTAAGTGGTTTGCCAAGGTCACACAGTTAGTTAATAGGAAAGACAATACTTCTGGCAGGCTCTTTATTTTCCCAGGACATCTGTTTACTAAATCAGTTGGTACTTGCAATTCTAGGTTGCACAAGCGTGTGACAGAGGGTTTCAAAGAGGATTTCTGAGACAGTATTTAACCATGGACACTTAAGGACAGTGCTTGCACATATAATACTGGCAATCACGTAATAATAATTTAGTCCTATGCATGTTAAATGTCTCCCTTGGATGATAAGTCTTTGTTTTTAAAGTTAGATATTTTAATTTGCAGCTAAAACTACCTGATTCTGCTTAAATTTTCAGTTTTCTTGAAAGATCCTTTTCTAAGGAAAATATGAACCTTGTTTCAAATCAAGATATTAGAAAAAAAGTGTTTCTCATTTATTAAGTATGATAACTGGTTACAATAAACCAAAAGATTACCCAGTTTCCTACAAGTAAAATTTACCCCCATACTTAAGCCGAAGGTTCTTTATTAAGCATCAAAACTTGAAATGCAAGATCTAAAGTTAATTCAAGACAATCTCAAGGAATTTTATTATTGATTTTCTTACTCAATCCCAAAACCAATTTCTTCATATTTTGATACAGATTAAGAATGGCTTTCTATCTTGAACATGAAAAAAAAGTGAGTATCTGAGTGCCTCATTCTGGCCTAGATGCTTCTGGGTTTTGAATTCTAGGTATAAGTTACCACAACAAAGCCCTCATCATATTTAATTTATCGTGTAAGTAACCAAGACACATAATTACATTTCTGCATACCAATTCAAAAAGGATCTATGAGAACCAACATAATTTTATATACTTGAATTAAGAATGACTACCAAAGGGCCGACCCGGTGGCTCAGGTGGTTGGAGCTCCGTGCTCCTAACGCAGAAGGCTGCCGGTTCCATTCCCACATGGGCCAGTGGGCTCTCAACCACAATGTTGCCGGTTCAACTCCTTGACTCCCCCGCAAAGGATGGTGGGCTGTGCCCCCTGCAACTAACAATGGCAACTGGACCTGGAGCTGAGCTGTGCCCTCCACAACTAAGATTGAAAGGACAACAACTTGTGTTGGAAAAAGTCCTGGAAGTACACACTGTTCCCCAATAAAGTCCTGCTCCCCTTCCTCAAATATTTTTAAAAAGAAAGAAAAGAATGACTACCAAAAATGAAAAACTATAGAGGTAACCCTTATATTGAAAGCCTGTTCCTAAAAGAAAACTGATCAATATAGCAATGAAAGATGAATGGATTAACAAAATATGGTATATCCATAGGATGGAATTTTGTTTAGCCTTAAAAAGGAAGAAAATCCTGCCGCATGCTACAATATGGATGAACCTTGAAGACAGAATGCTAAAGAAGCCAGTCAAAAAAAGACTGTATGATTCGACTTATGAGATATCTAAAGTAGTTAAACTCACAAAAAGAGTGGTGGTTACCAGGGGCTAGAGGGAGGGGGAAAGGGGAGTTGTTGTTTAATGGGTACAGAGTTTCAGTTTTACAAGATTAAGAAGTTCTGAATATCTTTTTCACAATAATGTACATACATACTCGCATATTAAACACTACTGAACTGTACACTTAAAATTTACCATCGTAACCATTTTTATGTTAAGCGTTTTTTACCACAATAAAAAAAAAGTGCAAAAAAAAAATAAAAATATAGCAATGAAAAAAATCTTGAGAATACCAAACAGCATATATTTTCTGAATTTAATTATAATCATTTGTTTCATTTGACAAAATATGTCAATTATTAATTTCAACTTTTGAGTTTGAAGGTGGTAATTACTACTACTGTGAATGAAAGAGCCCCTTTTAAAAGGTAAACAAGACTTTGCTAGTTAATATACTAAATATGTTAAGTAATCAATCTCTGAAGTGAATCTGTTTTTACAGAGGAATTTTTCATCAATGACAGGGAATTGTTTGTGCTTTTTTTAATTCCTACATCCTAATCATAAATTATTGGAAGAAAAATGAAATAAAAGCTATAATTTTCCAAATAATCAAAGCTTTGAAAATAGTCACAATATTATTTGTAAATGCTGAGGATTCTATTTTAAAATTTCAAGAACAGTAAGAAAAAGTACCAAAAACTATAAACATAATAGAAACAATAAAGGATATTGTAATGAGCCAGTCGAGAAAGAAATTAACCGTAACAACAGATATCTGAAAGGGAAAATGCTTAGAATACATGAAAAAGGTAAACCAAGAGACATATAACCACTATCTAATCCAATCTCTGGGTTCCAAAATCAAGAGTTTCACAGAATAGAGAGAAAGTTCACAAAATAATCAGTACATAGATGTCAACTACATCAGGAAATATTTACAATTTTGACTTTACTATTTTAGGCATATGAAGAAATTGCACAAGAGCCAATGTATTTTCTAAGCTTTTTTAAATTTCAAATAAGTATTTACTATGTAGGTTGTATAATATCTTATGTAATCAGGTCAAATCTGGGAGTTTAAGCCTTCCAAATCACAACCCTCTGACAAGATTTCAGCTTGAAAATAGTCAGTATTTTTAAAATACGAATTGTAAAAACTTCTCATTGCAGAAGAATTTATAACTCCAATCATAAAACATACACATTCTAGCAGCTGAAACCATCCATAGCTGTAGAAGAAAGAACTACAAGGTCTCATGAGAGAAGAGCTGAACAAGATTGACAGGGAAATGTAGCAACATCATAGAAAAAAGGGGCAAGAAATAGATAAGTTTATTTGTCTAAGATAATTTATAGTCAACAAATATAGAGCCTGAATATTCAGGACAGGACACTGGGTTGTTAGATGGGCGGGGAGGAGGGGTGGCGATAAGGGGAAAGGTGAGGGGATTAGAAAACAGTCGGTAACCACAAAATGGCCTCAGTGTTTTTGAAAAATAATTTGGGGACCGTAATCAATAATGTTGTAAAGATTTTGTAGGGTATCTGATGGACACAGGTCCCATTTGGGAGACCACCTCAGGGAAGATGTAGATGCTTGATCAATGTACTGTACACCTGAAGCTGAACAATAATGAATGCCAACTATAATTTTATATATATAATGTGATGGCTCGATGCGATGTCGGAGGGATAGTGGATGGGGGATGGAGGAGGGGGGTCCACAGTGTGAGGGATATAAATAATGAACGTCTAAGTATTACCTTGTCTTGTGCACCTGTAACTAATAATAATTAAAAAAAAAGACAGAGTAAGTTAAAATTTAGAACAATGCTAGGAAATTTTTATGTCTATAAAATGAAAGGAGGTAAAAATTAAGGCCTTCAATGAACTAGCTAGGCAATCCAAATTCAACATTTAAAGTGCCAAAGATTATAAGTCAGAAGAGAAAGAAAAGTAATAGAGAAAAATATCAATAATTAATTAACCAAAGTAGTTATAACAATTAAGGCAGAGAAGTAAATAAAAAGAGTAACACCTCACTTATCTGGCCACAGTTAAGAAACAAAAAATAAGTAATGATTTCTGAAAAATCAAAATGTCACAAGAGCCATGTGTTTAAAGGTGACATGCCATTCTGTAGAGCAAAGTCACTATTTTATGCTCAAATCTAAATGGTCTCACTCAGTTTCCAAGTAGCAAACAAAAAATAGCAAAAGAATCATAATGACATCCAAGTTGGGGTAGATGACAACAGGGGAGCGAGCAGAAAAACTCAGAAGCAAACAAGAATTCAAAACAATACAAGTTTGGGGTCCAACTGGCATAAAGATACAAACATCTAGACAAATCATTGGTGAAGGAACATCACAGTATTTTAACACAGTATCATGATCACAATATCTATGAATAAACCTGCATTTAAAAAAAGTTTGTTCTGTACCTTCTGTTTAAGAAGCTAGAAACAGATTCCAATAAAAGAGAGTAGACTAAATATAAAATTTCTTGCTAGTTACTAAAATATCCCATTGCAATAAAAACAATTTATAAAGAAATAAAACCATAAGAGCAAAGAAATTAAAATTAGGGATAGGAGTAAACAGGGTATTCAACAAATTTCTGAAAGATGAAAGTAGATGTGAGATTGATTGACACAACAAGCAAAGAAAGCCACAGCCTCATTATATTCTTCAAGATTGATGCAAAAGGGTGGGAACCCACAGGTCTGATAAAACCCCAGAGAAGCATGATTGCAAAGTAAATGGTAGAGCAAAGGTTGGGAATAGTGGGGCTAAAAATAAGAGAATTAAATTTTACTTAACTAACTGTAAGATACAACTATATTTCCCATCGCCCATCTCCAAGAGGCACCAAAACAACTGACATTTACCCCAAGGCAAAAAGATATGTACTTCGTTTTTCTCTAAAGACAGTGAATGACTATCCAGGGAAAGATAAGTAGGGATGCTGGGACAGAGTAATAAACCCTTCTCATCTGGCATTTAGAGGGCCCACAGCCTTGAATCTAGCTCCCCTCCCTCTTACCCTAAAATAATGCTAGCCAATACATAGGCCCTACCCTGTACAGTCCTGCCCCCTAGGTGTTTTGGCCAGAATTCCTACTCAAAGGAAAAACTCAAGGGAGAAAACAGTTCAAGGAACAAGGTGGGAGGGGGGAAGAACCAGACCAGAAACCCATCCTTCTTTGTGAAACATGAATGGAAAACCAAGAATCACGAGGCATATAAGAAAAACTCACCATGAAAATGAATGATCATATAAACCAACATAAAAACTGACCAGAAGAGAAAAGGAGATAATTGAGGAAACAAGATATCTTTTAAAAATCTACTTTATATATTCTGAGACTAAAGGCAGTATTACAACATAAAACAAGAAAAGAATGGTAGGAAAATACTAAAAAAAAAAAAACAAACAAGAAAATTCACAGATTACCACTCCTCCCCACCCCCACCAAACACACACACAAAATCAGCCAAAAAACTAGGGGGGGGGGGATCCCCTGAACACAGAAAAAAATAAATCACAAAATATGAAACTAAAGATAAGATGAGGATCAATCCAAGAGAGAAAATATCAGTCTACTGAAGAGCAAACAAGCAAACAAGAAAGTGAAGGAACATATCAAAGATATAATAGAGAAAAATTTCCTAGAGGTAAAGAATCTGATTCAGACAATAAGAGCAACTGAGTGCCTAGAACAAATAAGCAAAACAAACTTATACACCTCTTTATGACTTTGCAGCAGAAAAACAGAAGATCCTAAAAAGCCTTCAGACAAAATGAAGAACAAAACATCTTAAAAGGATAGTGAATTAGACAACACACAACTTCTAGTACGCATCCATAGATACTAGAAGACAACTAAGCAATGCTTTCGGCATTCTAAAGAAATATTATTTGCAGCCTACAATATTGTACCCAGCCAAACTATCAGTCTAATGTGAGAATAGATTGAAAACATTTCTGTACATAAATCAAAAAGTTTGCTTGTCACACACTTTTTTGAGGATGTACTCCAGAAAATAAGATCAACAACATTTAAAAGACAAGGAAGCTCTGTAATAGAATGGATCCAATTCAAGGGTACAGTGAAAGGAAATTTCAGAAAGAGACCTAAAAGGCAACTAGTCCAAACTGAGGCAGAATTACAGGCAACTCCAGATAAATACGGAACCCGGTGCAACAGGTACTACGCTGAAGAGTTGGGGGTTTGGGGAGGGAGTTGAGAGGCTATGATAAAGGCATACAGTATAAGAAAGGGGAGCAATTAAAAACATCAAGAAAACAGGAAGTCATGTCAAATGTTTTTTCTAATTCAATGGCTAGATTTTGAACAATTAATATACAAAATCCACTGGAACTTGATGTTACCAACATTTTTCCTCGAGTGGCCCAAGGACTGCTTAACATGATCTGTAGAAATCACAATCTGAGCATACTACCTGGCCCAGCATTAAATAACATTTACACACTCATAATATCAAAACTATTTACTTGTTTTCATCGTTTAGAAAGAATCTATGGGTATGACAAGTGGAATTAATTGGGCAAGGAGAGGTGGAAGGGATATGTTTATCTAGGCAATAAATATAGCTAACAGTTCAGAAGGTAAAGAAAAAATGGAAAATTCTGATGTCTGAATTGATAAATTAATAGAACTGTGGAGCAATATTTAATAGAAACTAATGTGTTTCATAAAAACAACATAGCTTTCTTTGTTGCATATTCATAAACAAACCTCCTCTATGAACTCCACCCATCTTCTAAGAGGAGAAAAAATCCTTTAATTAAAGGTAAGTTTCTTTCAGTTTAAAATCACTTATTTCAGGTTAACTCAGTTTTTAAGGCAGTGATTCTCTACTGGAGGTGATTTTGTAACTCAGGGAACATCTGGCAACATCTGGAGACATTTTTGGTTGTATAACTCAGGGAGGTGCTACTAGTATCTAATGGGTAGAGGACAGGGATGCTGCTATCCACCCCACAATGCACAGGCCAGCCGCTCACAACAAAGAATTACCTAGCCCTGAATGTCAACAGTGCCATGCTGAGAAACCCTGCTTTAAGGGAACTCTTCAGACTTTTATAAAAAAAAAAAAAAAAAAATGTTGCAGTTTCTTTCTGTTTCTCATTCTTACCAGGGTATCTGGGCATAGAGAAAATTGGTCTGAATGCAGACCCATGGACTGCCCTCTGGGTCCTCACTGGCCTCTGACATTTGGCCACTGGTCCTCACAGAGTCATAATGGCACATGCCAATGTGTATGTTGGAACGCTACCCAGCGGATCTCCTAAATTGGCCCAGCAGCTCTTCTTGGTATGGACATTCTTAGGGTCTCAACAACCTCCGCTATGCAGCCCGTGCTTATAGTTAAGGCAACACTAGCTACCTAACAAATAAAACCAAAATTTTCAGTAACTTCACATAATTTCTTATTAAAGTTATAGTCTGGTGTGGGTGCTCCTGTTTGGTGCACGTGGTAATTTAGGGACTCTCTATCCTTCCAATCTTATGACTAACACCCAGTAAGAGCCCCAGCCTCTGCATCTGGCCTTTGGATGGGAAGAGAGAAGGTTAATGAAGAACACCTGCTTTTCAGCCACCTCAACCCAGAAGTTACAACATATCATTGCCATTTGCATTCCACTGCTGAAAACCAGTTATATGGCCCCACCTCAATACAGGGAGGGAGGATGGGGGTAGAGGAGAGCAGGACTGAGAAATGTGTTCCTGGCTGCGCAGCCACTTCAGTGTCAACCACACTACAACACGAGGGAACACAAACTTTCGTGGGCATGAAGCTGCATCTGCCATAGCCGCCCTCCCAAAACTTCTATTGCATAGTCCCCCTCAGTAGTGGCCTCATTCATGACAGGCTTTCTGGCTCTCACTCTGCTAACTTCTATCTCCTTCACTAGGATTGTGTGAGAACTTCCAGATCTCTGATACCACACAAGAGCCATGGAAAACTCACACGGTGTATCTCTGGCCTCTCACTCTGCCCAAATCCACCATTTCCTTCCCCTGAGACCACCTCATGTCAGCATAGGGCCAGTTACAGGGCAATCAGCTGGTGTCTGTGCAGGTTCTGGCCTTCAGCAGTCTGGTTTCAGAGCCTGTACTCTTCTGCCTCTCTGTATTTATAAAATAATACGTAGTAAGCGATTCCTTCCACGATCATCAATGAATATTTATATACCATCCGCATCTTACACAAGAGTCAAGAAACTATGACCAACTCCCCACTATGACGCACAGCACAGTTTTTCTTTACTTCTGGATTGCTGACCTTAAATGTTATCATAGTCGAAACAAAAGGCAAAATTATCCAGCGAGCAAAGCGAGTCTCCTCTCCAGCTGAACAATGGGCCTGTGCTCTCACGTCCAAGGCACCCACTCCACCTCATCACTCTCACCCAGTAGTAACGGTACTTACACTGACTGCTCTTTCTCCAGTAAGAGGACTGCTCTGCTCTTACCCTACTCCCATCCCACCAAAACATATCTACACAGATTGCGTAATTTCCACATGAACCCGAGCCTTCTTTGTAAGAAACTATGTAATCTGATAAACTACTCCTGCTAACATGTGGCATTCGGCAACCAAAAAACAAGTTACTTTAATGGTGGAAATTTCAGCAGGAGATGGCTTTAGTAAACTTAACTTAAACTGGTCTTGAAAAACAAAAAGGATTTCAATTACATAGATTTCAATTACATAGATTGAAGATTTCAATTACATAGATGTCTATCCCTAAAATACACTACATAAAAACCATCTACACCTATTCTATATATCAGTCTTATTCATAAACGAGCTTTTGGGCTGGCCCTGTGGCTCAAGTGGTTGGAGAGCCGTTCTCCTAATGCCAGTTCAATTCCCACATGGGCCAGTGAGCTGTGCCCTCTACAGCTAAGATTGTGAACAATGGCTCTCCCAGGAGCTGGGCTGCTGTGAGCAGCCGGAGGTTGGCGTGAGCTGCCCTGGGCTGAGAAACAAAGGCTTGAAGGGGGGCGGGGGTAGAAACAAAAAACTTTTAAGTACGAATTTTAAAAACTGTAACAAGTCACTTTAAAATAGTGTATCTACCATGTTCTTCTATTTCCAGTAGAGTCTGGAATTGCTTAGTGAGAAAATGGCAACTGAATGAACAATAAATAATTTGCCTTACTGCAAGTATTTTTTAAGATTTAAAAAAAGCCAGTCAAATACACATGAAATGAAAAAAATTGAGGCTATACACCATCTCATTACTAAATAAACTTTTCATCAAATCATACAGTCAAAATAGACTCACAAAGATCATGAAGCTCAAGGCTTGTCATAAGATACAACTGCAAATAAACTATACAAAGCAGTACAGCAGTTCAGACACTCAAGTTCACGCACTCATCCTAGAAAAAGTGCTACATACCTCATTGCTGAATATCACTACGGTCACCTTTGAAGTACTCCCCTTGGGAAGCTATGCACCAATGCCAGCACCTAGTCCATCCTTCAAAGCAATTTTGGAACTCTTTTTTCTGGAATTGCCATCAGAGCTGTCATCGTATTACCCTTGATGTCCTAAATGCCATTAAAATGTCTTCCTTTCAATATTTCTCTTATATTTAGGTAAAGAAAGAAGTCATTGGGGGCCAGGTCAGGTGAGGAGGGAGGGTGTTCCAATACAGTTGTTTACTGGCTAAAAACTCCCTCAGACAGTGCCGTGTGAGCTGGTGCACTGTCGTGATGCAAGAGCCATGAATTGTTGGTGAAAAGTTCAGGTCGTCTAACTTTTCACGCAGCCTTTTCAGCACTTGCAAATAAGTAAACTTGGTTAACTGTTTGTCCAGGTGGTACAAATTCATAATGAATAATCCCTCTGATATCAAAAAAGGTTAGCAACATCGTTGCAACAAGTTCCCAAACTTAACCATCAGAACTCATACTTCAGTGGTTAAAAGGAAAGATTCTGAAACCAAAGGTCAAGTTAAACTTGAAATTTAAATCCTTCTGGTAGGCTCTACTAACTACTACTTAACCTCTCAGTGTCTGAGGTTTTAAAAAGGACAAGAAAAGAGTCTGATTTGGGAAGTCAATGTGAGGAATAAATAAAACATATCTCAAGTACTTTTAAAGCAGCACATAGTTAGCAGCCAAACATATTATGGCCAACCACTCCTAAGACACCTTTGGGAACTATAACAATATCCCTCTGAATCTATCACATTTTTAACAAACCTAACCCAAAACGTTTCTCCTTTCTATCTGAGAAGTCTTCAAGCTCTATAACCATTTCCTCTTTTTTTTTCAGTTCTTTGTGAATAAGGAAGATGGTAAGTGGCTTCTTTATCATTTGAAGACTTAAGATACATTTTAGTCTTCTTATAACAAAATTCCCTTTTAATTATTATACAAAGGACAGACTGCTCCACGAATGATAAAGACTACAACTTCACAAAGTATAATGAAATTTTAAGATTCATAAAAGAACAAAGAGCTACTGGAACAAAAAGTTTAGTAAGAAATGATGCAGAAGTCTATCAGCCTGTTCAAAAAATACTGAGTTCTAAAATAAAACACAGCAGGTAGGGAGATCCTTCATGGTTTATAATCACTCAGATCACTATTAAGCAAAGGATATTTTGGGAAATTTTCTCCTTAATAGCAAGAAAATCCCATTTCTTCACAACAATGAATAGATACACAGCATGGTAGGTAAGGGCAATTTCTTCAAAAACAAATTCTGTACAGAAGAAAAGCCTGAAGTCTCAGATTTTCAGATTTTAAAGCCTGGCTTAAAGCTTTAAAAACTTGAGGCCTCCACCATTCCTTGAGGAAGTAACACAATTAAGCCTCATTTCTATCAAAAACCGTTATGCTTGATTGAAAGAAAACTAAGCATCTAAAATTTTGATACCGATAAATTTAAAGGTTATACTATGGGTCAACTCAAAGTTCAAGTAGTTATAAAAATTCATGATAAATACACAAAAGTATTTTTTAAAGATCTAAAGACAAAGAAATGTTTTAAATAATTTAATGTTTGTTGATTTCTCCTACATGTGAAATACTGAGGTAGGCACTTTCATATACATCATGTAATTTCATTTTCCCAACAACCATGTGGGATAAGTATTATACTCCTTTTACAGATGAGAAAACTAAGGCCCAGTCATTTACCCAAGGACGCTTGCTTGTATAAGATGCAATCAGAAATGCAATTTAAATTATCTCACCCCCAATTCAATGCTGTTGCTTTCACTGTACCATCGTCACCTCCAAAACTCAAGTATTCTAGGTCTTAGCTCTTATACGGTATGCCAATCTTCTTATCAGGGAGATGCAACAGTTATGAGAGGAAAAGAAAAATTCTTCATAATGTTACCAAAAAAGACTCACTGTGTTTATCTGACATAATTATCCAGTTTGATTTAAATGCTGTCCACCCTGTTAGAAAACCTGTTTATCTTCAGATACACAGCTTTCAGCAAGACCTAACTCAAGAGTCACCTCCTCCAAGAAAGTTTCCTAGATTAAATGACCTGCTCTCTGCCTCCCAAGCCAACATCCTTCGTTTATCACCTCACTGCTTGTATCTAATTTGCACTACATTATCACATACTCCTCCTTGTTTTCCAGTCATATATCTGGAACTACATTTTTTCATTCAACAATTATTAAGCATTCAAAGGGTCAATGGTGAGCAAAATAGACAAGGTCCTTGCTATCATGGAGAGATTACACTGTTTGCAACTTCAGCAAAGGTAAAAAAAAAAAAAGTATAATGTTCCAGGACAAGGATTCCTTGCCTACAAGATCTTTGAAGAAAGCCTGCAAACTTGATAACATTTTTAGGGAGGAAAAAAATCCCTTCTATCATGTCTTGCAGATGAGACCTTCAACTTCATACCTTTTTGAAGGTATACGTATGAGGGGAAAGCAACCAAGGTGGAAAGACAGGTCTAAAATCTCTCAGTGGTTTCCCACACTCTGACATGAAATCTTCACACATTAGTCCAGATATCTCTTCCTGGGTCTCATCCATAAGGAAACTATACTTCAGCCACAAACGCTACAATGAAGAACCTCCATCCACCTTCATGAATAAAGTATTCAGAGGCTTTTTAATTTAACTTGTATTTATGTATTATTTGTAGGTCATATTCATAAAAAGAAGGTAGGGTCTGTATCTTCTCCCTTTGAATCCTCCACTGCTCCAAGACCATTGCTATGAATGTGTTCAGCTTTGGATATTATAACATAAACATTAAAATATAATACTTCCAGTATTGTTATCAGGATAAGATTTTCGAAATTAATATTAGAAGAATACTTCTAAGTACCCAATCTTCATTTTGTTGTTCATGCTTTAACACAAGTAAACTGCTCTCGAAGGTTATTTACAAACCACACCAAGTTTAAATGTACTAAGAGCACTCACTAGAGAAAGAAATTTTGCAGTTTGTCCTTTAAAAACAAATGATCCTTTTGTAAGCAGATTTTGTTAATTCATAATTTTATCACTTCTTTCTTAAATCAAACTAAAAAATAACTGCATTACACAAAAGTGTATATTTCTCCCTGAAGTATACTTTAAGGATTTTCAATTCGAAATGAACCAAGAAACTAGACGTTGTCAAATTTATCAGTGCCATAAATGTGTAGTAAGAAACATATTTGATTGCCTCTAAAATGTAGTAACATTCTAACTGAAACAAATATAGCAGCATCTTTCACAGGTCACAAATACAATAAATATTATGATACAGTGGGAAAGAACTAACCCATGATCATTTTTAATTAAACTGGCATTTCTAAACACCTGTACACAATGTATTGCAACTCAAACAGTTCACATGGAATTTGACCGCAAGGGCTTAATCTCCATAATTAAAGACCTAAAAGGCAGTTCTTATGTTTCACCTATTCCCTTTCCCAGTATTTTCAACAGGCATATTATAGTCATTCCACAAACAGTTGCTATCAAAAAAGAGGTAACAAATATTTAAAATTAGTTGTACTTTCACTAGCGGACAATTTGCATGCCCTTACTTTTCCTTCCCCAACCTTGGTAATATCAATGCAAAACAGGTTCTAGCAAGCACAGAAATTGACCATAGTCTATGAGCATGATAAGTTTAGACGACCCCTGATGAGATGGAGAAACCCTAAAAAGCAATTCATCCTTGTTTCTCCACAATCCTTTCTGTCCTTGGAATCTTCAGGAGTCAAAACAGGTTTAAGTGATTATTTGAAAAGACCTAAAGCGTTGCTAATTGGAGGCTAAGTTTCCGGGGAAGTCAATAAAAACTAACAACCCTGTCCTACACAGGGCATTCTAATACTACGCAGGGTGTCATGTAAAGTCCTCCAGCATCAGAAAAGCAAAAACTCCATGAAATTATGCATTTAGAGCAGATATGCTTAATCATCACTTAGGTAAGTTCACCCACCCATCTGTTTAAGTCGGAGCCCAAGTCACCTACTATTGCAGACAGCATTTAGAGAAAATGCAATTAAGCGTGTTCCCCAGGGCAGATGTCCCTCATAAAGAAGAGTGTTACATGACTTTTGTGAATGGAAAATCTGCATCTACAGTTGCTTCGCAGGTCTTAAGTGGGGGGTGGTTCAATGGACCAAAAGCACGCTCCGTCTGAAGCTCATCGGACCCTGAGCCCACCCTTGAAAAGGGGCTTTGACGCCAACATTAAAATTTAAACGTAGAGCAAAGGCTTCCCCTTTCTTCTACGCTACAAGGCCACAGGCACTGAGGTTTAGAGGAACCGCGCCGTGTCGTTCGGCTCCGCGAGGGCGGGTGCGTTCCGCGGGGCGCTGCACGGCCTCGGCGCTGTCACAGGAAACCCGGAGCCGCGCCTCAACCGCACCGAGTGACAGCTGCGGCTCTCCGGGGCGCTGGGGCTTCCGGCGGTCCCCCGCCTTCCGCCCAAACTTCGGAAGGAGGCACACATTCACGCGGCCAAAACGCCGCGTGGGCAGCCCCCCGCCCCTGCCGCGGCTTTGGAAGGCTGCAGACGCACCCACTGCGGGCCCCCACACCCTCCCCACACGCCGGCCTTTGAACGCCCCACTCCAAAAGGGGACAAAGGCGCCCGAGGAACTCCCGGCGCGGGGTGCCCGGAGTCCGCGCCCGCCGGAGCTCAGGATGCGGAGCTACGGAGGCGCCGTCGCCTGCAGGGGTGCGAAGCCTCCGCCCCCAACTCAGGGACCCCCCCGCGCGACACTCACTGGTGCGGAGCCCCCGGAGAGGCGCGGCGCCGGGGGCCGGTTCCTCTGGGTTCGGTCCGACCCTAACTTCTCTCCGCTCCCGTCGCCAGCGGCAGCTGCGGAGCGAGCACAGACCGAGGGCGCTGTGTCGCCGCCACGGAGGCGCTGCTGGCTCGGCCCGCGAGAGGGGCGGGAACTCCGGCCGCGCGGTCCCCCGGCCAGGGCGGGCCCCCACCTTCCCTCCGTCGGCGGGGTGTCGCTGGCGGCTGCCGCCGCGGCGAACGCTAACGCTGCAGCCGCTCGGGCTGCCCCTGCCGCTGCCGCCCCGCTCGGAGCGCGTCGCGGCCTAATGTTGTCATCCGCCGCGTCGCCGCCTCTCTGAGTATCTCGAGCCTCCGAGATCCTTCACATTCGAGCCCCCTCCCCCACGCCTCCCGGCCCCGCCCACCAGCTCGCGGGCACGGCCACACCCCCTCCCGGTCACGTGACGGCTCGCGGAGGCGTCAGCTGCCAGGCCTGCAGGGCGGGCGGCTACCGCGCCCAAGCAAGTGGCAACACCTAGTTCTGCCAGAGTCTTATCGCGGCGGAGTCGCCTGCACACGCCCCAGAGCGGCCGCGGGGTGCGCGCCCACCGCCGCCCGCCCCACGCATGTGATCTGCTGAGGCTAGGCCTTCGGCACCGGTGTCTCTGGGCGCTGCCCCGTCTAAGGCCACCGACCGCACTATGGAGCTCCCTACTCCGGGCTCAGGACCCCGCGCCCCAGCGGGGACCCTTCTCCCCAGCCCTGGGCTTGCATGAAGTTTTAGCCAAGCAAAGGTGGAAAAAAAAAAAAAAAAAAAGCTTCGTAGTGTCTGATTTGAAAAGCAGTCACTACTTGTTCCTATGTCTGGTAGCACGTTCATTGTGACATTTGATTTACTCTCTGCTTCATTAGAGGTTTTTATTTTACAGGAAAGGATGGTGCATTTCAGTCACGCGGGGATGGAAATAGCCTAGCGAATTTATTTTTGTTCCTAGTCATGTTCAGGATCTTTCGTGCCAGTCTTACAGTCATTAAGTTTTACAATGTGTTAGGTTGGTGGCAGTTTAAACAAATACTCAGAAATTTGGCGTTTCGTTCCATTTAAAAAATAAAGCCTTATTTTATTAAGTACCTTAACTTTTGGACATCACCTTTTGCTCCTTTTTACCCATGGTCCGAGGAACTCTTCCCAACCGCCCCCACCCCATCCTGTTGAGAGGAAAAGAGTAAAATGCTAATCACCAAAAGAAACAAAACAGAAACAGGGGAGGTAGAAAAGCAGAAAGATCATAATCAAAGCCTGCTAACCAGGAAGGCACGAGAGAAAGCTTTCTGTAATAATTAAACTCATTTTTCCTTCCAGCCCAAGAGGAAGGTTTTTTTTTCTTAAGCAGTTCTCATCTCACTACATTTTCTAAACAAGATGTCAAAAAGCTTTCCGATTGGCTGGATACTCTGAAATTAATAAGCAATAGTATGGCCTATATAATTCTTATTAATATATTTCATAGAAACTAAGAAATCGTGGATTTTAATGGTGAAATAACTCACCATTATTTCATATTATCTAAGAAAGAAAAAAATACACTGCCAAGTAAACTGTGCCATGCCACTGATATTTTTTTAAGACATCTGAAATTCAGATATGTTAAAATGTGAAAAACAATGAGTCTTAGAATCCATGAAATACTGTAATGAACTGGTGTTCCAATGAGGAAAAGATTTTACAGGTTCTGTTATGGAGTCTTGAAAGGTGGTACTTGTAGTTCAAGTAAATATGAGGGAAATTTATTCTGTCAATGACATTTCAGCAAAGCTAGTAACTTTGGAGTTTGTCAACAGATTGAAACCTGTCTCCTATTTTCTGGAGCAGTTTTTTTTTTCAATATGACTAAAAAATCCATTTTACTCTTTAATGAAATAGGCTAGAATGGAATAGAATCAGAGTGCATATTTAGTAAGGGCAAGAATTGCTTTCTGAAACTTTTTCGGTTATGGGGGAAAATGAGAATATGTCCTAATTTGTTATTTAAACTATTTCTTACTGTGAGTTACAATCAAATAGATTTGATAAAGAATGTTCCTAGAGCATAGATAACATACAGAATATACCATCTGGGCTCTGTTTCTCTGGTGCTTTTCCTTTATTTTGGAACTAAGATTTAAAATTGGAAAAAGGCAAATTGCCTTGCCTAATTTCTCCTGCCTCAGCCCCACTTTCTTATATCGGCTATTGAAAATAAGTGATCATTTATTGGAATGCGAACTACTGTCCTGGAAGCAAGGAGGCCTGGGTTATAGACGTAGCCCATTAGATGTGTGACTAGATACATTACTCTGTACATTTCAAGTTCTAATAAAAGTAGGGAATTGGACTACATTCTTTAAGGAATGATACTCAACTTTTTTATCCAATGGATGATATTCATATTTGAAACAAACAGTCATGGGATACCTAGAATTATACAAATGTTATCAAACTAGTTGCAACTGCTTTCAGTCACACTCAAAAAAACAAAAACAAAAAAAAATCAGAATACAGGTAGATATTACAGGAAAACAAAATCCTCTGTATTTTAACTATTGCTAGTAATACCGTGTTTCCCTGAAAATAAGACCGGGTCTTATATTAATTTTTGCTCAAAAAGATGCATTAGGGCTTATGTTCAGGGGATGTCATCCTGAAAAATTATGCTAGGGCTTATTTTCTGGTTAGGTCTTATTTTTGGGGAAACACGATAGTTTCTTATCATGAATAACTAATGATTTTGACATATCTCACAACTGACTGCAACAAAATGATGTATCAGTACACTACAGTTGAGAAAATATATGCTTTTGAGGTCTTTTCAAATCGAATATTCTATGATTTTAGATCATTCAATCTAGCATTTTTTAATCTAGTGTTTTTAATGTAATCACAACATAAATGGAAACTGTAATATGTGATTCTGCATTATAACTGAAAAATATCAGATAACTCCCATTTGCTATATTAAGAGATACTTTGCAAGTTTGCTATTCTTAGAACGATTTTAAGACTAACATTTTAAAATGAAAGTTCTTATTATAACTATCAATTTCAACTGCAATGAAAATTCATCTCTTTTGCCTAGTGTTTAATTAATTATTCATCTCTAAGAAAGAGAAGGTTGTTTTTTTTCCAAATCAGTTTAAGCACTGACAGGTATGATAACCTTTCCCACAGAATATATTTCAACTCTGACCTCGAGTGAGAGAGATTTAGCTTGGGTTTTTTTTTTTTTTTTTCTTTTTCCACTTTAGCCTGTCTAGACACTTATGCTGCCAAAGGTTGCTAATGAGGATTTTTCTCCAATGAGATTGAGAGCAACCTCAGACATAAATAAGGTATTCAACACAATTTTGAAGATTGTGGTAGACTGTATTATTACTCTTGGTCATGTTACTTGCTCTATCTAGCCAATGGTTTATGAGCATATGTGACATATGCTACTGCTTTAAATCTGAGTGCAACTGTCATGCGGGGTCTCAGCTCCCACTCCCCACACAAGAACGCAGGATGTGGCTAGGCCAAAAAGAAACACCCACGGAGCCATAAGTAGGGGAGTCACATCACTATATTCTCACTGGCAGCTGGTTTGGACATACAAGAAGCAGGAGCAACACTGTCTGCAACCCGCCATCCTAACTGCAATCCATGCTTGCCAGTCACCATCTTCTTGCTAGCCCCCGTTTTTCTGCTAGTGTAGCCTCGGCGGTTATATTAGTGGCCAATGGCTCACTGGTTACAGCTCACAGCCAACTAGCCACAGCTGATGGCCATCCAATCAAAGTTGATGGCCATTTACTACCCGAGCCAGCACCTTTCTATGTGAGGCCAAGAGCCTGGAAACTGCTCTCTGGGGCTCTGTCACACTCCACCCCTACAGGGTCTCGCTTCACAATCTACGCAACAAGCATCTTCCGCAAGAGGCCCTGTGCGAGGAGCCTGGAAGTGAATGCGATAACCTGGACACAGCCAGGCTCTCTGGGCACCACCAGTACTTCTGGGCACAGCCAGACTTCCTGGGCTACTTAGGGTACCACTAGTCTCCCCGGGCACAACCAGGATCTCTCAGGGCACCGCCCCTCTCTCTGGGCACAGCCAGACTTCCTGGACTCAGCCAGGGCTCTCAGGGCACTACTACTCTCTCTGGACACAACCAGACTTCCTAGACTCAGCCAGGGCTTCTCAGGGCACCACCGGTACTTCTGGGCACAGCCAGACTTCCTGGGCTTCTTAGGGTACCACCAGTCTCCCCGGGCATAGCCAGGGCCTCTCAGGGCACTGCCACTCTCTGTGCGCCTCTTAGGGTACCGTGCTGGAACAATAGCGACTCACAGTCAAGGTGCTTAATATTTTCAATGGTGGCTGGTCAAGACACAAAAACATGCATCCGCCAGCTCCACTACATGGTGGTATGTTCCCAAACAGTCAAGCGGTCCATTAAATTAGGGATGGAAGGCAATTCTCCATAGTCCATAGTCATTCGCCAGGGCTGTCCTGGGGTGAGGGATGACCTTGACCTCACCCTCATCTCCCAAGGAGGACTCAGCAAGCGTTTCCTCCTGGGACTACAAGTCCTGCATCCGGGCTGCCTCAGCAAGCACTTCCCAGCCCACAGGGCCTCAAAGACCTTCACTTTCTCCGGCCTCTGCTGGTTGGGGAACCGTCCACGTCTTCCCACCCCTCCACTGGGGTCCAGTTCTCAGGCAGCTGCTCCTCCTGGTCTTCCTGAGACTGAGTGTTCATATGCACAAACTGCTCCACTGCCCTTCGGAGAGCTTTGGCCGGCACCGTAGGCTGCTCACTGCGCCATTTGTCTCGCAGGGCAGCC
This sequence comes from Rhinolophus hipposideros, assembly GCF_964194185.1. Lineage (NCBI taxonomy): Eukaryota > Metazoa > Chordata > Mammalia > Chiroptera > Rhinolophidae > Rhinolophus > Rhinolophus hipposideros. The sequence continues at coordinate 71,368,611 of NC_138055.1, forward strand.
TGCGGGGTCTCAGCTCCCACTTCCCACACAAGAACGCAGGATATGGTGAGGCCAAAAAGAAACACCCACGGAGACATAAGTAGGGGAGTCACATCACTATGTTCTCGCTGGCGGCTGGTTTGGACACACAGGAAGCAGGAGCCACACTGTCTGCAACCCGCCATCCTAACTGCAATCCGCTCTTGCTAGCCCAGCCACCATCTTCTTGCTAGCCCCCATTTTTTTGCCAGTATACCCACGGCAGTTATATTAGTGGCCAATGGCTCACTGGTTACAGCTGACGGCCAACTAGCCACAGCTCATGGCCATCCAATCACAGTTGATGGCCATTTACTACCCGAGCCAGCACTTTTCTATGTGAGGCTGAAAGCCTGGAAACTGCTCTCTGGGGCTCTGTCCCCACAGCAACTTTCAGGTCACTCTCAGCCTTGTGCTGCCTGCCCTGAGAAAGGCATGCTTCAAATAGGGTCTCTGAATGAGAAAATATGTGGAGCAGACCTAAAACTGACCTTTACCCTGGAGCAGTTCTGCAGCAGTTGACCTGCAGTTACTAACGTGAAACAAGTAAAACATAAATATTTGATGTTCTAAATCACAGAAGTTTTTAAAAATTGTTATATAACATAATCTCGCAAATCACTAAAGTGAATTTGAGGCAGCAGATAAGTGGTTCGAAGGCTAAATTTACTATAGAACAATATTTACTATAGAACAATATTTTTCAAAATTACTATGGAACAATATTTAAATATTTAAATAATATTTAAACTTCTATTTTGTAAAATAAAATAATACACATATACAAAATAATCAACCAAATATGTGGTAGACATCCAATTAATATTTATATTAAAAAGTCATGTAAGAACGGGCCGGTGGCCCAGGTGGTTGGAGCACCGTTTCCTAACGCCGATGTCTCTCAGGTTTGATTCCCACTCGGAACAATGAGCTGTGCCCTCTACAGTTTAGATTGTGAACAACAGCTCTCCATAGAGCTGGGCTGCTGTGAGTAGCCAGAGGTTGGCATGAGCTGCTGTGTGTGGCTGGCGGCCAGTAGCCAGCATGAGTGGCCGGCAGCCAGCGAGAGCTGCCCTGACCTGCTGTGAGTGACCAACCGCTGACCAGCAACCGACTGCCTCAGCCCCGGGGAGTGCAAGGCTCATAATACCAGCATGGGCCAGGGAGCTGTGTCCTACACAACTAGACTGAGAAACACAGCTTGAACAGGAGTTGGGCGGGTGGGGGCGGGGAGAAGAAGGAAGAGGGGGAAAAAAAGTCATGTATATATAAAATCTACAGATTTGCTTGCAAAATATTTGCGTATTGATTTTAGGTATTTCTGTTTAGTATTATTTGTTTTAAAGAAATATCCCTCAAGGAAAGTTTAGATAATAAACAAAATGTAAAGAAGAATCTAAGCTTCTATTTCTGGCCATATCATGGACCCAAATCAGTGATCACACTGAAAACAAATAAAAGTTCTGGGGAAAAAATTTTTAAATCTTACTACATATATTGATTAACTAGAAATAAAGTAAGAAATTATTAAATCAGAAAATGAAATGAAGGCAGAAATCTAGAAAGTTAAGTAGAACCTAAAAGCCGTGTTTACCCTAGAGGCATTTACCACACCAAATTTGGTTTTCATTACCTTATAAGAGGCAAAACTCATGACCTGCCCTTGCACACACACACAGAAAGCTGTGGTTCCAAGGATTATTCTTTCAGCTTAAAGATGTAATAAACTTGCCCCTTAATAGCATACACACCCTTCCCTACAAAGAAAATTAACTGTCCTAAACCTTGGCACCTAGTGGAGAGGGGGAAAAAACAAAATCATATCTGAGAACTTGGAATCTAATCCAGCTCTCACACAAAACTTGAATTCATACTACCTGGGTGATTCCAAAACACCTGAAGCTGATAATTAAGAATGATTTTGGAATGATAGTGCTCTCAGATCTCTGTCAGAAGCAAATACAAATCCTCTCTTGAGGAACCCATTTTCATCTTAAGCCTTCCAGAAAGACTGTAAATAAAATTCTGAGGAAAATTAGCAGCTCACATTTTAAAAAATAAGCACAGAAGAAAATAAGACACCATTAGTGAGAAACAGTATAAACCTAAGACAACAGAAACAGATTCAAAATGACTTCAGATAATGAAATTACCAGGCACAGGCTATAAAATAATTATATAAAATATGAATAAAGGAATAAAACGCAAGCTTGAAAATATATACAGAGAACAAGAAGCTGTAAAGAATGATTGAAGATATTTGGAAAAAATAGGGCTTAAATAATTGAAAAACATAAATTATTTAAAATGTAAAACTCAGTGGGTAAGTTTAATAGTATATTTGACACAGCAGAAGTACAATCTAGTGAACTGGAAAGTAAAGATGAAGAAATTATCCCAAACACAATAGAAAAAGAAATTAAAAATATAACTGACTTTAAGTGATATTGAAGATATTGTGAGAAGATCTAAAATAAATCTAATTATAGCTCCAAGGGACAGGAAAGAAAAAATGGGCAAAGGCAATATTTGGGCAAAGGCAATATTTGACAAGGTAATGATTGAGAATTTTCCAGAACTGAAGAAAGACTCCAACCCACAGACTTAAGAAGTCTAAAGAATAATAAATCCACAGTTAGATACATCATAGTGAAACTATAGAACACCAAAAACAAAAAAAGAAACCTTAAAAGTAGCAGAGAAAAAAATACAGATTATCCTCAAAGTGTCTGGTAACTGACTTTCATCAGTAACAACAGAGACCAGAGACAGAATAATATCTCCAATGGGCTAAAAGAAAATGACTGTCTGCCTAGAATTTAATACGCAGTGAAAAGATCTTTCAAGAATGAGGCCAAAATAAAGGCATTTTCGAGCCAGCAAAAGCACAGTTTGCTGCTAATATATTCTCACTAATAGAGAGCCTAAAGAAATTTGTTTCTTTAGACAAACATAAAATGATCCCAAATGAAACGTCTGAGAGTTGAGACTAGAGGGGCATTGAAAGTGGTAAATATTTGCATAAATCTAAAAACAATTGGCTGTGTAAAACATTGAGAATCATTAAAATTATTTTAATAATATGTTTAAAAGAAAAAAACAAACAACACTCATATGCCTGACATCAGAATAAATCCAACAAAATTCTCACTTTATACCTACTATTATACCAACCTCATCAGACTAAGTATTATACCTATTTGTATTATTATCTCCATCTGGTATATGCCTTTAAAAGCAAAAACATTAAACATTTCCATTTAGTTTTTTTCCTTTTTTCTCATCCATATAGGCAAAGTTATATTAATATTTTATTGGTATTCTCTTTTTAAATTAACTGTACTGGTATATATTTTAAGTGTTTTTCTTTATAATGACATTCCTATTTCAAATTTACATAATGTACCAATGAAGATGATTTATTAATAATCATGAAATTAGCATATTTTTAGGAGATCATGATTTAGAGTAATAAAAAGCAGAATATGTACTATTTTTTACATAACAATGAAGCGTTAATGATTTCCACCATAGAAATCTAAAAATGAAAGTTCATCATAATGAATTATATAATTGAGTATTCACAGGGTAAGGACAATTAAGTCTTATTGAAAAGTTCTGCCTACTCTCTGCCCACATTGCCTATTCAAAATTAGATGCATGCTATGACTTTTAACACCACCTCTGGAAATAGAAATTTGTGCTCAGGGTACAAGAATTGACTCCTGTATTTTAATTCAGCTCAGAGGGCATCCTAAACTCCAAATAAATTTTAAAAAGAAGAACGTATTTCTTCACAGATTACCTACTCCCAATTGTAAATATATTTTTAATTTCAATTTCATGACAATGTATAAAAATTTGTTTATTACAATTATGTAAACATGGGAAACGTGGAACACATAATCCCTTAAATTTCCAAAGTTGTAACTATAATGCAAAGAAATTATACCTTACAGATTTTTTACCAAGTGTTACTCTCTTTCTTTCCCTCACTCACATGACATTATTCAAAACATACTTTTGTAGTACTTCCTTGATAAAACTAAATCTATAATTTCACTGCAGAATGTCCAAGTGACTTTTATGTCTTTATATCATTTAATATATAAAAGCTTATATATTACTAGTATAGATTATTCCAGTTAGCTTTGTCTTACCCATATTTATACATCTATAAACTAAAAAGGTCACAAGTAAGTCAGTTTATATAAACTATTAATTCTTTCAATTTAATAAGTTAATCAGTTTTTACTGGGTCTGTGGCCCATCCTGTTGGAAAAAAAAAATTATCAGATATCTGTAGGTTACTCCACCTATTTCCTGAAATGCATACAAAAACCCAGCAAGAGGCCTCGCCCTATAAACTAACAATGTTTCAAAACTGTCATTTCTGCTGGTAGCTGCTGGGAGTGAAGGTACCATCTACACAGCATTATCAGGTAGCAGCCATCTACCACAATCCCAACAATGATGGGTCCTACCTAGATGCTTTCTGCCAGATCTCCTAGGTGTTTAGTGTCTCTCTTACCCTTTCAGAACACTGGTGCCCAGAGGCAAACATTTGTTTGCTATGTTTTTGTCAAATTCATCCCTCTGTTGATATTCTCCCCTAGTTGATTTAAGTCAATTCCTATGGGAGCCTTGCTTTTTCTTTTTTTGTCAATTATAGTTTACCTTCACTATTAGTTTATATTAGTTTCAGATGTACAGCATAGTGGTTAGACATATATAATTTATGAAGTGATCCCCTGATTAGCTCACCTGGCACGATGCATAGTTATTTTAATATTATTGACTATATTCCCTATGCGGTACTTTACATCTGTGACTATTTTGTAACTACCAGTTTGTGCTTCTTAATCCCTTCACCTTTTTCACCCAGCCCCCCAACCCCACTCCTCTCTGGTAACCATCAGTTTGTTCTCTGTATCTATGAGTCTATTTCTGTTTTGCTTTTGTTTTGTATTTTAACTGAGCTCTGGCCAATTTTATTAAAGAAAAAATTTGCATGATTTATTATCACCAGTATGTGCTGCCATGTTTCTAATGATATCAGAATCTCCTGGATCACTGATAGCCAGTGTGCATACACTATAGTATTTGCACACGCTGTGCCCAATTCAATATTATTGCCACTGTAGGGATGGACATCAGTCTTGGCCAATGTAGCGTAGTACTCTGTTTCAGATTTCCTCAAGGCTGGGCAGTTGTTGGTAAGGATTACCAGTTTCACTTTGCCTTGTCTGATCATTTTCAGAGTCAGCTTGTACCCCAGCACATACTTTCCACTTTCCATAACAAGTTGGAGCCTAGAGTTGAATGACTCCAGCAACTTTTTCGTCTTCTTTGCAGCCTCCATCTACCTGCCTTAGGTGCTGGATGGCCCCCAATCAAGAGCAGCTGCCAAGATGGCTGGGGAACAAGAAAAGTATTTCTGGGTTTTCTGTTTGTTTGTTTATTTTGTTCTTTAGATTCCACGCATAAGTGAGATCGTATAGTATTTGTCTTTCTCTGTCTGACTTATTTCACTTAACATAATACCCTCTGGGAACATCCAAGTTGTCACAAATTGTAAGATTTAATATTTTTACGGCTAAGTAATATTCATTATATATATGTACCACATCTTCTTTATCCAGTTGTCTATTGATGGGCACTTAGGTTGCTTCCATATCTTGGTATTGTAAATAGCACTGCAGTGAACATAGGAGTACATATATCTTTTTGAATTAGTATTTTGATTTCTTTGGATAAATACCCAGAAGAGGAATTGCTGGGTCATGAGGTAGTTCTATTTTTAACTTCTTGAGGAGCCTCTAAACCATTTTCCATAGTGGCTGCACCAACTTGCAATCCCACCAATAGTGCACGAGGGTTCCCTTTTTCTCCACATCCTCACCAGCACTTGTTTATTGATTTATTGCTGATGGCCATTCTGACAGGTGTGAGATAAAACTATACAACAAGGCCATAGTAATCAAAAAAGTATGCTACTGGCATGAAAACAGACACATAGATCAATGGAACAGAATAGAGAGCCCAGAAATAAACCCACGCCTATCTGGTCATTTAATGTATGACAAAGGAGGCAAGAATACACAATGGGGTAAAGACAGTATATTCAATAAATGGCGTTGGGAAAACTGGACAGATACATGCTAAAAAAAAGTGAAACTGGACCACCTTCTTACTCCATATACAAGAATAAATTCAAAATGTATTAAAGACAAATGTAAGACTTGAAACCATAAAACTCCTAGAAGAAAACATAGGCAGTAAACTCTTGGACATTTCAACTAGTAATATTTTTTCTTATATATCTCTTCAGGCAAGGGAAACAAAAGAAAAACAAATGGGACTACATCAAACTAAAAAAAGTTTCTTGCACCGCAAAGGAAACCATCAATCAAACAAAAAGACAACCTACTGAATGGGAGAAGATATTCACCAATGATACGTACAACAAGGGGTTAATATCCGAAATTTACAAAGAACTCATACAACTCAACACCAAAAAAACAAACAATCCAATTGAAAAAACGGGCAAAGGACCTGAATAGACATTTCTTCAAAGGGGACATACAGATGGCCAATAGACATATGAAAAGATGTTCAACATCACTAATCACCAGAAGAAATGAAAATTAAACCCACAATGGGAGCCTTGCTTTTGCCTGGTATTTGTACAGGCACAGGTGAGTCCAGATCCCAATCGAATTCCTCCAATTGTAATCCCTAAAACACCCTCCTGGAAGTAGACTGGAGTTGGCACACCTTTGTTTAAGACTTCATCTTTGAATGTCAGCTCCTTTCCAGAAATGGTTAAAGACTTCACCCTGGTGGTCCCACATTGTTGACTATTTCTCACTAACTTCTTTTTTCTGTCAACCAATAGCCTTGAACCTAACATCATTTACATCCTAACAATCCTTTTTTAAAATTATTACAAAAGTAATACACTATGTGAATACGATGATCTAAACTAAGAACAGGGAAAATTCTAGAAGAAAATTACATTTATTTAACAAATAAAGGCAAGGAAAAACAAAGGAGGGACTGTTCTAGATTGAAAGAGACTCATCAGACATAACCAAATGCAACGTGTGGACCTTTTTTAGATTCTGATTCAAACAATCCACTTCTATAAAATACATCAATGAGGCACCAGGGACATTTTAATACTGACTGGCCATTACATGACATTAAAGAATTATTGTTAATTGTCTTAGGTATGATAACATGTGATTATGTTTTTTTCCCCAATGTCTTATTTCTTAGAGACACATACTCTAAATTATAACCGTGCCTCTGCTTTAGGAAAAAAACTTCAAATTCATTACTTTCTTTTCTCTACCTGTAGGTCAGGTCCATGGGAATGTACTCCACAACAACTACTTGCTATTTTCTACCCTTAACCATGTATAATAATAATTTTCTCCTTATCATGTCTATAGTGTTGTTTTTTTATAAAAGTATTCAATTCAAAAGCAACTTATGCTGTTATTTACTCCAAACTTCCCTTAAGCCCCTATGAAAGGCTAATATCACATGACCTGTGTTAAATACATCAGATGAAGCACATTAACTTTTCAAATTTATATAAAGCTTTCTGCAAATACAGGTTACTCTACAGATGCTAAGAAGCAGATGTACTAATCTCCTTGGCATTCACATGATTCAGTTACAAATAGAATTTGAACAGATTCCAAATGCACAACTGTCAAATTCATAAAAAGCAGCAAAAAAATGTCAAGTAAAAGTTTAGGTTTTGCCTTGAATAGCACTGACTGTTATCTGAAAACAAAAATTGAAAGTATTCTGTTAATGTTTTATTTCTTCAGTGCTAATATTTGACAAGAGCTAAGTCCTTTCATTTCATGCATCGATGTCTCCATTAGGTTAGCAGGGTCCACAGAAAATCTCAAAATCACTTCAACCAATATTGCAAAGTTCATTAATATAAATTTAACTCGCTGAAATTGTAGAATGTAGAGGGATTGAGCTCCAACGATAAAGTCAGATAGATCTCAGTTTTAATTCTAGTCCTAGTATCGTTTACTAGATGTGTAACCTCACCGAGGCTCTTTTTCTCATCTGTAAAGTGGAGTTAAAAAAAAAAATCTGTTTTGTGTTGTTATAAGAATTGAAGAACTCTTAAACAAACTGTTATCATTACTATTTGGGGGAATATTACATTCTACATGATATTAATAACTGTATTTTTACTCGACTCAGTTATAAGAAAATGACACACAGACCATACACTCTACCAATCTTCCATTGATACTAAGGCTTTTGCAGCAACCGCCCTAATTCTAAGAATTACCGAAGATTTAAGAATTTATACAATTCAAATATCAGGATCTCACATGTAATGTGAGAATGAAAGCCACTTCTTCAGCAGCCAGGAGCTAGACTCAATTTCAGAGTTGTGTTTTCCATTTAAGCAAGATTCCCAACGAGACCTCCTCTTGCAATACATGGAGTCAACACTATACGCCAATCCACTCTTGCCAAACTTACTAAGTACAATGAATCAGAGTAAAACAAAATTTATCTCTAAGCACAATACAGTAATGCATACATTTCCTTATTCTTCTGCCTTCATGGTGTTGCTTAGCAACCCAGAACATCTTAGCTATGATTTTTTATAAATGTAAAAATGTCGTTTTGAAAGCCAATATCTTTGAAAGAGATGTAAAGACTTAATAGATTCAAGGTAAACATTTTGGGCTAGAGTCCTTACAGGTGATGAAGTGTATTTTTACATAGCCTCTTTCACGCTGTTTGATTGATGCACTATTATTGGTGTTTCAACTGGTAATTGAATTAACGATAATGCAGTCTCATCCCTACTTTATAAATTTCTCACTAGGAAGTAATTTGTATGGCATTATTTTGATACTATACAGATGTCCAATTTCCCTTCAAACTTAAACCTCATTCTTTAACACTTGTTGAAAACCCGTACACAAGTCAATAATTTCTGAGAATTGAAAAATCATTCTAATTCCATAATTCCTCTTATATTCTGCAAACTGGAGCTTGCCTTTAAATGAAACTATTTGGTTATCTTAAAATATGGTTCCTACAAAAAAGGAAACATAATCTTTATTTTTAGTTACTAACTTTCACAGTAAAGATTAATGGGAAAAATCTGAATTTGGGTTTTAGATAAAATGAAAATGTATTGACTTCAATGTAATTTCTAAAAAAGTAAACAGGTTACAAAAATGTACATTAAATATGATACCACTTTGGTTAAAAAATGCATATTTATGTATATGTATATGTATACATATATGCATATATGTGGAAAGATAAAGATACGGAAAAATATACAATAAGCTGTTAACAGTGGTAATCTCTGGATAAGAAATATGGTTGTTTTTATTTTTCATTTTGCTTCTATATAGTTTCTGACTTTCTATCATGCATATACTGCTTTTATAATAACAAAAGCTTATTTTTTTTAAATCACTATTTCCTACTGAGCCCACATATAACTTCTGAATCATCACCATCACGAGCCTGTACATTCCCACATGGAAAGCACAAGGACACCAGCCTAGCCGGTTAGTTCTTCAAAGCCTCTCATTACCTGATGATTTCTTTTGTCTACGCATCTTACCCAAGTGCTACCTTAGCACTAAATCCAGGTAACAGTTATCACCAATTGGCAACTTCTTTATGTGTTTCTTGTTTGCCTGTGGGCAGAAATTCTCTTTTTCTTTTGTTTTTCTGTCATCTATTCTCTCTGTTTTCTTCCTATCTTTCTGACTCCTCAGTCTTCTTTGCAAGTTTATCTTTCTCTGCTTTCTTTACTTACCCCAAGTTTCATATCCAGCACTCTACTCTTTTCACTCTACATCTTCTTCCTAGAAAAAGGAGGAGAGAATAAATCTTGTGTTCTTATTCTTTTCAGTCTATCATCTATATATCTCTAGCTTTGCCCTCTTTCCTGCGCAACATAATTATATGCATAATCATTAATTATTGTAATTTCCAGTTAGACATTTCACCACAAATATCTCCAAAACTTAAGTCATCTTCTCTATTTATGCATTAATTTTTCAATAGTTATTGACTGCCTTCTGAAAGTTAAATTATGCTAAGAACTGAATATATGCTGTGGTGAGTATAATAGGCATGGCTAGACATTAAACTTAAGAAGTAAATAGAGACCAGATCCTGTAGGAGGCTACATGGCATGGTTAGAATTTAAGATTTTAGTCAGAGTGCAATGCGAAACCACTGGATTGTTTTTAGCAGATACATGACCTGACCAAACTTGCTTTTTAGAAAGATCACTGTAGCTTCTCTGTAGAGGCCTGGAAGAGGGCAAAGGAGGAAGAGACAGAGAGAGAATATGAGGGCTAAAGTCCAGGCAAGAGCTAAATGTGGCCTAGACTAGGATGGAGCTATGTTTTAGAGAAAGAATTAATAGGTTTTGATGTTAGCTTGATTTGGGGGTTGAAGAAAAAGGGAAGGGATATATATATAGTTGGTTCCTTTTTTTCTGGAGAACCATGATTAATACTACAACCTTAAAATTATTTTCTATAAAAGAAGATTAGGAAATGATACTTTATTAAAATTTAGGTTAAGAACAAGACCCTGTGGAAACCATATTTACTTTGATCTTAGAATGTTGTGTAAAAATAGCAGAATCCTAGAATAACCTATAGAAATAAGTTAATGTTTATTATATTTTAAATAAGTTTTTTTTAAAAAAAACTCGTTGGTTATAAAACGCATAGATTTTTGCAAAGAACCTTGTAGACTGAAAAGAACAGAAACAACCCAAACAATCTGCTACATATAGGCCTTAGTCTGTGGTCTTATAATCTGTCTTCTTAGGGGAGTGTTATAATTACCCTCACAATTTCAGTGTTGTGAGAATGTGTGGCTAGGCATTAATTATAATTTCAGAAGGAATTCTGAAATGTTCTCCTACCCAAATGAGAATGCTAAGTTTCCAATTTTAATTTGTTCTCCTGTACACCACGCTATTTCTGAAGCATTTAGTTGCCCCCTGCTGGTCACACAATTTTAGAAAATATATGGTTCTCAGTAGATTTGCATATGATGACAAACTTCTAAAAAGATGTATCAAACCTCTTCATTAAATAAATTCATGAAGGATTTCTAGTGCTCAATTGGCTTATATAAGCTTACCCAGAATTCTTCTTAAACACAATCTTCTGTCATGTTTCATGTCTCTTCAGATTGTTTTGAAACCATGTGGGAATAACATCAAATTGAGAGGGGAAAAAAATGTTCAAAAATATGAAAAATTGTATTTTGTCCTGTCTCTGCTACCACCTCTCTGGCTAATCTTAGCCAAGACACTTTAACTTGTTGATACCTACTTCCTCATCTGTAATATGAAATACAAATAACATTCAATAAACTATACAGATTTAAAAGATAATTTGATACGTTTTTTATATATGTATACAACTGTGAACCTATCACTACAATCAAGATAGTGAAAATATTTATCACTCCCTAAAGTTTTTGCATGCTACTTTGTATTTCCTTCCTCCTCCTCCTGCCCCTCCCAACCCTCTCTTATCCTCAACTAACCATTCATGTGCTGTCACTGTAAATCAGTTTGCATTTTCCAGAGAACATCATACATTTTTAAGCTCACTAGTTGAAGAGACTATAATGAGATATGGAAAAACTTAAATTCTTTTTAAACATCAAATTTTTTTTTTTGAGATTCCCTATCTTGAAGCTTGAGGCAGCCATGTGATACAATCATCAAAGGCCTTAACTTGAAGTCAGCGAACAGGAGCTTGGGTCTTGGCTCTGGCATTTACTAGCTGTGTGACCTTGGGCAAGTTACTCAACATCCTAACTGAGGTGAACAGTTTCCTCATACTTAGGGGAAAGGATAATAATAGCATCTATCCTCATAAAGATGTTATGAAATTACATACAAAACAATGAACTCAGAGCTGGACCTGTATCTACCACACACTCAACAAAATGGTAACCACCTATCTTTAGACATTTCAAACAGCACCAACCCAAAGAAAAAGAAATGAGGACTGACCATGTAGCCAGTTTAATCTCAAGACAATCATTTTAGAAATTTTATGTGAGGGTTATAATAATTCGCTGTGCTAGATGTCTGATTTAAGTCCGTCTTCCCAGCCAGATACGGTTTTCCTTACAACTCTTTTCCCATGTCATGGTTTTCCTTTCTTTGTGATTCCGTCCCTGCCCCCACCCCCAAAAATGTGACCTGAACAGTCATCTCATTTCATTTTTCTGGTTTGACAGATACCTTGGCCAAAGTAGACTGAATGATAGTCACTCAACCAAAGTAGAGTGAATGGTAGTCACCACATGAGGTGACAGACACCATGAAAATAGAGACAACTGAAGACACTGATATTTTGTGATACATGTTCTTTAATTGTTCTCTCCTTTATACTCAAATACTTCTGTTGCTCTTTTTTGAGCTGTCAAGCTCTGCCAGGTTCATATTTGATAAAGTTCTCTCTACAACAGAAACTAATTGAGCTCACTTGCCAGCCTAGCCCCATCTAGTATCCAGGGCGAGTTCTGGCTTTATGAAGGAGAGAGTTCAGATACTGTATTTTGGAATCCTTGTGTGTGCTTTCTTACACAGAGTTTTGGCATTGCTTCATTAAAGATACTCTAGAGATATTATATGGAGAAGAGGAGTGGGGCATAATTCTGTGGGGAGGAGAACCTTCTGCTGTACCATTTATATAGATTTATTCAATCCTTCATCTTAACCTCCAAGAAATTAGAGTCTGAGACAATAATTTATGTGCAGGTACTTGATTTGGTGAAGGGATCCCAATGAATAAGAGTGGAGAATTGGGAAACTAAAACATGGAAGGAAGGAAAGCCAATGCAAGAGTACATTATCAATTTAGACATTGCTATAGGCAACTAGACCTTGTTTTTCTAGATCTTTAATTAGTTGTTTAGAATTCATCTCAAACTGGCTTCCTGAGTGAAGAAGAAAGGAGCATTTATCTATTTGTTTCCATCCCTCATTGTTCAGGGTGGCAGATAGATCCTAAGATAATTCTCAGTGATCCCTGCATTCTGGTATTAATGCTGTTCCTTAAGCTCCTGAATATAGGTAGAACCAATATAATATGGCAAAGGTAACGAGACTGTTACTCCTGTAATTACATTACATTATATGGCGGATGGGATAGGATACATCACTTCTATCATTATGTTATATTATCTAAGGGTCCATCCTGCTACAAGAATTGCTCTTTCTCACTTTCCTGCTGGCTTTGAAGAAACAAGCTGCTATGTTGTGAACTGCCTATGGAGAGAACCATGTGACAAGGAACTCAGATGGCCTCTAGAAGCTGGGGACAGCCTCTGGGTGACAGCCTGCAAAAACCTCTGACGCTCTCACTCCTACAACTGCAAGGAAATTAGGTTCTGCCAACAACCTGAGAGAGAGAGAGAGAGAGAGTTTGGAAGCAGATTCTTCTTTAGTCGAGCCTTCAGGTGGGAACTCAATCCAACCAACACAGTTACTGCTGCCTGGAAAGACCCAAAAGTGGAAACCCCAATTAAGCTGTGTCTGGACTCTTGACTGACAGAAACAGAGATAAATGTGTATTGTTTTAAGCTGCTAAATATATGGGATTTGTTACACAGAAATATAAAACTAATACAGATTTTGGTACCCAGATGTGGGGTGCTATTGTAACACATTCTTAAAAATGTGTCTGTGGTTTTGGAACTGAGCAGCCAGTTGAGGCTAGAAGAACAGTGAAGCGCATCGTAGAGGAAGCCTAAATCACCATCACCAGACTATCAGTAGAAATGTGGACACTGAAGACGTTTCTTGAGGGCCATAAGGAAGTGAGGAACATGTTAGTGGAAACTAGAGGAAGGGGAATCCTGGTTATATAGCGGCAGAAAACTTAGTTAAATCATCTCCTGCAATTATGTTGAAAGCAGAACTTGTAAGAGATGAACTTGGTTATATAGTTAAAGGAGATTTCAAAGTGAAGTGTTGAAGGTAACAACTTGTTTATTCTTGCTACTTATAGTAAAATGAGAGAAAAGAGAAAGAGTTTAAGGGAAGAATTGTTAAACAAATAAAGATCAGAACTTGATCTTCCCTAGATGGTAAAAAATACACGAGGCAATGGCTTCTGAACACTGTCAGGAAAGCCTGTTCTAGAGAAAAGGCCCAGGGAGTAACTCTATCACCTTTTGTTAAAACCTCAAAGAGATCAAAAGGTCAGGATGTTTAGTCACACAAGGGGCCATTTCAAGAGATTAAGGGTATGCCTCAGATATTCTGACTCAAAGCACTGGGCCTCTAAGAAGTTTAAAGGTGCTGTTTCTCAGCTTTCTGCTCTCAGCAAAAGACAAAGATAGAGATGGGATTATTGTGAAACAATCTGTGGATTGTGTGGTTTTTGTCTAATGGAGTGAACCCCATTGAAATACACGAAGAGCAATTTATTTCGTAGAAACAATGCCAGTTTGGGATGAGAGGGATAGACAGAGAGAGTACAAAATAAAAGGAGGCTGTCAGACCACCAAATTTTACTGGCAAGACGTAGGCTGATAAACCTACTCACTTGCGAACACATGATAACTTCCATGAAAAAGGAAGGATGACTCAGAGGGCTGAACTAACAACCCAGAGGGCAGAGCTAAGAGCAGTGAGGATTATTCTCAATCCAAAGAACCTAATCAAGGAACTCCCAACATTCACCTAGTTGTATCTCAAAACTGCTGTGAACTCAGGGACTCCTTTTTATCTTCCATTTCCCCCCTTTTTGAACTGGAATAACTATAGCCGTTATACTGCATCTGCCCCACCATTGAATATTGGGTATGTTGGAAGCAGATAACTCTCATTCTAGTGAATGCTATAGATTGTGAGAGTTTAGACCACTTGGTCATCTAACTATAGTGAAGATAATTGGAGTTTTATTAACTAGGAAGGGTATGATTCAGCAGAATAAGTTTCACGGGTCCTTTGATAAATAGTAATTGTACTCAGAAACTATCTCCTTTTCTGAGTCCACTCAAAACTGGCAGCCTTCCAAGTTACCCAAGTGTTGTATATGATGGTTCACCTTACCTCCTTTTCAGTGGTGAGATGCTTCTCCCCTTATTCTTCCCTCCAATCTCCCACCAGTGCTTTCTATCGGCTTAACCTAACCAGAAGTCAATTGGCAAAGTATACTGAGAAATATAGTTTAAACTGGTCATGTCCTGTGATTCAAAGTAGAGCAAGAGAAAGACTGGGAATGGTGGAATGGGCTGGTGACCACCACAGGGTCTCAATTTAGAGTGTTTTTGACACTTACAAATTTGGTACAACTCAGCCCTAATTTGGTCTATTTTTTTTAAGAAAGAGTGATGCTTCCTTCCCATTTCCACCCTGTATTTGTCAGTGTTTTTTTTTTTTTTACCTTTTTGGTCATTTGTTTTTTCTTTATTAACTTTGTCTTATTGAGAAGACCATTGCCTACAATCGAGACAAATAATTTGACCGTTTTTCCTTTTCATTATTGAATTCCCCTATAACAATAATATAGCCCTCTACTTTTTAATGTCAAACCCTCCCTTTCACATAAACTATGTTTTCCATGTCCTTCATCTCGCTTACTATACTGTATCCATGCACAACTAATTCAGGGAACTACAAGCCATTAAACTGACGTATAGATGCTCATTCATCATATTGAAGCAGTCCCCAAGGTCTAATCCAACTTAGAGAAACTCTTTTAAACAAGAGACAAAAATAAACTTGGGGCTACTTATGAAATCTCATTCCTAAAACTCTCTAAACATTATCTGATCTCTTCTTGGGCCCCCTTCCCACCATCAAAATCATAAAACTGCATTTTCTCTCTGTTTTCTACGTCTACCCCATATTGCATCAGTTTCTCCTCTTCTAAATCAAAATAAACACCCTAGTTCCTTGCAGCCCATACTCTCCACTCCCATTCTAGTGAATGATTTAGATTGTGAGTTTAGACCACCTGATTATCTAACCATACTGAAGCTAGCTGTAGTTTTATTAACTAGAAAAGGCATGATTCAGAAGAACAAACCTAGGACCTCAGCACTCAAATCCACACATTGCAACTAGTCTGGAGGGTTCAATTGCCATTAAGCCCAGGCCCTACTGTCTTCTAGAGGCCACCTTGAGGTGGGGGCATCAGAACTCTGAGTCACTAAAGCAAAAGTTTGGATCAGACATCAATAAACAGGGGAGGCAGGTAAACCTAACTTCATCTGACTCTCAGATTATCTGCTATTTAGGCCCAAAATAGATCTGAACAATTTCTGGACCAAGGAAACATAGCCACTTATACAGGGTAACTACCCTCTGTTTCCCAATAGGCCTAAGAAGGCTGCCATGGAGTGGGGCTGTTGAGGGCTGCAGTTCTTCAATGTTTGGTCTCAGGGCCCATTTACACTTTTAGAAACTATGGTGAATTCCAAAGAGCTTTTGTTTCTGTGGATTATATTTGTTCATATTTACCATATTAGAAAGGAAAACTTATTTTTAAAAAGTTTATTGATTCCTTTAAAATTTTTAAATAATAAATCTGTTATATTTTAACATAACACATATTTCATGAGAATTAACTGTATTTTCCAGAATAATTTAGTGAGAAGAGTCGTATTGGTTTTACATTTTTGCTTGTCTTTTTAATGTCTTGCTTAATAGAGGACTGTTCGATACTTATATCTACATCTGTATTCAGTCTGTTCTGATACATTGTTTTGGTTGAAATAAATGTAGAAAACCCAGCCTTACACACATATGTAATTGGAAAAGGAAGTAGCATTTTTTAAAAGATAATTGTGAATATTGATCTTTGATATCATGCCACCAACACCCTACAAGTGATCTGTTTCATAAAGGTTAGTAACAGGTGGAAGCTGAAAACACATGGATGGACACATTTGTATTCCGTATTAAAATCTATTGATATATTGTAGTGTATCTTGAACTTTGAATGGACATTTACCTATGCATTATTTTGTAATGTCATACATTGGTCACTTGGAAAATAGTGGCTCACCGAGTTATGTGTATCTTCCAAATGCTGACACATTTTACTTTGAAATATCCAAAACTTACGTTCATTAATATCACTGCTAATCTCATCACAAAAGTCTTTCAGAATTAGAAAATTGTCAAACTCAGGGGTAGATACAAGTTTTCCAAAATTCTAAATGTTTCTTGGAAGCTCAAATTTTATCCTTAACAACAAAGGCCGTAAGTTGTCTTCATTGAAGTGATAGACTTACTTCACTAAGTTTTGAAAGGATATCTGCAAATACCCAAGTCTGAATAACTATAGTTTATCATTCTTTCAAGTAAAAATAGTGTCCCATACAAAAAGTGGCTTGATCCACTCAGAACTCAATCACATAAATCCTTTTACTTGAGACAACCATTGTACTTTGTATGTAGCAGGAATGTTTTATGCATTTTGTCTGACAGAATTTTTAAAAGACACGTAATCAAGGGTTCAGAGTCAATAAAATAAAAAAATTATTACTATTTGATTGAGCCCATTCATAAATGAAACTCTCTTTTATTTCCCCTGTGAGTATATGGCAATGAAGAACACAATGACTACTGGTACAGTTTGGTATCACTGCCATGATTTTTGCTAAGGCACCAGCAATTTTACCCACCACTGCTTTTGTATCATAGTACAAATATCAACACAGTGAGAAAGGCAAATAATGTCTTAGTATTATCATGAAAATAGTGTTGACCATTGACCTTGCAGATACTTGAAAAGTTCTCAGAGACTCCATGGGGTCTGCAGACCACATTTTGAGAATCACTGGTCAAGAGCAGAACTCAGTCCTAAATGATAGTAATCCATTTTTTCACACAATTTTCCTCTGAGAAGAGTCTGTGCTGTTAAACCAATGCTGGCCCCACTGCTTTTTCATTAACCTTTTCCGCTTGCTGATAATCGTGACCCACCATATTCTGTTTGGGGTTCTAGCTCAGTTTTCCATTTCTAATCCTCCTTTCTTCCTGTCAAGGTAAGAATTCCTTACCTCTATTTTTATCGACCTAATCAAACACCACACTAATCTTCTAATGATTCCATTTTAATTCTTGATGTTTTTGCCAGCAATCAACCTCAAGGCAGGGCAGAATTTTATTTCATTCATTTATAATTCTATTTATATATTCATTGAAAGATTGATTTAATTAATGAGTTAAATTCACTGGTTTCAAAATGAATTTTCTGCAAACCTATTATTTCATCTGCTAGAGAGATGACATTAGCTTTTGGCCTTGAAGGGTAATAGGATTTGAACAACTGAAATGAGAGTGTAGGCTTTTCAAAATATAAGAAATAATAGATTTATGGAAGTAAAAAAACCCCAAAAGTTAACTTGTTAGGGAAAGGCAAGGACAATGCTGATAATAGAGTAATTAAAGACAAAGCCAGAAAGGCAGTGTAGGGTCAGCTTGTGGAAGGTGTCGAATGACTGGAATTCATTTGCTAAGCACTGAACAGAGGGAGAGGACAAACAGGTTCAATAATCAAAGTATTATTTACTTAAGATTTATTTGGCAACTATAGATGAAAATAATTTCGTGGAGAAAAGAGACTTGAGGCAAGAAAACCAGGTTGGAGGTGTGGACTAGGGCGGTGGCCCTAGAAATGGAGATAGGTGAGATAGATTTTGAGAACAATGCAGAAGCAAGATCAGTAGGTGGTGGTGCTGGAGAAGTAGTTGTCAAAAATGATTCATTTCAAGCATGAGTTACTGGGAGAAAGGTGATGCTATGCAAAGAAATCAGGAAGTCAGAAAAAGGAAAGGTTTGTATGAGGCAAGATGATGACTTCAGTTCTCTACTTGTTAGTTATATAAATGGCTATATGACTAATTAGTTCCCCCATCAAAGGGGGACTAATTTTATAGCACTTAAAAAACTGGAACCTAACAGATATTACAAGATTGTGGTTATATCTGGACTGGCTTTATATTCTCTCTGCAGTAAAATGTAAAGTGGTGAATGAAAAATACAGTCACTATTTTAATTACCTGTAGTTTCTCTCTAGACATAGATTTGTCTATGATTGCAGGAATCTGTAGCTTTTCTGTGTTCCATATATCACAAAGACAATTCTTATAAAAATATATGTATATAGATAGATATATACTTACTGAATGATTTTTGTGTGTTATTTCTTGTGCTAAATTTTATGTCAGTTATTCCTCACAACAGCCCTCAGATATTATTATTTGGTTTTCCATAAGAGAAATCAAAGTGCAAAGAGGTTAAGTAACTTTCCCCAAGGTCAAACAGGAAGTGATAGAATGACATTTGAAACCAGGCTCTGTGTGGTTTCAAAGTCCTTGTTTCTTCTCGTCTATCCGGCAAAAGTATTTATTTGCCTTCCGCCCTTTTTCTTTTCACAAAATAAACAGGAAATAGTGCCTTTTAATAGGGTCTGTTGGTCTTTGCAATATGATTGTATCCAGAGTTTGATTTATGCCTGCTTAGGAGACCTATCTTAGGAAAGGCTTGTGCTTGGGTGCTCTGCTTTTTTCTTCTTTGAGTTTTATTGAGATATGACCACTGTGTAAGTTTAAGGTATACAGCATCATGGTTTGACTTACACATATTAAGTGATTACTGCAATAAGTTCAGTTAGCATTCATTATCTCATCAATAAAATAAAAAGAGAAAGCAAAAAAAAGAAAAAAATCATCTTCCTTATGATGAGAACTCGTAGGATTTCCTCCCTTAACTTTCCTATATATCGTGCAGCAGTGTTAACTATCGTCATCATACTGTACATTACATCCCTAGTATTTATTTATCTTGGAACTGGAAGTTTGTACCTTTGACCATCTTCCTCCAATTCCCCAATCCCACCCCTCACCTCTGGTAACTATAAATCTGATCTTTTTTTCCGTGAGTTTTGTTTTGTTTTGTTTTGTTTTGTTTTTTTAAGATTCCATATATAAGTGAGATCATACAGTATTTGTCTTTCTTTTTTTAAAAAAATTCTATTTTCTTTATTTGATGGTAACAGCAAAGACTGCAGTTTAGTACTTAAACCTGTATAGTTAATGGTGACCCTTCTATCCAGGCAGTAGCTACAGAGAGCTATGAGATCTGTAAAGAAAACTAGAAGAGACTGGGACAAAGCCAGCATGAGCCTGGGTACTGCAAGCTGGTATGGACTCAGCGAGGGGCAAGGCAAAATCACTGGCTACTTTCCTTACTGATGTGAACAGTGTTTCTTCAGATAATCTTGTCAATAGTTGCATTCCATTGTATCTGGTTAAATACAAAATCAGCCCTCATAATAAAATCACATTTTCCAGAAGTATTATATGCAAAACCTTGAGAATCACTGACTGCTGTCTCTTCGTCTTTTTTTCCTTGAATGTGTAGGTGTTTCAGTCTCTTGTTTCTTCTTTTATGCCAGGTAAGGACTGTTTGAAAACTATTTTATTATCTTTATCATCATCTTGCATTTCAGCCCCTTCAGATTATCTTTTCTCCAAAAATGTTGGTGTACAAACTGGTGTGGGGCCCTGGCTGTCCACAGTCTTCTCAGGAGTGTTAGGAGCAACTGAAACCTTCTTCTTCTTCTTTTCCTTCTCCTTCTCTTCCTCCCCCCCTCCCAACCCCGCTCCCTCCTCCTTATTCCCCTTCCTTTTCCTCTTCTTCTTCTTCCTGGCTTTTTTTTAGATTTCCAAAGATCGGTGTTTGATGCATTGCTTTTTCTCCTCTTTATGTAAAATCAATGAAGGAAAATCATAATCAATGCCTTTCTTAGCTAATCTCTTCCTGAGTAATTTTTCTTTCTTTTTAAATCACGCCTCCATCCCTAGCTTTTGAAGAAGTGTCCGGTTCTAATTATACTATTTCATTGCTCTGTATGATGGCTTAAACGGAACATGCCACTCTCTAAAAAGTTCCTCATGTACTTTCTCAGGTGGTATACCATGACACTTCTTGGCAACATCGTCAGATTCAAACTCCACGAAGGCAGAGCTCCTGCTATTTCCAGTCCTTTACTTCTGGACAGTCTGAATCTCATAATGGTGCTGAAATGGGAGAAATATGCTTGGATCTGGGTTTCATAAAGCGCTGGAGGTAGGTGGCCCACAGAGATTACTCCAGGAGTAAGTTTTTCTTTTTCTTGCTTCTGTTTCTTTCTTGCACGCTGGCGAACCTGATCCACCTCTTTGTGAAACTTGGCATCCTCCTGTGGGTTCAGGGCCAGGAGCGGCTTGGCCGGGCCTGCAAAGACCATCATGCCAAAAGGGTCCAAGCATAGGAGCTCCATGCAGCAATTCCAGAAATCGGTATTTGTCTTTCTCTGTCTGACTTATTTCACTTAGCATAACACCCTCAAGTTTCATTCATGTAGTCTACAAATTGCAAGGTTCCTTTATTTTTTTTTATGGTTGAATAATATTTTATTACATATATCACAACTTCTTTATTTATTCATTTGTAGATGGACATTTAAGTTTCCATATGTTGGCTACTGTGAATAATGCTGCTATGAACACTGGGGTGCAGGTATCCTTTTGATTTAGTGTTTTTGTTTCCTTTGGCTATATTCCCAGAAGTAGAATTGCTGGATCATATAGTTCTGTTTTTAATTTTTTGAGGATCTTCCACACTGTTTTCCATAGTGACTTAACCAGTTTACAATCTCGATTACGGTGTGCAAGGTTCCCTTTTCTCCATATCCTTGCTAGCATTTATCGATTATTTTTTTGAAGATGACCATTGTAACAAGTGGGAGGTGATTTTGATTTGCATTTCCTTAATGACTAGTGACATTGAACATCTTTTCATATACCTGTTAGCCTTTTGTATATCTTCTTTAGAAAAATATCTATTAAGGTCTTTTGCTCATTTTTAATAGCATTATTGCTTTTTCCCCCCGCTATTATATTGTGTGAGTTCTTTATATGTTTTGCATATTGACCCCTTATCAGATAGTTTGCAAATATTTTTCCCATCCCATAGGTTTTTTTTTTTTTTAACTTTGTTGATTGTTTTTTTGCTGTGCAGAAATAAGCTTTTTAGTTTAATATAGTTCCACTTTTTTCTCTCATTCTATTGCTTGTGCTTTAGGTGTCAGATCCAAAAAATTATTGCCAAGACCCATGTCCGATGTTTTCTTCTAGGAATTTCATGGTTTCAGTTCTTATGTTTAAGTCTTTAATCTATTTTGAATTAATTTTTGTGAGAGGTGTAAAATAAAGGTCTAGTTTTATTCTTTTACATGTGAATATCCAATTTACCCAGCATCACTTATTGGACAGACTGTCTTTTCTCCATTGAGGGGCTCTCCTTCTTGGGGCAACTACTTTCTCCTATTGGAATGAGAATTCTTATCCCTTATTTAAGACTAAGAGAGAGATATTAAGTAATAAAATTAATTTAATTGAAATATCACAACTTAAGAAGAGTAGGAAAAACAGTTTTGAAATGTAGCTGTAGTAAAGTCATTAAAAAATAATAAAGACCTAGGTAAGTTCCTATGTAACCACTTTAAATTTAGTAAAACAGCAGAGAATGCCCTTAATAGCAAGTCTGAGCATTCAAATGTGAATGTCTTCCTCTACATAAAGGAAGAGAGAGGGTGACTAACATTCCGGTTGGATGTTCCCACAGAGCGCAGTGAGCAGAGATCCAAGAACATGCCTGTGCTAAGTACTACATCTTTTACATGTGCTGCCTGGCACTTGGTGAGTGTTCAATGAATGTGACATCTCTTTCCCTTTTGCATTTTACAAAACATTTCCACACATCTCATTTTACTTACCCTATGTATTAAAAAGAAAATCCCAAAGAATAAACTGCTATCATTCTCATAGTACTGGTACATCAGAACCTTTCCTCGTTGAAGGTGAGAAGGACTGGCTAATTCTGCAGTTCAGTCACTCTAACGTGAATGTTCTGGATTTCCATTCTCCCTATAGGAATGGATCATGTGTTCCACTGGCCATTCAGCTGTGATGATGAGAGGAAATAGTTCTAATACAAAAGGTCTTCCTGTTTGGAGTCCAAACTGAGCATGGATCCCACATAAGTAAATACCCATGATGCTTTTTGTATAACATCACTGAACTTCCCTCATGCAGTAGATGAGGACACTACTGTTAATCCCTATGGTTGAATGGGTGACATTTTGTATTGTAAAAATGTGCCAGTTGGTTAATTTGACAGTTTTCAAAGACAGTTCTGTTCTAATTGTTAGAACAGAACAACATCCTTCTGATGACTTTGAGTTTCATTTGTTTTTCTTTTCCTAGTTCTTTAGGTTGTTTAGTTGGGATTTTTCATGTTTCTTGAGATACACCTGTAATGATATAAATTTCCCTCTGAAAACTGCTTTTGTTGCATCCCAATAATTTTGATGCAATGTATTTTCATTCTCCTTTGTTGCTATGTATCTTTTGATCCCTCCTTTTGTTTCTTCTTTGACCCAGCTGTTCTTTAATAGCATGTTATTCAATCTCCACATATTTGTGGTTTTTCCTGTTTTCTTTTTGCAGTTGATCTCCAATTTGAAAGCTTTGATGTCAGAGAACATGCTCGGTATGATTTCAATTTTTAAAAATTTGCTGAGGCTAGTTTTGTGTCCAGCATATGGTCTATCCTTGAGAATGTTCCATGTACACTAGAAAAGAATGTATAGTCTGATGTTCTAGGATGAAGTGCTCTGTAAATGTCAATTATGTCCATTTGATCTAATGTGTCATTTAAGGCTGATATTTCCTTACTGATTTTCTGTTTGGATGCTCTATCCATAGCTGTCAATGGCATATTTAGATCCCCTACTATAATTGTGTTTTTGTCAGTTTTTCCCTTTAGTTCTGTTAGTAGTTGCTTTGTATATTTTGGTACTCCCTGATTGTGGGCATATGTATTGATAAGTATTATGTCTTCTTGTTGTATTGCCCCCTTTATCATTATGAAATGTCCATCTTTGTCTCTTGTTACGTTTTTTATCCTGAAGTCTGTTTCATCTGATACAAGTGTGGCTACCCCCACTTTTCACTGGATGCTATTTGCTTGGAGTATCGTTTTTGTACCCTTTCACTTTGAGGCTGTATTTGTCCTTGTAGCTAAGATGTGTCTCTTGGAGGCAGCATATGGTTGGGTATTGTGTTTTGATCCAGTCTTCTACTCTATGCCTTTTTATTGGTGAGTTCAGTTCATTTACATTTAGGGTGACTATTGATATATGAGACTTTCCTATAGACATTTCATCTTTTGTTTTCTGGTAGTTCGGTGTCTCCATTGTTTCTTCGCCTTTTTGTTTCTGTCTATTATATGAATTTGGTGGTATTATATGTTTTTTTTTCTTCTGTTTCCTCTTATGTGTCTCAGTTCTGGATTTCTCTCTCTCTCTCTCTCTTTTTTTTTTTTTAGTGGTTACCATTCAGTTTATGTAAAACAAAGTTTCATATATACAGTAGTCCTTTTTCTTCAGCATGCTTCCTATCTTCTTTCCCTTTTGCAAATTCAGACCTTTGTTCCCTCCACTTTTATGTTTTTGTTGTCACACAGTATCCCTATTTATGCTGTGAGTTGATTTCTGAGTTGCAGTAGCAACATTT
The DNA here is from genome assembly GCF_964194185.1 of Rhinolophus hipposideros. NCBI lineage: Eukaryota > Metazoa > Chordata > Mammalia > Chiroptera > Rhinolophidae > Rhinolophus > Rhinolophus hipposideros. The sequence goes on from NC_138055.1 coordinate 71,393,274, forward strand.
CTTCTTTTTCTTTTTTTTATGTTTTTATCTCATTTACTCTTTGTGTTGTGTTTTAGTGTATAGTGTCTTATTTTGTGTAGGGGTTGTCATTTCCTGTTTCTGTCTGTCTGTTAGTAATCTTTGTATCCTTTTGTCTTTTTGTTTCAGGTAGAATAACCTCCTTCAGTATTTCCTGTAATGCAGGCTTTGTGGTTGAAAATTCCTTTCAGCTTCTGTGTATCTGGAAAAGTCTTTAGTTCTCCTTCATATCTAAAGGGTAATTTTACTGGATATATTATTCTTGGCAGCTAATTTTGCTTTTTCAGTAATTTGAATATTTGATTCCATTCCTTCCTGGCTTGTAGAGTTTCTGTTGAAAAATCTGATGATAAGCTAATGAGCTTTCCTTTGTAGGTTACCATCTTCTTTTCCCTGGCTGCCTTGAGGATTCTTTCTTTGTCATTAATTTTAGAAAGTTTCAATATAATGTGCCTTGGAGAAGGCCTTTTTGGATTGAGGTAATTAGGTGTTCTGTTTGCTTCTTGCATTCAAGGATCCAGTTCTTTCCATAGGTTTGGGAAGTTCTCAACTATTTGTTTGACTAGACTCTCTGTTCTCTTCTCCCTCTCTGCTCCTTCTGTTATACCCATTATTATTACATTGCCCTTTCTGATGGAATCAGATAGTTCTTGTAGAGTTCTTTCATTTATTTTAACTCTCAAGTCTCTCTGTTCTTTCATCAGTGTTATTTCCAGATTTCTGTCTTTGATATGACTAATTCTTTCCTTCCTCTGGTCAGGAGCTATTTCCTAAGCTCACTATTCCATTATTTATCTCTTTTATTGAGTTCTTCAGTTTCAGAATTTGTATTTATTTCTAATTTCAGTGTCTTTGGTAAAATATTCATTTTGTTTGTTCATTTTTATTCCGAGTTCATTAAACTGTCTATCTTAGTTTTCTTGCGTCTTGTTGAGCTTCTTCAGAACTGCAATCTTGAATTCTCTGTCATTTAAGCCACATATTCCACATCTTTAAATTCATTTTCTAGAGATTTTTCATTTTCTTTCTGAGCTGTCTTGTTATCTCCGTTCTTCATGTATTTAATGGATTATTTCTTTTCCTGGGCATTACGGGAATGAATTCTGCAGCAGACTGATATGAAGAGGTCTTTCTTTTGCTTTTCAGTAGATGGCACTGGAGCGATTTATTTTCTCTTCCACTATTCTGGCTTCTCCCAGTGGAGGATTTCTGGGGGAGGTGGGCATCTCCTCTGTGACCAGGTCCCCTCATCTCAAGGCACCACGGGGAGGATGTGGTGGGGCGATGGGGTTCTGAGCCCCTGAAATCCTAGTGCTGCCCCTGCAGCAGATGCAGAGCTGTGCACCTCAGCAGCTCTGGTTTCCCTTTCTAGGATCAGTCATGAAAGGAGGGAATGGGGTGCTGGTGTGTTTGTGTCTTTGTTCTCATCCGAGTAATGGCAACTGCCAGACCACAGCTGCCTCACCCCGTTAGCTCCTCCCTTGTCAGTGGAATTAGCCTCAGTATGTGCCTGCCACTCATGAACTTTCTCCAGTTCTCAGGGCTGTTGATATTCTGCTCTATAATCCAGCACCGGCACCATTTTTTCTGGGTCCTGCTGGTAGCACTGGAAGGGTGAGAAGTAGCACTGGGACGTTGAAGGGGAGGCAGCTAGCCTCCATGGCTTTGTTTTCTGCCTGGCAGTGAGAGCTGTTACACCACAGCTGCACTTCTGCATTCAGTCTTTGCCCCAAGGTCTCTGCCCTGATTGATGGGTTCAGCCGTATAACATGCTGATCAGTCAGGCAGGATTGCTGGGGCCACAGAGAGTGCACCTGCAGCCTCAATTCTTCCATCTCCGGGGACTTCAGGCTGTGTCCTGAAGCCCATGTCTCTGTACTTCTCCCTTCCTCTGCCTTATTCACCCTGATTCACCCACTTTCAAATAGTTTGATGCACATATCTCTCAGACATGTTTGTGTGTTGTGTAGGGAATCTTTTGTTGAATTATAGCTGTTCAACTTGTAACTTCAAGGGGAGAGATCAAGGGGGACCCCTCACACGGCCATGTTTCTGATATCTCAATTTTTAAGATTATACATTTTGACCATAATGTATTTAAGAAACATTTGGTTATTGAAAAGGGAAGAAATTATTTACAAGTAAAGCCACATAATCTTGCTTAAGATATGTTCTTATGCCTATATTTCAGGTTCCTTCATTCTGTGAAAAGGAAAAAAGAGGAAATCATGATGGCTGAGTAACTCAGGAGAACCATAGACCTCATGTTCTCTAATAGAGAGGAGGAAGAGTAACTCCCAAAACAGTACAGGTGAATTGTTCTTACTTTACTTAGTGTCTGACAAGAATCCTAGAAACTAGGAAATTTCCCTTACTATATTAAATTCAGACCCTTACAAAATCAGAATTCTATATGTCATGAGATTATTGAATAAGGCCTCCTTTTATAGATGTATATAATCACCCATAAAAAATAGAATGGCATTCTGGGTAAGGCAGAATATATGCAAAACAGATTTAAAAAGACCTGTATTGGGTTTAATATCTGTATATAATACTTAATATCTATATTATATTTGTTTCATTCATTAAATATTTATGAATTCCCTACTATATGCCAGGCACTGAGGATACAGTATTTATAGGACAGATACGACCCCTGACCTCCTGGTTAAGTAGGCGTTAAATAAATAATTACATCCATTTTTTACTTGTATAACTTTGTAAAAATATGAACACATATCTTCTGTGGTACGATGCTAATTATGGGAGATGTAAAAATAGCCATCCTCAAGGAAGTGAAAGTTGAATCTACGTGGCTGTGAATGGATTACACTAGTAAAACCTTTCCAGTTGTCGCCCTTAATACCCAATAATGCTGTCTCCTTTACCCCCTACCATGATCCCACTCAAATCTCCTTTCTGTTCAAATCCTCACCATAATCCACTTGCACCAATGATAGAATATTATCACTTCTTACCTCTGAAGGCTAATCGGAGGAGCCTATACATTCTTCCACTAAATGGAATTCCTCTGCCATATTGAACCTCAGCCAACATGAAACAGGCCTTTTCACTCCCGATTCAGAAAGCAGAGAGGTGCTTTTTCTTTGATTTGAAGGTTTATGGAACCCATAAAATCTGAAAGTCCTGTTTTAGAATATAGCACAGTGCAGAACTGAACATGAAGCCCCTGATCCAATACCTTTATGTCTAGGATTTGTCCTTAAGTGTTAACAAGAGATTTGGATTTAAAAAAATGAATTCCCTCACTTCTATGGGTTAGGCCTCTTTAAGGCAATGTAACTAGAGGTAAAGGTAAGCTGATCACACTGCCCTCAAAAAACATCAGAGGGATATTTCTGAGTCTTCAGGCAAATACAATAAGAACTTACATCTCTTGAGTCCATCCCTCTAAAAATAGACTAGGAAAGTCTCAAAGCACATATTCCTGCATTGGTGTATCTATAAAGCTTTTAGATATCTGAGTCCTAATTTTGGAGCTATGCTTGTGTGGTTATTCATCACACCTATAGCTGACAATCATTATTACAAGAAATCCAAATGCCAAGACTGATAATGGTTCTAATAAGACTGCAACAATTTGAGATATATTACTTTTGTGTAATAATTTTAAAATGAATACTCTGAAAAATTCACTTGGGCTCCTCCTACTAAAAGAAAACAAAAATATAAAACTCAAACAGTATTTCCTAAAAGCTTCCATGATCTCCCAAATTTAGAAATCTCTATTGAAGTGAAATAATTTTTTTAAACAAGTGTTTCCTGGAATGTCTTCTTCTCCTTCTCCTTCTCCTTCTCCTTCTCCTTCTCCTTCTCCTTCTCCTTCTCCTTCTCCTTCTTCTTTTTTTTTAAATTGATGGAATCAAGAGAAAAGAGATATATGCATGGTGTACCGGTAAACTGGTTTTCTGGAAAACAGAACTCTGATTTGAAATCTTTGTTGATTTTTTTAATACAAATACTTCTACCATAGCCAGTTTCAAACTACCAAACTGAAGTCACTGAACACAGAGTTGGGAAGAGGTGTGCACAATTGGCTCTCATGAGCCTGTGTAAGTCAGCTCTAGCACAGATTGGCTGTTATCTGGGAAGAAAATAAATATGAACTTATTTTCTGTTAAAGAGCCCAAAGACTACATCTTCTCCGACATAGTTCCCAGCAAATCCAGTTGTTGAAATTATACTTACGTTTGGTTTTATTCCTTTATAAAACTAAAGATTCTTTTTTATAAACCTTTTCAATGCTGCACACTTTGATGTGATTTAGTTTTAAACATAGCAATCAATTTTCCCTAACAAGAAATATAGATAAAGATGTAAGTGTTTGTTAGTAAGACAATGATATTAAAAAGATTTGTGTTCCTCATCTTGGCAGTAATGTTTCTATGCCACTGGATGAGGTAAATTTATAGTACTCTCCATGACTGGCCACCAGATGGCAGCCATTTCCCAGCAACCTTACAAATAAAGCATGTCATTTCTGCAAGGCTGAACAATAATTTTTGAAGATGCTAAAGGAAATAAAAGCACATTTGATTAAATACCAACAAATATGGAGCACATTTACAACTTGAATTTTACTCTTATTTTTATCCCCTTCAGCACATTTGGGGTTCTTTGGGCATTATCGATTGCTCTATCATTCATGGAAACATCTACATTTGAACATGGCTAAAATTGAACTTTTGATCTTTCTATCCCCTCCAATTTCACTCCCTTTTCAGCATTTTTCCAGCTGCTCATCCCAGAAACCTGTAAATCATTCTTGATAATTTCACTGTTCTCATCTTCCAGGTCTAATCCATCAACAAATCCTATTGATTTTTATCTATCACCTTTCCTAGGGACTACTGCCATTGCCTCCTAACTCATCTCCCTTCTTCTATTTTCTGTACAACAGTAACAGCATTACTTTAAAAATATAAATTAGAACATGTTATTCTTTTTTTAAAATCCTTCAATGGCTTCCATTAATTTAAAGAATTTTTTTCTTTCACTTTTGACGTTTTTTCTTTAAAGTAATTAACTTTTTATTTCATATAGCAATGTCTCAGAATAAACTAATAAATGTGAGTAGATAAAACGAAAAGCAATAGACTACAATATTCCACTGGATACAGCTTCTTGTTTCTGTAGTGCAGTGCCCTGGCTCTCAACAGAAAACAAGTTGTTACTTTAGTGTCCTCAGGGTCATAATTTACATGCTACCTACCACAGGAAAATTATCTGCTTATCTATCTTTGGGAGGTTACAGGTAAATCTTCAGATTTTATTTCAAAGGATAAAAAGCTCTCTTGAGAGAAGTTGTGAGGGGAACTGTGGGATGATGGTTCGATCTGAAGAAAATAACATGAAGTGCTTCTGACAAGAAAATATTGAGAGAAATCTGCCTCAGTCCCTTGGGACTTCAGTGTTCCAGTTATCTATAGCTGTGTAACAAACCACCTTAACTCAGTAGCATAGAACAGCATTTTTTATTCTCTATCCTGGTTCTAGGGGATGACGGGGCTCCATTCCGCCCAGGCCCTTGTGCTTTCAGTTAAGACAGTGGCTAGAACTGCAGTCGTCTCGAGGCTTCCTCATCCACGTCTGTACAGGAAGATGTGGGCTGTTGGTTCGGATCTCCGTGGGGCTTTTGGATGGAACATGTACACATGGCCTTCTGTGTGGTCTGAAATTCCTCAGAATAACTGCTCAGTGTGGGAGCACAAAGGTTAGCCATCTTGGCCCAACCTGGCACAGCTCTGAAGGTCCATTCCAGCTCGAGATCCCTGTGGTATCATTCAGGGCTATCACTGCAACTGTATCGCAGCTTGACTTCTCTCTCTGTCCACTTCTGCATCTTTCTCTTAACTTCCCTTCCCTTCCATAGGTGCTTATGCCAAGGCACTCCTTAATAACGTTCATACACCCTAACTCAGTTTTAGAGTTGGCTCCTAGGGAACCCAGCTTGCAACAACATGAGAACTGTAAATTCAGCAGGGAAGGCTCGCTAGCAAGAGCTACATGAGCTGTACACATGAGGCCCCATCCATACTGGTGCCAAAATGTCCATTTGGGCACAGTGGGTGCAGCATTCTCTTGTGTGTGTGTATTTGAGGATATTGGGGAGGGGAAGGAATTCACTTTGGGGACTTCGAAGTTGCTAGTCTACAAGTACACTATGACATAGATTGTATATTTATTGGTGGGACTTGTCTGGGCACCTGGTGTGGATATGGAGAATTAAAGTCCCTACATGCACGTACACATACATCCCCCCATACCCACACACACCATAGCCACTGTTAGGATGGACATCTAAGCTTGGCTGCAAGAGTTGTGCATTCTCCAGAATGTCATGTAAAGAACTAAGGCACTTAGCATCGTGGTTGGTGCTTTGTGGCTGAAGGTGAGCAAGAGAGTAATCATGGGGGAAGAACCAGAGCCTGTAGTGGCAGGGCTGATGGAGGACACAAGAACCAGTGACTCGCTGCCTAAACTAAGAATCTTCCTGGAGGAAGATTCACTTAATGACTTGAAGAAGATTGCTGGAGCCTATTTGGGAATCAACCAAAACTCAGAGCTTCAAAACTCATTATCTCCCACATATTAGCATGGCTTACTCCTTTCATTTCCTTCAGATTTTTGTCAAGTATCCTCTTTCCAAAAACACTTCCTTGACCATTTACTCTAATTAAACTAGACTTTTTTCATTCTCTCCCTTTATACTGCTTTTATTTTTTTTTAGATTGCTTATCACACCACCTTAAGTAATTTTATGTATTTACTTGTTTACTGTCTTGCCCACCAGAATGTAATCTCTGGAAGGGGAAGGAATTGTATTATGTTGATCACTGCATGCCAAGCACAGAAAAATAACAAAAATTTAATAGATATTTGTTGATTGAATTAGTGAATAGACATTTTCTTGAGTAATCATAGTTTCTCCAATTCTCTATATTCTGTTAGAATTTCAAACTCTCCCAGAGATGGAACCACAGGCAACAGCAACTTTTTACTGAATGTTTCCCAAATGGCTTTTATTTCATATCTATGAAATTAAGAAAACGGATTACTAAGATATCATAGGTAAAGAAAATAGATCACTCTGGTAAAAATCAAACACCATGAGTACTCAAACTTCGGTAAATTGGAAAATGCCTCTTCTATTGCTTGATTCTCCTCATTAAACAATATAAGGCTGCTGTTTCTTGGTGCTTGACTTAAAAACACATTTTTCATTTTTTAGTGGAGAGTTCATGTGAGTCAGAATTACACATTAGCATATGAACTTGTTCCAAATAAATCAGTTGAAATGGGAACACTAATTTATTTGAGTGGGGCTTTCAATGCTGCCCTAAAAACACCAACCATCACAAATAAGCACTGATAATAACCCTGAAATGTATTGATACAGAGACATTGTATTTCCAATGTAATAGGGTGACTTTACCCATAAAATATATTTTGCAAGAATTTGCCCATGAGTTGGAGAGACAACCACAGACTAACTGGTGTGCCCAGTCCTCCAGATTCCTGGGAACTGCTTTCTTTCTCCATATTCTGGGAATTTGGGGCTTAACTTCTAAATGCATATAAAGATATATTCTTCCTAAACTGTTGTACTTTTCCCCTTTCTCAGGGATAGACTCACAACCTGGGGACCATGCGGGGCCAAGGACACCCCTCCTTTGGAGATTTGGAATTCGGGGACCAAAGATTTCAACAGTCTAGAACAGAGGACCTAGGAAGGGGTTTGTTAGTGGTGGATATTGTCTGGAGAACAGTGACAGCCAGTGTGCAGGGAGGCACAAGAATGGAGACGTGGAGAGGAAGTGGAGACCGGGGAAGGAGAGCCTCTCCTGATTTCCGAATGGTGCTTGGGCCCCCGGTTCCTGGTGACTACTGAGGTCCTGCTCCATCTCTGCCCTTTGGTTAAGTGAGACAACCTCATTCCTCGTAATAGATGAGCTTCCCCCCCCCCCCCCCCCCGCTTCATGTAGCTCATTTGGGTCTCTATCAATTGCCACCAACGGTTCTAACAAACACGCTTTTAGTAAGTTTTCTTTCCTCTCTGACTGTCCCGGAACATTGTCAGAAAAGCGAAGAGAAGGAGGTTTTTCTTTCTCCCATTACAGAGAAGCAAATCGTATTTAGCAGCATAAAGATATTTCTTATAAAGGGTTGAATATAAGATATTCACAAAAGTACCAGTCTCACTTTTCTGTTCAGTTTGGAACGCTGGTAGAAATATATTATCCTGTACTGTTTTCTGTTATTATAAAACTCTCTCTGAAAGATATTTGTACACTGGAGTCTTGAGGACAACCAGACTTGGGGAGAGATGCTGAGTCCCCTGCAACCTCTAACAGTCTGCAATTCTAATTGGTTATCTTAATAATTTGCTTCCCTACTAATTGTATTAAAACTGACAGCTCTACTATTTCAAAGGTAATTAAATGCTTGTGAGGTTTCTTTGTTAAACTCGAGGAAGAGTTTTAGAATGCCTTGTTCCCTCTTTGTGCACAAATGAATAGCACACACCCCACTCTTGGTTTCCTTATTGAAACAAATGGGTGAGAGCTTTTGTCTCATTACCCTGGACCAGTCAGGGTTGCGACAACTTCCCATTTTAAACACATTCCTATCGCTATCATCCAATTTATTTTCATTAACTGACCCCCTCATCTTAGTAAAAGTATTTGAATTCATTGGTCTTTATTTCCTATTATTTCACAAACAATATTAAAAGATGAGGGTTTTCATTTCTGTGGTATCAACTTAGGACTTCTCAGGAGCCAAGGAGGCTGAGCATGAGTGCTACTGGAAGAAAAAATAATTTGATTTCTGTGGTCTCTTAGGGAAGCAGAAAACTCTCTGCAAGATCATTTTGTGAGAAAAGCAAACTCACTTTTGAGTGCATGTCCACCCCAATAATATTTATCTCATCGTATGTGCTTGAATGATATCTCTTAGATTTTAGAGAGCTGCTTGGTTCTATGGTTGTTTGATATATAGTCCAGGCCTGGGGAATGCAAAATGAGGAAGGGACTAACAAGTTGCTGATGATTTGGGGTCTTGTATCGTTGATGAAACTGGGCCAGGGAATCCTTTAAACTAAAGCTGCCTAGGGTTTCTCAAGTGCTTATTTTTTTTGCCTGATTTGTCCAAAGAATGGGCTTTGCCTTCTCTCTTCTTCGTTACTCTTGGTCCATACTGGGCGATTTACCTATCACATTTCAGCCAGGCAATTAAGACACAAAGCTATTGTAATACATGTGGTGCACACATTATATACACAAAGGTAATTTTATTCACAGACTTGGTGCACACATTATATACACAAAGGTAATTTTATTCACAGACTCTAATTTCTTCATTTTCGTCCAGCCCATATAGAGAACTCTCTTACTTTTCCTGATTTCTTCGCAAGTGAGATTTCTTCTTTCCTTCTTTGTTTCTCTAGGTTAACTTGGGTTCAGAATAAAGCTTACTTTATGACAGCTTGTAACCTCCTGTATATTTATACCCTTTCAGTTCCTCACCCATTGAAGCTTCTCTTAACCAGTTCCTCTTTTCCTGGGTATGTAGACCTGGACAATTACCCTTACTTTTTCCTCTTTTAAAAAGAATTTCCCAATTGTTGGATTTTCAAGACCACATAGCTAGTAGATGAGGAAGCCAGAATTCAAAACCAGGAAGTCTCTTCCTAGAGCCTGGAATCTTAGTCACTGTGGTATATTTCTAATGAATGGACCTGGGGTAGGGATGAGGGGTGAGACAGCGGATAAGAGAGAGGTTCCAGTGCAAGTTGTTTCAAATACCAGTTCAGGTTCCTTTTGAGAGAGGGCCGGGTAATAGAGTCAGGATGGCTTAAAAAAAAAAAATCATGGGCAGGGTGGATCACTGTCTTTTAGGAAGTATTGTCGTGGTACACTATGAACCTGAATATCAATCCCAAATCTTTTTCACACTTTCTTCCTTTAGACCAGGGGTGTCCAAACTTTTTTCAACATGTTTTACCAAGGGCCATATGCGGTAAAATATACAAACAGCCAGGCCACTCACTCGAGGTGAAGTACATATTGCTTCACCTGGTTTATTTAAGTAAACTAAATATATTTTTGGAATTTGCTGCGGGCCAATTAACAATGGATTGCAGACCGTAGTTGGTCTATGGGTCACAGTTTTGACACCCTTGCTTTAGACCTTTGTGTCCTAGTGAAAATAGAATTCCTAAGTAACCTATTTTTCCAGAATTTCCAAAGTATGGCATGCAGATGGGTGCCCCTTCTCCAACCCGGCACACACACTCGTGAGCACGTACACACACACACATACACACCCACCCACACACACACAGAGAAATCCATTTTCTATATGACTCATACTATAATTAGCTCTGTAAAAACTATCAGTATTCAACTGGCATCCTGAAATCTTTGCAAGGTGTTACATGCCACTCCAAAGATTTATAAATTCTATGGACTAAATGTTTGGTAGCCCTCCAAAATTCCTTTGTTGAAGGCCTAATGCCCAATATGATGATATTTGGAGATGGGGACTTTGGGAGATAATTAGGTTTAGATGAGATCAGGAGGTGGAGTTCTCATGATGGGATTAGTGCCTTTATAGGAAGAGACCAGAAAACTTCCCTCCCCTAACCCACATATGAGGATATAGCAAGAAAGCAACCACCTTCAAATCAGAGGGTCCTAACCAGAAACCAAATCTGCTGGCACCTTGATCTTGGACTTCCCAGCCTCTAGAACGATGAGAAATAAATGTCTGTTGTTTAAGCCACCCAGACGATGGTATTTTAATGGCCCAAACTGACTAAGACAACAAGGAAATTGAATATTTGGATTTAGAAATGCATTTCTCATAGAAAACCTGACTTAAATAAATAATAATTCACTTCTGAGGGGAAGCCACTAACTGAATCCACAGTATAGTTGAAATACAAAATGTTTTTTAATTAAAGTATTTTTTAAACTGTTTAAAACAAAACAGGAAAAAATAAGGCATTTGTCTATGAAGCCGGAGCTCTGGTTTCAGGCATAAGATGTGCCGTGTGAATCTGACCAGATCATTCACCTCTCCGGCCCTCAATGTCTTCATTTGCAAAATGAAAGGGTAGGAAAGGTTTCGGTAAAAGCGTGTTTTATTTTTTAAAAAAATCTCCTTCCCATTCCTATACCCACTAAAAGGAACTGAAAGAAGCTAATTAGAGAAGGAAACTATCGCTATTGAACTGAGAAAGGCGCTAACCTTATACGACAAACTGAATAACGCTATTGACCAAGAACATCACTTGAGGTAGGCCAGCAGAGAAGCCAGGTTCTGATGCAGGGTTCCCTTGCCCCCGGACACACACAAACTCTGGGGAGCAGGTTGAGGCGCCTCCCATTCTATTCAGTTTAGAGGAATAAAGGCTTCAAAGGATAGGTGGGCTTCTGGAAAGATAGCAACCGCCCTGCTTTGAGTCATTTTCCTGCTAACGGTCTCCAGGAGGCAATGGTATGTCCAAACGTTCTATTCAGGATGGATTAGAGATGCAGACTGATTAGAAGAGGAGCCGTAAAGCTGATTTTGCAAAGCACTTTACATTAGACTGAGGGAGTGTCCAAGGTCAATGTCAAAGAATTGAGGAGGGGACACTGGTGAAATGATGGGACCAGAAACCCCCTGGTTCTGCCATTGCCAAAAAGAATGGGACAGGAGGAGGTTGCCCTCAATAAAGGAGAACTTTATTTTTCTCTTCTTAGAAACTACGTGGAGAGCAGTAGTGGGAAAACACTGAAGCCCCAAGCTCAGAGCACCTGACAGCTGTGCCGTCCTTTCTGTCTTACTCGGTGTCCCTAGTGTGACAACAGGAGTGGGGAATTGGAGCCACGAAAGCTGAGCAGTTAACCCGTCTCATAGTTAGTTCCTGTCTAGTGCCTGGATGGGAGAGCTTCTCAGGTTTTGGCATGGTTCAACAGAATAATTGTTACTGGTCTGGCAAAGAGGAAAGCTGGAGTTCCAGCCCCATCAGAGCCATCCTTTTGGCAATGGGTATGAGCAACAGCGCAGCTGTTACCCTATTTCTGGCTACAGGCATGGCTTTGTAGTGAGTGGAAATGAATACAACTTACTTTCTGCATGGTAGACCTCTGGACACCCAGCTGAAACTGGTTTTGCCTGAGGAAACCATAGCTCTGGCTGAAAACCAAGATAAAGACCCACGAGAGCTGTCCAGTGAGTGTGCAACCTAGGCTTGGGGGCCTATAAGAACATCGCTGAGGGCTGTCGGTCCACCTGGAGGGTCATCCTGGGCTTTGAGCAGAAAAACCAACACTTCTGAAAAGAACTTGCATCTGATTAAGAACTGTTTGGAGAAAGTAGAGTCTGAACAGCAATGTAACTGCACCACCATCCTTCAATTGTACTTACTAGCCAATTCAACTAATCCAGAAAGCAAAGTCTTTTATCTGAAAATGGAGATGCCTTCTGATAACTTTGTTGCATGAGGTGATGATCAAAAACAAACTGTAGATAATTCCCAAGGAGCTTCCCAAAAGGCATTTGATATAAACACTGAAGAGATGTAACCCACACACCCCATCAATCCACTTCAGACTGGCTCTGACTAGCTCTTCTCTCCTTTACTAGGAGACCCTTAGTTGCCCAGGGCTTGCATGCACACTGGCTAACACCACTTTTCATGAAGCCATTTATGGAAGTCAATTCCTCGTGCTAATCAACAGGTGGCATTCAAGTAGTTTGGATGCCAACTGGAACAAAGGATGGAAGGAAACATTGAGGATAAAGGCAGCCTTTGGATGAATATGTGGGGAGACAATGCCACTGGCTGTTTATATTTGAACATGTCCTGTCTCTCTCAATTGTTCATTACTTGAAGTGACGAACACTTCCAAGAAAGTTGTACTGAACCTTTCTGTGCCTTGGTTTCCTCCCTGTAAAATGAATATAATAGTGATGCCTACCTCATAGGTTTGTTGTGAGCAATAAAGAGTCAATGCATGTAAATGCAACAGGGCAGGTTACAGAGTAAATGTTCAATACATATTCATTAGGACGATGCACAGTGACCGTGACGCATATATTAGGCACCTGTAATACCAACAGGTATTGATGGATACATAATTGGACAGGATGTTCACAAGCCTGATATTTATTTCTCAGAGATTACCTGGCATCAAAATATCCATAGAACAGATTGGTAAGACAATAATCACTTACACTGGTCAAGCGACTCTTTACAAAGTATATAACCTCAAGAGTTCATTGAAATGGGATCTCTCTGAGTGTCATTTGGGGTTTATGTACTTGTATACTTCACAGAGTCTTTCCAGAGACGTGTTATATCAGTTATTTCAAAACTAGCAAGTGTCAGTCCCTACCTTGTTCAGCTCTGCCTACACATAGCTAATAAAGGAAGACCTGCAGCCTTATAAGCTCAGTTCTGTCGTTACCTAGAAGGCCTTTACGATGAGAATGTTAGAAGAAAGAGCCGGAATTAGTCTTTCTGTTCTAATAATCAGTGGATCAGAGGGGAATTCTGATCAGCCACCAAGCTGTATTTTGCCTTCCTAACTTTTGAGTCTGAAAGTTCACGTCTCACAGTAGGGCTTCTACCCACGCTCCTGGTTTCCACGCCATTTTTTCCTGAAACTGTAGCTCAATCCTGGACCCCTACCAGGGCTGTGACAACCTGCCTATCCATGTCTCACCCTCTTATCCTAATACTCAGACTTTGTTACTCTCCTCAGATGCTTCAAACCTTGCTGATCCCTCTGGAACAACTATCACTGCCCCTCTGACAAATACTTCTATAGTCTGGGAAGAGGTAGTAATCATCACATCCCGTCTTGGATGTGGACCCCAGCCCAGATCAACCCTGCGTTGCCCATACCACTTCAGACCCTATTATTGGAAGTACTGACCAGGCCAGCAAAATCTGGCCCAGCTGCTGGGTTATCCTTCCCTTCCCATGCCCATTTCTACCTCCCTTTCCCTCTTTCACTACTGGCTCATTCATGGCTGACAGGAAGGGAAGATTGGAATGGAATAAGAGAAAAGCAGATATTACAAAGAAGAGGAGTGATAAAAATACTTTTAGCTCCAGAAATGTAAATGCAATGCATAGAAAATGGAAAATAGAGCAATTCTGAAATTTTAACATGAGGGGGCAAATATAATTTTATAGAGGCAATATGGAAATAAAATGAGATTTAGCCCTGAGTCTTGCCTCTTCCACTTGCTGGTTATATGACTTAGTGCAAGTTCAAGCTCTCGGAGTCTCAGTTGCCTCATGTATAAAATGGGGTTATAAAAATGTTTACTTTGTTGTGAGGATTAAATAAGCCATGCAAAAGTGCTCCATTTCTGGGTGGTGCCTGCACTGCCCATGACCATTCTTAGATTAGAAGTTGAAAAGTAATACCCTGTGGGCTGGATTTGGCTCAAAGATAAGTTTGGTTTGGCCTCATGTCCCCAGACTACCCCCAGGTTCGCTGATTCACTAGAAGAAATTATAGGACAAAACATGTATTTATGGCTGTCATTTATTATGGCAAAGGATACAAAGCCAAATCCACAAAGGAAAAAGCACATGGGGCAAAGTCCAGGGGTCTCATGGAATCATATTACACATGCTCGGTTGTCCCAGCAGTAAGTAGTAACAACACATGTGACATGCTGACAACCAAGAAGCTCGACAGATACTCAGTACCCAGGTTTTATCAAGTGCTGGTCATATAAACAGGCACATACCAAAATTCCAGACTCCCAGGAGGAAAGCAGGTGCTCAGCATAAACTATGTTGTTCGTACAAACAGTTTAGGCCCCGTGAGTCACTCATATCAGTTCTGGGAACAGTTGGGAACCCTCCCCGAATTCAAGTTCCTAGACGCCAGCCAAGGGTCAACCTTGTAAGTAGGCCTTTCTGAGAATAAGCAGTTAGGCCTGCTGTGTTAACCCTTTTTGCACAGGCCTGCACAGTGTTTGCCCATGCAATTTTTTTTCTTTATTTTCTTTTGCTTAGTTGCTATACTTCAAAAATTAAGAAATTTCACGCAGGACTTCTAGCTTCTTGTGAAGTCAGATATTGTGACAAAAATAGAGCCATATTCCCACATAACAACAATTGATAATTGTCTTTAAGTAAGACTTAAATCCACCCCAGTCTCCACCACTGTCAATAGTTTTTTTCCCAAACTGAGTACCAATTGCAATTTAATGTCATGCTTTTGTGACTTTGGCCATGGGCTGTTTGAAACAGGAGTGGGCAACTGATTAGAGGAAAAGAGAAAGAACCGTGGATGTGGAATGCCACTGAGTCACGACAATTAACAATGGAAAGGAGGTCGGCATGGTGGCTCAGGCAGTTGGAGCTCCATGCTCCTAATGCTGAAGGCTGCCGGTTCGATTCCCACATGGGCCAGTTCCACTCCACTCCCGCAAGGGATGGTGGGCTGTGCCCCCTGCAACTAACAAAGACAACTGGACCTGGAGCTGAGCTGCGCCCTCCACAACTAAGATTGAAAGGACAACAACTTGACCTGGAAAAAGACCTGGAAGTACACACTGTTCTCCAATAAAGTCCTGTTCCCCTTCCCCGATAAAATCTTAAAATAAAAAACAATGGAAAAGGGTCATGTTATTGAACTCCTGCTGTTGAGGTCCCCGGAAATGACTTGAATCCAGAACTTTTCTCTGGCGCTTCCTATTATAGCCATTACTCCTGGGTATTCTTGGATTGATATAATACTTTTATTGCTATATACAAGTCCCTTTTATTTAAGTTAGCTTGAATCAGCCTTTGTTCCTATCCACCTAAAGATTGTTGACTGGAATAAAGATAATATAAATAAAACATTGCATGCATTGTCTGTTAGTATTTGTAAATCAAACTCATTATTATCATCACTGCCAAGACTTGTCAGAATGGGACTAAACTACGTCAGCAGAAACGTAAATCTCGTTCAAAGGAAGTAGATCCAATGAACGGTCAAAGTGGTTCTGCACATCAAATAGGAAAGTATCGGGGAAGAGGGGCAGAGATTATTGCACAGGAGGGGTAGTACAATTTTATGCGGCTCTTTTCGAGAAGGCCTTACTGAAAAGAGGACATGTGAGCCTAAGCAGATGAGAATGAAGTCTGTAGATATCTGTGTAAAGAGGGACAGGAAACAGCAGTGCGTATGTGGCTTTGTACTTTGCAGTGAGCCAGAGTAGAGTCAGAGATGAGATCAAAGATTGTAAAATGCCTTGTAAGCTATTGACTTTAACTTTACTCTGAGTTCAGAAGCCACTGAAGAGCTCAGGCAGAGTAGTGACTTGACCTAGCTGACTTTTAAAAATGTAGACTGATGGGAAGAAACAGAATTAGGTAAGAAATCAGTGAGGTAATCCAGATTAGAGATGTTAATAGTTGAGACCAAAGTGACAACAGTGGACTTGGTTAAAAGTGATCAGAATCTGGATACCTTTTGAAGATAGTGCCACCATTATTGAATTAGCTGAGATGGAGAAAACTGTGGGAGGAACCAGTTTGTGGGGAAATAACAAGAGTTCCGTTTTAGATATATTAAATTTGTGATACCTATTATGACTCAAAGTGGAGATGTCATAGGCAGTTGAATATATGAGTCTGGAATTCAGGTGAGAGTTCTTGGCTGGAGAGTTATTAGTATGTAGATGGTATCCAAAGCCATGATACTGGGTGAGATCACTGAAGGAGAGAGAGTGTAGAAGATAAAAAGTTTCAAGAATGAGGTAGTTCAATGTTTAGATGTCAGGGTGATGATACGGAATCAGCTAAAGAGACTCGAGGCTAAGAAGAAGCAGCCAGTGAGATAGGAGAACATTTAAGAGAGTGAAATACCTTGGAAGCAAAGAGAATAAAGCACTTCAAGGGGCGGGGGCCAGCGGGGGCGCCAGATCACTCTGTGAAATGAAGAGAGGTCAAGTGAAAATAAAGACTGACCTTTGGGTTTAACTATGTGACAGGGGCAGTTTAAATGGTGTAAAGGTGAAGAAAACTGCGTTGGAGTCTTTTTAAGAGAGACTGAGAAGAAAGGAATTTGGAGACTACAAATATTAACTAACAACAACACAATTTATTTCTAGGTGTTTTGCAATAAAAAGGAGCAGAGAAATGGGGCATTAGCTAGATGAGGGATGTCAAAAGGAGATTTTATTTCAATGGGAGAAATTTACGTGTTGCTAGAATGATCCAGTGGAGAGAGGCAACTGCTGGTGTAGGAGTGTGAAGACAGCATTGATGGAGCAGTGTTCTTGAGGAGACGTGCAAAAACAACAGACGTTCACTATGAAACATGTGAGAGATTTTAGAAAAACAGATTTCTAAAAGCCCACAGTAAACATAAGTATGACCTTATGGCCAGATTATTTAAAATGGGCAACAAATTAAGAAAGATGAGAGAGACTGCGGGGTGGGATTCTGACGGAGTGGAGGACTCCAGCTTGAACCTAAATTTTAATCACCATTGGCATTCAGACATGTCTGCATGTGGTGTCAGCGCATAAGTCCTCCATTATTGTCCCTGAGGAAAGGAGTCTCCTGGGAAAGAATTCATTCTGAAGGAAGAGAAAGTACGAGCTTAAGTTTGGACCAACAACTGGCCAGAGGAGAGGGGCAATTAGTACACCATGAAGTCTGTCTCTCAGATTTACCCTCTGGCTTAGCCGCGATAAATCCATGTTAGAGTCTTAGGGAGAGGGGAATACAAGAAATAAAAGCTTTTTTTCAATACACTATGTAAGATACTAGGATCTCACGACAATCTTATTTTGTTACTCATCTATTGATGCTATTGTGTTTCCCCGAAAATAAGACCTAGCCTGACAATCAGTTTTAATGCATCTTTTGGAGCAAAAATTAATATAAGACCTGGTCTTATTTTATTATAATATAAGACTGGATCATATAATATAATATAATATAATATAATATACCAGGTCTTATATTAATTTTGGTTCTAAAAGATGCATTAGAACTGATTGTCCAGCTAGGTCTTATTTTCAAGGAAACACGGTAACGCACAAAGGAGAAAAGTCTTGATCCCACTTTGGGGCAGCATGGCCTCAGTTCATTAATGACCCTAAAAATTGCCTCCCCTCAACTTTATTTTTTATTTGTTATAATTATTATTTTTTATTATTAGTTTCAGGTGTACAAAACAATGCAATAGTTAGACATTTCACCCCTCACAAAATAATAACCCCTCTCCCCCAATCTATTGCCCCTCTGGCATCGTATATAGCTGTTACAGTTCCACTGACACTATTCCCTATGCTATACTCCATATACTGTGACTATATATATTAAATTATACTTGACATACAACATTATTCAGCTTCAGCTTCAGGTGTCCAGTGCAGTGATCAGGCATCTACACCGTCCACGAAGGGGTCTCCCTAATAAGACATGTGCCCATCTGACACCCTACAAAATCTTTATAACATTATTGATTATATTCCCCAAACTGTCTTTCATTCCCCATTGGCAATATTTAACTACAATATTGCCCCCCCTGAGCTTTAATATTCAATGAATCCGCAATGGAGACCAGTCCTAATAGAACCAGCCCTCATCATCCTGCAGCAGTGGGAACCGGTTCCAAGAGTGGGAGGGATTTTAATAGTTTGTACCTTCCGGAGCCAACACCCTTAGCATGGACATCCCCTGCAGTAGTGGCAGTGATTGGGCAATCTCAAGTGACTTCATGGGAAACAAAGGCTTGGGTTTCAGGTATCACCAAAGGGGACCAGAGAGAATCATGGCAGACACAGGTGATAGTTGAGGTGATTCATTTACACGTATGAGAATCTGTCATATCACCTTAGAGCCTCCTTAAGACAACTGGATGAGACTTTGCAGTTTTCTAGAAGTCCCATGAAAGAGGTTTGGGATGAAAATCAGAAAAAAAAGTACTATTATTGTTACTATGATTCCATTTTAACCTTAGGTTGGTGTGGGTAGAAAACATGGGTTATAAAAAATTATAATCCCATAAAGTTAGTGAGGAAGAAAATACTAAAGAAACACATGTGGCTGAAGAGAACTGAAATATATGATGACGATCCAAAGCGCTGTGCACAACCGAGGACACATACGGAAGAGAAAGCTCAAGAAAGATACAGTGCAGAACCAGCTGACACTGAGGATAACAAAACAATTGCAGTTAAAAAACAAAACAAAACTATGTTTGGAGAAAGAAAATGATGTAATGCTGATAGATTGCTTTCTTTTCTTTTTTTTTTTAATAAATAAAGAGAATGACCATCAAAATGAGAGGGAGAAAATATAACTAAGCAGGAACTGATCTGGATGATATGATTATGAGAGATCCTCCACATTATTCCTATTTTTCTCTATTTTCTAAAAGTTTTAGAATTAGTACTCAAAAATTATTAATATTTTATTTAAACCAAGGAATTAAAATTTGACATACATAAAAGATTCAGTAAGAGGTCAGCTCAGTACTTTAGATGATGCAAAGCCCTGATGAATTATTTCCCGAGGCACTAAGAGAACAGCTGTGAAGGTAGGTCAACAGTTGATAGTCTTCAAGGCATGATGGAGATCAAGAAAGTTGCCAATAGAGTATATGTGATGATTTTTACAGTTTATACAGCAGCTTTATCTGCCTGATATTAGCTACTACTATCTGCTACATGCTACACGTTATGCTAGACCAGGGGCCTGCACACTATGGCCCACAGGTTAGTTTAAGCCTGCTGCCTGTTTTTGTGCCAAGTATGAGAAGTGAGATGGTTTGGAAAAAATCAAAAGAAGAATATTTCATGACATGTGAAAATTATATGAAAATCAAACTTCAGTGTCCATAAATAAAGTTTTATTAGAATACAGCCATGCCCATTTATTTATGTATTATCTATGTTGCATTTGTACAACAATGGTACAGTTGGGTAGTTATGACAGAGAAATATGGCCTGCAAAGCCTAGAATAATTACTATTTAGCCTTTTACTACTACTACTACTACTACTACTACTACTACTACTACTAACAATAATAATTTACAATTCCTAAGCTAAATGCATATCTGAAGTTATCTCTAATCCATGGCAACTGTGAAAGTTTGTATTTCACCAGGTCCTCTCCAGATCCTGCCCAAAGGAGGTGAGCTGGGCAGCCACTATTATCCCTGTCATAAAATGGAAGCTCTGTGCATCTAAGTGACTTGCTCGTGGTCACACAGATCACATGGGACTCATGCTGGTCTTCTGTTTGCAAAGCCCACACTCTTTATGCCACACCATACAGCTAGAAGACTAGTGCTGTAGCCTAATGTGTCACTGTCATGCAGGGCGGCCTGTGGGGTCTCTGCTCCTGCTCCCCACATAAGAACAAAGGACATGGTGAAGCCAAAAAAGAACACCCACGGAGCCATAGGTAGGGGAGTCATACCACTATAGTCTCGCTGGCGGCTGGGTTGGAGAAACAGGAATCCCGGAGCCACATGATCCACAACCCTCACTCTGCCTCCTACTGGCTCAGCCACCATCTTGCTAGCCCCCATTTTCTGCTAGCGTACCCACGGCAGTTATATTAGTGGCCAATGGCTCACTGGTTACAGCTGACGGCCAACTAGCCACAGCTGATGGCCATCCAATCACAGTTGATGGCCATTTACTACCTGAGCCAGCACCTTTCCATGTGAGGCCGAGAGCCTGGAAACTGCACTTCTGTCTCTGTCCCCACAGTCACTTTTTTTTAATGGAGAAAAAAGTACTCCAGAAATTTTAATCTAGTGCGTTTTACTTTAAATCTCAGGAAAAAAAATTAAAATAAATTGCTAAATGAGTAGCTATAAAATGTAAAAAGGAAAGTATTCATCAAGGATACTTCTGATCATGGTTCTGCTCTACATGCTCTGATCATGGTTCTATACTCTAAAACATATCATATAATATAAATGCATTAAGATATAAGAGAATAAAATTACAGTGCTTTACAGATTTTCAAAGTACAATTACATGTACTATTTTATTTGAGATCACAGCTCTGTGAGTTTGGCAAGGCAGGGATGATGGGCACCACTTTGCAGATGAAGCTCAGAAAGATAAAATGGCTCATCTAAAGTCATAAAATGAATTAGTGACAGAGCCAGAACTTGAACCCAGATCTTCTGACTTTCAATTCAGTGTTCAGCGTATAATAAAAAAGCTAACATTTATCACACTTTTAATTTGTGCCAAGAGGGGTTCTAAATGCTTTACCCATATTAACTTATTTGAGTTTACAATGACACTGTGAAATATATTTGCTTATTATTCTCTTTTGACACGTGAGAAAACGAAGTCACAGAGTGATCCAATCAGTTGCTCCAGACCACAGAGCTCACAGTAGATGGTGGAGCCAGAATCTGAACTAGACTACATGGCTCTAGAGCGAGTGTTTAACACCAGCAAACTGCTTGCTCCTGGAGCATCTGACAGCATCCCAAGATACCACTCTGGACCAGCAGCAAACCTGTGAGCTGGATAAAATGCAGGTAGGTGACTACCT
The DNA here is from genome assembly GCF_964194185.1 of Rhinolophus hipposideros. NCBI lineage: Eukaryota > Metazoa > Chordata > Mammalia > Chiroptera > Rhinolophidae > Rhinolophus > Rhinolophus hipposideros. The sequence continues at coordinate 71,414,862 of NC_138055.1, forward strand.
TGTATACAGAATAACAGTACTAAGAGTAGTGAATAAAGTTTTGCAGTAAACTGAGTGGATGTTCCTCCAAATGAGAGGATTGCCTGAAAGGACCCATACAATGAAATGGTGTGTGGTGAGCAGTTCATAGTAATATATATATTTACATACATTATATATATATATATATATATATATATATATATATATATATATATTTGCATATTCTAATAATGCAAGCGCAACCAACAAGATGATAGCAGAGCTACTCCTTGTAAAGTGAGAGGGGATCCTTTGTGAGCCACAGTGAGATAAAGCAATTGATAATCTGATCAGATCAAACATGTAATCTCGTTGCTCTCTCTAGAAATGGCATTCATAATATACAGAATGAGAGAAAATCATTAATAAAAATAATTTTGCAATCAAAACAGTTGGAGCCAATGGACATACATACACAAAGTAAAGCTGAACCCTTGGGCAATGAGCTGGAGCACTGAGTTCAGTAAATACCAGGAACATTCAGTTAAATGTTTGGGGCTTGTTCATGTGATGTGCACAATTTCTGTTTTCCTCTCAGTTCTGCAAATGTCACAGAATGTATAATTTAGGTATTGCAAGCATTTCCCTGGAAGTTGTTTGCAATCAGTCAAGCCAGTGGTTCAGAGTAGGGTCCCAGGACTAGCAGCGGGAGCCCTGCCTGGGAACCAGCTAGAAAGGCAAATTTTCGGCCCCCACCCTAGACTTACCAAGACAGAGGCTTTGCTGGGTGGAGCCCAACAACCTGTATTTGAACCAGCTCTCCAGATGATTTTGTTTATAATTAGAGAACCACGTACTGCATTTGTCTAGAACAGTTAAATTAGAAATAGCTGGAAGGAGAGACATTTCTCAATACTTAAAGATAATTAGTATTGGACAAAGGACATTTAAAGTGCCTGCGCTTAAACTAGTTTTACAGTCTTGTTGTTCAAAGTCAGGTCCGGACACTAACCACATCAACATATTGGGGAGCTTGTCGAAAATGCAGAATGTAGAGACCCTCCTCCAACCTAGTTGAATCATAATCAGCATTTTAACAAGATTTCCATGCACACTAAGATCTGAGAAGCTGTGTGATAGGAAATAGTTTTTAAAATGTTTGATTTGGAATTAACTTTTAAAATGCTGATATTTTGGCTTTTCCTTTTTGGACAAAATCATATGATACTATAACAGTCTTCACCACTTTATGTTTGACTTTTGTAACAAAAATAATTCGAGGGCTTTGTTATTTTCCAAAGGGCTTCTTTTAATCTTTGATAATCAGATCATTCTCTTTTGAAGTGCTTCTCATTGTCCCTGTTTATTTTCTGTTAGTATATGCACATCATGTCTAACTCTTGCTTTTCCAATGCTTTTACGTGACTCAACAGTTTTCCAACGTTATCTTTACTGACTTTATGAAAGATACCTTGTTTTTAAAAAATTCACAGTCCACTTTAGATTCAACTCTTTTATGTGTGAATGTTTACATCCAACATTCGGGAAACAGCTGCCTGACAGGCGCTTGCACAGGATGGGTGGGGATGGAAGCTGACGTTCCTCTGTAAGATGTTTGGGTGGAGACTGTTTTTATAAGCCGTCAAATTGCTAGTTGAATACGTCCATATCATGATAACTATCGCTTTCTTGGGTAGCCTCATAACTGAAATAGTGGGATAATGGAAACCCAGAAAACAATGACCCAAATATTAAGGGTGATTATATCTGGGCCATAAAAGTCAAGTAATTTTTATTTCCTTTTTTTTTGTGTGTTTATCTGTATTTTCTAAACTTTCTAGAATGAGTGTGTGTTATTTTTGCAATCATAAAAATACTCTGCTCCTTAATAACTTTTTAAATTGAAATATAATTTGCATTCAATAAAATGCACAGAGATTTTAAGCGTTCACTTCACAGAGTTACGATAACTGTATACACCCCCATGGTAAACAAGATATGCAATATTTACATCACCCGAAGTTTCCTTTGTGCCATTTTCAACCAGAAATTACCCTAATAGAGCACTCCACCTGTAATATAAACACTGCCTCCAAGGCTTTCTAACCTCCTTTGTGGTTCTAGTGTGTTGTACGGGAACAGCATACTACATGAAGAGTTTAGCAAACAACTTTTTGTTGGCCTCAAGCATAGAACCTGGGTATATAGAAGTGTTCAACGCTGCATTCTGCATTTCTTTTCATATATTCCCTTTGTATATTTCTAGTTCATACTTTAAGTAGAAATTGAGCAACATATTTTCCTCCCATAATTTCCCATCCCCCACAGCCATTCCTTTATCTTTTTCCTTCCTGCTTTGAAACAGCTATTTACTGCACTGCCAGCAGAGGATTCTATCAAGATGAAAGCTTTGTCCTTGCCAAGGCAGACAAAGGGCTCTCAATAGAGCCTGCTTGCTGGGGTCTAGGAGAGAAATTGCTGTGCTGCACTCCTCTATCCTATGCTATGCCCCCATTGATGACCACACCTGCCACTCAAACGTCTCTTTCTTATTGCTTGGGTTTATGGTAACAGTAAAAGCAGTAAAAATAATGCTGATTGAAAGATAAAGTTTAAATACACACAGAGCACTTTCATAAAGGTTATCTCATTTTGTTAGGCTCCCCTGCAACACCCTTGAATTCTGTGGGGAAATACTAGTATTCATTAATTCATTCCTTTGTTCATTCACACAGCACATTTATATGTTTAGATACTATGCGCCAAGCAAAACACTACCAGACAGTAAGTAACAATGGCAAAAAGAAAAAAGAATAGTGCTTCACAAAGCTTATTGTCCAGTGGGGGAAACAGGTGAGTAAATAGGCTATTATGACTCAAGGTATAACAATTTACGTAGTAGCATATTGAACCCAGGTTAGTTATAATACTGAAAAGTTGGGAACAACCTATCTTAACAATATACTGTGTTTCCCTGAAAATAAGACCTAGCTGAACCATCAGCTCTAATGCACCTTTTGCAGCAAAGAATAATATGAAACTTGGTTTTATGTGATATTATATTAAAATAGGACCGGGTCTTATATTAATTTTTGCTCCAAAAGACGCATTAGAGCTGATAGTCCGGCTAGGTCTTATTTTCAGGGAAACACGGTATGTTACGTTACTGCACAGCTGCTTAATGGAATGTTTTGTGGCCATTAAAAGTTAGTTTTTGGAAAGCATATTTAAGGGTATTGTAATTGGCACGTATGACTTTTATAATCAGATACAAAAATTGTAAAGTGAAAAACATAATACTATAAGTGTGCCAAGGTACTAGAGAGCATCCAGTGATGGCTATATTTATCTTCCAATACACCTTAAGTTAAAATGTATTTTATAATGAAATTTTAATATTTGAATGTTCCCTTCTAACTTTTCTTTTCATAGACTATGTATAATTAGCTTTTTGGCTTTAAAAATCTAATACTTAAAGAAGAGTTTTAGATCTATACCTAGTATGCTTATGTAGTATTTACAGTGCTTTCATACATTTCACTTTCTTGACACTAATCCTGTGAGGCCAGTGCCATTACCCCTCGTACAGAGGGAAACCATGCTCAGTGGTGTTGAAGAATTTAGCCCACGTCAGAGTTAGTGGGCGGCACAGCCAGAACTCCAATCTAGTTTTTGTTTTTTTTTTTTTTAACTCCAACAGTATTTCTTGCATTTCAAGTTGGTACCTCACTAGTATTATTTACATTCCAATGGATCCCAGACATTTCAATCAAGTAAGGGTGTTTGAACTAGCATAGAATATCTACTTGTGTTCTTAAATTTATTTTCAATGTTGCTTCTTAGAGTTAATTATTAAAATAATAACAAGTACTTACTAAGTGCCTAATATGGAGGAGGAACATATTAGAACATATTCCAGACAATCTAACTCATCTCTGCTTTATCTATTTTTTTCAAAGTATATTTAGTATGAGTGTGTATTTTCCTGATTATAAAAATAACAAGTGTTTATGTAGACCTTGTTCGTAAAATTAGGATTATTCTGTCATACGGGTTTAAAAAAATTTTTCCCCTTAAGGTTGGTCTGCTATATAGCATATTTTTAAGTGTAATGTTTAAATTTTTTATTAAAATAATACACGTATGTAGATTAAAATAAAGTCTGACTAAGCTTTCAGTGAAAAAGAGCAGTCCCTCTTCTATTACTCCTTGTCCTGATTCCCATTTCTCAATGGATAACTTCTTTTGAAATGCTTAAGCTGTTTGGGGGTATAAACCTTGATAATCTGAAATAACACGTGAGCACCACTATTTTCTGTTTTCTTTTTTTTTAATTTCAGTATTAGCTTTTATATGCTGATTTCTTTTGGGGCCCTGCATTTGCTGCCCTTACATTTCCTCTGCTCTCTTTCCTCATCCATCCTCCAGGGAGGAGAGACTTACCTGGCTATCAAGAAGGCCGGCCTCAGCCCCTTCCTTTTTCTCTTGGAAGCACCTGCCTGAAGTAGGGTGCCTTCTGCTCTGCTCTTCCATCCCAGGAGTGAACTGGGGCTGAGTGAATCGGCTCCAGTAATGGAGCTGCTAAGTCTGCCAAAGTCATAGCTTAAATATTACAAAGCTCATCCCCCATGCTTCAGTTCAGCTTCTGTTGGACAGAAGATGCTAACGCCCCACTCCATACCCACAGCCACCTCTAAGCTCACCTGCCTGGGGTTGTAATGACAGCTCCCATCCAGCTGACAGTCCCTGCATCTGTTTGCTTCTCCACAGGCAGGATTTCTCTGATCCCACGGGAGCTCTTAGTTGTACCCTTGGAATCAGAGCAGAAGCACAGAAGAGTCAACACCATCTTCAACTAGTGGGACCAGCCTCCCCATTCTCTGGTGAGACAGTTCGAAGGTGGGTTCTATATGGTTTCCCAAGGGAATAAGCTCATTGACTCAAACATCCTTTACTAGCTTTTCTCTCCCCCCCCTCCTCCACACATCCTCACTCTACTCCCTAGGGTCATTTCCTCGTGAATCTTCCTGGACCCAAATCTTGTCTGTCAGTAGGGAAGTTGATATTTTGATCTTCATGTGTCTGACTCTTACATCCATCTCTCGATCCTAAACAAACTCCTATTATGAAAGATGAGAACTGAATCCTATCTCACCACCCTCTCCTTCCCACTCACAGATACAGCTTTTCCAATTCCCATGCCCCAAATATAGTTTTATAACCTGTCTTAGATTAAATTAGTATTTATTAGCAATAACTTTAGATCATTATATTATCATGGCCATAAACATAAATCTTATCTGCTCCATAGACATATTATATTACATTTCCTTCCTGCCACAACTTCTGTCTGTAAAATTCTTCTGACATGATCAAATACATCTGACAACCTATCAGTCCCCTTTTTCTTTGGTGACATTGCTCCTGCCTCCTGCTCCAGCCTGGACTGGTTGCTGTCTGACATATGCAGACCTCAATTTCAATTTTCTCCAGTCTGCTAAGTCCATTACAACTCATACATATGATTTGTAACAGGTGGAAGTTTTTCTTCCATACAGTTGTAAGATTATTGACATTATTCCCAACTATCTCATTAATAATGACATGCTATTTGCATAGGGTGTTGTAGTTTATGGAGTACTTTCATATATGCCATCCCATGGGATCCTTCCATTACTTTGGTGAAAAGGGGTTTATTATCCTCAATGTGCAGATTCCTTTAATACAGTGGAAGATACTGCTTGCTGAGTGCCAAGCCCTGACAAGCCAGCTTTACAAATAATTCATACAACTCCATATGGTAGGAACTTACTCTCCCCATTTCACAGATGAAAAAAGTGGGGCACAGAGGTTAGGAACTTACCTAAGTTCAATTATCTAGTAAATAGTAGAGTTGGGAATCAATACAGTCTGGCTCCAATGTCCATGATCTTAAAGAGCATTTTATGCTGCAGATGAGAAGGTTAAATAACAGACTCAAAAAAATAATGTTCTAGAGTCAGCCAGTAGATGAGGGTCAGAGCAAAGACCTGATCCCAAGTTTTTTTTTAACTCCATGCCTGAAATGTTCTTCAGATTACTATGCAAGATGGCCAACAGATCGGAGTTTATAATAGACAGAAACCTCAGGAACATGAGCTGCTGGGATCCTGCCTCTTCTGACATTGCCGTGATCAGTGCGTTGGTTAGAGAAATCCTTGATTCCATCTGCAACTGTTTTCTCAGAATGGAGTTTTGGAAGCTATGTTATTGGCAGCCAGGAGAGACACAGGAAGTAGGATCTACACAATCCACACGCAATCTGCTGTCCACTGCTCGGCCAACCAACCAACCCCTTAGCGTAGCCATAGCAGTTATGTTAGTGGCTAACGGCTAACTGGTAACAGCTGATGGCTTCCCAGCCACAGTGGATGGCCACCTGATTACAGCTAACGGCCATCTAATAACCAAGCCAGCACCTTTCCACGTGAGGCCGAGAGCCTGGAAACTGCTCTCTGGGACTCTGTCCCCATAATCAGCCGCTAGTACTTTTTGTTTTCTAAAATATCTTTCACAGTTTTTTTGTTTTGTTTTTGTGGTTTTTTTTACAGGTGAGAAATTGAAAAACAAATCAGAACAAATACTAAAATGGTCTTCTGGCTCACAGAAAGTTATGGTCTTAACTGTGTTTATCTAAAGACTTTTGATGCTTTGCAAACTGAAGTCAACATGATACAGTGAAATATAAAAACATGAAAATCCTGCAACTCAGCCAAACTAAGATTTCTCCTCTTTCTTCTAGCAGATTCCAGCATTTAGAGTCTATATTTCTTTTACAGAACATAATAAGTTCCCATGAAATGCTTCTTACTACAATAATTACTACCAAACGTCCTATAAAGTTTCTGGACTTGTGCACTGCATGTAGAATTATTCCGTAGAGCCCAGTGTTTACTGATGAAACACTTCATTAGCAAAGCAGCCACATTCAGCTTACATAAAAAGGAGAAAGTGCTTGACTTGAGTTAACAAAAATTACCTGAGTAACTTTTGGCAGCTCCATAAAGGATTATTTTTGAATTGTGAAGACCTTACCAGATGGTCAAGAAACAGCTGAAGACACTAAAAGGATGTTTATAAGAGAGTCCTTAAGGAGAATATTGGCCACAGGTGAATGCCACATTTCTAGAACAGTGAGCAATCTGAATTTGGTTAGTGGGGTTCAAATCCCTGCCCCTCCTGCCCCCGCAGTGATTGGCCTCATGGTTTTCCTCCTCTTAGGAGATCCTAGAGCTGGACACTGTAGGTTATGTCTTAAGTGTCACCAGACAGAGCCTGCAGTCAGCTCATTGCCCCAGCAACTTCAGCTAGTTTCAGCTGGATCCACCGAAGGGTGGCAGACGAGGCTGCATTTATGAAACTGACTCCCAGAAAAGACTTTTCTTCTTGCTAAAAATAACCTCTTCTGCACTAACCAGCACATGGAGGGTGCTTGGTAAATATTAACAGAACTCTGAAAGGATTTCAAGGCACAGGGAACATCAGGAAAAGTAGCTGGAGATACATTTTTTTATAGGTGGACAGAGGACTTCAATACGTAGTTATAAACCAGATATTTCAGCAGTATTTGCCAGTGGGTATTGCCTGCCTGGGGTATTGAGAAAGGTCCCTGATAATTGAAAATAGAGGGTTAAGAATTTGAACTCTGGAATCTGATAGACATGGACTGAATTCCAGTTCTATCACTTCCCAAGGGACAGACCTTTGGTAAATTGCTCTATCACTTTGTTTAGTTTGTTCATTCATATGAAATGGGGATCATAGATATTAATACCTTATAGAGTTTTTGTAAGGATCAAATGACAGAATGCATGTGAATTTTAGCACGCTGGCTTACAAATCGTGGGCTCAATAAATGCTTGACCAACTCTAACTCATTATGTCTTTTAGTCTATACCCATTTGTGAGGATGGTCATATGATTACTCAAAACTCTAGCTTTTGAAATACCAAGAGAGACATGTGAGTGACTCAGATGACTTCTTCAGAGAAATGACAAATAGAGATTTTGCTTGTCTCTTTGGAACATAGCAAGCCATCAATCTCAACTTGTGAATCACCATCCTGGATTCCGCTGTGGAACAGAGAAACTCACTTAGCAATAATCAAAGCCGTGGTTTACAGAGCTTCCCTGAGAGTGGGTGGTTCTTGTTTTTTTCCTTGGAGCATATTGTCAGTGACCAACCATAAGGAAAAATTCTCAGATTAAAAAATGTAACGTGAACGATTAAAATAAACAGGCAACAGAGGTAGAACAAGTTGGTTCTGAGTGAAACTGACAGGGATGGATACTGAAAAGTCTTTTTCTATTATTTTATTATTTTGAAATTTGTACATTTTCACATTCTTTTCCAGTCTTCCTTGCCTTGCCCCTCAGATGGAGGTGAGGGGACAGAGAGATATGGCAGGAGGGCAAAAGGGGGAGAAATCTACCAATTAAATTGTAAGATTCTTTGAAATGATTGCTTTTTGTTTTGCAGAGAGATTTAGGTAAAGCTGACATATTGTCGCTGATTTCCCTCAAAGACAGAATCAGTAAGGAGGAGACCTACCCATTTTTTTGTTGTTGTTTGTTTGTTTTTTGCTTTGGCTTAGGGTTATTTGTTTTTGACTCATCCAACAGTCCTGACAGAATGAAGAAATAAGAATCAAGAAACGAGAAAATCTCTCTCTTCCTGGCTTAGATATTAGCATGTGAAGTAAATATAGATAGGATGATAATCAGAGATCTTCAATGCAGAACATTTATGGGCCATGCAGTGAGGAAAAAAACTGTGGGTCTTGTTTGGATATATATGCCCCAAATGACACTAGTTTTACTAACTAGGCAGTTCCATTTTTTTACCCTTGAACTACTATAAGTGCCTTGGGGAGAGAACTCTTGTATATACACAAAACAAATTGCTAGTATTATGTCTGGGTGCAGCATAGTACAGTGGTTACCTGCATGGACCCTGGGGGCAGACAATGTGGGTTCAAATCAAGTTGCTAGGTATACAACTTTTGGCAAGCTATTGAATATCATAATATCTCTGTGTTCTCATCAGTGAAATGGGGATGATAATATCATTTAGCTCACAGAGTTGCTGGGAGGATGAAATGAGTTAATACATGTAAAGCACTTAGAATATTATTATCCTTGACAATTTGACATATTCACTTGGCATATATTATTTTTTGAAGTCTTCAAAACAACCCTATAAATAGGTATTGTTAACTCTATTTTACAGATGTAAAGTACTAACCTTTGGAGCCCAAAAGACCTTGATTTGAATTCTATCTCTTAGATGTTTGGCCTGGTCAAGATATTTTAAAATAACTGAGCTAATATCCAGGAGATAATGCCTACATCCCAGGATTCTGTTACAATTGATAAGTTGATAAATATAAAGCACTTTGTACTGAGCCTGACAAATGCTAGTAGGCCTGCTGCATTGCATATCTCTAAAAAACATTGTTCATGTTACATTGTATGTAAATGCAACCCCAATTTCATTTCCAACACAGAAATCCTTAATCACATTTAACCTCTTTAGTGTGAAAAACTCATTACTTCACTATGTGGTCCATTATGTTTGAGGGTTTTTAATTATTAGGTTCTTCACTGTGATGAACTAAAATTTGTTTATGAACCCACTGAGCCTACTTCTGCCCTTTTGAATAGCATAGAGTAAGTCGGTTCTAGGGCCCTCATAGTCCTTACACAGGGTGGGTGAGGGGAAGGCGTGGGCTAAGGATATCGAAATGGAGATTTCAGGGGTCTGTGAACTTAGATGGGGAGAACGACATCTTAATTATCACTTATCTCTAACTAAATTTAGATATCCTTCAAATATGAATGGAGACAATAAACCACAGTCATGTCAACAGCAGTCCCCATGATTTTATCGACAACAGAAATCACACATATTTTTCACGTCATACTCCAGTTGTTCCAGAATTCTTGAAATAACACTGACAGTGTAACTTTGCAATTTCAGAGATTATTAGGCCTGTTGCTACCTGTTGTTATTTTTGTGTTAATAAAAAAGTATATATGCATTGCTACATCACAAATTTGTTTATAAAAATATTTTGGTAAGTGTACTTCATTGTAATGGTTCCCTGTAATCCTATGTGTTATAGTTTGTGCATTGAAAATAATTATTCTAAGAAAGCTTCCATAAACTTCACTGGACCACCAAAGGGCATAAAATGTTTAGAAATCTTGGTCTAATTCCTTGTTTATGACTCAGGTCTTCAAATATTCGAAAAAAGCTCTGTTCCCGCACACTTCCTCTTATCCAGAGAAAGTTCCTAAAAGTTCCTAGCACCCTATTTCAGGACACAACTTGTCATCAGGAAACTGCAGCCTGGGAGGAGCCAGCACAGGAAATGAGATCCCCTCACTGGAGAGATGAAACAGACAACTCAGGAACAGAGCCAGCTCCCATGCAGGAAGCAACAGGCTTCTACAGCAGCGCATGGGCAGAGGAGAGGACAACAGAAAATGGGTGGGATTTCAAGAAACTAGTCTATGCGCCTGGCTATGCATGGAGGGGGAAGGCGGTCGTAACACAAAGGAGCAGAAGTGTCCCTACTAGTGGACAGAGCTCAGAAGGGGAATGGAAATAACATGTATCAGGCATCATGCTAGCCAATGTGCAGACATTACTGGTTTTATCCTCAAGGCAAACTAGTATGGTAGATATCCTTTCTCCTGTTTTGTATGTCAGCAATTAAGTTCAGTCAAGATTAAGTAATTTACCTATGTTTACCCAGCTGTCCGGAAAACCAGGCAGAGAGACAGGCAGCACTTGGGAAAGTCAGTTAGCTGGGGAGCATGTTCTGGGATGTGGGGCTGGATTTTAGCTATTTGGGGGTGAAAGAAGGGCTGGCATGAACCAAGCAAGATCCTTAGTTCTAAAGTGACTTGGAGTATTAGGCATGATACCAAGAAGCACTCAGGCACCGCAAACAAAACAGCAGCTATTTATCATAACTGGTATCCAAAATGGCATCTAGGACCCTAGAATACAGGGAAGTATAACTGACCTTTTCATCTCTGTGCCCTTGTTCATGCTCTTTGTTCTGGCTGATTCGTACTAGACTCTCCTCTGTGACATCCAAACCCCACCTTTTCTCTGCTAGGTAGACCAAATGGCTGTCAAGAGAACATCTGTCTTCAGGGGACTCATCCAATTTATAACACCTTGTCTTGCCTTTCACCCAGGTATTTTCCCTTCTTAACCTAATAAAGGCATGCAGAAGCCCAGCATTCTTCAGTTGAGATTGCCAGTTTACCTATAGGATCACAATTAAATGACTAGCAACAGTTCCAATGAATGTAATTCTAATTGAGTCATTCATTTCAAGAAAAGTATCATATTGATATTTAAAGCATTCAATGAAGGTTTTTAAAACGATGAATGTTGTCATTATGTACTTTTCCCTCAAGTATTTTGAAACCCCCTTCTGCATGCTATTGTTTAAAAAACATACCATGAATTATTCTTTATTCAAAAGATTTATTGGATGTACATTAATGTGTCTGAAATGGTATGTAAAAGATAGGGTTCATCCTATTATCAGTGTTTGGGTGCACCATAATAGTGACAGAATTCATTTCAATTCAAGAAGCATTTACTGAACAAATGTTAGTAACAAAAGATATCTACTCTGGGAGTGAGTGAACAAGATGTGCTCTCTTTCCTTAAAGTGCTTTTCATTTCATTGGAGAGACAGACATACAGAAAGCTTTATGGAGTCTTAAACAAAATTGAAATAGCCAAACTTTCTTTCTAGCTAGAAATAAGGTTTTGGAGGACAGGACTGTCTTTTCCTTTCCTTCCTCTTCTCCTTCCTCCTTCATTCCATTAAATTTTAAAATCATTCATGGCATCTGATATACATGTTTCCTATAAGAGATTTATAATAAATTTCAGGTAGATATGTTGAACTCAGGTATTTTTATTAAAGATTTTGAGATTGTAGGTCTTATAATTAGGCACTATATGGTATATGTCTACCTGAATACAAGGAGTAATTCTTTTTGCAAATTATTAATTGATTTGTTTATTCAAACTAAATATTTTCCTTTTAACAATCTCTTGGATGATGATGAAAACAGGCTTTACCTTTAGAGACAGTCTAAGTGTTACGTATAAATCAGGTTGATTCTCTAAGCTTTAGTTTGTAAATGACATTGCTGGGCTAAACGACATCCAAGCTTTCAAATGGCTCTAATATTTCTGTGCTTCATTGGACCTATCCAGAGATGCCCATTTTGCTTATGTGGCCCATCACTCAGTTTTATAATGGTCAATTTAGTTTTATATGGTCACGAGATCCATGTAAGAGAAATATCAAGAAGCTTTAAGTAGAACCTTATCATAGCTTGATTCAGCATTAAGAAAAGTCTGGGGCCGGCCTGGTGGCTCAGGTGGTTAGAACTCCATGCTCCTAATGCCAAGGTCACGGGTTTGATTCCGACATGGGCCAGTGTGAGTGCCCGACCGATGACTGGCGACCAACTGCCTCAGCCAGGGGGGAAGCGCAAGGCTCATAAAACCAGCATGGGTCAAGGAGCTGTATCCTGCACAACTAGACTGAGAAACAACGGCTTGAACCAGAGTGGGGGGTAGGCAGAAGAAGGAAGGGGGAGAAAAGTCTGTATGTGTTTTATTAGTCCATCCAAAGGTTAAATTGCCCACATAAAATAAAAGCCCTCTATGACTTCATTGACTGATTATGCTGGTAAGTGTCTTTTTGTATAATACCAAAAATACTTTTATTGAATTAAAATTAATTCTCCTGCCTGTATTAGCATATGAACTTTCAACCACAGAAATGGAAATTAGTTTTATGTGTATTTTTCCACATTCATGATGGAAAGAGATCCTTAATATTGAATTAGCCATGGCTTTCATCTTCAGAATATGTCAAAGTACCTTGTTAAAATGTACTTTGAAGACTTTTTTTTCCTTAAAAATTAATTTCTTTGGATTAAAATATCGAGCACTTTAGAATAAAATGTAATATATACTGCACACTTAAAGAGATTTCTTCTTGAGTTTCACAGAGCTTCACCAGTGTGAAATAATGTACAAAAGCATTAATTCTTGTTATTTATGACAATGCTATGAGGAAAGGTAAAAGAATAGTCTTTAGGTTGTTTTCTTTTTAAAAGAATTAAAGTTTTTCAATTATTGATATTGAGAATTTCAGTTCAGTGTCATACGTTTTGGTTCCACCTTCACCTGTCTTGTGATGCCAGTCAAGTTTAGAGGAACATGTAGACAAAAGAAGGTAGCTCAGTTGAGATGTGCGACAGTGACGGAAGCAGTAAGATGAGAAGATAGCGGCAGAGGAAATGCTCAGGCAACTGAAGGCTTCCTCACGCCAATACCCAAGTTCTTCCAAGACTTACTACCTTGTACCGAGGACAATCCTGATCCCTCTGAAAACACACCGACAACCACCGGTTGCTTACGAGCTAAGGCCTGTGCCTCTTAAAGAGCAGTTATTAGAAGCTATAAAATATACAAATGGATGATGACAAGGAAGTGTAATTTACTGATGTGTGAATACGCCCTAGGTAGTATAAAAACTTACTGAGCTATAATCTCCAGCAGAACAGTTCTTTAAGACTTGCACACTTTTGTACCATTTCGCCCCTTATCGTTTTCCCAGGCACGCACCAGAAGAAAGAACCAAAAAAGAAATTGAAGTATTGTTCAAATAATATTAATATTTAATCGTCATCAGTAGAAGTAATAACTCTAAACTATCAGTATGATGTTTGATATCCCAAAGGTACGTGCCAATGCAGTGTAAATACCAAACTTGCTCAAAATTTGGAGTCCTTGTAATAACTCCATGTACTGTATTGTCAATTGAAGTAGATAAAAATAGCACCAGAACCCCCATGCCTGTTTGTAGGTCAGTGCTCACTGCTGAGGATGCTGTGATTATGTAAATGAGCTACAACTTGAGCTAATAATACCATACTGAGTACTAGAAAGCTGTAATTATACAACGACATAATGTGTGCTTGGTGAGATTTTCAGTATTGGGGAATCTACTGTCAAACAGCATCTGGCAGAGTTAAAAGTCCAACTTGGGGGTCAAAATAATTGGTCTAGACTGAACTAATTCAGGGCACTGTGGCTCAAACAGAACAAGTTATATGTCTATGAGACACACAAACCCAATTATAGTGAATGCATCTAGAAAAAGTGCAAAGTCTCAAATTGCATTACTTTAAAACACAAAGAATTTCCAAGATCGAATAACTGCTGCATATCTATGCACTGCGCTGGTGCAGGAGATTTAAAAAATAATAATAAAACAGGATAGGAAGAGAGACTTCCTGACTGCCAATTGTTTATGATTATGACATATGGTAAATTCGTGTTTTCATAGAGAAATGCACACAGTACAATGAATTGACAATACCACTGACAGCTCTGCTGTCTTTCATGATGACCTATATTAATTCACTACTCTACTGTTCAGTTAAAAAATATATTTCCCTTAAACTTCATGTTCTTCTCACATTTTCGGATAGAATTACACAGGATCGCCTTCATAAAAATGTTTCTGTGATGATTTTCTTCCCTCCTTGCTAAGTCATTATATTTTACTTTTGAGTCCTGCCTACTCTCAGGGCAGCTAAGATTATCCCATGGTTATAAATTTCTGTTTCTGTCTGTCACACAGAGAAGTCTATTCTCTTTAATAATGGTTAATCTTAGTGTTTCTTCTGTATGCCTTAGCACTGAATTCCATTTAGCTTACAAAAAGTTTTATGTAGAAATCTATTTGGTGACAATTTAAAGTACACATGCTTAAATTTTGCCAAGTGTCACACTTCTGTTCTGGTAGATATTATTTGTTGGCCAAGTGATTTCTTGGACTTTTTACGTGGTAAAGAAAATTTTCAATTCAAGTGATTTGATCATTTTCAGGAACTTCTTTCTAAAGGCATCTAGATTTCTTGTGAATATTTTGGGAAATTTCCAGCTCCTACAGGCATGTGTTTGCATGGAAACCTTGTCCAAGTTTTTTATGATGGAGCATAATTTTACTTTATATGTATTGTGCAGGTTAGGACATGGTGTGTATTAATCTCTCAAAGTTCTTATTAAGCAATAAATTTGGATCATCAGGGAAAAACGATCACTTTGAAATGACCACTTAGCCAATTTTGATAGGTTATCATTTAAAAAACTGCTCAAGAGATTTTTTTCTTTCTCTAATACATATGCTTACATTTCTTTTCATTGTGATTACCAGTGAGGATGATCAGAGGTTATTAATATTAAATATGGCTATTCAAAGAAAGCCATAGAATATTGATTACCAACCTGCTCACTGAGATAAAATGTTTCTCAGTACAAGTGTTTCTACCCTTTTGTAACATAATATATTCCCGAAATTCATAATTATGCAGCAAAAATAAAAAGGATTGAACAAATAAATAAGGAAGCCAAAGGTAATTATAGGTATTTATTAGGCAGAATTGAATAAGCCGATCATTGAAATGTGAAGTAGAAGTTACCTGTGCCATTAAATTAGACCAGCTGATTATCATAATGTGCTCCATTCTAAAGGATACAAATCCGAATAACTAACATATGAAGTGATGTTCAACTTCACAAGTATTCAGAAAATAGAGCAGAGATTAAGATCATTGGAGGAGAAGAAGTCATGGAACCAAAAGGCTATTGTATTAAAAGGATAATCAACACACTGCTTTCTTCAGAAAAATGAGAGGGAGTAATGTAAGGTTTGTAGATGATTAGTACAAGAAAGGGTCGGGGCCGGCCCGGTGGCTCAGGCGGTTAGAGCTCCATGCTCCTAACTCCGAAGGCTGCCGGTTTGATTCCCACATGGGCCAGTGGGCTCTCAACCACAAGGTTGCCGGTTCAATTCCTGCCGCTGAGCTCCCAGATGGCTCAGTTGATTGGAATGCGTCCTCTCAACCACAAGGTTGCCAGTTCGACTCCCGCACGGGATGGTGGGCTGTGTGCCCCCTGCAACTAGATAACGGCAACTGGACCTGGAGCTGAGCTGCGCCCTCCACAACTAAGACTGAAAGGACAACAACTTGACTTGGAAACAAGGCCTGGAAGTACACACTGTTCCCCAATAAAGTCCTGTTACCCTTCCCTAATAAAATCTTTAAAAAAAAAAAGAAAAGAAAGGGTCATCTGATAGTATAAGCTTCATAGAGGGATATTTACGGAGGAGAGAGAAAAAAATTGCATGAGAGGTTTGGGATACAATCTCCAAGGATCTCACGGTTCTGCATGTCTTGTGAGCAGACTGCCTTTGCTCCCGACTATGTTTTCAAGGATGTTTGTAGAGCAACGGCTTGGGAAGATAAAAAAAACGAAGGGCAAATGCGTTTACTGTCCATTATAATGAAAATAATGTCCCCCTACATGGTAAAGATTAGGCAGACTTATTACCCATTTTACAATATTTGTGTTCCCTAAGCTCAGGGTTCTTGTCCTATAATGCATTCCCATGTGTGCATGTATCACCTGACCTTTTTTGTGTCACCCTGAAAGAATTAGGCTTTGGGGAAACTGGTACGAGAAAAATGATGATACTCTGGCCACTGCTATTGCTGGGAGTAATAAACTGTCCTCTCTCTCTGACCCAGGAGTCGTGTATCTTTTGCCAGGATCCATGAACGTGTGGCAAGTTAATTTTTAGTTTGCAAGTAGGATAAAACTCAGTCTTCTCGCGGTTCTTCACCTGAAGATTCTAAGGTATCTCCAAGCCCAGTGGTACAGGTATGTGGGCCAGAAAACAAACAAACAAACAAACAAAACCTGCAAGGTTTTTTAGGATTAACTCCATTGTTCTGTCTACAGGCAGTTGGCAGTGAATGAACATGGTGTGGTAAGGAGTGGGAATCTTTTCAGAAGCCTACAGGGATCTGACAACTTCTCTTTATTCCTGGAACACAGGATGCTCTTTTCATTTTAACCTATTTGCCATTGACAGAGAAACTGTAAAGGTCAGGGGAATGGGATTCTGTTGCACGGAACTCTGGGTCCTCTCTATTTACTTCTTTCACATAATTACTTTAAACAATTTGGAATTTACAAATTACAAATACAGACAAAATAATACCACATATTTTACAAGGATATAATCATATTCATGATGTATATTGCTTATACACTAGGATGGGTCCTTATGATGGAGAGGGCAACAGGGTGTAGGATGGGTCCTTATGATGGAGAGGGCAACAGGGTGGGGATCAAGGATGAGGGAGCAAAACCAAACAAAATGAAGTGAGAGAGGGCCCTTGCAAACCCTGACGATAGGAGCATGCCCAGGTGGCACAATCCTGCTAGCTGGGTGGGGCTCTTTGCCATCTCAGGCGAGTGAGACTACATATTGCTTTGACTGGAGCCCTATGATTTGGATAGGAAATGATGGGAGTTCAAGCTCTGTCCCCCCAAACCAGACCCCGAATTCTTCTCATAACAAAAGCCCCCCATTTCTGTAGTTTGCTTGGGCAAAGTGTAATTTTCAAAAATTTAAAATATTTCTTATATATAGAATAGACATGTGTCAAGAATTTATTCAAGGCATTAAGGAAGGAATCAGTCAAAGATGGTAAAGCTGATTCAAATAACATTTGAGTAAATGGGTATTTAAAGACAGAAAAAAGAATATTAGAACAAGATTGGTAGGTTAGATATAAAACTGGTTAACCACCTACAAGGAAAGAAAGCCACAAATATGGAATAACCCTTCTACTAGACGGAAATCATTTACATTTGTTCCACTGGGGAAAAAAATCTACAAGTTAAGATAGAACTTCACAGAATCTGGGTTTTTAATCAATGTTAGATGTGGAGTCAAACAAAAGTGTATTCCCTTAGATACTTAAATCATCCTTGGTTGGCCCTATTACAATATTTACATTGAAAAGATGTGCTAACTTTCCTTTGTTCTTTTTCTAAGTTTTGGGTTTTTCTTTTTTAACATGTCTTTCCTTAATTTTAAAATAGCCCAAATGCAGGAATTAAACATCCTAGACTGTGAAACTTAGCTGCATATGGTCCCTAATTTCTCAACACATCTGCTCTAAAGCTGTCATGACCTACTTCATGAGATGGCCCATTGAGGCCACGGTATCATTTTACATGTGGGGGAGGATGGGAGAATGACACAGAGGGGATGCCTTCATCATACCCACATTTTACTTTTACAATTTCATTGTAAAGGAACCCCTCGTGGAGATGATGCTCAATAGAACAGATTTCCCACTGCACTCAGCCTCGTGGGCGGTGAGAGGTGTGTACAGGTATTATTCAGTCACGGGCACAGTGTGCTACAGGTGCCTCTGTGCCACAGGAGCTTGAGAAGCAGAGATCATTTCTAGTTGTGATAATGCAGAGAAGCCTGCATGGACACCCAAAAAATGAAATTAGAGACAATTTATAGAAGCTCTTAGTTCCTACTTAGAATGTTTTCTGTATTAAAAACTCCAAATATCTCACGTAAAAACAAATGAAAAAACAATCTCTGTGTAGGACTTTAGGTCCCTCTCTCAGTGACAGCTTCTTATGACAACCCAAACCGACTCCAGGGCACAAAATCACAAGTGAAGACTGTGTTGGCCCCTTATTTTTATAGGATAGTTTCATTTTATAGGATCTATAAAATCCAGATGATACACAAGCCTGCGTGCCACACCTAGCAGAGTGGTTTCTTTGAACCAAATGTGCCTAAGGGCGCTTCCCTTAGTGACTTCCAGACTAGTAAAGCCGTCTGCCCTCTGGAAGTGGGAGAGACTGAACACAAACAGGAAGCAAACCGTCTGCAGTGAACTCTCCTGTGGGGGCTTGAGATAAAGGAAGGAGGCAGGGCACAACAATCCCTCTTCTGGTTGTGGTGCTGGAACTTGTGAGTCAAACTGTCTGCACCACAGAGGTGAGGGCTGGTCCCAGAACTGGAAATGCCTAGGAGAAGCAGTTCTCTGGTACCACAGTCTGTTTCCAGAATGAGCCTTTGTTAAGTCTGTGCCAGAAGGGGGCTTCTTTTTGTGAGGCTCTGCCGTACCTGAGTTGGGATTGGTCTGGTCACACACACAAAAAAAAACACAATAAAGCATGGAGAATTGTGATACTCTGGCTTCACAGCACAACACAGAGGTTAAGAATATGGTCTTTGGAGCCAGACAGCCCAAGTCAAATTCCAGTTCCATTGTTAGAATCTGAAGCCAGAATGTCCAGATTAAAATCCTGGCTCTGCTACTTCGTATTAACCCTGTGACCTTGGGCTAGTTACTTAACTTCTCTGTGCCTCTATATGTCCACTTGTAAGATGGGTACAATCAGTGACTATGTCATGGGCTTGTTATTGAGAATTAAATGAGTTAACATACATGTAAGGCACATGGATGATGTAGGGCATGAAGTAAGTGCTGAAAAAATGTTCAGCTTCTCCTTTCTGGCAGCTTAACTTAACCACCTTGATTAGGTAGCAGAAACCACATACAGCTAGCTATAGCAAAACCAAAAAAGATGGAGGGGTTTATGATAAGAATAAAAGGGTGTATTGTGAAAACCTAAGGACAAGAATGCTGATGAGACAGGGACTAACCTGCGGTCAGAATATTCTTGTCCAATGCCCTAAACACTCTAAGATTTTGTTCTTTGTCCTCAAAGTTTATAACCTGTAGTCAACTTGTATGTGTGGTATGATCCAAATATATTTGTTTCCATTTGGTTTACCAGTTGTCTGAGCACTAGTCATTGACTATTTTATCCTTTTCCCATGGAACTATAATACCACCCATGTGTGGGTCTACTTCTGGGTTCTTCATTATACGAGTATTCCATTGGGTGGCTGTTTGTATACCAGTATCACATAGTCTTAATTAATGGTTTTATAATTATATTGACATCTGATGATAAAAATTTCCCCAGTTATTATTATTTTTCCAAGAGTGTCTTAGCTACGCTTGTGTCCTTCTTCTTTGGGGTAGTTTAAAAATATAGCTGTAAATTCTTTAACACTTTTGATTGGGGTGGGGGGGTCTATGTTTCTTCCCCATGTCCCATAGCATCACTTCTGCTATACTCTATTGGTTGAAGCAGTTGCAAGCTTACCCATGCAATGTGTGATCCGGGACTAGAAAAAAAATATTAGTGAAACAACTGGTGAAAATTGAATAAAGTCTGTAAATTAGTTAATAGTATTGTATCAATGTTAATTTCTCGGTTTTGATCATTGTACTCTGATTATATAAAATGTTGACATTTGGGGAAATACAAGAACCTTAGAAAATCGTAACTCTGATGGCCTCCCTCCTGACTTTTATGACCTTTTGTCCATTATTTTGTCTTTTTAAAAAACTGCAAATTAGATAATGATGTTTTTTTACAGATAATGCTTAGATTTATCTAGCTGTTTACTAGTTTCTTTGTTTGTGATTTGTCTTGCATATCAGACTCTGGAATCATTTTCTTCTTTCTAAAGAACAACCTTTAAAAATTCCTTTGGTGTAGGTCTGTTGGAAATAAACTCTCTCCTAATTATTATTAGCTTTATCTTTATTTCATCCTCAAGATAGTTTTTCTGGGTGCACATTTCTAAGTTAGTAGTCATTTTCTCAATATTTTAAAGATCTTAATCTACTGTTCTGACTTTTATTGTTGAGATGTCTGCTATCAATTTAAAAGTGTCATTTATTTGTAGGTTATCTATCTTTTGTCTCTGAGGACTTTTAAGATTTTCTCGTCCTTGATGTTCTGTAGTTTTATTTCATATGGATTTTTAATTTATCCTTTTTAATTCACACCGTCCTTTCTGTGTCTGTACAATTTTATCTTTCTTTTTCTGGAAAAATTATCTGCCATTATCTCTTCAAATATCACCTCCCGTTATTCTTTGTATTTTCATCTACTGAAATTTTAATCAGACTTTCTTATTTTGTGTTGCATATTTCTTACCCTTTCTTTCATCTCCTATGCTGCATTTTTCAAATCTTTCAGTATACTAAATTGTTTTTCTGCTATGTGTAATCTGCTAGTTAACTCATCCATTGAGTTTTTATTGCAACGGTTGTGTGTTTCATGTCTACTTGGTTCTTATTTAAATAACTTACAGTCTTATTTCTTGCTTAATTTTGTGATTCCTTTCTTATTTTTTCTAACATTTAGTATATAACTTTTACATTCTATGTCTGATGTTCACTATATATATATAGTTGTTGAGTCTAATGTATTTGTTGTTTCTACTAACTACAACTTCTGCTGTGTGAATTTATGGTTTGATGAATTTTATTGTGAGTTCATTTGAAGGCATATGGTGAGGATGATGTTATTCAGAAAGGATTTGTGATGTTCTGCTGGAATCCAAGGGTGTTAATGACCTGGTACCATACAAATTTCCTTTTGGGATCTCAATTTAACCTAAAAGGTTCAGCCTGTCCTCTCCTACATTGCTGCTTGTCTGGGGCTTCTCTACCGCAGTGCTGTTCTTGGCATTTGTTGGCATTTGTTAGCCTTAAAACTTTTTGATAAATTCCAACCATTGGCGACAGAGTCTTTTGTTATCCATTTTCAAAATGAAAGGCAAAATGAATTTTTCAGGCAACCTGGCTCTGTTCTAAAAGCAATAGATCAAATCATCTATATTATATAGCTCTATAATCAGTATATGCACGTAAGAAAGCAAATTAGGAGACATGTCAAGATGCTTCATCAAATCTCAGTTTCTTAAAACTTCATCCCTTATAATGAGAAGCACAGACATTACACACCAAAACGAAAAAAACCAAGAAACAAACAAAAAAAACACTTTCATAGGACTACAACCATTTTGAATTTTTATGTTTACTATATTTTCTATCAGTTATCTTTTATATTTTGGGCTAAAGATATTTGAATCCTAAAGTCTGATTGACACACTAACATTTTGATTGAAATATAATTAAAAATTCAAATGAAATTTAATTTAATTGAAATGTAAATTTTAAATCTTGACTTGTAATGGTGCATATAAAAACCTTATAGGTTTATTGAAGTAGAGATAAAGATAAATGTTTTTTCCTTCTCCCCTGTAGGTTTAGGGCCTGAACAGAAGGGAGGGTCACTTGGGGAAAGTGCTGACAGTGTTCCTAGGACCCAAGGGAATACTTACACTCATATTAAAAAGGAACAACAATGGCAAGTTCAAAAGCATTAAATTCCAAATCATTATTCATTCAACAGACATAATGAATATATTGCCAGGCAATCTTCTCAGTGCTGGAGAAATAGCAGTGAACAATACACCAGGTCCTTACTTATGAAGGTCTTTGCATGATGTGTGTGTGTGTGTGTGTGTGTGTGTGTGTGTGTGTATTAGATAATAAATAAATATAATATAAATTTCATGTAGTAATAAGTACCAATATTATAATAAAACAGCATGATGTGATTGGAAGGTAGAATTGGAAGGCTAGAGGATGGCCACTTTTGGTTGTGGTCTGTCAGAGATCAGATTTACTCCAAAAGAGAACTGTTTTATCCACCGTATTTTAAATATTTTTAAATTAATTGCCAATCTTTAATATTTAGGAATTTTACATAAAATCCAGATCTGTTACTTTCTCTTGAAAAATCAGACGATATCATTATGCTGGGTGAGTATCTCTGATGGCAACAGAATTTCTTTCAATGGGAAATGTCTCTCCTCTTCTTCATAACACCCTTCTGCCCCCACCCCCAACAGAGTTGCTCTTCTCATTTGCAGTACCTGCCTTCTTCTGAATTCCAAAGAATTTTCAATCTCTGAGCTAGTCAAAGGACAGGAGCCAGCATATGGTGTGGAATGGATCCAAGGTATCTAGAAAACCAAGAGCTGAGGAGCAGTGGGGAACAGGCCTAGACTCCTCTGTGGACATCTGAGATCACTTTATTGCCTGGTCCCAGTATAGGCTTATAATGGTATATAGTGTCTGTCTTTAAAAATTGTGCAGAGAGGACCAGAGAGTTTAATGTGATGGAAAAATGAATGAACTGGTGGTCAGGTTCTGCTGCTATGTACTAATACAATTTTACATGATCACATGTTTTCCGTGATCATGTGTTTTTCTAAAATTGGCAAAAGTAAGACATTTAAAGCACTGTTTCTTTCCAGTCAGACTTCCCATCTGTTAGACTTTCCCTAATATCAGTAGGCATTGGAATGGCAATGGGCGTTTTTAGAATCCAGCTAAGGAAAGTTAAGTTGGGAATATGTCACTGTAACTGCAATTTGGAAAGATATTTGGGAATGTTTCAACAAAACTAGTCAGAATAGTAAGGCTACCTTCTTTCTTTAGCTTCAAATTTACTAAAGAACTGAGGAAAATTCTGGTAGAAGTTTAATGAAATATGAAACAAAGGGGATAAAGAAGAACAGTAAAATCAATGGAAATTATTCTGACATTGAGGGGAAAATGGTAACAAAATTTTTTTCCGAGCATAACAAAAGTGGTAACTGAAAAAGAGAAAGAAGACTTTTGGATCGTTTAATATTCTGTTTAACTAAAGCGATCAATCCCATGGAGAAAGATTTAAATTTCACATTGATTTGACATCTGTCAAGTTGATGTACTTGCCTCTTAGCTTCAAATCACCCTTTTTTGGCTGCTCTTTGAAAAATGGACCTGGGCCCTTTAAATAAATTTCTTTTCCCAGCTAGCACTGAGACTTGGTCAATAGAGGATACTAGAGGAACATTGCAAAAGGAAAGAGTTTTTCTTCCTGATTCTGGTGTGCTTTGGCTGGTTCCTGCAACACACAAGACTTTGGCTCACAGCTTCTCCAGCCCCAGACTCCTGCAGTGTAGACAGTTCCTCCAGCATCTGGCTCCTACAGTGGTTGCAGCTTTTCCGTTGCCCAGGTCCTGCAGTGCACAGTATCCTGTAGTCCTCCCTGCAAGACTCTTGGGCAGTTTTGTAAAGGAGAGCCTCAGGTGAGACATTGCCCCATGATCAGCTTTCACCAGCACTCTACAGATTTCCAGCAACTTCCACCAGTGGGCGCCATAGCAACTTCTCTGCCATCCAGAGAGTCACAACTATGCTACCGGTATGTCTATCTCAGTTCTGGTTGTGGGTGAGGGAGTTTGGGGCACTCTATCTCAGCCTGAAGGTAGTAGCTGTTCCTATTACCTGCTATTTTCTATATTCTATATTCTTTTCAGTTTATTTTCTTTATGTCTTTTAATTCAACTTTTCCTATCAAATTACTGTGTGGCTTTTTTTCTCCTGTTTGAACCCAGACTGATGCAACATGAAACACTGATATCTGTAAACATAACACAGATCTCATTTCATACTACAATGAAAACATTGATGACAAACTGGTTAATAGTTTTCATCAGTTTAAAAGGTATTTAAAATTAGTCATTGCTCAAGAAAACTTAAATGCCCTGAGAAGCTTACATTTCATACATGAAAGAAACTTGATAGAGCTTATCCCAAATTTGGCAACGTTCCTAAAAATTTATACAGTCTTACTAATAAGAATTATAAAACTGAAAGAAATTTTTCTAAACTATAATAAAAAACAAACTTTGCTCAACCATGTTGAAGGAAAGATCAAATTACCTTTAAATTCTCTTCAATTAGAAAATATAATGAATTATCATATGAAGAGGTGATTAAAGAGTATGCAGTCAGAAAAGGTAAGAAAAAATAATAGAAGTTTGTCAAGTAGATAAGTAGATATTTTTGGATTTTGTAATGTTTGATGATTTATCAGCTTTCTAAAATTTGTAATGTGTTGTGATTTCTTTTCTCACTATAAATAGACATTTACTTGTATATCTAATGTTTTATTCATAATTGTGAATTTTTTTTCTTAAAGAAGATCCCCTAGTGATGTAAGGTTGTCCACAGCCTGGATCTGCTCCAGCTAGTTCTCTTTTCCTCATCTGTGTAACTGAGGAAATTTGTTGGATCAGAGAATCTCCAACGAGGACACGTCCTCTTATGACCTTGAGAGAGTGTATTGATAAAGTGATTTGTGCCTATGAATAGTATGGGACAGGAGAAAAGAATTGACCACTAGTTGTGATGAATTTCAGTCTCCAAATTCTAAGATCCTAATGATTTATTCTTTGTAGAAATGTCCTCACCAAATATATGGGAGGAAATAAAAAAGTAAACTCCCGCCAGCTATTGGGGCCATTCGGCTTCTGCTCACCTGTTAGCCACAGGAGAGGTAGGCTGTGCTGGGCTACGTGTGTAGTGTAGTATCATATTGGGACCCCCTCCTACTGCCACCCCCACAGAGGTCAGAACAACATTTGTGAAGTCTCACCATACAGACGTTTCCAATGCCTGGAGTTCGAGGCACCTGAAAATGTCATCATTAAAGAGACAAAGCTTTTATTTCTGCAATGAATAATAAAGTTACAGATAATAAGACACAGATGCTCTCAGGGAAGGTAACCTGTTAACGTAAGTTCACACCAAAGTGCCACATGACTGCAATTATATCCTTTCCTCCACAGTTTTTTGAAACTTTATTGAGAAATCATTGACAAATATAATTGTGTATATTTCAAGTGTATAATGTGATTTGATATACATTTACATATGCATTGTAGAATGGTTACTAAGATCAAGATAATTAGCATATCCCTCATTAAAGTAGTTAACTGTTAACTACTGTTAACTCTGTGTGTGTGTGTGTGTGTTAAGAATCTTTAAGATCTACTCTCAGCAGCTTGTAAGTATACAATGCTGTATTATAAACTATAGTCACCACCCTGTACTTTAGATCCTCAGAATTTGATTCTTATAACTCAAAATCTGTAGCTTTGACCTGTATCACCTCATTTCCTCTTCCTTGCAGCCCCTGGCAAACACAATTCTATTATTTGTTTTTATTAAATCATTTCCTTTGGATTGAGGCAAGGGAAAGGAAGAAAGGATTGTAGAGCAACTCCAGAGAGGAGACTTTTCTCTGTAAAAAGGGGCAGTAAGGACAGGACATTGAAGATGAACAATTTCCACATCCAACTTCTGCCTGAAGCCTGGTTGGAGAAGCTGGCTAAAGGACCAGGAACATTTTTTTAATAAGAAAAATATGCACAAATGTATCCATTATGGATAAAAATAGACATGGATATGCAAAGGGAGAAAGAAACCCAGCAGGAAATACTCATTGCCAGGAACATGAGATGGAAAATTATAATGAGCTTACCACAAATCTTCCCTGACTCAAATACATGAGTTTTCTGAGTTCTTTCATATGTAATCATATCTCTGGTAATGTTTCAGGGGATTTCATTATTTTATTCCTTATTTTTACTCACAAGGAGGTAAATTCGCTGCATTTAGGGGTGAGGGGGGAAGAATGCAGTATTGTGGCTTTTATCATTTTTTTGAGAAGAGACATATAACACTTGCCACTTTTATATTTGACAAGTGTTTTTACATGGACAACGGGTTTTTATGGGAAAATTTCTAACGCTGGGATATCAAGTAAGGATCTTACATTTATATAGAAAAATTCCAAGTTACGATATGTGTTCCTTCTATTGCAACTGTACTTTCTGAGAGGACGTTGCACAAGAAGTAGTACAGACTGAAGGGCCAATACTTCAATATTGGAGTTTTATCTGAATGTGACTATTATTTTACAACTAGAAAGCACTGCCGTAATCATCCAGTGTAAGTTCAAGGAAATTGAGACCCACAAAAGTTAAAATATTTAACCCCTGGTAGCAAAGCTGAAACTAGACTTTAAATTGGTTGATTTATAGCCCAGGGATCTTTTTACCACATCAAGTTCCTTCCTGGGTCGGCCTCATTGTTTAAATGAGCATGATAATCAGTTATTGCACCTGGTTTGTAATATTTGAGCAAATACTCTCCTTAATATTGACCAGTATTCTCCCATTTTGCGAAATGTTCAGCCAATGTACACAGAATAACATGAATCATAGCAGTTACCCTGAAGGGAGGGTCCGCTATTTGTCAGGAGTATGTGGTCTGCACTACTCTTCACAGTGACTTGGGGAAGTACATGTTATTTCTATTTTACTAATGAGAAAAATGAAGGCAGAACTGGAAGTTGAACCTAGTTTTTTTTGACTCTCAAACCTGCCATTTTAAGGAAGCATGGCTATGAATCAATGTTATAACTAATTTTACTTGTCTTGTTTTTAGTATTTAGAGTTTTTATTTGCTACTTTTTACTAACACTCAAATAAGTGGTCAAATGAATACTTTCAAAATCCCAGCTTTCTCCCTATTTTCATATCATCAGTGAGACAACAAATTCATGAGGTTTTTGACTTAGAAAATCATTTCACTTTAAAAAGTAAATTAGGTCATGTCACAGCTCTGCTCAAAACCTTCCATGGTGATAAAAGCCGTGCTATGAACCATTGCTTGTAAGGCCCTCATACTCTGGCCCCTCTCACTCCTGTCAGGCCATACTGGCCTCAGGACATTTGCATTTGCTGTTTTCTTAAACTGTAATATTTTTCTCTCAGATATACACATGGCTGGTCTCTCACTTCTAGGTTTCTGCTCAGGTGTCATTATAACAGAGGGGTTTTCTGACCACCCATCTAAAATAGCAGCATTCTCTTTCTCTTAGACATTGTACTTTATCTTCATATCCTACCGTATTTGTATACATAGACTAATTTCACACCACGTGTTCTATAGATCTGTAATATGGTTATTTTATTTATTTGTTATTGTTGTCCCCCATTAGAATGTAAACTCCAAGAGGACATTGGACAATTGTTTTTTGAATGAATGACCAATGCAGAAATGACCAGACTGGGTTGCTGGGCATCTTATATCTGTTTGGTGGGTCTTATGGTCTGTCTATATTAGAATCACCAGGAAACATCTTAAAGATACAGATTCCTGGGCCCCACACCTCGAGATTCTCTGGGTCTGGAAGCGAGGATCTATGAATATGTAGTTATTCTTTAAGGAGTACTTGCTAATAGTTTGTATGTTTCAATTGATTCCTTTACCAAAAATGCCTTCCTACTTAGTGTTATATAGAGGGCAACCAGAGATGCTGTTCAGTTGTTTGCATGATTTGGTAAGCCTGACAAGTTGGATCAGATAGTTCTCCTAAGGTAAAAACTTTCCTTGGAAATAGTACCCTGTAGTCAGAGATATGCCAAGAAAGCACCAGTATTCGACGTTATTGTTTCAAGTTTGCACACAAACATGTAGTTATCAGCAGAGAGAAAAGGCCTCTAGCACTTCGTAATGTTTCTTCTAAGTTGCTTCATGCTGGAGAGTCTTATAACCATGAATGTGTCCCAGTGCATGCCCCAGCAAGTAAAGTGGCCTGCGGGCATTGGCTGATTACAGGAAGATCAGAAGCTTGTGTTTTGTGTCTTGGGTCAGTGCAGCCCAGCTCACAAAGATGGTATTAACTATCTAGTGTTCCATTTTCTTTTTTCACTCAGCCACCTAATGTGCTAAAAAGTTTTTGAGGTCTTCTTTATCTTTAGTCAATGCCCACATGTCATTTTGTTGCTGTTGTTCTGGTTTTGGTTTTGGTCCTACACCCTTGAATCTAGACAGCAGGATTGGCACGGGAGACTAGAATATTACAGGGACAAAGAAATCGTGGACTGAAAGCACTTATTTTAGAATGTTTCTTGATGGTAGTTTCTGTCTGTATTGGCATCGGCACTGCTCATTTTTTAAAATTTTATTTTATTTTTTTTAATTTGGGAGAGATTGGGTTTTACAAAGTCCTTCCTCATGAGCATGTCCAATAATGATTGGATTGCCTATGGTAAGTGGAAGTGGATGAAGCTCAAAGAACTTCTTCCCCGTATACTTGCAAGGAGGGACCTGAAGGATGGATGTGCAGAGTGTGCCCTACACACGGACAACCAGTTCTCACAGGATGCGAGTGGAGGCCGCCCTCAAACCTGTGCTCTGGTCATCAAGCTCTATGACTGCAATGCCATGGGCAACAGGACGGGTGCCAAAGCCTCTCCATACTCCGTATCAGACTTCAGTTCATTACCATGATGTTCTTGTAGACTTCTGTGTAGGAGAGACTAGTTCTAGGACCAGGCCACCACCGTGAACAAAGAAAACATCAAAGGAACCAAGAAATATATTGAATCACAACATGTATCCTTGGCAAACAATAACCCTCCAAAACGCCTCTTTCATTCTTTATGGATCCAAAGGAGATATCAAAGAGTTTATATGTGACAGTAAGTACATTCTTATAATGAGAGTGGAAAAATCTTTCAGTCAAAAATCAGATCTTAATTATGGAAATCATACAGGAGTAAAATATTATTATTTTAATAAGTACGGGTAAACTTTCAATTCTAGTTCATATTTTACATTACACCAGAGAATTCATGCTGGAAAGAAGAGAAAATGAATGATCTAGACGTGGTAAGTCCTTAAGCTGCTGGTCAAATATCTTTCATCACCACAGAACTCATACCGAATTAAATATGTGGGTATGCAATAAGTATGGAAGTAGGAGGATTTAGCTGAATGGGAGATTTTTCATTTGGATTCAAGATCCCTTATTAGATTTTTAGCTCTGAGCCCTTTCCTCATACTTTGCTGTCTATATCTCTTCCATCTGACTGGCTGTTCCATGTTTTATATATCTACACACACACACACATACATATATGTACACACATACATACATGCACATATATGCACATGCATGTACATATATACATACATGTATGTACATATATCCGTATATACATATATATGTATACATGTAGGCACATATATATATATACATATATATATATAATAACAGGTAATCTAGTAAATAAAGTGTGTCTCTGAATTCTGTGAACGACTCCAGCAGATTAATTGAACCAAAGGAGGAGGTTGTTGGAAGATTAGGTATTCACAAAGGTCATAGTAATGGTATCCTTATATAAAAAATACTCATTAGATTGGGCTTAAATTTTCCCAATCTAATTTGTTGGTCAGAAAGACAGGTGACAACCTGGACTTGCAAATTTAAGCCCAATCTAATGAGTATTTTTTATATAAGGATACCATTACTATTACCTTTGTGAATACCTCATCTTCATTGATATGTAAAATCACAGTAGGTGAAAATAGCATTGGCATATGCTTACCCATATCAGAGCATTAAAATTTTAGGCATCAGTAAATTAGACAAGCATAATAAGATTGTAAATGTTTTATCAATTAAGGTTTAAAGGAGTGTTTATAAACATGAAAGCTTTACAACTTTCTACAAGATGTAATGCTCCATTAAAGCAGTGAAGAAGGAAGTAATGGAAAAAGTTATGGACAACATTATCAAAGGAGAGCTATTTACTTCAAAAGATTCCAGAAATGAATGTATAACTTGTTCTCCATAAGCAAACTAAATGTGAAAGGAAGAGGCACGCAGCCTGTTTGACCTAAATGCAAATAGGAAAGAAAACAAAGGTATCCCAAACTAAAATTCCAGTTTTCTTTTGAGAGTAAAATTGAGAGAAACCACGTCGTAAATGAGATCAATGTGGCAGACAGGCTAGCTGGGAATTTAGCTGGACAGCGATTCCCAGTTTCCTTTGCAGTTGCAAACAGTGGGGTGGCTGAGTTGTAGCCAATAAAATGTGAGTTGAAGTGATGTATGCCTCTTCCAGAACTGGTTCGTAAGACTCTCCCATGTTCTTTCCCCTCTCTAGCTTAATAGATATGAACATGACAGTCTTGGATATCATGTGTTGAAGATGAAGGGGCCACAAGATGGACTTAGAGGAGAGCCATCTGCCATTAGGAACATTCATTTTGGACTTCAGGTATGTGTGAAATAAATAAATTTCTGTTGTATTTGAACTATTTTACATTTTAAGGTTTGTTATAGCAGTGTTACCTTAACCAGTATAACAAGGGTCTGTAAATCATTTCTTGGTGACAATGGCACACTTCAAACTAGGTTAACCTAAACGCTCCCCTACAAAAACCACTGCTACATCCCACCTTTATCCAGTTCTCCCCAATAGTGATAAAAGTCTTAGCTAAGGGTGCAATTGGGTAAGATATATTTAATATCACAAAGTCTTGAATCAACTAGCCTGAGTTGAAGCCCATCTCTGCAACTTATTAATGGTATGGCCTTAGCCATGCCATTTAACCTCTCTGTGCTTCAGTTTCCTCATCCATTAAATGAGGAGAATAACCCTTCCTCAGAATTTGTTACAAAGATTAAAAGAGGTGATAAATGAAAATCTCTCGGAACAATATCCTGAGTGGTTAGTAATTAGGTTACCTATTATTAAGATCCTGTGGGGGAAAAAATGTCCTTACATTTGTATATTTTCCCCCTTTGGGTTCTCCTTTCCTCTTTGTATTTCTCTTTTTGGATTCCATATCAGAGTCCCTGTGAATGGTCACTCATTGAACCCTATGTGGCTAGTGCCATAAACTGGGCACGAGGGGCCCCATCCTCTCCTGCTGGTCCATGGAAAGGAGACATCTCCCAAGCTATATAGGCCTTCCTCCAATTCAGATAAAAGGAATAATCTTGGTTTAGCCTAAGCGCCAAGTTCCAATGGAGCTGAGATCACCATCTTCAGAAAGGAATATTGAATAATTTGGGAACCTCATAGTAGCTGTTGTGGCCTTGGTAAGTAGTTGATTCAGGATACCAGATTTTGAGTGTCTTGCTGTCTCTTTCCACCTGGAAGACATGACTACTGTTCAGAAATATCCAGTTGCAGCCTAGGTGACTTCAGCTTCAGGGAGTTAGACAAAATGTTATTTTAATGAAAACAATAGCCAGTCCCAATTGTACTAGCTACACCAAGAACTTTGAGGTATCCTTTATTGCTTGAGAAAAATGGGAGTGTTTTCTTCCCATAATCCATATCTTTCCCAGTGTTCTTTGTACATGTCTCTACTATTGACCTCGGTGTTCAGGTCAAAATCCTGAAGACATCCTAGATTCCTTACATTCATTACAACTTACATCCATCAGCAAATCCTAGAGACTCTCCTACAAAATAAATAATTTCATCATTCCTTACTATTTCATGGTCAGCACTCTAAGGCTCTCTGTAGATCTCTTATCTAAGCTGCTGCTGTAGCCCTTTAACTGTTACTGCTTCTTGTATTGACCCCATTGAGTGTATTCTTTACATAGCAGTGAGAGTGATCCTGCATTTTAGCAAATCCCACCACTCTCTTCCTCCTTACCCACCTAGTGGCCTCCAGCGTGCATTCCAGTCTTATAATGTGCTTTCCCATCCTGCAGGGACTGGAAAATGAAAAACCACATTTCTTCGACTCTGTTGCAGCTTTGGCTTGGACACATATGAGAGATTAGGAGAGTGGAGGAGGAGTGAAGGCCATGTCCTGGCTGCTCTGTAGCCAGCTCTGTAGCTGAGATGATTGTAATGGCAGCAATGAGGGCTTCCTGTTCCTTGGGTCATTGCCATAGCATCTGTTCTCGAAATCACCAGTTCATTTGCAACGTTTTGATTGGCCATCTTCCTGACTGTGGCCGAGGTCGCAGCTTTAGTGGCAGGCTAGTTTGGTGGAGGTGTTCTGGGTTTCCTTCCTGAGGACTAGCTTAGAGCTTCCTCCTTTAACCTGTTCAATGGTTTTGTAAGCACCTAAATCTCTTTCTAATTAAATAACGAGAGTCTTTCCTGTTTCCTGTGACTGAAGTTTAACTGGTATACTTCTAATCACACTTACAAGCAATCTGAAGTCCTAACAAGGCCTACGTATGAGCCCAGATGTCCTGGCCCTGAGCTACTCTCCCTGGGCTCTTGCCTGAACATGCTAAGCTTGCCCCTACTCAGGGCTTTTGGACCTGCTGTTCTAATTCCTCTAGATCTATGGCATGACTTAGTTGCTTTTTTCCTTTCCCTGCTCAAATGTCACTTCTTAGAGAGGCTTTTTAAAACTTCACTCCCTATCATTCTTATCCCTTTATCTTCCTTTATTTTTCTTCATTATACTTAAAACTTACTATTATAGTATATATTTGGTTAAAGTGTGTCTCCCTCATTGAAAAATAGGCTCTCTGTTCTGTTCGTTGCTCTATCTTCAGAGGGTCAAACAATGTTTGGCACATAGTAGGTGCTTCATAAATATTTTTGAATGGGTTCCCATTTTACACGTGGGGAGACTTGAGGCAAAGAATGATTAAGTTACTTGTCAAGCTCACACAGGCGTGGCAGCCTGATGTGGGAGCATTTGCTCTTAAGCCAGACACCTTTGCCTCCCCAGCCTAACTAGCCGCTAGTCAAGTACTCAGAGGACTTTGTCTAAAGAAAGATTGTTGGGAGGTGGGAGGTGGGAGGTGGGTGCAGTATGCAGGCTGAAAAAGAAAAGGAATAAAAATGCTTAGGCATTTGCCCGTTCAAGAGAGGGAAGTTCTGACCCACAAACAGTTGCCTGCTGGGGAGGAAGTGAGGAAATTACATCCCTGTGGTGGGGCCAGATGGCAAAACGGAGGAAGAGAGATGGCTCCGTGCTCCACCTGGAAGACCATTCCACTAACTCCCCCACTTAGCTTGATTCTAAAACCACCCATCCCTCTGCTTTCCAATCTCCAGATATACTGAAATGCCCTCACAATCACCCTCTTTTTATTCAGCACCTGGACATGCCCTAGGTCGTTGTGGGTTTTCTTACATTTTACAAGGGCTGGGTTTCACTCTTCTTTATTCATTGCCCCCCACTCTGCCCCTTTGTACTACTTCCTCTTCGTTCTGTTCTCTCCTTACAGTTTAATAAATAAAAGCAGTCCAATGCTAATTTATAAGATATTAATTTAAATTCAGAAATAACAAGGTGTTAACTCATTCACATTTCCACTTTGGGCCACCTGAGAGGGATTTGGTGGTTTTGTATCAAGGGCTTCTTTTGTCACCAGCCTGGGGTCGTTTTCTCTTATAAGGAGCCTTACTGTAGCTCTCTAGGAGTCAGTGTAGCCTGATGGAATGAGTCACACTCTGGAGTCAGACAAACCTCGGCTCAAATAATGGCTTATAAGTTTCTTACTCCTCTCAGCCTGATTCCTTATCTGTAAAATCGGAACCCAGAAATCTTCCTTGCTGAGGTTTGTGAGTACTAGTTCGAGATAGTACTCATCAAGAACCTGGCCCAGGTATAAAACATAATCAAACCACCAAAATCTAACAAGCATTTTTTTTCTTTTTCCTTCACATGAAAGCATGATAACATGAAATGGTTGTTCTGTGATTACACAGAGAATTAATCTGTACAATTCGTTTCCTGAACATCCATGCTTCGTAGAGGAGAGTGTACTTACTTCTTAATATTTTTATTCAAGTGCCTGTTGCAAGATATTGTCTTTTACATATGATTTTGACACTATTTCCTTCTGTATCTACATTTTCTAAAAGCTAAGAATTTCTTATAGATAATATACATTTTTGGGGGGCTGAATTTAAATTTGACTGTATAACACTGAATTTAAATTTGACTGGATAGCCCATTTCTACTGGGGGTGCCAAAAAATGTACACATTTTAAGAGATGTTATCTCTATTACTTTTCAAAGTTGAATTGAATTATGGTAGCAATGTGTAGTATGGAATTCGCTCAAAAGATGGTGTTAATCTAATGAATGCTAGAGTCATTCATTGTATTACGATTTGAATACAGTTTTTACCTTTCTTAAAATGTGTATACATGTTTTTGGCACGCTCTGTATTTAGGGTGAAAAGCTTCACTTCTGTCTCCTCCAATAATGAGGCAGTCTAGTCAGCATAACTTTGTGTATATTATGCTGATGATCTGTGCTGATTTTAGTGTCTTCTATAAATAATTTTTAATTGGTAATACTTGATATTTATTAAGGTGCAGGGCAATGGGTACTCTTCAACATTCTGATGGAAGTATAAATTAAAGCAACCTTAAGAGCTTAAAAGAGTTCCTTAAAAGGTCTTACCCTTGATCTCACTAATTCCACGTATAGGAATGTAGTCTACGAATATAATCAAGGTGTGGGCTTGTAGTTTTGAATACGGACACTCATTAAAACATCACTTTACAGTAGAGGTTTGTAAATATCCTAAGTGCTCAACAAAGAAGAATGATTAAGATAAATATTATATATCCGTTAAAAATCATTTTGGAAGAAATTATTTAATGGCACTGAAACATTTTAGAATGTAGTTATAAGGTTAAAAATTAGAACAATATATAATAATATACATATTATATATATAAAATAACAATATAAAATAATATATCAAATATACACTACAATTCCAATTTGTAAGGAAAAAACTGTACACATAATGGATAAAAAGGTGAATGTACTCAAATTTATAAGTATTGCAGGTGACCTCTGATGGAGTTTCTTGGTTTGGCTTCTTAGCCTCTCTATAACCTTGCCATAGGACTAATTCTTGTCTACAGACAAGCAAATAACTTCTGTCTGGTGGACAGACAACCCTTCTCTTTCCTACTACCCCAACCCCCACCCCAAACCTCCCCTCCCCATGAAAAAAGCCAGTTTTGCAATCATTTGTTAAATTCATGTCAATATTATTTTACTCCATATAAATTTGTGGTGCTCTGACTTCAAATTACTTGTGATATCTTTACAATTTCTCATTAAAAATATAGAATAATTATCTTTGACGGGTCTTCACTTTATATGAGTTCTGATTTTACCTCTTTTGAAAACAATTCTTAACACTTAGATAAGCTTTTGGAAGATGATGTCTATATCTTCTGCTTTTACTTTCTATTTTACTTTTTAATTACCCATCGAAACCTACCCCCCAACAAAATATATATGCGTATATATTTTACACTCGTCAACCTTATACTGAAACCGTTCTGAAAAAGATCAAACAGAGTAAACACTTTCCAGTCACATTGTGCTGTAACTTGTTGCATATGATACGGTTACATCAGAGTAATATTTACTAGTGGGAAAGACAAACACTCCATCTCATGGCCCCATTTATGCAACCAAAACTGTTCCAGCGACAGAAGTTCCTGACCTTGGATTCAATATTTTATGTGAATTTCTTCTTTTTCTTTTAAATCCTTGAGAAGGAAGCTGGAATGAACCCATATAGGTGTCTATGTAATCGCAACTGTCCCTCTTTTTGTGCCTATAAACGTGCCTCACCCTGGTAGGGAGAACTCGCCCAGCTATGCTGCTGAACAACTCTGAAGCTTTATACCTGTGAAAATGAACATGGTCTTTTCCCATAATAACATGCAGTATTGCGCTTTCTTTTTGACTCCCTTGGTTTTAAGGTCCTCTTCCAGATGGAATACTCTACAGCTCAGTTCTCAGATCTCTTCTTTATACTTACTGTTAGGTGATTTCATTTAATCTCAAGTCTTTAAATATAGTTCCTATACTGAAGACTCTTAAATTTATTTCTCCAGCCCAGACTACTCCCTTGAACTTCAGATTTGTATATCTAGCCATGTCCTTGATAGCTCCCCTTAGAAATTTAACCTGTCCAGAATGAGCTGCTGATCTTTCCCCACCACCTTCTGAACCTATTCCTCCCACAGATTTACCCATCTCTGCAAAAGGTAACTTCATCTTTCTGGTTGCTCAGGTCAAAAACTAGAGTCATCCTTCACCCCCACCCCCACCCCTTTCTCTTATATTCAATCTATCAGCAAATCCTATTGGCTCTACTTTTAAAATGTGTCAAGACACCCACCCCTTCTCATCACTGCCACTGCTATCACCCTGATTCAAGCCGCCATTGTCTCTTCCCTGGATTGTGGCCTCCTAACTAATCTCTTTACTTTTGCCCTCACCCCCTCCATTTTATTCTGAAGACAGCAGCAGCCAGGACAATTTTTATGGAACACAAGTCAGATCACGTCACTCCTTTGCTCAAAGCCCTGCAATGACTGTCCATCTCTTTCAAAGTTAAAGCCAGAGACCTTAGAGTGGATCTCAGGCCCCACATGATCCCCCATCAGAATTTGGGTCTCATCTCCCCCTTTTACTTCCTTACCACGCCTGCCTTCTTGCTCATCCCGGAACAGAGTAAGCATGCTCTCACCTGGAGGTCTTTGCATTCCTGATCTCTCTGCCTGGAAGACTCTGCTCAGACCTCAGCAGGGCTTGCTCTCTCCCTTCTTTCAAGCCTTTGTTCAAACATCACTTTCAGGGTGAAGCCTTCCCTGAGTCCCTTCTGTGCGATTACAGCTGTCCCCACACCGATCCGCTGGCCCTCCCTGCCCTATACTTTGCTCTTCGTTTCTTGATAACACTTGTCAGCATCACCAGACGTTCCATGTATTTGCCTTGATTTGTCTATTGTCTTTCTCCCCAAGGAAGGCGATCTATGATGCCAAGTTGACCACATTTCTCCTTATTGAAAGGCAGCATAATGTCATGTTTGTGACTATGATCCCAGGTGATCTGGGTTTGAGCCCTGGTTCTATCATTTAAACTTTCTGTGCCTCAGTTTTCTTATCTTTAAAATGAGGATAGTAAGTGTACTTTTCTTACAGATTTGTAGTAAGAACTAAATAGGACAATGCATATAAAGTGCTTAGAACAGTGCCTGGCACATGGAAAATGAATGAATGATAATTTATTGCCTTGGTTCCAGGGCATGGGGGATTGGGTAAGTATTTGGTAGTGTTTCCTTCTCATTTCCTTTTTTCTCTCTCTTTTATTCTTTTTAAGTGTCTGGTATTAATTTGGTATTAGGGTGTATAAATGAGGATTGGCTTGAATAGTTTCACCCACCCTTAATACTTGGGCTCAGAGAACATCCAAGCAAAAATATGGCCTCCTTTGCTCCATGGGGGCAAATGGCAGGACATAGCTAATGGCAACTCCTGAGTTTTATACGTTTATTATCCATGCCCCGAGAGGCTGATTTAACTCTCTTGGTCCCCAGTCCATTGGCCCATTGGCGTAATATGGTCCAGGTGTCCACCTCTGGTCCAATCAACTATGGTGAGGGCATGGAGTCATTATGTGGCAGCTCCCACTGTCATAATATGGAGGAAGTCATTAGAAAGAATTTCTGAATGAAAGGGATGAGAAGAGAATGCCATAGGGATCCACTGCATTGGTACAAAATTATTACAAAAAGTGTCAGATTTACCACGACGTTTACCAGATTTGAGTCAAAATGGGAAGATGTACCCATAACAAATTTGTGTATTTCAGTTTCTTCAAAGAGACTCATATCTTGAATATTCAAAGAGGCTCTAACTTCTTGAATATTTTACATAGCAAATCCTGCCCTTTGAGAAATATACAGTTGACTTAGAGAGTTAAAATTCTTTGTTTGGCTGTTTTTGTTCCTTTCTTCTATATTTAGGAGAAAATTGCAGCTACCTCAGGAATTGTATGTTTTGGCAGCTGAAGTTTCTATATCTTTCTGCTGATTAATAAACTTCCAACATCTAAATTTCTGATAAATTTATCATATATTT
This sequence comes from Rhinolophus hipposideros, assembly GCF_964194185.1. Taxonomy (NCBI): domain Eukaryota; kingdom Metazoa; phylum Chordata; class Mammalia; order Chiroptera; family Rhinolophidae; genus Rhinolophus; species Rhinolophus hipposideros. The sequence goes on from NC_138055.1 coordinate 71,453,273, forward strand.
ACTAAATTACTAAAATATTTTTTATGAATACGTACACTTGGTACCTAAGCCGGCCTGGCACGTAGTGCAAAGCATTACAAACACAAAGAAAAACAAAACAGCCAGGCTGCTTCCTGCCTTGCTAGGAAATTTATAGGTAATATAATAAAATAAAATCATTTATTTCATTTTGCTCCACATGAGCTTGTATGTTCTTCCATAAAGAGTGCCAGACTGGGAGTTATGTCGTCCGATCTAGTAACCACTAGACAAGTCACAATTGCTCTGGCTTCAGTTTTCCAATTTGTAAAATAAATTGATTAGAATAGATGTCTAAGGCACTCGAGATCTAATTGTGCTTCTGAGAATTTCAGAAGAAGGTTAGTCTGTGTTTTGTAGACTCCAATAAAGCCTTTGATTCCATGGATCACGAGAAGCTATGGGCTGCTGTGAAAGAAATGGCTGTGCCTCAGCCCTTGATTGTTTCAATGTGTCACCTGTACTGTGGACAGGAAGCTACTGTCAGGACAGAGTATGGAGAGACAGAATGGTTTCCTATATGCAACGGCATCAGACAAGGGTGTGTTTTATCTCCCTGTTTGTTTAATCTGTACACAGAACCTATATGAAAAACTGAGCTAGACTCAGAGAAAGGAGGGTGAAAATTGGTGGAAGATCATTAACTTCAGATATGTAGATGACACCATTTCACTTTCTGATGAAAATGAAAGAATAAAGTGCCCAAGCAGGGCTGCATTTGAACATCAAGACAAAAATCATGACTAAAGAAGAAATGCACAACCTTAACATAGACGATGGAGATATCGAAATTGTTAAAGATATTGCTTCCATTAGTTCAGTCATCAATTCAAATGGACATTGCAGCCAAGAAATCAAGAGAAGGCTGAGACTCAACAGGGCAGCAATGGAAGAATTAGGAAAGATCACTCAGAGCAAAGAGATATCATTAGAGACCAAAACTAAAATCACCCACACCCTTATATTCCCAATTACTATATATGGATGTGCAAGATGGAGAGTGAAGAAGGCTGAAAGGAAAAAATGTGATTCATTTGAAATATGGTGTTGGAGGAGAACTCTACAGATACCCTAGGCTACCAGAAAGATGAACAAGTAGATTCTAGAGCAAATTAAGCCTAAAACATTGCTGAAAGCAAAAATGACAAAACTGAAGTTGTCCTACTTCAGGCGTATCATGAGAAGGCAAAGTTCTTTGGAAAAGACAATAATGCTGGGAAAAATAGAAGGCAGTAGGAAAAGAGGATGACCAAGTAGGAGATGGACTGATGCCATACAAGAAGCTGTAGGCATGAGTCTGCAGGGGCTGACTGAATACAGAAATTGTTGAGGACAGGACATGGTGGACATCACTTATTCATAGGGTTGCCAGAAGTTGGAGCTAACTCAATGATACATAACTCACTAAGGGTCCCCCCCAACTTCAGAAATCTCATTTTGCTAATTGAGAGTCTCAGAGAAGATAGGTAAACAGTTATGTATAGGACTCACACTTAACTATAAGGGCAGGATAGCAAAAATCATAAAGAATATTGAACTTCCCAAAATACAACCAGACGAACTGTATTAACAAAGCAAAATTCACTTTATTCGAAATCACCACAGTCAGGGAGAACAGTACCTACACAGAATCAAGAGGGTGGAGTCAGAGAAGAATTATATAGGATTTGGTGGGAATCTGGGCTCAAGGAGTTTATGGCAGACATTTTAAAGTGGGGAATAGATTGGGACTGGGCAACTTCATGATATAATAGTTGAGGTTGGATATAGTAAGGTGAGAATCTTGCAGTGAGTCTGAATACATAAACCATGGTTTGATAAGAGAGACTGTTGTCTCAGATAAGCTGATTTGCAGGGATTTCCTAAAGCAAACAGTGAAGTTATTTATTGGCTTATGGTTTTGTCTTCCCTGGGCAGTTTCCTAGAACAAATAACTCAGTCATCCTGACACAGGTGGTCTCAGTTCTTAGGCCTTCGAGGTCTGTTATATTGATGCAGGTGGCCACAGCTCTCATGAACTTGAAATAGATGTGGAACAAAATCGTCTATAGCATAGACATGTTGGATGAAATCTCTTCTCCTGGCCTCTCTTCAGTTCCAGATCCATATATTCAATTTCTTACTTGATGTTTCTTTTTGGACATAATGCATATTTCTCAAATTCCAAATAGGACAAATAACAAATTCCAAAGACAACTCTCCTTGATATTTTCCATTTCAGTGAATGGCACCACTATCCATCGAGTTATTTGTTCAAAAACCGAGGCACCTCTCTTTTCCTCATTCCCCCACATGCCGTAAATAGTTTGTTGGTTGGACCTCCAAATTATATGCCAAATTTAACCACTTAACATCTTCGATATTAAAACTCTAGTTCAAGTCGCCATTTTCTCTTGCTCACACGCAATGTCATTACAATAAAATGTCACACTGTCTTTCCTTTTTCTAGACTAGAAATGTTTATTCCTATGTCAGGTCTCTTGTTCTTGTCTCCTTGGATCACTATGCCTCCAGGTTTTTCCATAGCTCCTTCTCATTGTTGAGATCTCATCATTGAGAGCCTTTATTTCTTCAGGGAGGACTTTCCTGAGTCATGCTAACTAAAGTTGGCCTCTCTCCGAGGCCTATCACTCTATCCCATTGCTATATTTTATTTATTTTACAGAAGTCAGCATTTTCTGAAACTCTATTATTCTGTGCATTGTTTCCTTGTTTCCTGTCTGTCTCTACCCTGTGACTAGAAACACTATCCTACCTATTAGGTTTCAGATCCTGTATCCCCACTGCCTTGATCCTATGTCCCCACTGGAACATAGTAGATTCTCAAGAAATAATTGTAAAATGATTCAAGAAGAAATTTTCAACAAAAAAAAATAGATGAATGGACAGGTGGAAATATGGATTAATATATTAATTATTTACAAAGTAATAACCATTTTGTGGTAATACAGTGAAAGATGCTAAGTATACAATCTCTCTATCCTCATTAATGACTTAACATGCTTATTTCGTCACTTAAAGTATGTAAATCACCACCTTTCATCCAGTGAATCCCAATGTTAAGTAAAGGAATTTGTTTCATGATGGAATGGAGTACTATTAGATTCATAATTGGTATTTTTAATTGGACTACTTAAAGAGGCAGGAAAGGAAGAATGGTTAGGGATGAGAGGTCAGTTCAGGAACATCTGAGTGGATAACTGAGTAGCTCAGAGTGAAAACCAAAATCACTAGGAAATCTTGGCTTAAATGTAAAAAAAATCTCCCCAACTTAATAGTATTTATTTATTTATGCAGAAGCTAAATGTGTAAATAACTTCCTGGGGTTTTGAAAATATATTTAAAATGATGTTCCTTTGTTTCAGAATAGCAAAATTGAATTTTAGTGATTAAAATCAAATACACTCATTTTTATATACACTCTACTCAGCAACTTAAAGAGTGTTGGTTTTTAGTTGATGACGGGGAAGGGCTCCCCCAGGCAGTTCTCTGGTACGTACCTCCTAGTTATGGTCTGTGGACAAAAAAAGGGGTTCTATGGAAAGTAACCTCAGAGTGATCTAATCATCAATTCCTAACTGGGCATTTCAAGGTGGGTAGTCACACCTCAGGCATATAACTTTTTAGTGAAAAGTTTATATTTGCCTTAAGCAAGCCTGATCCATTGTTTCAGTGCGTCTAGGTCAGCACACCTTTGAAAGAACCCTCAGGAAAGCACATAATCTTGTTAAGTATCCTGTAATCCAGTTCCTGCCTTACTTTCTCCCACCTCCATGTAATCTTCTTTACAGTCCCTCCTTAATTTCAAATGCATAAAAGAAGATGCAAAATTGTTACCATCCAGAGCATATGAGATCTTGCTCCCCAGCAAATGTCATTAGTTTGGCTCAAAGAAACTCATAAAAATTCTCTACAGGTTTGCACATTTCTTATGTCGACAATTCTAATATCATTGAGCTATATCCATCAAAAAAACTTAGTGCCATAGTGCAAGGAAGCGAACGATAGTGACAGTCTGGGAAGCAAGCATAAAGATGAATCTAAAAGAACTGATGGAGAACAGAGGAAACTTGTTCACTTCATTTAAGCATCGCTAGATTGAGAGCGTATTTTTTGAACCACAGAACTAGGCCCAAAACTCCTTAGCAAATATCAATTGAGCACCTACTGTCTTCCAGGCACTGAGCTGGTGATAAGAACATAAAGATTAAAAAAAAAAAAAGCTACAGTCCTTGCACTTCAAGGTTCTTACTGTTAAGTGACTATACAGATGGAGACCTAAACAGCATCTAACCTTTGGATTGGTTGACCCCAACCTTTGGGGTTTCAACTTCTTTCTAAGGACAAAGAAAAGCTGTTGAAGGATTTAAGTGGTAGAGTGGCATGATTAGATTTTCATTATACAAAAAATAAATTGGTCTGTTGGAATTTAGAGGATGATTATGGATAGGAGCTTGGTAGTGGAGGTCAGAGGCAAAGAAACTGAGAAACCATTTAGAAGGCTAAATGTTTGCAGTAAACCAAACAAAGAGAAGACAATGGCCAGGACAAAGACAGCTGAACTAAGGATGGAAATACGAAGGAAATGGAATTGATGGGACCCAGTGAATAGTTTGATAAAAGGAAGTGGATAATTAGGAAAAAGGAGGAGTCAATGTTGAAAACTGGTTTGGCAGATAAAAGATGAAACGTTCATGAAAAGGATTTTGGCTTTTATTTATTTAGTTTTTCAAGTTTTATACCCTGAAGATTTTTGATGTGACTTTTTTCCAAATAAGCATTTAAATGAAATCTCTACTGTATTAATTTCTTCCAAAAAATAAATTTGCTATAGTATAAATTGTGCTTGTGCTTAAAAATCAGCAAAGAGTCAGGAGGAAACTTTAATTACAAATATTCTTGTCATTCTACTTAAGATTTTGAAGTAAATAATTCATATATTTAGCAAAAAAGACTGGTAAAGATACATCTGCTTTCTGTGTATACACTAAATAAACTCTTCGTGTTGTTGGCAAATGTATGGTTCTCAAATTTTTAATTTGAATGTGAAGTCATGGGTGGTAGTGATAAGACCATTCACACTGGTTTTATATGGATGAACTCTAAATTATCCATATTAGAAATGTTCTAACCACAATTTTTTCTAATTGTTGTGTTCCAAAAAGTACCCTTCCATCAGTCAAATAATTACATTCCGTCAATTCTTATGTACATCAGCCATGAAGCAGTTTTAATAGTCTCTAAAACTTAAAAAATATTTGTTTTTTTGTTTTACTTTTCTTAAAAAAAAAAAAGCAAATGAAAGGAACTTGCCTTTGTATTTTATCCATAGGTATAGAAAAGTGATCATTATAATTGTGTTAAATATTTCCTAGTGGAATTTCTGTACCAAGACATGGTGACTCAAAATAAACCTGTGGTTGCATCTATTTACATTTTTAGCAGAATTTTTAATTTGCCAAATTTAATTTTAATAAGTTTGAGTTATTTAATAAGAATTTTAATAAGTTTGAGTGATTTCAACTGGTGTTTTATAATGCAAAGACTTTATGGCTTTGCTCATTAAAAAGATTTTCTAAATAGGTGTATATTGACGTAAATGTTCATTATGTGAATTAGCATATAGACAATATATTAGGACAATGGTGAGGTGAAGCACATAAACTTGGAAATAGAGTTCCATTTAATTATTAATTTATAACATCTATAGGAAATGAATGTAGTTACAGGTATGCAAAATCATCTTAAAAGATGGGTTCATTGCCTGTGGAAGCCCTGGTTGCGGTCTAATTGATTCCATTAATATTTTTAAAAAATAGGGAGTAGTAAACATACAAAAACATGACAGTAAAGGCAAGCCTGGTCCCCAGTATATTTGGTTTGTCTCAGTCCATGGAGAGTGGGAGCCTGTACACAGGACTCAATCTGTGGGCAGATGGTTGGGGAGCTCCAGAATTTCAGATGGGAGGGACTTTGGATGGCAATCCCTCCACCATGAGAAACTGCATTTGCAAATAAGCACACTGTTTTCACTTCAATTTCACTGTTATTTAAGATATTTAGAGGTGCTGAAGGAGATTAGGGAAGGATAAAGGGCTCTCAAGCCATCCTTTGGTGCTCTGTTGTAGAGCTGCATGTCTCAGGATATTTTGAGAACACTGAGATTTAGAGAAATCTGCTTTGATTTTCAATACTTATTATATCAGTTATTGGCATGATACTTGCACAAATTTACTCAATCTTTTTGAATTTTGGATTGCTTATCTATAAGTGGGAATAATAATATTTTGATCTCGGTTTGGTTATTCAGATCAAGATTGAATGGGTAAAAATGCCTAGTATATAGAAAGCGATGAATAAATGCTAGTTATCATTGTAATAGCTTAATCCATTAAATACTTGTCGTTTGTCAGCCTCACCCCAGATTTCTTTACACCTGTGTTCCTTTCCTCTTGCTGCTGTAACAAATGATCACAAACATACTGTCTTAAAACAACTTAAATGTATTATCTTATATTTATGGAGGTCAGAGGCAAAAATGGGTCTCCCTGGGCTAAAATCAAGATGTTCATTCTGAAGTTCCAGGGAAGGATTGATTCCTTGTTTTTTCCAGCTTCTGTATACTATCCTTGGTTTGCGTCCCCCCAGCTAGCAATTGTGTCATTTGGACCTCTGCTTTTGTCATTACATCTGCTTCTGTAACTCTGACACTTCTGCCTCTTTTATAAGGACACTTGTGATTACAGTGGGCCTACAGGATGATCTCAGATAATCTTATAATCTTTCTATCTCAAAATCCTTAATCACATCTGCAAATTCCCCTTTGCCATGTAAGGTAATATATACGCAAGTGTATTATTCAGGGTTCTTCAGATAATATTATATATATATATATGGAATTAGCTCATGTGATTATAGAGGCTTGCATGCCCAAACTGTGCAGTGTAGATCGGCAGGCTTGAAACCCGGGAGAGTGGATGGTGCAGATAAAGTCCAAATGCAGTCTCCTGAAGTCTCCTGAAGAAATCTCTCTTGCTCGAGGAGGCTAGTCTTTTTGTTCTATTCAGGCCTTCAACTGATTGGATGAGGCCCATCTGCACATGAGGGCAATCTGTGTTCAACCATTTAAATGTTTATCTCATTCAAAAAACACTCTTATTTGACACAAAATCAACCATAACAACAGTTTTCAGAGTTTAGGATTTAGAAATCTTTTGAGTGCTGGGGGTGATTATTCTGCCTTTCCATATATTGAGAGCTGTGCTAACCTCTAAATCTATAGAAACAAGTTAGCCCAGTTTCTGCTTTTAAGGCACTCACATTTAGAAGAGAAGACACATAAATTGATAAGTACAATACAGTAGAGTAGGTGTAATGGTATACTTATGCACAGTATGCCATGGTAATACAGAAGAGAGGCAAGTAATTCAGCTTGGGGTTGGGAAGTGCAGGTGGAGAAGGTGGGGGTGACAAAGAAAGCTTCTAGAGGGGATGATGCTTAAGCTGAATTTTAGAGGATATGTAGGAGTTAAAAAAGGGAAAAGCCATCGCAGTCAGAGGAATCAACCAGAGCACACAGAAATAACCACTCCGATATGTGTAATTCTTCATTCACCGAGTAGCGTTCTCATTTCTCATTTCTCTTAACTTCCCTTGAAGGTTTTTTTTTCTTTTTGGTTTTCCTATCAAGAAAGAATATATTGACCAGGGAACTCAAGTGCCCAGTTCTTTTCACAATAATATTTCTCAGTGTAAATGAATAACTTGGCATTCGGGTGTATGTATCAGTCTTTGGGGCATGGTAGGTGCTATCAGTTACTTACCAAGCAACTCTCTTCCCCTTATCCTTCCTGTAAGAAATCCAATTTTGTTTAGAGATTTGGTAGCAATATATTCAGGGACAGTGAGTCCCTTCATAGACCCAGGGGACAAATTATGTGTTCTAATTTCAATGGAAATATCCATTGAATTTTTTTAAAACTTTTTTTTATTACTGTTAAAGTACAGTTAGCATTGTGAGTCACTTATGGTACATCCTTGCATTGTATATTGATATGTAGGACATTTAAGTAGCAATTATTCTCACTGCTGTGAAGTGCTGGTGCTTTGTTCATGCAACACGCAAACATTTCAAATTACAGTACATTAAGATGTCAGTGACAAAAGGGAACAGTCTAAAAATAAAGTGATTTTTTAAATCATTTTATAAAATGACTAACTCCCTTTCATCACTGAGCACGTACTCTACATTCTTGCAAACGCTTCTCAGAATTATAAAGCCAAGAGACAAACTTCTAATTTTTCTTTTTCGGTGGGTTAGTTTCAGGAAATAGTGTCTCCCTGATTCTTGAGCACTTCTTATCAGAGAATTAGACTTGCTTTTCACGCAAGGATGAACCTTGCCTTGCACAAAGACAAACTAGTATACACTTTGTTGCTCTTCTTTGTTACCTTTTCATTTCCATTTTTGGCTAAAGCAGTACATCGATCTGATATCTTCAGGCAAGACAAAGTGATTCTCAGTTTTCATTCCTGAAGTGATGGAAATGTTCAAGAGTACTGCTTCTATGTGTCAATAAAATCAATTTTCCACCTCTTCACCCCCATGATAGCCTTGTAAAAGGTCTCTGAAGTGCCTACGTATGAGTCAGGAATTTTTAGAGTCTTCTGAGGACTAATGGACTTGATAAAACACTCCCTTTTCTGCATGGCTTATGAAAATAGTGTTTAAGGCACATCTGATGCCTGGTGAGCCCCATTTTTTGGATTGCCTTACTCAGAGAAGAGTTTTATTAATTTATTCTTTCTACAAATATTTATTGAATGCCTGTGATGGGATGGATACTAACGGTATACCACTGACCAAGATAAAATTGGATCTCTGTTCTGTGTTCAACCTGGAGGGAAGGGGATGGGGATGAGGGAGTGTGTGAAAGAAAACAGCTTGCATTAACTGAGGGGCTTCTGTCTGCTACTTACTCTCCTGATTACTGCCCAGGTGGGATCACATTTAAACCTCACACAAACCCGATGCAGAAGATATTTTTGTAATTATCCACACTTTACAGATGAGGAACTGGGTTAGAGGAATATCTAACTTGCTTAAGACTGAAGAGCTTATAATCAACACAGCCAGGAATTTAAGGTCACTTTGCCTGAATTCAAACTCTGTCCACTTAAACACTATGTCCAAATGCCACTCTTTTACCTCATGGAAATGACTACCAATAAAATAAAAAAGACTTTGTTTTTTTCCTCATTTGAAAATAAGATGTTTTCCTTTACATTTGAGTTAAAGCACTTTCTCTATGTGTGTGGTTATTCAATGGATGTCTTTGGGCCTAAGTACTACCCTTTCGCCCTGGGCAAGTGGGTTGTTGTCTTAAAATAAGCCAAACAGAGAGGCCTCTGGTATACATACATTCATGCATGTATACCGTGTTTTCCCGAAAATAAGACCTAAGACTGGGTCTTATATTAATTTTTGCTCCAAAAGACGCTTCAGAGCTGATGGTCTAGCTAGGTCTTATTTTTGGAGAAACACGGTACATACATGATACAAGAGATATATGTGTATGTGTATAATTTTATATATACAGAGGGTGCCAAAAAACACATTTTAATAAAGGAAAACTGTATTAAAATTGTTCATACTCAATACATACCAGTAACAAAAGATGAATACAAGTCACGTTTGACTCTGCAATTACAAGAGGTGCTCAAAGTGGTTACCATCAGCATCCAGACACTTCTGATTATGGCAAACTACTGCTTGAGCAACATTGACCAAAGTATCCACTTGCATACATTTTTTGGCACCCCTGTATAGTGCAAAAGTCAACATGTGTAAATAAATGGAAAATTTCAGCACAGATGGAAACTTTTAAAAATCAAATGAAATGCTGGAAATGAAAAATATATCATCTACAAAGAATTCATTTCATATTCTTCAAAATGTCTGAAAACAGTGGAGAAAAATATCACTGAACTTGAAGACATTTGGGTCAACAGACATCACTCAAACTGAAACACAAAGAGAAAAGGGAAACTAAAATAAAAACAGATTATAATATTTAAGATTTCTGAAGCAATACCAGTTATCTAAAACACGTAATTGGAGCCCAAGAAGGATAGATGAGAGAGTGGGGAATTTTGAAACATTTTCCAAAAAAAAACCCCACTCATATGTATATTATAGTCAAACTACATCTTTGAAGTGCTGAAAGAAAAAAAAATAGTCAACCTACAATATACCCAAATGATTCCTTAGCAATAAACATAAAATACATTTTCAGACAGATAAATGAGAGAATTTGTTGGCCACTGACCTAAACTACAAGAAATGATACAAGAAAAAAAAAGAGAAATGCTAAAAGAAATTTTTTGTTCTAAAGGGAAATGATACCAGATAAAAGCCAGATCAGCAGGACAGAATAAAAAGCACCAAAGGCCTAATATATCTTTTTAATGTTCTTTATGTATGTATATAATATTACATATGTGTAATATATATTATACATGTAATATGTTACATATATTTTATATATGCTTAGAAAGATAGGTAGATAGATAGATAGATAGATACAGATATAGATTCCTGTAACCTGCAAAAACTGACAGGAAACTATTATTGAAAATAGGAGTTCCATTTATAAGGACAAGGGAAAACAAAAACTACAAAGTGATTTATAAAACGCTACTAAGAGTGGTATGGAGTTATTATAAATACATTTAGGCATCAGCCAGAATGCCCTCACCCTGGAATTTTGAATTCCAGATATGCTTGGCTCAAATTCCACATTTCTTCTCCTCTCTCTCAAGCCCGGAACTCTTGTTTTATTCTCTGCAAGTTTGTGTCTGTTCCTTTATCTCTATCATGACATGAATGCAAGCTGGGGCCTAGCTCATGTGCTCTGTTCCCTTCTCCCACCCCAAAGTAACCTTGTATAAAAAAGACTGTATCAAAAAGCAAAAATTTTACTGGAGGTAGGTAATAACCTGCCTATCCTACTTCAAACAACAGAAAATGGCGTGTAGAATATTCTTCTTCTAAAATGTCCCTTGTTCGTCTCATTGGTAAGGTTTTCTAGCTGGCCACTTCATCCACATACCACTTTTACATACTTCCACCCTCACATAAGCTTCCCTGTTTGTCCTGCCACCTTTGTGATCCTTTTTATTCTTCCCTTCTCTCTCAAGAATGAAATCAAAATTTTCTCGTATTCTCATGCAGAGAAATTTAGCCACTCCTCTCATTGCGTTGGCTCCTGTCAACACCCCCACCTTCTTCCCAGAACGGTTTCATTGGATAACTCCAGGGGCCTCACTTACGTTGTAGTCCACGTAAACGGGACTCCCTGGAGTTGTGCAGTGCACAGACTGATCAGCAGCGTGGGGCAGTGCAATCTCTACTTTAATAAGGTAGAGATTACCTTATCAATAGTCTTTGATTTCCTAATAGGAAATCAATAGTCTTTGATTTCCTAATCAAAGACTATTCTGGTGTTCACTATTATGTTAATAATCTCCCACCTATATTGCATAAAAGACGTACATAAACTATAGGAGATTGAAAAATAGACTAAATAAGTGGAATGCTACACTACATACTTGGATGGGAAGTCTAATGTAAAAATGTCTATTCTTTTCAAATTACTCCCAGGTGTCATCAATTCTAATTAAGATATCAACAGATTTTTCTATTTTTTTCTGGTGTATGATGATAAATTTTAATACGTTGAAAAACTGAACGTGAGGAAATAACAACAATCAATCTTTTCAGAAAAAATGAGAAGAAATATTAGACCCGGTAATTATCACGAACATATGTAACTGTCATCTAAATAGTCATCTAATTAGCTAGTTTCCCATCTAGCGAGCTAGCTGTCTTTGATCTATCTTTTGTGGACATCTGAAGTATATCTTTTCTTTTAAAAACATCTTCCCCTTCTTCAGGAGTAGGGCATCACCCCCGCTATACATCCCACATGGATTTTGTTGAGCTGCCAATCATAGGACCTCACTCCCTGGCCTAAAGGTGGACATGCAGTGTAGGCAGGAACACTCAGACAGTAAGCTATCTTCTTCTTGGCCATAATGTTTGGTCTAAGGATAAATTAATGACTCAAATCACTCAGAGTTTTCCCTGGAAATATTCAAAATAAAGCTGAGAAAACATATCCTCTTCTGGGAAAGATAACTGGGATGATGTAAGCCCCAGACTGCTGGCAGATATGTTTTCTGCCAGTGGAAAAAGCCCATCTGTTATAGGAGAGAATGAAGCCAAGCAGAAGTAAGTAAACATGAGAGATGGAATTAGCAAGAGAGAAAATCCTGGAGGTCTTGAGTCCCCATTTGAATTTCGGAAGCTCCAGAACTTACCTGGTTCCTGAAGGTCTTTTCTCAAATCTGAAAGTTTTCCTGGTATATTGCTAATAACTTAGACATAGATATAGAGGTAGAGCTATAATTACAGGGAATATTTTGCCTTTCTTTGCCCACCACTCTGCTGGTTACCCTACCCAAAGCAGGAAGGGAAGAGTGATGCCACCCTGATTACTCAGGTTCCCAGATATGTTTTAGGGTTATGATTTATTACTGGATGATTTCACTTTTAGGTAATGATGGTGGTTATGGTGGTGATGGTAATGGTGGGTAAGAGTGTTAGTATTTGTAATAATACCAGCAGCAGTAGCTCTGCTGTTCGGTATGCCAGATGGTGCCTGGATATCCTGAAGTTTCTCCAGGTATTATTTCCCCCTGGGGTTGAAGTGGGGCTCCGTGACTTGGGAAAGTATAATAGATAACATAGAGGCCATAATTGGTATAGAATAATAGAATCTGAGCAGACAGATGCATGAATTATTTTATACAAACTCTAAGGGAGTTTACCAAGGATGGAACTCTCTGAAGTTCTCGACTAAGAACACTGGAATTTCTGTTATTGGGGGGAAATCTGGACACATTTCATCTTAGCTTTAAGCCATCTCACTTCAATTGTGTATTTCTTTGGGTTATTCTAGGTTACCCAAGAATTGCCAGGCTTCCAAGTGTATCACACCATTGAGACAGCTCAAGACTTCCATTTTAACTCTTTTTTGTTATTTTATTAAATTTATTGGAGTTACAATGGCTAGTAAAATTACATAGGTTTCAAGTGTACATTTCTACAACACATCATCTATATATTGCATTGTGTGTTCACCGTCCAGAATCAGTTATCTTTCCTTCACCATATATTTGACCTCCTTTCCCTCTTTTACCACTCCCCTCCCCCTTAACCTCTGGTAACCGTTAAACTGTTGTCTGTGTCTGTGAGCTTTTGTTTGTTTGTTTGTCTTGTTCCTTTGTTGTTTTCAGGTGTATATTCCACATATGAGTGAAATCATATGGTTCTTGACTTTTTCTGTCTGACTTATTTTGCTTAACATGATAATCTCAATATCCATCCATTTTATAGAAAAAAAAGATTCCCATTCTAACTCTTCCTGGCCTGCTTTTCCACCATTACCTCTCATTCATGTCACCTGGATGTTTTTTCTTCTGTCTTATTTAGGGAGTTTGTACAACTCTCTAATGAGTCTTTCTTCTGTCTTGGACATTCATTCATTGATCCATCTATTTATTCAAATCTATATTTAATAAGTATCTGCTATGCGCCACTCATTGTGCTGGTTGTACCCCAGAAATTTTCAGCCTGGTAGGAAGATACACATGGACACAATAAACAATTGCCGAACCCAGCCCCGTTTCCCAAGGCCTGGATATGGTTGATCTAACAACCTTTCCTCAGTATCTCAGTTTCCTGACCTTCCTTTTCTGTGTGATATATTCAGTCTCCTCCCGGAATATGGCTGGTAACACTTAGTTCAACCTTTTAATATAGGCCAGTTCTAGCAATTCCTTCACTTCTGTGTTCTTGCTTACAAAGCAGGGGAAGGACTGCCCAAAATGCCCCTACAGATGCCTTCCTCTGTAGGCATACCATAGTACCAGGGCCACTGGCCATAATTCTGAAGAACCTGGGTTTTTCTAGGCAAGGATATGAAGTGGGATATTTTCATATCCCTGGTCCCGCAAAACAGTTCCTGCTGCCCTCCCAGAGATGTCATTGGGAGGGCAATAGGAGGAGGTATGGACTGGAAGACAAGGGGTAGAAGTGGCTTCACTGTTGGCTATTGAAAATATAATTCCTTGCAATAAATTTTCTCTCATGACATAAAATAGAATTCGGCAGTTCATTTATATTAGTAATTGTGTTATCTATGTAGATTAAAAAGTGACTAACCTTTAAACATCACTTTTATACACTTTTGTTTACTCTGCTTTCATACTTCAGTTTATGACCATCTTAAACTACCACCTACCATGACAGTGACTTCAGTTACTGTTTCATTTTATAGTAGAGTGTAATTGTGTTTTCTACTGTTTTATGGATTGTGTAGTGAGGCAAATTGTGACTGAATTCAAAAATACATTTTATTTGAAAAATAGTGTATGTTGCATAAATAGAAATAATTGTAAAATAAAAAGAAATTATCCTGTTGTTTCCTCTCAAATTCCACTTCCCATAAGTCACATTATTTTGTTTAAGAATATACAATTTTTCCCCCACAAATCCCATAAATGAGCTTATATTCCACACACACACACACACACACACACACACACACACACACGTTATACTTAACTTTCTCCACTTAATTTATCTATGTCATTATAAATATTTCATAGTATGAATGTACTGTAATACACTTAACTGTATATCTGTTAAAATACAATTAGAATGATTTTATATTTTTCACTATTACAAACACTACTCTAATAGAAAAACACCAAAACGTTGTAATATATATCCCTGCATGCGTATGTACTGTATCTGCAAAGCAAATTTCTAGAAATGAAATTGCTGGGTCAAAAACTAGACATATTTGAAATTTAGATTGACACTATGGAAATGCCATCCAAAAAGGTTGTACCAGCCTGTGCTCTTCCCAGCAGCGTGTGCCTGAGAGCGTCTGTTTTCAATCTTTGCCAATCTGGTAGTGAAACATGGCATACAGCATTGTTATTTTAATATGCATTTCTTTCATCATAAAAGAGATCTAGCATCCTGTCATATATTTACTGACCATATGTATTACCTTTTCTCTATACTGTATTCTTTTTATGACAGATTTTTTTATATTTCAGATAATTTCCAGGAAAAAAGATATTTTTCAGTTTCACATTAAATGACTCTGAAGTTTTTAAGCCCTACAATTAAAATTGAAATTAGATTGGTGCCAGGGTCATATGTAATGAAATAATGATTTTTGGTACGAGTAAAAGATATCCAGTCCATCTGGGTCCCCATGGAGTTTCCCCATCCCACAGTGCAAAGCAGCAGTCTACTTGCATTTGCACTGTCATTCTTGATACCCAGAAACGACAGTCTCACATCCTCTTTCAAAAGCTGGACAATATGGCTTATTTTCGCCTCTAAAATTGTACATCAAAAATATAAAAAGCATGGAGGATGGGTTGGCTCCATGCCAACAGCACAGAAAGCAGCTTTTCAGAGGTTATATAAAATGGAGGTAAGAAATGAAATGATTATGCCATGTGGAAAGCTGGAATCGGCCCAGATCTCAAGTGCAGCTGTGAAAGAAACAGGAGGCAGTGGTCAAGTGCAAAGGAGAAAACCACTAGTACTGGGGAGAGTTTGAAGAATGGAATACCACACGAAAATTAAGCAAAGGACCTGTTTATTTTTGTTTAAATTCAAGCCCAGTGGCTCTCCAGCAGAGGGAAGACGCTGAGTAGGATAAACTACCTGTTTTAGTTAGTTAGTTTGGTGGTGGTGGTTGTCTCTGGTTGCAAGCATAGGAGCCTGACTCAAACTAATTCAGGCTAAGACAGAGTTCACCGGTTTATGTAAAAGGAAGTTGAGGATTAGCAATTTTCTAGCATCAGTTGGTTCTGGGCTGGGATAAATCCTACGTAGTTGTGGTGTATAATTCTTTTTAGACATTGTTGGATGCAATTTGTTAATATTTTGAAGATGTTTATTGCATCCTTGGCATATAGTTTTCCTTTCTTGTAACATCTTTGTCTGGCGTTGATATTAGGGTAATGCTGGCTCCATAGAATGAATGAGGAAGTATTCTCTCTGCTTCTATCCTCTGAGAGAGATTGGAGAGGACTGATATAACTTCTTCCTAAAATGTTTTCTTAGGTACATTTTTAAAGCATAGTTTTCATTTGGAAATTGTATGGTAGCTTACGGTGAAAGAGCTCAAGTCCTAAGCAGTGTTTCCTGACATATCATGACAATAAAAGGAAGTGCTAGATCACCTGGAAACCTGCCCTTTGTTTCAGAACTTTCCTCTACTGATTTTTAGAACATCTACTAAATATTGTCTATATGGCAGGAAGCACTGGCTAGGTGATTGAGAAACAAACAAACATACATACATACATACATACACATAGATACACACATGTGTAAATAAATAAATATATATCCATTACTTTTGTTTAAAATTAATTTTTTTTTAATTTTTGACATAATTTCAGAACTTTGTTGCAATAACTGTACAAAGAATTTCCCCATATCCTTCACCCAGTTTCCTCAAACATTAACATTTTATTTTCATTTTCTCTTTGAGATATTCAGACACAATATTCCCTTATCCTTAAATATTTTAGCATGTAGTTCCTAAAAACAGGGACATTCTTTTATCTAACCATAACACAGTGATTAAAATCAGGAAGTTAACATTGATGCAAAAGTATTGTCTAATATACAGATCATATTCAAATTTTGCCATTTGGCCCAATAATGTCTGCTATAGGAAAACAAAATTCTGGGTCAGATGTTGTGTTCAGTTTTTATTTAATTTTATTTAATTTGGAAGAATTCCATGGTCTTTCATGACATTGACTTTTTTTTTAGGAGTACAGGCTATAAGTTTGTAGAATATCCCTCAATTTGGGTTTGTCAGATATTTCTTCATGATCAGATTCAGGACGTGGCTTTTGGTAGGAATATCGCAGAAGTTCTATTGTCTTCTTCTCAATGCATCACTTCAGGAGGCATATAATGCCAATTTACACCATGTCTCTATTTTTAAAGTACGTAACATCTAGGATTGGTGACAGGCACACAGAAGTAACTTTGATATAATCTGATTAGCACAATAAGAGAGGTATACGTGTGTGTGTCAGCCATCTTTAACTCCTTCTTCATATTCTCTTGGCCCACTTTTTTGCTCCAGCCACTGCTGTTACAGCCAGCTTCTCTCTGTCATGGCTTTGCCTCAAGTACATGGAGCATCTCTTGCTTTTTGCAGTAGGGCTTCTCTGCCACAACCACATGGGGTGCCCGCTGAAGCCCACCCAGCTGTTTTGGCACAGGCGCAGACTGGGGAGTGTGAGGAAGTTGGCACCTACTGGGGCAACCTTTTACCCCTGAAGAGTAGAGCCAGTGAATCAGTCATCTCCTCTCTGTATCACATAATTCTGACAATTCTGAGGCACAATTCACACAGCTCTCAAAGGACTCTCGGCAGGATCAAGCCCCAGGTGCTCACAGGGTTGACCAGTTCGGTAATGCGCCCTGGGATTGCCATTCTTTCCTTCCATTTGCCATTCTTCTCCAGACCCCTATTCCTGTCCCCTGGAATCACCTCCCAAAGTAAACCAACTGCATCCAAGTCCTTGTCTCAAACTCTGCCTTTCGAGGGAACCCACAATTAGCCATTTGATATCAGCAGTAGACTATACGCAAACACCCAGGGATTCTGGAACTGAATGCCTCACCAGTCAGACACTTCCACTGATGATGGAAAGTGTGGGAAGTGATTACCCCTGGCCTGACTCAGCATCACTAAGACTTTCACTGTACATGATTGGGATGAGGTATACCAGTAGATGGAAAGTCAAGCATTTGTGTATGTATTAGCGATGGCCCTTGAACAGTTTGAAGACAATGGTATTTATACGACCTATAGATTGGCTCAATTTTGTTGAGGGCTCTTGAAGACTTTTAAGAAAAGAAAAGGAAAGGAAAGAAAAGAAGAAGAAAAGAGAAGAGAAAAAAGAAAAGAAAAGAATAGGCTTAAGGGACTAACTTTCAATTTTAGGCAGGCCACGAAACTCAGAAAGCCTCGAAAGCATTATTTGAAGAGATGCTCACCTTTTGCATTCATAGAGCAATAATCGGACCCAGGATTGAATTGTAAGGTAGCATAGCTACAGAGGAGACTGAAAATGCTGCCTGACAAGTTTTCTATGCCAAAGGCGGGGCCCTGGTAGGAAAAGAATGGAACCCTGAGACTTGCAATGGTAGCATTTAGGTGGACAAACCAGAGAAATTTAAGCCCCCTGGTTCTTCTGAATTCTGTGTTGGCACAAGTAGCTACCTCTGCTTTGCATGAAGAGAATAGCCTTCCCCTTGTCCAGAGACTCTGCAAAAACCTCAGATGAGGCAATAGCATATAAATAAACAAAGACTTGTAAGACCTGGCTTATATTACCTAAGGGAAGTGAGGATACAGGCATACAAGTGAATTTTGAAAGTGCTGGGTCAGGGAGGGCAGAATATAAAGGTGAATAGGAGAGAATTTATTGACATTGAAAAACACTTGGAATTTCATGACGTAGCAAGGACTTAAGTAGTTAGTCCTAATATATCACCGGAATGGCTCCCTAAAGCTTGGGTGGGATGAAGGCCTATAGCAAACGAAGGAAAGATTTTAGAAGTGCCTTGACTACTGTGAGGAAGGTGTCAGAAGGCTCAGGGAGGTTAGAATGTTAGACTAAGTTTATGAGACCTGAGGACCCACCACCTGACTGTTTTTATTATAAGGGCCTGGAGAACATACTCATCGCTCAGGCAGTAGTAAATACAGTGGTGAGGGTATCACTAGCATCTTTGAGAAGCCCGGTGGTAGCTCTTCACTGTAGATGACAGTAAAAGACACTGCTGTGGAACTGGGCTCCCTAATATCAATTGGATTGATAAGAATCTTGAGTAGCAGAGGCCAGATGGTAACACTTGACTGACCGAAGGAAAGTGTACATAATTATGATAATGGGCTATAGGTCAGAGGGGCAACCAGAATGTCTTCATCCATGGGGGTCTGTGATAATGATTCATAGACCATCGTGTTCTTCAGGGCCGCTTACATGAGCATGCACTCAGGTGTCACTTGACCTATATGTATAACCAGAAAAAATCAATAGCTGGTGAATAGAAGGCTGATACCAGTTATCTCAATGGAAAACAACAACCTCTCCCCAAGTTTACAGATTTAAGGTAGTGCTCAGACCCACAGCTCATCATCTGAAGGGGAGGCTGAGGACAGACCCAGAAATACTAGCACAAGTATATATACTGTGTATTCCTCCAACGGTTCTCCAAAAGGACATACACCCACTTATAGAGAAACTGTAAATTAAGAAAAGGGAAACGAATAGGCATTTCTGTTTTTATTATCAGATTTATTGGGGTGACATTGGTTAATAAAATGATATAGGTTTCAAGGGTACAATTCTGTAATACATCATCTATGTATTGCATTGTGTGTTTATCACCGAAAGTCAAATATCCTTCCACATATTTGACCCTCTTTACCTTCTTCTACCAACCCCCCACCCTCTTTACCCTTGGTTCACAATAAACTGTTATCTGTGTCTAAGTTTTTGCTTGTTTGTTTATCTCGTTCGTTTGTTGCTAACAGTTTTATATCCTACTATGAGTGAAATCACATGGTTCTCGACTTTTTCTGTCTGATTATTTCGCTTAGCATGGTAATGTCAAGGTCCATCTACATTGTCACAAATGGCAGTATTTAATCTTTTCTTATGGTTGAGTGATATTTCATTGTGTATATGTACCACTCTTTCTTAATCTAATCATCTATTGAAGGGCACTTTGATTGTTTCCATGTCTTAGCCACCATGAATAATGCTGCAATGAACATAGGGATACATATATCTTTACAGATAAATGTGTTCAGATTTTTTGGTAGATATCTAGAAGAGGGATTGCTTGGTCACATGGTAATTCTGTTCTTAATTTTTTTGAGGAACCTCCATACTATTTTCCATAATGGCTGTACCAATTTATATTCCTAGCAGCAGTATATGAGGGTTCCTTTATTCTCACAACCTCTCCAACCCTTATTACCTGTCTTGTAGATAATAGCCATTCTAACAGGTGTGAGGTGGTATTATTGTGGTTTTCATTTGCATTTCCCCAATAGCTAGTGAAGTTGAACATTTTTTCATATATCTGTTGGCTATTTTTTGTCTTCTTGGGAGAAGTGTCAGTTCAGATCCTCTGCCAATTTTTTAATTGGATTGTTTGTTTTTTTGTTGTTGAGTTGTATGAGGTTTTTTTGTTTTTTGGTTTTTTTAATACATATTTTGGATATTAGCCTCTTATTGGAGGTGTTGTTTGCAAATATCTTCTCTTATTCGATTGGTTGCCTCCTTGTTCTGTTGATGGTTTCTTTTGCTGTGCAGAAGCATTTTAGTTTAATATAGTCACATTCATTTATTTTAGCTTTTACTTCCTTTGCCTTTGAGGTTCAAATTCATAAAATCCTCTCTGAATCCAAGATCCATAAGTTTAGGACCTGTGCTTTCTTGTATGCAATTTATTGTTTCAGGTCTTATGTTTAGGTCTTTGATCCATTTTGAGTGAATTTTGGTACATGGTGGCAGAAAGCAGTCTACTTTCATTTTTTTTGCACAAAGCTTTCCAATTTTCCCAGCACCATTTATTGAAGAAGCTTTCTTTTCTTCATTGTATGTCTTTGGCTCCTTTGTCAAAAAGTATCTGTCACATATATGTGGGTTTATTTCTGGGTTTTCAATTCTGTTCCACTGGTCTATTTGTTTTTCTGCCAATACCATGCTGTTTTGATTATTATCATTTTGCAGTATAAATTGAAGTCAGGGAGTGTAATACCTCTGGTGTTGTTTTTTCTCAGGATTGCTTTGGATATCCTGAGTCTTTTGTGATTCCATACAAATGTGATCATTTTTTTCTTCTATTTATTTTTAAAATGCCATTGGAATTTTGGTGGGGATTGCATTAAATCTATATATTGCTTTGGGTAATATGGCCATTTTAACTATGTTGATTCTTCCAATCCATGAATATGGAATATCTTTCCATTTCTTTGTGTCTTCTACAATTTCTGTTAATAATGTCTTGTGGTTTTCAATGTATATATCATTCAAATCCTTTGTCCATTTATTTCTAGGTATTTTATTCTTTGTTGTAATTGCAAAAGGAATTTTTTTTCCATTTCTTTTCTGAAATTCATTGTTAATATGTAGGAACGCAGTGGATTTTTGTACATTTATTTTGTATCTTGTAATTTTACTGTATTTGTTTATGGTTTCTAATAGTATTTTGGTGGAATCTTTAGGTTTTTCTATAAAAAGAATCATGCCTTCTGCAAAAAATGACAATTTGACTTCTTTATTACCAATTTGGATGCCTTTTATTTTTTTCTCTTGCCTAATTGCTCTGGCTAGGGCTTCCAATATTATGTTGAGTAACAGTGGTGACAAGGGGCATCCCTTTTTCCTGATTTTAGAGGAAAAGCCTTCAGGTTTTCACTGTTAAGTATGATGTTATTATAGTTGAGGGTTTGTTATATATGGCCTTTATTATGTTGAGGTATTTTCCTTTTATACCCATTTTGGTAACTGTCTTAATCATAAAAGAATGTTGTATATTGTCAAGAGCTTTTTCTGCATCTATTGATATGATCATATGATTTTTATCCTTTATTTTGTTTATGTGGTGTATCACACTGATTTGCGTATGTTGAACCATTCTTGTGCCCTTGGAATGAACCTCACTTGATTGTGATGTATAGTCTTTTTAAGTATTCATTTTGCTAATATTTTGTGTAGGATTTTTGCATCTGTATTCATCAGAGATATTGGTATCAGGGTAATTTTGGTCTCATAAAATGAGTAAAACATATTGTCTCTTCTTCAGTGTTTGGAAGAGTTTGAGGACAGGTATTAAATCATCTTTGAATGTTTGGTAGAATTCAATAGTGAAATCACCTGATACTGGACTTTTGCTTTTTAGCAGGTTTTTGATGATTGTTTCAATTTACTTGCTGTTGATCAGTCTATTTAGATTTGCAAATTATACATGATTTGGTCTAGGAAGGTTCTATATTTCTAAAAACTTGTCCATTTCTTCTAGGTCATTGAATTTGGTGGCATACATAGTCTTTCATAGTATTCTTGTATGATCTTTTTTTATTTCTGTGGTATCCATTGTAACTTCTCTTTTATTTATAATTTTATGTATTTTTCTCTTTTTTCCTTAGTGAGTCTAGCCAGGGGTTTGTCAATTTTATTAATCTTTTCAAATAGCCAGCTCTTCATTGCATTATTTTTTTCTATTGTCTTTTTGTTCTCCATTTCATTTAATTCTGCTCTAATTTTTATTATTTACTTCCTTCTGCTGACTTTGGGCTTCATTTGTTCTTCTTATTCTAGTTCTTTAAGATATAATGTTGTTTGGGATTTTTCTTGTTTGTTGAGATAGGCCTATAATGATATAAATTTCCCTCTTATTACCACTTTTGCCACATCCCAAAAAAGTTTTGATATGTTGTATTTTCCATTTTCATTTGTTTCTAGGTATCTTTTGATCTCTCCTTTTACTTCCTGTTTGACACAGTTGTTATTTAGTAGCAAGTTTTTAAATCTCCACATACTTTTCGTTTTCCAACTTTAGTTTTGCAATTCATGTCCAGTTTCAAAGCCTGATGTCAGAGAATATGCTTGGTATGACTTCAGTCTTCTTAAATTTGCTGAGACTAGTTTTGTGTCCTAACATATGGTCTATCCTTGAGAATATTCCATGTGTAGTAGAAAAGAATGAATTGGCTGGTGATCTTGGATGAAGTGCTCTGTAAATGTGAATGACGTCCATTTGCTCTAATGCATCATTTAAGACTGATATTTTCTTACTCTTTTTGTTTGGGTGATCTATCCATAGCTGTCAGAGGTGTATTTAGATCATCTACTGTAAATGTGTTTTTGTCACTTTTTCCCTTTAGTTCTGTTAGTAGTTGCTTTATATATGTTAATGCTCCCTGACTGGGAGCATATATATTGATAAATGGTATGTCTTGTTCTTGTGTTGCCCCCTTTCTCATTATGAAATGTCTATCTTTGTCCCATGTTAACTTTTTATCTTGAAGTCTATTTTATCAGATATAAGTATGGTTACACATGCTTTTCTCTGGATGCCATTTGCTTATAATACCGTTTTTCCACCCTTTCACATTGAGTCTGTATTTGTCCTTGTAACTGAGATGTGTCTCTTGAAGGCAGCATATGGTTGGGTTTTGTGTTTTGATCTCATCTGCTACTTGGTACCTTTTTAATTGGTGAGTTCATACCATTTACATTTAAGATGATTATTGATATATTAGACTTTCCTATATCCATTTTGTCTTTTGTTTTCTGGTAGCTTGTGTCCCCATTGTTACTTTGTTCTATGTTTCTGTCTGTTATTTTAGTTTGGTAGTGTTCTGTGATTTTTTTCCCCCCTCTGTTTCCTCTTTTTTTTACGTTATGTGTCTCAGTTCTGTTTTGTGTATGAGTGTGTGTGTGTGTGTCTGTGTGTGTGTGGTTACTATCAAGTTTATGTAAAAGAAAACTTAATACATATAGTAGTCCTTTTTCTTCTGCTTGCATCTTATTTCTATTCCTTTTTGCAAATACAAACCTTTACCCCTTCCCTTTTTATGTTTTTGTTGTTACAAATTATCCCTATTTATGCTGTGAGTACATTTCTGAGTTGCAGTAACAAATTGTCTTCTTCTCTCTTTTTAAGTGTTTTTATCTCCTTTACCCTTTATGTTATGTTTAGTTGTATAGTGCCATATTCTGTGTAGGGGTTGCTATTTCCTGCTTTTGTGTGTCCGTTAGTAATCTTACTCATAGTTTTGTATCCTTTGTCTTTTTGTTTCAGGTGAAATAACCTCCTTCTCTCTCTCTCTCTGTCTCTCTCTTTTTACTAATTTCTTCAGCTCCAGGATTTCTATTTGGTTCTTTTGGGTTCTTTTTTGAAGTTTCAATCTCTTTGGTAAAGTACTTATTTTGTTCGTTGGTTTTCATTTCTGAGTTCATTAAACTGCTTATCTGAATTTTCTTGCATCTTGTTTAGTTTTTTCAAAATTGCAATTTTTAAATCTCTGTTATTTATGTCATATATTTCCATGTCTTTAGTTTATTTTTTGAATATTTTTCATTTTCTTTCTGAGCTGCTTTGTTACCTTAGTTGTTCATGGTATTTAATGGATCATTTCTCTGCCTAGGAATTTATGGGAGTAGGTTGGTAAGAAGAGGTCTTTCTTTTACTTTCCAGTAGGTGGTGCTGGAGCATTTTATTTTCTCTTGCATTGCTCAGGCTGGCGTCTTGGCTCTCTGCTGGTGGGTAGAAGATGACTTGTTTTCCTTGGAGAGGTATCTCCATCTCGGGACATCACCCCATGGTAGAATGTCATGGGCGATAGGGTTCTGAGCCCCTGAAATCCCAGTGCTGTCCTGCCTGAGCAGTCCTACGTGCCCCCACTGGGATCAGCTGTGAAGGGTGGGGGTAAGGTTGTCTGGAAGAGGCCACTGTTGTGTTTGTAGCTCTGTTATTTTCCTGTTAATGGTGACTGCCAGACCTCAACTGCCTCACTTCTTTTTTTTTATTGTGTATTTATTTATTTATTTATTTATTTATTTATTTATTTATTTATTTATTTATTTATTGGGGTGACAATTGTTAGTAAAATTACATAGATTTCAAGTATACAATTCTGTATTACATTATCTATAAATCCCATTGTGTGTTCACCACCCAGTCAGTTCTCCTTCCATCACCATATATTTGATCCCCCTTACCCTCATCTCCCACCCCCCAACCCCCTTACCCTCTGATAACCACTAAACTATTGTCTGTGTCTATGAGATTTTGTTTCTCATTTGTTTGTCTTATTCTTTTGTTGTTTTTGGTTTATATACCACATATCAGTGAAATCATATGGTTCTCTGCTTTTTCTGTCTGACTTATTTCACTTAGCGTTATACTCTCAAGATCCATCCATGTTGTCACAAATGTTCCTATTTCATCTTTTCTTACCACTGAATAGTATTCCATTGTGTATATATATACCACAACTTCTTTATCCATTCATCTATTGAAGGACATTTTGGTTGTTTCCATGTCTTGGCCACCGTAAACAAATCTGCAATGAACATTGGAGCACATGTGTCTTTATGTATAAATGTTTTCAGATTTTTTGGGTAGATACCCAGGAGAGCGATTGCTGGGTCATATAGTAATTCTATTCGTAATTTTTTGAGGAACCTCCACACTGCCTTCCATAGCGGCTGCACCAGTCTGCATTCCCACCAACAGTGTTTGAGGGTTCCTTTTTCCCCACAGCCTCTCCAACACTTGTTACTATTTGTCTTGTTGATGATAGCCATTCTGACTGGGGTGAGGTGATATCTCATTGTGGTTTTTATTTGCATTTCTCTGATGATTAGTGATGTTGAGCATTTTTTCATATGTCTGTTTGCCATTTGTATGTCCTCTTTGGAGAAATGTTTCTTCAGGTCGTCTGCCCATTTTTCAATTGGGTTGTTTGTTTTTTTATTGTTGAGTTTCATGAGTTCCTTGTATATTTTTGATATTAGCCCCTTATTGGAGGCACTGTTTGCAAAAACCTTCTCCCATTCATTTGGTTGCCTCTTTATTTTGTCGATGGTTTCTTTTGCAGTGCAGAAGCTTTTAAGTTTCATATAGTCCCATTTGTTTATTTTAGCTTTTACTTCCATTGCCTTTGGAGTCAAATTCATAAAATGCTCTTTGAACCCAAGGTCCATAAGTTTAGTACCTATGTTTTCTTCTATGCAGTTTATTATGTCAGGTCTTATGCTTAATTCTTTGATCCATTTTGAATTAATTTTGGTACATGGTGACAGATAGCAGTTCAGTTTCATTCTTTTGCACATGGCTATCCAATTCTCCCAGCACCATTTATTGAAGAGGCTGTATTTTCTCCATTGTATGTTTTTTGCTTCTTTGTCAAAAATTATCTGTCCATATCTATGTGGTTTTATTTCTGGGTTCTCAGTTCTATTCCATTGGTCTATGTGTCTGTTTTTCTGCCAATACCATGCTGTTTTGATTATTGTAGCGCTGTAGTACAAGCTAAAGTCAGGGAGTGTGATACTTCCATTATTGTTCTTTTTTTTTAAGATTGCTTTGGCTATTCGGGGTCTTTTGTGGTTCCAAACAAATCTGATGATTTTTTTGTTTGATTTCTTTAAAAAATGCCATTGGGATTTTGATGGGGATTGCATTAAAGCTGTATATTGCTTTGGGTAATATGGCCATTTTAACTATGTTGATTCTTTCAATCCATGAGCACTGAATGTCTTTCCATTTCTTTGTGTCTTCTTCAATTTCTTTAAAAAATGTCTTATAGTTTTCAGCATATCGGTCTTTCACATCCCTGGTTAAGTTTTTTCCTAGGTATTTTATTCTTTTTGCTGCAATTGCAAAAGGAATTTTTCTTGTATTTCTTTTTCTGAGATTTTATTGTTAGTATATAGGAATGCAATGGACTTTTGTACATTGATTTTGTAGCCGGCAACTTTACTGTATTCGCTGATTGTTTCTAATAGCTTTTTGGTGGAGTCTTTAGGGTTTTCTGTATATAGCATCATGTCATCTGCAAAGAGTGACAATTTAACTTCTTCATCCCCAATTTGGATGCCTTTTATTTCTTTCTCTTGCCTGATTGCTCTGGCAAGGACTTCCAACACTATGTTGAAAAGCAGAGGTGAAAGAAGCTGCCTCACTTCTGTATCTCCATCCTTGTCACTGGGATTAGCTGTTCCGAGCGTCTGCTACTCAGGAACTGTCTGTCCAGTTCTCAGGGCTGTAGATATTGTGCTCTGTAACCTGACACTCACTGCTACAGTTTCTTCTGGGGCCCACTGCTAGCTCTGGGAGGGTGGGGGTAAGCATCCAGGTTCCATGGCATTATTTTTTGCCTGGTGATGGTGGCTGCTAGGTGACAGGTGTCACGCTTTTGTATTTAGTCTGTGTCCCAATTGCTGGGTTCAGCCATAATAAATGCTGATCACTCAAGCAGGAATGCTGAGGCCCACAGAGAGTGCACCTGCAGCCTGAATCCCCCCCTCCCAAGATGTGCAGTGGGCTGTGTCTGTAGCACTATCTCTACTATTCTCCCTTCCTGTCTCCCCCATTTGTCCCCATTTGGCCACCTTCCTATGTTTGTTTGTTGTTGTTGTTGCTTTTTATTTTTATTGGGTAATGTTGGGGAACAGTGTGTTTTTCCATGACCCATCAGCTCCAAGTCAAGCCATTGTTCTCACTCTATCTAGTTGTGGAAGGCACAGCTCACTGGCCCATGTGGGAACTGAACCGGAGACCTTGGTGTTATGGGCACTGCACTCTAACCAACTGAGCCACCTGGCTGTCCGCACATTCAGATGTTTTGATGCGTGATCAGATATGTTTGTGTGTTGCACAGGGAATCCTTTGTTAAATTATAGCTGTTTAACTTGTAACTTCAAGGGGAGAGATCAAGGGGATCTCTCCCCATTCTTCCACCTTCACTCCCATATGGGCATTTCAAGGCTCAGTGGATAAAGGGCCTGAGCTGACACTAATACCAAGAAGCTAGAAGCACTATAAAGCCTCCAGGTAGAGAGGGAAACCAGATGGCTCAAATTCCTCTCACACTGTTCCAATGGAGTCACAGACCCTCCTTTGCTTATATCTCTGGTTTCCAAGTGAACAATTGGAATGGAATGTGCTTAGCACCTGGCAGAACCCTCACTTTGTTTTCTTGACCTGGGTAGTAAGAATTATTGTAATAGGAAGGACCAATGAGGCCCCTCAAACTGCACATGCTTACTGGCTAAGATAGTGAATCAGAAGGAATACAACATCCTGAGAGCAAATATATGGAGACTCATGCCACCATCAAAAAACTAAAGGATTCAGAGGATTCAGAGGATTCAGAGCACCCATCATTTTCTGTTCAACTTGCCTATTTAGCCTGTTTGGCCACTGCAGAAAACCAGATCCATCATAGAAAATGATGATGGACTACTGTAAACTTAACCTAAGGATAGCCAAAATCACAGCTGCTATGGTATATTTACTAGAATGTAACCACACAACCTTTTGGCACCTAGTACATCGTTGTTGCTCCAGGGAGTAGAATCTTCTCAATCCTTGTCAATAAAAGGGAGCTAAAAGCAGTCCCCATTATGTGGGAAGGGGAGCAGTGTACACTCACTGTTTCCCCAGAGCTTTCTGCTCTCTGTTACAATGTGTGTGGTCCTGAAGGACATTGATCAACTTGACATTCTATAGAACTACACCGATGACATTATGCCAGCTGGACCTGCTAGGCAAGGTGCTTCCACACCAAGTTCTTAGGGCTTCCACATGCAATGATAACCATAAAAGGACAAATGCAACGGTCCTTACCCAATCAGGCTAAAACATCTAAGGGCTCAGGCCCCTTGAAGACAAAGAACTGGGTAACCCACCAGGCAAACAATGTAGATCCAGCAGAGTGGCAGAAGAGAGAGAAGATGAATTGATCACTTATGGCATTGAGACCAATTATAGCTTCAGGGCATGTTGCTTGTTCCTCTAACACTCCTGTATCGATTCTTATGTAGGCATTGCTGTTAGCTACCACCTTGAAAGTTCTGTGATAGAACACATATAATGCAGGCTACCAACAGATCTGGGGAATGCACATTCTGGAGTATATCAGATGTCTCTTATGCCCATTTCATACTCAAAGCTGCCGGTTGAGCCAAGGTGATACTTGATGGCTGCACCAGGTATCTCTTACTTTCTACCATCAGGCTTCGCTGCTCAGGAAACACGGAAGTATGAGAGAGTGAACACTTTCTGGGACAACATATATTAATAGGGGATGAGATGCTCCCTTCTTCTGTGTCTCAGCAAACAATTTTGAATTCTGGCCTCTCAGAAAGTCTCCAGCAGGGCCGAGCCCCCATTGCCTATTAAGCTAACTAAATCAATAATATACCTCTGTATTGGTTTTCTTCTTATTCTGTTTTACTCCTAGTTCTCTACCCTTAACTCTTGTTCCCTGGGATTACATCCCGAAATAAATGGATGTGAGGAACCCTTGTCTCAGGTTCTTCTTTTTAGAGAACCTAAGAAAGACAATAAAGATAGAGCCTCAGATGTGGTGCTATAAGGTTTTTTGGAGGAAATAACAAATGAGTTATGTCTTAAAGTCTCACCTTAGAAATTTTCCATGTGGAAAAGAGGGAAGAGTGTTTAGATAGAGGCAACAGCATGGATAAGAGCAAAGAGGCAGGAAAAGGGTTGATAAATTCAGGAAGCTTTAAGTGTTTCACAATGGGAGAAGCAATAGAGTCATGTGCTGGAGGTGGTAAGGGATCCTGGAGAGGTAAGTAGGAGTCAGATTCAGAAATTTTGTGTGCCATGCTAGTTGGGACTTCTTTTCATAAACAATGAAGAGACAATTACAGAGTTCTTATACCAAACCTGCCTAGCCTAAAGCAATGTGAAAACCAGCTCACTTTCCACCATTGAGACCAGAGTTGCCCTTACCTGTGAACATTTCAAGATGAATCTGTTCTGAGAGAGCTGATTGAAATTTCTAGGGAAAATGTGTGGTAACATAGAACAGACATTGTCGACTACCTAGTCAAATCCATTTCTTCTCCCCCTTTTCTTTCTTGCTGAGAAGAGCCCAGATTTTGTTTCTGCTTACTGACCAAATTGTCTGGTTCCCTGACCTCTGGTGATAGTCTAAATCAGACGCCAGCAAGCTTTCCCTGTAAAGGACCAGGTAGTAAATATTTTAGGCTCTGTGAGCCATATGGTCTTTGTTCCAACTGCTGTTGTAGTGTAAAGGACAGTCTTTAAGAATACTTAAACTTTATTTATGGACATTGAACTTTGAATTTCACATAACTTTCCTATGCCACAAAATATTATTTTTCTTCTGATTTTTTGCAACCATTTAAGACTGTAAAACCCATAGCTCACCAGCCATACAAAAACAGGCAATAGACCAGATTTACCCATAAGCCACAGTTTGCCAATCCTTTGTATAAGCTAATCAGGGTGGTCTCGTTTTCTTTGCCAAAGATTGACTGTAATATGGACAAGTAGTCAAATCCTGACCAATGTGACTTGAAAGGTGGTATTCTGCAAGCTTTTCTTGATTTAAAAAAGGGGCAAATAAGAAGGAACAGTCCTTTTTATTTCCTGTAGATACTGCTGCGGTAAGAGATGAATAATGCCTAGAGCTGCTCAAGCCATGTTGCGTTGGTGGTTTTCTCACCTTTTTACTGAGAATAGCAGAGTAGAAGGAAGGAATCAGATTGAATCTTCATAATAGAACTGAGCTGTTGAATTAATTTGAAAAATACGGAATCTTCATGAAATTAGTGAAATATTGAATTAACCTGACTGTAAACTTCTTGTTGTAAGAAATAATAAAGGTCCTTATCATATAAGCCCCTTTTAGACAAGTTTTCTGTTACTTAAAACCAAAAATATTCAATATTCTAACTGATATACAACAGTTAGAATGTTGTGAAAAAGGTCCTTCTGATATACAAGGACCTGGGAGAATATTAAATAAGTCATTAAATAGAATAAAATAGAACTATAAAGGCTGCAATGGAAATATTCAAGACAAATTTTTTTAAAAAAGATATATATATACACACATATATGTGTATATATATACATGTAAGTATATATATACACACACATATATATATGTATATATATACACATATATATCTTAAAATTTGGGGAAGACTTTGATTAACCATGGTTATTAACTCTGGGAAGTATTCTTGGGATGAATAGGGAGGAAAAAAGGCTTAATTTTAACTGCAGATATTACTTTATTATTTACATTTTTAAAAGAATGTGAAATTATTACTTTTAAGATTGAAAATATGATTTAAAAAAAGAGAGAAAATTGTTCATTTCTAGATAGACAGGTACTTTGAATAGGATTCTGCAGGAGTCTGGGGGTGTAGTAACTCAATATTGATGCCTAAAATGGAATAAGGCCCTAGCTTCAGATAAATGATTTCACTTCTATTTTTGCATTTCTTAATGTGGTATCTTTAGCTATGCCATCTTCTCTCTGAGTGAAGCTTAGAAGGGTATAATCTAATAGAAAAGAGCAGGGAATAGCTCTCTTAGATACTACAACAGTTTAGCTGCTCTTATCTGGGAGACAGACTATCTAATGGACTGCCTTTGGGTGTTAGGACTGTGTCTTGTTTCAGTTACCATATGCATTAATGATTTAGAAGTGGGAAAAGGTGTACTTAGTGATGGAAGTCCTTCCTTAGTTTTCACTAGTCCAACTTTACCGGTCTGGGAATGATTTAGGTAAGGAAGATAAAATAAAATATTAAGAAGTTTGAGAAGAAAATAAAATGAAGGAGACCTACAGCATGAGAGGTTTAGGATAGAAATCAGGAAGAAATTTCAGGTTGTAAAAACTACCAGAGACAGAACAGAACAGAGGTTAATTATAGACAGTGTAAACTTTTCATTCTGATAGTTAAAAAGGAAATTATCATCTGTTGAGGATGGTATTATTACAATTAGAATCATAAAGATAAAAGAAACTTTAGAGAACACCTATTACAACCCCCTTGGTTTTACAGATGAAAAAACTGAAGCTGAAAAATTAAAGTGACAGAGATCATACAGTTAATTAGCTGTAAAGCTAGAACCAGTATTCAGTTTCTTATAATACTCATTCTTCTATATCACATTTACTGAGAATTATTTCTTTTGAAGTCACTATGATAAACTACTAATAGATGAGCTCTCAAAATCCTTTATAGGTTAAAGACATTATTCCAGAATTAAAACTATGATTTATAACAATCAGGGATTTTTTTCACATGGGGTCTGTGGACTATGCTCTGGGAGTCCTGAACCCTCCAATATTTATGCAAAACTGTGTGTATGTATGTTTGGAAATCTGTAGTTCTCAGGATATTCTAATGATGGACTAATCTAACAGCATGTATTCCAAAAGCTGCATTTGAGATTAATCTCAGAGAATTAAATTAGGAAAAATCATGGAATGAATGGAATAACCAGTTATAGAAAGAGCCCAACTCAGCAGTCAGGGGTGGAGGAGTTAAGGAGACTCTCAGGTTCAGTGATGTGAGAATACTTTCTACATCTAATTATGTCACCATCTGATTATATCAGCATCTGATTATATCAGCATAACAGAAGCTGAGCGGGTGTGAAGGAAAACTCCTATGTGTTGGGGTTTTTTGAAATGTCCTGGTGACCAACTAAAACTGCACCACAGATTTCCTACCCTTAATAGCTGTCCACTGTCTTGACTGTCCTTTACAGTACCTTGAATATATTGTCTCAAATCTGGGTGAAGAACTCTGTAATTACCAAAATGGCCTCTGATTGTATCTACAGAGTTCATTTTGGTCCACACTGAACAATCCAAGCCTCATCTTCAACATATTTTTGCAAGAATGGCTGCTCTTGTTCCTGGTTTCTTTCTTTCTTCATGTAATAACTATTTATTTCAGTCTTACAGAAGTAAGCAAGGCAGATATAGACTCTAGTTGAGTTGTTTCAAGTTTTTACACCTACTTTTAGTATTTTCTCTGTTTAAGTTGTAGAATCCTCAGAAGTCACAAATAAAAATGTCTACAGCAGCCAGGCACGTAATAAAAATGAGTGAAGCAGATTTCTCATGTTTTCCAGGTAAACTAGCAATCTAGATTTTAAGGTAAAAATCTCTTGGCTTATTGAATTTTGGTATCTACTGAAAATATATTTGGAAAACTCCCATGTGGGCCAAATGAAACATTTTTGCTGGCTGAATCTGGCCCTTGATCCTTCCATTGAGGACCTTTGTGAGCCTAGGATCAAGATCTTCACTTTTTGAAATTTCCTTATCATACTTCTGCCTCCATGTTCCTAGTACAGAGGCACCCATGAAACATCCTTTCCATTCTCCATGCCTAATATCTTCACTCCACTACACTTCAATACTTTCTTTACCCCATCTCCCAACTTTTCACTGTTTCCATTCTTTAGTCCCATATTCTCTCTACTCCCAGTAAATGCATTACATAAGGGTAAGGAGGGGCAACATGAAACTTGAAGTGAAAATAACTTCTGTCCGTATTAAAATGTGTCTGAAAGCAGTTTGGAGCATTCAAGGCAGATTTCTAATTCTGTCTAGTTCTTGGTTTGAGCCTGGACCAAAAAAAAAAAAGAAAATCAGCTCAGACTGAAATGGGAAAAGGCACCAGTCCTGGGAAGATAGACACAGATAAAACCAGTTGCAAAGTTATCAGAGAACCCTGTTTTTCCCACAGCAGCTGTAAAATGCCATATCCACCCTTCTTTGAGTGATACTGCTTTCTTACCAATGACATCCAGGCCTACTTTGAGATTTCATTGATTACTGGGCATAGCTAATTAATAAATGGCCCTCTCTTCATGATAACATCCAGTCCCTGGTTAATCTCCGCTTTTAATCCCGCCTTAGAAACAGCATCCAATCCAGAATTGATACCCGCTCTCCCTACACACTCCTGACTCCTTTGGCGGGAACCTAAACCTTACCAAAGATGCTTCATCCTGCCTTTTCTGGTAGTATCCGCACGTCCTCTGGCGTGCCCTTTGTCCTGATATACAAATAAATCTGATGTTTGCAGATTGTACGCTTCTTCCTGATTCTCTTTGGCTGATTTGGCTTTAATGTGAGATAGGTTAAGTGTCAGGATCTCTAACAGATCATGTTTCATGATCTCTGCTAAGTCTTCCTCCCGGCATTTAGATTTACAATTTTTTTAACTCTTCCCCCCCCCCCCTTCTTCCACCTCCCACCTCCACTCTGGTCCAAGCTGTTGTTTCTCAGTCTAGCTGTGCAGGACACCCGCTCCCTGGCCCATGCTGGTATTATGGTGTTATGAGCCCGGTGCGCCCTCACCCCCCCACCCCCCCCAGGCAGTCGGTTGCCGGTAGGCCACTCACAGCAGCTCTCCCCGGCTGCCGGCCGCTCACGCTGCCCACCGGCTGCTCCTGGCAGCACACAGTAGCCCGCGCCAGCACAGCAGCAGCAGGCCTGGCCAGATCGTGCCCACCTCTGGCTGAGCCAGTTGTTCACCATCTTAGCTGGAGAGGGCGCAGCGCACGGGCCCACGTGCTAACGGAAAGGCGCTCCAACCACCTGGGCCACTCGCCCGTCCTACAGTTTTTTAACAGCTCAAAACCTATAATTGTCCCATCAGTACACTTTGAAGAAGAAATGTCCCCCACACGAATACAGCCCTAATATCCGCTTTTGAAAGTGGCGTTAGTCATTTTATCTGGTTCGCATTTCAGCACGTTCAGTTTAAGTCACTTCAGTTCTGAATTCCTGGGTTATATTAAAATACAGGAGACGGGAGTGTATGGGCCTTGAGGGCGTAGATTTTTGACGTGGTTACTGTTCATTCAAGACCAAGGAAAACAGGTTGGGATCATTTTAAAAAGGCTTTTTTCGGAGGACGCCTCAAGCATTATCCGTCTTTTTCCCCGGCGGCCCCTGGGGGCATACATTTCGGAGCGACCTTTTTGATCATGGAGGAAGGGGGTGCCGGTCTTTTGTCTTCCGCAGAGATGCACGTCTGGACTCCAGCCTGAGAGCCCCAAACCTTGCAGCTGGAGCCGTGTGATGGTTTCGCCCCGGGTCTCTTAAGAGGGGTCGCGGGGATCTCGGGGCGCCACAGTGGATCTTGCGGTCGGGGGGCCGCCTCGGCAGCTGGGGCCTCCGACCTCCGCTACGCGGCTCCGGAGCTTTGTTCTCGCTCCCGAGCGGCCGCTAGGTTTCCCACCTTAACCCCTCGCTGGGCCCCGCCGCGCACCGCTGGGGAATCCAGAGGCGCACATCTGCCTCCGGCCCGGGCCCGCCCCCAGCGGCGGCGCCCACGCCCACAGCCTTCCGCCCGCCCGCCCGCCCGCCGGCCCGGCGCAGTGCAGCAGAGCGCGCTCCCGCTCGGGCCGGGCCGGCTCGCGCGCACGCGCGCAGGGACCCGCGCCCTCCGAGGAGGAGGCGGTCGCGTCGCCGCCGGCGGGGCTCGCGCCGGCCCTCGCGCTCGCCCTCCGCCTCACCCGAGCCCCGCGAGGGTGAAACGCTTTCTCCCGGCATGCAGCGGGAGGAGGCATTTAACACCAAGATGGCGGACGGCCCGGATGAGTACGATCCTGAAGCAGGCTGCGTGCCTCTTCTCCATCCAGAGGTGAGCCACCGCGCCGAGCGCATTCCTCGCCCTCAGGCCCCGGGACCTTTGCTCCCCGGACTCGCGGAGGGCGGTGGCCTACGCGTGGGGAGCAGGCGGCCGTGCCGAAGTTGGGGAGGGCGGGGAGGCAGCTCCAGGCCCGAGCGCGGCGGCGAGCGGATAACGGGGGAGGAGATAGCGGGGCGGGCCCGTCCGGGGCGGGCTCTGGGACGCGGTCTCGGGCAGAGCGTGGAAGGCGGAGGGGGAGATGTTGATGGTCCTGCTCTGTCGCCGCGCTGCTCGCGGGGGCACAGCCTGCGAGGGCCTGCTGCTGGTTTGGACCCGAAGCTTAAGTCTCTGGTCCTGCCCCGAGCCTCTCCGGGGCGCGGAGGAAGCCCGTCTCGTGTGGATTTTTTCTCTCTGCCTTCGCCAGGGTGAAGGACGCTGTCTGTTCACGGTGGGGGAGTGTGGGGTGAGGACCCAGCTTTTTGGACAACGTGATGTCCTTTCCAGGTGATGCCAGAGGCAGCCCCTCAGGCACCTTTTGTCGGATGCCTCGTGTGAGCATTTGTCCTTAAGCAGTGAGGAAGACAGGTCAGAACTTTTGCCAATAGACCCACGCTCACATTGGCTCTTCCGAGTACCTTCTTTTGTTGTTGTTTGTTTGTTTGTTTGATTTTGGAGTCGGGGAAGATAGTGCAACACGTTTCCCATCACAGGAGCATCTTCCCCTGTAAGTAAACGGTGCCCCGCTCCAGGATCGGTCACGTCATGGCCTTGCTTACCCCTTAGTTTATAGCTGGACGAGGGCTAGCTCCGGCCTGGAAACAATTCTTGATGCACTTCTTGTTTTTAGTGACCCACGGTGACGTGTGGATGGGCAGTGGCAAAACTTCCGGAAGAACTGGAGTTTTTCTGAAGTTAAAGGAGGCAGACGATCTTTGTGTTGTAGTGGGGTGAACAGACATGGAAGTCTCTGCCTGGCTATTTCGCATTAGAATGATAATGTTTTTTTCTGGGTTTTGATTTGTAGCATGCTCACATTATTTATTAAAATACGAATAAAGACAAGCACTTACCCGTGTTATATATTAGTACTCAACTACCCTCTCCTCCATCACTTTGAAACAGATGAGACAGTTCCTTAGGGATATACTTGGGACAGTCTCAATAGAAAAGGCTACTTTGGATTTCTGGTAAACTGTACAGTAAGAATCACTATTTTTTTTTTTTTTTAACCAAAGTGGTAACATTTTCAGAACTGGAATTGGAGGCACCTGTCTTTTAGTTCACACTTAGGCCCTGAAAAAGGTCAAGAAATAAAGTAGTTTTCAGATGATGCATTGAAAATGTCATCAAGGAATATTTGTATTCATCTATTCCTGTGAAAGTATTTCAAATACTTAAATGTTGATTGTATGTATATTTTAACATACTGTGCTCTCTTCATAAACTTTTACTTTGTGAAATATAGTACATTGTTTGGTATTTTAAGAATAATTTTAGCTGGTAACAAATCTGAAGATTGCCTGTTATAATGGAATGGTCTGTAGGCTTGAAGTTTAGAGACCAGTCTTCAGGTTGGCGTTTAATAGGATATTACTAGAAAATTGACTTCCTCAGACTTAAAAGTGGAAGTTAGTATAAATGATATCTACCAATCCTTTTCACCCAACAGATACAAGGGCTGATTAGTTGAGGCGCTTTGCATCTTAAGCTTGTAACTATAGGACTACAGTCTTTCTGCATTTTTCCTGTGGTTAGTGTTGCATCTACACCTGGTGCAGAACTGGTATAGTTCTGCTTTCTTGCAGTGCATTCTCGGGCAAGCTACTTCTCTGAATTCTAGCCTGATCATTTATAGTAGTGGGATGAAATAATAATAACTAGTAGGCTATTGTGAGGATTAGTGAGATAATCTTTTCTTTTTTTCTTGTAAAATAAGCACTGTTTTCAGTCTCCGTTGGAAAGAAACTCATATTCTGCCTTGGTGAGCAAATAAAATAATAATACTTTTAATCCCCTTTTGGAGAGAACATAGACTTTTGGTCAGACAGATTTGGGTTCCAGTTCTGGATTTGTAGTTATTCAATTATCTAAATAACCTGAGACACGTACTTAATCTCTTAAAGCCTCAATTTGTTCATCGGAAAGTGGAGATGTTGCCTACCTAGTTCACTTGGCTGTAAGGGATTAGGTGAGACTATATGAGGTGTGATCAAACAATACGGTGAATGTTTAAATAAAAAAAAATTATAGTAAAAGACACATTGCCATTAATCCCTCTCAATATACTCCCCCTCGCTTCGAACACACTTATCCCATCATTTTCACCACTTTGTGAAGCCGTTCTGGAAGTCCTCTTTCAAGAGTGTTTTTAGTTGCTCTGATGTGGCTGCCTCGATGTCCTGACTCATTTTGACTTTGGGGAAGAGCCAGAAGTCGCGTAGTGCCAGATTCGGTGAATAAGGTGGTTGAGGACACACCATAATGTTTTTATTTGACAGAAATTGCCGTGTACCAAAAGCAATGTGTGACACGGTGCGTTGTCATGATGGAAGATGATTGATGGCACACTTTAAAACACACCTTCTCTCAACCGTAGCTCACACCCGACTGACTGCACCAAACAAGTTGAAACATCACAGTTACTAAGGTTTGGCGTGCTCCTTCCCGTATTGAAGATTCCTGTCTTTCTGTTGGATGTCACTTGGCAGCAGCAGTCACAGTATTTTGTGATCACAACAGAAAGGCTCTGTGTCATGCATCACTTCTGGTATGACAATTTCTGTCAAATACAATAAAAACATTATGGTGTGCCCTCATCCACCTTATTCACTGAATCTGGCACCATTTGACTCCTGGCTCTTCCCCAAAGTCAGAATGACCTTGAAAGGTAAACATTTTGAGTAGATTCAGGACATTGAGGTAGCCACAACAGAGCAATTAAAGACACTCATGAAAGCAAATTTCCAGAAAGTGGCAAGAATGATGGGATAAATGTGTTCGAAACAAGGGGGAGTAAGGTGAGGGGGATTAATGTGTCTTTTACTGTAATAATATTTTTAAAATTTAAACATTCACCATAGTTTTTGATCACACTTTGTTCATGTTCAAGAACTGACACATTGTTGGTGCTCAGTCAATGTTGCTTTTTCCTCTGTCAGAGGAAGGAGAGAACTGTTACACCTTTAATTTGGTTTTGGTGAATGGTTTATAAACTTGCGTGAGTTTTAATTTAGTAGATTGGGACCTTGAAGGAACAAGTTTTATTTTACTGTTCATCTTCAAATTTAACACTGTCTCACTAAAAAAAAATAGTTACTCACTAAATATTTGTTGAATAGATGAGTTGTTTGTAGGATAAAGAAATTAGCCATTCCTTAAATTTTCTGTTTGTACGCAAACTGCTTACCTGTAAAACCTTTCTTAAGGGATTATATAATTAGATGAACAATGAACCCCCCCCCCCTTTTTTTTTACAGTGAATCCTTTTTAGAGGTATTCACTATGAGAGCACCTTACTTTTTGATTAATTAAATAATCCATTTGTTTAGTCAGTCATTTAAACATTTATCCTGCTTGGGTTAGGCACTGTGCTGGATGGACTCTAGACTTTGGAATTTTTGTGGTAAATTCACTGAGAGGCAATATAGGATACTGATTAAGAGAGCCACGGCTTTGGTGACAAACTGAGAATGTAGGTTCTGCCACTTACTATCATCATGGGCAAATTACATTTTCTGCATTTGTACAGTTGGCTTAATAGTGCCTACCTCTAAAGTTATTGTGAGTATTAAACAATGTTTATAGAGCAGTCATACTGATCTAGGCACATAGTATGCCAAGCAAATCTTAACATACTAAAGTTCTTGACATGTAGTGAGTACTGGTGCTGCTACTTTGTTTTCTGATGAAATGGATGATTATTCATTTTATCATAATGGAAGAAATTAGAGGCTGTTTGGAAAAGGATGAACTGATTATGAGGGGATTCGAGTGCTAATCCCGGGTTTGTGACTTTAGGCTAGTGGACATTTAACTACTCTTAGTTTCTTTGCTTTTAAGATAAAGAGGCTAGACCAGATGATCTCTTAAGATTTCCTCTAATGTTCTGATTGAATGTTGTGACCTTTCAAGATCTGTAGGCTTGAGCACCTACTTACTAGCTGCATAGCACTGTGCTAGGTTGTATGGGTAGAGGAAAATAAATAGGATAGCTTCTGCTCTCCAGAAGTTAATGATTTAGTTGGGAAGATACATGCATAGGAAACACTTAACAGAATCCAAATAACTGCTGAATTGAGTAGTGTAGCCCATAAACTGTGTCAGAGACCTATCATCTAGAATGGCTAGAAGAAAGACTTCAGCGGAGAGATGGAGACCATATGTTGGTCTACAGGTTCAGCTGACTTGCTATCCCCAGTCTTCCATTTCACCCACTGGTACGTCCTCAGCAAGCTGTCTCAGCTCTTTCCTAGAATGAGGCCGCAATACTCCCTTCTGCCAGAGTGGTGTTACAGGGGCTCTCTGTTTCAGCGAGATCTGATTCAAAGCTTTGAACTAGATTGCCTAGGTTATCTAAGGCTTTCATCTCTTGCTCGCTTCCTTTTTTTTCTCAGTTTCAAAACTTTTATTATTGCCTTTTCTTTAGTTTCTCATTTTTTTTTAATGGTCACATTTTTTGCTTCACATTAATTTTGTCCACATTTATGTCTCATTTTTTTATTTAGAATATTAAACCGAAGTATTACTATGTCTCTTGTCTTCACAGATTTTATAAGTGATTTTGCCTTTTTCCATTACTATTTTTTTGCCCTATTGTGTAGAGATATATATGTGGTTACATGTATAAATGAATTCATTTGCTTCAGAAAGCAGATATAAAATTACTTTGAAAATTGTTTTTCTCATTCTGATTGGTTACTGGCACACTCTTACCTTTCAAAACAGCTTTCTGGCAGTCTTTAGGATCTCATGCCTATCAGTAAAATGCTGTCGGTCATTTAAATGTCATTTAGATTCATAAAGATATACCTTAAGCATAGTTCCCAGTGAGTCAATATATATAAAATGAAGATGCAACTAATTGGTTACCTCATGGATTGGGGCAAAGCCAAAGTTGAAAATTACTGACCTGTGGAACCAAAAAATTATGTTTGGTTGTAAGAAATACCATTTTACTGTTTTGATTTCTTTGTTTTATTTTGCTCACTATTTTTTATTGAATTTGAGATAATTATCCCAAAATTATTTATTAAGAGTGGACTGTAGAGTGGGTAGATACAAGAGCAGATAAGTTAAAAGTGTGAATGCGAGTGTATTGCTGATTGAGTTCAAATCCTAGTTCTGCTGCTTACTAGCTTATGTGATCCTGGGCATGTTATTGAACTGTGTGTTGATTTTCCAGACTAAAATGGGGATGTAATAGCAGCCTCCTCATGAGGTTTTGAAGATTAAATGAGATAATATATACAAAGTTCTGTGTCCGGCACTTAGTAAGGCAATAAATGTTAGCTGTTGATGTTGTGGTGAGAAGTTAGTAACATATCAAGCAATAGTAATACATATATATATATACACATGTACATGTATGTATTAGATATGTAGACAACTGACTAAGCTAATTAGAATCAGTTGTCTGGGTATTGAGGAGAGGATGGGCAGAGGACTCTATTACAAACCTGTTTTGCACTGTGTTCTTAAAGATGTGTGCTATGATTTGAGAAGTATTTATTGAGCATCTAAGTATGGTCTTGACACTCTGTTAGGCTATAAAGTAATGGGGAATACAGAACAGGGCATTGCAGAATAACAAGATTAACTGTAGGCCTACAGATCCCTCAGTATAGATAAAGGTGAGTATGTGTGTGAGTACATGCACATTTTGGTAAAAATTAAAAAATGCATCTTGACCTCTTTTCCTCCAGAGTATCCTAAGAGTATGTTAGGGTGATTAGGCTTAGCTAGTCAGTTAAGGGGGTCTTGATGTAATGTGTTTTTAACAGAATCCCCACCAACCACATTATCCAAAAACGTGTTATTTCAATATCAAGGTTATGTGCAATTCTCTTTCAAAGCATCATCTAATTCTATCATTACTTTATGATTAGATTGTATTACAGATGAGTAATTCAAGAATAAAATATCAAATATTTTAAACTTCCAACTCTGAAAAATTGAGTCAGGGCAATATTATGTTTATAAAATATGCAAGTAAAATTTTTACCCAGTGTAATAATTGTTCAATCATCAGATAATATCTTCTACTAAAAACTCTTTAAAGTAAACCTACAGGCAGCTAATTTGAAAGTACAATGAAACTTCAGCCTTCTGTAAATGAGATACTATGAAGAACTTAATTTCCCGAGTTACAGAGGGTTAAACAGAGTATTTTTCAGTTTTGTATCAAACGTTGAAAATTTGCCAAATGAATTACTCCATTTTCTAGGTTTAATACATACTAAATATGATAGAATCTTTCTTTGGGAAATCAGAATATATAGTGTCTTAAGCTCATCTCTTTGATTACCAATGATTATTGTTGAGGAGATGGAGCTGATAGGGCTAAATGTACCTGAAGGTTTTTTGTGTTTTTTTGGTATATATGTCAAATAGCTTGTGTTTTTTTTTTTTTTATCAGTTGTTGTACACTAGAAAAAAATCAAGTGAAAAATAATAACTACTGATTGAGATGTTACTATACTAAAGTTTTGTTCAGTTTTAAAAAATAAGTTTCTGATTATGAACACTTGTTAATTTATGCAGGATTTAATGAGGGATGAACAGAACTGGTGACCAAAACTATCCCCATTCTCATGAAAATAAATAAAATAAAATAAACCATTCTGTGAGCTGAAGACCGAAGTCACTTGTGTTAGAATTCTTAGGTTTCAAATATTTCCAACCCATTTAAAACTTATTGGCTCACCCAAATTCAGGATGCCAGAGGTGCAGTAGAATTTAAGGATAACTGGAAGCTGAGCTGAGAATGTCACTAAGACTCTCGTGTCTCTCTTCTCATCTTTGCCTTTTAACTCCGTGTTCTCCTAGTGTAGAGTATCTTTTTCTTCCATGTGGTGGGGCTATGGATGCCAGCAGATTTTTTGCCATACATCTCAAGTCTCAACCGTTAGAGACGGTCTGCATACCTTCCTTATTCCACACTGAAAAGTAGCATAGGGTGTCCTGATTTAGGTTATGTGCTCACCCCTGTGGTCATGGGAAAGGCACTGTGATTGGCCAAGATCTCATGGAGTTAGGATGGGAACAGTTTCCTTAAAGAAGGACTCTATCAGGCAAAACTATTTCTGTCCTCTATACTCTTACGTAAAGAATTGTTTATTTGCTTTAATTACATTGAAATCATTCTTAACACTATATGTTCTAGTTGAGCTACTGAACAATATTCTATATGAATAATCTAGACCAAGGGTTGGGAAACTTACTCCATGAAGGCCAGATAATAAATACTATTTTCAAGTTTGTGGGCCATATAGTCTCTGGAGCAGCTACTCAACTTTGTGGTAGTTGTATGAAAACAGCCATAGACAATATGAATTGGTGTACTGTGTTCCAATAAAACTTTATATATAAAATCAGGTGGTGGGTCAGATTTGATTTGTGGGCTGTTTTTGCCAGCCCCTGATCTAAACAGTACCTAGAAACTCCAAGAAATGTATATTAAAATATGTGGTATTTCAATGCATTGAATCTCATTAATCACTAGTGTGCAGTAACTTCATCAGAACTGGATTTGTGTGAGAGATGGGTTAGGTGAATTAAGAACGTGTGTTTGTGTGTGTGTGTGTGTGTTAGTGTTACAATCTTGGAGAATGTTGTTAGAATACACATACACATCTCTCAAAGTTTCTAATTTAGTATGTGGATTTGTGGTTTGTATATTTTCAAAATGTTCTAGAGGTGATTCTGATAAACATTCCCACACTCTGATACGCGCATGATATGTAGGAAAAGTTTTGTTACAGGAGGAGAAAGGAAGCTAATTTGATATTTAATGTATGAGGCATTGTATTGTATGCTTTTCATGTTACCTCCTCAATCTGATAGTTAATAAATGGGAATTGCTAAAACTTACCAAATTATAACCATGAACTAGGCACTATCCTAAATAGTTTTACACATATATTCATTTTTCAATTCTCATACTTTTTTTATATCTGTTTTACAAGTGAGGCTATTGAGGTATAGAGAAGGTATGTTGCTGGTAAGTGGCGGAACTGAATTTCAATCCAGGTTCAAAATGCTAACATGCAGTTGCCTCTTTTTTTATAGCGCAGCACAATGTGATAGTGATGATATAGAGTAGTTATAGAGTTGATTGAATATCATTTGCCAGCTACTGGCTAGCTGTGGTTGCAAATATCCTCATTCACTTAAAAATTAAAAAAAAGTTTTTTTAATAGACTTTATGTTTTAGAGTAGTTTTAGGTTCACAGCAAAATTGAGCAGAAAGTCCAGAGATTTCCCATTTACCCGCGGTCCCCACACACTCACAATCTTCCCCACTATCAACATCCGGCATGAGAGTAGTGCATTTTTTTACAGTTGATGAACCTATATTGATTGACACATTGTTTTCACCCAAAGTCCATACTTTACAGTAGGACTTTTAGGAGACAGAGATCCGTCATATTGCTTTTGTGTCCCCACACTAATCTCAACGCCTTTGTGTACCCCTACTAATCTATTCTTCATTCCTATAATTTTGTAATTTTAAGAATTTTTTTTAAGTGGGATCATGTAGTGTGTGACCTTATGGATTGGTCTTTTTCATTCAGCATAATTCTCTGGAAATTCATCCAGGTTGTAATGTGTATCAGTAATTCATTCCTTTTTATTATTGGGTAGTATGTTGATGTATCACTGTTTGTTTAACCATTTACCCATTGATGGACATGTGGGTTGTTTCCAGTTTTGGGGTATTATAAATAAAGTTGCTTTAACCATTTATGTATAGGTCTTTGTGTAAACATAAATTTTTATTTTTCTGGGATAAATGCCCAGAAAAGTGCAGTTATTGAGTCATATGGTGGTTGTATGTTAATGTTTTTAAGAAACCGTCAAGCTGTTTGCCATAGTGGCAGTACATTTCACATTCCAATCAGGAATATGCGAGTGATCTGATCTCTGTATCTTTACCAGCATTTGGTGTTGTCACTTTTTAATCTTAGCCCATTTTAATAAGTATGTGATGATAAATCATTGTGGTATTTCCCTGATAGCTAATG
The DNA here is from genome assembly GCF_964194185.1 of Rhinolophus hipposideros. Lineage (NCBI taxonomy): Eukaryota > Metazoa > Chordata > Mammalia > Chiroptera > Rhinolophidae > Rhinolophus > Rhinolophus hipposideros. The sequence continues at coordinate 71,497,915 of NC_138055.1, forward strand.
ATGCTCACTGTTATTTCATGTGCTTATTTGCCATCTGTATATGAGCTTGGGTGAAATGTCTCTTTGTGTCAGTCTTAGTTTGCTAGGGCTGCCATAACGAAATACCACAGATTGGGTGGCTTGAATAACGGAATGTTATTTTCTCACAGTTTTTGAGGCTAGAAGTCTGAGATCAAGGTATTGACAGGTTTAGTTTCTTCTGAGGTCTCACTCTTTGCCTTACAGGTGGCTGCCCTATTGTTGTGTTTTTCCTTTGTGCACATGTGCCCTTAGTGTTACAAGTCTAGGTTTTTTCTTCCTTGAAAGTCACCAGTCATACTGGATTAGGGTCCCCCTTTGATGGCCTCATTTTAGCTTAACCCCTTCTTTAAAGGGCCTAGATTCAAATACAGGAACATTCAGAGGTACTGGGAGTTGGGACTTCAACATATTTTTTGGGGGACATAGTCCAGCTTATAACAGTGTCTTTTGCCAATTTTTAAAATTGATTGTTTATTTTACTGTTGATTTTTTTTTTCTTTCTTAGTAGGGAGAGACTTTATTTGAAATGATTATTGCAAGAGAAGAAAGAACTATTGCAGTAGGGAGAGGGAAGCTTTTGCCCTAGGAGAATGCTCTGACCATAACATTTACACATGTCTCCAGCATTAGGCAAAAATAGTTTTCCTTTCATAGGGAGGAGTAAACAGGGCTAGAAAGAACTGGGTGTAAGGAATTAGAATGACCAGCAGTGGCATGATAGGACAGTAGGTCAGAGAATGCTTTACTCTGAAGCCAGCCTATTTTCAGGAGGGGTTGTGAAGGAGGGGTTGTGTGCTGGCTTTACTGTTGAGTTTTGAAAGCTTTTTATTAGGTTGGTGCAAAAGCAGTTGTGGTTTAAAAGGTTAAAAATAATTGCAAAATCTGCAATTACTTTTGCACCAACCTAATATATCCCAGATACCAGTCCTTTGTTGTGGTTTGCAAATATTTTCTCCCAGTCTGTAGCTTGTTTTCCATACTCATAACAGGATTGTTCTGGGATCATAAGTTTAAATTTTGATGAAGTCCAATTTTTTAATACACATACACACACACACACACACACACACACACACACACGGTGCCAAAAAAATGTGTACACATTTTAAGAAAGGAAATCTAAAATACATACTGATAACAAAAGATGAACACAAGTCATGTTTGACTTCTGCAATCACAAGAGATGCTCAAAGTGGTTACCATCAGCGTCCAGACACTTCTGATCACAATGAACTACTAGAGCAACGTTGACCAAAGTGTCCACTTGCGTACATTTTTTTTGGCACCCCAGGGTGTGTGTGTGTGTGTGTGTGTGTGTGTGTGTATGGTTTTTGTGTCAAGTCAGATCTTTTTGCCAAAATCCCAAACATTTTCTCCCTTTTGTTTTTTACAGTTTGTAGTTTTACATGTAACATTTAAGTTCAAATGTCAATATTGAGTTATTTTTATGTCAAGTGTGAGAATTAGCTTGAGGCTTGTTTGTTTGTTTATTTTCCTATAAGATGTTCAATTGCTCCAACACCATTTATTGAAAAGCTTATTTTTCATCTGTTGAATTATTTTTACGTTGTCAAAAATTAGTTGAACATATTTGTATGTTTTTATTTGAGTCCTCTGTTCTTTTCATTGATCTATGTGTCTATCCCTCAGCCAATATTATGCAATGTTCATTACTGTAGCTATATAATAGGTCTTAAAATTGAGTAGACTGCTTCTTCCTACTTTATTCATCTTGTTCACAATTATTTTAGCTCTTTTAGTTTCTCCCCATATAAATTTTAAAGTAACGTCTATGTCTACAAAAAATCTTGCTGGGATTTTGATAGGAATTGTGTTAAACTTGCATATCAGTAAGGGGAGAATTGACATCTTAACGTGTTGTGACTTCCAATCCATGAATATGGTATGTCTGTCTATTTATTTAGATCTTCCTTGATTTCTTTCATCAGCATTTTGTGGTTTTCATCATAAAAATACTGCATGTGTTTGTTTACACTAATTTCTATCCTCTCATGCCCATTAAGGCATCTCTCTAGCAGTTCTTGACTCATACTCCTACATCATCAGTTTTGGGTCTCCCAGATAATTTCTAATAGCCATCATTTCTGCCATCCAAAAACAAAACAAAACAAAACTAAAATTATATTTTTCTTTGATCCCATGTCTATTTTGTCTATTGTCCTATTTGTAGCAAAACTCAAGAGTTGTCTGTATTTGCTGTTCCCAATTCTTGTCCTTCCATCTTTTCTTTAATCAGTTTCAGTCTGGTATACATATGCCCCCACCTTGTCAAAGTAACACAATATCTATATTGCTAAATTCAGTGGTCCTTATCCTTCTTGACTTTTCAACAACATTGATATAGATGATCATCTCTCTCAATAACTTTTTTATTTCGCATCAGGGAATTACATATCAAAACAAGATATAATTTGGTATCTATCAGATTCCTCCCAAATTAAGAAGTCTGGTAAATCTAAGTATAGTAAAAGGAAAACTCATGCATTTCTAGTGAGAATATAAGTTGGTACAATCACCTTAGAAAGCTGTTTAATTGTAGTAAAGTTGTAGATACTCAGGTCTTTTTATCCAGAAGTTCCACTACTAGGTGATTACCCTAGAGAAACTTTTACAAATGATACCTTTATAAGATTGTTCATTGTAGTATGGTTTATAGTAACAAAAAGTCTCTTAGAAGGGGAATGTATGTGGTTTATATAATGGAATATCATCCAGCAATTGCGTTGAATAAACTAGAACTTTATATGTATGAGCACAGATAAATCTCCAAAACATGTTAAGTGGAAAATACTAGGTATGAAAGGATAAGTACTTTATAAAGTATTCGTGTATAATAGGATATTAAGTGGGACTTTTCTTGTCATCTAAGCATTTTTCCTGGAGCTCGTAGCTGACAGAGGATTCCTGCAGTATAAATAGTGGTGCTGAACTTGCTGGGAAATGGCCATGATTTGCCCTGGAACTCTGTTACTTCCAGCCTATACAAGGTAAAGAGAGACTTTAATGGGAGGAAGTATTCTTTAAAAAATTTTCATCCCAAGAGGGAATGCTGTAGTGTTTATATTGTCCTCCATGTGGCTTGCAAACGATTCCTCAGGAACACTGGGACTTTTCAAGACAAGATGTTTCTTTGGTCAAATGCCTGCTAACTTGCAAGAAAATAGTTAGGCCTCCCTGGCATACTGAGTGGAGTGTTAGAGATTCTTTGGAAAAGTGTGATAAGGGTCCCTTGGAGTTATTGAAGGCCCAAAGACTGGGGGCTGCTGCTGCTTTACTGGGGAAGGATAAAGGTAAGAGATATAAAGTAATGTTGCAAAGGAGGAGCCAGAAACAAGAGCTTCCTCTGTGTATCCAGTGATACTGAATTAACAGTGTTTCCGTGGGCCACACACTTTAGAGGTTAGATAGGCTTGAACCACCTTGAAAGAAACTTAGCAGAGAGTCGTCTGCTTGGCACAAGCAGCCCCAGGGTTATACTACTGGCACAGGGGCTGAGGAATTTTTGGAAGTGATCTGGAGAGTATCTCTTCTGCACCTGAGAATGTTAGAGAGGGAGGATCTGTCAAAGAAAACTTGAGCTGGACAGGAAATAAAGTGGTCAAAATGGATTTCATTTAGATATTTTTACAATAGGGAACTGAGCTCAATTCCAAACACAACAAGGACAATTGGGGATTTAAAGCCAACAAGCAGAGTGAAAGTCACTGGATGGAAAATACTTAGAGGAGACATCAAGGAAAGGGGATTCTTGCTAAACCAACTTAACAGAATTCTTGCTGAAGGCAGGCCAGGGTGATCACATATCAAGGATGGGAAATTCTCTCTAAACTGACTTACCAGCAAGGTTCTTGTTAAAGCTGGACTGTGCAGTTCCAGTAAGGATGGGGACCAAGTTTGAGGTCTAGTTGAAAAGAGAGCTCAGAGGAATTGGACTAAAGTTTGGTCATAAGAGAGTCTTTGTTTCCGTGGGATGAATTTCAGAATTCTCAAAATGCTTTCTATGAGAGAGTCAACAGTTGATATTGCCAGTGATTGAGGTTTTGATAGCCGAGAGAAAATTACAACCTTATGAACTTTGTCCCTTTACTTGTCTGTTTTCCAACTTTATTCCCATCCTATGGTAGGCAGAATACTGGCCCCCCTCACAACCCCAGATATCAAGTCTTAATACCTGGAAATTTTATGTGTTACAAGGGAAAAAGATTTTATGAGGGCTGATAAAATTAAGGGTCTTGGGAAGATTATTCTGAATATCCAGGTATCTCGGAAATGTATCTCGGTTTTCGAACGTCTCCATTGATGAACATTTCAGTTTATGAACGCCATAAACCTGGAAGTAAATGCTTCGGAAATCGAACATGTCACGCAGCTTCCGCTGAGTGCAAGACCCTGAGGCCTAGCTGTCGGCTGTTTTTGAATGTTTCAGAACTCAAAGGGTCTTCTGGAAAGGATTACGATCGAAAACTGAGGTACCACTGTATTCTTATAAGAGGCAGGCAGAGGGAGATTTGAACATACACAGAAGAGAAGGCTGTGTGAAACAGACCAGAGAGATTTGAAGATGCTGGCCTTGAGTATTGGAGTGAGGTCGCCACAAGCCAAGGAATACCAGAAGCCCACCAGAGCTGGAAGAGGCAAGGAATGGCTTCTCCCATAGAGCTTCCTGAGGGAGTGTGGCCCTGCTGACACTTTGTGACTTTGACACTTGATTTTGGATTCTGACCTCCAGAACTATAAGATAATAAATTCCTGTTGTTTGTGGTAATCTATTATAGCAGCACTAGGAAACTAACACATGCACTGTAATAATTTGTTTGCATGGCAGTGGGAACACAGAGCAGGACAGTTAACTCTGCCTGAGGGAAACAAGGAAGGCTATGGTGACATTTGAATTGTGAATTGAAGGATCTGTAAAAGTTTTCCAAACCTGAGATGGAGTGTGCCTGCTGAATAGAATAGCTAACATGAGCAAAAAGCTACTGAGATTTTTTAAAGTACATGACTTCTTGGAATGGCTGGTGTACACATCGGATCCTTAGAAGGGAACAGTGGATACTAAAGCTGGAAAAAGTAAATTGGGGCCAGTTTATGTGATTGTAGATTGTATGTGATTGTAGAATTGCTGAAATTTTCTCATTTTACCCTATCTGCATGATTTTAAGAATTTTAAGCAGAGGAGTGATTGGAACAGCAATGTGGACTGCAATGTGTTGAGAGAATATTACAGAGTCAAAACAGAAAAGGACTGATAAAGATTTGTTTTGAGAAAAGAAGTATTAAGATTTGGTAACTAATTAGTTACTCCTGAGATTTTGGGACCCTGAGTCAAGGTTGAATGGGTTGGACGTTTGCTAGTTGGAAATGCGTTTAGTAAATAGTACAGGAAGGAGGAAGAATATATTGAAGTGGTGAAGAGGAAAAAATTATTAGATTATCTTTTAAAATTGCATATCTGATGTTACTTCCTTGCTCAAACAAAACTTCCTGCTTGAGTCTCTGTTGCCCACTGAACTAGATGCCAAAAGTGCCTTTGTTTATTCTCAATTGGATCTCAAGATGGGATGTGTACATTTCTTCTTTTAGGATTTTCAGTGTTTCTTTGTCATCTATATTTGCATTTTGGTAATTAAATTTAAGTAATTTGCGTGTGCACTTGATCTATATGGTTAAAAAAAGTAAAACAACTTGCAACTTCTAAAAGGTACTTCCTCAGATGTTCCAGACATGGGGCATTCTGTCTGCTTTCTGGGTCTAGTTGGAAATGTGGCCAGTTCTTGAGTTAGGGCTGCTGGTATGAAGAGTTGGCTGTGTGTGTGAAGGGTAGGAGGGAGCGAAGGTGACTTCCATAATCAGTCCAACAAGGAAATATATTAAAAGAATGCTAGTCAGAGTTCTATAGTTGGAGGATAAAAATGGGAATTAATCTTAAGTGAAATATAAAATCGCACATATTCTCTAATGCAAGGGTGTGGTGGTCAAGTGGGCATTTACATCCAAATGCAGTTATTCATTCTTTGGGATGTATTTGAATAAGGGCAATTGAACAACTTTATAAATAGTGGAGAAATAATAAAAGCATTGCCTTTTTAAAATGGACAAAAATATAAAGGACTAAGGATGTACTGTCATTATTATTGTTATTGTTTTTACCAATATTGTGTTTGATGTTTTTGCCAATGCCATGGAAATGAAAGACTACACTTATTTGCAGATTTGATTTTATTCTTAGACTGTTCAAAGAGATCATCAAAAAAAAATCAAAGAGATTCTATTTTACCTTGTGTCCAGATACAAGATAAATCTGAACCTTAGCGGTACTCCCCTATACCAGTTATAACCATCTCCAAATACAGTGAAAATGGTTCGTGTAGAACCCCATCTGCATACAACGTATCAAAATAACTCTCAGAGCTGTAAAAGTCACCATTAACTATGTTTTGCTGCAGTAGCAACCCTATAATCTTATAGTTTAAATGTTAGTAGTTCAGCACACATGCATTGTAAGTTGGATAGTGGCTGCTCTCGGACCCGGACTGGACATCTACATGTCTCTTATTTGTATTCTACTGGTTAAAAACAAAAGTCAGTCACTTGGACACACTTAACTTTCAAGGGACCGCGGACATATATTTCTACCATGTGCTTGGGAAGAGAGCTGGAAATATTTGATGGGTAGCACTAATGATTACAGTAGTATTTAAATATAAAAGTTAAGATCAAAAAGTCCAGGAAGAAGATTAATGTATGTGATTATAGAAGGTATGTTCCTTGAAGCATATTGCGAGCTAAAATACTTCCAAAAATGGAACAGAAATCTTTATTTAGATGAGTATGAAAAAGATTAATATCTGATCTTCTATATACATAAAAGTCTGATTCAAAATTATTAAACCTATTTCAGGACTCAGAATAAAATGGCCAAAAGATAGGAACAGGAAATTCTCAAAAAAGGAAAATATAATTAAAGTTGAAATTTCTGTTTAAATTAGGGGAGAATTTAAAAATACCAAGTGCTGGGGAGTTTATGGAAAAATGGTTAATCATATATTGGTGGGATTATAAACATAATCCCTTTGCAAAAAACAATTTAGATATTGTATCAAGAACCATAAAAATATTCATATCCTTTAAGAGTTCCTGTCCAGGAAGTTTACTGCAGTTAAAAAAAAGAAATATTAAAGTATTTTTTAGTGAAGAATAATCCATCCATTTATTCTTTCATTTCATTTAAGGGCACTAATGTTATGCCATACTCTGTGTGTTCTAAGCTCTGGGATACACAGGTGATTAGAACAGGATTCTTGCCCTGTCATAGCGTCTGGTCTAGTGGTGAAGAGAATGTTAGCGCAAGACAGAAGAATGTGTCTTGAGAAGTAACATGAGTTTAGTTAGGAAATATAAAAATAACATGAATGTTCAGTGATTGGGAAATGTTTTAGTATGTTTCAATATATCCGCTTAATTAAATATTTTTCAGTGGTTAAAAGCAATGTAATACTTATAAAAATTATGTGTAATGGCATGAGGAAATATAAAAGGGAAGAATATAAAATATATGAGCACTATGATTACATATGACATGAAATATATAAACATTTGACCAATAGAGATTGTATAGTAGCTTTGAAAGAACTTTGCAAAATTAGGTACATTAAAAAACAATGTTCCACATCATTCCAGTCTATTAATGAAAAAAAAAAAATCAGTCAAATCCCAGTTGAGGGGCATTCTACAAAATACCTGATTAGTTCTCAAAACTGGGAAGTTTATCAAAAACAAGGAAAGTCTGAGAATTGTCATAGCCAAGAGGAGCCTGGAGAACCATGGTAATTTATATGTAATGTGATATCCTAGCGGGGATCCTGGAACTGAAAAAAGGTCATTATGTAAAAACTAAGGAAATCTGAATAAAGTATAGACTTCAGTTAAGAATAACATCAATATTGGCTCATTAATTGTAACAAATGTAGCATATTAATATTCAATGTTAATAACAGGAAACTGGATGTGTGGAATGTGGGAACTCTGTTTTGTTTTTGTAAATCTTAAACTATCCTAAAAAATAAAGTTCATTTTTAAAAAGATAGGAGAGGGAGAAAATATACGTATAGGCATTTGTTCATCAAATGTCTGGAAAGAAAAAATGTGTGCCAAACTTATGCATATTGTTACAAATACATATGTACATATGGATTAATGCCAGAAGGAAATCAAGTGAAAACCAGTTTTTAAAGATGCTAAAAGATAATGAGCATATTCCTAGCCTAAAATTTGTTGAAAAGCAGTGTTAATTTGATAGTTTGGATTGAGTCAATGGTGATACCGTGTTTCCCTGAAAATGAGATCTAGCCAGACCATCAGCTCTCATGTGTCTTTTGGAGCAAAAATTAATATAAGATCTGGTATTATATTTATTATATCATACCCGGTATTATATTAATATTATATTATACCTGGTCTTATGTTATATGAGACCCGGTCTTATTTTAACATAAGACCGGGTCTTATATTAATTTTTGCTTCAAAAGGTGCATTAGAGCTGATGGTCTGGCTAGGGCTTATTTTCGGGGAAACACTGTACGACGCCATAAAAAGAATGTGTGCTTCAATTTGGACTCTTTATTAGAAGCAACACTCATATAATGTTCGCCTGGGATCAGGGGCCACAGCAGAATACGTAACATGAAGACATCAGTTGCTTACTGAAAAAAATTATTTGAAATTTTTCCATTACATAACCACATCATTTTTGTCCAATCTTCCCTTAAAAGGTGTAACGAATCAGTTAGTAAAGGATTCTATCTTTAGTGTAGTGCCATCTGGTGGCACTTTTAACTAAATACATTTTTAAAGAAAGTTTTATAATTTTGGGTGGCTAGTGGTTTTCCTTGTTTTCATTGTTCACTTGGTTATATGTTTTATACTTATTCTGTCTTTTCATTGTATGTAATCAATATTCCTTTTTAAAAATCCTTGTGGTATCCCTAGAATTTAATTAACCACTCCCTCAGGTTTTAAGTAGGTCTCATATTTGGCTCATTGATTTTAGTTAGGACTTAGAAATGAGTCATCTATTGAGACCTTTTTTCCTTTCCTATCTTCTAGTTAGCAACCCTATATAGTACTCTAATCTAATCTTACACATTTAATGGAATTAAATTTCAGCAGCTCAAAATTATATAGTTAAGTATATTTAGCGTTTCTTAAATCAGAGTCCACCCTGTTAGAATGATACCCAACAGCAGACGTTTACAATGCAAGTCATAAGTATATGGTTAAGCCCTAATGGGTTGCTGATTCACCTGTTGTATGGTCTATGCACCAAAGGCAGAGGCAGGTAACATGTGTTTTGTAGGTAACACGTATGTGCCCTAGAATTTTATTGATTTCTTCTCCCCCACCTTTTTTTTTAGTTTGGAAATACATTTAATTGATTTAGGATTATGGCATCTCATTTACCATTGTATTTTGTCCTCTCTGGATTGTCTTCACATCCTTTGCCAATTTTTCAAATGTGTTGTTATTTATGGTTTTTTCAAAGGTTTTTTGTTTTGTTTTGTTTTTCATTTTTCCATTAGGACTCTTTTTGCCAGTATTCTTATACCTAAATCTTTGGTCTGGCTGAAAGTTATCTGGTATAAGGAGTGAGGTGGGATCTATAGGAAGAGTCCTTAGGCAGACTGTGGCCTGGTCCTGCCAGAGTATAGTTAGGTCTCTAGGAAGCCGGGAAAATGGATCTTCAGTTTACCCTGTCTTGCAGTCAACATTGAGAAAAAGCCCTGGAGTGGTCTTGGACAAGTTACTGAGACCTGATGTACATCAGGCATATGGCCAGAGTCTCCAGAACAGTCTTTAATCCAGGGGGCACTAAGACTCCCCAAGAACAGGAGGATGTGCATGCTTCTCTCACCAGGGAATGGTATAGGCATCTGTGTGTTCTCGTGGGGAATGGGGCTGACCTGGAAATCTTCCACCTGGGGTCATCCTGCCCTGAATTCTGCTTTGTATGGCCCTGCTATTTTCACATTCATTTCAGTGTATTCTGCCATTAAAGAAACTATAGCCTTGGCTGTATTTGTTGTCATCTTTCCATCAAGCATATCACCCTTTTATGTGGAAGCCTGTTGAATTTTTTTTTTTTATCTCAAATGGTTAGCCAATTGTCCGTTTATACCATTTATCGAATAATATATCTTTCCCTCCTGATTCTAATTCTCCTTCTTCAAGCTCTATTCTGTTGCTCTGATTATAACTGCACTGCCCCTATTTTTACATTAGTTTGCTTTCTAATATATTGTAATTGCTGGTGGGGCAAGTCCCTTCCCTTATCCTTCTTTCTGAATATTCCTGAACTTACCCATCTTGTATATTTGTTTTTAGATATGCTCTACCATATTCTTGGAGAACCTATTCTTGGAGAACCTATTCTTGGAGAATCTTTTCTGATAGAGCACTTATTAAACACCTGTATTTGGTTGGTAGTAAACTTAGAAGCAGTAGGTCAACAGTGGATTCTTTGGTGAACTCTGCCTCCCTCTTTTTTTTTTTTTTAAATATTATGTATTAAACTAAAGATTTAATAGGTCTAGCATTTTTAAAAAGTTAACTAGATTGCACACAGACACTTGGCAACTAGTTCATTGGTTTTATAATTCTTCCCGGGCATGTGAATAAATGTATTGTGGTATCTTGTCATCTTGACATACAAGCCAGCATTTGCCTACACCTGCTGTGTAAGTTTGAGTTCGGACAGGTTGATTTCTCCTAGCAGCAGTGTATAGCAGCTGAGCTTATCCCAGCTCCTCTTATTCCTGCCTGCTACTTCAGCGGCAGATTTTGGAGGTGTTTCTGTCCTTACAATTCTCTTCAACAACAGCCAGGGCTGTAAAAACCTTTTGCTGTCGCCTAGGTGCTTTAAGGCACTTCCTCGTGGCTGTAATTTCCAACATATATTATGTTAACCTTACAAAGGGTCTTGGAGGACTTCAAATCAAAAAGTAGTTTTTGAACTTTAAAAAGCATCTGAATATTTTTTTAAAGATTAAATCTGATAGAAAGCTACAGTATCTAAAAACAGGATAAATAACAGTGCTTTATTTTAGAAGGGAATGAATTAAGTGGGGCTTGAAACCTGCCAGCTCTTTGATGCCTTGGTACTGATCCTTGAAGCAACTCAGATACTCTATGCAGATCTTATTCATCCTCCTCTTTTTACAAATGAGGGACCTGAATCCTATAGTAGTTAATTAATTGCCTTGTTGGATTGCAGCCGAGATAAAAGAGTGGCAGACTTTCAATTCAATAGACTCTTGATCAAGAACTTTTTCTATTACACCAAGCTATTTCTAATGGAATTACTTCATTTTTAAAAGTTATAATACCTTACATATGTATTTTAAAATTATTATTTTCTTGGCAGAACTATCAAATAAATCTTAGTTCCCGTCAAAATCAAGGAAAAATTATAGAATTTTAAAGAGTGTCATTAAATACTGGGGGTGCCAAAAAAATGTACACATTTTAAGAGATGTTATCTATGTATTACTTTTCAAAGTTGAATTACGGTAGCAATGTGTAGTATGACATTCACTCAAAAGATGGCATTAATCAAATGATTGCTAGTCATTCATCATATTACAATTTTAATACAGTTTTTTCCTTTCTTAAAATGTGTATACGTTGTTTTGGCACCCTCTATATAGTAGCAAATTTGTAATTTAAAAAAATTAATATTATGATATATGCATTTATAAGATACTTATTTACGTGAGCACAGCATTGTTTTATGTTTTTAAAGTTTAAAAATTACCGTTGTTATTCCTAGGCCTAGTGATAGTGCTGGTTATCTTGCTGGACAGTGTTGGCATTTATCATATTGACAGGGTACTAGTTCTAGAGATGAACCAGTTTCCAATCTGTTTAAAAGTGGGAAAAATAATGTAAGTTCTCTGTTGTAAAATTCTTTTTGATAATAAAGCAGGTTGGAGATTTGATTAAATACCATTGCTTCTACTTTATGATGGCCATAACTCTACCTCTGGAATTACTATAGGGATATGTTTATGGCCATCTTTTAAAAAATCGTTTCTTTTACTAAAAAGTGAAAACACAAATGAAAACCTTACAGATGGGGTAAAACAGGTACTGGTATAGGTTTAATATAAAAAGTTACTAGAAAAAAGTTATTTTTAGTCTATTTGGAAGATTATATTTGGCAATGTCAGTGAGACAAAATGGACTGTAGAGAAACTGAGAATACAGTTTAATCATGTGCAGTAGGTGAGGTCTCAGGATAAAAATGAAATTAAAGCTCAAGAAAACATTAGAGTAGTAAACCTTAAATATAAATTCATTGTTTGTTTTATGAATATTTGTTATTTGTCTGTAATAGCAATATGAGAGGTTTGGCAATTAAGTTCGTGAACTGGCCTTCTTGTGTTTCCATTGGCAGCACTGTACAAACAGCTCGGTAAAGTTTCATAACCTTGGTATATCAGTGTCGTAGCTGTGTTTGCGTCGACATGTGGCGGTGTCTTGCTGAGTGGTGTTCATTATTGTTGTGTATTTTTGTGTGCCTTTGCAAGAATGACTGAGCTTGAATTAGGGCAATGAACAAACATTAAATTTCTGGTTAAAACTGGCAAGAATGGAAGTGAAGTCAGGAACATGTTAGTCCAAGTTTATGAGGATAGTGCCATGAAGGAAACAACACTGTAAAAATGGATTAAAAGTGTTTCTGAGGGGAGAGAAGGCGTCACTGATGAAGACAGGTTAGGGTGACCAGAAACGAGCAGAACTGATGAAAACTTTGCAAAAATTCATCTGTTAGGGTCCGGAGTCAACCCCTCCTCAAGTGAACAGAAGTCACACGATAATGTAAGTCACACAGCGAGGTTTATTTCCAGCTAGCTGGGGTCGGAGTATCTGCCCGACGCAGCGGGTTTCAACAAGGACCCCAAACACTTAAAACCCAGGGTTTATATAGCATCTTCAAGGCACACAGTAATTAAACTACAGGACTTACACAGCTTTAAGGAGTATATGATAAACTGCAGGACTTACACAGCTTCAAAGAGTATAAGATAAGCTACAGGGCCGCTTGTCTCCTCGCGGTCACTGCCCACATCTTGGAATTTACAGTCAGGTTGTGTTTACACTTAGGTTGTGTTTCAAGCCAGTGGCCGTTAACACTGACCTTAAGATAGCAGTTCTCACTCTAATAGTCTCTTACACATCCAATTGTGCGTCAATATCGTCGGCTGACTGTGAGAAGAATAGCAGACCAAGTAAACATTGATAGAGAAACAGTTAGGAAAATCTTAACTAAAAATCTTGGCATGAGAAAGGCGTGTGCAAAAATGGTCCTAAGGAGCTCACCGATGAACAAAAGCAAAAGGAGATTTGAAGTTTGCCAAGACCTTCTGGAGAGGCAAGATGATGTTTTGGGCTGTGTTGTCACTTGGTGATGAAACATGGGTGTGCCAATACGACCCTGAAACAAAGCGTCAAAGTGCACAATGGAAGTCAGCCACTTCTCCACTACCGGAAAAGTTCTGTTAGTCCAAATCAAGAGTCAAAACGATGTTGCTAACCTGTTTTGATATCAGAGGGATTATTCACTATGAATTTGTACCAACTGGACAAACGGTTAACCAAGTGTACTATTTGGAAGTGCTGAAAAGGCTGCGTGTAAAGGACCTGAACTTTTTGCCAACAGTCCATGACTCTTGCATCACGACAATGCACCAGCTCCCACAGCAATGTCTGTGAGGGAGTTTTTAGCCAGTAAACAAATCACCGTATTGGAACACCCTCCCTACTCAACTGATCTGGCCCCCAAAGCCTTCTTTCTTTACCTGAAGATAAAGGAAATATTGAAAGGAAGACATTCTGATGACATTGAGGACATCAAGGGTAATACGACGACAGCTCTGATGACCATTCCAGAAAAAGAGTTCCCAAATTGCTTTGAAGGATGGACTAGGGGCTGTCATCAGTGCATAGCTTCCCAAGGGGAGGACTTTGAAGGTGACCATAGTGATATTCAGCAATGAGGTATGTAGGTCTTTTTCTGGGATGAGTTTACGAACTTAATTGCCAGACCTTGTGTTTATCCTTAGTAAAAAAGAACAGCAGTTTGCCCAAGCAGATTTTCAAATTGAAGTAGTATTTAAAGTTATCAACTTTTTTGGAACTTTATATTGTCTTTATTTAGGTTTTAACTTATTATTGGAAGGTTCTTTTTTTTCTCAATTATAGTTGACATTCAATATTATGTTAGTTTCAGGTGTACAGCTTAGTGGTTAGACATTTATATAACTTACGAAGTCTGGTATCCACCTGGCACCATACATAGTATTACAATATTATTGACTGTGTTCTCTGTGCTGTAATTTACATCCTCATGACTATTTTTTAATTGCCAATTTGTACTTCTTAATCCCTTGGCAGGTTCTTGTTTCTAATATTTGACTTAATGTTTCTTACCTGCTTTGTCCTTCATTCTGGAAGTATGGATTGTAAAGTCCTTGAGGGCAAGAGACCATATTTGGTATATGTTTGCAGTGCTGCTCTGAGCTACAGTGGAGCCTGGTGGATACGGAAAAATCAGCAATACTGATGCTGTCTATATTTAAAATGTTGATGTTTGGGATTTGTCTTTCTTTGCTTTGGTTTTGATTTTTAAAAGATAACCCATTAAAATATCCTAAAATCTTGATTACTGAGTTTTTTGGTACCTCTTAAACTTTGTACTGGCCTCGTACTGCTTTGGCCTGGGATCCCAGAACATAGGAGAGTGATTTATGAATAGTGGGCTCTCAACGCTTATTTTGTGAGATATACGGTATTCCATTCTGCTTGTAAACTATGACTGGTTTTTATTTTCCTTCAGATTTCTTACAGCATTACAGAAGTCAGAATCGAAAGTTTAAAAAATTATTTTCCCACTGGTAGGGGAGAAGAAAATCAGAAAAGAAAATTTAGAAAAGAAGTGTCCCAAGAAGTGTCTTCACTTAGCTCCACTGACTATAGAACATAGAGAAGTTGAGAATTGTAATTCAGTGGAAAAATTAGATAGAAAAAGTTTAAAAGTATTAAATGGGTCTTATGTATCGGTTTGCTTCATCAGTTATTTAGAATGTTGCACGTACCCAAAATACTATACTTTCCCATGTTCAAATTTAACTAGTTCTACTTTAATGGAGTCTAAGAACAGTCTCTCAAATCACTCGATAAACTATGTGCATTATGTATGTTGTGAATGTTAGCTTAAGACTGACATCTGTTTTCTTCTGATAACGTGGTTTTATGATTATTAATGTGGTATTTTAATAGTGGCTATAGCATTTTCATAAGGAAGCATTTATCAGTTGAAGGTTATATACTAAGTAGAATTTGCTTTTGTGAAACTTTTTAATTCCACATCCTTGAAAATATTCAGATTAATAATCTTCTAAATTTATGGCTCAAACAAATTAATTTTGGAATATCCCACTCAAATTGAATGGTTAGAGTAATCTAAAAATAATAGCCTTTTTCCTCTAATAAAATGCCATTAAATTTGGCTTATTGAGTATTAGTGGGCAACAGAGCATGAATTCTTTTAACTATTTCTTTCTTTCCAAATACCTTGTTATGCCTTATCCTTTTACTTATATTTACATTTGTGTTTGTGTGTGTGTGTGTGTATGTGTGTGTGAGAGAGAGAGAGAGAGAGAGACACCAGAATCACAGAAATTTGAACACATGATATTAGTGCTGAACATGCTCAATTTTTCTGTTTGCATATAAAAATATAATTGTATCTTAGTGCTACATTATATTGAGGAAGCTGAGTATTCATAGTAAATTTTGTAATTTTAAGTAGAAAATTGCACATAGCATGTAAGCTTTGAATGGATGTAATAGTCTATGAAACTGTTGTTTAATGGCATTTTTATATAAAAAGTTACTTTCTTTAAGAGTGTTGATGTTTTTAGAACTATTCAAGTGGATTTACATTTTATCAGAGCTGCTCCATTGTTCCTTATTCACCTAATGGTAGATGCTTAAGAAGTTCTCAGCCTGAAGTAGAATAAGAAAAGGTAATACCTGAGAATAATAAAATAATAATATCCCTGCGTTCCTGTTTTTAGGACCTGAGAATTTATTTGGCATATAATAAAGGTTTTAAAGTGGGATGTTAGAACTAGGGGTAATGCTAGAATCATAGAAAAAGTGGTCTGAGAGATTGAGAGTTGATTTGATAAGAAGATAAGAGTTTTATGGAGCTAAAGATAAATTTCAGTTACTAGTTTGTTACTAATTTCTAGTCTTGCTGTTTTTCTGTTTTGAGAGTGTGTCTAAAGGGTAGATCTATTTGAACATGCTTTTTCTCTAAAGAGTACAGACTTGAATAAAAGGTAAAACTTAATCATTTCAGTAATGAATATTCTTCAAATAGTGCAAAAACAGTAGAAAAATATTGAAATGTTTTCTGTACCTTTTCTCAGTTCTTACCTCTGTGATTGTCTCTTTAACAGGAAATCAAACCCCAAAGCCATTATAGCCACGGGTATGGTGAACCGCTGGGACGGAAAACTCATATTGATGATTACAGCACCTGGGACATAGTCAAGGCTACGCAGTAAGTTTCTGTTGTAGTTGATTTCTTCTTTGGCAGCTGTGTTTTAAGTGAAATATGGACACATTTATTTTTGTCTGTATTTATAATTCTTTTTTTGGTGAGACGTTGTTTTCATACTTTCCTTTAGTTCTTTAGACATGGTTTCCTTTAGTTCTTGGTACAAATTTAAAATGGCTGATTTAAAGTCTTTGTCTAGTCCAATGTCTAGGATTCCTCAGGGACAGTTTCTGTTTCTTGCTCCCCACCAACTTTGTATGAGTTTTACTTTCTTATTTCTTTGGATGTCTTACAATATTTTGTTGAAAATTGGACAATACAAATAATATAATGTGTCAATTCTAGATAACAGGTTCTTCCAGGGTTGTTGTTTGTCACATTTTTAAACTAATTTTGTTAAGTCTGTGTCTTTGTCTTGTGTGGCCACTGAAGTCTTTACTTGGTTAGTTAGTAGTCAGCTAATGACTCCTTAAATCCCTGGAATCATTAAGTCTTGATCTTTGTTGAGGGATTCTCTGTGCATGTTGGGACACTAGGTACTTAGCCAGGCAGCTTCCAACTCTGACTTAGCTTTCACTTGCTGCTTACACAAAACCTCATGGGAATCAGAGGTGAGAG
Source organism: Rhinolophus hipposideros (assembly GCF_964194185.1). Classification (NCBI taxonomy): domain Eukaryota; kingdom Metazoa; phylum Chordata; class Mammalia; order Chiroptera; family Rhinolophidae; genus Rhinolophus; species Rhinolophus hipposideros. The sequence continues at coordinate 71,515,199 of NC_138055.1, forward strand.
AGCCTGGGACCTTCTCAGGTTTTTTTTGAACATGTACACACAACCTTGTGCGAGTGCAAGGCCTTCTAGATTCCCAAGAAAGAGTTATGTCCAAGCTTTCAGAGCCCCTATCGTCGTCTCATTCCTCAGGTTTTGCTTTGAAGCTTTTTGATTTACCTGTTGTCTGTCCCAACTGTTACCCACCCTCTCAAGCAACTGTGATGTTAAAACATTTGACAAACACCCCCCAGGGAGAAGCTTTTAATAAATTTGGGTGAGGTCTAATTGGTAAGCCTTTCAACTAGACTTTTCCAGAGAATGTCCAGACAGGTCAAATAATGACTCCTCTTTGGAAATGAAGCTTTGAAAGAACGCCGTCCCTGTCATGCTCACTGCAGTACCAGTACCAGGAATATAGACTTATTTTTCAAGGCTGATGGGACCACAAAATGTTAAAATGCCACCAAGATCTCTGTTCTACTGAAGTTTAGTTGTTTTTCTTGAATAAATATTCCTTGGATTGCTGAAAGCCTTTTGTTAATTTCTGGAGTTCTGAAAAAGTTGATTGTGATATTTTTGCTAGATTTGTCATTACTTTTGTGGAGCGGAAAACTTTCGAAGGTCCTTAGGCTACTGATGTCATTCTGCTTTCTTGACTGTTAATGTATCAAAAATCAAAGCACATTGTGTCAACTGTATTTAGCAAATAAATTTTCTAATCTATGCTCATTTTTTTCTTTTTTTTAAATTAAAGTTTATTGGGGTGACAATTGTTAGTAAAGTTAATAAATTTCAGGTGTACAATTCTGTATTACATCATCTATAAATTCCATCGTGTGTTCACTACCCAGAGTCAGTTCTCCTTCCATCACCATATACATTCATTTTTTTCTTTTTGAGACTTTGCTCCTTTTGATATCTCCTTTCACTCCTTTGTCATTAACCTCTTTCACCCTAATGCATCATTGCCATCAGCAAATGTATTCCAGCATCTTTCATTTTAAGAAAAAACCAACCACCTTTCTTTATCCCTCACATATTCTTGTAACTGTCCTATCTTGGAAAGTGTCTAAGTATGCTGTCAATATTTTATACCTTTAAAAACATTTATTTAAATTTTGAAACATTTCAATCCTGCAGAAAAGTACAGAGAAGGATAACTCTCAGGTTAAGCAGATGCTAACATTTTGCTGTAATTGCTACAGGTTGCTCAGCCTGTTTTTTCCCATATCTCCCCCAAGGAAACCTCTTGAAATGGCTGTGAATAATTCTCATTGAACATTCTTGTACATTTCTGCAAATGTCGATAAAAGTATGCTATTGTAATGTATGTTGTATTTAAAAAAACTATATAGCTTTGTGATTTATCATTGTTATTAGATATAGACCTAGTTTATTCTGTATAACTGCTCTGAATTAAGTAGTCCCCCCTAATCCACAGTTTCACTTTCCATGGTGTTAGTTACCTTTGGTCATCTAATAATCCAAAACTGTTAAATGGAAAATTGCAGAAATAAACAATTCATAAGTTTTAAGTTGTATGCCATTCTGAGCAGTGTGGTGAAATTTCGTGCTGTCCCACCTGGGACCTGAATCATTCCTTCGTCCAGCGTATTCGTGCTGTGTAATCTCTGTTAGTCACTTAGTTGCTGTTTGATTATCAGATTGACTGTCTAGGTATCGCAGTGCTTGTGTTCAAATAACCCTTATTTTACTTAACGGCCCCAAAGAGCAAGATTAGTGATGCTGGCAATTTGGATATGCCAAAGAGAAGCTCTACAGTGCTTCCTTTAAGTGGAAAGACTCTTAATCAGTCCTTTTATCATTTTATCACAAGAAGGATGAGTACAGTACAATAAAATATTTTGAGAGTGAGAGAGACCACATTCATGGAACTTATTACAGTACATTACATTACAATTTTTCTATTTTATTATTGGTTATTAATCTCTTACTGTGCATAATGTATAGATTAAACTTTATCATAGGTATATATATACATACAGTATATATAGGGTTCGCTACTATCGGCAATTTTAAGCATCCACTTGGAGTCTTGGAATGTCTCTCCCAGGGATAAGCGGTGGGGAGGGAGGGGCTACTGTATTCTATCATTCCTTCCTAAGGGACACTTAAAATCGGTTCTACTTTTTAATTAATTAGAAACATTGTGTCAGCAAATGTCCTTTTCACCGTATCCCAGTGTACATAAAAAAGAGTTTTTCTAGGGTAGACAACTTAAGTGGAATTTTTGGTTTGTTCAGTATGTTCTTTTTCAAGTTTAGCAGTTATTCCAAATTGATTTCCAAAGTGGCTGTGTCAGTTTATACTTCCACTGCAGGAATAGAATTCTTTCACTACATTCTTGCTAAATCCTAGTTTTGTCACACTTAATTAAATTGTCAGTTTGATGGTTGTAAAATGGTTTTTCCCTGTTTTGATTGGCCTTTCTCTGATTACAAATAGTGTTGAATATATTTTTTATGTTTATTAACCACTTGAGTTTCTTCCTGTGTGAATTGCCTTTTTAAATTCTTTACCCATTTTGAGTTCTTTTGTCTTTTTGTAATTGACTTTTAAAAGTTCTTTATGTATTTAGATGCAGTGGGATCTGTGTCCCTTTAATGCCCTCTGAGAGTCCTATGTGCTACTCTCCCAGACTCACAATTCAGTACTCCTCTCTAGGTGTGTTCACATTTATCTATTTTTTCTGCAATGACGTTCTGGAACTTCTCTGGAAACCTGGACTTCCACAGAGACTCTCTCATGTGACGGTGATTGTCTAAGACAGTGTTTTCCAGAGCTACCAGACCACAGCCGAGAGGGACTGGAGCCAGTTCATGGATCATTGTAGGGTCCACAGCTGGGATTGAGGTCTGTATGCCTATTACCCAGCACAAGCATGGGCGAGACTCCTCCCAGCTCCTTTGGCATAAGCTGCTGGAACCCACAGCTCCCACAGGCACTTTTGTCTATTGATATCTGCTGAATTATTGTGGGAGGAAGGACAAAATGAGTGATGGTTAATGCAACCATCATGCTGATACCACCCTGTGGTCCATTTCTAAATACTCTTTTCCCTTCCATTTGTTTCATTTTGTGCAGTTCCACATTGTTTTAATCATTTCGTAGTCTTCAGAATTTTCTCAGCTGTTGTTGGCTTTTACGCTCACAAGTGAGTTTTAGGGTTCTGCTTGGGAAGTTCATGGCATTTTCACTTAGGATTTTAATTAGAATTTCATTGAATTTGTAGAGTAACTTGGGGGAAATTGGTGTATATATTTTATGTATATATTAAATACATACTTTAATGTTTTTTGTTAATCTTATTTACAGTGAGAGTAGTATAATTAAATATGCTTCCTCGTGATTATTTTAGGTGGTTTAATATTTTATGTTGCAATGATATGGAAATCTGATCCTAAATTGGTTTTATTTGGATACTTGGCTCTAATAATTATTTTTGCTGAAGAAAGGATAGCCTCACAAAGACATGTAATTCCCTAATGGAAGAATTACAATGTATGCTGCAGTTACTAAGTCACAGCAATTACTTTTTCAGTATTGTCCACTAAGCAAAGATTTTACTGAACTTTTCCTTGTAAATATCCATTTTCTGATGACAGTTCTTGCAAACGAATCAGCATTTTTATAATTACAACAAATGGGTTCACTCATTAGAAAATTGTATGAAATGTTTTTAGTGTGTTTCCATGAGAAAGTTTTTATAGGTGACATGTTAATATTTAGATCTTTCAGAAACTATATTATATCATGATAGAAATATTTCCAAACACACAGTTTTTTAAAAAAGAATATTCTCTATAGCAGGTGTTTTCTGAAATAAAAATAATTAACTTTCTCACTATTGTTTAAAATATTCCCGTTGTCTTGAAGGGGAACAAAATAAATATCTTTACCTTTCTTAAGAATATATGGTTGATAGTGTACTACTCACAGTGATTTGTCATCACTACCTTTCTCCCTGCCCAAAAAGCCAGCAAATTTGAAACACTTGTCTTTTTTGTCTTTCCCTTTTGTAAAGGGAAAATGCATACTCACTTTTAAGTGTTAGAAAAATAACCAATGATTCTCTGTATGGTTAAAAAGATTGTTGTGGTCACTTACCAGCTCAAAGTGTGAGGTAGATTCTGCTCTTTATAAGGTAATGTGCCTAGTTAACTGGGCACATGTAAACAATTTTCTGAAAAAGAACAAGAACTGAAGGTACCACTGTCATCTCCTATGCATTGTGGAACTCTTGTTCTTCCCTTAGATGGGTTACCTGTGTGTGTGTGTGTGTGTATGTGTGTGTGTACACTTGTACTACAGTATTAGTGAGGACAGCAGTGTGAAGGCTGTATTAAGTATTAGGAAAGCTTAATTTTTTTATTAACTAAGATGTGGATATAGGTACAAGTTTTAATATTTGTTTCTAGTGCTCCATTAATGTGCCGCTTCTGCCCTAGCCTCACTCTCTGGTGTGCCTTCCCCATTTTGGGGACCATTCTGATTAAGAAATTATAGTTAAAGCTCATTTAAATTTGTTTTGTGTCTCATATCTTTCAGGAGCAAATATTTTGTTTAGGATAACATTGATGGTTCTTGACGCTCGATGATGGATTCTTGGTGGTTTATTGTACTATTCTACTTTTGTTTATGCTTGAAAATTTCCATAATAATTTAAAAATATTTTATGCTGCCTCACAATGACCAAAAGAAGAAAGGCAAAGGATCGGGCTCTTCTTCTTCATCAAATGAACATCTTTCCTAGAACTCTCCCAGGAGACTTCCTTACATCTCATTGACTTGAACTCATAGGACTCGTCCCCTTCCCAGAAGACTCCCCACCTCCACTCTTACTTTTTTATTGGCCTTCGTGAATATCAAAGCTAAATTTGTAAAAAAGAATCCTGGGGTTTGTAAAGCATCCTTTCTTCTTGATGTTCTTACAAATCATGGATATATTCTTTGTTACTGCTTTTTATGTATTTAATTATTTTTAAAATAATTGTGTGTATTTTTATAAGCTGCCTCAAGTGTTTTGTGGAATAAGTGGTGATATAAATAAAAGCAAACAACTGATAAATATTTTATTTCTGGTATCCTCTTCCACCTAATGAGATGTTGCATTCTTACAGATGACACATTTAAAATGTAAAATGGATTAGTAAAAGCTGTTGGAATATTGATACATTAAAAGTAACATTTTATGTTGAAAAATTTCTCTTAATTTCCAGGTATCAAAATGGAGCCTTGTTTTCTTCTGAAAATGTTATTTTCGGCTTTAAATTGCTTGTCCAATAATAGTAACAATCTCTATTTTCTTTTCTTTTCGAGATATGGAATATATGAACGTTGCCGAGAATTGGTGGAAGCAGGTTATGACGTACGGCAACCAGACAAAGAAAATGTTACACTCCTCCACTGGGCTGCCATCAATAACAGAATAGATTTAGTCAAGTATGTGTTTTCTGTATTGTTAAGTATTTAGATATAAAAATTAGCAATTTCTAGTAGCTTTTAAAGTATAGGTTCGGTGTACCTTTTTTCGTTAAAAAAATTGTTTTTAACATATGGAATGGTTATGTGCCAGGTACTGCGCTGAGTGCTTTCCCATGTGTATTTCCTTTAATCTTAACTCTTGAAGTAACCCTATGTGAAAAATGACCATTACTGTGGTCCTGCTGATGGGGAAACTGAAACCCAAAGAGGTTAAATAGGCTATCGATGCCATATAGCTAATAAAGATTGGGATCAGGACATTAATTCTAGCAATCTAATTTGCAGCCCACCTTCTAAATATGAGTTCTGTAGGGGGAAAGCTATAAAAGGAAAGAAAGGAGTTGAAAAGATAATAGGCAATAATAATCCGATTAACTATTCATACCAGCATAAGGGATGAATACTTTACATACTAAATGTAAAATTATTTTTAGTACTTACGGTTAATCTGCTTATTTATTATTAGTGAGAGGTAGTTAGATAAGCAAGAATCAGATGGTAGAAACTTAGTAAATCTAGTTTACTAGACTCTGATAATTTGGACACAAGATATTTAGATAAAGACAAGAATCTGAAATGAACTGCTTGCAGATGTGCAGGTAAGTACACAGCACGCAGAGTCGACAGGAAATTTGGATATTACTGCCAGGTAAAAGAATTTGCCCTTATAGTTCTAAAGTTTAAGCAAGTAATATCTAAAGCATTGAACTCCATGAATTACTTTCTTCCAGAGAGTGTATTTCCATTTTATTTATTTCTTTTTTCCTTCAGTGTGGGTCTCCTGATGTCTAATTCTGTTTTGCTTTTTGGAAAATGTTTTTTTTATTTCATCTTCATTAGTGAATAAAATTTTCACATGGTATAGAAATCTAGGTTCGCAGTTTGTATTTGTTTTACTGTTGTTTTTCACCCATTGAAAATAGCATTCCACTGTTTTCTGACTTCTGTTAGTTTTGAGAGATCAATCTAAGTATTGTGCTTTTGAAGGTTTCCCCCTCCCCGGCTGCTTTTATGATTTTCTCTTTGATTCTGGTTTTCTGCAGTTTCATAATGATGTATCTAGGGGTGGATTTCTTTTTATTTACCTGAATGAGATTGCAAGGAATTCTTGATTCTGTGGATTGATGTTTTCATCAGTTCTGGAAAAATCTCAGCCATTATTTCTTCGAATATTACTTCTGCCCATTCTCTTTTTGCTCTCCTTCTGGAACTTCAGTTAAACGTATGTTTGACCTTTTCATTACATACTGTATCTCTTATCCTCTCTTTTGTGTTGTTCTAGCCTTTTGTTTCTGTTTCATTCTGGAAACTTCTTCTGGCGTATTTTGCAGTTCATTTATTCTCTATTTATATATAATCTGTTAAAGTTATTCAGTGTGTTTCTAATTTTATTTTTCAGTTCTGGAATTTTTATTGTTTTTTAAACATGAATTAACATTATTTGTGACTGAAATTGCCAGTCTTGTCTTATATACTTGAACATAGTAAATACACTTATTTTATAATCTGTTTCTGAGAATATAGCAGTTGGAGTCAGTGTGGGTTTTTGTTTGTTATGTTGTTCTTTGTGTGCCTGATTATCTTTGAATATGTACTAGCTATTGTTTGAAAAATTATTTGTTATTGAATAAGTTGAGGCGTAAGTTGGATTTGATCCAACTTTAATTTTAAGGCTTAGATTTTTTTCGATCACTCGGGTTGCTGCAGACCACGTTGGAACCAGTTTTGCTTCTGGTTCTTAATTACTACTGCAGTACAATTTTTTTGGATCCCAGCCCCTATTTTGCTTTTGTCTGCTTAGCTTGCCTTTTGGCCAATTCTTCTGCATCACCAAAATGTCTCTAGTGCACATGGTGCCCAAGTGGATTTCTAACTTGTCTGGGTTTTAACATTATCCTGAGTCTTGACCTGGTTAATGCCCTTACTCTTCACAGGCTTTGCTTTTTAGGAAATGTTTCTTACATTTCATTGAGCTTTTTTAGTTGTCTTTAATGGGAGGGTTGGCTCAAACGATCTAGACTTCCACAGCCTCTAGTTTTTCAATTAATGTTATTTTAATCAAAATAGTACATAAACAATTTGAAAAATCAAATAGCACTTAAAAGTTTACAATGGGAAACAGCAATCCATCCCCACTCTTTGGGTCCTATATCTCAAAAGTAACTATTTTCAATACTTCAGCGGTTTCAGTATTTACTCTTGATTTTACATATTTGTATTGCTACTTTTATCTAGAAAGTTATTTTTCTTACACAAATGATAGCAGACACTTTTCTGCTTTTCATTTAATTTATATATCTTGAGCTTTTTCGTATCACTATAATTAGAGCTGCATCATTCTTTTTATATAATATTCAATTATATGGATTTAATTTATTTTTATTATATATAATATTTTATTATATATAATATTCAGTATATGGATTTAATTTATTTTTTTAATGATTTCTTTATTGATAGACATTTAGATTGATTTTGGTGCTGTTACTATTACAGAGAGTGCTGTACTTGTTCTCATATCATTTTGCTTTTATGTTCATATATATCTGTTGAATTCTTAGAAGTAGGAAAGTTAGAAAGATGAATTTTGAATTTAAATAAATATTGCCAACTTCTATGCTGTTATTTCTTGATTAATCAGTTATTATATTTTGACTTTCTATTTTAGGTTAACTAAATGTCCTAGATCACCTCACCACTAATGTTTCTTTCTCCATCCTTTATTATGGTTTTACTTCAATCACTATGCGAAGTTTAAATTGTTGTTAGTATGTAAATTCTCACTGCTAAGCTCAGAACTGCTAAGCCCAGATATGTTCTATGATTATCTGTTCTTTCCTGCAGAATTCTGATTTTTGTTTGAAGTAGCAGTTGCTTCATTTTTTCTTTCTTCATTTCATTTTTTATATATTGTAACTAATTCTTCCCATAATCTTAGAATTGTAAAACCCCTTTGTATGCAAACAGTAACAGATAATTTATCAGTTCTTTTTTGGTGGAGGAAGGTGTATGAAATTGTTCCTGGATGTCTCCACCTTTCTGTTCCAGCCTAGACTGTTTGGTCTTTAGAGCTGCTATGAGTCCCATTGTCATGGGACTTTCCTTCACCATCATCCTGGGAAATCCCTTTGTTCCAGTGTTGGTCTCAGTTTCCTGGATCTCAGGTTTTTACTTCTATTGGTTTGCTTTCTGGTTTTAGTAGAGAACATTTTCTGATAGCTTTCTTAAGAGAAAGTACTGGGGAGGTTAATGTTTTGAAGTTACAATCTCTTCTGCTCTCACACCTTTTTGTTTATTTGGCTGAGCATAAATTTGTAGATTAAAAATAGTTGTCTCAGGATTTTAAAGCATTACTTTGTTATTTTCTTGCTTCAAATCTTATAGTTGAGATGTGTTTGATCTCCTTCTGTTGATCAAAAATTCACACTTGTCTTGTGTTCAAAAATAAGAAAATCTAAAATGAGAAATATAGACAAAAAGTGTTGATGCTGCCTGCCTTACTAATTGTGTCAAGCCACATATAAACTAGTGAGATTGCAGAATAAAGTCAGTAAACTATAGTTCACTAACTCAGTTAGTAGTTTACTCTATAGAGTGAGTTAGTAATCATAGTGTCTGTATATATTATATCTTCAAGTGGGTAAACTTAATTTCTTACAGTACATAGTCAAGTAAGTTACTTTCCTAAAACAAATATGTGGTGAGTAAATACACTTTTCAGTGACAGCTGGTAGTCATAGCTTCAAGATTAATTTTTACTATTGGGTCTGGAATTACACCCTGCAACGTATTAGTAGTTTATGGATGCTGGTAGAAGGTACATGACTCAGGTAGAGACAAAGGGCTTGATTAGCCATAGCGTAGCAAATGGCACGAACATCATATTTGCATAGGACCCTCTTGTTCCCTAGGTGTTATGGGAGTGGCTTAATATGGTCCAGGTGGATATAGCACACACAGTGGGTTTTTTGTTGCAGCTTGGGGAATTCAGTGCTTTTATAGTAAATGGTAAGTAAGCTTGCTCTTTGTCCCAGAGGAGGACGTGACCTCATCTCTCAAAGTTGCTTGATGCAAACAACTCTGAGAAAAGGCCTGTGTAAAGAGTGGTCAGGGACTTACAATTTTGATACACCCAGCAAGACATATGGGAGCACAAGAGACCCATGGAGAAGTATTTCTTCTAATAGTTATGTTCCATCAGGATGTATTAAAGCATCTTACTGCAAGCAAAATACTGTATTTTGCTGTGTATAATACACGCTATTTTGCCGAAATTTGTGAGGGAAAAATAAGGATGCACATTATACATGGGTAGCACTTATTCTGTATCTACTATATAAATGTTTTTAATTCTTTTATTTATACTTATGAGATAAAAGTGTAACTCTAGAAATCAATAACGATATCCGTATTCAAAATAATACCCTGGAATACGATAATCTGTTTTATTGAATTTGCGATGAACTTGCAACAACGAAGAGTTCTTGGCCTTCTGTGTTGTGTTAAATATCGTAAATTTGTTACTGGTACATAAAATTTCTTGTACCTTGTATCTCTTACTGTGTTTTGTAATTATTTGTTACATAAAATTTATTGTACCATGTTACAAAATAAATATTAAAATTCCTTTGTAATACAAAAAAAGTACCTACATGTAAACAAATAAAAATTTGAATTAAAAAATTAAAACGAAAGATTTTTTTTCTCTGAAAGTTTGAGCCAAAAACGTGAGTGTGCATTATACATGGGAGCACATTATACACGGCAAAATACAGTAGTTGGGTCACTTACATAATAAGATATAAAGTAAGTATAATTTAGAAAGGAGGAGGCCTTCAGCCGGGATTAGATTTATATTCAAGTGAAAGTCAACTGTTTCTCAGCTTTTACCCTAATATAATAAAATAAAAAGGATTAGCTCAGTCTCTTGTCTTCAACAGTCTACTGTTACCTTAAGATTCATTAACAAAAGCTAAGAATGCGTGTAGTCTCTGATTTCAGTTTGATTTCAAGTCGAGGCTTTATTAAAGAATATGGACTTTATTAAAAAATATGGAGTTATAATTTTCTGAGAACATACTGCAAGTGTGGCTTATTCTTCTGGCAACATGTAAGTTTTTTTCTTTATCCTCGACTTTGTGAAACTTTATTATGCATTGATAGTGTTGTTTCTATTTATTTATTTTTTTAAATTGAGTTTGTGGCCTTTAAGTTGCCACTTTTAGTCTGGAAACGTGCCTTTTTAGTTCAGGGAAGTATTCTTGCATTGTGCTCTCAAGAGTGCCTCATTTTCATTTTCTCGTTTTTTGTTTGTTTTTTTGTTTTTCCTCAGGAATTCTTATTTGTCAGATACTGGAACTAACCAAATTGGTTGTCTCTTTTTCTTAGCTTTATTCCAACTACCCTTTATCTCCCTGTATAGCAATTGTACTTTGGGGAGATTTTCTTAATTTATCATCTAATCATCCATTTGAATTTCTAATTTTATCTAACATTTTCAATTTTCAAGCATTCTTTCTTGATCTCTGTTCTCTGTTTCCTTTTTCTTTTAGGTATTTTGTTCTTACATGATGGGTATTACCTTCTCTTAATTTCTGGAGGATATTAGTTGTAATTTCTGTTTGTTTTTAAAGTTTTCTCTATATTGTGTTTATTTTAGACTTCTGCTTTATTTTGGTCTTCTCCCATATTTGAAGCTTTACAAAATTATCTGGTCATATTTGACCATTCATACTTAGGAGAGATATGTAAAGCTGACTGGAAGTTGTGAGACTGAGAGGGTTCACAGCAGGAACCTCCCAAATGTCCATGTCTGGAGGATTTTCTCTCTAATTGTTCAGTTTCTCTTAGAGAAGAATCTTCTAATCTCTTTGTGGGGAGGGACTGAGCCATCTGTCTGTCTGCCAGCTGACCTGAGCAAGGAAAATGGCCTGGGGTTCTTATTCATATGTAAACTTTCATTGAATGGCTACAAAATTGTTTCATGTGGTTCTCTGATTAATTCCCTGAGTCTCAAACTTCTCTGGTAAAGGTTCACGGAACACACTTTTTGGCAAATGCTGAATGGTTAAATATTAAAATCAACTTGAGCGGAGGCTGAAGCCCAATCACTGTCTTACAATGAAGTTTAAGTATGCAAGAATGAATCTGAACTTTAAGAGTTTGAATTATTACTACAATAATATTCAAAATTGGAGTAGTCAAATTTTAAGATTTAACATTACAGTACACAAAGTGTACAAAGAATACTTTTCTATCACTGTCAGTTGCTTGTTTCCATATCGCTAAAATGCTTATTTGTGATACTAAATAAATGCTAACTTTCAGTGAAAATACAAGGTAGCAAACAACAATTTTTCAGCAACTTACATTGACTTTCAACCAGTGTTTCTATTTACAGCCCCGCTTCTTAATACTTTTTTCAGAGGTAATAACTGAGTTTAATCTGTTAGCTTTTTTAGGGTTTTGTAACATATTCTGGTTTGTTTCTCATTGGTATACCCCTGGAGACATTTGAGTTTTAGCTATTTGCTTTTCATCTTTCAAATGCTTGTTGATATCTCTCGTTCATTGATGGTCCCATCTCCAAAGCGGGGATCATTAGTACGTGCAAGAGCATTCCTTGATAATAACCTTGTCGTATTGCAGGGAGGCTTGAGTTTAAAAGGAAGAATTATATGATCTTCTCAGGAGTTTATTGTTTTGAGCTAGGGGCTTAAAGTGACAAAGAATAACATGTTATAAGGGATTTTTTTTTTAACATGCAGAAAAAAGTTCCTCTATCCTTGTGAAAAAAAAGTTGTACTTTAGAACCAGGTTGGCAATCACTTGTTGTCAAAGCCCTAGTTTGTATTTGAATTGTGAGTAAATATAACTTTCCGGAGCAGATATGTTGACTACATACAAATTGGAATTTTTAAGAAAGTATTTCCTTTTAGAGCTGTTCTTTGGCTGAGCTGTAGCCCATTTCTCTTTGGGCTCAAAAAAACATTTTCAACTATTATAATAATGTCTACTAGTTACCTTAAGGAACAATTTTGCACTAGTTAAATATTTGCGTTCAGACTACATTCTGTATTTTTGTTCAGAATATACAGAATTCAAAATTGTCTGATGTTTTGGACTGAAAATATTGTACGGTAATATGGAAATATTTTAAGATACTTCAAACTATTTTACATGATAGATTTGGGTCCTTCATTGCATAATGCTTTAAAAGCACCAATTTAACAAATACTTATATAAAGCAGAACATTTCTGAATAAACTGTGTAAGTATGAGTACGTATGTTAAATGTTAGGACTATGCACATTAAGAGTGAATGCATTAGTGATGTATATCAGTAATCACTTAGCACAGTTTAAGAGTCTCTGTAATATACATACATCAAGAATTTGACATCAAATGTCTTAAAATCATTTGTACTCGAGAGTCACTGTATTGGTTATTTTCAAAGGAAGCATTATAAGAAGCAGTGAGGTCCTGTTCATTTCAGAGGATATCAAGATGTTATGACATTAATACGTTAAGCAGTGAGGTTGCTCGTTTTTAAAGCAACAAAGCTTTAAAGGCATAACAAATAAGGCATCATGAAGAACATTTATGTTATACTTTACAATTTATAAAACTTTTTTTTACATATATCGTTTAATCTACAGGAATCTTGTGAGGTAAGTGAAGCTTAAAAAGCTGAGCTTCTACCCATGATAGAGTAAGTGGCTTATTCTGCAACTATTCTAATTCCAAGATGCTATCTGCTGCTGCTTTCTGACCCAAATCTTTGTGGTTCTGACTGCCTTCTTTTTTATATGATTGTATTTGGCATTGCTAGGTTTTTTTGTTTTGTTTTTTGTTTTGTAACTTTAAAAAATTATTTTCCTTTTACTTCTAGAATGAAAGAGAGTGATGTGTTTGATATAAAATTCTGCAAAATATATTTTTTTAATTATCACAAAAGCTTGTTTATCTTCAGAGGCATAAACTAGCATGAGATCTAAAATGGAAATTTTTTTCTTTATTTTTCACATAATTTATTAAAATGAAAATGAAAGTTGTTTAAATTATTTAAAATTTTGTCTTATAGATACTATATTTCGAAAGGTGCTATTGTGGATCAACTTGGAGGAGACCTAAATTCAACTCCACTGCACTGGGCCACAAGGTTTAAATTTGCTTCTGGATTGTTTTTCCTTTGGTTTCTTTATTAGCCTATAACTAACAACTTTTTAAAAAATGATATTCTAAAATAAATGGGAGAACTTATTAAGCCAATAGTTAGTATCATTAATATACTACTGTATTGCTGTCCAGTGTTACCTGCATTAGAATCAAAGTTTATTGTCCAGTGTCCTTAGGGAATTAACCGTGCTTATATTAATCTTGTTATAAGATTGGATTAAATTTTGGATTTGTAAATATAATACTTTTGTAGCCTATGTATATTTATAGTTAAAGAAGTTGCCCCGTTTGTGGGATGATTAAGATCATATTGAAATAGGATTATTAGAATATAGTAACCACTTATCACATATTTAAAGAAGTTACAAGTATCCCTAAATTTTCAAGGACTGTTATTCCAGTTATGGACCGTAAAACCCTAAATGGGTCTTGACATGTACCTATTTTAAAATAACTTAAAAAGATATTTGTATAATCTTTCCTACCATTACCCTATTTAAAAAAAATAGATGTTTCTGGAGGATACTATTTGAAATAACTACATATCTAAGTATTTATTCTTTTTTTAGACAAGGCCATCTATCTATGGTTGTGCAGCTAATGAAATATGGTGCAGACCCTTCACTAATTGATGGAGAAGGATGTAGCTGTATTCATCTGGCTGCTCAGTTTGGACATACCTCAATCGTTGCTTATCTCATAGCAAAAGGACAGGTAAAAAGATCACAGTGGTGTGGGTGTTCTTCCTGGTTTAAATGCCTCATATCGTGGGTGTTACAAGTGTAATGACCTGGTGATATTTAAATAGTACTTTGTGATGGATGACGAGAATAAATTATTACGATATTGAACTATTCAATATTGTAGTTCGATATTGAACTATTTAATATTAATGTAGTTAACATAAAAATATTAAGTTGGGCTTTTTTATTTATGAGAGTGATAGAGATGAATTCCACAAAGTAAGGGAGAAAATTTATAGTTTTTGAGTAGGTCATCTGAATTCATTTAAACTTCTTTGAACGTATTACTGGCTGTTTTCCATATTAAGTGTCTCTAGAGGGGGATAAATGCTTTAAGATCAGTTTTTCAGTTTCTGCTGTATAAATAATGCTGCTTCTTACATGTCAGAAAACTTCTCGTGATTTAAGTAGTTCTTCCTGATTTTTCCTGAATGTGCAGTTAATATAATCATGTTACAGATTACCAGTTTATATGTACCATGTTTTTGTAATAAATGTATTTTGTTAAAAGTAATATCATTCAGTTTTTCTTTCATGTGTTTTCTCTGGTTATACTTAAACATTAGTTTTATAGCTAAGGATCTCGTCGTAAGAGTAAGACATGATTTTAATTCATTGCTGTTAACATATTTGTTATTTTCATTTAAAATTTTATGCTGATTTAGAATTTGAATAGTATTTTATGAATCCTTTAAGATATTTATTGGCAGTTCAACCAACGACAGTGGTGTGTTGTACATTAGGAAAAGAGGCATAAAAAATTAATTGCTAGAAAGGGGAGTTTATTATCTATTACTGTGTTAACGAACTACCCCCCAAAATTTAGTGGCTTAAGAACAACAACACCCATTTATAATATTTCATAATTCTGTGGTTTGAGTGGCCTTGGCTGGGTGGTTCTTCTGTTTGTAATAATGGCGGGGGCTGCAGTCATCTGGGGTCTAGAGGATAGCTCGCGTAAATTTGTACCCTTGTGGGAATGACTAAAAGGTTGAGCTCAACTGGGATGCTGGGACAGCTTGATCTCTTTTACTCCATGCAGTCTCAGAACTTCTTCACAATACCCATCCATGTAGTCTCTCCAGTAGGGGGAGAGCACTTCCTACACGGTGGCTCAGTTCCCAAAAGCAGAAGCTGTTCTGCCTTCTTTTAAGTCTTAGGTCTTGAACTGGCACGGCAGCATTTCTCCATTCTTTCAGTTAAAGGAAGTAACAGTGCCAGACCATGTTCACCGTGAGAACACAAAGGCTTGGAATATCAGGAGGTGAGGTTTATTAGTGGCCATCTTGGAAACCAATTACCGCAGGGGATTATTATCCTTGTTCTCCCGCAGTTTATGGTGCTGTAGCACTTGACAGCATCTTTAGTGGCCTTCTGAATTGCAGATATAAGTTTACAATATGTATTTACTTTTTTCCTTTCCATTTTTAACTAGGTAGAAGAAGTGGTGTAAATTTTTGAGTCTTCATGGTCTTTTTGTTACCTTATTGATTTTGGAGTTCGGATGATTTTAGTAATGTTTTTAACTGGCTTACGTATAGACTATAAAATTTTTTAAGTACAGATTTCTACCCATCACAGTACCTTTTGTATAATAAATGAGTGGTACTGATAATAAATGTCTGACAAATAATTATTCTTTTTCATGAGTAAATTTTTTTCTGCTTACAAAAGTAACACATGCTTACTGTAAAATATTCAAATATAATAGAAGAGTATGACTTAGAAAATGAAATCCTAACTTCTCCCCTTACTCCCTTCCCCCAGTGAGGCCACTTCCTTTAACAGTTTGTTATATATTTTTCCAGAAATTTTTCCATGTATACTCTACTCTTTTGTAAAACACACCCCTCTAATGTACATTAATTACATCATACTTTGAATGAGGTTCAAAGTCCTCTGGCCTATAGAACCGTGTGTGCTGTAGCCCTAGATATACCTCTCCAGCTTATCTTCTGTCATCTCCCCCTCACATACTCTGCTTTAACCTCGCTGGTCTGGCTGTTTCTTGAGCAGCTGTGATTACCTATTGTCTAGGGCCTTTTTGCTTGCTGTTTCTTCTGCTTGGTAAATCCTTTCCTCAGATAGTTCGCAGTTCTCTTGTTTCAGTCAGATGTTCAATCAAATCTTATTAGTTCTGATCAGTTCCCAACTATAAGCAATAATAAAATAAGTATATTTTTATTTATTCTTTCTCTTCCCTGTCTTTTCATCAAGATTGACTTTAGTCAATAGTATTTTTTTTATAGTATTAACTTTGTTCTGATAAATAGAACTACATTTCTGCTACTTGATTTTTCAACTTTAACATCCTTTGACTTACGATTACAGATTAGGCACTCATCATATTTTTTTACAAGCCCCCCATTTTTTTGTTAATTGTATCAATTTTACATTATTTGGGCATATAACATTTCCATTCAGTTTGTCGTTCTATTCTTCACAATTGTTTCATTTTAGTTATACTATTAAATAATTTAGTGTTCATTACCAATTCTTTTGGATGATTTTCAGGAGAAAAGGGGGAAATGCTAAGTTATGGAGCCCTGTTGATCATGGAATTCCTATAAGGTTTTGATCTGGGCTTGTTAATTCTTTCTAGTAGAGAACACCCATACGTCCAGGCTGAACGTGGAAAAGAAGTACCAAGTTTTAAATCCCTACCCAAAGAGTGAAAAGGTTGAATTTCATTTTTCTTTTAGTACTCTAGCGATGTGGCATAATTTTACCTTTTTAATTTTATTTATTGACATTTTTAATACCATCACTTTTAAAAAAGATATGAAAAAACAAGGAAGAATAAACTTCAACATAAGAATTTACGTATTTGTTTTAACTGGGCATCAGATTTAGTTCAGCTTTCTTGAAAACAGGACGGTGAAGGAAGTAAAGTAAGTTACAGTACTAAACTCTCAAGTAAGAAACAAGGAAGCTTGTCGTTTTTTTTCAGAAGATTTTTTAAAAAAAGATTTTTATTGAAAAAGAAAATCAACATGTATAGTATTGGAAATATTGTGAGGTTACCTAAGATGTTCCGAACAACACTTAAAGTAAATCCAGAAATTTGTAATGGATAAGGCATAACATTCAAATACAGTATTCATGAGGGAGGGGCTAATGATGTCTAGATGTGCGTTCTGGTTTGTCTAATGTGGTTCTCAGCTTTTTTTCTGCCGCAATACACATGGATAATGTTCACATTTGAGACATATTCCCACAGTAATAGTGGCTCACAGAAAATTGCTGCAGAGATATGGAGTGTTTTATTTACAGTGTATTCACTATAACTCTGTCCTCTCACCACTGACTGATACATTAGATAGCACAATTTGATTAGAACTGCTAGTTTACTGTAATCCAGGAACTGGGGAGAGAAGATGCAAAAACTTTATTGAATGTCTGTTATGTTCTAGGCTTTGGACTTGGTGCTTTACACACATTATTCCATTTAATTATCACAGGGGTCTTATATGAAGCCATTATTTGTATTTATATTTTTAGCTGATGAACATGAAGCTCAGAATTAAAGTCATTTTGCCAGTCTTAATAGCTATTAAGTGATGGAGCTACGAATTCAAAACCACATCTGTCTTTTTCTAAAGCCTATACCTTTCCCAAGCCTAGAAGAATACATGGATAAACATGTCTTATCCTTTAACGAATGGGTTTTGATCATATACTCTGCTGGGCACTGAGAATATATGAATTTATTAATATAATTTTGATCCCCAAAGAACTCCTGTTGTAGTTAATGAAACAGATGCCTCAGGCATATAGGATAATCAGTCCAGATTGGAGTGCATTAGGAGAGAGAATTTTAGGGAAGTGAAACTGATAGAATCTTTGTACCTCAGAAGGTCTTGAAAATA
This sequence comes from Rhinolophus hipposideros, assembly GCF_964194185.1. Lineage (NCBI taxonomy): Eukaryota > Metazoa > Chordata > Mammalia > Chiroptera > Rhinolophidae > Rhinolophus > Rhinolophus hipposideros. The sequence goes on from NC_138055.1 coordinate 71,533,473, forward strand.
CCAGTAGATTTAAATAACTGGAGAAGAGTTTTGGTTGAGTAAGTGGTAGTTTTAATTCTAATTTGCTAAAAAACCAAACCAAAACAAAAAACACCTAAGCAAAACGGGGAAAAATGACAGTGTGAAGGAAGGCCAAAAGTTGAGTAGGAGAAGTAGCCATGGTTTACTACATGATTTTCCTGGGAATAGTATTCATATTTATAGTAATCTAAATGTCAGATATTTTAGAATCCCAATTACAATAGTGCAGTTGAGAGGAAAGACTAGGAAAGGTGCATACTTGTGATGCGGCAGGGAAAGGAAAGAGAAATTCTCATTCTGCGTACTGAGGAGTCTCAGAAGATAATGCCTAAAATTGAAAAATCAAAATAGTAGCAATTCGAGCATCTTATTTTTAAGACGTGGAAGTAATGCGAAAGTAATGAACTAAAAAGGTGAAAATAATGGGGAATAAGGCAGAGAATTGCTTTATCACATTTCTTTTTCACCACAAATTGCAGAATGTTTAACTCTAAAAATGTCCATGCCTAATGATAAAATGAAAAGCAAACACTAAACTCTTTTGAGTTTGTTAGAAATATAGGTCTTTTATTCGAAATGCCCTGGGTATTGAAATGCCCAGGAATAAACAGGGTTTTATTATTCCCTCCTATCATGAATTACTATCATTAATAAGTTTTTCAGAGACTCAAGTTATTTCATGTATGCTTTGTGGCTGAAAGATGAAGAACAGGTCAAGGTCTTCAAATGCAAAACATGGAAAGGCTGATTGATGTATCTTAAAAGGGAAAACTAAGTATATGTTAATTAAATATCTAATACATACGTCAATTAAATATTTATGTACACATTAATTAAAATATTTAGTGACAGTAGTTTTATTTTAAAGCTAAGCAAGAAAAAGTTTCATAAATTACCTGTGATTGAGTAGTAGTATATTGGCTTCTCCTTTGATGTATAAATTAGATGTTTTTCAAGTAAATTTGGTAGGAACTTAGAAATTTTTACTTTTGGCTTTTTTTTTCTTTATCAGGATGTAGATATGATGGATCAGAATGGAATGACACCTTTAATGTGGGCAGCTTATAGAACACATAGGTATGTAATCATTGTAAAATACTTAATTCATATCATTTGCAACATAATAAAATGTAAAATAAGTGATGAGAGAAAACAGTTAATGTTATACTTACTGATATTTAAAATTTTGTTACGACTACATAGTATATAACATAAAGTACCTTTTTGGTTGTGTGAGTCTCTATGCTTACCTTTCCCTTGTTAATTGCAGTTTCCTTAACCTATTTTCATTCAGCACTTCCCCAAAATGGAAGAAGATGTTACCTTTTTTTAAAAAGCACCTAATTTTGTCATGGGATTTGCATATTGACAAATATAATATATTAATTAGTAAGTTGCCTTAATTACTTTTAGAACAATCCAGATTTAAATTTAAAAATATAATTATTTAATTATATAGATACTAATAACATTTATCCCAAGATCAAAAAAAGCAAACATCAGGAACAAGTATGCTTTCTTATGGAATACTATTACTTTATATGGTGTTGCACATACTTACTACTTCATATTTAAATGTCTCATTAGTGTTTATAAAGTTGTTGAGTATAGGTTAGAATAGAAGTGTTCCAAGCTGGAATGCAAATACAACCACACTCAGTTTAGTATCTGTAATGATTTCTATAATTGAAATTAGGGTTGTTGTTGTTGTGTTTTTTTTTTTCCTTTTCAGTGTGGATCCAACTAGATTGCTTTTAACATTCAATGTTTCAGTTAACCTTGGTGACAAGTATCACAAAAACACTGCTTTGCATTGGGCAGTACTAGCAGGGAATACCACAGTCATTAGTCTTCTTCTGGAAGCTGGAGCTAACGTCGATGCCCAGAACATCAAGGTAAAAATATGCTATATTGATTATACTATGTGAAACGTGGTTACTAAGATGTGAATAGCTCAATAAAACGTAGGATTTTTGTTTGTTTTTTCCATAGACTATCAACGATGGAAGGAAACTACTTATCTAAGCTCAACCTTTTGCTTCCATGAAAGAATTTGTTTTGAAAGACTCTGGTTTATTTACTTTCAACTTTCAGTGTTGAAGTAATTTTCAGATTTTGGTGGCCTTTTCATTAGTGAATTTTTACTTTTAGAAATTAAATCGTGTAATCTGTATTTTTATACCTGAAGGGAATAGTTTTCTGGTTTCTTTAAGAAGATCATTACAGAGAACCACAAATTTGTAGTTAAACCATATTATGTATAATAACTTTTAGACATTTTTCGACGACGTCATTTATTGTCTTTTTTTTAAAAGGTCATGACTTTTAAATTTGATAAACACTTCTATGATGTTTTAGGAGAACCTCTATCCTCCAAATGCTGGACTAATCCAGGAAAACCATACAAAATTATGTAAGCGCAAAGCACAATTAATATTTACACTCTGAACATGTAGAAATTTGTAGACATTTTATGAATACCTACAAGAATATTCTATTGATAGTCTTAAAATTTGGGTAACCATTCTCATTTTCAAAGCTTAAGGATCTACCGTATCTTTCACAACAGATTCTTTCTGTGAAATGACTTTAAAATTTTAAACATCATCTTTTACTAATGTACATTCTTAAATGACTTTGTGCCAATGACAGATGTCCTTTAATTTTGACTATGAACCATGGGATTTTCTGAGTCATGGTTTTTTTTTTTTAATTTCTAAGGGATAAATGCTAATTAAATATGCAAAGGGTTCAAGCCAAATAATAATCTGAAATGGTAATCAAAAAGTTGGTTATCTCCTGCTGGATCAGGGCATCTGTTTATGTTTCAATGAACAGTTCTTTCTCTAAAAAGCAAAGGTAAAACTACTAAAATAAGTTGTAAGAAGCCTTAAATTTAGTTAAGATTATAAACAGTAGTTAGAAGTGAGTCTAATTAAAACTATTTAGTTGACAGTAAATATCAGGCATCTTTCTGAAACTTAAGAAATTGAGAAAACCATATATTTTCTCTCTGTCTTTTTTATTTCAAGTCGTATCTTTACCCAAAGTGATCAGAATGGCCATCGTGCCTGACACACGATGGGCACTCTTAAGTGTTTGTTGACTGACTGAATGAAGATTTGTGTAGTCTTGAGGTGTAACACTGTTAGTTTTCATGACTCTGGTAGTAGTATACCTCTCTACTTCTGAAATTATAGAGATAAATTTTTGTTTTTCCAAGTATCTTTAAATAGGAAGCTCTGAAAAGTTCATAACACTGTAATTAGTAAATTAGGGCCTAAGGCCTAAAGGATAAGGAAGGAGGAGTTTCACTAAATCTGACCAATATTCCCATAAGAAAAAGTTAGTGGGAATACCTACATTTTATAACCTGAATTGCTTTAGAGTGCTTTTTTTGTTTTGTTTTTTTGTTTTTGTTTTTTTTGCTACCAGCCATTCCTAAAATGATCATGCTCCAGGAATACATTTCAAGATGTTTAGTGTTATAGTGTTGAAAAAATAGAACCAGTTTCACTATGGCAAATAGTGTGTCTCCATAGACTCTGCTAAGAGCCATATCAGTATACCACGTTTCCCCAAAAATAAGACCTAGCTGGACAATCAGCTCTAATGCGTCTTTTGGAGCAAAAATTAATACAAGACCTGGTCTTATTTTACTATAATATAAGATGGGGTCTTTAATATAATATAGTATTATAATATAATTAATATTTATACTAATATTAATCATATTATATTATATAGTTGATACATATTATATATAATATAATATAATATAATATATACTGGGTCTTATATTAATTTTTGCTCCAATAGACGTATTAAAGCTGATTGTCCGGCTGGGTCTTATTTTCGGGGAAACATGGTATTAAAATTGCAGTAATACCTAAGAATTATGACAAGATGACTACACAGTATTGGAGTTTGAAACTAATAGGGTATATTTTTTGAGCATTTGAAAACATCTTTTGTATTCATATAAAATTTTAGATAACTGCTCTTTGATCATGATCTTTAAGTATTTGAAGTGCGGTTTGTAAATTTAATGTTTTTTCAAATAGTAGTGAACACTTGCACTCCACATTAACCATTGCATAAACTTTTGATTAGTCTTAGTAAAAAAAATAATCTATAATGAATTTCAACAGAAAGGTAATGGTAAGAGTAGAGATATTTGAAATGACTTAAGTGGTTTGAACCTTATATTTTTAATGTTGTATAGGTTCAGACATGTTAATTGTTTGGTACCAAGATAGGATAAACTGGAATGCAGGCCTCTTAACAAGTACAGTTCATGTGAATATCTATTATGCCTGTAGAACTTTTATTTAAATTAATGGTTTTTTTCTGTCTCTTTTTATGAATGTTTTAATTTTATGTGACACATATAATCAGGGTTATCTGTTGATAGAAAATAAGTTATTTTAAATGTAATTCCCTGGTAGCTTCTGCAATGACATTATTTTTAACAAAAATAAAGTCGAAAAGTTGCTTCAGTTGCTCAGGGAACACTTATACTTTCAGAGTAAAAATAATCTTTTTATCGACACTGGCGAAAAAGTAGAGTTTTGTTTTAAAATGTACTTTTTCTTTAATTAAAATACTGAAAAAAGTATCAGATGCCTTTTTCTCCTGGAATCTAGCATTCCTAAGATGTTAAAGTATAGTCACCACATTCTAATGAAAATCATCTATTCATTCATTAAATAATGTTCAGTGCTGAGAATTCACAGTATTTAAGACAGATAAGTACCTATTCTCTCGGAATTTACATAGTATTAAGGAAATAGACACTAGGAAATTTAACACAAGTATGTATACACACACAGTCAAATGTGGTAGAGTGGCGAGGGCTGAGGGGGCCACATCATGTAAGAGTGTTTTGTGAATACCTCTGAGGTGATGACATTTGCTTTGAGACTTGTCTGATGAGAAGGGATCAATTATGCAGTGACATGTGGGAAAAAACTTGCCGTGTAGAGAAACCTGCAAGTGCAAGGCCAGGGATAAGCAAAAAGCCAGGAATAAGCTTGCCATATTAGATGGGCAGAAGTAACACCTGGACTGAGAGCAGGTAGCAAGGGGTGGGTGAAGTCAATTGAAAGAAGCAGGTGCCAGATAACGCAAGGCCACGATGAGCTAGGCTGCTTATATAATCTTTGTGTTTTAAATATTTTTAAAAGATTACTTTGGTGGTTGTATGGAGAATACATTAAAAAATTAAGAAAATGGAGGGGATGGATGAAGGTCAGTTAAGCTATTGCTGTAAGTCAGGCAAGTGATGATTTAGTTTAGTAGATGATTGTGGGAGTAGAGATGGTGAGAAATGAATAGATTGGAAAAGATAGGTGGGAGCAGAAATGAAGAGGTAGATTATATATGAGGGTGAAAGAAAACAACATTGATGACTTAGGTTTTGGTTTGAAAAAACTGAACATCTTGTGATATATATTGAGGTTGTGAAAACGGAAGGAAAATAACTTTTTTGGGGTGAAGGTGATAGGAATTGGTTCTGTTTTAGTCATATGTAATTTGAGGTGGTGCCTTTTAGGTATGGGGAATGCCAAGCTAATTAAATAAACTTAAATTGCTGCAAATTTTGAAAGGGAAAAATTTATTAATTAAAAAAAAACCAAAACAGCTGAGATTCTTTGTCCGGGAATTTGACAAATTTAAAGTTGATTTATACCTGTATACGTTTTCATTTAAAAAGTCTTAAGAGAGTCTGGTGCTAATCATGAATTATAACAAAAATATGTAGCCTACAAATCTGGATATGGCTTTAACAGCTAGTAAAAATTACATTCTTCAAAGAATATGAAAAATTGTACTTTGTTATAATAATTATGTAACTATTAGTTGATCATAGTTCTTCAAAAATGGCTCTTTTCTAAATAGGGTGAAACTCAATTTTCTTAGAAATCTGTCTTTATATTAACTATTTACTCTTGTAAATTAGTTATTTGAGTAAGAAATTCAATTCTTTTAATGTATAAACAAATGACTCTTTAATCAAAACAAGACAAGTTATTCTGGAGACGGTATTAAATGGTAGGTAATTTTAAAATGGCTATCTTGATCCTTAAAAGAATAAGGAATGGCTATCTACCTTAGATTAGAGGTTCTTAATCTGGGACCCACCAGTGGATTTTGGTTAAGGGGTGGGCCCATGGACCTCTGAAATTGATATTAAAAATTTTCATGTTTCAGCACTTTTTAAGGAAGAGGGTCAATGGCTTTCATCAAATAAGAATCAAAAGAATTTAAGAACCATGGCCCTAGATAATAGTTATATAGAATAATTTGAATTTTAAGTAATAACATTGGAGGGAGGGGATAATTTGGGATACTAAGAATTTTTTTTAAATGACGTATATAGTTACGCTTTTTATGGTAGCATCTGATTTGTGAATTTTTAAAAAATAATATTTTACCTTCTTGCACAAGTTTTCAGTTGTACAGATAAATAGATGAATTTTGTGGAAACAGTTAATCTCTGAGTGATACCCAACCATTTGTAATTTTTTCTTTCTACACTTAATCAAAGGACATAATTTTTAGCTTGTGCAGAAGGTAAAATTATGAAGCTTTTAATTAACATATTGGAAATGTCTTATATAGTTTCTTGAAATGAGGTAATAAACTGTTTGCAGAAAACAGTTTTCATTACCTCTTAAGCACCTGACCTACATGGTCTCCAAGAAAGAATTTTCCATAGTTTTAATAATGGAATTCTACCTTACTTAGGCAAAATATGATCTTCCATCCTCCACCTTCCATAATGTTTATCTCACCAAAATTCTTGATGGATTTCTTTTATTACCAGTTACATAGTCCATAAATACTCCATGATTCTTATTGTTATTCCTGTTGTCATTGTCATGTACTATTTTGGCTAACACATGGAGTAATCAAATATAGACTTGATTCAGAACCCTGATTTTTAGTACAGTTCTTTAAATTAATTGCTTGTTTATTTTACCAGCTGAATAAAAGAACTATACAAAAGTATAGTCAGATGACTAGAGGAGTAGTTGAAAGATTTCTTAAAGCTCCCTCCATCTTTTTGTCTAGGCAATCCTTAGGTGTCACATGGCCCTCTAGTGGAAGGGATGCTCAGCTGGACCGAGGCAACTGCAGGATATTCTCTGGGAGTTGTTACTCAAGGGATTGCTTTTATTCAGGTAATCTTTATAGTTTGGATTAATTAGTTGGTTCAGACAACTTAGGTGATAGAATCTTTGAATAGGTAAGAGATATTTTGAAGTAAATATCCCTATTTGTGGAAGACCCTCCTTCCTAGATTAGCCCATTCTTATTAAATACTATTGACCTTTTTGTTAAAGGATTGGTTGAGCTTTTTGTTGTTAATTGTTGTGTTGTTAATATTAAGTTGGTGCAAAACTAATTGTGGTTTAAAAGGTTAAAAATAATTGCAAAAACCGCGATTACTTTTGTGCCAACTTAATAGTTTTTGCTATTGGTGGTAGGGGTGTGTTTTGTTTTTATTTTGTTTGCTTCTTTTTATTTTTCAGTTTTTTAAAAAAAATAAACTGTACTCCATACTTGATACATCATCCCTCTAACTAAGACACCCCAAGACTCTATTCCTTTATTTTCATCCATTGTTTTAAAATAAAATTTCAGTGTTTTTTTAAAATAATTGGAATATTCATTCATATATTCTTGTAATTTTGGGGAAACTGTTATTTTGTCTTTAAAGAAATAGATAAATAGTGGAGAATATTAAATAGAGTAGATATGTAGGTGCCTAATTTAAATGAGAAATAAGACTGTAAATTAATAAAGGCAAAAAGAATCATAAATCTAGAATTAGGGATACTTTTTCTTGTTTCTTACTTCCTTTAAAACTTTTAGTTCTGTTTATTTATATTCTTTGGCATTCTTTTTCTTGAGATAAAAGGGAGCTACAAGTCCATAACTTGATTTTCACTTTTTTTTTTTTTTTTTTTTTGTAACTACTCTTATTCTTTTCGGAAATTTCTGGATGGGTGAATGAATTTAAGGTGATCAAAAATGCCAGTAGAAGTAGAAATTGACTTTTATTTTTCCTTTTCTATTCTCTAATTCAGACTTTCGCCATCGCTGAAATTAAACTGAAAGATTTCTGATAATTGGTATTATAGGTGGGCATTATGTAGCCATAACTATTACTAATGAAACCCTTATATATAATATGAAATAACTAATAAACTTCATGATAGCCTCTGATCCAGCAGGTGCTAAAATACCTACTTTTTGATTTACTCTAATGTAAGTCAAAATGCAAGCAAAAATATAATCTATATGAGTAAATACATTTTCTGATTGTACCTTGAATGGAAAACCATAATAAATAACATGTCCTGATTTAGATTATTTTAGTAATTGACTTTGCCCAGCATAAACACAGTATTAATGAACTGATAGTGCAGTCAATTTATTTTTATGGACATGCTTTAAAAGTTAGTAACTAAAATATTCTTTTTATTTTATTTTTAATGTGAATTTCTTCTGTTTACATATCATCAGGGTGAGTCGGCACTTGATTTAGCAAAGCAGAGAAAAAATGTGTGGATGATCAACCATTTGCAAGAGGCAAGGCAAGCAAAGGGATATGATAATCCATCTTTCCTTAGAAAGCTGAAAGCTGATAAGGTAAATTCATGACTGAAGATTTTCAAGTACATAATCTTTTAAAGTAAGATTCGTAAGCATACTTTCTTGTGAGTATTTACAGCCTATAATTTTGGCATTGACCAGTGTCATTTTTAAAATATATTTCATCCAGGATAAAATGAAGGTAGATAGCAAAGTTTCTTGGGGCCCTGCGTATTTGGTCAATGGTCTATTTGTGTTATCTGATAATTAAGAAGGGTATATGTGAAATTGTTTAAATCTCCATAGTCTGCTAACATACATGTTAGTTCATTGGTTCAGCTGGCCTTTGATAAGTAATAGAAAATAAAATTTTTTCCTGTTTAAGTGCATTTGTTAATATGGTAATCAATTGTGAAAAATCTTAGTCCTAATACATATCTTTTAAAACTACTCACAACTCTAGTTCTAATTAATTTAAGCTTTCCATTCTTTTGTGATATGTTGTAACTCTTTTCAGAGAGGAAACATATATGGTATAAAAATGGTTTATTACTTATTTACCTTGATGTGCTCTATCCTCCAGGATTTAGAGCAGTTTTGCTCCACGGAGTGAAAAATGGCTAATCTCTCATACTAATTAGGCTCATAATAAAAGTCCCATAATCTTTATGCTTTCATTTTGTTTAGTGTAAATATTCTAAAGTTTTTAAAAAATACATTGTCAGATAAAAATGATTTTGTAAATTCTAGATGTTCATTAACATATAAAGTTATTTTCTGGTAGCAATAATGAACTACATAACAGGTTTATGTGTTTGGATATGACTGGCTTTCAAAAGAGCTTCATTAAAAAGTTTAGAACAGTTTTATTAACATTTGTATATTGTGATCAGTTCAGAAGTCAAGTGTTGTGTTTTTTGTTTTGTTCTGTTTTTTTGTTAGTAGATAAAAATATATGATGGTTGGGGGCTTTGTGAAATCAAGTATTTATAATTACGTAGACTGTTTTTCTCTTTCCATCTCACATTGGAAAAATTTAAATCGTGATCGTGACTTGATTTGCTAGTCTGTGAAGTATGTTCTAGATTTAAAACAAAACAAAACAGTGGCATCTAGGACTCAATAGTATTTGCTATAAACAAGTCATCCCAAAAGGAAAAAAAAAAATTTGGACAGTGCTAATAAGACAAAATTTGGACAGTGCTAATAAGACAATTAGATATGGGGGGAATCTTGATTTCAGAAAACTGTGTTAAAAGATCTTGGATTTTTAAGGTGAGAAAATTTTAGACAGGCAGATTTATGGTTAAATAAGTGTTACTTGCTTAATAAGAAGTGAGATGGAAATCTCTAAATTAGTATTTCTCCACATTTAAAAACCCACGATCCCTTTTGTTAACAGTGGAAATCTCACGTATCTTCCTTATTGATTATCTGAAAATAAATCTGGGAAGATAGAGTGGATGTATTTTTCCTTATTCCTCCCCGCTAAGTACAACTAAAAAACCTGGACATTACATACAAAACAAATGTAAGAAGACTCTGGAAGATGGAGAGAAGAAGGCAGCAGAATGGCTAGGGAGCTCAGGACCCAAAGAATGACATGGTGTTGAGTTTCCTGTGTTTTCTTCTTCTTCTTTTTTTTTTTTTTTTTTTTTTTTTTTGCCTTGTATATCCCAGAAGAGGAGCTGACAAAGCCAACAACCCAGAATCAGAAATGGGTGCAGAAAGAAAAAGTCCGCAACAAAAGCCTGCTCTCTAGCCAAAGGACCACAAAAAAGGCAGCTTAGCAAAATAGAAACTTTTAGAAAATAACATTCTGCTATAGCCAAAAACTGTAGAAAAAACTGCATCCCCACTCTGATTCACACCAGCCTAGACTTCTACCCTTATGAGGAGTTTCACCTTCTCCCAGGTGTGGTGTCAGAGAAGGCCTAGTAGAGTTGGGACTTTCATCTCCATTGGCTGTTAATGAGATTCCATCTCCTGCTGTATCAGTGGAGACCACAGAAAACAGTAAGGAGGCACTCCTAATCCCCCTGAGCCAGGGAGGTATCAGAGTTGTAGTGGAAGTCCCACCTTTGCGCAATAGTAATGAGGAACCCCATCTTCAGGTGTTAGTGGATCCTAAGTTGGAATCCTGGACTTCACCCCACGTGGTAGTAATGAGAAGATGTCTTACTCCCTTCCCCCTGCCAATCTACATAAGAGGAATCTGTCTAAAAGAAAAGGTTTAAATAAGATCCTGTGTCTCACAATATCTCAAACATCCAGGTTTCAAATAAAAATCACTCATGATTCAAAGAACCAAGAAGATCTGAAACAATGAAAAGAGAATCAATAGATGCCAACAATATAGCAGAGATGTTAGAATTATCTGGGAAAATATTATAAAGCAGCTGTCATAAAAAGTCTTCACCGAGTAATTCTGAGTGAAAAATAGAGTCTCAGCAAAGAAATAGGACTATAGAAATAGAATATAAAAAAAGAACCAAAAGGAAATTTTGAAACTGAAAATTATAGTAACTAAAATAAAAATCTCATTGAATGGGCTCAACAGCATAATAGAGAGGACACAGGAAAGAATCAATGACCTTGGAGATGGAACAATAAAAATTACCCATTTTGAACAACAAAAGGAAATAATCTGGAAAAAAAATGAACAGAGGGACCTATAACCTCAGGGACCTATGGTTATAAAAGAATGTCTATCATTAATATAATTGGAGTCCCAGAAGAAGAGAAAGCGAGTGAGGCTGAAAAAGAACTCAAAGATACAATGGCCAAAAAAATCCCCAAATTTGGAAGAAGATGAAACTACAGATTAGAAGTAGAATGGACCCTGAACAGAATAAACTAAAAGCAATCCTCACCAAACACCTCATAGTCAAACTTTTAGAAAAAATAAAAATCTTGAAATCCGCTTACTAACGGGGGTAAAACAATTCAAATAACAATGGATTTCTCACGAGAAACCAAAGAGCCCAGAAGGAACTGGCACATTTTCCAAGAGCTGAATGGAAAGAACTGTCAACCCAGAATCCCATACCTAGTAAAACATCTTTCAGGAATGAAGGATAAATCAACACATTCTCAGACACAGGAGAACTAAGAAAATTTGTCACTAGCAGACCTATCTTAAAACAGTGGCTAAACGAAGTTCTCTAAACAGAAAAGAAATGGTAAAAGAAAGAATCTTGGAACATAAAATCATGGTAAGCAAAATTATGAGTAAATACAGTAGATTTTCCTTTTCATATGTCTTCCAAATTTTTCTTGACAGTTGAAGCAAAAATTATAATACTATCTGATGTGGCTCTAAATGTATGTAGAGACTATATTTGAGACAATTTATAACATAAATAGGGAGTGTAGAGGGACATAAAGGGAGGTAAGTTTTTCACACTTCACTAGAATTGGTAAATGAAGACACCAGTACATTGTGATAAGTTATGTTTATATAATGTAATATTTAGAGTAACCTCTACAAAACCTATACAAAGAGATATATTCAAAAATAACTGTAGATAAATGAAAGTAGAACTATAAAAAGCTTTCTAGTAACCCACAGGAAGGCAGGAAAATGAAAACAGAAACGAAAACAGAGAACAAACAGAAAACAAAACATAAAATTATAAACTCGAACCCTAACATAACAATAATTACAATATATTTAAGTGGTCTAAATATACCAATTAAAAGACATATTGGCAGTGTGGATTATAAAGTATGACCTCATTATATGCTATCTATAAGCTACTCACTTCACATACAAGAATGTCAAGTTGCATATATGGGTAAGAAACAGAAAGGAAACAGTATGTTTCCCTGATACCAAAACCAGGCAGACAGTACGAAAAAGAAAGCCATAGACTAACATCCCTCATGAATATAGACTCCAAAATCCTTAACAAAATAGTAACAAATAGAAGTCAGCATATATAAGAGGAATTTTGCACCATGACCAAATAGGGTTTATTCCAAGTATGCAAGGCCCACTTAATATTAAAAAATTATTTAACATAAGTTATCATACTAACAAAAAAGAAAAATCTCATAATTATATCAATCAAGCGTTTGATACAGATCAAAGTCCATTTATGATAAAACTTAGAAAAATAGGAATGGAGGAGAATTTCCTGAACTTTATAAAGAGCATGTATAAAACCTTTAACATTTTTAATGGTGGAAGACTGAATACTTTCCCCCTAAGATCAAGAAAAAGGCAAGGATATCCCTCGTACTGCCCTTATTCAACATAATGCTGGAAGTTCTAGCTAGTGAAATAAAGAAAAGGAAATTAAAAGGCATGTAGTCAGAAAGGAAAAAAATAAAAAATTTCCCTATTTTTGGTTGACATAATTGTCTATATAGAAAATCTCAAGGAATCTGTAAAGTAAACTCTTAGAACTAATAAATGAATTCAGCTAAGTCATAGGATATAAGATAAATATATAATAATCTATTTTATTTCTATATACTTGCAATAAACATGTGGGCACCAAAATTTTAAAAAATACTACTTATAATTGCTAAAAATAAAAAATTTAAAAACTTGGGTGTACATTTAACCAAATATGTAAAGTACTTGTATTTTGAAATTTTTAAAATGTTAGTGAAAGAAATCAAATATGATGTATATAAGTGGAGAGACATACTGTGTTCATGAATTGGAAGACTCAACATAGTAAATGTCAGTTGTCCCAAAATTGATACACAGATTTGATACAATTAAATAAAAATTCCAGCAAATGTTTTGTTTATATAACCAAGGTTCTGAAATTTATGTGGAAAGGCAGTAACCTAGAATAGCTGAAACACTTTTGAAGAAAAAAAATCACTCTATATAATTTCAAGACCTGTTATTTAGCTATAGTAATCAAGACTATGTGATATTGCTGGAAGAATAAACTCACAGATCAATGAACAGTCTAGAGAGCCCAAAAATAGAACTGCAGAGATATGTCCACTGACGTGACAGAAGTGCAGAAGCAATTCAATTGAGGAAAGATAGCCTTTTCAACAAATGATGCTGGAGCATTTGAACACGCATAGGCAAAAAAATAAAACCATGCTCAAATCTCACATCGTATTAAAAAAACTCAAAATGCTTCACAGACTTAAATGTAAAACATAAAACAATAAAAGTTTCAGAAAAAAAAACAGAAAATCATCAGAATCTAGGTCTAGGCAAAGTGTTAGACTTGACACAAAAAGCATGATCCGCGGAAGTAAAATTGATCAATTGTACTCATCAAAATTAAAAACTTTGGTTTATGAAAGACCCAGTTAGGAAGAAAAGACAATCTACAGACTAAGAGAAAGTATTTGCCACATTATCGAATAAAGGACTAGTTTTCAAAATATATAAAGACCTTTCAAAACTCAAAAGTGAAAAATCAAACAATCCAATTAGAAAATGGGCTAAAGGCATGAAGAGATATTTTACTGAAGAAGATACAAAAATGGCAGATAAGCATATGAAAAGATTTAGTCATTAGAGAAATGCAAATTAAAACCATGGTGACTTATTTTCATGCACCTATCAGAATAACTAAAAAGTTGTGAAAACTTGGGTGAGGATGCAGAGACTGGATTCCTCACATGTTGTTGGTGGGGAATGTAAACTACCATGTTTCCCTGAAAATAAGACCTAGCTGGACAATCAGCTCTAATGCATCTTTTGGAGCATTAATATAAGTCCCGGTATTATAAATATTATATTATGTTATATTATACCCAGTCTTATAGTAAAATAAGACCGGCTATTATATTAATTTTTGCCCCAAAAGACGCATTAGAGCTGATTGTCTGGCTAGGTCTTATTTTCGGAAAAACATGGTAATACAGCACCCTAGAGAACAGTTAGGCAGTTTAAAACACACACACACACACACACACACACACACACTTAACATGTAATTAGTATACAACCCAGAAACTGTACTCTTAGGCATTTATCCCAGAGAAATGAGAAACTTAGATTCGCACAAAAATCTGTATGTGAATGTTTATAGCAGTTTTATTCATAATAGCCCCAAACTTCAAACAACCCCAAAAGTCCTGCAGTGGGTAAATGGTTAAACAAACTGGTACATTCTTGCCATGGCATATTCCTCAGCAATAAAAACAAATAAACTAATGGTACGTGTAATAACCTAGAGGACTCTCCAGAGAATTTTGAGTGAAAAACCCAATCCTATAAAGTTACATACTGTATAATTCCATTTATGTAAGATTCTTAAAATGACAGAATTCCAGTAATGTAGAACAGATGAGTGGGTGCCAGAAGTGAATATGGGGGTGAGGGTAGGATAGGAGGCCAGTTGCTATAAAAGGACTACATGAGGACTCCTGTAGTCGTGGAAACTCTCTGGATCTTAGCTGTATCCTGTCAGTATCCTGGTGGTGGTATTGTATACTGTTTTGCAAGATGTTAGTCATTGGGAGAACCTGGTTCAAGGGAACTTGGGAGCTTTCTGTGTTATTTACAAATGCATGTGAATCTACAGTTGTTTCAAAACAAAAAGTTTAATTAAAAAATAGATACTGAACTGTAGAAGGTAGGTGGTGGATATACAAGTATTCAATATAAAATTCTTTCAAATGTACTATATATTTGAACATTTCCATCATAAAATAGAAGAGAAAATAGATTTCTCGTATCTACAAAAGCAGTGCATCACAATTAGACCTTTATAATATTACAATATGTATTTTCAGTGACAGTTTGAAAAAAACCTAGAAATCCCACACATAGGTATTTATACAAATGAAATGAACGTATGTTATGCAAAAAACTGTATTGTAAATGTTTATAGTGGCTCTGTTCACAATCATCAGAAACTGTAAACAACCCTAAATCCCTCAGCTGGGGAATGGATATAAAAAACTGTAATGCATCTTATAATGGAATACTACTCAGCATTAAAAAGGAACGAACTACTGATACACACAGCAACACGACTGAACATCAAATGGCTCTCTGTGTGAAAGAAGCCAGACATAGAAGACTGCATTCAGAATCATTCCATTTATATGACATTCCTATAAAGGCAAAAGTATAGGGACAGAAACCAGATAAGTGTTTGCCAGGGGCTGGGACTGAGGGCACAGGGTTATTTCAGGGCTTGATAGAACTGTTCTGTCTTGATTTCTGTGGTAGTTATCTAACTGTGGCTGTTAATCAAAACTCAGAGAACTATACACAAAGAATGGTGAATTTTACTATATGTAAATTGTATCTTTTTAATAGTGGGAAAATGTGGTTATTGCTGAGGGAAACAAGTATCTTGACTAAAAAGAAGCTCAATTACAGATAATTTAGAAAATTCTTTTTCAAATAACACATGTCCACCCTCTCTCCTGCCAACACCCACCCTTACCCATACACTTTTTCCTCCCAGTTACAAATTTTCTCTTACGTCTTGATATAAAATTCACATGTACTAGAAATGCAAAAACAAATTGGAAGGATTAGTTATTTTACTACAACATAAAATTAAACTCTGAAGTTGATAAGTTTAATTATTAGTGTAAGTTAAAATTACACATTTAGTTCAGAAAATGAATTACAATGATTGAATTGAGAAAGACATGGCCATTTATATGAAAAAGTATTTATTTCACAGTATAAAAGGGGTGCTAACAAAAAGAGTGTAATATAACCTTAGCTTTCAGAAAGGTAAGTATTCAAGGAGAAAAGTGATATTTATTTACACTCTGAGCTTTGTTAAATCACAGCTGGAATATCTTATATAGTTTTGTTACGTAAGATAACTCAAGAAACTTGATAACTGCTTATAAGTTTGTGAAGGACTGTTATATGGAAGAAGCATAGATTTATGAGTACTTTGTGTTGCTCTGAAAATACAGTTGTGGTAGATGTTGTAAGAAAGCAGATAGGGTTTCAGTACTTAGAAGCATGGACTTCCTAACAACCATACCAGTATAAAAATGAAATGGAACTACCTCTGGAGTTTTAAGTGCTCTGCTTTGATATGCGTTAAAAGGCACATACTCTCCATTCTATGAAGTGTGGTACCCCATAGATTGATTTTATTCTCTCTCTCATTTTATGGTTTTGATGTACTGTTTATACGTGTCATTCAAAATGTCTTCTTCAGGCTAAGCATCCTCAGTTTCCTTATCTGATAGAGTTCTTAGACCATCAGTCGTTCTGGTTGTC
The DNA here is from genome assembly GCF_964194185.1 of Rhinolophus hipposideros. Taxonomy (NCBI): domain Eukaryota; kingdom Metazoa; phylum Chordata; class Mammalia; order Chiroptera; family Rhinolophidae; genus Rhinolophus; species Rhinolophus hipposideros. Next base: position 71,550,286 of record NC_138055.1, read on the forward strand.
CTTACCTCTAGTTACCAATGTCCCTGGTAAAATGGGATGGTATTCATCATACACTATTTTCTAGCCTGTCCGTGTGTTACCCGGTGGCACTGCCCTCTTCTATAAGGTGACTATGTAGACCCAGTTCTATAATTTCTGTTCTCACTTTCCACAATTTTAACCAAGTACTTTAACATTATTAATTTATTTATTACCTGTCTCTAGAAGACAGAGGTCAGCATCTTGAATAATACCTGCATATAGTAAGCATATTTGAATGAATAAATTTCATTCTCCATTGCATGTTTTCACAAAGGTAACTTGAAAATGGTTCACGTTAGGTTATTTGAAACAAGCAAAACTTACTAATTGTTTTTTATCTGTACAGGAATTTCGACAGAAAGTAATGCTAGGAACGCCTTTCCTAGTTATTTGGCTGGTTGGGTTTATAGCAGACCTAAATATTGATTCTTGGCTCATTAAAGGGCTAATGTATGGTGGTGTTTGGGCTACAGTACAATTTCTTTCAAAGTAAGTATTGTTTTTAACTGTATTTTTAACTGAACATGAAAGAATGTAATTTGGATCCTGCTTTATAAAATTAATGTTTCGTATGTTTAGAACAATGCCTTTATGTAACATGTTTAATCTTAATGTTAAGTAATTTTGGCACATTTATATGTGAAATATTTTAAAATTTTAACACTGTTAAACTGATTGTAAAGGTGCTTTCAGTGACAGTCTATCATCTAATTTTTAAGGCAAAAACACAGTTTTAGAATATTTCAATAAAAGTGGACTTGAGTTTGTTGAGCTCTAACTGTAATATATGTGTTGCTTATTATTTCTAGGAAATTGTGCTGGAGCTTACTTTTCCATAGAAATTACATTTTCTTTGTTCATAGGCAGTATACAGAAAGAGATTTGATTTTAATAGCAAGGTAAAGTCTAAGCATATAAAGGAGGTTCAGTTTATTTATTTTTAAAAAAAATTTTCTCCTCCCTCTTTTTTCCTTAAACATTGTGACCATTCCTTTTTCTTCTGTTCCATTGCCCTAAAGTTGCCCATCCAGCAAACCTAGTCGGGTGTCTTACATCCAGAACTTCCCACCTAACTTCTACTCCTTTAGTACTTGGTCTTTACCCGAATTTCAAAAAAAGTGTTTTGAAAATAATTTGCACAGAGATGAGAATGACTAGTAATACACTAATGTGTTAACTCTCCGGAAGGGGTTTAGTTCTAGGGAATTAATCCCATTTTAGTATTTCTGGGAGCTTTGAGGGCTATTACAGATAGGAATTCACCAAGAATTTCTGGTTAGTTTACATGGATGATTTATCCTGCTTCTGTTTGATAATATTTATTAATATTTTCCTGAATTCTAAATACTGTAAATAATGATTTTCAATTTTACTGAAGTAACAATTGAACAGATGTACCAAAAGCTTAACAGGAATGTGTAGGTAAGGAGCAATGATGAAACAGAGAAAAACTTGAGGATTATTTTGTACTTATTTGTCAAAACTATAATACATCATCGGAGAATATAATATGCTGAATGATAGAGTTATTATACTAAAGTTGAATTTTTGATTTAAGAGCATAGGAGTACACTGAAATTTTGAAATTGAAAACTTAGTGGAATGTGATTTTAACTTTTGGTGAATTAAAAGGACCTTCAAAACCTTACTGAGTCATTCAGCTGTAAACTCATTTATTATTGATTACTATGAAAACAGTCTTGGTATTTAAGCATCCAGATTTCTGGATTTGTTTAAACCAGAGTTTACTATACAAAATGTGTGTAATTTTCATTTAAATATGTCAATATTCACCTTTACAGTGAAATAATAGAGTTCAGATTTTGTAAAACTTGTGTTTTTACAGATCCTTTTTTGATCATTCAATGCATAGTGCATTGCCCCTTGGAATATATTTGGCAACCAAATTCTGGATGTATGTGACGTGGTTCTTCTGGTTTTGGAATGATATCCTTTGGTTATAAAGGTCGTATCTAAAGCAATTTTTGTTTGTTATTTAAACAAATGTTTAATAATAATTTAACGTTAGGACTGAACTATTCATGATTAGCTACAGTAGAACAGTATTTCTAGAAAAATAAGTATGAACTAATGAAGTACTGTTTTAAAAATATTTTATATTGACTAGGTTGCTTTTGAAAGCTGCTTTTAATTAACAACATAAATAGTAATAATTGCTGCCATTTATTGAGTGTTTAAAGGGTGTTTCCTTAAATATTTTGTACTGATTTAATACACATTTATATGTTAGTATTGTTATCTCCATTTTGAAGATGAGAAAATTTAGGCTTAAATAGGTTAGGCTTTTATCCTTTCCCAACGGTGACACAGCTAATCTGGTAAAGTTGGGATTGAAATAACTACTTGTCTGAGTTTACAACACATATCCTAAATTTTCCTTCTAAACTGTGATTTTTATGTTTTAGTATCAAACTATTTCCTCTAAATATTTTCTTAATTTTACAACTCATTTTGCTATGGTAGGTAACAGTCAATTTTCTCTTTTGCTTCATAAAAAGCATATAGTACCGCATCTTCAAATATTTGCTAACTTAAGCAAATTATTTCAATGTGTAGTATGCTTTTAAAAGTAGCATAATTTCAAATTGTAAAAGTGTGTGTGCATGTGTATGTATCAAAGAAGTAAGGCCAATGTCAACTTTTAATATTTTTACATAGAGAAGCTCAGTCAGTAAGATAGTCTGATTTATTATAATAAAGGCACATGTTTCATAAGTGTCTGTTAATAAATCATTTTCAAAACATTACCATAAAGTATATAAGATAAGTTTTAAATGAGTTCAGTTTTCCATGACTTGTAACTATCCTGAATGATTTTAATTGTTACTTGGTTTCACTTCACAGTCTTACATGTTATAATACTGTATTCTTTTTAAGTTGTCTTGTATTTTAGTTGGAAAACAAAATATGCTTATTTTTGAGAATCAGGCACAATTGTAGCTATACTTGTAGTTCTTATATTTTTATAGCATATGTGATTACTTGCAGAAAGTATAGTACTTTTTAAATACTTCCTTAGTGTAAGTATCTACTGGAATTTTTCCATGTGACAGTTTTCACTAGCTTATTCTGACCTTGTATTTATACTTTGACATAAAAATTGTTCTTCAAAGATTACACATTAGAATTGTCTTATTGGGACATTTAGTAAAACAGATTTGCTTGTTTTTATTACCTCATCTATTTTAAATTTATAAAAAAACACTGACCTTTGAGATGACTTTATTATTCCAGGCATATTTTCTAACTTTATTTCCTAAATTGGACAGTAAATTTTGTTCAAGAAAATAATTTAGATTCTCATCTCAAAATAATTTTAGACTGTTGCTGAACTCTTAATCTGTTATGCATGTAAGTAGAAAAAAGCAGGAAGACTAGTAAATCCCTTACCAAATAATGAAAACTTTGTGCCAGACAGTTTTATATAGTATAATTTGAATTTATTTTTTCTTTTCTTTTTTTGGATATAGTTAAAAAAAAAAAAAACTGTGCAAGTTTCCAGAGCTGGGGTGTTGAGACTGTGAGACGTAGTAGCTTTCAAAGGAACAGCCAGAGCTATCAAGTGTGTTTAACTGTCCTGTTTGAATAATTCTGTCTTTAAAATAGATTGGTATATAATTAATTTTTAAATACACTGAATAAATCAGACATGTTAATTTTGCAAATAAAAATTGTAGTATGAGGATACTAAGCTTTATACTCGTCTGTAAAGGACAGATGATCATAGTATTGTCTGTGAGAATTCTTGAAAAGATTGATATAATTTAAGACATACCTGACATGTAAAAAGTACTAAATAAATACCTGTTATTATTTATATATGACTTTCAAAATCTAAGTGTGTGTCCCAATGGGCTTTTAAATGTGTATTTACATATTTGAATGTTTGTGTATATGCGTATGATACTCACGGAATGTGGAATGAAATCACAAATAACTTTAAGTTCCGATTATGAAAAAAATCTTTTTACACTTCTCTGTGTTATCGAAAAACCATATCTCTAGGTCCAATATGATTTTCGAGCTACATTTTTTATTTTTCAGTATTATATTTCTGAGGCCAGAGAGAGATACTCAAGAAACCTTTAGGAAGGGAACAGTAAAGAGTCCAGATTAATTCATGAAGGACACATAAAGGATGTGAGACAGGAAAGAGCCATGAGGTTCATGATACAAGGGAATGATTCAGGTACAGAGCTAGAATAGTGCTGTCAGGGACTACCTCTTGCTGACCTCAGTCTCCCTGCTGTTGTTTCTACCACTTTCCTCACGGAACTAATGACTACGTATATCGTCACTAAAGCTGATTAGACTAGTTTTAAAAATAGAGCTAGTCAGTTCTCATGATTCATGGTAGTTGTCCTGTAAAGTCTCTGTTGCTCCTACAAGAAGAAGAAGGCTAGGTTCCTGTAACTGTTTACCCCCAAACTGATCAGTACATAATCTTGTTTTACACGTGTTTTTGTTTAAACACCACATTTAATTATTGTTGATTCATTAACCTTGAACTCGTAGCCAACAGCACTCTAACCCAGGCCTGAACAAAGCATATCTCACACACGTGTTTTCTCTGTAAGGCCCTTCACAGCCTTGCACTTAGGAACATTACCTGGCACTTCAGCACTACACTTGGAGGCCATTTTAACAGGCAAAATCACCAACAAAAAGCACAAAAATACAAAAGTACGGCATTAAATAGACCATGCCAGGACACTTGTTTAGAGTCTGAGAAGTGAAACAGGAAGGCAGTGTCACTTTGTCCCACTCGGCTGGGCCCGTGTGCGTAGGCGGACACGTGTTAGTATGTGCCATCGTGTGCACACCTACAAACAGCCGCACAGACACCGAGTATTGACGGGGGGGCTGCAAGTAGATTTGTGGTGAGTAGGCGTGACGGTCACCTTTATATTGTCTTTCATAATATGATACACAACTTAAGTGTTTTTATGGTGATAATGAATTTTATGTAAACTATTCTAATAAATAAGTTCTTATTCTTTTTTACTATTCATTAAATAATTATCACCCTATTGTGCACCTTACATTTATTCAGTGCTTTTTGGTTTAAAGCTCTTTGATGTAGTTTACATGGTTCTCAGAACAATTCTTTGAGATTATAAAAATACATTGCACAATTGTAATACTGTTTTCTAACTGATGGAAAAACTAAGATTCAGGTAAGTTGTGCGTCTTGCTCAAAGTCACATAGGTAGGTGATTGTCAAGAGTTTGACCTGATATAGTGTATCTTCCAGTATCCTTATGTCATACTCTGAACATAATTTTAAGTTAATGGACTTTTCCTGTAAAGCAGTTTGGCATCCTCTAGAAAAAGCTTTAAAAATACCCTTTGATCTCTTAATTATTCATTAAGTAAGTGATCAGAGATCATTAAGATCAAAGATTTATTTACTAGGATGTTTATTATATTATAGTACTATTATAGTAGGGAAAAATGGACACACCCTAAATATCCAACCTGAATACAGGAATGCTTTTATCAGTTACACTACATATTGTATGGGATAAAATAGCCATTAAAGTGCTTTTGACTTAAAGTGCAAAGACTTAATGATATGAGCTGATACTTAGGATATAATAAGTGAAAAATCACTAAATTGTATTTACAGAGTGATTCTAATTTTAAAATATACAAGGGTTATGAATTGGAAGAGTATATGTAATTTTAGCAGTGGTTGCCTTTGGGTGTTGATTCATGAGTGATTTTATTTTTGTTTCTTGTCCCTTTATTTATTTAAAATTTTGTTCCTTGACCATGCTGCTTTTACAATAATCAGCTCTAAAATTCACTATCATAGCCAGTACAGCCAATTGTGGTTGGCACCACTTTTGAAATATTGATATACGTTATTGGAAATTTTGTGTGTAAAAATTTTTCAGTCAGGTTTTAAGTTCAGTTAAGTTTTTAAAGTAAACCTAGATATGAAGAACTTCTAGAGCCTGGGATGATTACACATGTAAAAATGAGGAGAGTGCAGAATTATCATTTTTGCTATTTTCTTCTATGCATTTTCCTTTTAAGCATTTTTTCCTATAATTTACCCTTAAGATTTCTTCAGTTTTCTGTTTATCTAGGCTAGTTTCCTTCTAATATCCTCTAAGTTTTTTAATACCTATACCTTCAGGTATCTAATCACCAACTTCTGTGAATTCCAACAATATTGCTGCAGATGTTCTTGTATATCTTTTTTTTGTGAACATGTGCAAAAGTTTGTCTGAAGTCATTGAAGATTTTTTAAATTTAAGTTCTTGTGTGTATTTAACTACTTTGTATAATGAATGATGTGATAGGAGGGGTTGGTCTCTTCCTTTTTGCTTATAGAGAAGTCATTGCCCCAACACACCCTAGCCTCACTCAGTTGCAGTATCGACCTTTGTATTCCTGGTTTACCCACAACTGCCACCTTCTACATCCTCACATGGCAGGAAGAAAACAAAACAGATCTCTCTCTCTCTCTCTCTCTCTCTCTCTCTCTCTCTCTCTCTCTCTCTCTCTCTTCCTCTTTTATGGCCTCAGTTCTGTCATATTAGGGTCTCACCTTTAGGACCTCATTTAACAGTAATAACCTCCTGAAGACAATATTTCCAGATATAGTCACATTAGAGGTTAGGGCTACAACATAGGAATTTGGCATGGGGGCAGTTGAAAATTCTGTTTGTCTTGTCTACATTTTTCATGCTACTTAATTACAGGTGAAGATGGGATTAAGAACTTCCCCGGGCAGCCTGCCTCACTAGAATCTTCTGTCCTTGAAGTCTAGTTTCAAATTTATGGTATAATGTGGCTTGTCCCCTTTCTAGAGTTCTGGTATTTTGTGGGGCAGCTGGTGGATTTGATTTGCTTTTTTTGGTTCATTTTGTTGGGTATTATGGTAAGTTAGACCTGCAATTAACAGTAGGCATCAGAATAATATTCAAGTAGATTAAAGTTAAATGTAAAAAAGATTTTGTAAATATTTAAATGAAAATATTCATGATAAATATTTTGTTTTATCTCTGATTGGAAGGCTGTTTAAGCATAAATGTAAATTAAGACAATAAAATAACACTTTTACTTCTAAAATGGCAACACTTTTTTTTTTCACTTAGTGCTAATGCAAATGTAGTAATCAAGAAATAATGTGTTCCTAGTGGGGTTATACATTGGTTTATCTTTCTGGAAATAATCTGACAATATAAAATAAATATCAAGCCTTAAAAATGTTCAGACCTAAAGATATTGTTTCCATAATATTTAAGGACATTCTGCTGAGCACTGGGGAGTCAGAATAGTGTAGATATTAAGAACCTGGGTTTTAATACTTGCTCTACCTCTAATTACAATGTAACCTTGGACTACCAAATTAACCTCTGCCTCAGTTTAATCATGTGTAAAATGGGGATAGCAGGATTTATCATAAAGCTCCTGTGCAGCTTAAATGGCACATAGTTGATAATTAATATATTATTTATTTTATTAATGTTATTAAATACACTGTCATCCCAATTTTGATAAAAAATGCGCAGTGCCCCCCCCCCAAAAAAAAAGTTATCTCTGGGTTGTGGGATTATTGTTTTTGTCTTTATACTTCTTAGTGTTTTCGGAATAAGGGTTGTTTTAAACCTTTACGAAAAATAACCATGTCATTTATAGAGTGCCTGATTCAGTTAAATTTTAAAAATTAGCTGGTCTGACCTATTGCTAAAGCTGTAATAAGTTCAAACCATCATTTGAAGATATCTAATCTCTTTACCTTTAAAAGAACAAGCAAAGAAATTCTTGAAGTTCATTTTTTGATATTTAATTCTTGAATATCCCTTTTAAATTTGTAGTTATTTATTGAGCTAGTAGTTAGTCCCCTGCAAATTTCATCCAGACTAGAAGAACCTGACCTATTTATTCTCATGTTAGCAACTTTTTGAAAGTGTGTAATAAGTAAAGGGACTGCGCCTGAAAAATGCCAGGGTTCAGCATTCTTTGCACACACATTTATTCCAATTTTAGTCTCAAAATATTTTTAGCTATTGGAACAGCTGGAAATTTGACTTCCTATTTACTCTCTGCAATCAGTACCAGTGCATTTTCTGAAATAAGGATGGTGAAAGTTGAGAGAGATAGGGGATGGAGAAAGATCACTTTTGTACATATGCAGGTGATTAATTACTCTTTTTCTTCTTCCTTTTTTCTCCTGTATTTTAAGTAGTTAGTGTTTTGGTATTTACCAAACAAATAGAGGATCATTTTATTTCAGAAGCTGTTCTTTTTCTGTGCTTCATAAGAAATCTAAACTGTGTATATATGATAATGTCTAAAATTCTTAGAAAATTATTTTATGATACTTGTACCTACATAAAATCTTGAAAATGAATTCTAAGTATTCTAGATATTGTGTCTCATAAATGTACTGTTCTAGCAACATGCCTTATTTTTCCTAGGGTTATTTAAAATATTCTCTGATTCTACACTTGTATTTATAAATGCCTAGTACATTTCATCTATTTTTGTTAGATAGAAAAATATGAACGTAGAGACTACTTCTGTTTTAAGCAACTTTATAAACATCTTCTAAAATTAAGGTCAACTTGAACATGTTCAAAAAAGGCAATGGAAAGAATTTAAAAGCAATCTTTTGAATATTAATATATGGGTTTCATATCTGAAATGTTTGGTAGATATATAAAGATTTTAATGCAAGTAAATAAAGTAATATGCTAATAACTTTGAACATGAGCAGTCCCTTCATTTTTGTCAAAAGAAATAGTGCTCATTTTTAAATGATGTATTCCATGAATTTTTAATGTATTCACTGACTTTTAAAAAATGAGATAAGCCTACATGATTTAAAGTTTATAAAGAAATCATTTTCACTTTTTACGTTTAGTTACGAACATAATGAAAAAATGTATCTATTTTGATGTAATAGATCAGCTTATCTATTTTGATGTAATAAACAAACCAGCCTATGTAGTAGATGTAATCTAGTTCAATGTAATAGTAAACCAGCTTGTATAGTAGATGCAATCCATTTTGATTTAATAAATAAACCAACTTGTAGTTTTTGATTGGTAGGTGGGTGTTTTTTATTTTTTCCTGTGGTAACAGTTTATGAATTGTAAGTTTACCTATAAGAGTACATTTATCATTGCTTCTTTAGATTCCTTAACTTTAGGCACATCTCAACTTTTTATTTATCCATCTTCCATTCCTTGCCAATAGTGTTGCACTTTTCTACAATTTTGGGAAATCTTGGAAATCAGATCCAGGGATAATTAAAGCTACAGAAGAACAAAAGAAAAAGGTAGCAAGATACAATCTAACTAGTCATATGTTTCACTGCCAAACTACCAGTATTTATAGCAGATATTAGAATACAAAGGAAGAATTTAAAGAAGTTTCCAACCAAGCAGATTATGTATAGTTGGTACTTGCACTTGGTGCTTTTGTGATGCCTGTCCTTACACTTCCATGGCATTTTAGTTTTATGTTTCTCTTATTTATAAGGCTGTGTGATCGCTTTATGGGATGAATCCAGTGTTTGAAACATCTCTGTAAACACTCAGCAAATAATATACATTTAGTAAATGTTTGTTGAATGATCGTGTGAATTGGAAGGCCAGTAAATTGGTTAATAGTGCAGATATATTGCTCCAGTAACTGAAATATTTGTATATATGATCCAGGGCATCCCTCACCTATAACACAGGTACATAGGACACCAAATTTATAATCCAAAGATGTCAAGTCAGTAGAGAATTGGACTAGAGGCAGTTAGATTATTTTAAGAGCTATTTTATCCAGTTTCTGAAAGCAAAACAAATCCTGGTGAATTATTTCTGTCTACAGTTGACTAACACAACTGGCATGTTCTTATGGTCTAATCCTCCTTTTCTAGGCTACATAGAGATTGTTGCTCTTATGTTACAGTATTCTTCAGACATTTCTGCTAATTGGTTTGCCAGGTTTTCTTAGTCATAATCCAGTTCTGAAGATTCAGTTCCTTATTGGACTTAGTTTTATTTTCGTCTTAATTATCAAAACCTATTCAGTGCCTAGAGTAGGTAACTTAGTTTTATTCTCAGGAATATTTCCGTAACTAAGTTTAGGGTTGCCTTTTCATATATCCAAGAAATAAAATTCCTATATTCATACTGTAATGAGGTAGCAGAAGTAAATGAACAAATTTTATTTGAGCTGAAAACATTGGTTAATTAAAGATGAACATCGTGTTTATTGATTGATATTGACGACACAATAATAGGTGAACATTGTTCAATTTTGAATAAAATATATATATTTTTTTAATTCACAGACAATAGTTGAACTTGCAGAGACAGGAAGTCTGGACCTCAGTATATTCTGCAGTACCTGTTTGGTAGTATTTTTTTTCTTTATTCTTCCCTCTCTCCTCTTCCCCTAGCAGTGGCATAGCACAGAGGGTGTGGGGAACAAGGAGAATGGTTTCTTTTGCTGAGCATATTCCATGCCCGCCAAAAAAGGGATAGACCATGGTCCAGGAGGAAAGATGGTAAAACAGTGTCTCCTTCCCAATGGACTTATTCCCCCCCGCCATGGTAGAACTTGACTACAGTTCTGATTCAGAAGATGCCATTCATTTGTATTTATTCTTACTCTTTCTCTCTTAAAATGTAATTCAACAAATAAAAAAAACTAAGTAATAAAGTGTTTAAAATCAAAGGTTTAGTATGATTCCCTAATAATAATTTTTCTAATTGCATTTTAAGAAAATTTATTATACTTTAAGGTCATAGTGGGAAAATTCATTACACAACTTTTAAGACAACGTGGCCTCTAAACTGATCCAATCCGTATTAAGAGTGTTTATGCAAGTTTGAACACCATTTCATCATTGATATTATCTTCAACCAGATCATAGATAAAGATATATATGAAATAAAATAGCATTTATTTAAGGAATTAGGTATAGTAATAGTGACGTTTTATGATTTTATGACATCGAATTTCTATAGAATAATACTGTTTAGTGTTTTCATTATTTTCTGCTTAATTTTTATAATTAATTCTTGTGAAAAATGTATAAACTACCACAGTGGTTACACCATGTTTTTAATAGATGGAAATTGAAATATCCTCAAATCATACTTGAAACTAAATGCTCTTTTATACCTTTGTTAATACATTTCAACTGAACTAGTGTCTTAACATTTGAGTAATAAAATAACTATGTTTAGGGTTATAGAATGAGTTTTTGAAACTGAGCTCCAGTGTTACAGATTCTTTGTTTCACTTAACATTTAAGTAAACAGTCATGATTTTGAATACTCAAAATATATACTGCTTTACTTTTGGTAGCAACTTTAGTGTGCTGACTAAATTCTTTTGTATTTTTAAGTATTCTTTAAAAAGGTTTTTGTTTCTATGCTTTACAATGCATCCTTTACATGATTGGCATTCTTAACATTTAGAATGTTTTTATACTCTGGTATTCTGTGGAAATATTATTCTGTACCTTAAAGTAAAGAATGCATTGCTGATGTATTTGTCATATGACAAATTCTTTATAGTCACCCAATACAGTTTCATTGTTAAGTAAATACTTAATGGCAAGAACAAGACTATTTTTGTCATCATATGTAAACATTTTATGTTATTGCTATGTTATTGTAAGCTGTGTACTTCTGGATAATTTAGTGTTGTAAAGAACATATCCTATTATAAAATGATTCAAATAGACAGAAATATTTGTCATCATATGGATATTCTTCGTTTTGATAAATAGACAAGTCCCTAAGAAGACACGTGGAGATCAGAATTTCCTAAAAGTTAATTACTCTGTAAGTGAACTGAGGAGACTTATATACAGGAGTCTTGTGTCAGTCTTTAGTTCAGAATTCACTGACAAGTGAATTCCCAAAGGGGGCATGTAGCTGAGGGCATAGAAGTGGGCATAGAATTTGTTTGATACACCCGGCTGCTTTTTTTCTCCTAAGTAGATATAGTCTCATATCTGTGGTGAAGAATAACTTACCCTTTTCTTCAGTCCACAGATCATTTTAGTACATGTGAGAACTACATAGTCCACCTGTGACTTTTTCTTACTACTACAAAATAGTGTATAACCTTATGCAAACTATTAGAGAGATGGCAGTGCTTTTGTGGAAACACCGATGAAGGGTATTATAAATTTCGTTTCTGGCCTCGATTAATAATTCTAGCGCTTGTGCATCCAACATTGGGACCTACCAGTTCTTCGAAGATCACTAATGAGTTCTTGTATTTACTTGTTGATTTAGAGTAATGTAAAGTAAATATGTTTCACAACACTTAAAATATTAAGACATCATAAACATGAATTATTTATTGCTTGTCAGGAGCTCGATAATGTATTTCATGTTTTGGGTTTTTGGTTTTTTTTGCAAGAAATAGGGACTACCTAAATTTCCTAAGCATATTGTACTTTCTGAATGGCCATGCATTTCAGCGGGGTACATGCTTTACTTAATCTGAGTTCACAAGAGGCACTGAAAAAGAAAAATGTGTGTCAACGTTATGCTGGATGTGTCACTTTGGGAAGGCTCATATATTAAATGATTTTGAATTTTAAAAGCCTTTTTTTGTTCACTTCTGACTTCACCTTCCTTTTAGTAAGGAACAGTTTCATTTTATTAAAGAACAATTAATATCATGACCGTTAATCACAATAAATTTTCATTTAGAAGCCCAGAGACTGATGTTTTTATTATTCAGAAATTTGAGGGATGTGAATTAAATATAGTACCATTCATTGAAACAGCAAATTTGATTCTTAATCATTTTGCAAATTGCCAAATGCAGTTCTACTCCATTCTTAAGAGCTTATATTCTAGAGTAGAGTAACCTTATCCTTTTCTTCTTTGTTGTTGCAGTTGAAATTTCGTTCAATAAAACAATAGTGATTTTTGTTTGTTTTTTTTTCCCCTTTGGAAACCTTGGTATAAATCTTTCCAAAAAATATAGATTTATTTTTTTCATAATTGTATTTTGAGAAAATAATTGTTCAGCTTTCCTCTCTTAGGTATAGTGCCTTTCATAATCTTTTACATACCTATTAACAGATACGGAAACCAGTGAGGTCCAAACATTGTGGTGTGTGCAACCGCTGTATAGCGAAGTTTGATCATCATTGCCCGTGGGTGGGTAACTGTGTAGGTAAGTTTTATTAGTAATTTCTAAATATATTGTTCACTTAACTGATTCTAGGTAATTAATAAAGTACAGTATTAAAGCAGAGAGTAGAAAATTCATTCTTGTAACCTACCACACCCTCTCCATTCCCATAATTATCGTCCTGTTGACAAACAGCAACTCAGTCGAGTAAGAGTGGAAAAACGTACAAAATCAGTGTTTAGAAAAGATTGATATCATTTCTCATACCTACTCTTTCCTATTTTCTTTACTGGATAATAGTGAAATTGATAAGGAGGCAGATAGTATTGCTTTTTAGTTAAACTAGAGAGAGTAAAAAATACTTGAAAGAATTTTATGTACAGAGTCAGAGAGGAATGACAGTTAAAAACTGCACATACCTCTGCATTCAAGAATGGTGTGTTCTGAGATGAACTAAGTGATCTGAGAGATGGCCCTGGGAATTTTAAGACGTGACAGCAGGGAAACATTACAAAGACTGTGTGACTGTGTTGGACAGAAGCCTTTGAAAAATTGGATTATAATGTTTATAAAAGTAAAGCTAAAATGGGTAAACAGTAGGATTAAAGCGCACAATACTGATTTATTTGATTCACTGGGACTCTTTTGCCTTTGGAATGAATATCATTGCAGTCTCATCACGTGTATGTATAATTTGTAAGAATACTTATTTTAAGACTGTTATTAAAACATTTATTTTCTTGAAGAACATTTTCTAAAATAATTAATGTATGTGATACTGTCCAAGTTCTATTACACCTTTCATGACAATCTCCCCAACTGCACCCAACCCTTTCCGGTGGATTTCCAGTTGTTTTTTTCATAGCTGAAAAAATTTGCTTCTGTATTGTTCTTTAGGTGCAGGCAACCATAGATACTTTATGGGCTACTTATTCTTCCTGCTTTTTATGATCTGCTGGATGATTTATGGTTGTATTTCTTGTGAGTACAATTAGTTTTTTACTATTCTTAAAACACAAACATTTGCATACTCATGCTTACCGTATTGACAAAAAATACGACAAAAGTCTTAACTAAAAATTATGGTTTGGGGCACCTCACTGCAATGAAGCATAAGGAAAATAGATAATAGAACTATCAAATATGTTCAACATACAGTATAAGCAACAGAATGATCAGTTAAGTACAGTAGTACCTCAATTTTCGAACATCTCCATTGACGATCATTTTGGTTTATGAACACCGTAACCCTGGAAATAAATGTTTCGGTTTTTGAACATGACTCAGAAGTCAAACATGTCACACAGCTTCTGAGTGCAAGATCCTGAGGCCTAGCTGTCGGCTGTTTTCGAACGTTTCAGAACACGTGGATTATGTTCGAAAACCAAGGTACCACTGTACCTTTTAATACATGTGTACCCTGAAAAATGTGTTGACTTTATAGACTGTGAAAAGCTTCTGGGTAAAATACACCAACATTTTTCACATCACTTGCTTGCTTTACTCTGGTAGTTTATAGATTTTTATGATTGTGCTAGTTGCTTTTTCTTACCAAACACTTGGGAAAATATAGTTGCACTTTAGTTTGCACAGAACTTGAAACATTTTGAAGACTCAGGTATAATAAGTATTGCCTATTAGTGAATAAGTATTGCCTATTAAAAGGTATTAGAAGTTACTCTTTTAAAAATATGTTGTCATTCATTTGATCATATGGGCTGAGTATCTTAGATGAAATGATGGGTTTTTATTGCATTGAGATCATAATTCAGAAAGAGTTTAAATGAATATATTAGTTACTGTGCTTTAGGATTTGGTGGTACTTAGCATAAAGATGTATTATCCTAGCTTAAAAATAAGTCCTGGAAGAATAATCTCTGTTATTGCTCTAATGAAAAAGGAGACTACATCCTCAAACTTATGTATGGAATACCCATCAAATAAAAACTATTGTTATAGTACAATTTTTTGTTAAGATTGGCTGCTTTTTCTATTGTTATCTTTGATATGTTCTTCCCACTAATATATAATGAGATTATTTCAGAGTATAAAAAAATTTGCATTGAATGTCACTTATTAAAGCTAACCTCTTGGATACTGTTCTTTTAACTGGTGCCTACCACAAATACCTACATGGGGCACTTGGATGATTACTGAGTAAATGTGAGCACTTCTGTTCTGATTTTAGACTGGGGACTCCACTGTGAGACCACTTACACCAAGGATGGATTTTGGACATATATTACTCAAATCGCCACTTGTTCACCTTGGATGTTTTGGATGTTCCTGAACAGTATTTTTCATTTCATGTGGGTGGCTGTATTACTCATGTGTCAGATGTACCAGGTATGCACAAGTACATTATTCATTCTTTGGTGTGCTAATTGAAAAGTTATAAAATGCGCTCCTTGCTTAAAAGATAATCTGTTCCCTTTCTAACCACTCTTACTTTTCAGGGATTAAAATTTTAATTTACCTTTCTTTCCTACCTTTCTCTTTCCTGCTTCCTCTCCTCCTCCTCCTTACAGTACGAAATTTTGGCTCTGAATACTACTCTTGACAGAACTTTTTATTTCTGGTTTTCCTGATTCAAATACATCCAATTGGATATAATCGTGAGCTTAGACCGATGATGCCATTAATTTTATTTTCTTTTTAATATTAATAATACTAATGTTTTATTACCCACAAATATCTATTTGAGTCTTTCAATTTAAGGATTTTTTTAAAAAAAAACTCATTCTTACAGGGGCTGATGGAGAGGTGTCCTATGTATATCGTGTCCACCTCCCCACATGCACAATGCCAAGTTACCTGTTTTTAGATATTTTACCCCCATTTAACTAGCTACTTTTTGTGGATTCAAAATATCATGTAAACTGGTTTCATGATCTCCTGATGGAAAACAGGCTTCATAATTTTTCTCTCCATCCTGGTCCTCTTGAGAATTAACTTTTACATAAAATATTCAGAGAGTTAATGGTTTGCTTTCCCTTGTCTCCTAGATATCATGTTTAGGTATTACTACAAATGAAAGAATGAATGCCAGAAGATACAAGCACTTTAAAGTCACAACAACATCTATTGAAAGCCCATTCAAGTACGTACATATTTATAAATTTAATATTTTCCTTTGGCATGTAAAGTTCCTTACTAAACCAAACTCAGCAATTATCCAGTGACTACATCAAAAAGAAGTGTTTTCTTTAGGTATGGCAATAGAATATTAAACAGGAAATATTTCTTTTACTTCATAATATGTAAAATAGCTTATAAATCCTACTGAATTCTGGATTTCTGCCAGATATAGCATTGGTTAGTTTACCATAACTTTAGAATTCATCACATTAACTGTTGATAAATTTGTGATACTATTTTTTTCTTAATTGCACAATTCAAACTTTATTGACCTAACATTTAGTATTTGTTCAACCTTTCCATCAATTTACAAATTTTCATTAAAAAAAGAATATCCAGAAAAGTGAAATAAGATTTTTAAAATTACATTCAGTTGAAATTCTTAGAGAAATTTCCAGACCTAGGGCAGCTACTTTTCAGTGCAAATTATTTTATTTCCCCTCTGAATGACACAAAGATTCCAACACACATAGTTTTATATTTTTTAAATTGAGGTGTAACTGACATATTAATATCAGGTATACAACATAATGATTCGATATTTGTGTATACATTGCAAAATGATCACCGCAATAAGTCTAGTTAACATCTGTCACCATACATAAAGAAAATTTGTTTCTTGTGATAAGAACTTTTAAGATCTACTTCCTAGCAGCTTTCAAATATGCAACACAATATTATTAACTATAGTCATGATGTTGTATATTACATACCCATGACTTACTTATTTTATAACTGGAAGTCTGTACCTTTTGACCCCCATCACCCTTTTCGCCCACCTCACACCCTCTACCTCTGGCAACCACGATACTATGTTCTCTATCTATGAGCTTCGTTTTTGTTTGTTTAGATTCCACATATAAATGAGATCATATGGTGTTTGCTTTTCTCTGACTTATTTCACTTAGCCTAATGCCCTCAGTGTCCATCTATGTTGTCACAAATAGCATTATTTCCTTCTTTTTTATGACTTAATATTCCAGTATGTGTGTATGTGTCGTATGTATACATACTACATCTTTATCCATTCATTCATCAATGGACACTCAGGTGCTCTCCATATCTTGGCTGTTGTAAATAATGTTGCAGTGAACATGGTGGTACACTTATCTTTTCGAGTTAGTATTTTTGTTTTCTTTGGATAAATACCCAGGAGTGGAATTGCTGTAGCATACAGTAGTTGTATTTTTAATCTTTTGCGAACCTCCATGATGTTTTCCATAGTGACTGTACTAATGTACAATCCCACCAACAGTGCATGAAAGTTCCCTTTTTACCACATCCTCACCAACATTTGTTATTTCTAGTCTTTTTTCTTTAATTTTTTAAATAATTTATTCAAGTAGAGTTGATATACTTCCACTCCTTTCTTAAGAGTCATTTGTTGAAGCAAGAATTTTGTTCTGGAACTGTTTTAACTTCCCTTGTGATTGTTTGGCGTAGCTATTGTCAAGCTGCATTCCTCTCTTTGATTCTGTTTTTTTCACATTTAAAATAATTTTTAAAATTTTTCAATCACAGTTGACATACCATATTATATTAGTTTCAGCTGTACAACATAGTCATTGGACATTTATATAATTTACAAAGTGATCACCCCAACAAATCTAGTACCCATCTGACACAGTATAATTGACTATATTCCTTATTCTATACCCTACATCCCCATGTCTACTGTGAAACAACCAATTTGTTCTTCTTAATCCCTTCACCTTTTCACCTAGTGTTTTTGATAACAGTCATTCTAAAAGGTGTGAGGTGATATCTCATTGTGGTTTTGATTTGCATTTCTCACATGATTAGTGATCTTCATCATCTTTTCATGTACCTGATGGTCATTCGTATGTCTTTGGAAAAAATATCGATTCAGATCTCCTGCCCATTTTTTACTCAGATTGTTTGTGGTTTTGTTTTTTTTTTTTGCTATTGAGTTGTAGGAGTTCTTTATATATTTTGGACATGAGTCGCTTATCAGATATATGATTTTCAAATATTTTCTCCCATTCAGTAGGTTGCCTTTTCATTTTGTTGATGGTTTCCTTTTCTGTGCAGAAACTTTTTATTTCTATTTATTTTTATTTTTTTAAAAATTGTATTGGGGAATATTGGGGGCCAGTGTGGTTTTCCAGGGCCCATCACTTCCAAGTCGTTGTCCTTCAGTCTAGTTGTAGAGGGTACAGCTCAGCTCCAGGTCCAGTTGCCGTTTTCAATCTTTAGTTGCAGGGGTTACATCCCACCATCCCATGTGGGAATTGAACTGGCAACCTTGTTGTTGAGAGCTGGCGCTCTAACCAACTGAGCCATCTGGCTGCCCCTCCAGAAGTTCAGCGGCATCTTGTTGTCTTGAATCTAGTTGTCTTGAGTCCAGTTGTGGAGGGCACAGCTCACTGGCCCATGTGGGAATCGAACCGGCAAGCCTATTGTTCAGAGCTCGCACTCTAACCAACTGAACCACCCAGCTGCCCATGTGCAGAAGCTTTTTAGTTTGATGTGTCCCACTTGTTTATTTTTGCTTTTGTTGCTTTTGCTTTTGGTGTTAGATTCAAAACATCATCACCAAGACCATGTCAGGGGGCTTCCTGTCTATGCTTTCTTCTAGGAGTTTTATGTTTTCAGGTCTTATATTCAAGACTTTAATCCACTTTGAGTTGATTTTTGTGTATGGGGTTTCATTCTTTTGCATGTGGTTGTCCAGTTTCCTCAACACCATTTATTGAGAGACTGTCCTATTCTTTATATGTACATTTTGAAAATTTGAATTCGGTTTGATGCTAAGAAATAGTGGTTTCCTAATTATATGAAATATTTAAAACTTGGAGTTTTACTCAAGCCACTTGCCTACCAACTTCAAGCTTTTGCAGTACTATCAATTATTGCATACTTGTGGAAAGCAAGCAAACCTTTAACAGAAAGCAAAATAAGAGTCAATAGGGTAGTTTTGAGGATTCTCCCATAGGCATAATAATTACATAAGATATAAACTGATTACTTTTCCAAAGGTGTTCTTGAAGTCCTAAAATTCCCTGAACTTATCCTGGACATTTCCTTTTTTAAGGTGTTACTCTCAGGTACACTACACTGCCAGATTCACTGTTATTTGTAATTATTTTGTCATTTATTTTCTCAATTTTGAATGTAGTTTGTTACTTTCCGAAGTCATCTATCAAGGAAGTTTTTATCAAAAAGTACATATGACACAAGAATGAAATACAAATTTGAATAACTTTAAAATGTAATTGTGGAACCGATTAAATTAGCAAGAGAAAAGAAAAACCAGGGTTGGCCAAGCTGTGAAGAAACATGAATGCATATATATTTTGTAGAGTTATAAACAAGTTCTTTCTAGCAAGTAACCTGAGTTTTTAAGTTTAGAAAAATATATAACACCAAAATTATATTAAACTGATATATTAAATCATTGTCCTAATGAACTTTCTCTTTTTCTTTCTCTCTCTCTTTTTTTTTTTTTTTTTGGTGGGGTTGTTAGCCATGGATGTATAAGGAATATTATAGACTTCTTTGAATTTCGATGCTGTGGCCTCTTTCGTCCTGTTATCGTGGACTGGACCAGGCAGTATACAATAGAATATGACCAAATATCAGGATCTGGGTACCAGCTCGTGTAGCAACATCTTTATCTTATGAAGCATATTGCTGAGTGGTGCCTGAAAATTGTGTCTGTCCGTGTCTCTCTCACACTCGAATCCACATCCTTTGAACAACAGCATGCTATATGTAGGGCTAACAGTGAATTTTACAGTCTTTTTTCCAACACTTTTATTAACAAAAGTGAACATGGACAGAACACACTGCCACTTCTGGGAAAGGTAAAGATCTTTAAAAGAATTTTAATGGTTCTTAATGTGGGAATTCACAACATACTCAACTTTTTGGTTTTGTTCTCATAACATTTTTCACGAGACGAGTGAACTTACTCTGTTGATGAACATGGTATACTAATCAGAAATGTTAGGGTCTAGCTAAAGCTAAATTTATGGTATATGGCTAAATTTTATGATGCAATCTACTAATAGTATTGCATTTAATTCCACGACGGTTGTCTTAAATTGATTCAGACTAGCATTATGTACGTTTTAGAATGTACATGTAAATACTTTAATGAAAATCATGTGGTTTTCTTAGGGATCCTATAATGTGTCCTCAAAGGCACGAGAAAATAATGTTCACAAAAAATGTGCTAACAATATTTTATTGCTATCAGCTGTTGCAGTGCTGATACATTGCTAGTTCAGTGAAATAATTAGTAACCTTGCTCTGAGGTTTCATGGTCTGATATTAAAGCACTTGCATGAGTATAGTAAGTCACGTTATTTTGTTCAAACTTTAAAGCCCTACTAAGTGCATGATACACCTCATAGAATGTATGCTAATACATACTATCCAGTGAAGCATAAATTAGAATTTAATTTGATGTGCAAACAGTCCAATTTTTAAGAGTTGAGGTATTTTCAAGAAAAGGCAGAACAAATAAGTTATTGCAAAATTCTCAGTAATAGAGATAAATGGATCTACTTTTAAAATTCTGAGAAAAATAAATTGTAGACAAAATAATGGAATTTGGCTAAAGATGGAGCATGATCTCTGTACATAGCACATGTGAGTAAAAGAAAAGCTAATGGTATATTCTGGTTTTAAAAATATGACCTATCAGAATGAATTTAATCCCTAGATTATTTTAATTTTCTCAATTTTGAATGTTTTGAAATTTGTTAATGCTGTTTGAAACAATGTCAGAAAGATTTTGTTAAACGTGATGCACTGATGAATTTTGGTTGCAGCATTTTCATACTCATGGTGAACTATTAGTCACTGCTTCCATAAATATTGTTTACAGACTGAGACTTGGTTTAGTCCTCTTAAGTGCTGTAGCAAACTGTGGTTCGAGCAACCTGTGAGAAACCTATGAGAGGGATGGGCTGGGGGAGGGTGGGAAAAGGGTGGTCAGACGATGACAGATCCTAGACCAGTGTAAAGATTGTGTATCTGTATATAAATAATTTATCAAATAGTTTTCACTTTGTGTCTGTATGTGTTAGTGTGTTTAAAGCTGCTCATTTCATTTTATCCAACCAAAAAAAAGGGGAGATAACTAATGAGCTTCTAGTGATGTTCAATATTGCTGTTAATAGGCATTATACCCTGCAAGTTCACTGCATGTCTGATGCTTGGTAAAATTAGTATTCCCTGTAAAAGGCAGATTACAGGTATAAAAGCAATCTAGTGGTACACCCGCCCCTTGCCTTAGTAAGAGGAGCAGTGAAAATGTATATAGTTGATGTTCAGTATTTCCAAGTACCATTTTTATATAGTAGTTTCTTTGACCGTAAGTCACACATCAAAAAGATTACCTGTAGTATATGTGAGTGTTTTAATATTAGAAAATTGGCATACGTACTTTATTTTTGAAAAGGGAAGAATTGGGTGTGGGGTGGCAATAGCATTGTGCCATTTTGTCATAGAGTGTAAAAAACTGGTTAACTTTACAAATGTCTGCTAGTTTTGACTACTAATTGGGGGAAAATTTAGATAAATTTTAAATTCAAAGTTATTTATAAAAGGCTAAACGTTTCTTTTAATTTTTTTGTATTTTGAGCCACTTCACATGAAGACTCTGTTGCAATTTTTATTGAATACATTTTTATTAACAGGCAAATACAATGGTGGTTTTCTCAGTTTCAATAAGAGTATTGTTACCATGTTCTTTCTTTGTGGTACAATATTCTTTTCAGTGCAAACGATAAGTCTTTCAGTTAAATAGAAATTAAAAACCTCTAGATGTATAATTACATGGGAAATATTAGCAATGTTAATGCTTTAGTACTAACCATCCATAGTACCAGTGAAATGTATAACTCAGAAATGGTCAGATGGTCAGGAGCCAGCAATGCAGCAGCGTACCCTCTGTTTAATTATTTTGTAGGTTTTGTGTGTGGAACCAGCTTAACCCAGTTCTTAAGTTGTGTATGAAGGTGATCTTTTGGGGAATAGTTCACATCGGCTTAATTGGATACATTTAGTAAATAGGAACGTATTTCTCAGCCCTGAACTTGATTTTCTTCTTTGGAGGTTTTTTTGTTTATTTTGTTTTGTTTTTCTTCCCCTTATATTTTTGTTGTCCCTGGGAATTTATTTCAAATTAATAGGCATAAAACAGCATCATTATACTTAAGCTATGGATATTTTTATTTTATATTTTATTTATAACTGTGCCAAGTATTATTTTGCTACTTACCGTGTTACTCTGTGGAAAGGAAAACCTGTAAAGTGTTTAATAAATTAGCTCTCCTTACATAAATTAAACCTGTCAAAATTTTGTAAAATATTAATCAGAATAAATATTGACTCTTAAATGTGTGCTTGTTTGTTATTTCGCTCGATTCACTTCAAGAAATTGATGAAACATTCGTAGTGGTACCTATGATATGAAAAGCTTATTCTATATATTTATATCTGGGTCAACTAGGATTCAAGTTACAAGACTGTAGAAATTTGCAAAAGTAAAAGATGGGGTAATTCTAAAACAATATTGTGTGTATTTGTGTGTGTGTTAATGTAATTAATATTTTTTTAATAAAGAGAATACATTTTTCTGTAAGAATTTTGGATTCCATGGAGTTAATTAGGATCCTCAAGCACTGTATGAATCTCCAAGTTTTAAATATTAATATGTCTAAAGACACTAGTAAAATACCGAAAAATGAAACCTACCAAACATTGATATTAGTTACCTGAGAAGCTATGCATGACAAAGAAAGCTTCATTTGGAAATTTTACAAAGGAAAACTTATGTATGAACACTTTCCTATTGTTCACATGGTTGTTTATGGTTTAATTGAGAACCCAGTAGTATTAAATATTTTCATAGTGGATTAATTATTTCATAATTAATAGTCATAATTTTAATATTGAAAATAATGCCTCCAGAGCTATGTAGAGCTCAAGTAATAGTAGTGTGAACAAGTATGTAAAGTAAAGCAAATTCCACAGCAAGCCATCAGTTTTCATTCCATTTAGGTACTTTCCTTCATTATTCACTTGTTTATGTGTCCCCCACTCCCCACCCCAAATCCTTCCCAGATTGATAGAGTGTACCTGTGATATGGACGTCTGGGTCTAAGAGTTTGTAGAGCTAATTGGGAACGAGTGTTACATACCAGAACTAGAAATCTTAGCTTCTTGTCAGAAAGTCAGCCTTCAGTTTCAAAACCTTAAAGTTCTTGGTATAAGAGTTTCCTATTAAATACCTTGATGTGACTATTAAAATAGGAAAATCTGTAATCCCAAGTGGAACACTGATCATGGTCAGCTAGGTACAAATAATGAAAACAGCCATATCTCAGAAAATTCTTTGCCTTTGGAGTGTGAATGTTTTGCTCAAATTTTACCAGAATATCTGGCATCAGACCTTTACTTGGATGGAAAAATCCTTTTTAAATAGACAGCAATGTTTCTAGTACTGAGAGAGAGGCACTGTTTCCTTCCAAAGCCTCAGAAAGCCTCATTGCTACTGCTGCTGCTTGGATCTGTATATTTATAGTTTTCATCAAATTTGTAAATGGTTTCAGTTATATTTCCTCAAATATTTTTCCTTCCCCCTTTCAAGAAACGCCAGTTACACGTTAGGCCACTTGAGATTGTCCGACAGCTCACTAATAATTTTTTAAATTCTTTTTTCCCCAGTGTTTATTTTGGATAGCTTTTATGCTTTTAAGTTCACTTAAATTTTTTCTGTACTGTGTTAATACCATTCAGTTTAGTTTTTATCTCTAACATTATAGTTTTCACCTGCAGCATTTGATTTGGACCATTTTTATATCTTCCATATTTGCACTTCTTGAAAATATGGAGTACAGTTATAATGAACTGTTTTAATATCCTTATCTGCTGATTTTCACATTTCTGTCAGGTCTTGGTTGGTTTGGATAGATTTTTTTTTCCCTTCCTCATTACGGATCATATTCCTGCTTCTTTGCATACCTGCTAATTTTTGGTGACATGATGATGCCAGATACTATGAACTGAGTGCTGGATATTTTTGTATTCCTATAAAAATTCCAGAGCTTTATTCTAGGATGCAGTTATTTGGAAACTGATCCTTTCAGGTTTTGCTGTTAACCAAGATTTGTTAGGTAGGACCAGAGCGGTGGTCAGTGTAGGGGTAATTCCCCATCACTGAAGATGTGTACTCCATCCGAGCCCCATGAATCATGTTTCCCAGTCTCACTGATGAGAACAGGCACTCTTCCCAGCTCCATGTCCCTGTCTTTTAGATGGGTTTCTTCCATGGTCTTGGGTAGTCACCTCACGTGTGTGTGTGTGTGTGTGTGTGTGTGTGTTGTCAGAACTCAGCTGAAGACGTGCAAAGTGGGGGTTGGGCGGTGCTCTGCATATTTCTTGAGTTCTTTGTGCAGCTCTCTCTAGTCCCTCAACTCTGGCCACCTTAGTCCTGGACTTGCAGCTTTATCTCCTTAAATTCAGGGTGCTTTCTATAGTGTGTTCTCCCACCTTGTATGATAGTGTGGAAACTCAGAGCAGTAAACTGCTCATCCTAAGACACCTCATTTTCCCCATAACTCCTGTTGTCCAGTGTCACAAAAACCTTAATTTTTCATGTCAAGTGACAGGATAAATCTTGTTCAACTTGTCTATAAGTAGAAGTCAGAGTGTGTGTGTGTGTGTGTATGTTTAATTTTGTTTAATTTCTAATGTAGAAAATATTGGTAGAAACAACTCATAAACTAAAGCTCTTTGGCATCCTGAATAATCTAAGAAAGTTAAGGGGTCCTGAGATAAAAAGTTTGGGAACCAGTGGTCCAGACCAACATTGCCCAGCGTTCCTTAAGATGTTACTGGTTCCATAGACAACTGATTTAGTGTAAGTTTTTCAAATTAAAGCAGACTCTTCAACCATAGGGTCTCAAGGCCTTCAACATGCTCGAGCACACTGTGAATCTACAGGAATGTATACAGAGAGCGGGATGACAGCTGCAGCACTCCCTCAACTTAATCAGAAGGCATTTGGAACCAGAGTTGCTAGCAGTCCCATAAATACACCAAAATCACAAGGGGTGAAAATATCCCAAATGGGTCATTTTTAGAAATAAAAATATGTATTTACCATGCAGCAGTTTAATATCACATTTGGATTACTTTGGGGCTACCCTGTCAATTTACATCCAAATGAAAGTAATTCCTCCCAGAAGAGTCTGCCCAAAGCCAAATTCCCTTCTCCACCCCTGAAACCACTGGAAACATGACAATTTTAGAGTAGCTGTTTTGTCATGGCTCCCAAATTAAGAATAATTTTAATTATGAATGGATGTCTAAATTGTTTGTCAGGCAGAAATCTCAAATTATCAGGCACGTGGCAACTTCATAGAGTATTTTCCTCTAGGACATCTACTAGCATCTCTGATACAACGTGGGAGGCAGAGTAAGTGTGGGAAATGTTGGCTGTGTGGGGAACAGGTTAATATATATAACATTCTGGTTATCTATTGCTGCCTCAAACCACCCCCAAATTTAGTGACTTAAAATGGTATTTTTGTTCAGTTCTGCAATTTGGTCAGGACTCATGTTGCTCTACTTGGTGTTGGCTGGGATGGTTCAAAAACGGGGGACTAGAATAATTGAAGGTTCACTCACTCACTCACATGTCTGTCTGATGGTTGATATAGGCTGTTGGGGGAGATCTCAGCTGAGGCTATGGCTGTAATACCACGTGTGGCTTCCCTTGTAGTCTGGGCTTCCTTGGAGCATGGCGACTGAGTTCTAAGCATAAACATCCTAAGAGAAAAGCAGGCGGAATCTGTATTGTCTTTTTTTTTAACCTAAGCTTGTCCATCAGATTCTGTTAGTTAAAAATTAGTCACCGAGGTTGCCTTCATTGAAAGGGAAGGAAATTAGGCTCCATCTTTTGATGGGAATGTCAGAGAATTTATGGACATGTTTTTAAAACGACCACATATTAGAAGTTACTCCATGATTATCTCCATTATTGCCGATTAACTTACCCAGCCTGCTTAAGGAAAAGGCCCACCTCTCCCACAATGGAACTGATAGGCCCTGTAGAACATGGGAAATGCTCAAGGCTATTGTGTAAATAAAAATGAGTTTTTTCCCCAGGTATATATATGTATACCCTCAATCGGCTTCTTCCCACTATGTTTCTGCCTTTTTAGGTTTTGGTGTAACACACTCCCCTTTTGCTTTTCAAAATAAGCAATATAGTATGTTAAGACAGGTTTGGGAAAAGATTAAGATGTGTTCCCAGATCAGGCTGGTTCAGTTTTACTGAAACACAGACCAATTTCACGCCCTGCCACTGGGAAAATAAAAGATGGGATTGAGTCTGGTAAAGAACTAAAATTTTCTGGGGAAATAATGAAAACACCCCTTAAGTAGTCTAATGCTCATTTTCTACTCTGAGCCAGCTGAATGTGCCAGGTCAATTCCGCATTCTTTGCTACTTATGCAGAATTGAAATGTGTGAGAAAAGCACTCATTTCCAGGATTTAGTAGTAGAGTGGAGAGTGTAAAAAGTCACTTCGAGCCTCAGATTCTATCACTGTTGTTAGGCAGCGGTTTGTAATAATCTTTAGGTAGAGAGAAATCAGAGGAATTTTCAAGTGTTTTGTTTCACAGTGCGCCCCCCACCAGCCCCCCCCAGGTCAGCGCGCCTTTCTGAGGAGCTTGTTGGAAGGGCCGTGGCCTTGGCCCTACAAATTCCACTTCCGGTGATTCTAATGCAGGCTGTCTAGGAGCCATGTTTAAGGAAACTGCTGCAGAGAGAGAAGAGTAACCACCACGCTTCAGGAGGTGCCTGCTCTGAGGAGTCTGAACGCTGAGGCCTGTTGCCTAGTAACCTTTACTCTTGAGGCATATGTGCTATCTAAAAAGAGATCTTTTCCAACAGCTGTAATGCAGACATTAATCTAGTGAGTCAGCGGGGTAACTGGATGGACTCTCTTTAACGAATAAAACTTAGGTCAGGATTGTCCACTAACTGAAATCACAGTAGCTCTTCCTAAAGGTTAACTGCGAGACACTGAAAACGCCAATTCAAGCTGCAGATTTATTTCAAATGTAAAAGAAAATGGTTCTTGAAAATGCTGATGAATAAAGCAAAAGGATACAGTGCTCTCTTCCTACTAGTCAGCCAACCTATCCAAGTACAAGGTAATATACAGTACGTAAGTGCTGGTAGAATTTCACAGTAATTTAGTGCAAGATTATCTGTGCCTGGATTATGTAGAGATTCTCAGTGTGTGATCTGGGTTGTGGGTTGACACCATTACTGAGCGTGAACAAGGGCTCCTGCTCCTTGGCCATAGCCAAATCCCTTGGGCCCAAAGTTCTTTGCATAGCATCCTACAAAAGAAAAGGGAGAGTTAGTGCAAGTCCACTTGCTAGCATTGCTTAAGACCCATGCAATCACAGACCCACACAAATTAACACATACTGTTGGCTATGCCAAAAAGAGTTCAACTTATTTAAGATGTAGAATGTTCCACACAGTAAATGTGAGGGCCATTAGCTGTGAGGGCCACATCCAAGCATTCCGGCTCCCTAGTGTTCAGCTCATAGTCCCAGAGTTACAAGCATGAAGATCAGGCCAGGCAAGTTATATATTTGTCTATTACCTTATATACTATAAAGCATATACTCATAGGCTTTGCTTAAAGTTGAAAAACCTATGTGTCATGGGGTTTTTATTTGTTTTTATTGGTAAGGGAGTTTTAAGTGATCAGCAAATTTATTGTATCATTTAAGATTGTTCTACTGTGTTTCCCCGAAAATAAGACCTAGCCGGACCATCAGCTCTAATGCGTCTTTTGGAGCAAAAATTAATACAAGACCCGGTCTTACAAAAGACCCGGTATTTTGTATTGTATTGTGTTAAAGCCCCAGTCTTATTTTAATATAAGACTAGGTCTTATATTAATTTTTGCTCCAAAAGATGCATTAGAGCTGATTGTCCGGCTAGGTCTTATTTTCAGAGAACCAGGGTATGGTTTTGTCATCTGTAAGCATCTCTAGATCTTTTATTTTCAAATAGCCAGTGACGCTATCCCTCCTTTGCCCCATTTTCAGAGTACTACTTTGTTCTTTTTAATGCTGGTGACATCTCATTAACCAAGGGCGGGATATTCATATGGATAGCAATAACTGATATTAAGTTTACCTTTACAATAGATTTCACCTTCTTTCTCCGTCAGAGTCGTTGATTCCAGACTCTTCCCACACTTGGCACATCGGAAACAGTTTTTGTGCCAGGGCTGGAAGACACAAATGCGTAAGTTGGAGAGGCTGGTTTCCTGCAGCACCATTTAGATGCTCAGGAAGGTCAACCCAAAGTGAGCTCCCCACTTTGTGGACCTGACCTCCCACTGTCTACGTTCTTGGTCACCCACAAAAGGGGTGCATTCTGACTTCATTCAGAAGCTGTACCATTAAGGGTCGTTTTCCTAAGAGCACTCTGAGACCTGTGCAAAGTCCTGCTGTGACCTTGAAAAGGCCATCTCCTGTACGGCCGAGAACACCACAGCTCAGGTGACATGGAAGTAACTTCCAAATCCACCCACCAAATCAGCACCGGCTTTTATCCCCACTACATTAAATAACTTGCAGAGTCCAGATTTTTTAACAAGCCTGGCCCTTTGAGTTAACAGCATTCGGGAGCACCTCCTATGAAAACAACTTTCTTTTAGACAGAAATGTGATTTGTCAAGTAAGGATAGCACTTCAAAAGAGTAATGGTTCACATGTAAATGCTATTAAGAAAAAATTTAATCCAAGGCATTTATTTATAAGATGGAGTGCCTGAGCGGGATGTGGAGGGTGAAAGGGAGAAACGGAGCAGAGAGTGGACATTCACTGTCATTAATGAAAAATAGCACTTTACCTTTCCCGCTCCAATTATCTTCTCGGCAGCATAAACGGAATCCCCACATCTGGAACACTTCTCAGCTCCTCCGTATTTCTGAGCAAATTTAGAAGTGTTTGGATTTGTTGTAGGCCTGTGAGGTTGAACACTTGTGGAAAGGAGAAAAAAAGAATTAGATATTCCAATGAGCCCTTATAAGTCCATAAGGCAGGCATAAGGGAACTCTGGGGCTTACTGCTCTACCGTCTCATGGCTGGAGGCCTTCACAGGCCAGCAGAAGGGAAGGAAGAAAGAAATTAATCCCAGGTGCCAGCCAGAGTTATTGTTTTAATCTATTTATGGGCTCATTCTTGTTACAAAAAGACCCAAAGTTAAATTTATCTATCCTAAGTCTGAACTCATCAAAATGCATTTAATCCCAGGTCTAGCCTCTCCACCAAACTATTACCCCATGCTTTATAAAAACCCTATCACAGCACTTATTTTTAACCCAGAGTCATATTAGTACCACGAGAATCACACCTAGCTTTTTACTTCACATGAGACTGACTAATCAGTGTTAACTTCAGCAGTTTTTGAATAGCGGTCAGTTGATTTAGATAGTCCACAATCAAGGAAGTCAAGCATGTTTTACAAATTAATTTTGCAATATATCTTCAGTAGGGGAAAGGGTGAATATACCACTTTGTGGGAAAATGTTTTAGAAAACCTACCTGTAACTATGTGATCTATTTACCTTTACTTTCTCTCTGGATTGAGTGGCATTTTTGTTACTATTACAGGTCACTATTCAGTATGTAGGTGTACCACCTACTGTGCAGAACACCATTCGGGGCTTTCAGAAGACTTAAAGGCCCTTCTAGAACTTTGTAAGTTAGTTGAGTAGATGAGATACAACAACAGCTGGCACTCAACAAATGGTAGCTAATTATCAATTTTTCCTACTGGAAAAAATTATACAGCATTTTTTAAACCATGTTTGATGTGGTCACTGGAAATTTTATTCTAAGCAACAAATTCCAGTTCACCGTACTAATTCACAGTATTGGTTTTTCCAACTGTCCCTAGTGTGGGTATATTTTTAAAAAATGTTTCCATAACCTACTCTATATTTACTGTTACAAGTGATTTTTAAAAGCTGGTCACAGTGATATCCAACACTTCCAGTTTGGAGTTTCCCAAAAAAATTTCCAAATCTGTCACTGATTATGTTAATTAGGTCATACACATTATCTCCCACCTGCATTCTAACAACTTGGTAGTGTGAGGATAAGAGTTACCTCATGTTACAGATGAAGAAATGTTAATCTGCTGAAAGGCTAGAGACTCAGGAAACTGTGAGCCTGAACTGAAAAATGCAGGTCAGCCTCAATGAAAATGTTCCTGCCAACCCAGGGTGCCTCTCCAGGAGATCCTTGGGAAAGAGCTTGGTCCCCATAACTGTGCCACAAGGGTGGTCCAGACCACAGGTGCTCCCAGAGTTCAGTCATTAAGAACGGCTTCTTGGCACAGGACGTCCCCACACCTGCTCCTGAAGGATAAGCAGCCTGTGGCCAAGCTAAGAGGGGAAGGGGCAAGGGCACTGGTTGAGACAGGCCAGCACCGACGGCTTGCCAGTTAGTGTTGAAGGAGGAGATAAGTGGAAGGTCCACTGGTCTTTGTGACTTGAAAACTATGGCCACAAACCATAACCCTACTTTTGGGGTCATGGATGAATTTGGTTTTCTTTGGGAGAGGGTATACAAATATATGTTTTGAAAGGTTTGAAATAAGATCCCGTGTTTCCCTGAAAATGAGACCTAGCCTGACAATCAACTCTAATGCATCTTTTGATGCAAAAATTAATGTAAGACTGGGTATTATGTTACATTATAAAGACCAGATCTTATAGTAAAATAAGACTGGGTGTTACATTTATTTTATATCATATCATATCATATATCATATCATATCATATTTATATTATATAAGACCCGGTCTTTTTGCTCCAAAAGACGCATTAGAGCTGATTGTCTGGCTAGGTCTTATTTTCAGGGAAGCAGTCTTAAGAAATGAGTGAATTTTAATCATTTGAAAAAGGAGAGTGAACAAGAACAATGAACTTGAACTAAGACAAAGGTGAGCTGGCTGCTGCCAGTGATGGCATGCAGCAATGACTGAGTTGGCCCTTGCACAACTGGTCACAATAAGGCACCATGGCTCAGAAATCCCGAGTGTGGGAAAAAAACAAGAAAAGAGAGAAAGGTGGGCCTCAGTGTAGTTCACACTGCAATGGAAAGAGCATAGGTTTGGGAGCCAAATGGACTGGCTCTGCCACTTATCTGTGTGTCCTGAGTCTTAGTGTCCTACCTATAAAATCAGCACAAAGTACCTAAATTCATAGTAACTAGGATTATATATAATGAACATAAATATTCCGCAGACAATAGGCAATCAATAATTATTATTTCAGTCAGGCCATAATGTACCATGCTTAAGATCATAAGCTTTGGAGTTACACTAGGTTTAAGTTCTGGGCTCTACAATTAACAAGCAGTGTGACTTTGGGCACATCACTTAATTCTCACCGTCTCAATTTGTTCTCGAGTGAGATGGGAAACCATACTTTGTATGGTTATTGTGAAGTTTCCATGAGCTAACGTATGGTAATACTACATGGTACCCAGCCCACAGAAACGGCATGATAATGGTCTCGTTCAGGGGAAGGCCATCTTATTGGAGTATTACACCAGTTTTGGCCTCTTCAATATAAAATGGATGTGAAAAAATGTGAAGTTCAAATGAGGGAATTATTGAGTCAAAAACAGAAATTAAGAGAAAATTCCCAATGAAGACATAATGTAGTCTGATCATGAACTACTAAGTGAAGTTCAGCAGACTTAGCACTTTGCTACTTTTGTATTGAATCCTTTCAAGTTTAACACTAATGTCTCAAAGAATCAAAAATGGAGGAAAATTCCATTTTTAAGTAATTTTAAGTTAGAGAAAAATAATTTCCTGATGAGGAAATATTCTTACATGAAAGGAATGACTGAGGAATTTTCGCTGATCACTTAGTTGCACATGAGAAATGCATTACATGATTCAGATACCACAGTACTTTATCATTTGACTTCATGACATCTGGTCTCCAAAGTGCTGGGAAATGGAAGTAAGTTTAAGCCACTTAATTTTGAGAACACCATGACTCCTTGTTATACCTTGGAATGCTCTCAAACCAGGACTAGAAATCACTGGAAAACTCACTTTGTTAGGTCCAAAACTGTCAATATTTTGAGCTTAAAGAATAGTCACTAGTTTACACCAGAAAATCTGAGAGTCTTTTAGTTTATTTAATTTCAGCTGAAAATCTGAAAACTCCCAGATTCCTGTTTACCAAGCAACATAAACTGTTATCAGTCATTTCTGAAGGTAACAGATACGGTCCTAACTCACCTCTCCGGCTTGATGCCCAGCCTCTCACCCCGGTCCATGTTGAGCGTGCCAGCACCCTGGCCGTAACCGTACCCTTTTGGCCCATACTTCTTTCCATAGCAGGATTTGCAATAGATCTCTTCATCATGAATTGTCACTGTGGTGCTATCTAAATTTTTCCTGCAAACCACTGAGGGGGAAATAGTTAGAATTTAAAAATGTGGCAAAGATACCTTTTTCCTGAGAACCATCGGGGCACATGGTCTACAAATAGTAAAGGCACACGCTGTCTCCCATGCCTAGTTTATTCTGCGGTTTCCCAAAAGCCATGAGACAGCGTCTGGACTGGTCAGCTACATTTGACAACTATTTACCTTCCTCCATGGATATGACAGTTGTTTCAGAAATATAGCAGAATTTTAACATCCTGAAGTCTCAGACTTTTCAATATGATTTGCCTCTCGGGCAGGAGGGAGAGAAGTTTGAGATGGCTGTAATTACACACAAAAGGAACAAAACTAACACTTTGCTCCCAAACTCACAACACTCAAATCTTCTCAGCCTCCTAATACCAAATATTGTTATCACAACCTAACAAAAGGGTGGCTGAGAGCCTTGGGAGAATTGTCTCTGTAGCCCCATCTCCCCAAAAGTACCCTATGGGATAAAAACCATTTTGAAACCAGAATTCTAGTTTTCATCACTAGTTTTAGAAGAGAAAAACTATTATTCTTTCATCTCTCCACCAGCTTCTCCAGGAGTGATAAGTATGTCTGAAAATCATCAAGTGGTTTAATGTTTGCTGTGTTTTCCCTTCGTGCCAAAGGAGAACACATTCTTTCTTGATGGATTTCTTACCACAAGACATCTCCACGTAGCCCACTTCATAAAATTGCCAAATGGCATCATGTTTTATCCAGACATTATTTCACTCTCTAAAACTTCAATTAAGCTTGAGGAAAAAAGAAATTGTGAGGGAGCTCATTAGTAGCACAATCATGCAACTGGAAATCCAAGATTAGTGTAGTAGAAGAGGGGATTTTACCCCCACCTAGATGAAACGTAAGAAAAATTTCTAAAGTATTTGCATTTGCTCTGTATTCACGTACTCTTGGGTACAAACCTACTGAAAAATAGATTCCTCAAAAAAAATAATAATAATAACTTAGAAGAAAGGGTTAAACCAAATCTGAGAAATGGCAGCTATCATGGAAGGCATACATAGCAAACATTCATATGTTGTATTTTTATTCTTTGTAGCTGTGATTTTCTGTTGTCTCTTATTCTCTGTGAAGCAGTTGCAGAAGTTTTTTCTGAAGATTATTTCATAGTATAACCAAATTTATTTTTAACATCGGCAGTTTCTAGCTAACTTTCACTGCACAGAACTATAGATATAGCAAATAATTGCATGTATGGGTGGGTTCCTCATAACAAAACCTTCATTAAAGAAAATTTTGTCATTTGAATCAGAAGATGGTTAATGAAGACTCTTCTGAAGTGGCTACTCTCCTGTTTTAAAACTGAAGACTTAGTTGTCATTACAGGAAATATGCAGGGGTGAGGGGGCTTTTCTCCTGTTCTGTTTCTCTCATTATCAGGTATTTACTGTCTTCCGAGCATATAGGCATGTGTTGTTTTATGTCCTACTTCCCGTCTGTGTCAGACAATCTGATGAATTTTCCATCTATAAACAATCGTAGTTCCCAACTTGCCTCAATGGGATTTTCATATCCTAAATTCCTTTCCCTCAAACTTAGGATATCAATAACCAGAAACAACTCTGAATAGTCACTACCAGAGAAGACAGAATTTGAGCTTCTAGAGAAATTGAGCTTCTAGACTTCTGAATTTGAACTAAAATTGTGCCGAGAAACAAGCAAGACAGTTTCAAAGAGAAATAGCCCAGCCAGGAAGAGAAAGCTGGGGTGGATGGGGAACCATCCTGTCACAGAAATCAGAGCCAAGCCCATACATACGCCAAGCCAGAAACTGCTGGGTGCCAGATTACAGATGGCACTGAGCTCTCAGTGGATGAGGCAGGGGAGACACGCATCATAATAAATAAAGTAAATGCCAAACGGAGGCTAAAAGCTATGGGGACAGAGAAGGCCAAGTGTCTTGGGTCATCTGGCTGCCCTTGTTATGCTGAGCACTTACAATGTCTAGGATAACAGACAAGTAAAAACCATTTGTGCTTCTAAAATCATCTTCATTAACAAAAACCATCGTTTTTCCCTTAAATAAGTAAATGGAAGCTTCTTACACGTAAGTTCTGTCACCGGCCGAGCACTGGGAGATACTTACTGCACAGAAAGCAGCAGCGGTGGAAGCTTCTCCCATCACACTGCACCTCTTCGGCATGGTACACGGTCCTCCCGCAGGCCCCGCACTTGTTTCCACCTCCCCAGACGGGCATTCTGAAGGAATGAAGTATTCATGAGAATGTCCCCATCGCCTTCGATATGTCTTCCAGGCTTCCCACAGCGCTGCTTAAACCCAAGGGACAGCTGCAGATTTTGTTTCTTCATGAACCGCTCTAACCACACATTTAAAAGGCCTGCGTTCCTCCAAAATAACCTCATCTCCTCTCCTAAATTACAGGTCTCTCGTGAGGAAACTCTGGCTTGTCATGCTCAAGTTTTTTTCCCTACAGGACAAAGGACCTGCATTCAGTACAACGTTACAGGTTACGGGCCACAAAACAGACTATGCCACTAGAATCCACAGGAGTTAGGAAAGGAGAGTGGAGAGCGGAAAAGCAAAAACAGCCCCACACCCACCCTCAGTTATAACGAAGGGCCTAACAAAACTCAGCTGAAGAACTCACACTGGGGTGGAGATTTTTATTACATTGAATTTATTGTTACCACCACCCAGTTCTTAACATTGAGCATACACAAACTAGGACACACTTCCTAGGGAGGTAAAAAGTGTTGTATTGCTCTGTAAGAACAAGTTTTATATTTGCCTACTTATGTGAGATTATAACATAAATAGTTGTATGTGTGACTAGCACAACTGCACACATGGAGCCTTACTGTCACCACAACAAACACCCATCCAGATGGTTTCTGTGCTTCACTAATCCCAGGGTCCTCTCGGCCAGCCAACAGTTGGCTTTCCCTCTTGGACGGGGCTGTCAGTCCATACAGAACATGCTACCAAGAACCATTCCCGGCAAAGTGACTTGTTTGTGGAGTGTGTCAGAATGACCTCTGAGCAATGAGGCCTAACGTGGTGGCAGCTGGAAGTTGAAATCCCCGGCCATCTTGTTGTGAGGTACAGACAACATGTTCTAATCTCCTCAACGAGTTGGTCTGCCAGGACCCAGTTTAAATACTTAGCTCGGAGTGGCCCACGGACTCAAGTGCCCTTGCTGGGACAGGAGGCTCTCCAGCAAGAGCAGTGTGTCCTGTCTGCCCTGCCCTGAGTGGAATGTAAAAACACAGCAAAAGAGTTCCTTTTTACCCCACCATCATTTTCCGGCTTCCCTTCTGTGAGTGGTATTTGCAGCCCCTGCCTGTGACACCTCCTCGGATGGGTGGCTTGCCTTTCTAGGAAATAGCTGGTTAAGAAAGCTGAGACCTCCTCACTAACTCAAAGCTGGCTAGAAAAAGAAGGGAAAAGGAGGGCTGCTAAGCTAAAACTGAGGAATCTTCAATCCTTAAACAGGAGGATAGTAAGTTCCCATCGTACAACTCTAAGGCTTCCGGAACCCGATGACTTCCTGAACATGGAATGAGGCCTTTCCAGAAGAAAGCGTTACAGAGTGAATCACTATGTTGGGTATCTTTCTGGCACACAGCAGTCATTCTCTTGTCCCTCTTCTGATTAACGCTTTCCTACGTTTTCTTTAGGGAAGCAACCATCTCTTTCTCGGTCCGTGTGGTTTAGAGAAGTACTTAGTATTAATAAAGGTGGTCTCCTGGTGGTGGTCCACCCTGCTTATTACCAATTCAAGACAAAAGTCAGGTAAGCATTTACAAACTTATAAATATACAATTTACAAACAAAATTATATAATTTTATGCCACAACAATCAAGAGCATGACCAATGAACTCCTCTGGTTGAAGAGTGTAGAGTCAGAGAACCAATCTGTACTTGGAAATTAGCACAGAAAATGATCCTTTACCACAGACAATTTGAAAAGCATTGGTTTAAAAGGGATTGACTCTACCTTCAACTCAAGGGCTGGGCGTGTGACGCAGTCATGGCAACCAGTTCACACTGCATTCTGGGCCTACTAGAGTGAATGGGTTAGGAACAGGCACGAGCCCCAAGCCAGTTCAACGGAAGTTAAACCCGGGGCTGTGGTTTAGAACTGTGGGAATGGAGGATGGAGTTGCTAGCAGCTGTCTTAGCCACGAGGAGGACCTAAGAATGAAGCCCGCATAGAGGGAAACAGAAAGATGGAAAGACTAAGTGTAAACATTTTTAGTTGTGCCTCATCTTATCCTACACTCTTTCATCGATGTGAGCCAGTAAATCCCCTTTTTAAGTCATTTGGAAAGGGAGCTCCTGTTTCTTGAAACAAACAACAACAATCACACACACATACATGCACAGAGACCTAACTGACATGGCTAGTTATCACTAACCTATCAGTCTCAACTTGCAAGAAGCCTACTTCCCTTATTCAGTAATTCCGAGGGTCCACAAGTGTTACCAGGCTACTGTGAAGGCATCCACACAGTATCCGTATCTAGCAACAACAGAATGTATTTGCAAGCTTTCCTTTAGTAGTTGCATAAATCTCTTATTCCCTTCCCTGGAGACAGGTGCTTCATTGTTCAAATCCACAGTGAAACCTGACCCTGACTGTAAAACCTGACACAAAGCCTTGGCTCCGGCAGCCTGCACTGGCTTGAGTTGGGAGTGCATTTAGTGATACTGATTGTGCCCCAGGGCTCCGAGTTACCCGTGATCTGGAATGAACATCTGCTGGAAGTACCCTCATGATTCCCAAGGAAACCAAAAACCGAATCCAGGCGTGCAGGTAATGACATTACAATTACTTAAAACTGGATTCTAACAATTAATAGCCCAGCTGGCTTTTAAAATATTTTGTTAATTGTCTAGGCATTTTTCATCATATTCGAAAATATACTGCTTAATATCAACCTGGTAGCTTACATTTCCACACATGTTTACTTCGGAGCAATCACCAATAAGGCGTCAGATTTCTATCAAGACTTTCACTGTCCTGGGTTGTCTCTGAATGACATTTAAAAAAACATATTTTAAAAAAACTAACTTATCACTTCGTTATTCTCTATTAAATGAGCAGCTTGGACTTTTTAAAAGAGAGTATCTGCCCTTTCTCTATGTAACTCAAGGTTACTTAAATTTACGTCTTGTAAGTCTAGTTTAATTTCTATTGTACACCCACCCCAGCCAGATGTGAATGTGTCCCCTTTTCAGGAAATACCTATCAAAGGTCTACGTACATCATTCAGCTTACTATGTTATAAGTTTCTTCCCCTCGGGGGAGGGGACCACATCTCTGCATTTCCCACCCCATCAAACAGAGTACCTGGCACATTTCAAACTACTTCATTTCTATTGTTTTATAGAATCTTTCCCTTTTCAACCTGTTAGTACAATTCCCAATTAGATCTTACGCTTCTCAAGACAAAGGTAGCAATGTCCTACTTCTCTTTGTCACATTTTTGGATTCTAAGTAAAATTTCTAAGTCATTAACTTTTTACAAGTTCCATTCAGTTTAAAAGCTTTCCTAAGGCTTTATGAATAACCCTCTCTGTGGTCCCGGCAAATGGCGTAATAGAAAGAGCATCCTCAGAAAGCTTCAGCTGGATTTGTGTCTTATGTTTTAAGCTGGATAGTGGTAGTTGAGTGTTCCTTATATTCTCTGTTTTGTATGTCTGAAATATTTCACAGTGGAAAGGAGGAGGAAGGGAGGGAGAGAGTTGGTTGATTGGTTTAGACAGACCTGGGTTAACCTGACTATTACAATGGTTGTGCAACCTTGGTCTTCTCTGTAATTCACATAAAATAGGGAAAGGAAGCTCTCTCTACCTCTTAGATATTGTGAAGAAAAAGCAAGGTAAACAAATGCCTTGGCAGACATCCGATCACTTAGCTTGAAGATGGAGGGGGCATCTCACACTGCCAACCCTGCTGTCAGTATTCCAGGAGGAAAACCCATTGACTAGCACCTATGGTGCAAAGCTCAGAACAACAAAGAGGGTAAAGAAAAAACTTATCTGATTAGTCACTCATAAACCTTCTTTTCTTGGGACATTGAAACACATTGCAAGTATAATGATAGCTCCAATTGTGACTAAGAAATGAAGTTCAAAATTATACTTTTAGGGTGAACTCCTATGGACATTTCCTGCGTTTGGCAGGGGAAAGTGTGATGAGCTTCTATTTCTGTCACTCTTGGCATTGCTACGCATAAAAAACAAAGCCCAAAGCTTCATTTTTCATACACGCATTTGGCTGCACATCTTCACAACAGCTGACATTAATCCCAGCAGACTGGGTTTGCACTGAGCAGTCTGGGCTGCATGCTTCTCCCCAATCCCATGCATTCATTTACAGAATGGTAAGAGGAGTAATCAAATCCCACTTTACACACATCTCGCAAAAGGGGCCACACCCAGGCTTATTCGTTCTCAGTCTTGGTCTTTGGTGTTCAATGTCTGAAAGAGTTCCAGCAGGAGGATGTATCCATTGCGTTAGATTAAAAGGCTTGGTTTACATCCGAACACCTATGTGCCATTTCTCTTTGCTGCTTCTCCCTAGTCAAAGACACCACCCCAACTGTGTAAGACCTACCCTTACCAGAAAATTACTATCGTCTAACTCTGAGTCACCTTGTGGTAAAATTACCTCATTCTCTAGATAACCAACTAGCCACAAAATGAGCGCATGAATCATTCTCATACCACCTGTGCTGCAGTCACTGTCTTATTTTAGAATCTCAGTGACTTGAATCCATGATTTTGAGTCTACATGTCGCGACTTGCAGTTTAAATGATTCATTCTAATACCAAAGGTTTGGAGTGAATCCGTCTATAATCCCAGATTCTAAATGCTTCCAGAAGCTTTGGCATTTTATTACTGCATACTGGGCTTTCTTATTACACTAGAACCTGGTTATAATCCAATTTCCCGAAAGGGAGAATTTATTATAAACCAGTTTTATCGTGAGCCCCACCCATCCAGAGGGGTCACTTATTAATGAATATGTAGGTCACTAGCATTGTCCCCAATTAGAGTGATTATTTAACAAGGCCAGAGTTTGAGAGCTGTCATTAATTGGAAATTAAGCTTTACTCAATGCCCGTTCTAATTTTTTTTTTCCTTCTGATACCCATACCACCTGCTTAGTCTACTTCCCTTACCTAAGTAAATACCATGGACGGAGGATAGACTAGACTCCATGTTCCATTTCGCTCCTTCTACCAAAGCCAAATACTCAAGCTGGCCTATAAGACAGCTCAGGCTAAGAGTGAATTAAGAGCATGGATTCTGGAGTCAACAGAATCTCATTTCCCTCACATGTACAATGAAGATAACAGTACTTTTCTTGTAAAGTTGTTAAGGAAAGGAGATGAGAAAATGTTTATAGTAGGTTGTGGGGACAGAGCCAGGAGTGCAGTTTCCAGGCTCTCGGCCTCATGTGGAAAGGTGCTGGCTCAGGTGGTAAATGGCCATTATCTGTGATTGGATGGCCATCAGCTGTGGCTAGTTGGCCATCAGCTGTAACCAGTGAGCCACTGGCCACTAATATAATTGCTGTGGCTACACTAGTAGGAAAATGGGGGCGAGCAAGAAGATGGTGGCTGAGCTTGCAAGAGTGGATTGCAATTAGCAAGTGAGGTTGGTTGGCAGAGAGAAGTGGACAGCAGCTAACTCCTGACTTCTTTTCTGTATCTCAAGTAATTTTTCTAGAGGAAGGACAGCTAAGACACAATGTACAATGTTTTACTGTTTATGAAGCTCTCATATAAATGTAGTAACTCAACCTTTTATGAGTCATATCCTGGGTTAGGTGCTGAGGATAAAAGGGTTATAAAGACAGGTGCCTGTTTCTGTGTGGGAGTTCTACTGTGGTGGTAGAAATATGTAAACAAACAACAGTAGTCCAACACAACTAATGACGTAGAGGCATGTAGAGAGGGCTCTGCATGGTCTGCTTATACAGAGATGGCAGAACGATTTCTTCTTGTAGATCCACTGATAGTGGGTTCCTGGAACTATGTTGAGAAAGATTCTGAAGTTCAATCAAGGTTCCACATTAAAGATTATTGTGGTTACTAATGTCTGCCGTGGAAATTGCACTACGCATGCTACCTTGAAGACATTCCTGGTACAAGAGAAAGGGCATGGAACTTAGAATCAGACAGACAACGTTTAAAAGTCAGTTATCAGCTCTGTGATCTTGGCCAAGCTCCTTCACCTCTGAGCCTCCACTTCATTAGCTATAACTTGGAAATGAACGAGAACTCGCATAGCGTGGTTGTAAGGATCTAATGAGCTCATGTTCGTAAAGTACCTGGCAAAGAGTCTGTGCTCCACAAATGTTGGTTTCCTTTTCCTTCAGGAGCGCTACTGGGTCTGAATGGCTACCCAAAATTCAGTCATTAGGTGACCTGCTAAGGTCACTGACCTCCAAAGAAGCAAATCCAGGCTCAACCCACTCATATATTTGACTCCAGAACCACAAGCTGCTCCCAAAACTCCCGTATCTGATTTAAGGGTTGAGACCATTTAAGTCACCTGAGAATTATCAGTCTCTGAGTTACCAAATTACTTGCATACAGGAACACCTCCCCTTCTACCCAGTCTGCATCCCTCCGACTAGTAGGTAGTAAGTGTCCTCTATGTGCCAATCTCACACCCAAACTGTTACTTTCAACCAAAAGGCTCCCTACCACTCCTCTCTAACCTAAGCCTATCGTCGCTCCAGAGGGAAAACTCCCTTCCACCTAGTAAGCTCTCCTGTGTTCACCCCAGCCTCACCATTAATTACTAATTCTGTATCCTGGTACCACTCACATCTTCCACTTGGATTACAGCAAAATCCTTGACAGCGATTTGGATACTACCTGCCAAATCACATATTGTAATTAGAATGCAACTATGCTATAAACTCAGTCACTCTGATCTCCAACATCTGCCATAGCAATTCACAATCGGTGTCAACTACAAGGTATTGAATTATCCAAACAATGTTTGTGTGATTTTTACATGGAGTCAGACCAAGATTTACATGCCAAGACTACTGTTTATTTGCCGAATGATCTTAGGTTGGTTATTTGATCTGGTAGTTTTCTCATTTTAAAAATGGAGATATGCTTATTTATATCATAAGTCAGTTCCGAGATTAAATATACGCAAAGCACGTAGAATACTGCCTGCATATGATACATAAAAATAGTTGCTACATTGTTATTTGCTTATTGTAATATATTATTATTTACTTACATAAAGCTTATTACATGTTTTAATTATGCTAAGTAGTTTACTGATAGTAACTTATTTAATCCTCATAAAAAACGAGGTAGACATTTTCATTATCCCCATTTTATGGGTGGGGAAGCTGAGGCATAGAGATAGTAAGTGACATAACTAAAATCAAAACAAAATTATCAATTCAGCTTAAAAATTAATACCAATAAAATTCAAATGAACTACATTGAGTTTATTTGATATTTTGCTAAAACTAAACTACTGCTAGCAACACAAATACAGTACAGGCTTCTATGTCTCTGGCACAGGTTCTTTTTAAATTAGGTGTTTCCTGTATTGTTGTGTTCTGAATGAGGGTTCAATTCTCTCTTCACTTTTCTCTTTTGGGAGAGAAGCCACCATGAAACCTTTTTTCCTATAGTGAACTGAGAAGTCCTTTGGCCTAATGTATCGCATGGTATGAGTCAAGCACAATTAGTAGTACTGTTGGCACAATGAGATGGTAAGAAAAAAAGCAAACAACCTGATGATATCCTTTACAAGTGATTCACAATATACATTTATTGGTTCTCCCTCTATGACTTACACCAATACTTAAAAGTTTTAACAATCAGAACTTGTGCCCAGCTCCTGCACAATTCAGTTTGAGAAAACTTCCCTACATTAGGATTTGGAACCCAAGGGTCCACAGATCCATGGAAATTCTGGGGATCAGTGAACTTGGTACTGTATAATTTCCTTTATGCACTTAGGAACATTTTGAGAAGGGGTCCAGAGGCTTGACCAGGAAGGTCCACGACACAAAAACAGTTAAGGAACACTAACGTAGGTGATCACCGTCCCCAGGGAATCCAGGGATCCCTCACCCAACAGAACACAAATATAATGCAGCAAATACCAGCCCAGGAAATGATGAGGTGCCCCAGGAAACCTGTGACTATCTGCAACGGGAAGAGAGCTGGCCTCTGGCCTCCCGTAAGCCCTAGGAGATAGCATTCCCGTCTGAGGAGTCCTCTGAATCACCATTTTCCTGGAAGAGGCTTTCACTAACTGAGCAAAGCACAGAACAATGTCTAATTACAAGGAACCTCTCCAGGCTGGGCTGGCCTTTGTATATACCAATATACGCCTTACGACAACTCTGCAAGGTCTGTGATATCACACCTATTTTACAAGATAAGGTAACTGAGGTCAGAGAGTAACTTGCCCAAGGTCATCAAACCAAGTGTGCTGGAGCTGGGATGTGAATTTGGGCCCAACTGGCTTTAGTCCTTCCCTTCTCACCATGCCATGATGCCATGATTTGCCAATTTAATCAGGACAGAACTCCAAAGAGTACCGCTTTCAGCACAGTATTTAGCAGATACCAATGTCAATATTTGTTAAATACATTTGGAGGAATCCATTAAAAACTTATGATAGAAATCTGGGATCAAATTTGTATATATTGCTTGAATCCAATGTAATCTTTGTTCACGATAAATGCAACCTCACTCATTCCTTCCTTCATTCAATTAACCAATGTTGGCTCTGGCCCAACCATATTTAAGGCACCCAAGCAAGCAAGGATTCATAGGGCGCAGATCCTGTCTCTACCCAATTTCACTCTGACAGAGCAAAAGAAACTAGAATACAGAGTAGAAAGAACCTTGAGAACTACTGATAAAGTATCAGTGGCAATCAGCCCGAAAGAGTAATGACCAAGAAGGCAAT
Source organism: Rhinolophus hipposideros (assembly GCF_964194185.1). Classification (NCBI taxonomy): domain Eukaryota; kingdom Metazoa; phylum Chordata; class Mammalia; order Chiroptera; family Rhinolophidae; genus Rhinolophus; species Rhinolophus hipposideros. The sequence goes on from NC_138055.1 coordinate 71,594,071, forward strand.
GGGGGGAGACCACGGAGGATTTGATAAAATTGATTATAGTTTGGTATGCAGTTTTGATATTATGTGAAATTCACCCTTTTAGAATCTATTGCCCATCTCTTTCCTGAAAAATTTGCGTCACATTAGCCAATTTTGTGGTTGTCCTACTTGAATTCTTGGCGTTTTAAAGGTAGAGCTTTAAAACAGGTTAATCAGAAAAGTTAAGACCATTCTTACTGTCTGAGTATAAAAATTACCCCAAATAAAAGGCATCTGTAAAATGAAAATGTACTTGGTCTGCAGACTGCAAATAAAACAGGTTAAACATTTTGGGTAACCATTTAAACAAATGTCCTAGTGTGGAGGGGCTGAGGTGGGTGCCTCACGACTTAGAAACCCTCCCTCCCACTGAGGTTGCCTACGTGGAGCTTAGGAACCCACGATGTGATTTTCAGGACCTGTTGCAGGATTTCACAACCAAGCATTCCTGCTTCCCTCCTGTGTACCTGAATAGTAGAAACTTCCGGAAAAAGCTGGGCGGGTGATCGATCTGACGTTTCACTGCTTCAACATTTAAGGTTCGGTGCTTGGTGGGCAGAGACCACCAAACAATGGGGATGCCAGGAGCTCTCGCACCGCGGCAGGGGAAGGATGCTGAGGTGTGCGGGTTGCAGGAGCCCCCACCTCACCCCCAGGGCTCCGAACCCGCCACTGGGAAGGTCGCCCTCAGCGCGGACCACACTCCGGGCAGAGGAGACCTGGAGAGTCGGATCCCGCCCTCCCCGCCGCGGAGAGGGAACCGGCCTCCGAAGGAGGGGGCCCGAGGCTACTGAAGGGAGAAATAGCAGCCACGCGAAACTCTCGACCCCGCCTCCCTCCCAGAAAGCCCGTAGGGACAACTGGTATGGAGGTCACGCACAATTATTTATCTGTCCCGCGGGCCCAGGATCCGAGGACAAAGCCGGGGCGGCCGCGGGGAGCCGGGCAGCTGGGCGGAGTCCCGGGAGTGGGGGCGAACCAGGGAGCAGGGCTGAAGAGGCTGGCCGGAGGCTTCCAGGGGGTCCGTAATCGGGATGTCAGGGGAGACGGGGGCGCCAGCAGGGTGCCCTGAAGCTCCCGGGAGGTTGTGGGGACCTTCCCGCCCGCGGGGTTGGCGGAGACACCCCCAGCGCCGCTACTCACTCGAATCCCGGGCAGGACCAAGCACCGCCAGCGGAGCTAGCGAGGCCGACTCGGACGGAGCGCGCTGCGAGTCCCGGAGCCGCGGCCAGGACCGCGCCGGCACCTTAAAAAGACCCCCTGGGGGCGTGGCCTGCGCGAGCCCCGCCCCCTGCGCGCCGGGCGGATTCCGGGACCGGCTCTGGAGCGCCGGGGGCGTCTGGCGGGAGGGGGCGCGTCTGGGCCCCCCTGCTTACGGTTTGAAGACCCAGAGACAAAAGGCAGGAATCCCGCCTCTTCCTGCTGCTTCCCGCCCACCCGACCGCTTCCCACGTCCAGGGACCGCTCCCGCCGCCCAGCCCTCTCCCCCCGTGGGGACCCGACCGTTTCCAGTAGTAAGTAGGAGTTAGCAAAGGAGACGTCCGTGCTGTGCAGAAGCCGGGCCGCGGGGGCGGGGCCGTCGGGAAGTAGCCCCCGCCGCCCTGCGACGTGCCCTTTCCACGGCCGGCGCCAGTTCTCCTTCAGGAGGGAACCATCCAAGGTCTAAAAGGCTCCCGCAATAGAAAATCTGCCAAATCGGGGATTTCCACCACCCTCTCCCTTGCCTTATCCTTGTAAGTAAAAACGTGATTAACTTCCCCAGTAGACAAATATTCTCTGGTTCGATTTCCAGCTTCTGGGAATCTGAAACCTTCCTGTTCTTAAAGAGCAAAATTTCTCATCTAGACTAAATAAATGACGTTACGAAAACGCCTCATTCCCCAAGTGTTTTGCTTGTCCCACCACGAGGGCACGGCTGCACATGTTGCTGTGGGGGAAGAAACCTAAACCCCGCCAGAAAACCCGGCGCCAAAGTGCGTAGGTTTAGGTTTGTTGATGTCAGAAAAGTCCGGGGATGCCAGTGACATTAGGGGACCTGAGCTACACGATAATTGTTGTTTTAAATGAAAAGAATACTAAACAATGCCATCTCTCTCTGGTTCATGCTCTAGACCTGTGGATGACCTTTGTGCCACAAGCGATGCTCCCTGAGAATTGATCTTTGGGTGAGTGGGAGCTCAAAAAAGAGGCGGAGCAAAACTATCCCTCAGGCCACAAATGCAATAGTCTCCTCTGGTCCAGAGCTTGCTTCCCAACCTCCACACTATTGACGTTTTGGGCTTGGTAATTCTTTGTTGTGGGAGCCTCTTCCCTGCATTGTAGGGTGCCTCCACTCACTAGATGCCAGTAGCACCCCTCGCTCCCCTTGAAACAATCAAAAGCTCTCAGACAGGCCAAATGTCCTCTTAGGGAGGGGGCGGAGAGCATTGCTTGAGAACCACCGCCCTGGTATATATCTGCATGACAAAGTGTAGAACAAGCTTATAATAGTATTGTTTTGTTTCATATGTTGGGGCCAGTCCAGGATAAACTCATTATAATAGCAGCCTTATTCTCTACCAAGTACTGTGCAAAATCACACAGGGGTGATTGACATCTCCTGATATTGTGGCAAGAGTCTGGAAATATTCCTTCCTGCTGTGAGCTTTTCTAAATATGGGCAATCTGTCTTTTCATGATACGGTATCAGCTCATGTAAAAATGATTTGACTCCTGGGGACAGACATGAAAAGTCTGTCCTTCAGATTCTACATTCACTTCAGCTTTGCTGCTTACAGCACTTATTTTTTTCTTGCTTAGGTTTATGTAGTATTTCTACTGAATGAAACTGTATCAGTCAATTTCACTGCCAAACTGGTTTTCAGCAAACCATTGTCCTTTCTCTCCTACCCTTGGGTTCTTAATGCTTCCAGGACCTGACCTGTTTGCTTTCTCTCAAGCCCACGTTGTTTCTACATTCCATAGCCATGTCCTATCATTTGAAGTTGGGCTTATCTCTGACCTAAAAGTATTTCTGCTATCTGTCCCTATCTGTATTTGTCTTAGTATATCTCTCAGGGAATCTGGGGATAATGCACATTTGATTTTAAATAAATCTGTATTTGTATTTAGTTGTCAACATTTTTAAAAGTATTTGATTTCCCTTTTCTGTAAACATTTCTTGAAACTGTTGACTCTCTTCGTTATAAATGTTAAGAAATTCTTTTCATTTGTTTAGACAGAGTGGTGCAAAAGAAAGAGTGTGGGCTTTGTAATCAAACAGACAGGGTTTCAACACACAACTCTGCCACCTACTAGCTCTGTAAGTTTGGCCAATACTTGACTTTTTTTGCACATGTTTCTTTACCAGATGATACTACACACCCTGTAGGATTGTTAGAAGGATTAAATCAGATGGTGTCTGTAAAATGCCAAGCATTTACCTGGCACATGGTAAATACTTAGTAGATGATGGTTGTTCTGTTAAGCAAGGATATCTTGATGTCCTTTTCTGCCTTGAGAAATAAATAGAAACTGTTTTGCCCAGCATTCATCTTATGTTGCCTGCTGAAGGCTTGGGGATTTACAGGGTATTGTTTTCCAAAATAATTAAGAACCTTCCAGTAGAAAGTAAATTGTGTGCCTAGGGAAGAGCTGGTGAGAGAAATTTGCCTTCTTGGAGAAGAATGAGCCCTTCTTAATTCCATATGGTCCTCATCTGTTTGACTTCAACCTTATAAAAGGCAAAATTAAAAGTTAAATGTGTCCACCAATTTCTTTTTCCCCAAAAATCCCCATTATACTTGTAACAACTTCTTCATTCTCTGAAAGCCATTAACCGATTTCGAATCAGTCTTGTCAAGGTCACTGTCCTAAGGCAAGGTGAACCAAGGTTGCCTTTCTTCATGACCTTGTGCTCCAAGTTCAGATTTTTCAAATATTTTTAATATTTTTATTACATGCTACTTTGTCTTAACCAAACCCTGAACCAGATGAGTGTGAATATAAACATAGGGCCTCTTTATTTTATTTTAGGGCAAGAAATCCTGCCTAGAAGCCAGTGAGGATATGGTGGAGAGGAATTTTTTAGTATATGTTAAATAAAGGAAAAAAAATAATTCTCACTTTGCTAATCTACACAGTTTATATAATAATAATAATAAAAAAACAAGCAGCTGTTCCAACTTATTTCTTAGCCAAGATTTAGTAGCAGTGATAGGAATTAAAAATTGCTCATACTCTACGCTAATACTCTGATACATTTTCTGGCACAGAAAAGAATAATGTTAAGTTATATATGCTTAAAATTTGAAAGGTGGATTAGAGTATTTTATTCTTGATATTTGTCGTAGATTTATTTTTCGACTTGTTTAAACTCTCACTTCCTTATAGATTGCATCATTTCTTTTCTTAACCCTTTTCTCCAATGATTACTATTCCCTTTAGTGCGATCTTGTTACAGCATTATTTGTTTTCTACTAGAGCTTCCTAGCTTTTCTAGCTCTGCTTATGCTTTCCTCTTACAGTTTTTCTAGCTCCACTAGTATGAAAAAACTTGAAACTCCAAGACAGTCTGTCCCATCCATCTTACCTCAATCTCTCAAATGACCTATTTCACTTTTCTCCCTTATTTGCAGTTGGTAACATCACTTTCTCCTTCATTAGCATTCACAACCACCAACCAGCTTTTCCTCCACCTTCCTCCACTTTGCCTGTAAGCATCTCTGTTGTCTCCAGTGTTTACACTTGCTGTCCCTGATCTCAGTGGAATGGGTGGTTCTCCAGCGCTGAGAATATCCACTGGGTATCTGCAACCCAGAATACCCACTCTGCTTGTGCTTTGATCCACTTCTTTGGCATTCCTAGTTACATTCCATTGCTCTTCTACTTCTCTGTCTCTACTTCTTCCTTCCTTTCCAATTAAAAAAATGCTGCCAACCCCATATTTAAAAAAAGCTGACAAAACTTCACTGACTTTTGTAGTAGGCATTCGTGGTTGCCTCTCCAGCATCCATTCCTCCTTTCCTAGAGGACCAGGTTTTTGTTTGGGGTTGGAAGGCCTTGATTGGTTCCCGTGTTCCACCAATCAAGGCCTTCCTTCCGACCCCTGGTTTGGATTGGGTGGTGGGGTCATGTGACCGGAACCCATCCAATCAGAGTGACTCTCTGAACTCTGCTGGGGTGCTGAGACAGAGCCATGCTCACTTGCTCGGGAAGGTGCTGTGTGTATGTATCAGGCTGGAGTTGCTGCAGTCATTTTTGCTGGTAGGAAGACAGCCTGAGGATGATTCAACACAGAGGACAGAGAAATGCAGCCAGAGCTCTGAACAAACTCCTCACAAAGTTTGTCTACCTGTGGGAGCTTTTCATTTGGAAGCAAATGAATTTCCATTCTTGTTTAGTCCGTTTTGAGATGGATTCTTCTGTGCCTTACAGTTAAGACTCCCAATTGACTGTGGTGGTATAAAACTATGTCCACAGAGGCTCTGATACTTGTTTCTTCATCACGGGACTTTAAGTCCCCTCCCCTTGACTGAGTGCTGGGTTTCGTGCCTCCTTTCTAGAAGACAGAATGAAGTGTATGATTTTAAGACTAAGTCAGAACAGGCATTGTGACTTCCTCCTGGTTCTGCCCCATACCTACTCCCCTCTCTCTCTCTCTCTTCCCCAACCCCCCTCACTTGCTCTAGGGAAGCCAGCTGCCATGTCAGAAGTACACTCAAGCCGTCTGTGGAGGCCCATATGATGAGAAACTGAGGCCTCCAGCCAACAGCCCCAGGGGACTTGAAGCCTTCTGCCAACTAAAACCTGAGCGAGCCGGTCTGGTCAAGCCTTGAAAAGAGACTCCAGCTCTGGCTGACACCGTGGCTACAACCTTGTAAGAGACCCCGAGCCTCTCACTGTGGTCATCAGAGAGCCCCTAATTCCCAAACCAATTACCATTTTTCAGGCTTTTCCCTAACTTGGCTTCTTGGTTATGGGACAACATTGAATAAATAGGTATATAATTGTATGTACATGCACAGAATGGAATTTTGTAAGAAAGGTTAACTTTTGGCTTAAGAAGTTCTGCTGAGGAATAGAAGTAGATTTTCAAAGCCACAACTACTAGGAAACTCATTTCTTTCCCCAACAACCTGCAATATGAAGAACAGAGCATACTACAGGGTACATTAAATAATTTTTATTCTCTCACTTGTGATAAATACAAGACACTTCCAAGAAAATAAAATACATATATTCTAATTTTTACATAGAATTTTTTCTTGCTATGGATTATATAAAAATATGTATAAATTTATCCATCAAACATCAAGAAAACTTTTTGAATTTGCATTAGGGCTTATCAAACAATTTTTATTTTCCCCTTGTTCAGAAAAAGACTAAGTAGAAAACTAGTCTAATTTGGGATTTAAAAATTAGCGTTTGGGTTGCAAAGCTCCAGAGAAACCTTCACAAAAATTTCCAGTTAAAACACTATACATATAAAATACTCTCCCAAAACATGATGTAAGGTAGGTTAACAGGATTTTGGAAACAATGTACAATGTTATAATTGATAGGCCCTTAATTATTGATGGCATATGCCTGCCAGGATTTTGTGTAATCCTCACAGATGGGATTAAATTCGTTTGTAAAATGAACCTTTTCTTGTAAAAGAAAATAAAAACTGTCATTTTCTGCAGCTCTCACCTCATAAGAAAAGTGTTGAGCTACAGAAAAAAGGTTAATACTTAAAAAAAAATAACAGCTCCTATAAATTCTATATTTATATGTTTATAAAGACAGCTGACTTAGATTTTACTTTAAACTTTATTGACTTACAGTGTTCCAAAAAGATTGTGGGAATACCTAATTCCCATTCCTAATTCTTAAATAATGTCATGTGTTAAAAGACTCAAGCCTTTGATTTATTTGTCCCTATGTTCACTTCAATAGAAGACTTGAAGTGCTACAGCAGAGCCAAACTCCACTGACTTGTTAATGGCTGGGTATGAGCTCAAATATATATGGACTTGCAAAACCATCTGAGTCCTCTGTGAAAGGGCATTGGGCTACTCTGGAATGATCTTACTCTCCTGTCCAAATTCAGCTATAAAATTATAAATGGGGAAGAGCCAAAGTTCACACCATTTGCAATTCTTCAAGCCAAGAGCATATATTGCAACCCAATAACAATAAGTATTTACTGAGTGTTCCTTGCGTGTCAGACATTATAGGAATATTTATTCTGGTCCAAACAACAGCCCTGTAAGGTCATTATCTTTTTTTCCATTTTACAGATGAGTGAAGTGAGACTCATGGAAATCAAGTAACTTGTCCCACAGCCACATAGCTAGTAAGTGGCAGAACGGAGTTTCAGATCTGGTCAGGATTCAAACCTCACAGTCTTTAATTACTGAATGGGGCCTTTCAACAGTGACTCTTTCCTGTCATGCTAGAAGATCAAAAAAAGTACCTTTGCTTGACAGTGCTAAAGGCCCCTTGGGAGCAAGTCTTCAGTTACGCAAGCCAAACATAAACCTTTGCATAAAATCACACCATCACTGACTGGAGAGAAGGCTATGATAAGAAGTGGTACCGAGAGTAAGCCTAGCTGGTGTTCAACCAAGGGAGCAGGTCGGGATGGGGCCTGCGCTGGGGGAGGTAGATATAAAGAGAAAGCAAACATGTTAAAAAGGCATCACACTCTAACTATCCTCTTTGGGCTAAAGCCTGCCAGATGATGGATGAGCACATTATGCAACAGAGAAAACACTATAAGTTTAACTTGGGACAGCCATTTTTGTCCCACCTACTCATTGGGACTCAAGGATGGAGTAAATTCCTTATACAGAGTGAGAATGAGGAGACTTGCATGCGGTCTTGCCCCACCACTATCCATCTGAAGACGGGTGAGTTATTTAACTTTTTTGAGCTTAATTTTCCTAAGTCCAGCTGATTGCCTAGGTCCCATTTAGCTCTAAAATTATATGATATTATAGTCATATATTTTTTGATATGGAAAGGTATTCACATGTGTTTATTAGGGAGTTCAGTTGCATATAACAGAATTTCCGAGGTGAGCAGGGAAGCAAATGATGTTATCAAGCCAGGATTAATGCCTGACCCAAGTATGGCACAGTTTTACAGGAGACCGCACTGCTGCCCATGCCTGCCTCTCCACATCTATTATGTGAGACCCCAACAGAGGGCTTTCTACTTCAGCTACCAGAAGATCTGCTGTCCCTAATCATCGCCATCAACTCACGTTACTCACTTGCCTTCCAGATCTTCCTCAGAGCTTAGTGGAAACTCGGTAACATGTAGAACCCAAGTTGTGAGGGAGTCTTGGAAATGTTTAGCTTTCTAGCCTCTGGAAGATAGGAAGCCATGTCAGAAGTGTGAGTGGGTGTGAAGTGAGCCTGGGTGTAGTGTATGCCACATTTTGTCACATTGCTGAATGCAAAAAGAGGGGAGAAAACATATGCACACCATGAGCCCTTTCATATATATGTATATAAAATGCTACACAAAAAAGTCTAAAAGGGTATACACTAAAATTTTAGTAGTGTTTTGCTTTGATTTGAATTATATTCTTTTTGTTTCTTTGTATTGACTGATATTTCTACCATGAACAAGTATAACTTGTATAATTTCTTAAAAGAATGATGCTTACTGTTTATGTTTCTATAATTCTATGTGACATATAGATAGTGTCTGCCATTTTGTGTCTTGTAGCTACGCTGTTTCCCTTAAAATAAGACCTAGCCCGACCTTTGGGTCTTATATTATTTTTTGCTCCAAAAGACACATTAGAGCTGATGGTCAGGCTAGGTCTTATTTTCGGGGAGACACGGTATGTGTCTTCAAGATACAGGCCACAGAATTGACCTTGGAAATAACTTTGAAGGGCATTTAAATCATTATTTCAATTTAGATAGTGTTATCAAATTTCTACACATTTGAATCAATTTCATGGACAATATAATAATGACAGGGGAGCAAAAGCAGGGTCTGAAGAAGCATTGTCTGGAGGAGTTGTTTTCTTTTCCTCCTCATATGTCTTTCATTACCCATTTTAAAACAATGAAAATTTTTCTTATGAAGTGAGATCTGTGGTATGATGCAGTTTTGTTAACAAGCAAAAGTAAATCTAAACCACACATCATCTGCATGAAAATCACACAACTTATATACAGCAGTGGTGGAACAGAATGGAAGGTAAATCTGGAAAGTGAGGTGCGGGCCAAACAATGTGGGGTTTTGAATGCTATGTTAAAAAATAGGGACTCAATTCAAATCATGTCCTCCCTAATTCCCTCGATGGTGCTGACTTTTTTTAACCAGAAAATATTAAAATACTCAATCTATTGCTTAAATTTGAAGACTCACTTTGAACTTCGAACTGCTTATAAGATTTCTAAATCAATAATTATGGTTCATGAACACATTGCTTAAATAATTTGATTTACTTAGTGCCCCAGAGAATGCTATAAACTGATTAGGTGTTAGATTTCTATAGTGCCTTTCTTTTAAAAACCCTCAGTTTGATTAATATAGTTAATTAATCTAGTTTTTTAAAGGCACCTGCTATATGCAAGGTACTTTGTTAGGCTTTGGGGATATAGCATTTAAAGAGGTTTCTGTTCTCAAAGAGTTTACAGTTTAGTTACGAGAGCCAAGGCATTCACAAAACCCTGCAATAAAGAGCATAAAGTGAGACATGTTACAGTACAGAAACACAGGAGCCCAGATGGGGAGCATACCCTGATACAATGATGTGAGAACAGGAAGTTTCCTTCAGAAGGTGTAGGAAGCAAGGTGAGTGAAGAAGTGAAACATAAAAGAAGGTGGGTGACATAAGATGTATTATCAAGCTAGTTACCACCGTGGGCAATGGAAGCCTAAGCCCCTGGGGAAACAGGGAAATGCTATGGATACAACCTCAGAGTTACTCCACCCAAGGAGCAGAAGAGCTGACTATTCACCAATGTCATGGACTGAACATTGTGTCCCTGCAAAATTCACATATTGAAGTCTTAACCCCCAAAGTGATGGAATTGGGAGATAGGGCTTCGGAAGATAATTAGGTGTAGATGTGGTCATGAGGGTGTGGTCCTCATGATAGGATGAGTTCCCTTATAAGAAAAGACACCTGGGCGCTTGCTCTGTCTCTCCCCTGTAGAAGGACACAGCAAGAAGACAACACTACTGTCTGCAAACCAGGAAGAGAGCTCACCAAGAACTGAAGCAGCCTGCACCTTGATTTTGGACTTCCTTGTCTCCAGAACTAAGAGAAATGCATTTCTGTGGTTTAAGCCCCCCAGTCTATGATATTTTATTATGGCAGACTAAAACAACCAACTTCCCTCCATCGTGGAGCAGGGGCTTTTCTGGAATGAGTTACTGTTCCAGCACTCCGGCCTGCCAAGCAAGTGGGCAGAGCAGCCTTCGCCAGGTTTGAAGGACGTTCTCAACCAAAGACATGCTGCTACTAGCATTTGGAAGTTCACCTGCAAACGTGAAGATAAAGCTAGAGCCATGTGGATGAGAATTATAATGAGCATTTTCTAGGAGGTTATTTCAGAGGATGGAAGGATGTGGAAGTCTTGAAACTTCATGGAGGGTGTGATGCTACAATTGAGCCTTAAAGAGGTAGGACATCAACAGATACAGGCAAAGAAAAGCCACTCCAAACACAGGGGATAGTTGGAGCACAGACCTGGAGAAGGTAAAGTTCAGGATGCCTTAGATAACTAATACATTTGTTATAATTCAATTTTATTAGTTGTTCCTTCTTGACATGATTTAATTCTTGGTGGCTTTTTTGGTGGGGGGGAGTGGGTACCAAAATACTTTATTTGAAAGAATGATACTGTCATTCATGGTGTCAGGCAGGGTCTCTGGTCCCGCTCCCCACTTAAGAATGAAGGACATGGTGAGGCCAAAAAGGAACACCCACAGAGCCATAGGTAGGAGAGTCATACCACTGTATTCTCGCTGGCGGCTGGGTTGCTGTGGGGACAGAGCCCCAAAGAGCAGTTTCCAGGCTCTCGGCCTCACGTGGAAAGGTGCTGGCTCGGGTAATAGACAGCCATCAGCTGTAGCCGGTTAGCCAATTGGCCACTGATATAACTGCCGCGGCTGCGCTGGTAAGTCGAGTGGAGTTGGTCAGTTGGCAGGCAGAAAAGCGGACAGCAGGTCGCATGTCATGCGAATCCAGCCTCCAGTGAGACTATAGTGGTGTGACTCCCCTACTTATGGCTCCGTGGGTGTTCCTTTTTGGCCTAGCCACATCCTGCATTCTTATGTGGGGAGCAGGAGCTGAGACCCCCGCAGGCCGCCCCGCATGACAGTTGGAAACACAGGAAGCAGGAGCCACACTATCCACAATCTGCCATTCGCTTCTCCCTGGTAACCAACCTCACTTGCTAGCTGCAATCCACTCTTGCTAGCTCAGCCACCGTCTTCTTGCTAGCCCCCATTTTCTGCTAGCGTAGCCACAGCAGTTATATTAGTGGCCAGTGGCTCACTGGTTACAGCTGACAGCCAACTAGCCACAACTGATGGCCATCCAATCACAGTTGATGGCCATTTACTGCCCGAGTGAGCACCTTCCCTCATAAGGGTGAGAGCCTGGAAACTGCACTCCTGGCTCTGTCCCCACAGATACAAAAGAAAGAATTTAAGTAGATGTTTTGGTATCATTAATAGAAAAGGTAAAGGTAACCCCAGCATGCATGCACTGCTTTAAATAACCACGGAAGTCACCCCCCCCCCCATGGCTATGGAAAGCCAACCTAAGGCTTAGCTTTCGTTATCACTGTCTCCTAGCGCGTGCCTGTCAAGGAGATACTCTGCCAGATCATCGTGCCAGATTCAGGAACCCCCAACTTGCACAAGTTGGTTACATGATCACCTAATTCTTTGGTGGATTTCGCCTGCTCATTCAGGTAATGAGTCTCAGTGAAGTCATACAAATAGGGGTCATTTTTGTCAGTGGCCATCTTGTGCATTTAATAAGTTAATAAGTTTATTTTTATTTTTATTGCTGCCTAATATTTCATTGCATCCTCTTTGCTTAGCTGTTCCCCTATTTTTAAATGTCTAGATTGTTTTCAAACTTTTATAAGTAATATTAATTTAATGAGTAAATGTGTATTCTACAATACAAAGATGAGTGTGGGGACAGAGTCCCAGAGAGCAGTTTCCAGTTTCTCGGCCTCACGTGGAAAGGTGCTGGCTCGGGTAGTAGATGGCCGTCAGCTGTGGCTAATTGACCATCAGCTGTTACCAGTTAGACAAATAGCCCCTGATATAACTACTGCGGCTGCGTTGCTTCAAGAGTTGGTTGGTTGGCAGGCAGAGAAGCAGATGGCAGGTTGCGGGTCGTGTGGATCCAGCCTCCAGTGAGACTATAGTGTTATGACTCCCCTACCTGTGGCTCCGTCTGTGTTCCTTTTTGGCCTAGCCATATCCCGCCTTCTTATGTGGGGAGCGGGAGCAGAGACCCTGCAGGCTGCCCTGCACGACAATTGTTGCAGCGAGCAGGGTCCCCCACATGACATTGAGCAAAACAGATCAAACGCCTGCCCATGTGGTGTTGACATTTTATTAGGGGACATTGAAACATGGCTACAGATCAGTAAGGCTGCAGTTGTTCAGAAGACCTCCACCCTTGGGAGAATAGGAGGTGAATCAGGTGACTGCTATGAGCTCCTTACAGGTAGGGAGGGCATTGGTCTCCTTACATTTAAAACTCCTGGAGCTATCGTACCACCTGGCACTTAGTAGATGATGGGTAACACTGGTTAAATTGTGGGAGAAAATCCCTAAGAAGAGTGTGAAAGGGATAACAGGAGAACTTGAGTTTAGGTTCTTATAAAAGATTCATTGTGAGTAGCAGCACATTTTTTACTGTACAACTTTCTGCATGTCCAGAGACATGAAATTTATTTCTCAGATACTTTCTTCTGTGAGGTCTTTAGGTTAGGATGAAACGTATTTCATTTCCTTGGAATATGGTCAGCTAAGGCCACACCTTCCTTGTAAACCTCATGATATGCAAAGAAAAGTTCCTCTTTTAATTCTAGAAGCAAACTTTATTTACTGTATGAGTGTGTTCACCTTCTGTGGCTTTACAGAAACACCTGCCCAGCCTTCTGGCGTTCTCTCGAGTTAATTTCAATCAGCAACTGCATACGTAATGTTTGATTTTGCTGTTTTGCCCCTCACTAAAACAGTTCATGAATCACTTTTTTATGCAGATTACAGGATGAACTTATTTGCTTAAGGATTCCAAGTTTGCCAAGTCCCTGCCAAACTAGGAGACCACCTTTAAAATGTATCCCCAAACTTCTGTTTTCTTGCTAAGCGCCTCCTTTTAAATATCACTTCCACTTCCACCTCTAACTCTTTTTTCTTTTTTTAATTTCTTTCATGAAAACCAACAGCTGACTTTTTTTTTTTCAGGGCCATTTGTATAAATTGAACAAATATTTATTTACTACAAATGCTACTGCATTATGTGCAGCAAACTAGAAAACCACATTAGGGTATGTATTGTGGGCAGTGGGCTGGGCTCATTCATTGGCTGAGTGACTCATACTCCCGAAGTACCATCTTGCTCTAATAGAATCACAAATTACTACGGTAGTGGAATTCCTTCTGACAAATAGCTAACATTGAAAATGGTAAACTTATAAATGCCAAGGGTCTGTTCCAGTATTTTCCCAACTGGCTTCCAAGGAGTTTAGAGTTCCTCCAGTTGCTAATAGATAGTTTGCAAAACAAAATGATTCTGTGGTCAAATACATTTGAGAAACACTTCATATTCTATCTTCCTTTTAGAAGATTCATAAAATAATGTATTACAAGTTCCTAACCCTATTTGACTATAGAAACCTTTCACAAAGCATCAATTAACAACTCATAGAGTACTAATGTTCTAAGGAGTATCATTTGGGAAAGTTTTGTCAACATAATTTATTTGGAGTTTACTTCTTCAATGTATCAGATAAGAGGGCATGAGCAGCTTTTCAGTGCTTGTTGTATGTGTCTCCCAATGGATGTAAACAACAATATGTAAGTGCTTATGATTGTGTTTCTATGACTGACAGGTTTGGTCTTAATTTTCAGTGTGGTTCACACTGTATTGCTGACTTGCAGATAAACATCATCTGAAATATTCTTAATTGAATAGTTTAATACAGTGGTTCTCAATGTGTGGTTCCTGGATTAGTGGCTTTAGCATCATCTGAGAACTTGTTAGAAATGCAAATTTTCAGGTCCCATACCTACTTAGAAATTCTGGGGGAGTGTCCAGCTATCTGGGTTTGAACAAGCCTGCCAATTAATTCTGGTGCACATTAAACTTTGAGAAGCACCTGTTTAACACAGTTTAAGACTTCTGCTTTCAGCTCAGATGTGTTAACAGAGACCAGATTCATTCTCCTACCTGAAACAACTGAAAAACTAGACAAAATCTATGAAACAACGGTTCTCAGACACTAGATATGAGGCAGCTCAGGACAGTCATCCCGAGAAATGGAAAACAAATGAAATAACCCCTATGACTACTCCAGTTTACTGCCTAGAGATAGTTTCCAGGTTGAAGTAAGGGGGACGGATCCAAGCCAGGGCCGAGCCAGTTAAGAAGATGGAGTTGGGAGTGCAAAGAGACCAAGGTGCCGAGAATTTTCAGAGCTGAGTACCAGATAATAGAAAGCTACATAGAGAAAGATCCAGAGAGATACAGAGGGTCCCCCTCAAATCTTCAGTGGAATGCTGATCAGTGCATGAGTGTGAAGAAACTACCTGAGGCAATGGAAAGATCTGCCCGAATGCAGCAGAGGAAACAATCTTTACAGCAAATACAGGGCCCACTGGGCATGGCTGTGTTCCACCAGCCAGAGAGGAAGAACTTTCTAATTCACAGAGCATTGGTAGAATCCTCAGGGAATTGTAGTGGGGCAAATTTATCCCTCAATTACAGGCTGCTCTCTCCTGACAGAGAAAGCTTAAAAGCAAGCCTTGAGAGGATCAAACTATTTTCAAATAACAAAACTGAATTCTAGAACAAAGCTCTAGGATATTGACAGGAAAATTCACAATGACTTGGTATGCAAAGAAGCAGGGATATACAATCCATAATGGGGAGAGAAAAAAAAAGTCAATCAATAGAACAGATCCAGAAATGACACAGATAATAAAATTACTACATTGGAACAGTAAACTAGTTATAACTACATTCCATGAGTTCATATGATACAGTAAAGAAATGCTTGAGCATGTTGAGCAGAGACAAGGAAAATATTTAAAAGGCCCAAATTGAACCTTTAGAGATAAAAGATATAGTGTCTAAGGTGAAAACTGCAATCTGGTAGACTTAACAGGATAAAAGATTAAATAACTTAAAGACATAGCAATAGAAACTATCCAAAATGAAACTCAGAGAAAAAGAGACTAAAAAAAACAAAATAATAAGTAGAGCATTAGGAAGATGCAGGACAACTTCCAATGACCTAATACATGTGCTAACAGTCTCTGAAAGAAAGAGAGAGAAAGAGTATTTCAAGAACTAATAACTAAAAAAAAAAAAAAAAAAAAAAGAACTAATAACTAGAAATTCTCCAAATTTCATGAAAACTATAACTACAAATCCAAGAAAGTCAACAAGCTCTCAGAACCAGAAACAAAAAAATATACCAAGGCATTTCATAATCAATTTGCTTAAAACAGTGATAATGAAAAAGTCTAACAAGCAGTCAGAGGGAAAAATATCATAGTATATGCAGAGGTGGGAGCCCACGGGGGAGAGTAAAAATGACAGCAGATTTCTGGTGGGAAACAATGCAAGCTGCAAGACAGTGGCACAATATCTTGAAACTACTGAAAAATATATGTCAACCTAGATTTCAAAAACAAGTGAACAATATCTTTCAAAAATGAAAATTAAATAAAATTTCTTTCAGGCAGATATAAAGCTGAAAGAATTCGTCATAGCATACTTGAACCAAAATAAATTTTAAAAAGACGTCTTTCAGGCAGATGCCAGAAAGAAATCTGGAGCTACTTAAAGGAATAAAGAGCACTATAAATAGTACATAGAGAGGTATAATAAATACAAAAGACTTTTCTTTTATTACTTTTAAAATCTGGTAAAAGATAATTGTTTAACCAGGAAAAAAATGCAATATATACAATGTATTGTAGGGTTTATAATGTGTGCACAGTAGTCTCCTCTTGTCTGCAGTTTTGCCTTTCTGTAGTTTCAGTTACCTGCGGTCAGCTTTGGTCCGAATATATTAAATGGAAAATCCCAGAAATAAAAAATTCATAAGTTTTAAATTGCATGCCATTCTGAGTAGCATGATGAAATCTTGTGCTGTTCTGCTTTGTCCCACCAGAATGTGAATCATCTCTTTGTCCAGCATCTCCACCACGTAGACACTCCCCACCTGTTAGTCCCTTAGTAGCCTTCGCGGTTATCAGATCGCTGGTCCTGGAATCACAGTGCTTAAGTTCAAGTAACTTATTTTACTTAACAATGCCACATTCACGTAACCTTTATTACAGTACATTGAGAGAATTGTTCTATTTTATATTTAGTTATTGTTGTTCATCTTTTATTGTGTCTAATTTATGAATTAGACTTTATCATAGGCATATGTGTAAAGGAAAAAATACATACAGGGCTCAGTACTATCTGTGGTTTTAGGCATCCACTGGGGGTCTTGGATGTATCACTCATGGATTGGGGGGGTCTACTGCAGAAATAAAATATTTGACAATAGCAGCACAAAAGCCTGGAGGTGGGAAACAGAAGTGTCCTAGTGTAAGGTTTTTATATGATATGTGGTGGTATATTACCACTTGAAAGTTGACTATGATAGATTAAGGACGTCTGTCGCAAACCCTAAATCAACCACTAGAACAAAACAAAACAGTTATAGCTAACAAGCCATCAGAGGAAATACAACGGAATTATAAAAATACTGAACTCAAAAAAAAAATACAGAAAAATATCAAAAAAGGCAACGAAAAACAGATGGGTGAAACAGAAAACAAATTGTGAGATGATGGATTTAAACCCAACCATATCAGTAAACACTTGGACAAATAAACAAGGTTTTTTTGGCTCATATTTTTAGGCAAATAAACAAGTCAACTTTGATCTTCTCTCAGCACTGAATTTCTCTCAAAAAGTTGTGCAGTGAAAGATTAGAAACTTGAACTAATCATGATTATAACAGCAAAATGATCTTGGCAGTGATTACTTTTCTAACTTGAGCATATCACAGAAAGATGTCTAATAAGTTCAGCCAAGAGACACTGTGCTGAACGCACTTTTCATTTCTTTCTTCACAGAGCACTTACATAACTCACATTGCTGTAGTGGAACAACCCAGGCATGGCATGTTCTAAAGAGATTCTTCTTTTACAAGGCTGAGGCCTAGGAACACTATTAAAATGACTTTCCTTTGTCCCCCTGAGACTCAAAGAAACTCTGCAAACCTTTTGGGCCAAACTCTCTTATTTGGCCATTGGTATCTGCTTTTTTGCAGTCCGCTGCTTGAGGATTATCTCAGCCTCATCCTGTGCCATGCTCCCCTCATTCTGAAGACACTTGCTTCTTTACCTTTTCTACCTTCCTCCTGGCTCAGGGTCTTGTCCAATGGCCAAATGTCCCAAACATTTCCTCACCTGCCAAAACCACTCACTTAGTTTAGTCTTCTTCATCCTTTAGCTCTGAATTCAAAAGTCCACCACTGTTCTCCCTACCCCCACCCCAGATTCTTATTACATTTTAAAATTATATGCTGTGGAGTATGATTATTTGGGTAACAGAGATGGAAGAAAGACATTGTTAGTATTTGTACCGTGTTTTTCCCCTCTTCAGATAAAAACACTCCAATCTTTTGCAGCCATTTGGTCCTTCCCACCCCCACATTTTAAGGGAATTTCTGAACTTGATTGTGCAGGTTGGGTAATCAGTGGAGGGAAAACTTGAGAAACAGGTAAGCCTGTAAGATCCATACTGGAGAAGAAAAATACTAGAGGTAATGGAAAACTGGACCTAGACAAAGGGATTTGAGGTACAATAAGTGAAGGAAGGACAGCAGGGATGTGAGGAAGAGTTGGAGGAATTTTGACCGGGGCTGGATAAGGGTGTGCAGTGAAGCACTGGGGCAGTATGGGACATGAGAGATATTGAGAGTGAGAGGACAGGGAAAAGAGAATAACAAGGTGTGTGTCTGTAGGCTGTGACTTGGATCCCCTTTGACAATGTTTGAGAGGCACCGTTAAGGATTTGCTTTTAGTGGCATTTTGGTTGGTATATTTATCTCCTGGAATAGGAGGGCACAGAGAGACTGGACCACGTGGAGCACTGCAGTGGATGGTGGCTACAGCGTTTTGGCTGCCAACGTCCGTTCCCCCTCCTTACCAAAACGCAAGACACCCCCAATTTCTTCTGGGGACCCCCCTCATCCCACTCCCAATTCACAGTTTTCTCCTGGGATTGGCTCTACCCCCAACTCTAAGGATGAGCATGTGACTTGCTTGGCCAATCAGAACACCACATTCTCCCGTGCTTCCCCACCCCACTGCCTCGTCGCGATGAGTGATTAGTTTGGGGAATGTTCATGTGATCTCTTTTGGATGAATCAGAGCCAGCCCAGGATATGGGGAGAAGAGAAACACTGTTCTTGTATTGCTGGATTTGAACATGGAAATAAAACCAAAACATAGGTCAGCAGGGCTGAAGTAAGGAGAGGCAGCAGGTGCCGGTGACATTGTTTGAGCCCCTACACCAACCCATGCCTCAGTGAGCCATCAGCTTTTTAACTACGCGAGCCAATCAGTACCCTTTTTCTTTTTTAGTTTATTGCTTAGGCCAGTGTGAATTGGGTTTTTGGTCACTTGGAATTGAAAGAGTTCTAAATTAGGCAGCATTCAATTTATGTCTGTGTTACATTTGATTAAGGCCTAGGTCTATGAGTAAATTTTGTAAGAACAGGCTGGTGTCTTTTGGTTCTCTCCTGTATCCCCACCACTTTGTGCAGTGTCTGAAATACTTTTTGGATAAATGAGTAAATGCGTCCTGTATAAACACATTGCTTTGTGACTGGTTATTGTTTTGTGACTTGTTTCTCTGCTCGATTTTAAGCTCTCTCGGGGCCAAGATTTCTTTTTTTTTTTTTTTTTTTTGACTCAGTCATCTTGAGCTCCCAGGCTAATGCACAAGACTTGGAATATATTAGGAGCCTCATAAATGTTGGCAGAATGAATGAACAAATAGAGGAACATATATGAAATCAAACCAGTGCCCATCATGCAAAGGCCCATTAACTCGGTTTTTGTAAATTGAATTCCCAGATACATGTATTCAGTGCCTATGAAATGAAACCTCAGTTCTCATGACAGATTTGGAAAACTGGAATGAATCAGACAATTATAAATACTTTCTCCATGATTTTTTATATCACCAAAAGGGACGATAACCTTGTATGTACTAACTATTATGCTTGTTTGACCTAAGAACAACTAAAATGTATAAGACTTAAAAAAAAGAGTAGTGGTTCACGTATCGTTATACAGTTTATATATTTATAGTATTTGGAGAAAAACAGTTGAAACACTACGGTAGTTACCATGTCAAAAGTTAAGGCAAATATTCAAGTTATATGAGCTATATTTCTAGATTATTTAAAATTCCAAATTATAAAGGACAAAAACAAACATATCTATAAATACCCTAAAAAGCTCACAAAGGAGTCGAATTTCCATTCATGAACCCGTGGAAGAACTGAGTCTATCCTGAGAACAAGAAGAAAACATTTTCATCATTTCCTCTCCAAGTTTAAGTGTTACACATGATACAAGCAAGAAAATTGAATTTTCTGGAAAAGACCTGGATGGTGTGAGTTCCCTAATCCATCTTTAGTGGGGAGCAAAAGCTGTAATTTCAGGAAAATGGGGCTTTGCCAGAGCCATCTTTTTTTGTCAGTGCGGTACTGGCGAGCAGGCTTCTGATACGACGGGAAGCTTTCCTTTTCTCCAGCAAGACCAACTGAAACTTCAGAAACAACAAACAAACAAACAGAACAAACAGGACTTCCTTTTGCTAGTTTATGACAGTCTTCTATCTAAAAACACGTTCCACATTTTTTTACCTCTCCGAAGTGAAATGATCCATTAAGGTCACAGAGTTGAGCACGGCATGTACAGGAATCTCAGATTTCTTAAGTTGATTTTATCAATTAATTAATGCACACTGTTGTTGGAAACTGTGGTAGCCAACTTCCATTATAATGAGTTTTAGAGAATATACAAAATTTTAAAACTTTAGTTTTAATGAACTCATGATTAGAAAACAGGTCTGAAAGAAACCACGAACACCTTTACATTGTGGTGAGTTTTACAAGGAGAAAGGATTGAACTCAGAAAGAAACATTTCCTTCTTTACATTAATGTCTAGAGTGTGGATTGGAGAATTTATTCAACCGAAGAAGAAGTGAGTGATTCTTTAACATCAGGACAAAATAAATGTGTGGCTTTCAGCTACCATCCAGCTTGACTCTCTCTTCTACAGGAAATAATTATGAACTTGTAATTTTTTTTTAAAAGAGAGACATGAAAAAGTATTTACTGTACAACAGGTAGAGTTATTGTGATCAGATCAAAAGCATTCTGATGTGGGCATTCTGCTGTGATATTTATATATCTGCTATATAGAATCCTTCTTTGTAATGACATTTATTATAATGTAATTTTATTTGTGCTATTAAAATGATGTAGTACCAATCATTTTTTTTTAAGATTTTTTTTTATTGGGGAAGGGGAACAGGACTTTATTGGGGATAGAGGGTGCCATTCAGCTTCAAGTTGCCCTTTCAGTCTTAGTTGTGGAGGGCGCAGCTCAGCTCCAGGTCCAGTTCCCGTTGTTAGTTGCAGGGGGCGGAGCCCACCATCCCTTGGATGGGAGTTAGGAGCATGGAGCTCTAACTGCCTGAGCCACCGGGCCAGCCCCCCAATCATTTTAATATTACTTTATATGTATCCTAAATAGCTCGTGTACCTTGAGTACTTAGTATTCATTTGTACCAGATATATCATAAGTTCTCATTAAGTGTTGAAATAAAAGGATAAACTATTGATTTGTTTTATCCTATACTTTTAGGAAGTATTTATTAAATAATTCTTCTAAATTATTATCTGGCTTTTTTGGTAAGAGTAACCTGATATAATTTAATGTGTTTACTTCTTCCCAAGGACATACATAGAGATCCCACAAATGTCTGGAACCCATTTAACAGCCTTCTTAACATTACATTTAAACACTGATTAACTTACATTATAATTTTAATAGCATTAGAGGCCAGAATTAGTCACAATGATTCTTCCCATGCTTCATACATAGGAAAGAGTTTCTATGTGTCACTTTCTCCGAGAGAGTGTTACAAATTACAGAGGAAAAAACCTGATCAAGCTGTTTTATCATCAACTAATCCTTTGAATGTAGTCCACAGAATAAACCTAGGGGAAATTATTCAGTCAGCAGTTCTTTTTTACTAAACTGCAGCATTGAGGCATATTATTTTTAGAGAGGATTGATAATAACAGAACTTTTCCCTTAAACTTACAGTGGCCCCAGAAGTTTGCTATCCCTGATTTTAACCATACAGATTAAAAGTATAAGGAGGCTGATTCAACCATACAGATTAAAGGCGTAAGGAATGCCAATTGCATTCTCCAAAGATGGTCACCACAAATTATCTCACCCTTTCAATATGATGTTGATAATCCTCCTATCAATTGGTACCTACGTTTCCTCTCCTGGAATCGGAGGAGGCTGTTACTACGGTGGAAATGACCCTACGTGACTTCCAAGGCTAGATCATAAAAGGTGAGACAGCTTCTGATTTGCGGGACACTTGATTTTAAAACTCAATCACCACGTGGGAGGCTGTGTGTAGATGTTTCTGGCCATAACTTCAGCTGACATTCCAGCCAACAGCCAGAATCAATAGGCCATGTGAGTAAAGACACCTTCAAGATGACTCCAGTACCCCAAACTGTCAGACTGCATGAGAAAAAGACTCCAAGGGGGACTTGAACCCCTTGAGCCAAGAAAGCCTTCCGAAAGTGAAAAGAGTTAATAATAAAAAATAATTGTTGTTTTAAGCCACTAAGTTTCAGGGGGACCCATTATGCAGCAATATGTCGTTGGAACAAGATAGAATGTCCTCATCAAGTCCCTGAGTAAACTTTTGTAGTATAAAGAATTCACAGCGTCCTGATCATTGCATCAGACTATAGAACCAGAAGTCAGACTGGATTGCCAACTAAGTAGCAATCTACTCATCTTTCAGTTCAGTCAAGACTACAGGGAAAACCTCAAAAGCCTGATGAAATGAAGGGGATACTTAAAGTAGCCTATAGAAGAAGCCAATTGCAAACAATGTGAAAAATAGTCTCATTTTGGTTTCAAAAAACGTTTTGTGTGTGTGTGTGTGTGTATGTAGCTAAGCTCACTGAGAGCATAGATTTTTGTCTGTTTTATTCATGCAGTACCCTCAAAGCCTATAATAGTTGAGCCTCCTAGCACAGAGGCTCAATTAAAATATGTTGAATGAATGAATGAATGTAAACACATATTATCTGGCAGCATAAGCACCAAAATCTATTTCTGGTGGATAGAATTATGTGTGGTTTATTTTGTTTCTTCTTCGATTTCTCTAAGTTCTCTACCACGATCGTGGATTACTTGTATACTATACTTGTAAAAGATTATAGTGTTTTATTTTAAAATAATAAAAGCTTTGAAATACCAACATATAGACATATATTCAAATAGTTTTCTAAGCAAAATATCCTTGTAGGGAAAAACAATGCATTATACCAAATCTAAAGAAAAGGCTTTGTGTTGTGTGGGCAGGGCCAGTAATAAATGCAGATTTTCTTAGTTACTATATGGATTACCTACAAGGTATCATAGAAACACAGATTTCTGTCAAGCTTGAATTAATTACGTCACTTATTTTACTGTCTTATTATGATCTCTTTATTTAGCTCAGCTGAGTTCTTTCTGTCTGCCAATTTAAAAATATCAGATCACCACCTAATGCCAAAAAAGGCCCTGAGAGAAAGTCTCTTGACATTACAATTTTTTAGACTTAGGATGGCAAATACAGTTTAGTTTGTGCGCTAAGTCTGATTGACAGTACTAGTGAATAGCTAGCACGTTGCACAGAGCAGGGTCCTAAGGTTACAGTTATGCCTGGTTGATTAGCAATGTCTGCCATGGCTCAGGCATAGAGGAAAGGAGGTGTGATTGCCTTGTGTTTGCCGGAAGTGGTTAGTTATTATTATCTTAATCTGTCTGTGTCAGGCCCTACTTCTTTACAAACTCTTGATTCTAATTAGTTTTACAGGGTGAGTATAAATGGGATAGGCAGAATAACTGCGCCCAAAGTTGTCCACATCCTAATCCCTGGAATTGGGATAATAGTCAGTTTTAACTGTGAGCTGAGAGATAAGATTGCAACCTAATTGGCTATGTAGTTTGACCTCCCTTTCCATAGCTTGTTGCTGTGTGAATGTTATACCACATGGCAAAATGGAATTAGAGAGCAGATGCAATAAATTGCTAATCAACTAATCATAAACTAGAGAGGGTACCCTGGATTATCCAGGTGGGCCCATTTTAATCACAAACACCCTTAAAAGCAGAAGAGAGCAGCAAGAGAGTCAGAGGGAGGTGTGAGTATGGAAAAGGGAACCAGAGAGTTGGAAGAATGAAGAAGGACTCTACTTCGCCTTGCTGGCTTTGAAGATGGAGGAGGGGGGACTCTAGAAGCTGGAAAGCGCAAGGTAAGAAATTCTCCCTTCAAGTCCCCAGAAAGTAATGTACCCTGCCAGCACCTTGCACTTAGCCTAGTGAAATAGATCCATGTTCTATGTCTAACTGTAGGGGAGGAAAAATAATTTTTTCTCTACTTTTCTCAGTTCTTCACTGAGACACCTCTGTAATGAAAAACAGATTAACAAGAGAAAAACAGAGGTTTTATTAACACCTATGCCTCAATTATTCATGCGAGATACCCAGGAAAAATGAGTAACTCAAAGAGGTAGCTTTAGAATTCGGAATTAAACACCATCTTAATAGAGAAAGGGGAAAAGGGATATATACGTCTTAGGGGAGAGTAAATGATTTTTATAAATGATGAATGGGCCCTTAGAAGAATAGATAGGAGGTATGATAGTTTGTGACAAAGTATGGCTGGATGCGATGCCGACTTCTAATTTCCTATCCAGCATTAACAATCTTCCCTGGTTAATGAAACTCCTGGGAGGGGATTTATGACAATTCAGTTCCTTTTGGAGATTCTTTCTTTAGACAAATGAGGGGAGTTCTGAGAAAGGTTCTTGCTGCATTTGCTGTTTTTCAACTGTCTACAGCTCAAAATAATATACCAAAGTGGCATATTTTGAGGAGGCATGTTCTATTATCTTTCATAACATACAGAACTGTAAGGTCATAAGTTTGTGTTGTTTAAGCCACCAAGTTTGTGGTAATTTGTTACAGCTGCAATGGAAAAGTAATACACAAAATATGGGTTATTTTAACCTTTTAAAAGGAAAAATGCTATTCCACAACCCCTCCCCCAACTGCTGACCCATTGATTTTTTCTGGATATCATTCTAAAATTCACGGCCCATTTCTGACAATTTTGGGGTCAAGTCTCTCAACATATTGCATTAAATTGTGTGAGAAGCAAGCAGGTTTTATCATTGCTGATAAATGTTTTGTTTGATTTCCTTTTCCTTCAAATAATTCTTGTCTGTCCAGTAAGATCTCATTCATTGACCTATGATAGAACGATACAAAATAAAGCATTTGAAACTGGAGTGCTGTGTAATGTAAAAGAGGACAGAGATTAATATTAAGATTTATTGGCTAGGGTTTTGAGGAAAAACTATAATCGCTGAGTATTGAATTAAAAAAAGATAGTTACCATTTATTAAGAACTAACTATTGCTTTACATACATTTTGTCATTGAACTTTCTGAACAACCTTCAGAGGGAAGACTTATTATTGTCTCTATTTTACAAATGAGGTTATTAAGGCTCAATTCAGGGATTGTCCAAGTGCAAGTAAAACTGTAGAAGTTCCCTTGATGGATCAGATAACCCTTTCCTTTGCAGTAAAAAGATTTGCCTTTTTGGTCTCCTATTTTCTCAAATCCTTAGTTTAAGGACATAATGCATCTTTTTGGAGGAGTTGTATGCAGACCTTCTCCCTCCAGCTACAGGGATATATGGAGGATTTGCTTTACTCTCAAGAACTACCAGTGGCTTTAAGAGGCAATAGCCCTAATATTTATTATAGTCAAAGTAAAGTCTACAGCAGTGCTTCTAAAGTTTTGTCACATTTTAGAAGCACCTGGGGAACTTTTAAAATCCCAGCGTCCACGCCACACTGCACACCAATTAAATCCTAAACTCTTTGAGTGTATTTAGACATTTTTTTTTTTTTTTAAGCCAAGGTGATTCCAAGTTTAGGAATTTCTGATCTGAAACCAGGAACTTCATTGTAGTTGTTATATCCCCAGCATTAAACTAGTTTATAGTATGCATTCAGTTACATGAGCACATATTTTTTTTTAACTAGTTTATTTTGAGGGTTCATCATAAAATGAGTTCCTCAAGATTAGAAGCTTAATTAGATTCAAGTCTGTTAAACTACAGATTCATTTTAATGAACCTTGGATTTCAGAGTCTGTTGGTGAAGTTTACTAACTTTTTTAACTTGCATATTTTTTCCATTCCCAATTCTTCTGATGCCTTCACTATCTGTACCTCCTCTATTTATATCATGATACATGTTTAAAGAAAGTATCTTTCTGGTCTTGTACTATTAAGGCATTCATTACATTGACATTAAGAAAAACTCAGAAGCAGGAAAACCTTCAACATGTACTGTAAAGGAAATCCAAACAAAGACACTACCAGCCTTGTGATCTGGGGTACAAAACTCCTGTCCCAGGCAGGAAATACAAATAAATGAAATGGACTAGTGTTGTAACAGAGAGAATGGGAGGGAGGAAGGAAGGTAGAAGGGGTAGGGGGGAGAGAGAGAACAGAGAATCTAGGGTGTCTATTGTTGACAGATCTCCCAAGTTTTAAAGAGAAGCCAAATCAGGCCTTTTCTTTTTCAGTGTCTATGTATTTTTTAATGTATGCTCAAAAAGTTTTAAAACGCTATTATGCAAACAAAACATACCTGTGCTTTGGACTCAGCCTACCGGTCCCCTATTTGCAAAGATTTAAGTTCAGGCAACAGTGGATATATAGGAAGAAGCATCATCAAGTGAATTTCTTTGGAATCCAGCTTTGGATCTATCTTTAGAATGGATCTTTGAATGATAGTAGATGGTGCAATTCTTTTTTTTTTTTTTTAATTCAAGAGGTAAGATCATTGGCTTCTGGACATTAGTACTAAAAATAAAGATTACTTACGTAAACTACATCAGAGCATGACAGAAAACACATTTTCTGAAACATTACTGTTTGGTATTATGATCAGGAAACTATTATAAGACTGAATAATTCTGTATTAGTATAATTGACTGGAACACTGTTCTTGTATGTTCTGCATAGCTAATATATATTAAGAACAACATTGATCAATAAAGAATTAGTGAATTAAGACTAATCCATGGCTACGGAAGTTCTCATGAAATGGTGGTAACAGTGGCTTTGAGATAGAAAAAGTGTTGAGAGACAGGGTGTAAGAGTGAGCAAAGGGTTGAGAATTTAGTGAAATTTTTATCAGCCACTCCAGGTAAAGCAACAGTTGCCTAATGATACTAAAGAAGGCATGCCATGATTGACAGATGTATTCACACAGATAAAGACACACACCTGAGCATGCAAATATGAATGCATGAAGTAACTATGATGTAACAGGACTCATTAACAATAGAACAAAACCAAAACTTAATCTCTTCAGGGTAAAGTTATACAAGTATTAATCACACTAAAGCTGCCATTGGTAAAGCAGTTTGAAAATTCTCTTTTGTGACTGCCTCTGATTGAAGACCTGTGATACTTTCTTCTGAGTAATCCCCAATAACAGCAAAAAGTCAGTCTTTAAAGACAGATTTGATTTTGGGCAGGAACCAAAAATATTTGGGGATCAATCCTGAATATCAGTTTAGTTTACAAACAAAATATGAAGCAAATCTAAAAATGTTTCAAAGTAGGGTGGGGGGTGTTGGAATACATGTGTCTATTTTGAAAAAGACAGTAAGTGTGGTTACTTTGAGGGAGACACTTTACTTGAATAAACATCTTGATACACTTGCTATAGGTCTGTTTCATTTATGCAAGGTAACACTTCTTAATTTCTGGCTAGACAGATACAGATTTCTAGACTAGGAGACTAGGAGTTAGTTGCTTAGAGATTCATTAATTTTAGTTCCTTTTTACCTCATTTCTAACAAAGTCCACTAAAGACGATTCCGTCTTTTATTACTGATTATGGCCTTAAATAAGGAATTTTTTAGATTCCCTCCTGCTCACCACCTCCAGCTCTTTCCAGACCTAGTTCCAGAACCTGGGTCCATATAGAAAACTGGTAGAAATATGCCTCATTGTAAAGATCCCCATACTTTAAGACAGTGTCACATTTGGTCTTCTTAAAGAACCATGCAATAGGCAGGGTAAAAATTATTATCCTATTTTACAAATGATTAAACTGAATCTCTGAAGGTATAGAAGTATATACATGACTGTGACCCAGAAACAGTTTCCATGGTTCCATTTAGATTCTCTAGATTCTCTAGAAGGGCATTTTGTTAAAAACTTGGGGAAAGTACATGTCTGATTTTAAAATTTGGGATACTTTTATCATGTTTATCACAATTTACTCAAGTAACTTCAAGAGTTTTGTATGTTTGCGTTTTACTGTTTACGAAATCATGCAGCTGTTTTTAAACGATTTGGTGTTTATTTTGGACTCAAATCCAGATTTTGTTGACTACTGCAGTTTCCCATTGGTCAGCTACTTCTACATGGTTAGCTGTTTATCATGACTATGGTCAGTTTAGGAGAGATTTGAGGAGGACAACTCCGTAATTATTGGTGTTTTTGCTAGATAGCATTTGATAGATTATTTTTCAGGAACACTTAAGGAGATAATGCTACTGATGAACATTCCATGGAAATTGTGGTCTTTCTTAAATCACAGGAAAACTTTCTTTCTTTCTTTTTTTTTTTTTACACAAAACAGCTTTTCTAGGGTTGGAAAGTGTAGTTTAAGGCTCTGACTACTACTTTTTATTTTTCCAAAGCACTTTCACATATGTTATCTCCAGAAAATCTGACGAGTGAGAATATTAAGTATTATTTCTTTAGTTTTCGTATTAGTAAAAAGAAAGTCTAAATGTGCCCAGTGTTGTGTAGATGATTCGTGGTAAACCAAGAACACTGGCAGAACAAAAACACTAACTACCAGTTAGCCTTTTGACCACGCTTTCTACATGTTGACATAACAAGAACACTGATTGTAGCCAATCAGTTAGCATTTTAATGTTTGAGAAAAATAACAATTTGCATCGCTTCCTTCTGTGCCAGCTATCAGCTACTTTCTAGCTTTTCAAAAAAAAAAAAATTAAAAAATCCTTGAATCTTAAATCTTAGACGCTCCTTTCATTTAAAATATTGGCTACTCTCTTGTCAGCGTTCTCCCATTATCTGTAATACACGGATGTATTCTGCCACTTTGTTGATATTTAATTTAGCTTTCTAATAAGCCATTTCATGTTGTCTTTTAATGTTTCATGCACTTAACCCTAGCCTTGCCAAGATAATGAGGTTTATAGAGGCAGGGACTGACAAATCTTTCCATGTGAATTCTTGAATTCAACTACCTGTTTTATTTTTTCTTCAAGTCTTGAGTTTGGCTTTGGAAGGTAGGGATTAAAGGGAAGACATCCTCCCCGTCTTCCTCTTTCTCATCAGTTGTCATCTTCTCCTACAGGGAAGATAATCAGAAAGGACCACTGCCAGATGCTGGTTTATTTTCATGTACCACATTTAAAATTTTCTTCCTCGTGAAAGGATTTCCTTTTGTTTCAAATTATCCAGATTCAAATGGTAACGCTTCAAGTGACGATTTTCAGGGTTAGCTGCATAATTCATGGGGTTCAGTGCAATATGAAAATGTTCAAAAAGGAGAGAAAAGAGCCATTAAAAGTATACTAAAATATCAAGCTCTCTAAAACTATTTCATTTATAAGAGATAATTTGGGTAAAAGTGATGCACAGTAATGACATAAACTTATAAATTGCAAAAAAAATATTTTGTGTGTCATAATTTTATACACTAAAATGCTATGTTACTGTGATATCTTGATTGATCAAGCAATTTTTCTGGCTTCATTTTCTGCAAACTCATTTATTAGTTCATTAAAATTTATCCTATTCCATCAATGTATTTAAAAGTGATGTCAGTCACTCTTGGCAAATGCAAGCTTGCAAATAATTTTTGCTTATTTGTAATTTTGAGAAAGACATTTCAGCTAACATAACTGTTACTGTAGCTGTTAAGAGTATTTTATAGAATGTGACAATGGAATAAATTTCTGATAAATTATTTTGATATAAAAATACGTCTAGAGAGCAGGTGATTCTTGGAATGAGTTTTCTAAAAAGAATGTTAAATTTACACAGTTTTGTGTAAATCTGAATTTAATTTTAAATTTATACAATTGTAAATTTATACAATTTTTCCTTTGGCTTTTGCTATAATTTGTGGAGGTCGTATAAGAAACCAAAGGAGGCCTTATTTTTATAATATTGAATCCATTCATTTATTAATTCTATTGGGTATCTTCAATGACAAGAACAAGAGTAATTTGTTTTCCTTGTTAATATTTGGTTTAGCCAAATCTTCATAAGAAAATAGTGATCTTTCTCCTTGAATGTGACAATTTTTAAATCTTATTTCCATTTCTAAGCCTGAAGAGATTTGCTTTGCAGTATTGCAGCAGTTTTCAAAACCATAGTTTTTAAACTTTTGAAGAATTTTAATTCCCTGGTATGCTTTATTTCCGTGTCCATGTGTACACTTTTATTTTGTAATAATTTACTGACAAAGTTTATCGCCTGAGTGCTGGCAATCATCCCGGCACTCCAGCCAGGGAGAGAGTTAATATTTGTGCAGATATGGCAAGTCAGGCTCTGGGGACAGACGGGCAAGCTCTGGGGACAGACAGGAAAGTGGTCTTTGCTGCCTGGAAGGGTGCTGCCTCCATCCAAAGCCCCTCTTTCCTGTGGCTGGTGCTACTGCTGCTGTCATTTCTGCTGCTGTTGTTGTTACCACTGCCAATCTACGCCCAGGTCCCAGTCTGGCTGCCCCCTTGGCCCCTGTGGCACGCCAGACTGCCCAAGACTACTCTGACTGCCTGCTGCCAGACAAGCCCATGGATCTGAGCCCTTGTGTGCGGTCACCACGGCTGCTGGCACGCATGGCCACCCAGGTTTCTCATCTGTTCAGGCTCATGCTTCATTGTTCCAAAACACAAGTTCAAAAATGAAATGTTAAGAATTTTAAGGCAGCAGAACAGAGCATCAAACCTAGTGCAGCCCTGTGCAAATGCACAGATTACATGGCCCGGAAGCCAGCCCTGACTATTAGGCTTTTCTGAGCAAGTGCTCTAGCCCTGAAATCAGATTACGCTACAAAGTTAGAGCTCATCAGCATCCATTGTCCTGCCTAGCTGTGTGACACTGTCCAACATCAACGCCACCTCTTCTTTTCTCCAGACCTGCCCCAACTAGGTTTATTGGGCTTCCCTTGCTTACCTGCTAACACTGCTTGCTTTGAGAGTATTGCCCCCCACCTCCACCCCTTTATCAGTTAGTCCTGCGTATTGCCTTTCCTCCTTTCCTATTTCACTAATTCTTGTTTACTTCACTCCTCTTTTCTCTGGTTCCTAATGCCTGGCATCACTTTGCAAATAAACTACCTGAATGCATGCCTTTGTCTCAGGCTTGCTTTCAAGAGAAACCAGATTCTAACAGTACAATGTTTGGAAGTGCGATTTTTGATGGGGGCTAACTTGACTCAGGTGATTAACTGAACCTCTAACCATACCGGCAGCCCCATTTTCAGAGACCAGCATTCATTCATTCATTCATTCATTCATTCAACAAACATTCACTGAGCAATTACTTTGTGCCAGGCACACAATAATAACAAACAAAACACAAGAACTCCTGACTTTATGGTGCTCACATGAAAAGTACTATAAAGAGAATTAAAGCAGGAGAAGAGGTTGCGAATATGGAAGGAGGAATGTGATTTTAAATAGAGTGTCAGGAATGGGCCTCACACGAAGGATGGACGGAGCCTTGTAGAAGCCTGTGAGAAGAGGTTTCAGGGTTCGAATCAAAGACAGAGATAACTGCAAAAACCCTGAAGTGATAGGATGTCTGACAATGGTCTGGAACCCAGAGCCTTCAAAGCTGGAGGGCAGAGGTCATGGGCAGAATGGTAGATGAGGGAGACCAAGGCCCAGTTGAGCGGGACCCTGAAGGATACCCTCAGGATCCTTCAAGGGAAACATTGACAAATTTTCTGTAAAAGAGTGACTTGATCTGATTTACTTCCAGATACAACAGAACCTTGCATATGGAAAACTGTCTTCACTGGGTACCATAAACTCAACCAGTGTTCCCAGTTCTTTCTCCTGGTTTTAAAATAATCCTAAGCAGATCTTTATAAATTTTTTTTTTAATTTGGAAAAATGTTTAAACTTCAGTCCTGCTGTTGGTATGACACTTTGATTTCTTGATTAAGAGTGCTCTTTGAAACATTTAGTTTTATTCAACAAGAAATGTAAATTACATATACAGTTGTCTTTATTCAAAAGAGACCTTCTATTTATTGGTAGAAATACTTTACATCCATCGCTGCCTACATTCTTTGAAGACTAGCTTATGAAGTTGTAGACATAATTATTCTCATTGTTTGAAAATGCATAGTTTCAACCCATTTGAATGTGCATTTTGATTTTTATTTCCTTTGTTTTGTAATGAAATATTGTTTTCTTGTTAGCCAAGTATGTAAGTGAAATCTAAACCAAATTGTTTTTAGCTAAAAGATATGACATGAATATAATGTGACATTTTATATGGAGTCAATTATTCTCTGCCAAAATTAAGTCAGGATGGCATAAAATTAGTTTTCCGAGTCTTCAGTCAATAGTGTTTTGTTCAAAGTTTTGAAGATTGTTTGAAATAAAGTCACAGAACCATTTGGAGCAGGCATCTTTCCCAGAACTCGAAATAAGTGCTGACAGCAAACAATGGACAAATATTTATTCGTGCCCCAGAAGGCACAATTCAAGTTGTGTCACCTAGTCTTTTTTATCTTCTATCTACTCTTTCCTAACTGTCTATTCCTCTGTTTAGGCTTCCGATCATTTCTTCTTTCCTCATACTCTGCTCCCTTTCTCCGAGCCACGCACCCTTAAAAGTCCACCAAACTGCAGTGAGGGGTGGGAAACAGGATCTAGAGTAGAGGCTGGACAGGTTGTTCCTGTTCCACTTGTTCTTCCCCCAAAAGCCCTGTCTAAATGGTACTGACACATTCCCCGGTGCCCAGAGAACTTTTCCACAAGAACAAAATGTTCTCCTCTCTGGGCCAGATTAATGACCTGTGAAATCTGCAATGCAAAACACTTTAAAAAGCGTATAGAAGTAACCCATGCACTTTGAAGAATTACACTTAAATGTAGAAGTTGAAGTTTATTCTAGTCTTAGGCTCACTACTGTCAACTCTGTGAGGGCAGAGGTGAGGGTCTTTGTTATTTGCTCTGGTTTCCCCAGCAGTAAATAAAATGCCTAGAACATAGTCAGCACTCTCTAAATATTTCTTGAATTAATGAACACAGAACAAACTTTAGAGTGGTATTTTTAAGTCAAGACATTCAGTTTATTAAACGAATATCTTGGAAGGAGCAAAGTGATTTAGGAATTGACATTGGGAATTGAATCTGTTGGCTAATATCTGTCAAAAAGAACAATTCAGTACCCGATTTGACCAAAGCCCAATTTTCACTGGCAAATGGCCTGTGGCACTCAGGTGGACTGCATAGTATTGGACCATTTCATGCAATAGATCAAATTTATTTTGGTAAAATATTTATTTTGGTATGTAGAGGGACATTTGCTTATTAACTCCTCTTGGTGAGCTCATAGGGTTGGAGTTCTAGTTAAAATAAAACATTTAATTGAAATTGTAGTGTAGTACACATCTGTTCTTCTTCTGCCCCTCCTCCCCCTCCTCCTTTTCCTTCTTCTACTTCCCCTCCTCCCCCTCCTCCCCCTCCTCCCTCCTCCCTCCTCCCTCCTTCTCCCCCTTTCCCTCCCTCTCCCTTCTTCCTCTCCTCCTCCTTTTCCTTCTTCTTCTTCTTCCCCCTCTAGAGCAATCATTCACCAGTCTTCTCTAACTGCACCTTGATTTTGGTTAATGTGTTATCAGTTGTGTTGCCTATTCCAGCAGCGAGCTTAGCCAACCACAGCATCACATTTCCTGGGCTATGCTTATTGGACTAGGGATGGGTTCATGAGACAATTGGAGCCAATAAAATGCAACATACATCTGAGATACTGGAAAGGAGATCCTTTTCCTTTTGCTCCAGAATATAGTTATGAGCAGAATATAGTTATGAGGATACTGGTTCTAGTTGTGTTGCCCTCTGAACGGACAATCTGTTTGATAATAATGAAATTAACATGAAGGAGAATAGAACTGAGAGAAATAGGGTTGAATTTGGGTCATGGTAATATTTAAACCCTGATGAGTCTATACTTAAAGCCGTGACTATCTCTAACCTTTTCTGTAATATGATCCAATAAATTCAATATTTAAATCAGTTTGTTGTTTTTGATCCTTTATGATGTAAAGAGTTAAAACTAACACATACAACTGAAAAAAAGTCTACCAAATTCTTTTTTATTCCTAATATATTTGTGCCTTATTTATTTTTGTTCCCTTAACAAACTGGCCAGAATTTTTTTGTTTGTTTTCTTAGCTTTAAAAAAATTAGCAGCTTTTGTTTCTTGTGATTCTCTAACATTTCTTTTTCCCTCTATTTTAATAAATTCTTACTTTCATTATTTCCTTACTTGTGCTTTCCTTGGCTATGCTCTTTTGTGCTTTTTTACACTTCCTATGTTGAAAGCATTAATTTTCAGTCATTTATCTTTTCTAGTATATACACTTAACAGTAAGATAGCTTTCTAAGTACTACTTTAACTACTTTAACATAGGTTTTAATGTATAATATTTTCATATTATTTAGTTGTATAATATGTTCCATTTTGGTTCTTGAACCACAAATTCCTTACAATTACGTTTTAAAATTTCCAAATGTGGGTATCCTGGGAAATATCTTTTTGTTAATATGTTCTATTTTTAATGACTTGTGAATAGGCAATGTGGTGAATATTCTGGGGTTTTTTGGGGTGTTATTGAGATTTTTCTCTGATCTAGTATAAAGCCACATTTTATGAATATTTCATGTATTTGGAAAATTGTTGTGCTCAGAATTTACGTATACATATATTTTCATTGGCTCAACCTTCAGTATTTGTTTAAGCCCTTAATAGTCTTATGATTTTGGGTTTGCTTTATCTATAAATTGCTGAGAGAGGGATGTTAAAGTCATCCACTATGATTATAGATTTGTAAATTTCTTATTATAATTTTGTCTATATTTTTAGCATATGTTTCAGCCATGTTGCTAACTAACTACAAGTTCAGGGTTGTTACATCTTTTAGGTAAATTGTTTACTTGTCACTATGTAATGTTTTTGTCTTAAAATCACATTTATATGATACTAACACAGCTACACCAGCTTTCTTTGTATTATTATGTATTTGTTGTATCTTTTCCAATCCCTTTTCTCTGAATTTTTCTATGTCCTTAGGTTTAAATATTTTCCTGTGTCAAGCATTTATATGTTAAAACAATGATAAATTGTATCTATTAATAAGAAAATCACTAAAAGAAAGATAAAAGAATATATAACTAAAAAGCTAACAGAGGAGAAAATGGAATTAAAAAAATGCTTGATTAATCCAAAGGAAGAAATAATTGAGAAATAAAGGAACAAACAGAACACACAGAACACAAATAGTGTGATAAGAGTTGAACCCAACAATATCAATAATTTTAATAACTTATAATTCATATTTCAGTTAAAAAACAAAGATTCTCAAAGTGGATTTTAAAAAACCCATCTGGATTCTTTCTCTTTATCAAGTGAGATCACTAGAGAGCTCAGTTTGAACTGTCTTACTCTAGTCTATAAAATGCTTGCTTTCGTCTGAGCTATAATATTATGCTGTCTGCTTGTAGTGTTGGTTGATAGAAGAAATGACCATATAAGGAATTTTTCTGTATTATCTGTAGACCCCTGATTAAAGACTTGATGTACTATGTGGTTCAATGTCTCATATGAGGTTTCATGCAATAAATTTCCCCTAGAATTAGAGCTAGGAAAAAGTTTGGTTTCTTGACAAACTGAAAGCTTTCTCTTATTAGAGTTCTATAAAATGAACTTTCCCTTTCCTGTCTTGTGTACTGTGAGCTTAGGGGTAAATCTTGTGATAATTTTGAGGGATTATCCTTAGTCTCGGATGTCAGTAGAACTATTTCTTCCTCTCAGTTCCCCACACAAATTGAGCGCTAAGCCTGTTTGGAGAGAAAGGAATAAATGATACAAAGATTGGAAAAAATGGTAAAGGCAGACATATAAACAAATAATTACATGGTAATAAAGTAAGTGCTGTGATAGAGGTATATACAAAGTGCTATGGAAACATAGGTAGAAATGATTAATTTTACCTAGACTGGGCGATCTGGGAAGGTTTCACAGAGGAGGTGACATCTGAAGTAAGATTTTTGGCACAAGTGAGATTTTATTAGAAGGAGGAAAACAGATGAGAGCAGTGCTGTTTGATAGAAATACAGTGTAAATCACTTAGGAAATTTCAGATTTCCTAGGAGCCACATTAAAAAAAAGTAAAATGAAACAGATAAAATTAATTTTAATAATACATTTTATTTAACCCAGTATAGCCACTACATTATCATTTCCACTATATTATCCATTATATTGTGAACATGTAATTATTAATAAAACATTGAGATATTTGACATTAACTTTTGGTACAAAGTGTTTGAAACCTAGTGTGTATTTTACATTTACACGCGTCTCAATTTGGACTAGTCATGTTTCAAGTGCTCAGTAGCCACGTGTGGCTAGTGGCCAAGTGGCCACCATTTTGGACAGTGCAGGACTAGAGCTCTTTCAAAGACAGAAAAGAAGCAGAATGTCTGGGAAACGATAAGCAAACCTGTGTGGTTAGAGCTGGGCGCATGCGTGTGTGTGTGTGTGTGTGTGTGTGTGTGTGTGTTTTGGAGAGGAGGCGGTAAATGGAAGAAAGGTAGGTTGGCGTAAGAATATGAAAGATGTTTGACTTTATTACATTGGAATCCTTGAAAGTTTTCAGCAGAATGACATTTTCACATCTGTATTTTAAAATTCTAATTCTAGAGGCAGTATGAAAAATACATGTAAGGAGAGTTGGAACTGGAAGCCAATGAAGGGACATAAATGACAGTTCATTCAGGAGACGAGAACTTGAGTGTGTAGTTTTGAGATGGATGAGGAAAGAATTTGATAGATATTTTTCAGTTAGTATTAGCAGGACTTGGCAAACATTTGAATGTGGGGAGTGAGAAAGAGGAGGAGAAAATGTCATTAGGTTTTGAGCATGTGCAACTGTTTGAATACCATTAAGTGAGAAGAAATTTGAAAATACAAATTTTGAAAGGGCAATAATTAATTTGATCTGTTTGGTGCATACTGATTGGAGATTTGTAACAGACATTTGAAAATACTGAGCAGTACCACGTTCAATAAGGGGAAACATGCATTAGAAGATTGACAATCTCTATCCAATTGACATCCAAGTTCAGTGCAATTTTAATCATAAATTCCATTTTTTTAAACCATCCAGATCAGTTATTTCATGGGGAAGAATGAACCTGTTAAATGTTTCAAGAAAATATTGAAATAGTAGAAGAATATTGAAAAATAAGAATAGAAAAATACCTCAACCAGATAGTAGAATGGGTACATGTTAAAATATATTGCAACTGCCATAATCAAACTGTATAAAATTGGCACAAGAAAAGACAGTGTCTAAAAACAGAAGGTATACTTAAATGAGACTAGAAACAGAATTTAGAGGAGTGTCTGTTTATGCAGGTGTAGGCCGTATAAGAAGATGAATAAGAAGGCCAAGGAACTTTGGCGACAAAGCAAGGAAGGATGGGGGAAAAATATTCCAACCTCTTTCTCCTTGTGATCTCTGATCTCCTGCCAGTGGCTCTCATTGGCCAAAACCTATTTAAAATTAGGAAGCAAGAGGGCCTGAATGATGCAGGCCCTAGGGGTCAGCTCCCTGGGATGCAGGGCTGGGCAGAGAATGACTCTGAGGGAGTAAAGTATGGCTATCTAGCACACATGGAAGGCTAATATGTGGTAGTTGGCATTTCAGTTCATTAGAGAAAAAAGGCTTTAAAAAATTTCTCTAGCTATCCACTTGGAAGAAAATTGTTGAATCACATAAATAAAAAAATAAATACATTCTAGATGGATTAAAGATCTAAATGTTAAAAACAACATTTTTTTTCTGACTTCTGGTTGAGGCAGGCCTTCTTAAGCAAGAGGGGAAACTATAAAAAAAATGGAATTATTTACATATATTTTCATATATGTAAACAATAACATAGATATATTTAAATACTAAATATATGTAGCAAGTTTACATTGTATATATAAAACAAATTCTGGCAAAAGTCGTAATAGGCAATATCAAAAGAAAAATAATAGATTAGGAAAAATATTTGAATATATATGAGAGACAAAGCGTTAATATTTTCTCCTTCCTTTCCTCCCTCCCTCCCTCCCTTCCTTCCTTCCTTCTTTTCCATATCACTAAAAGGCTAGAAAATGTTAGTGCTTCAAGTGCCCCATGAACTCCTCTGGACGTGGTGATTTATCTGGGACATTAACGAGAGAGCACCACTAACTCTTTCTCATTAAATGCAAATTCTGTTTTAAAAATCTTTTCACACGTTTACCTCCATTTTCAATATTTTCCCATCCTTTTGCATTTCCTGCTGGTGGCCCCTCTGCAACATGGTTCTGCAGCCTTCTGGAGGGCTTAGCCCTGAAAGGCGCAACACAGGATGTTGCTCACCAGGGGTTTTGTGATCTGGTGTCAAATGTGCACTCCTGGCCCTTGTGGCAAGTGTTCTGTACCGTGTAGGAGTGACCAAGGGGAGCCCTGCGGCTGTGGATGGGCCTGGACGTTAAGGAAAACAGGGAGGTTCCTATCGCTTTCTAGAGAAAGAAAAGCAATACCTGGGGCTTCTGAGAGAAGATGGTAGGAACTAATGGTGAGACTGGCTATGGCTATGCAGAAGAGAACTAAAGCTGGGATGCTGAAGGATTTGGAAAGGAGTCACATAGTAGAACTTCATTTTACCAAGCGAAAGAATTAAATAAATTATTAAAGACTCTAAAAGCCACATGAATAAACATTTGCATTTTAGACTGATTCTTTTTTATTCTTACTGAAAGCTTTTATGTGTACATCATTCCATTTGGACGAAAGGGGAGAGGGAGAGAGAGAAATTTCCTTTTCCCTGTAGGGGGGAAGAAATCCACCACAAGTTCTTTTTGTCTCGGCATACAAGCCACTTCACAATATTCTCTCTTTACTGAAGGCCAACATTTATCAAGCCTAGGAGATATTAAAAATGAAAATATACACTCTTTCCTCAAAAAAGTTTGTCTACCAGGGAAAGTAGAATTAAAGCAAATGATTATGCTATGTAAAAGTATAACAATGGAAGCCATAGAAAACAGCTCCAAAGGGGAGTAATTCGTTCTACTTGTGGGAACAGGACTGATACCTCAAGGTGGTGACATCTAGGTGGGGTTTTAACAGAGGACCCTGAGGCAGACAAGGGAAGAGGCTGGGAGAACATTCCAGGTATGTGTAAAAGTAGGGCAGCGCAGAACAACCCAGCTTGAGGCAACGCAGCCATGTACTCCGAAGTGGAAGGAGAAGTAGAAGGACTCGAGGTCGCTTCATTTTCCACTTCCTCTTCATTTATCTTCCTCTGGGTAACTTCTTCCTCTGGGTAACTCCTAATT
This sequence comes from Rhinolophus hipposideros, assembly GCF_964194185.1. NCBI lineage: Eukaryota > Metazoa > Chordata > Mammalia > Chiroptera > Rhinolophidae > Rhinolophus > Rhinolophus hipposideros. The sequence continues at coordinate 71,633,369 of NC_138055.1, forward strand.
GTCCTAAAAGGTGCTGGTCAAATGTCACGTGTTTGAATTCTTCACTGCTGCCTGCTGCATACATCCTTTGTTAATGACACATTATTATAATCATTTGTGTAGGAAAATCACCAACCTGAGAGTCGACTATGTTTATACTTGCGGGGGTCAGATGCATCTGGTAATCTTATGGGGGCAGGCAGAGCTTCCAGGAATGTATTTGTATAAGGAACTGAGGACCATTCCAGGAGAAACTCATCTTGAGAGAAGATAAGCCAAGAATAACAAGTTGTTCTGTGACAAAGCCTCAGTTGTAACAGTGCAGGACAATGTGAGGACCATATTTTGTGCACCTGCTGATTCGTAAGCTTATTCCTCTCCTCCAAATCTATGTGTTCTCTTCTCTCTGTGATGCTAGTGCTGGGATTCTGCTCTGCCAATAGAAAGCACAAGAGGGAGATGGGGACGCAGGAGAGAGGAGAGACTTGTTCCCTGTGTGTCTAAGTGACAGCACTTCACCTGGGTAGAACAGCTGCTTCCCAATCCGCCTCAGAGGTTCCAGGGGCAACTGGGTGGTACCCCTCCTCAAAGGTAGAGTCCCAGCTTTGCAAGTTGTCTTCTACAAGCTTCCAGGTTATAAACAACATCTCCAGATTTCCCCCTTCCTTCCCAAGCCCTGTGGACAATGGCTGCTTCCTACAGTTGCTTTCTCTGTATGACCCTGATGTCCCCTTTTGCTTTTTAGGTCCTCTTATACTTGTTTAACCAATTCCCTACAATAAATTCTCTCTGTTAAAATCACTAATGTGGCTGCTATTTTCCTTTTGGACCCTGACTGATACACACCTCTTTCCACTCTGTTCTCCATGGACTTATATCTGAATCTTACGGGATGTCAGTAAAACACTGAAATATAATTTTATGCAAAAAAATATAATTTTACATTTTTGTATCCCTTTTAGACAATATGGCACAAAAATGAATATATTCTCGTCATTTGACCAAAGAATCTTTCTAAGATTCCTTGGCAGAAGAATTCTCCTGTGGGACTCCGTGGAAACACTAAGAGTTCAATGGTAACCCGTTGAGAAGGTCAGGACTGGAGGAAAGGAAAATTTGGCTGATGTGCAGGTGGTAAAGTAAATGAATAAGGGAGATTAAGTCAGTGAAACGAGAGGTGGACCATTGGTAAACCAGAGAGCGATTTCCTTTACGAATAAAGGAAAAATGACTGCTCAGTTCCAGCCTATTACTGCTGGAATGTGGGAATGAGAAGCCTGTATCTTCTACATTTTCAAGAAAGTTCAAAATTGAAATTTTTAGGTAAAATAGTTAGAAATGAATTCAAATTAAAAAAAGATAACTATGTAAGTCAAACAATATCTTTCATCATTATGGATCATTGTTCACTAGTTCTCAATTCTTCAGGAACTAATAGAATTTTTTCATGAGACTTGTAGGAGCCTTAGGAATACTGGATCTTGGGAGGTATCTTTGCAGAGCACTTTGTTTCTATAATTGCAAATGTGGGTAAGAACCAGTGACACACAGGTTCTTCTTCCTAAATAGACTGTGAACACCCTGGGGGTCAAGGATTATTGTGCAACGATTACAGGGGCAAGGATTATGTCTAATTCACCTGTTATGTCTAGCCCCTGGCATAATGCTTGGGCTATTCAATAAGTTTTAATGAATGGATAAATTAGTTATTAAGATAATGTAATGTGCAAAGTACAGCTTGGAAATTTGACCTGTGTTCTTCTCCTGGATTTACCATTAGCCGTGTGACTTTGGGAAACCACTTAATTTATCTGAAATGAATTTTCTCATCAGTAAAGTGGAGCTACTAGTCCCTACCATTCAAGGTTTTCTGTTTCTATTATTTATTAAAAACCTCTCTTCAAGGTTGTATCAATTTATCCTCAACTTATTAAGATAGCAAATGTGAAGGTGATTTGTGGAGGGATTAGCTATGAATGGGTTCAAATGCTTTGTCCTTCAGTAGTTTGCTCTATGTCTGTAGCACAACTAGGGCTAAAACTTTGATGCAAAGTATCCTAGTCCAGAGATATTTTACTTGCATGTGCTGACAGTCAATAAGCATGTATTGGGAGATAATTAGTTTATTCGCATTGAATTGCATTTCTCCCAGAACAACTCTATGTTGAACATTCACCTACCATTCAATGAGGATAACTTCCCACAGGACCTACATTTATGCAGCTCAAATCTTTTAAAGTATTTTTAAAAGGATGTATCTTTGATTAATTTTCCTTTTCTGGAGTATCTAAGGTTATGATTTGAGTTAATAGCCCTCTTATGAAATGTACTCTTTGGATTTCTTCCCAGAAGTCACTTTTTCTATTCTCAAATTATTTGAAGTAATGAAACTAGTACTTTCTTGTAGTGCCAGTACTTAATGTGTTTGAGGTGTTTATGTGATGAAAAGGGGTCTGGATGCCACGAGACAGAAAGCTCCTCCCTCCTCATTCCCTCACTGTTAACTTTTTGTTGGCTTTACCCAAGGCCTCCAGAGCATCTCCATTAAATGTGACCCAGAGGTCCCTCTCTTTTATTTCTCCTGTGTGCCGTAATTTCACTGTCAATCTTCTGGTAAATGTGAGTTTGGTCATGTGACAAGGGAGTACAGGCTAATTTATTAGATCCTGGGAAAACACACTTCATAGAGTTAGACTAATTATAAATACATATTTTTGTTATCCAATTAATTCACCTTGAACTCAGTTGGTATAATCATTAAGCTTTTTAAAGATATGTTCTAGTTTACTTGCTACACTACAGATTTTAGACTCACCAAGTCTCCACAATCATGTGTGGCAATCCTTAAAATAAATATTTCTCTATACCTGTAGCGATATAGAGATACAGATAGAGAGATATAAAACCAACAGGATGTATGTATGTATAGGTATAGGATACAGTTTGTTGGTTCTATCATCTATCTATCTATATCAATCTATCTCTACACACACAAACATTCTGTTGGTTCTATTTCTTGGGAGAAACATGACTACTATAAAACCGTAAAAGAAAAATGTATAAATTAAATTTCATCAAAATTTAAAACTTTTGCTCTTCTCAAGACACCATAAAGAAAATGAAAGTCATGCCACAGACTGGCAGAAATCATTTGATATGTTCATATGAAAAAGGACTTGTATTCAGAATACATGAAGAAACTTACACCTCAATAATGCAATAATACATGACCAAGATACGAACAGGCACTTCACAAAAAGAAGATTGGCAAATGGCTAATAGGCACATAAAAAAAGATACTCAACATTAATCGTGTCAAATATACACAAAGCTGGACACTAGTTAAAGTTTTGGGGACAGATTTTATTCAGTAATACTATTGCAATAGGAAAAAGAGTCCAGTGTGAACTGAGCTCAACATTGATTTATGCAGAAGTGATTAGGTATTTTAATGGAAGACTGAGGGAATAGGGAGGGGAGAACAGTGGGTGCTGAGTAGAGTCATGGAAGTAGAAATTTATAAAAAGCGGGAAGAGGGGTTAGTTATTGTGACCAGACCTTCTGGGTTTGTTAATCAGCATTTATCAGGAAGAAAAAGAAACTTCTTGAATCTTTTTGACAGGAGGCAGTGATGTAAATTAGGGCAAGGAGTCCTGTGAAGGTGGGTCCTTGTCCTCCCACACAAAGTGGGAGCAAGATGAGAGTTAACTCCCCCAGTGCTTGCATTTCAAAGAGATGACTCTCACTCATGTTCTTGAGGAAACAGTTTTGGGTGGTAGATTTATATTTCAACAGGCAGAGAAAGGATTTATAATTGAGAAGTTTCTGAAGTCACTGCTCCTAAGAGGAGATTCAGGGGTCTATCTGCCGGTTACCATTTTAAGGGAAACTGGGGTCATCCTAGGGATGACGCCTTGAGCTGTTAGAAACTATGCTAGTGTTTGTTCAAGTCTCTTAGTTTGGGAGGACAAAACCATTTAGGCTAAGAAGGTGCAGTTTTTATAAGTCAAAGTTGAGTCCTAGTTGAGAAAGAGCTCAGAGAAGCCTTGCTAGACTTTGGTCAAGGAGAGCATCTTTGTCATGAGTCATCAGGAAAACTACAGTGAGGTAACATTACACACTTTAAAGTTTACTTTAAAATTACTTTAAAGAAAGTGGTACAAATACTTTGGAAAACAATTTGGGAGTTTCTTGTAAAGTTAAGCATTATAAGTTACTATCTTACTGAGACATTTTGCTTCTACATATTTACCCAAGAAGTGTCCATCAGGAAGTGATTGGGTGAACAAACTCAGGTGTATCTATACAGTGGAACCCTACTCAGCAAATACAGTGGAACAAACCACAAATACATGCCACAAATAGATGAATCTCAAAACCATGCTGAGTGAAAGAAGACAGACCAAAGAGTATCTGTGGTATGATTTTATTTATATAAAATTCTATAAAACACAAACTAACCTGTGATAACAGAAAGTAGATCATCAGTCTGGGGAAAGAAGTGGAGGGAGGGGTAGATTTCAAAGAATCAGGAAGAAACTTTTGGAGGTGATAGAAATGTTTAGTATGTTGGTTGGGACGATAGTTTCAATGGAAAACTCATAAATCATTTACTTAAAGTATGTACGGTTTATTGCATGTAAAGTATACCCCAGTAATGGATTAAAAATTGAGATTTCAAACATCCATTACGAACATTTATTTAGCACGTTTATTAAACTGAGAAAACAAGAAACAACTTTGCTTGTAATAATAGTATCTAGATCATAGGTTGCCAACTTTTTCTATAAAGAGCCAGGCAGTATATATTTTAGGCAGGCCACATGCAGTTTCTGCAGCATATGGTTTTTATTTTATTCTATTTCTTTTTTAACACCTTAAAAATGTGAAGACTATTCATGTGGGCCAAACAAAATAGGCTGTGGACCAAATTTATTTCAATCCATCATTTTATTCATATCCATTTTATTTTAATATTGATTTTTTTGAAATGGGCTCACCTGATCTTATTTGATGAGGGATAATACATTTGCAAGGTTGCTAGAGATGATAGTTCTCATCTTACCACTGGGGGGAAGCTGACTGCAGGGGAGCTTGAGTGGATTTTCAGATGGTCAATCAGTGCCACCAAACTGTAACTGGAACATTTCATTTTAAGGAAGATGTAGTAATTTGGAAAGGAAATAATATAATGATAACTAATATTAAAATAGCACCTTCCTAGTGTTTATGTCATATTTATTATGGTCATATTTATTATGTTTTTAACCCTCCCAGGAATCCTATGATTTTGTTAGGCAGAAAATAGTAAACATTTATAGAGACTCTATCATTGATAAAATAAATTCACTTATTTTATGTAATTAAATCTTCACAGTAAACCCTAGCCTTGGAATGATTAAAATCTAATTGTTACCCCAGAACCTTATTATTCATACCTTTAAATAACTTAATCTTTCCTTCTTTATAAAATGTATTTGTAATCATCAAATGAATTTGTAGACAAGCCAAATTTATAGATATTTTTCATATTAAACCCTGATGGTATTTGAAGTGTAGGAAGCATGTCTAAAGCACTGCCCTGTTTTGTCTATGTCAATGGACAATTTTTTTCAATATGAAATTCCATGGTTCATGAATACCATGTGCAATGTACTCCACTAACATGGCCTAAAACTTTACATGTACATTCATCTCTTTTTGATAAAAGAAGAAAACAATCACGTAAAATATCTTTAATGTTCCCTGTAAAAATTTAGATACCACACTTCATATGTTTTAAAACCATTTTTAAAAATTAGTAAACAATAGAATCAGACTGCATCTTTTAGTTAGAAAATTAGAAAAAAAATTGAGTAAAAGCTTCTTTTTCATCCTGGAAAATGGTATTCATAGAAAATGAAGAGAATGTTTAAAAAGTTACATGAAATACTACATACCCTCAATACAGTAAATTATTAGATGTGCTTACATTAAAACCCAGTGTAATTTTTAAAATATTTCTTGTTGATCACCTTTCTCAGACTAAAATACGAAAATCAAAATCACATGTTGGAAGAGTGATGAGTTACATTATTTTCTTTGCTATTTCCTGGGTATAATTTACTTGGGCATGTACATAAACTAGGAATGATTTATCTAGTTTATACAGAATAGTAATTTCCCACGTAATTTTACCCAGTTTCTGCAGAAACTCATTTTGGGCTAACTGCAGTAGTTAATAAATCATTAGAGGGAATTTGCTTTGTGATAGGTATAATTAATAATCAAGACTTCTAGACTTATTCCTTCAAAACCTTCTATATTAATCAAATTGCTCACATTTCTAAAGGCAGCAGTAGGCACCATACATATTTTTGCAGCAATATAAATTGTATTAGGGATAAATATCTTGGAAGCATAATGAAGTCTTTTCAAATAGTTTTGCACTTCTGTCTGATTCACAGGGTAATTTACTGTGGAAATTGAATTAAACTGTTGAGGATTTCTTTGAGGTGATTTAATTCTGAAGAGAACAAAACAGGAAAAATGGCAAATATTGGAAAAATCTGAAAGAGGTTTCTGAGTTTCAGTCTTTTTTGGAAAGAACAAAACGGAAAGTGTACTGCAGGATATTTATTGGGCCATACTTTGAAGAATCTTGTGGTTTTATCATTGTTTCAAAACATACATTTTAGAGTCTCCAGGGAGAGCCAGTACTTCAAAATGCATTAACTGTCTGGAAAATTGGTGTAAGGCAGGCAAGGTGCCCCTATCTTGATAAGGGTTTATTCGCATCTCTCTCAGACCTTGGTTAGTCCTAGGAAAATTTATAACGAAGGCATTCTGGTGATAATTTTGATATCTCTTGTGTGTTGGAGTCCAGACATAGGGCTGCTACTAAAATCATAGTTATAAATGTACAAACCACATTGTATAAATGTGTAATCCTAGCATATGAAAAACCATTTCAGATGTCTGTTATCATCCTCAGGGCTCTAGACAGTCTGAGACCCACCTCTGGCTGCTTCGTCTGGTGCTGGTGGCAATAAGCCAAGTTTCCAGGCTGTGTAACAGGGCTTGTTAGGTGGATGGTCTCTGCTGCTGAATTTGCTTCTTGACTCAAAGCCACCAAGGCTGTGGGAGCAGTCATTGGCACACAAGGAGACTCTCCATTCCTGCTAACAGAGTCTTATTCACTGTGGCTCAGTGACTCTGGGAAACAGGAGGTTTATCAGGCAGCTAGTGTCACTGGTAATTTTTCAAGATACTCAGTTGTCAAGGTATCTTAACAGTCCACACACACATTCACATGCCCACATGTGTGTGCACTTGTATACTCATGCACTCTTAACATGCAAGTTAAAGAGAGAAACCTTTTTCATCATCTCATAATTATAGAAACTTTATGGATGTTAAACAGATATTAGGTCATGAAGGCAGACTTGGTTACTCACCATTGTTTTAATTTGGCAGGAGAAGAAATAGCTGTTGATTCAAATTTTAATACAAGAATTACGTGTACGAGTTAAAACAACAACAGCAACAACAATAAACATAGAACCTTGAACCAAACATCCTCATGCTTAGATTACAACTGAATAAAATGATAACCAATTTCAACAGGTGCACAAGTAATTCAGGATCATAAGTCAGCATGTGAATTTCTACGTCACAATTCTCATGCAGGAAGGAATGCTGTAGACAGTTGACCCTAAGAGCTATCTGTGGGAAATTTATAACCTTGGCATTCAAGATCACCAGACTTGTCAGGAGGGGAATAGCACTAACATATTTGTCCTTTCAACTCAAATATCTTATTTCCTTATTTGCAATTTAAAATATACTGTGGTATTTCACTTCCATCCACACAAATGTTAGGGCTTCTGAATTGCTTTTTTCTTTTCTTTTTTCTTTTTTTTAAATAATGTTTCATAGGAAAGAATAATGATATGAAACAAATTGTAAGGTGGCCTTGAGAAAGACTGGGAACAGATTCTCCACATCCCCCACCCTAGTACATACTTTCCAGTGCTTGACTAATGGTTTTTTTTAATCAATAAAACAGGGAACAATGCAGGCTTTGACAATTATAGCCAATGTCTTCAAACACTGCTGTGGGGTCAGCATGCCATCCCATAGAAATAGGTTCAAAATTGCTGCCACCCGAGCGGTCCCTGGGCCTTTTTAGAAGCTGCCCCAGGCCCAATACTGGTGGTAGCTGGCCTTGGTTCACAGTGAGGCCATGCCAACACGCCTGGGAGACAATTCGACTCACTGATGCACTAAAAGCAATCAAGAAACAATTACAACAGGAGAACGCACATAAGGGACACTCCTGGAACACATGCTCAGGAGATCAGGGAGACTGCACCATTCGACCACACAGGACACCTACTACATAAGGACACCCAGGAAAGACTGAGAGACATAGGAGATCTATCTAACACATAGAAGCAAACACCGAACAGCAGCCAGAATGAGGAATCAAAGAAACATGTCCCAAATAAAAGAACAGGAGAAACCTCTAGAAATAGAACTAAATGAAATGGAGTCAACCAACCTACTTGAGACAGAACTTAACATACTGGTTATAAGAAAGCTTAAGGAACTTAGAATTAAACCAAAGAGATAGTAAGCATAAGGAAGGACATAAAAAACATAGAAAGAACCAGTCAGAAATAAAGAATACGATAACTGAAATGAAGAATATACTAGAAAGAATCAACAGCATATTAGATAAAGCAGAGGATTGAATTGGTGATTTAAAAGAAAACACCCAATTAGAACAAAAAGAAAAAAGAATAATAATAAAAAGAAGATAGTTTAAGGGACCTTTGGGACAACACCAAGCATAACATTCATGTCATAGAAGTACGAAGGAGAAGAGAGGGAGCAAGGAATTGAGATCATATTTAAAGAAATAGTGACTGAAAACTTCCCTAACCTGGCGGAAGAAATAGATATACAAACCCAGGAAGTGCAGAGAGTCCCTAACAAGAATGAACCCAAACAGGCACACATAAAGACACATAATTAAAATGGCAAATGTTAAAGACAAAGAGAGAATCCTAAAAGCAGCAAGAGAAAGGCAACTAGTTACTTACAAGGAATCTCCCATAAGACTGATTTCTCAACAGAAACTTTATAGACCAGAGGAAGTGTCAGGAAATATTAAAAGTAATGAAAACCAAGGGCCTACAACCAAGACTACTCTACCCAGCAAGGCTATCATTTAAAACTGAAGAAGAGATAAAGACAAGAAAAGCTAAAGGAATTCATTACCACCAAGCCAGTATTACAAGAAATGTTCAAAGGACTTCTTGAAGCAGAAGAAAGGAGAAAACAAACAATGATCAAAAATATGAATAATAAAATGACAATAACTATGTACCTATTAGTAATCACTTTAAATATAAATAGATTAATTGTGCCAATTAAAAGATGAAGGGTAGCTGAATGGATAAGAAAACAAGACCCATGCATACGCTGTCTTCAAGATACCCACCTCAGAATGAAAGACACGTATAGACTAAAAGGGATGGTAAAACATATTTCACACAAAGAGAAATGAGATAAAAGCTGGGGTAGCAATACTTACAGCAGACAAAATAGACTTTAAAATGAAGATTATAATAAGAGACAAAGGACATTATATAATAATAAAGGGATCAATCCAACAAGAGGACATCACCCTAGTAAACATTTGTGCACCCAACATAGGAGCACCTAAATATACAAAACAAATACTGACTGACATAAAGGCAAAGACCATCAGTAACAGTCATACCGTGTTTCCCCGAAAATAAGACCTACCCAGACAATCAACTCTAATGCGTCTTTTGGAGCAAAAATTAATATAAGAACTGGCATTATATTATATTACATTACATTACATTACATTACATTACATTACATTATATTATATTGTAAGACCCGGTCTCATTTTACTATAAGACTGGGTCTCATATTAATTTTTACTTCAAAAGACATATTAGAGCTGATTGTCTGGCTAGGTCTTATTTTCAGGGAAACACGGTAGTAGGGAATTTTAACAACTCACTGACACCAATACAGAACTTCCAGACAGAAAATCAACATAGAAACAGCAGCCTTAAATGAGGCACTGGATCAGGTGGATTTAATTGATATTTATAGAGCATTTTACCCAAAACAACACAATATACTTTTTTTTCAAGTGTGCATGGAACATTTCCCAAGATAGACCACATGCTAGGCCACAGATCAAGTCTCAATAAATTTAAGAAGATTGAAATCCCATTTAGTGTCTTCTCTGACCACAGTGGTATGAAATTAGAAATCAATTACAAGAAAAAACTGAAAAACACACAAACACATGAAGGCTAAATAACATGCTACTAAATAATGAATGGGTCAACAATTCATCAAGGAATCAAGGAGATCAAGGAATTAATATAAAGTTACCTTGAGACAAATGAAAATGAAAACACAATGATCCAAAATCTATGGGACACAGAGAAAGCAGTCCTAAGAGGGAAATTCATAGCATTGCAGGCCTACCACAAGAAACAAGAAAAATCTCAAACAGTATAACTTTACATCTAAGGGAACTAGAAGAATAGCAAACAAAGACCAGAGTGAGTACAAGAAAGGAAATGAGATCAGAGTGGAAATATGAGATGTGATCAAAACATACAGTAAATGTTTAAATAAAAAATATTTATTTCAGTAAAAGACATATTGCCATTAATCCCCCTCAAAATACTCCTCCTCCCTTCAGACACAGTTATCCCATCATTCTTGCGACTTTCTGAGGCAGTTCTGGAAGTCTTCTTTCATGAGTGTCTTTAGTTGTGCTGTAGTGGCTGCCTCAATGTCCTGAATCAATTCAAAATATTTACCTTTCATGGTCATTTTGACTTTGGGGAAGAGCCAGAAGTCATGCGGTGCCAGATTCGGTGAATAAGGTGGATGAGGACACACTGTAATATTTTTATTTGACAGAAATTTTCATACCAGCAGCAATGTACGACATGGAGCCTTTCCATTGTGATCAAGAAATATGGTGAGTGGTGCTGCTGAGTGCCATACAACAGAAGGGCAAGGGTCTTCAATATGGGAAGCAACACATCAAACCTTAGTAACAGTGTGTGAGAAGTTTCAACTTGATTGGTGCAATCAGTTGAGTGTGAGCTATGGGTGAGAGAAGGTGTGTTTTAAAGTGTGCTGTAAATCATGGATCACAACACAACTGCATTAACATGAAATGGACAAATAGTTTCATCCTCCATCATGACAGCACTGCATGTCACACATTGTTCTGTTTACTGCAGTGCTATTCATAATAGGCACGATATGGAAGCAACCAAAATGCCCATCAATAGACAACTGGATCAAGAAATTCTGGTACAATGGAGTATCACTCTGCCATAACAAACAATGAAATCTTACCATTGCAGCAACATGGATTGACTTAGGGGACATCATGCCAAGTGAAATAAGTCAGACTGAGAAACACAAATACCATATGATCTCACTTACATGTGGAATCTAAAGAACAGAATAAGCGAACAAAAATGAAATAACAGACTCATAGATGCAGAGAACAAACTGATGGTTGCTAGAATGGAGGGGGTTGGGGGATGGTGAGAAAGGTAAAGGGATTAGGAAGTACACGTTGGTAGTTACAAAATCATCACAGGAATGTAAAATACAACATGGGGAATACAGTTAATAATGTAAATTATATATGGTGTCAGGTGGGTACTAGACTTATCAGGAGGATCACTTCATACATTATATAAATGCTTAACCACTGGGCTGTATACAAGAAAACTAATATAAAATAATATTGACTGTTAATTATTATTTAATTATTTAACGAGATGTAAAGTACATATAGGGAATATAGTCAGTGGTATTGTAATAGCTATGTATGGTGCCAGATGGGTAGTAGACTTGTTAGGGATATCACTTTGTGAGGTATGTAAATTTCTAATCATTATATTATTTTGTACACCTGAAACTAACAATTAAAAAAAAATTGCTGCCACCCAAGATAAAGGTGTGTGGCTTCTCCGTCATGATGTTTTTGTTTTTCTTAAAATCGGGGATATTTTCTTGCATCTTACCTATTCACCCGGTTCAAAGTACACAACTTTGCTGTAGGATGTGAGATATTTATGCATATAACCATATACAGGTAAGCTAAGTCACTTTATGCTGAGCATAAAATCCATAATATTAAAACAACCTCTTTAATCGCTTCCTATTGTATTTAGAATAAATTTAAAAGGAAAATCTCAATAACTCCCAAGCATGGCCTCCAAGATTCTTCACGTTCACCTTTCCCTCCTCATCTTGCCCATCTTCTTCCCTGTGCTGGAGCAATACTGGCTTTCTTTCTGTTCATGGAACGTATGAAGCTTGTTCTCACCTCACGGCTCTGGTTCTCACTGTTTCCTCTTTCTCTGATCTTTATGTACCTGGCTTCTTTTTATCATTTAGTTCTCAACTTAAAAAATTTCACAGAGAGGCCTTCCAGACCACCATTACCAAAGTAGCTAGCTCTCCTGTTGCCTTTGTCAAATCTCTCAATGTTATTTCTTTCATAACACTTTTCATTATCTGAAATTAATTACTTTTTAGAAACTTATTAATGTCTATCGCCAACCCTCCTACCTGAACTTCTTGAATATAAGCCTCATGAAGGCAAGGACTCTTCTGTATTCTCACCGTTGATCCCAGCACCTAAATCAGTGCCTGGTGCAGAGTGAAAGCAGGATAATCAAGAGAGTGGAGGCTTACGTCGCTCTGAGCTAGGACAACTTTTAAAGCATTGAATAGTTTCAGGGACACTTTTATTACTCATTTATCTGTCTACACAACCTTCTTCTAAGCCCTAATTCTAAACCATTTGTAGGAGCCTGTATTTATTAGGGTAATGTTACCAGCGGCAAGAGATTAAACTCCATAGTCTCAGTGGCTTAGGGTAATACAAGTTTATTTCTCTCTCATGTCACAGTGCTGTGTGTAATTTCTGGTTGGTTGGCTTCCATGTGCTCATTTAGAGACCCAGGCTCCTTCCATCTGTGGCTCTACCTACCTCTAGAAATTTGGTGCTTTCTTCATTTACTCAGTAGGTGGGGAAGGAGACTGGGGAGAAGACATGCGTGTGTTTTGACCATTTCATCCACGAAGTGGTACCTATCACCTCATTCTCATTCCATTGGCCACATTCATCCATGCAGGCACATGTAACTGCCAGAGGGACTGGGGAAAGTAGTCCAGCTGTGAGCCAAGGGAAACAGACGTGGGATTTGGTGAACACCGCTAAATTAATTAAATAAGGCGGCCATTAGGTGGAGATGGCTCTACTGCCATGGTGGCCTATGTAAACAAACTAAAATCGAAACCTATACATGCCTCAAGGTTATGAAATCAAAACGCTAACGGCAACCAGTCACAAAGAGCCAACTAGGCTTTAAGCTAGAGCCAGTCAAAGGATTTCCTCTTTCCTTCTGCATTTTCTCTGTAAGTCTTTCCCATGGCTCCTGTTGGAGACACTCCTATTTCCAGTTTGGCAATGACCCATTGGAATTGATTTCTGCTCAAATAAACTCTTGAACCTTTCACCTCTGGTTGTAGGCCCTGATTCAATCAGCTGGTATTCCTCTGGAATGCTCCCCTTGGTCCCCTGAAATCCTATTTTCGTTTAGCCAGGTAAACGTTCATTTTATTATTTATTTTTAAGTTTTTTAAATTTTTTTTTTTAAACATTCATTTTATTGCCTTGGAGTCTCTGATATTGATTCCCGTAGCCTTGGCCCACTTCCCCTTGGCCACTGATTCGTCTAATAGCCTGTGCCTTTGATCTGTGTTTGCTCACACCCCTGACTCATTATACACAGGTCCTCATTAGCTTTGCACAGCTCTGTCACCGCTCTGCTCCTCTGCACCAGGTCACTTGCACCCAGTTGACTCTATCCTCTCGGCAGTATCTCCACTGGGGGATTTTCCATGTAACTTCTTCCTATTAACTTCAGCTTCAATTTTCTTAGGAAGTCTAGACAGTACTTTAAAACTTTCCTTTACATCACAGCATCATCTTTAGGACAGTTGAGCATCACATTTTTGGGAGTTTCCATAGCCATTTATTAAAGCCTGCTCCGATACGAGCAGTGGTAAAATTAAGTAGGGGAAACAACATGTGCTTTGAGATTAAATATACCTGACTTTAGATCCATATTCTAATTTATTAACTGACTCATGCCATGAAGATGGTGATAATATTATTGCTCAGATTTATTGTGAAGATTAATCAAAATAAGACTACTTAGCATATAGTAGTTTCTCAATAAATATTAATAGGTTAACAGCCTACCCTCATTTATTCCTATTTGTAGATGGGAACTCTGGAATAGATAAAGCAATGTCTGGCGAAATGGAACATGACTAATTCAACTTTATAATAGCAGGGAGTCTATGAGTAGTGTAAGTTTTGCTTTGCACAATGTAGAGTGGAGACTCAGGAACTGGCTTGTGAAGTCTGCATTCTGACAAGTAGTAAACTAGCAAGGTTTGAGCCACAACTCCGTAGGATCGCACAGGCTGTGCACTGCACAATTCAGTGGGAGGTCCACTTTTACAGCTAATGATGTGAATGACCCCTCTGGGAGCTATTCAGTGAAACAGTCCTGGAAAATTGATTGGATTTGGTTGCAATAACTTTCTTGATTTCTTTCAGTACAATTTAGAGACATAAGGTTTTCCAGCTACATGCTTTAAACTACTCCAACTCCACTTGAATTATTTTTGTTCTAGTTTTTAAAATATGAAACAGATCATAGTAACAGGGGATCGAAAAGTTAACATTTAAATGTACAAGTAATTGCAAACATCACTTAATTTAATTATTTTTCAAATTTGTAGAGTAGGCTATTAAGTTAATACAAACTCACTGGACAAGTGGAAAAGAAAATGAGAGCATTTTTATTCTTGATAATTCTTAGATAGTTGGTAGTTTTTGAAAACAAGAAATAGAATGGTTGACATGCATTATCTGGTTCAATAAACAAAATGTAGTTTTCTCCTCTTCCCTGCTCATTCTAACTTTAAGTTTACAGGTTCTCCTATAGCACAGATGTGATTTCCCAGACCTGCTTAGACAAGTGCCATAGCAGAATATATTTCAGACTTACAGATATTAGTGTACGATAAGTACCATGGAAAAAGGCAGTAGTTTATGTGAAATTATAAGTTCTCACCAGAACAACTGGTACAGATATATACGGTTGCTGTCCCTGACACCATACAGTTATGAATGTTTCACGGATTGTTGATGTAGTCCAAAGAAGACAAATTGCGGCTATTCCCTTCTGCATTGTCAATTAGGTGAGCAGATGTAACTGCTAAGATGCGAGGTCTTTGGGGAGCCATTGCCTGTGTTACCAAAATTAAAGTTAGGCTGGATGTTAGGAGATCCCTGCTCAAATCCCCTAATTACATTTACCAAAGAAAATCACTTAAAAAAAACGTGACTGCTGCTTTATTGGTAAATATTTGGAAGATATTATCTAACAATCCATTAAGGATGAAGGCAAAATGACTAAATGTCACTTACTATGATTCTTGCACTTCTTTAGGTGTCAGGGTTCCCTTGGTGGGGGGGGGGGCAGAGGCGTTCCTATTTTAATTTTCTCAGTCCAATGAAAAGAAGTTTGCCCCTAGTAAAGCTGGCTTTGCTATTTGGCTAGTCCTCTGACTTCTTTACAACCCCCAGCCATCTGATGTTATCTTTCAGATTCAATTTAACTGAGGAAGATATGAAATAACTTGAAGACGGCCTCATTAGTTTCATATGCTATCAAATTAATAAAAGGTCTTGTCCTTGTGTGTAGCCCCCTGGCCCCCTATATTTTTATTAGGAATGAGAATTTCTTTGTCTGGTTTGGGTTCGTGCATGCTCTGGCCTCAGCCAAGCTCTTTTTAATTTCTAAATAGAAAGTTAATGCACATAAAATTAATGACATCTGATTATGGTGATTTGCATAAGTTAGAAGACATTTTCATTAATTGCCAAGGGCTTGTCTCTACAAGAGGGGACGTATAAATCTGGACACTAATCAAGCCAGGATTACTTTTGTTAATGAATATAACCACACATTAGGCTTTCTAACGAGAAGGAGGTACACTCGTGGGCGAAAACATGACACGGTAGGTGCTGGCAGAAACAATAAGGTTGTGTGGTGATACTTTGCAGTACAAGGATGGCTCATTTATATTAAGAATATCTTTGTTAGTCTAGTTTTCTTTTTTTTGCAGAACAAATAAAGCAAAAAAGTCAGAGACACCTTTTGAAGACAAAAGGGGGATTTGAAAGGAAAAGAATGTCTCCTCTTCCTGGTAAGAAAAAAAATTAACATGAATAACTCATTCCAAGGAGAAATCACGCACATTCTTAATTGGATCCTGATTACAGAGATCATGCTCTTCAATTGGCCTTAATTTTTGGTACACTTCCTTTTGTGTTTCATCTGCCCTCGGAATGGTTTCTCAATATTGTTGCTCATCTGAATTTTATTGATGCTAAAGGGAGATGGGGAAAACTTGGAGCAGGTCAAAAGCAAAGTCATTCATGAAAATTATAGGGTATAAGAAGGGATATGGGGACAGCCTGAAACAGGATTTTGAAGAAGGTAAAATGTGCCTCTAGGATTTAATCTTTTTCCGTACTTTACTTTCCCTTCTTTTGCTTTTCCTAAGTGCCCATATGTTTTGTCTTCTTTCCACATTTCTTTCTATTACCTTCTTTCTAAAATATCTCTTGTTTGTCTTCTCTAAACTCTCAGAGTGGGCCTAGTCTAACTAGGAATGACCCTATATGCTGAACCTCTCCCCATCTCTTTCTATCCATCAAACCTACTGTTCTGCAGCCCAGGGTTTGTGGACAACCTTCTTTGACAACTGGTTAAGCTGATGAAGAGTCAGAGTACATATCAGTGACTAGAAAGCGTTTGAGTGAGTTACTCCCTCAAAAGTGGCAGCAAATTGTCACGCTATAAAACACACACTTAAGTTTCATGTTAAAGTCCTGCCTGTAACACTGTCAAGATATTGTGACTTTAAACAGTGATTTAAATTTTCTCAGCTCCAGTTTCTGTATCTATAGAATGGGGCTAATTGAGGGTTTCCGAGAAGACCATATAATAACTAATATTTGAGAGCTAGGTATCTGCCAGGCACTGTTCTAAGGGCTTTACTTCTATTCATGCAACGTCTCACTGACTACCCCAAACAGTGAGCATTGCTATTCCATTTTGTAGGTGAGGAAAAAGACACACAGAGATATTGGTGACTATAAGCTGTCATCTCTCTTGCCTGGACTATTGCAATAGATTTCTGACTGATCTCCCTACTTCCCCCCTTCTCTCTGTTCAGGCTGTTTGAGACACCAATGATCCTGTTGAAATTTGAGTCAGACTTGTTCCTCCCGCTCACACCCTTCCAGGGGCTTCCCATCTTATCCAGAGTAAAAGCCGAAATTCATCTGTGTTCAACAAAGTCTTTATGCCTGGCTTGTCTCTCTGTTCTCACCTCAGGCCAGTCTTTCTCTTGCTTTCTCCAGTCAGTTTCACTGGCCTCCTTGCACCCTCCTTTTCCTCCCACTTTAGGATCGTCACACCGGCCGCTTCCTCTTCCTGAGTGCTCTTCTCTCACTTATCTTCATGGCTCCTTCCTTCACATGCTTTTCTCAAAAAGCACCTTCTTAGTAAGTCTTCCCTAACCACCTTATCTGAAATTACAGTCCCACTCGCCCCATACTTATCTCTCTTCTTGCTTTATATTTTTTCTCTTTAGCACCTTTGGTTTAATGTACATATATTATACTTAGCTTTTCATTGTCTAGCTCCCCCACGAGCATATGAAGCTCTATGAGAGGGGGAGGGACTTTTGTTCATGGCTGAGCTCTAGCGTCAGACACATTATGGCTCGGTAACTATGTGCCAAACAAATGAACCAACTTGCCCTGTGTCACACAACTAATAAGAAGTAATATTTGATCTCAGGTTGTCTGATTCCAGAGCCTTACCCATGAAGCTTTATTGCTTTGAAAACGGTAAACTATTAAGTAAAGAATAATTCTTGTGTGTTGCTTTGGGAGATAGTGGTGCTGTATGGGGAGAGCACATATCCCGCTTGCCTAAGCTGAGAATCTGGGAGGATATGATTCCCTGTCTATTACCAAAGCACTGACTGCGGATATAAGACGCACAGAAGGGTAGACTGAGGTTCCCTCCAACCACCATTTTTCTTTTGTAGCTGGTATAAAAGAACACATACAGAACGGCTTAGGTAAATCTAGCCCAGGGGAAGACCAGACTTTGAGTCAGAGATGCTATGAGAAATGCTTGTGGCAATTATAGCTGCCACTCCCCACTGCATTTCTATCCGGTTCTAAGGGCTTTAAAAGTGGCAGCAAATCGTCACACTATAAAACACATTGTTCTTTCTCTGTCTTCCCCTTCTCTTGCTTTCCTTTCCAGCCAGTTTTCCAAATTCTCCAGCTGTCCCACAGGCTTTGGGTGATACTCCTGGTTTTTGCCTTTCTGTGTTGGTGTTGTCCACGTAAGGAGACTGTTGATCTAGTCTGGGCCAGATCAACCTTCCCCAAACCCTTCCCAGATCTGAAATTATATATCTGAAATCTAAAGTACTTCTACATTAATAAATTGCGGTGTTCATACTAGATGGGGTTTCAGGTCCCAGACTCAAGACTGAAATCAAGGGAGAGAAAGAAAATTGGAAGCCCAGAAATGGTCCAGAGGGGGAACAGATTATAATGAGGGGCCAGTTGTTACTTCTCCCATCACTGAGTGGTCTGCTCCTCACAAGTCTTACGTGGAGACCAGAGGCTCTTATCAAAAAGAGCCTGTTTTTTTTTTTTTTTAATTTATTTATTGGGGTGACAATTGTTAATGAAATTACATAATTTCAGGTGTACAATTCCGTATTACATCATCAATAAATCCCATTGTGTGTTCACCACCCAGAGTCATTTCTCCTTCCATCACCATATATTTGATCCCCCTTACCCTCATCTCCCTCCCCCCACCCCCCTTACCCTCTGGTAACCACTAAACTATGTCTGTGTCTATGAGTTCTTGTTTCTCATTTGTTTGTCTTGTTTTTGGTTTATATACCACATATCAGTGAAATCATAGGGTTCTCTGCTTTTTCTGTCTGACTTATTTCGCTTAGCATTATATTCTCAAGATCCATCCATGTTGTCAGAAATGTTCCTATATCATCTTTCCTTAACGCTGAATAGTATTCCATTGTGTATATGTACCACAACTTCTTTATCCATTCATCTATCGAAGGACATTTTGGTTGTTTCCATGTCTTGGCCACGGTAAACAAAGCTGCAATGAACATTGGCGTACACGTGTCTCTATAGAGAAATGCTTTTATATTTTTGGGGTAGATACCCAGGAGAGCGATTGCTGGGTCATATGGTAATTCTATTCGTAATTTCTTGAGGAACCTCCACACTGCCTTCCATAGTGGCTGCACCAGTCTGCATTCCCACCAACAGTGTATGAGGGTTCCTTTTTCTCCACAGCCTCTCCAACACTTGTTGCTATTTGTCTTGTTGATGATAGCCATTCTGACTGGGGTGAGGTGATATCTCATTGTGGTTTTTATTTGCATTTCTCTGATGATTAGTGATGTTGAGCATTTTTTCATATGTCTATTTGCCATTTGTAAGTCCTCTTTAGAGAAATGTCTCTTTAGGTCCTCTGCCCATTTTTCAATTGGGTTGTTCATTTTTTTGTTGTTGAGTTTCATGAGTTCCTTGTATATTTTGGATAGTAGACCCTTATCGGAGGAACTATTTGCAAAAATCTTCTCCCATTCAGTCGGTAGCCTCTTTATTTTGTCGATGGTTTCTTTTGCTGTGCAGAAACTTTTAAGTTTCATATAGTCCCATTTGTTTATTTTATCTTTTACTTCCATTGCCTTTGGAGTCAAATTCATAAAATGAAAAAGAGCCTGTTTTTATTCTTAGGGATCTACCGCAAAATTCCTTTGTATCTCATATTTCACTCACTGAGGATTTCCTTTCAGGCTTAAGTTATCTTATTAGGGCCCTTTCCCCAGCCTGGTATAGATGAAGCTATGCACCTGCCTTCAATCGTTTACCCTCCTTTGTCCCAGTGCTTGCTTAATGAACATTTTTGGTTTAGCTATTCAGCAGTCTGGAAACCATTAACTACAATTATAGTAAGCTTTAAGAATGAATTCCTAGGATTCCAACAGAAACGTTTATTTGCAACTGTTGCAAGTTGAGGCATTTTTAGAAAAAAATGTCTGAGACACTTTTAGGAAATCAGGTTAGACATTTAAAGGGAAATGTTTCAGTTGTAGCAGCATGCAAAATAAAAATTCATGGCATGCCCATATGCTTTTTTAAAAACTGAATTCATTCAGTGTGTTTCAAAAAACAGGTAAAGGAATAAATGATCTGATTTCGTCTTTCTGAGAGAGTGGGAGGGCTTTTCCTTTGTGACCTTCTGGTTTTGCTTTTAGTCTCCCTGCATGACAATTTCCGTTCCAGCCACAGAAGGCTGGCTGCTTTGGTTCTCCGGAAGTCTTGCTCCATATAAGAGTGGCGTGAATGTTATTTATTGGCCATGGAGTGAAGTCCTGTTGATTTTGGTGATGGTCCAAGATCATGCCCATTGCAGACTGTTCTCCTGATAGTATTTTTTTCCATTGCCTTTAGGCACCTCTTGTTTCCTTTTTGGACCTCTTGGAAACTAATATTTTTAAGGAATAGAAGAAGAGTATAACAGCAAATTCTCACTCGCAGTTGAGTGCTGATTAGGGTAGGGAAAGAGAAATAATTAGAGTGATCATGATGAGAGCAATAGTTAAAACAATTTTGAAATTTACATGACAGACACTGTAGCTAACTACTTTGTATGCATTATCTCATTGAATGCTCATATAATTTATCTTATGGATGAGAAAACTGAGACCCAAAGATGTTAAGTACATTCTCAGAGGTCACTAGTAGTGTAGCTATTTTTCACATAACAAAAAAACTGTGACTTCGTTGATTGATTAATTGATTGATAGATGCATTTTTTCCCTATACAGAGCAACAAAATGTTTTTTTGGGCTTCTGGTTACATGTTATGGAATTCCAGGGAAATTCCTGTCTAAGGGATTTTTTTCTCTCAGCCCTGTTTGTATTCACCTCTTCTTCATTTTTCTCCACTCTCCTTTTTTCCAGGCCACATAGTATAGGAGGAAGAGAAAAGATTTTGGAAATGGGCAAAGTCTATTCCATTTTCACTATGCAACTTTTTAAAGATAAGAGCTGAGACAAAGTCCTTAGTCCTTTGAGCCCCAGTTCCCCATATTTAAAAGAAAAAAACAGGTCTTTCATAGAGTGGTTGTAATGATTAGATATGATAATGCATGTGAAACTTGAATATTCTGACCTTTCTTAAGTTGCCTAAACTTTCTGCTTTGTACAGCATTTTATTCAATACAACATACACCCGTTTCCAAAATCCCTGAGAAATAATACAAATCATTATTAAAATGTCTAATAAAGAAAGGAATAATCCCATTCTACATTATCAAACTTCCTAAAACTTTTCTTCTCCCCCAAATTGTGGTCCATAGTGCAGCTATTCCAACTCTGTCTAAAAATACTGGTTCTTCCTCGTCCTCTCTCCCTGATGTCCCTACTCCACTGCCATTTTGTCTGGTCCTGCAGGATGACCATTCTGTTGTCTGAGCTTTGATAAGGAGGAGTTGCCTCAAATTACTTCTAAAGCAGATTTATTGGGACAAATACATGCAACAACAAAAATCTCCCCATTTTTTCCCCTTACTCTCCACTTTCCACCCCCCCCCCCCATCCATCTCTTCTGTTTCAATGAATCCCAGACAGAAATGCTTCCTTCACCTTCCTCAAAGCTGATAGTACTGAGTTGGAGCCTCTCTAACAACATTGCGTTCTTTGTGCCTTGTATTCTGTGGTTATCTGGGTCCAATTTTTCAAATAGACTGTGAGTTAATTGATTTAGTTAGGAATGCTTTAGGCTGCAAGTAACAGAACATTTGACTCAGGGTAGCTTCAATAAATGTCATTTTTCTTTTTCTTTTTTTTTTTTTAGAGGCTATTTTAAGGTCATGATGGAAGGAAGCAGTTGCTGGTGTTGATTCAGAAGCTAGTTCTTTGTAGAGCCAAAGCAGCTGCTCTAGCTAAGTCTTTCATCAATAAAATTTTTCCAGAAATTGAAGCAAATATTTTCTTATATCTCGCTGGTCCTGGACTATGTCATAATGGCAACACCAACCTTTAGGGAGCCTCGAGAGCAGAGGAGTTCCATAGGGAATATGAATAAGAGGAAGGGAACTGGGAGTAGGCCTTGAATCTGCCCTACTCCTTTAAGACAGAACACATATCTTGTTTAATCCTTCCTCACTGCCTAGTGCCACTTCTGGAATATAGAAGGTACTCAATAAATATCTGTTAAACTGAGTAAATAAAAAATGAATGAATGGATGAATGATTTTTTAGCTAGCAACGGCACATAATGCTTCACTCTGTGTAAGACTGGTGTCAGAATGTGGTACAGAGAACTTTCCATGCTGAAATGAGGGAAAAAAATGGTTTCACTAAGTCACACCCTGATTTTTAGAAACAATTCAGAAGGTTCAGAGGGCCTACTATGATCTTTGATAGTTTTATGATACTTGTACTAGCTGCAGGATTAGGGAAAATATTTCTAAAGAAATCTGGAGACGTCAATGACCTGAAAATGATAAAATTATGGCTTTCTATTGTGTACTGCATTTAACGACTTAATTTGTTTTTAATCTAAAAGTCTTAAAGTCATAGAACTGATAAAAAAAAGTGGGAGAACCTTACCACAAAGTGAAGGTCTGAGTAGCATTGCTCACGTGTAGTCTATGCCACTTGGCTTTATTCAGTGCCATCCTTGAATCTTAGAAATATATTTTCATGCACAGGCAGTACCCATCGTGGAAGGATAGAGGCACATCTCTAGTGCACTAGCCTTGTTCCCACCTCTATCTTATGGCTTTGTGGTTTTCTATATATTTTTTTCTCACCTTATTTTGTGTATCTTTAGAAGCTGTCTTAAATACTTCATGAATAAGGCAGCATGTAGATAAACAAGTAGTTAGTGATCATACATGGCACTATTTTCTATGCCCATTTCTGAAATGAGAAGCTGTAATGACTTGCGTTTTTCAATAACTAAGCATATTCAGAAACAGTCACAAAATTTGAGCTAGAAGTGACATCAAAGATAATTGAAAGTGTTAAAGATTGCACTGGCAGACATATCTAGGCTTCCTTGAAATGTGACACATTGTAAATTTCCAGGTGGTTTGTAATGTAATTCAGGCACCTCATATGGTGTTCATATTTATGATGGGAAAAATCTGTTGTGTTCACAATAGCCACCCTCCCCTCCCCCAACACTCACCGTACTATTCATTGGAAGATTAGACAATTATGGTTATACTTTCATTTGAATTTTTGCCTTCAATTAGGTACATAGAAAATAAGAAATCTTTTCTTTTCGTAGGACTTAGTTGGGACCTATGAAACAAATGTGATGTAAATGTTGCTTTTCATTACTGCTTGTTAGATAAGGTGTGAATCTAGCCAAAGTCTTATTTTAAAAAGAGCTAGTCTTGGGAGCAATTCTCACATAGTATAAACTCTCAGTTGGTGTTGTGAAGTGAGCGGTACGTACTGAAGATGGAACAAGTTGGCTTAGCAATTGATGCACAAAGGAAAACAACCATCACAGCACCTTATCTGCCTGCAGATGTCCTGGGAAGGAATGTAGACGCTTCTTTTGCTGCATCATACAGACTTTACTCTCTGGTCAGCAATTTTTTTATTCTTGACAGAATTGTCTATAAGTGAATTTATGACAAGAAGAATTTCAGCTTGAGGGGAGAATAAGGAAGAAAATGAGAATTGATAGAAATGGAATGAATCGTTTGTTCCTATGTAGTGAAACGAAGGGAATGGGATTGAATAGTGAGCACAAAGGAAATGACATGGGAATTCCAGAAATCTCTGTTTCATAGATTTCTTAGAACCACTTTGGAACCTACATTTAATCTAGTTTCAATATGGGCACCGGTCTTTAGTTATGACAGTTCTGCTGGTAAATGGGATTTATCGGTGGGTTTTGAAACATTGTGAAGCTTATTTCAGACTAACTGGAAAAGCTGTTGTGGTCTTCTCTTCCTCACTCTATTGACTCAAACCCCACAGTGTTAGCAAATGTACGGGAATAAGAAATACTACTTGCCCCCACCCCTGAATCACAGAGGAATACGAATTCTTTTTATGGGGTTTGTTGTAAGCTTCTAAAATACAAATACAAATCCCTAATCACATAACGAATGTAGGCAATCATCTTCAATGGTTAACCCTCAAAGAGGAACAATAGAAAATCATGTGATTCTTCTTGGAAGTTTATAGTACCACCTAGAAAGTATTTTAAAAAAATCAAAGTTTTATCAGATCCAGCTTTTGGTCTAACTATGAGTTTATAGTGAATAGAAGGGAAAGAGGAATATATAAAAAGGCACCATGGAAATCCAGAATGTGAGAAACTCTATAGGACAAATAATCTGGTTCCTTTGACAAATGAATTACAAGGGAAAAAAAGGAGTGGTAAACTATAGCTGAAAAGAGACAATAAATACTAAACCAAAAAGAGAAAAAAAGTGTGAACCTCCTTGTTTGGAATCTGATTTGAACAAGCCAACTTTTTTTTTTTTTTTTTTTTTTTAATGGATACAATTGGGGAAATCTGAATGCTGACTAACTGGTTATTTAATGATACTAAAGAATTATCACTGATTTTTTAATGTGTGCTGATGGTATTGAGATAATATTTTAGAAGTCCCTACCTTTTAAGTTGTGTGTAATTTGCTTCAAATTAATTTGGGAAGGGAAAATGGATGGTTTAAATGAAATAAGAGATTGGTTATGTGGTGGTAACATACTTGGTAGTGGGGGTTCATTGGACCCTTTTTCTACATTTAAGTTTTCCAAAATCAAAAATAAACAAACAAGCAAAATTTCATCACAACGCTGACACACACATGAAAACACATCTTTGTAAGGACTCAGATTCTATTCTGACAATTTCAATCCTGGACCCTGAGTGCTCATTTCCCTGAAACCTTTCTTGATGCCCTCAGACTGGATTCTCAGGCCTTTATCTGTACCGATCAGTGCTCTGGGCTTACTCCTCTTGCTTTTGACCTCACGTTGTAATTGCTTAGTCACTGTGGTGTAGAATAATATTTTCAAATGAGCTTTTTATTTATTCTTACCACATTCAACCTTAGTCTTTACCCCATTCAACCCACTAAACATTTTGTATTTGTTGCCTCAGGGAAGGAGTATATGGTAGACATACAAAGACAAAAAAAAAAAAAGGAGTTGATTCTTGACTTTTGAATTCCAACGCCTGGGTATTATGGGAATAAGTAGAACCCATGAAGAGATAATAGACTTGGTACAAGATGTGATGAGTTAGAGAAGAACTAACTCATAGCCAGGATTCCCTGAACTGGGATACAGGGGACAGATGGGAAATACAGGGACATAGCCTAATGAAAGACAGAGATAGGTGGGATCTAAGATGAGGGACCAGGTCTGGAGGGTTCAAACACACAGCTTCAGAGCATCTCCAGAGAGACTTTGCCGACACTTGACCATCATCTAGAGCATGGGTGTCCAAACTTTTTTCAACATTTTTTACCAAGGGCCATATGCGGTAAAATACACAAACAGCCAGGCCACTCACTCGAGGTGAAGTACGTATTGCCTCACCTGGTTTATTTAAGTAAATTAAATATATTTTTGGAATTTGCTGCGGGCCAATAAAAAGTGGATTGCGGGCCACAGTTGGCCCGCGGGCTGCAGTTTGGATACCCCTGCTCTAGAGTGAGAGTTCTTTGGCACCAGCACCAAGGAACCATGTGAGAGCCACGTTAGCAAACTTAGGTGGTCCAGTCGCATTCCGGTGTGGGTTGTATACCACCTTACCTGTCCTTCTCATTAGTGCTGGAATCTATTAAGAGGGGAGGAGCTGGAGGGAATATAACCTGGTGGGAGGTAGAGACAGGTGGGATCTGAGATGGTGGGACATGCCCGAACTCTGAACAAATTCAGAAATAAAACCAAGAAATAATAAACAAGAGCCATACTATCACCCTTCTTATTAATAAATCCTAGGTTGGAGATGTAGAATCAGATCACAGAACACCAGATGGGCTAGATATACTTCCTGTCTCCACAGGCAGTGCTGGATAAAGGGCAGGATCTTCCTCTGGGAGATGATGGAATGTCCCATGAGGTGTTGGCAGCTCCCACTACTCATTCTGCTCAGCAGATTTCCTCCTGAGAGGAAAAAGGGAGATGATATGAGCATGTCCAGTGTAGTCTTCCCAATTTTATCAGATAGGGAAATGTCTGTACTTACCTATCTGATAAAATTGAGCTAGAAAGCCAGTAACATTACACTAGTAATGTTTCTCCTGACATTAAAGGAAATACCAGGAGTGAGGAAGAGGTTTTCCCCTCTAACAGTCAGCAACAAACACATCACTTATTATCATCTGGCAGGCTGATATCCATAGGCACAAGACTTGGTTCAGTACCCAATTAACTGACTCAAGTGGGCCAACCAACATATTAAAATCCCAGGACCTTTGGAAGTGCCATAGTGGAGAAGAGAACACTAACCCCCAAAGGAGCAGTGGAAGCGGTAGATAAAACATTGAACTCTCCCACTTACCCATGAAAGTGGTGAAATACATTTCCATCATTTATTTATTTTTTCCACCTTCATCGTAAATGTATAATATTTTTGAGGGCAAGGATCAGGCTTTATTCAAAGTTATATTAGGGTCTCAAATATTTACTAAATTGAATTATGGGAACATTTATTAATGGTATTTTTAGCAATCAAACAGATATTTCAGCTGCTGAGATCAAGTCCACTTGCTTTACAAATTAATCCAACAGATAATCATAACTTCACATCTACTATCTTCTAGATTACCATCTATTACTATTTTTGTCAGTAAATCTTCAAAGCAGATACCATCTTGCAGTGTTAGCAATGACCTCATTCTCCGAAGTAGTTGAAATTGTTAATGGAGGCTATCAATTTACCACTATTTCTTCCTGTCTGTGCCGTAGTATTATGAAAATTAAGCAGTTTAAGTGTTCTAACCATGTTTCTAATTTAGCACAGTATAAGCCAATAAATCAATCCTTCACTGTTCATGTCACTTGTAGAGCTGCTATACAATTTTATCTACAGTGCTTAGCTATCACATTTTATCTAGGTTTCTTCTTCTAAAGTTTAGTTTTGTTTATTTCTTCACATTGGGGAAGGTCTCATGTATGCATTTTACCTTGTAGTAGACATTTGTCAGTTGTTGACCATTCAGTATCAATACCCCTTCCTACCTGCACTTTGTATTTAGGGAAACAAATTCTCTCCATGTGTGCAGTCTCAGTGTGGTGGTAAGCCCAGGTATTTGCTCTGCCATTATGGGCTGTACTTAATTCCTGGAGTCTCCTTCTATCAGATCCGTTTTCTTGTTACTCAAGAACCACCAAAATGCAGCACATGATATTGTCAGAGTATCGTGTAAGCTGGCATAATCATGCAATGATACAAGGTTAGAGAAAATTGTCAGAGCTCCTAAAAGCCAATGGTAACATCCGGGGAAGGTTGACAGCAGTTTTTGCTGCAAAGACTTTCTGGAGTCACCTGCTTCTGTGGATTTCAGGACTGGTTTTTTATCTCTTCCTTCCAATTTGTGGTTCTCCCATATCCTTTCCATTAATCCTTCCTTTTGTGTTTATGTTTGCGAAGACAGTTTCTGTTGCTTGCTCCCGTTAAACTTTAACTGATTCTCACAGCTCGGAAAGGATGCATCATAAAGTGGGGAAAAACCCTTAGCTAAGACTCGTGGAACATGCATTGCAGTTGTGGCTTTGCAACTAACTTGCTTTGAGACCCACAAGAAATCCCCTAACTTCTTTGAGCTTGAATTTCATTATCTGTGGAGGCAATAGGCCAGATAACTTATTATTGGTTAGGGACTACTCTGAAGAAATAACAATGTTCTGATTTAAGTAAGCACTTCTCTAGAAGTTTCACTTGATGTTTAAATACACAAGGTGCTGTGAATATCCCAGGTATGTTAATCCTTGAGTGAGCATTTACTCTGTAGGTCATCTCTTGGGAGGGGTGACCAGATATTGGAATAGATTCATACAACAAAGAGTATAAAGGAACATGTAACTACCTGTTCTTGGAAAATATTACCTCAGCTCATTGGGGTGTTTATGACAGAGCTAGCCTCAAAGATGATTGATGGGATTGGCTTTAGAGCCAGAGTAGGAAAGCTGACACATTACTTTAAAATGAAAATTAAACCCATTCAGCAAATATTTGCTGTGAAAAGGCACCCTGCCTTTCAGAGGGCTTGAACCTGTTGTAAAACTGAGGTACACATACACAATCTCTGATTTGAGAATGGTTGTCACTGAATGTTTCCTAACATTTCTAAGGTTTCCTTATTTCTGGTTTCATCAAATATGTCCTTTTCCAACATGGATTAGCACTTTCAGTGACCCATGAATGGTAAAAATACCAACTGCTAATTGATTCAGATTTATACTACACTTTGTGGTTATTACACCTGACCTGTATTTCACAGCTCAATAGCTCAGTAAATACTGGAGCAACACAGCGTCAAAAGGAAGTTTGACAATTATCCAGAAACGTCTAATGATTTCTACAATTTGAATACTCTCAAATACCTGCAAAATCTACTCAGATCACAGTGAATGACCTGTATATAGTTTGCTTGTCCACCAAGATCAAAGCATACCCAGTTTGTTCCTTTGACCTTGTATAAATAGTTTCATAAAAGCTAATGAACCACTTGGCTTAGAGTCTTATGTAAGACATTTACTTCAACCAAGCGGATGACGTTTTACTTCTCTGATTCCTGCAATGGCTTTCTATCTCATTCAGAATAAAAGTCAAAAGTTGTAGAACAGCCTGTAAGCCCCCCATGATCTGGTCCTGTTGCCTCTCTTTGCTTCACATTCTTCCATTTTCCCTTTTTCACTCCACTCTGGTCACACTGGCTATCTCTTTGAACATGCTGAGTTCTTGATTATCTCAGGGCCCTTGCTTTGCCTGAGTAAAGAGGCCTCTAGCATCCTCAAGTCTGTGTGAAGGAATTCTTTATTGCAACTGGAGTCCACCATCCAGCTGTACATCCTGTGGTGCAGACCCTGTGGGAACCAGAGGGTCTGATGGTGGGTGGTAGGCAGATGGCTGCCAGAGGTTTGGTTGCTGGAGTCACCGATGTGCCAACGTTGTCTATTATTCATCAAAACCAGCTCCATACTAGTTTGCCATTGTTAAAGCTGAGGAAGCTACTTGTACTGGTACCATCCCCATAGGGCAGACTGCAACACCACCATCCATTAAGAGTAGCAACTAGTATTTGTTGAGCACTTACGATATGCTAAGAACTTTACGCATTTAAGGTTCATAACAGATCTGTGAGGTAGGTAGGCACTGCTATGATCCACATTTTATAAATGGCCATAGCAGAGTCTTGGAAAGCGGTTAAGCATTTTATATACAGATAACACGTAAAGAGCTAGATTCCACCCAAGGTATTATGATTCCAGAAGTCATGAACTTAAGGGCTCCAGAGTCAACCTATGATGTTAGGGTAAAGTGGGAAAGAACCCTTTCTGCCTCCATTTTGTTGTTTTAAGCACAATGTATTCATGTGATTTTCCTTTGAAAAATATAACTGTAGTTTTGTTCAGTTTTTACTCACTGCACCAGGGGTGAAATCTGTCAGGCTCTGGGCTAAAATCAGAATCAAAACTAACTGGATACCACCTGGTCATTGTAATTAGAGTCGGTACCACATGTAACAAAATGTGGGAAAGTTGGCCTGTCTGTATGATCTCAATTAAAATAATGATAAGGAGGTGATCACTTTTAAGAAATACCTCACGGTTAGGGTAGGAACGAGTACGAAATCAGCTGCCTAGGCCCTCCCTCTCACCACCCCCATTTGAAGTGGAAAGCACCTCTACTTTTGTCATTTTATTTGTTTTACATTTTGGACTTCCTAGTATGCTGTCCTTTGAAGAACAAATTCTGGTGTTAAAAAAAAAAAAAAAAGGAAAATCCCAAATCCAGGGAGCCATTATTGATGTTCCTTCCTCTTCCCTTTTTTTTTTTTCTGGTAGGGCATGTTCGGGCCCAGTGAGAACATAATTCAGGCTATGGCCTCATGGGGATTTTGGCAACAAGAATAGTATATTTTGACAAGGACGAACACAGAAGCCCTATTCCCTCAGCTGTCTGCACAGAGGTTGACTTCCTGGTAAGGACGCCTTTGAAATATTTTTTTCAGGTTTCTCTTTTGAAGTACAAGGATAAACAAAACCCTCCTTTAAATTCTTTCTATTGTCTTTGATTGTTTCTCTTTCCTCTGTGGATAAAAATAAAAAATAAAATAAAATTCCAGCTATTTCTGATATTGGTAGTTTAGAAGGCTCAAGTACGTCCCCACAGAGCAGTTCTGTGGTTCCTGGGGCCACGTGAAATTCTGATTTGCCAAAGGGATTGTGGCTCACTCTGAAGTCCTGCCAGGACTTGTAGATTTAGGGTGGTACAAGGGGTGAGGAATTCTGCTGCAACAGCTGCTGTGCTTTCAAAACTGTGAGAGCAGCTTCACCTTAGGATTCCCATAAGCCTTCTCTCCCATCCCCATTTTAGCTGTGAAAGCTGTCTTTAAAGGAGAAGAAATGATGAGCAGATAACAAAAAAATTGAAATCAGTTTCTCACCAGGCTAAGTATTTTTCAAATGGAGCATTTTATGAGTCCAGAATAAAATGTAGTGATACAAGGGTGTAAATACCTATTTACATTTAAAAATAACTAGCTCAACAGGTATCAAGTAAATGTTGCATAAATTGTAACACTAAGAAAAAGAAATCTCAGCATATTTCATCATAAAACACTGGAGAAAGTTTGCTTACATTTCATCTATTGGAGTAGTAACTGAAAAGTTATCTCATAATAGAGTATTCTTTTCCCACGGCTGGGTTGTATGCACCAGACATAGTTACTGAAATGATCTTTTTATGGTTCTGAGTTGATAACCAGTAATTATTGGGCCACCAGTTCCTTCTTCTTCTAGTTTGTTGTTTATTTTTTTACACTATCACTCTCCTCTGCAGCCTATTTTTTCTTTCAAAAAGGTAGAAAATGAATTTCTCAGTGCCTGGCCCTGTAATGACTCATAGTAAACTCCAGAAATGTTTGCTGAATAAATAAATGAATGTAGGCATTTCACAGTCCACTGAAAATGAGCAGGTTGAAGCATTTATTGAAAGTCTAATACTTCAGTACTTTTGAAATAGAATTCTATTTTCTGAGTTTGGTGACCTTTTAAAACTCTGGATAAACACATAAATTCTCACACTTTAGTCCCATTAATTCCACTGAATTTATGGAAGAACGAACAGGTTATTTTGGCAAAAACATAAACCTCCTGAGGTTTAAACAGAGATAAAGCTGAAATAAGTCACTGCAAACATGCAATATCTAACTTGCTGTATAATTTTTTTACATTTGTCCAGTTTGAAGTGTGTTTATTTTTGACTTAAGTTATCGCTTTGGGGCCCTAAGTTGCCCCAGTAGGAGGTAGAACACTTCCCCCCACTTTCTATGGGAATGATCACTTTGAAATAGGAGCCAAACTGAAGAATTTATCCCTTCTACCAGATGTCTATTGCTGGAACACAGCTCTTAAAAAGATTATGTTTCTGGTGGGGACCAGACGGCTGATATTTCTGACTTCAAAATATGTTAACGATAAAATTAGTATTCAACATATGTAGCTGAGCTTAGTAGAGCAGGCATACAACATTTTCATATAGAATGATC
Source organism: Rhinolophus hipposideros (assembly GCF_964194185.1). Taxonomy (NCBI): domain Eukaryota; kingdom Metazoa; phylum Chordata; class Mammalia; order Chiroptera; family Rhinolophidae; genus Rhinolophus; species Rhinolophus hipposideros. Next base: position 71,665,409 of record NC_138055.1, read on the forward strand.
CATCCTCCCAAACCAATATTAAATATAGGTTATGATATATTTACTTAATATACTATAAACAGGTAATTTACTTTATCAGAATTAGAACATTAACCTCAGAAAAGATCTCAGAAATCTAGCCAATACACGAATCTTTGGAATCTGTATTCAACTTCTCCCTAAATTACTGCACTCTAACTTCTCCTTAGAAGATGCCAAATCCAAATTTAGGATAGTTCTAAATGTTGAATAGTTCTTTCTCACAAGGAGATAAAATGTCCTTTCTTTATCTCTGTCTGGATGGCTAGTTTGCATAGACATCTTTTGTAGGAATCCAAAGGATGGAGTGAGGAGTGGTGGATCAAATTTACAGAGAGGCTGGTTGCTTTTTTTTTTTTTTAAATCAAGAAGAATTTTCTACTGGTTAAAATGGTCTTGGCTTGGAATGGGCTACTTCATGGTGGTGGGGGAATACATTACCCGTAATTGGAAGGTTTTGAGTTAGGCTATATAATCAATGGTCAGGAACATTACAGGGGAGATTTAAGCATCTGATGGGTGTTTAAGGTCGATGATACCGAAATATTATGATTTGTTTTGTGATACACGTCTTCAGATGTCTCTTCTGGACTTCATTCGTGTATATCAAACTGCCTACTTGACATCTCACTTGGATGTCTGAAATTCGACTCCAAACCCTTGATTTCTTCTTCCATTGAACAATTTTCTTCATATTGGTAAATGGCTCTTCTATACAACAGCCAGAATAATTCTACAAAAATTCTCCTACAGCTTCTTATCTTACCTCCTGTTCATTTTGCCTGGAACATTACTCTCTTCCTCCATATAACTACATGACTCCCTCCTCATTTCCTTTGCCTCTGTTCAAATATCACCCCCTCAGAGAGGCAGTCCTGGGCCACGGTATCTGATGTAGCGCTCCCTGCCACCCTTCCTTGTTATTCTGTATTCCCCCGTACCTACTCTGTTTTTCCATGAGAAACCGACATTACCACATATTTGTTTTTTCATTTAATTATTGTCTGTCTCTCCAACTAAAATTTAAGCTTCTTTAGGAAAGGGAATTTGTTATATTGACTGCTATGTCCTTGGAGCTTGGAACCATTTCTGGTGTATAACAGGTGTTCAATAAATATTTATTGAAACGATGTAAATCATAATAGAGATTTAATTTAAACAGGAAAATAAAGAGTAAAAACTGTAGCACGAGCTACGTATATACAGGGCAAAGGAAGAGTAATGGAAGGCTTTGATGCCTGTTTTCAAAATTATACTCACAAAGCAGCTGTCTTCCTATGAACTTCACATTATCATTAGTGCATATGTGTTCACTCTTGGCCTTCTAAAGAAATAGAGATATTAAATATATAGTGATGGAAGGAGAACTGATTCTGGGTGGAGAACACACAATGTGATATATAGGTGATATAATACAGAATCATACATTTGAAACCTATGTAACTTTACTAACCATGGTCACCCCAATTAACTTTAATTAATAAAAAAGAAATGGAGACATTGCAAACCTTGCCAGCACAGACTGTCAGCAGTTTTCCTACAGAATATGGATCCTGAGCCATAGCAAATATCAGAACTGGTTGACACTGAGTAGTAGATGTCAGGGGTGAGGAGCAAGCATTGAATGTATCTCGAAGGCAGCCTTGTAAGTGGTAGGCTTAATCTACCTTTTATAGCAAGAGGGCAAATAAAGCTTTCTTATTTACTCTTCCCACAAACTGGATCTTTCCATGCCAAACCCTCTGGGACTAAGCTCTCTAACTTGCACAAATGTGAAGTTTCAGGGCCTTTGTTTAAGCACAGCAAACCTCCTATCTCAATTAAATTTGATGACAGAATCACTTTCTATTTTGTCACTCAAAATGGTAATTCCTTCCTTATTCTTTAGGCTTTGATACAATAGCTTTTATCCTGAATAGTAACTGATGATTTGTACATTTTTCTAAAGTTAATATTACTATATTTTACATTTACTTTCCAGTTTCTTTAATAACAGAGAAATGGATAGTCTCAGAGTGAATACGTTTTGAATCTTTCTTAGGTAACAAGAGTCTTAAATGTTAGTGGGAAGAGCAATCAATTTTTATTTTTTATTTTTTTGAAACGTGAATACATCATCTTGTAACAATCATAGAATTAAAACTTGTTGAGAACACATTTTGTGGGAATTATTTATTTTAGTTCTTGGAGACACTTGTATTTTAATGAGAAATGTGTCAGAGAAAGTAAAGAAAAATGTTTCTAAATCCCTCAAGGAATAAAGTTATTTTCTTAAAGTCACACTTAAGGTTATGCATTGAATGGGGGGAAGGATGCTGTAAATCCATGGCCCATTCTGGAATGTAGTTTAGCAACTAATAAAATATCAAACTCTTTAATCCAGTACTCCCACTTCTTTGTCCTAAAGAGATAGCACATAAGAATAAAAGGATGAGGCACATGAATGTTTCCTGTAAATCTATTTTTAATGCACAAAAATTGGAAACATCCCAGGCATCTATCAATAGGGGACTGATTAAGTAAATTATTATACATTAATGCAATAAAATTCTTAAGCCATTAAATATGATGTAGCTCAATATTTATTGACATGGGATGATGTTTGTGACATAGTGTTGAGTGAAAAGAAAAGTGAAAAATGCTCTAAGCATGATTCCATTTGTGTAAAATTAGGTCCTTCTCTTTAGAGAGATAGTCATTGAAATGTTATCTGCAGTTATTAATGAGTAATAATGGGATTTTGGTGATTTATTTTTTCTGGGCATTTTTCTTTGTTTTTGTTTTTAAGTTTCTATTGTGTATATGTAAGATTTTAATAAAAAAAATTCACAGGTGAATTTCTTATAATAAAATGAAATCTAATAGAAAATATACTGTTTAGGCCTATTTATAGCAGCAAATATAACTGTAGTCAATTTGGGATCAGTTTCTTTAATGTAAAAAGAAAATTGGAAATAATATTATATAAAGAATTTCTTCATGAAAATAAAAATTTAAAACCCATTTAGAAGATGGTCTAAACATGATGATATAGCATGTCATTTAAACCCAATCTAGAAGAAGACAGAGTTTCTTAAAATAATATTCCTAGAATTCTAAAGATCTTTCAACTTCCAGTACCTTCTCATGAAAACAATCCCTCATATGGGTGTTTCAGAGCCTGCTCATTTGATACCTAGCAATGAACTGAGGAGACCCTGAAAGCATGTGGAGGCCCTGGTATTGGGGCTGATGGAAATCCCCAGCACTAAACCTTTTCTGAGAGAACAGCATTCGATGCTGCATGATAGCCTTGCTCATCTGATCACCACTGATTGCTACACATGCTCATTATGTACATATTTGTAAGCTCTTAAACTATACAGTTTTAAATGCAAAGCAATGGATAATCTTGACTGGCTTCTATAGGTAAAGATTGAAACAATTGCTACTATGCTTTTAGCACAAGCACCCAGGAACATTCTCATGCACTAAGAAGTTTGAAAAATATTAATTGAGAAAAGTTAACTACAGTAATAAAGCCAATGAAAGACATGCATATTCTACGAGGATTCCATGATACATTCAGAACTGTATTCTTAGAGCACTTGAAAACAACAAAGGAACAAGACGAACAAATGAAGAAACAAAAACTCATAGACACAGGCAATAGTTCAATGGTTACCAGAGGTTAAGGGTAAGTGGGGAGGGGGTGGTAGATGAGGGTAAAGGGGGTCAAATATATGGTGACAGAAGGAGAACTGACTCTGGGTGGTGAACACACAATGTGATATATACATGATGTATTACATACAGAATGGTACACCTGAAAACTATGTAACTTTACTAACCATTGTCACCCTCAATAAACTTTAATTTAAAAAAAAATTAAAGAATCTGATACCATAAAACTCTTAGAAGAAAGCATAGGCAATAAGCTCCCTGACATGGTCTTGGCAATGATTTTTTGAATCTGCAAAAGCAACAAAAGCAAAAATAAACAAGTGGGACCCATCAAGCTAAAAAGCTTATGCACAGCAAAGGAAATCATCAACAAAATGAAAATGCAATCTACTGAATGGGAGAAAATATTTGCAAATCACATGTCTGATAAGTGGCTAATATCAAACATATGTAAAGAGCTTATACAGCTCAATAGTAAAAACAATCTGATTTTTAAAAATGGCAGAAGATCTGAATAGACCTTTCAAAGAAGACATGTAGATCGTCGACAGGCACATGAGAAGATGCTCAACATCACAAATCATCACAGAATTTAAAATCAAAACCACAATGAGGTATTACCTCCTGCCTGTTAGAATGGCTAATTAGCAAAAAGAGATAACAAGTGTTGTCAAGGATGTGGAGAAAAGGGAAACTTTGTGCACTGTCTGTGGGAATGTAAATTGATGCAAGCACTACCACATGATCCATCAATTCCACTTCTGGGTATTTATCCAAGGAAAACAAAAACACTGATTCGAAAAGATTTATGCATCCCCATGTTCATTGCAGTATTATTTACAATAGCCAAGATATGGAAACAATCTAAGTGTCCATCTATGGATGAACGGATAAAGAAATTGTGTATATATATATATATATATATATATATATATATATATATATGTATATATATATGTAAATGGTATATATACATATATATGTGTATACATATGTATATAATTATATATATAGAATAGAATATCATTCAGTCATAAAAAAGAATGAAATCTTGCCATCTGAGACAACATGGATGGACCTTGAGGGCAGTATGCTAAGTGAAATTCTTATTACAGATGAAAAAAGACAAATAACCATATGAACTTTCTTATAAGTGGAATCTGAAAAACAATAACAACAAACTCACAGATACAGAGAACAGATTGTTGGTTGCCAGAGGTAGTGGGTGTGGGGTGTGGGGTGGGTTGTGGGAAAATTGGGTGAAGGAGGTTAAAAAAAAGAAAGAATAGGAGATTGTCATAAAACAATGTTACCTATTTATTTTCCACACAGAGCAAAGTGTTTTTCTATATTTGACAGTTCATTAATTATTTTCCCAGTATGCGATTCTATTTTAACATATAAATCATACAAGATGTTACATATTAACGATTAGAAAAATCAAAGAAAATGCTTTCATTGATTGATTCATTCATGTATTTTGCTGGTGTGGATCTGGCAGGTGCAGGGTGGCTCTGGAATTGGATTGCAGCTGAGGTGTGTTCCTGGAGCAACAGTTGCCACAGCAGTTTTGATTGGCAGCTTGCTGACTGTGGCTGAAGTATAAGCTCTGTTGCCTTCCCTCTGGGTACTTCCTAAGGTGTACCGTTCTTGGAAGTCCAACCTAGGTCTGCTACTCTAATTCTTCCAATTTTGGTATAGACACCTAAATCCCTCTATTAGATATCTTTCTGCAAAAAATAAAAACAAAAACCAAGAAAAAAACCCTATTGTGGCTTTGCTGTTTATAATTGAACTCTAACTTATAAACGTCACATAACCCATGTATTTTTGTGGGGTAATTACATGGGAGATGTAATTGTTTCCCACATTTCTTGACAGTGGACACTGCCATTTGCTCGCACAGAGATACTCTCAGACTCTCTTTTACGACTTCTGTGCACCCCTCTCCCAGTCTTAATGTGCTTTTGCTTTCAACCTTCTGCGCTGCCACTTGTCCTCAAAGGACTGTTCTCAGACTGCAGGAGCCGATTTGCCCCCCACAGACAGAGAACTGGAAGGCCCTGGGTGTTAATGATGTCCCAGGGTCATGCTTAGCTAACGAAGGATCATGTTGAGAGTTAAAAGTCCAGTTCTTTTCCTTGGGGTACAACAGCTACAGGCTGTAATTTATACTGCAGAAATCCCCTGTGGAATCAGGCTGAAACTGCTTTCCCATGAATTTGCTGAAATCAAAGCCTTCTTTGTTTCATTTCTTCTTTGTTGTGCTTTTCCCTCTTGCTTCTGGGAGCACTTCCTTGCACACAAATCCTCATCTCAGGGTCTGCTTCTGGGGAATCTAACTAAGACACTAGGTCAAGCATTGCTTTCTAAAGATTCTTAATGATTTTCCAGAATCGAATTCAACAACACAATATCCTTCTGCATTAGGCTAAAAGCTCTTTGCTCTTTGAAGGTGGGCAGGACTCTGATTGATTCTGATACTTGTTCCCCATTGAACCTGGAAATAAGGTTTATACCAAGTGAGCTAAATTAGTGAATAAATGGAGAATATAGGGTCAGTAGTCAGTAATTTTATTTGGGATTGTATCTAGATGTGTTAAGTGTAAATTTTGTGTCTCTCATTGTAATTCCTGTGGATAAATTAGTCTGATATCCCCAGATAAAAGATGCTTTACTTCTTTCTATAAACCACTGTTAAGGGCAAAGATGCATTTCACCTTGAACTTTTTCAGTTCTAAAGAATTAAATTAGTAGGGCAGTACCGCCTCTTCCCTCAATTATGATAAATTGCCTTATCTTGTATATTGTGTTAGCAAGGGGAGTAGCTGTTCTTTTTGTTGCTTTTTAATTTATCTTTATTGCATAGCTCTTAAAATTACAGGACATATGTGAGTTGTAGACATCAAGCTTATAAACTTGTAATCAATGTAATATGAAGATATATCAGCTAATTGAGGCCTATCTAGCCTTCCTTTTCTACATAATGGAGCCATAGTAGGTAATATGGGTTATTAAGTTAAATGGTGAAATTTTACTCTTCAAGCCAAGCATGAAAATCAATTTCCCATTGATTTGATTTAGTTCTGTGCATCAGGAAATAGGTAACTAAAGGAAAGGATTACAGTATTAATTAAATATAGTTTTTCCTTAGCCATTCATCCTTAGAAACCAATAAATGTTAATTCAGTGCTCTGTGGTAAAATGAAATCCACTCATCAGATAAAATTTTCATTCTCCATAAGTGATTTTCATAGCCCTACTCTATACTTTCTGTTCAAGAATAAACTGGTCAGACCTATATAGAGTACAATTTATCTAATGAGTTTCCTGTAAATGGAAATATAATTTTATATTTTTATTGCTGTTTGCATCATTTTTTTTCATTTATTTTTCATAACTTGGTGTTGTCAAAAACAAACAAATAAACACAAAAAGGACTTAGCACAGCAAGAGCTCTTTCCTTTCTTCTCTAAGCTTCAGTCAATGAATGGGTAGATTAAAGATTTGGAAACTTGTTCCCCCATACAACAGGGGACCTGAAACATGTCTTCTCTGAAGGTGGATCCTTGACACCCGGGATCTGCCAGGTGACTTGAGGAGAGTGGTCCACATTCTCCAAAGGCCTATTGTACACAAAATATTTGTTTTCTCTTTCCTTCAAGCATTCTTGGATTACATATCCTTTCAGAGACACCCTAAATTTGGTAGCACAACAATAATACAAATTAGATCAAATGATTTAATGAATACAAAGTGCTTAGAATAGCTCCTAGAGTAATTTAAGTCCTCAGTAAGTACTGATGTTATAGGCCAATAGGCCAATGATGTTATAGGCCAACAGGCCAATGATGTTATAGGCCAATAATTCCTTCTGTGAAACTGTTGGAGTCAGATGTATTTTGGAACTCAGAATTTTTTTAGACTTTAAAACAGGAATAAGGTGGACATACTATATCTTGTACAATATCTCCAGCACTCTCAAATCAAATGTATTAATATTTTTGCAGTGAAACACATGAATGTGTGCTCAAAGTATATTGTAAACAGTCTCACGTTAATTTAGTTCAGATTGTGCTACAGAAAAATTATTTTAAAAGTTTGGGTTTTAGAGCTCTTTTGATTTTGTACTTAAGGATAAGGAATTCTGAACCTATTTCATTATCATCATCATCATTCTGTTTCTTTTTTTTCCAAAAAAGAACACATTTCATTTTTATAGCAAATTTCATTTTTATAACAAATTTCATTTTTTATAGCAGTTTTAGATTTACAGTAAAATTAGGTGGAAGTCACCTTCTGTCCTCACACATGCATAACCTCTCCATTATTAACATCCGTCATCAATGTGACACATTTGTTAAACCTGATGAACCCGATTGACAAATCATTATCATCCAGAGTCCATAGTACATATTATGGTTCACTCCTGGTGTTATACATTGTATGGTTTTGGACAAATATATGACATGTATCCAACATGTTACAATGTATTTACCTAAAAATCCTCTGTGTTCCACTTATTTATCCTGTCCCTCCCCCAATCCCTGGCAACCACTGACAGTTTTACTATCGCCATGGTTTTGCCTTTTCCAGAATGTTATATAATTGGAATCATACAGTATGTAGCCTTTTTAGATTGGCTTCTTTCACTTAGTAATATGCATTTAAGTTTCCTCCATGTCTTTTCGTGGCTTGGTAGTTTATTTATTTTAGTGCTGAATAATATTCCATTGTCTGGATGTAGCATGGTGTATTTATCCATTCATCTACTGAAAGATATTTTGGTTGCTTCCAAATTTTGACAATTATGAATAGAGCTGCTATAAACATCCACGTGCAGGCTTTTTTTTTTTTTTTTTTCGTGAACATGAGTTTGCAACTCCTTTGGGTGACTACCAACGAGCGTGATTGCTGGATCATATGGTAGGAATATGTTTAGTTTTGTAAGAAACTACCAAACTGCCTTCCAAAGAGGCTGTAGCATTTTGCATCTCACCAGCAATAATGGGTGCTCTTGTTTGCTGCTCCACATCCCCACCAGCATTTGGTGTTTTCATTTTCCTTTGGTTGAAAATATTTTACAATTTTTCTTGAGACTTCTTCTTTGACCTATGTTATTTGGAAGCGTATTGTTTAATTTCCAACTATTTTGGGATTTTCCAGCTATCTTTCTGTTATTGATTTCTAATTGAATTTCACTGTGATCTGAGAGAAGACATCATATGATTTCTACTCTTTTAAATTTGCTCAAGTGTGTTTTATGGCCCAGAATGTGGTCTATCTTGGTGAATGTGCTATGTGAGCTTGAAAAGAATGTATATTTTACTGTTGTCGGATGAAGTGGTCCATAGATGCTCATTATATTCAGTTGATTCATGTTGTTTTTCAGTTCAACAATGTCCTTACTAATTTCCTCCTGCTGGATCTGTTTGTTTCTGATAATGGGGTGTTGTAGCCTGTGACTATAATAGTGAATTAATCTATTTCTCCTTGCGGGTCTATTATTGCCTCATTTATGTTATGCTCTATTCTTAGGAGCACACATGTTAAGGATTGTTATGTTTTCTTGGGGAGTTTGCCCTTTTGTCATCATGTAATGCCCCTCTTTATGTAATGCCCATGATAACTTTCCTTGCTCTGAAGTCTCCTCTCTGTCTGAAAATAATATAGCTACTATTGCTCTCATTTGATTAGCGTTAATATGGTTTATCTTTCCACATCCATTTACTTTTAATTTATATGTGTCTTTATAGTGAAAGCCTAGGTGTATTTATGTTTCCTGCCTTGACTTCTCTGAGCTTCCTGGATCTGAGGTTTGGTGTATTTCCTCTCCTTTAGGTCAGTTAGGCTCTGATAAAACTCCAGCATGTTAGGCTCTGGTTAAATAGTTTCCCCTGAGAGAAGACCTTGTTCAGAAAAAGAGAATGTTCTGGTATGTTTAAAATGGTTCCTTTTCCTCTCCTCCTACCAGAAGCTTTTTGGGATTTTTCTCTGATATTTACTATGAGAACCTGATAGGGCTCGAGGCGGTAAAACTCACATAAGTGTAGGGGCCTCCTGATGACTGGGGCCCCTTGAGTTTTTAATCTCTTCTATTTATCCACTCTAAGTCTCCAGAAATCCATCATTTACTCTTCAGGTTTCCCTACCTCAGCACAGAGATAGAGGATGAGTATAAGTAAACCAAAGCTGGAGCAATTTGTGTTCGAAGGAGTTTGTAACAGGATGACTTCACCTTCAATGAATGGTAAACTCTTATTCAAACTGGCAAAAGCAATGGTAAATGATATTTTTTCATATAATAAGAAGCCCAGAGACAAAGAGAGCTCCAGGTGCATTATATCCACCACTCTTTCTCTGCTTCTCTGTGACCTTTGGGTTCTGGCTGATTCTGCTAGCTTCATCTTTAAACTTTTATGACTTGACAACATGCAGAAGAAGAAGAGGAATCTTCTCATCCAATTTTCTTTTTAAGGTGTGGATTAATCTTTACCAGAAATCCCCACTGCCACCACTCAGCATAGATATTTACTCACTTCTCGGCTAGATTTACTCACTTCTCTTTGGCCTGTTCCCAAACCAAACAGAAATGAGTTACCTGACTGGCTAATGCTGATCATAGGAGGTAAATGGATGGTAGAGAGTCAACAACTATGGCCACAGTAAGAAAAGCGTAGCCTTCTTAGGATTTAGAGTAGGAAGGTGTTGTTCATGTCATTTTGCTTCATGTAAAACAATTATTAGTCATCTTGATGGTTGGTGGAGTGGTTTGAGCTTAAAGAGTAACAGAGATCTGCAAGGAAGTGGAGGGCTTGGCTTTGGAGGCCATCTCTCTACGATGGAAAGGCTCCTTGGACTATTCTTGGTTGCCATAGAGTCAGCAATGGTTCCATCCTGTGACACTCCTAACTCCAACAGCAGGACAGTGGCTTTTCGTGAAACTCATGCTTATTCATTGAGTTAGACTCAGCCAGCTTGAAAGCTTGCCTTCATCCCCAGCAAAATTTCACAAAAATGAATTGGGGAAGATGAGAAAATGATATTTTGGCTACAAGATTGGCAACTCTACCTCTGTTGCTTAAGTTGGCATAAATTTGAAAGCACTTTAAATAATTACAGGAAAATTGTAAAAGTAGCAGGAATGACTGGATTTTGAGGTAGCATGTGGCCTTGCCATACCCATGGAAAACTCTTAGTAATGTGGGAAAATCAGGAGGCTTGAGGAACTAGCAAAAATAATTTTTATTTGAAATTTTACTTCAAAACTTTTTTTTTTTTTTTTTTTTAAGTTCAAGTGCTTCTGGCTACAAGCATTAATGTACTTTAACAGAAAAAGAATTTTTTATGCTCAAACTTTAATCAAACAGTTTAGTAATCTATCTAATCTTGTTTATATCAATTTGTTCTGCCTAACTGTTGGGTAGAATAAAGTAAAGACACAAAAAGGTGAACATCCATCATTCAAATGTTCCATCAGAGAAGTTAATCTTTTTTTCTTTTTTGGAAATGCTTTGAGGTAACTGGTGGGAAATGATAAATGGGCTACCTTGTATACTTTGATGTTTTCAAGCTCTTCCAAAATTTCTAGCACACACTAGCATAAAGGGCAAACTTTTGGGAGCATTACTTATTTTTGAATGGTGACATTTATCCATCAATTTTAATATATACCACGTTCTAAAATAACACTGAGGTGGCTGTTTTTCCAAGCTTATAAATATCAAATAATCCCCTTAGTCAGAAATACAAGGGTAGAATTAATGTAAGAAAAAAACCTTCAAGTAATCAGGTAGATTAGAGCTGTAGAATTAAAAAACAAAAATTAAATATAAACTGTCAAGTGAACCCCAAAATACAAAATGCACTCTGAGTTAGAGATGCTCTCTGGCCAGGGTTTCATTAGGTGAGTTTAAGTTTAACCTAAACTTAAATTAAGGTTAAGTTTAAGCAAGAAATGCTTACACCTTATACGCTCAGCACTTACAATATGTCAAGCATTGTTCTAAATATTTTCTGTGTAGTAATTCATTTAAGCCTGACAGCAACCCTATGAAGTAGGTACAGTTATTCCCATTTTGTAGATAAAAGAACTGAGATCCAGCAACGTTAAGTAAAGGATCACATAGCTGAAAAGGGGTGGGAGGGGCAAGATTTGAACCCAGACAGAGTGATAGCAGCACTCATCTAATTTGACCCTGGGCGTGGTGAGATAGTTATTGGAAGAGAACAGCTCCTGCTATGCTCAGAATCTTCCGTAATGCACGCGTAGTATTAGATGCAGCACTGCTTAGAGATTAGGGGCAAGCATGGTAGAGTCAGAACACTTCCACTTAGTAGCGATGTGACTACGGGTGGGTTACTTAATCTCTCTCTATACTGCTGAGCTGTAAAACAGGGCTAAAAATTGCATCTAGTTGTTCCCCAAATTTAGTGTGCATAAGATTTCCAGAACGTTGTGATTTAATAAAACTGTGGCAGGGCCCTGGAATCTGCATTTTAAATACCACAAGTAATTCTGATGCAATCTGTCCTCAGAAACCCTTTGGGAAATACTGAATTCTATCTCCCAGGGAGAGGTGAGGAGATTAGTCCTGTGAAACAAGACCTGGACACAGTCCTGCCACATGACTGATAGGCAAAAATGGCAGCTCTCGTCTGTTTCTTGTTACAGAGACAGACCTAAGTCATGACAGAATGAGAGGAGTCTCAGATCTCAGATGATATTACAGCTGAAGGGATGCGGTATGCCAGGATGATGGTGATCAATATTTTTATACCCTCTGTTTTGGGATAGGTCTCATAAGCAGGGGGAAAAAGGGGAGGTTACCAGTTCTCATTCTCATCTGCAAATCTCCTTAAGAGGACTTAATTAGGTTTGTCTTCAGCTTCAACAAAAGAGATCCGCTTTAAGAGTTCCTGTGCTCATTCTCCCTCTATTTCCTTACATACTTGCACATTCCAATTTCCTTTACTAGGAACAATCTTTCACTCTATAATTTGATGTGAAAAACAAAATGCAAATGTCTAAATGAGGTAATGTTTAGTTTGACTATGTTTCAGCAAAGTGTCATTAGTCAACCGTTTAATACATGCATATACCCACTTCATAAATCCTTCCTTGTTTTGATAGGGTGACATGGTGAAGGGAACTGGAACACTTACTGTATCTAAAACAAAGAAAGGAAATCCATGAGGATGGGGAAGCAGGATAAGGTGCAGAAAGAGTACCGAAGGTGGCATTCTATGTACTGTGTCTAGCCTACCTTTGATTGACTTCATTCTTTAAGTTGGACTGGAGACCTTTAGAGCCCGATAGAAAAGTAGTTTGGTCACACAGCTGCAAACACAGCCAGTTTGTCTGCATAATTTGTGAACTTTTCTTAAACTCATTTTTTTCCCCAGACGATTTTCGAGTGAAGGCAGCAATATATTCTGGTGTAATGTCTGGGCCACCGAAAGGTAGTCTAAGAATAGATCCACAACCTACCTTATCATAAATAAATGTTGTACATGTATTTTAAGACTAGTGTAACAACCCTCACACTACCACTAAAATAAAGTAGAATTAAAGTAGTATTATTCTTATTAGTAGAAATAATATCTTAAAGTCAGTAATAAGTGTACTGTTCATAACGTATACTCCATTTCTTTGGTGTATGGTGATTTGCAGTCCACAAACATGCTTTGGAAGCCCTCAGGGACTGTGGTTTGGATGCCTTTGAATTTTGGTGGAAAACAGAAGGAAGTCTCCATGCCTCTGGGAGTTTAACATGAAATTTGGAATTAGTGGAACAGAAAGACTGGCAGAGCCTGGGAAACTCATGTAATCATTAGCCCTGAATTGCTTACCTCTGTACATCTTGCTATGTCAGAAAAGTAAACCCCTATTTGTTTGTCATCGGAGTTTGATTTCTGTTACTTGCAGACAAATACATGCCTGTCAGTTAGTGAAGATTAAACAGTTCTGGGTTAGATAAAGAGAGCTTCTCCCCTTGCTCTAGAGAACAGACAACTCAGCTGACAAGGTTGAATATGGCTGAAGCTAAGTAGACTGGGGTCATTAAGACTTAGGAGACTGGAGTGGCCGGAGAATCTTTTAAGAACTACAGTGCCTATTGTTCAAAGTTGTTTGCAGTGTTGTATCATTGTCAGTAAAAACTATTAACCTTATTCATATTTTGTGAATAGAAACGTGTGGAAATTAGAGAAGGGTTAAATTTCTCACCTGGATCAAAATAATGCCTAACAGAAAGAGCATCTGTGGAAGTAGGAGTACCAAGGCCAAATTGACTTTGGGAACAAGTCCATGTGGAATTCACAGAAATTTGGGAGTAGGCCCTACACTTGCACAGGTTGTGGTATTTGGGATTGGGGTTTGATCCAATTTTACTTGGGCACTGGGATCGGAAGGCTTGTGGATGACATTCAGATTGCATGTCTTTAATCCAACGACTTGACAGCAAATTGGCCAAATGGAAGAATACCAATAGTGTACTTCTACTGCTTCTAAAAGATATCAGAGTGCTTTTAAATGTTTTATTTTTTCTCTTCTAAACAGGGGATAATCTAAAGATAAATCTCAATGGGAAAATCTAAAGACAATATGGTGAATTAATTTTTATCATGTTATAAAATTATGCAAATGATAAAGAAGCCATTTGCTCTAGATACTATATTTGACCTTCATTTGACCTCCATTTTTTCTAGTTGGAGCAGCTGCAAAGTTAAAGCTACATTTTCTAGATTCCCTATATCCAGGGTTCTGAATATTCATTTAATTCTGCCAATTAATGCATTCAGGAGAGATTTAAAAGGTACTAGGAAGGTAGAAACTGCCTTCCTGGAGGTTCTTGACTATTCCTGCTGATATGTGAGGTTCTTGAAGTGTAAACCATTTTCATAGCAACATTCCAGAGTCCATTCTACAGCTTCCTGGGTGTTTAGTGGCATCTGTAACTTCCTCAAAAGTCATTCCTATTTGTGAGGACGGTGTCCTACTCCAGATGCGAGCTCCTCTGGCCACACATGTGCTGTGACTCTGCCTCCTTCTGAGGATTGTGAAGAGCTTGTGGAAAGGAAAGAAATCAGCACTTCACTTCTGGTGGGTTCCAGAAACGTCCATTTCAACAAGCACCTTCATGAGATTCTGGTGCAGATCACACTTGGAGACATGGCTCTGGTTGGTTGTTGGTCAAGTGAGATGTCCCATGGAGCCGGACTATAGCAACCATTGTCTGCCTGTGGAAGCAGAGAAAGGCAGAGAAAAGTGAGTCTCCAACTTTAGACAAGTTGGCATGAGGGAGAAGAGGAGACAGGAGAAAAAGATTGAGAGGTGTAAAGAGGGATGGAAAGGCAGGGAGGAATAGAGAAGAAGAGAGAGACAGTGCCTTGGTTCTTGATAGTTCTTATTCTCAGATAGACCCTTCTGAGTTGTGACTACACTCCCTGACCTTAGATATCATTACCTAGTTTTTAAGTATAGTCACTTGTCTAGGTCAACAGCAGAACGCATGTACGATTGTGGTCCCATAAAATTATAATGGAGCTGAAAAATCCCTATTGCCTGGTGACATCGTAGCACCCTAATGTCGTAGCACAACGCATTGCTCAGGTGTTTGTGGTGAAGCTGGTGTCAAACCTACTACACTGCCAGTTGTATAAAAGTATAGCACATACAATGGCGTACAGTACAGAATACTTGATAATGATAAATGACTGTTACTGGTTTATATATTTACTATACTATGCTTTTTATCATTATTTTAGATGTACTCTTTCTACTTATAAAAAAAGTTTGCTGTGAAACAGTATGCCGTGTTATGCACATACATTTTGTGTTTACTATGTCTGTTGATTGTGTCATTTTCTCTTGTGCTTGATTTAATGTCATATTGTTCTACAGTAACATGCGGTACAGGCCTGTAGCCCAGGAGCAATGGGCTGTACCATACAGCCCAGGTGTGCGGCAGGCTATACATCTAGGTTTTTGTAAGCGCACTCTGTGATGTTTGCACAACAATGAAATCGCCTAATGATGCTTTTCTAAGAATGTGTCTCTGTCATTAAGCAGTGCACGACTGTATTCCCTTTTTAATTTAAGCTAATCTAATGGTTTTAAAAATCATCTTCCTCAAAGATAAAATGATGAATCGGTTCTTACGAATCTTAAGAATTCCTATGAATCTGATGAAGACATTTTGGTTATATTTCTGGCTGTGAAAAGTTATTTTTAAAGGTTAGTTTCATGTATCTCAATTGTGAACCCATGTCTGCCCTTACACACTCTAGAAACTTGAGAATGCAGAGTGGAGTGACTACACTTTAAAGTTTCATATTTCCATATCGACAATAATATTATATGAGAAGCTACAATGTGTTGGGTATATATTGTTACTAATCTTCTGATATCTGTGTTATAGGCAAGCCAGTTAGGCTCAGAGAAATGAATAATTTACCCAAGGTCACATGACTAGTAGGTGCTAGTTCCAAAATTTGAATTCAGGCCATCAACCTTGTCTCCCCATGTTCCTGCTTGATAAGTAGAAACATTGGAGAAACATAAGTGATTAAAGCAGAATAAAGTTTTTGACTTCATCGAGTTAATATGCTAGTGGGGAGAGATGACAATAAACAAATGAATCCATGTAAATGCTGAGAAGAAAAGTCAGGTTGAAGAGGCTACAGAGGGACTGGGCAAAGAGGTTTTGTGTGTGTGTGTGTGATATGAGGTGACAGGAGAAGTCTTCTTTGATAAAGTATCGCTTGAGCATAGACCTGAAAGAAATGAGGAATGAACAATGTGGATATCAGAATAAGAGTGCTGAAAGTAGAGGGAGTATCTACTGGAGGAAAAAAT
This sequence comes from Rhinolophus hipposideros, assembly GCF_964194185.1. NCBI lineage: Eukaryota > Metazoa > Chordata > Mammalia > Chiroptera > Rhinolophidae > Rhinolophus > Rhinolophus hipposideros. The sequence continues at coordinate 71,681,949 of NC_138055.1, forward strand.
GCTCAATATATGGTTCTGAAAGCTGATAGAACTAAAAACCTTTTTGTGTTGCTAAGGTAAAGAATGTGAGCATTATGAGAACACATAATTCCTTGTTATCTGATTTGTCTCCTTAATTTTAGAATTCTTCTCCCCTTTCTTATCTCCATTCCAACCCAATCCTAGCTTATAGAGTTGAAAAAATATTTTATGTCATCTTTACATGAATTTAAATTTTTCTGTGCATCAGTGACCTATGGTTACATTAGCTACTTGGTCTTCCTTTTATGGTAAAGCAGAAAAGTATTTGGAGGTCTTCACAGCTAAAACTTGAGTAGAAGATACCGCATTTTGCTGTGTATAATGTGTACATTTTTGCCCAAATTTGTGAGGGAAAAATAAGGATGTGCATTATACATGGGTGATACTAATTCCATGTCTATATAAATGTTTTAAATTTTTTTATTTATGTTTATGAGTTAAAAATGTAACTCTATAAATCAATAACGATATCCATATGCAAAATAATACCCTGGAATACGATAATTGGTTTTGTTGAACTTACGACAAATTTACAACAACAAAGAGTTCTTGGCCTTCTATGATGCGTAAATATCGTAAATTTGTTACCGGTACATAAATTTTCTTCTACCTTGTATCTGTTCTTGTGTTTCGTAATTATTTATTACATAAAATTTCTTGTACTATAATATGTTAAAAAATAAATGCTAAAATTCCTTTATAATACAAAAAAACAAGTACCTAAATGTAAACAAATAAAAATTTGAATTAAAAAATTAAAATGAAAGATTTTTTCCCCTGAAAATTTGGGCCAAACACATGGGTACACCTTATACACAGGAGCTCATTATACACAGCAAAATATGGTATGTTAGTTTCCTAGGGCTGCTGTAACAAATTACTGCCAATTAGGTGGCTTAACACAACAGAAATTTGTTCTGTCACATTTCTGGAGGCCAAAAACCTGAAATCAAGATGTCGGCAGAGCCATTCTCCCTCTGAAGGTTCTACAGAAGGATCTCCCCTTGCTTCTTCCTACCCTCTACTGGCTGTGGCACTCCTTGGCTACGATAGTGCCACTCCAATCTATGCCTCATAACCTTCTTTTACGTGTGTCTCCTCTGTGTCTCCAAATCTCCCTCTCTTTTTAAGGACACTAGTCATTGGATTGTTGATGAAAGAAAGTCCAAACATATAGAAAATTATAATTTATTTGCGCCAAATCTGAGGGCTGACTCAGAAGCAAAATCTCAAAGGACTGATAAAATGCTCCAGAGAATGGCAGTTTTGCTGGCAGTTTTTCTTTTTATGCATTTAGAATCAAAGGAGAGAATGTAAGGAAGCTTACATGAAACCCATTGGTGATAGATTAAGGAAGCGGAAGACAGCAAAGTGGAGAAATCTCTGGGATTGGATAAAAAGTAAAATGGAGAAATATGTAGTTCTTTTGCATTCGTTGGTACAGGATAGTTAACGTTGAAATTTCACAGTGAATAGAGATGGTATTGCCAGCAACAAGATAACAGTGAGGAGTTTTGTGCTCTCGTGCTCTGGTGCTGGCAATTGTGCCTCTGAGGGGTCTGGAAAAAATTACTCTGACATTGCAAAGGTATATTTTGTTGGATACATAAGAACAATGGATAGGATGTGCTTAAGGTAAAGGCTGACCTTTGCTAAGGAAGCTATAGACCCGGGACGTGACTAGCTGCCACGACCTACCCAGACCATCCTGTGTGGTTACCTTCAGTCACTAATCTTGTCTGGTCAGCTCCTTTATGTTCACGGGGTTTAGGATCTACCCTAATTCAGTATGACCTCATCTTAACTTGATTACATGTGCAAAGACCCTATTTCTTAAATAAGGTCACATTCACAGGTTCTGGATAGACGTGAATTTTGGGGGGGATACTATTCAACCTGGTACAGAGGAGAAATCCTTAGTATAAACTGCCATTTAATCAAGAGGAAATCATCTTTCATCCCATCCTCAACCTCACAAATATAAATCGATTCACTTAAAATCATTCCTCTACAGCAGGAGTCAGGAAGCGTTTTCTATAAAGGAGAAGATAGTAAACATCTTGGGCTTTGCAGGCTATCAATTCTGCTGTTGCAGTGTGAAAGCAGCCATAGACAATACATAAACAAATAAGCATGGCTGTGTTCCAATAAAATGTTATTTACTAAAACAGGCTGCAGGCTGGATTTGCTGGGGTTATTATTCTTTGCCAATTCCTGATCTGTAGTATTGAGAAAATGCTAATCAATATATATATTCCTACCATGTTTCCCTGTATTATATAAGACCGGGTCTTATATAATATACTATAATATAAGATGGGGTCGATATAATATAATGTAATGTAATGTAATGTAATATAGTGTAATATAATATAATACCGGGTCTTATTTTGATTTTTGCTACAAAAGACACATTAACGCTGATGGTCTGGCTAGGTCTTATTTTGGGGGAAACATGGTATAAACTTTGGTAGAGAGTCTAATAACTTTGGTTTAATTTGTGTTTCAGAAAAAAATTACAGTAATAGCATTTTCCAAAGAATTATATCCATTTGTTTGAATAACTTCCACTTTCCCTTCTGCCTCACATATTGAAGAGCTTTAGAATAGAAGAAAAGGAGGAAAAAGTTTAGGTGTGCCAAGTGTACTGGAGTTAAAGTGCTAGCTGAATATTATTACTGTGAACACAATGTGGTTTTTAATATTTTGCAATAAAGTAAATGTTGAAGTTATTCCAGAAAATACTGTAACCATCATACATCTGTATCCAAGTAGCCCCAATTAAGTCAAGTAAAAAATGGTGCATTTGAGGACAATTTAATGTGTTGTGGAAGGTTTTCATGAACTTGGAAGTCTGGTTATAACCATGGTGACTAGACCCAAGAGAAGCCAAAGGAATTTTGCTGGATACTTGAAAATATAGAATAAGAACAAGATTGCCTTAGGAATAATCAGCACTCCTATTTATTGTGCTATCTAGTTTATTATACGAACTATTAAGACAAAGCAAAGGAGAAAGACTTAAAGAACATTAAACAGTGAGGGTGATACTTGGAGGGGAGTTTTATCTATGGAGAATGACATACAACCAAACACCCTAAAGAGGTCTGGCACTGGTGGAATATGTGTAGGATGGAAAAAGGCAATGGAAAGGGGATAAAAAATGATTTAACTCTCCTGGCCTATTGTGCATATTGCTATGCAACTGCTGTGCCCCAAGATTCCAGCAAAAAGTGAAATTTAGGAACAGGGAGGGAAGTCTTCAGGATCCAGGGACAATCTCCTCATGACAACAGCCATCTCAGTGAGGGGAGACATGCCCCTTTGAGGTTGTCTCTTTGGTTTTGGGGTGGCTCCCAAGACTTACCTTGTCAGGATAAATGAAGGTGGAGGGCAACTTTACATCCTTCCTCACGTGATGCAGGGCCACACAGATGATGTTGTTGTGTTGGTTGATTTAGAAAATTCGTATCAGGCTATCCTCCAGTGATGGATAGTACTTGTCAGGTGTAAGTGGATCGGAGAGTTCTTTTTACTCTGTGGGATATCCAAGCTGGCCGGTGGAGATACTCTTTCTTCATCTGGGTTTTGTCCCACTGATATGTGGGCCACATTAGCCTAGAATTTAATATCTGTGATTAGTAGTTGGGACTGACAGTATAGTGTGTATTAGAACTTGGAAAGAGACAAATAATGTTGCTCTCTTAGAGTGAAAGTAGTAAAATAACACATGATGGATGAATACCTTAAAAAAATAACAATGAAATGTCATAGATCCAAGGAAGCATGGCAAGGACTGGAAATCCAATCCAATCCAGAGGGAATGTGAGAGAAAGTGGTACCCTAATTAATGTTACTGTTACATCTGAAGGACTGCTCTGAGAACAAGGAGGATGGGGAAGATAAGTTGGAAATGAAAAGGACAGCCTGAAGAGTAAGAATTGCCAAGGTGTCACCAGTTCTGTCCTTTAGCAAGTGTGCTCTGACCAGCTGGTGGGAACTTTCCTACCCAATTGGCCATTATATAGATAGGATTATTGTCATAGAGTGTATTTGTTGTGCTGAGCACTTTATGTCATAACAGTGTTTAATCCGGACAGAACTTAGGTGATTACCATGATCCCCACTTTACACGTGGGCTCACTAAGGCTGAGCGACGTGAAATGCTTGACCTGCTCTTCTCACAGTGAGTCGGTGGTAGAGCTGGGGCCCGAGCTCAGTCTGTCTGCAACGGTCTTAACTCCCTGCTCTACTGCCTCTCATGTATGTTCTCCTCTGGAGCTGGGGATGTTAGGCATGACGGATTGATACTGCTAGCCTTTAACATCATTCAACTAATTTATTTGGCTTTTAATTCTGTACCTGTTAGGTGTGTTGGTTGGGGTAGAATAAACGGATAAACAAGACCCCAAAATAAAATGGCTCAAAAACAACAGAAGTTTATTTGTCTCTCGATCAACAACCAGAGCAATTAGCAAGTATCCCTTTTTCATGTGGGAAGCCAGCAAGTCAAGTTCTTTCCCTCTTGGGTCTTGTTTTTATCTGTAACAAGCTGGTAGAAGGGGAGAGGAAGAGCATGAATGAGGGTTCCAATCAGACACATTTGCGCTTAAATACGAGCTTTGCCATTTGCAAGCTATCGCCTAAGCATGAAACCTTTAAGTTTCAATCAATTCCTCATCTGAAGTTTAAATGAGATGTCACAAATTTGGGCAGTGCTCAGCTCAGTAAATATTAGCCGTTTTTGTGTTATGTACCTGGCATACTTTCCTAAAAACTACTCTGTGACATTAGAATTGTCCCCATTTTACAGAGGAGGAAGCTGAGGTCACACAAGCAAGGAAATGCAGAGCTGAGACTGGAATCTAAAACCTATTCTCCTACCATTAAACCACTGAATGATACTTTCTCATAAGCTAAGCATGAGAATAATTGGCCTCTGGTATAAGAGAACTGAGTTCCTTATTCTCTATTTAAATGGATTCAATATTAAGTAGGTCTAAAATGTTAACTGTCAAATCACGTTCCTTTTTCTATCCACCCGAGGTCTGAAGAAATGCAGGCTGTCTTCAGTCAATTGTATGGCACCAACAGCCTGCAGGCGACCAGCATATGGAAATACTTGCTGACGCAGACTGTGAAAAGTGAACATGAATAACTTTTTACTTCCAAAGGAGTCATTTAAAAATACTTCCTTTTAGAGCGTAACCACCAGACAAGGTTATACTTTAAGAAAACAACTTTGGATGGAGAAGATAGAGTTTTTAAAAAATATTATTATACTTTTACAAGTCAGAAACCATATGGAATTTCCATTCTCACATAGTTCATAAATGACTTGCCTGGTTTTCTTGAAACTTGATCCTCCAAACTCCAAACTCAGCAAAGTCTGAAGATGTGCTCGTGTCTGGAACTGATATTCGAAAGGCTCACGTTTGCTTAGTGGCACAGGACGTGTTGTTCAGGAAGGAGAGGAGACTATAGATTAAGAGGAATGAGATGTCTTTTTCAGCCATCAACTTCTGACCTGATCTTACCTCTCAAATCCCTATTAATGTTTCTATTTCTGGACTAAAAAAGTACTCCTCTTGCTTTTGATGTTTCTCAAGGAAACGGGAACAATTAATACACTTCCCTAAGAGCATTTTTTATGCCACGATCTATATACAAAGCAAGAAAGGTGAAAGAAGCATGGCAATCCCATTGTTTGCTGTCCTTGGGATAAATATTTTAAAATATTTGTTCAGCATTTATTTAATTCGGATATGGTTGTAACTGAGAAAAGTAATTATTTTTCATTTAAGGATTTTTGGCAGAAACAGGAGCAACATACATTTTGCCAGTTACATAAGAAAGCTGCGGAAACTAGAGGAAGTTGACACATATTTCCAATATAACACTGTAATGTTTGGGTGAATATTTATGGATTGATCCTCAATATAGTTCTGAGCAAGACTCCCCTTGTTTTGTTAGCAACTTGTGAGTTACAAATAATTCCCAAACGTAATGGGTTAAAACAACCATTTGTTATCACTCACTGGTCTATAGTGGGCAGGTCAGCTGACCTTGGCCGGGCTTGGTTGACATTGGCTGGGCTTGTTCATGTCTTTCCTGTGAGCTGGTGGGATGGTTGGGAGCTGCCTGGTTTAGGAATGTCTCTGCTGACATGAATCAACTCTACACTAAATGGTTTCTCGTCTTCCCGCTGGCTAGCCCAGATTTTTTTCTCATGATGGAGGCACGAGTTCAAAGTAGAGTAAGCTGAAACACATGAGGTCCCTTATGGTCTGGCTTCAAAGTGATATCATCATTTTCACTTCTTTCTATTAGCCAGAGCAAGTCACAAGGAAAACCAGATTTCAGGGAAGGGGATAATGGACTCTACAAGCTGACAGAACTGCAAAGTCATATTGCAATGGGCGTGAATAAAGGAGGGTGGGGGGGTGAGTGGAGCATTGTCACCATATTTATAATCAATCTACCATGGTCTGTAATAGTAGAATCATGAAGTAAATGAAGTTTGTCTTTGATAACACACTGCTCCCTTTCCTATAGCAAACAAGTATGACAATTAAATTCGCGAACTCATCCTAGAAAAAGTGTTACTTATTTCATTGCTGAATATCACTGTGGTCACCTTTGAAGTACTCTCCTTGTGAAGCAATGCACCAATGCCAGCATCTAATCCACCCTTCAAAGCAATTTTGGAACTTTTTTTCTGGAATGGCCATCAGAGCTGTTCTCATAATGCCCTTGATGTCCTGAATGTCTTCAAAATGTCTTCCTTTCAATATTTCCTTTGTCTTCGGGTAAAGAAAAAAGTTATTGGAAGCTAGATGAGGTGAGTAGGGAGGGTGTTCCAGTACAGTTATTTGTTTACTGGCTAAAAACTCCCTCCCAGACAGTGCCATGTGAGCTGGTGCATTGTCGTGATGCAAGTGTCATGAATTGTTGGCAAAAAGTTCAGGTCCTTTTCACGCAGCCTTTTCAGCACTTCCAAATAGTACACTTGGTTAACTCTTTGTCCAGTTGGTAAAAATTTCTAATGAATAATCCCTCTGATATCAAAAAAGGTTAGCAACATCAGTGTAACAAGTTCGCGAACTTAATTGTCAGAAGTTCGTATGTTGGTTTAAAGCTAAAGAGCAGGTTCAAGTCCCAGCTCTGCTGTTTCTTTTGGCAAGTCATTTTGCAATCTGAGAATTAATTTGCTTGTTTTGAAATGATGTCATGACATCTTTCCACTTGTCTTCTGAGATTTTTTGCTATTCAAGCTCTCATGTGTTTAATAAATAGGTTAAAAAAACACACACCTCTCTTTATGTGAGTTCCTGGGCTCTGAAGCCCTTCCTCCACCAGCACCACCACTCCTGGCCCCACCTCATGCAAACATCTGCTTCATTTAGGTTTGTCTTTACAAAGCCATTCTCCCAACCTGGTCTGGATTTTCCCCAATTCTCACTTTATTTCCACCCTCAAAAGTTAACTCTCCTAATTTATTTTTCTTGCATTGAAATTGTTTAGCTAACTTGATAAATGATTTCAACCAAAAATGATACTGATTCTAGATAAAATTGTGACATTTTAACATCATCCTTGTGAGGAAATAGGACTCTTTCCACATTTCTGTTAAGTTCTGCTAGGCTCTCAAAGTGCTTTATACGTACTTCTTCAATAATCACAACCATTGCTTGAGCAATGATACGGGTTTTGGATACATTTTTCCTCCTCATCTTGACTAGCTATCAAGAGCCCCAGTGCTGCCATTGACTAGCTATGTGACTTTGGGTACACCACTTCACTTTCCACTTTATTTTCTCACTTTAGAAGTGAGAAAATTTGACAAATTGACCTTGAGAGGCCTTTTCAACTCTGACAACTTACGATATTCTAGAATATTTATGAAGTGAAACATGGAGAATGCAGTATGGCTTTGAATATTTATTTTGTGGTTTAGTAAATCAAGTATTTTGTAGCCAATGAGAACTTAGAAAAGAAGAAATCATAATAATAATTAAAATAGCGAATGTTTACTGAGCAGGCTTAGGTTCCTGCTCGACAAGAAGCTGCCTGCTGTAGAAATCATCTCATCTCCACTTTACAGTTTTCATGTCAACTGAAGAGTTGTCATACTGTAATCAATAGTTAGGCCTGGTATGAAATGTATTTTCTATATAGAGGCATGGATGATGGAAAGAGAAAGAAAAAAAAGCAAGAAAGAAAGAAAGGAGGGAGGGAGGCAAGAAGCTAACATTTATTGAATTCTTACCATGTGTGTGATAAGAAATGATTACAGAAACACGATCCTTGGCAGATATTGTTAGATGTTCTCCAAATTCTAAATCCTTTCTTCTTGGGAACTCAGCCACATTGCATTTCCAGCCTCTTGCAGATGGCTGTACATGCCCAAGTTTCAGCCAATAGAATAAAGGAAGTGGTGTCCAGCCTCCAGGTGTGACTTTAAAAAGCCTCCAAACATGCTTCTCCCACTCTTTCCTACTTCTAGTTTACCTGGATGGAGATGCGTCAGGTGATCTTGAAAGTCTTCTGTTGAAGACAATAGAACTGCCATCAACCTGTTAGCCTGAAGTAGAGATACACTTGCCAATGAACTATGCCTGCCTTAAACTGCAGTGGGAGTGAGGAGAAAACTTGTGTAACGTTTGAGTCATTACACATTTGGGAGTCCACTTGTCACAGTAGTTTAGCATAACCTGACTAATACATTAAGTCATCTCTATGAGGTAGATGCTATTTACTTATATATTTTATAGAAGGCCAAACTGAGGAGGTGACTTTCTCAGGTTATACAAGTGGCAAAGCAAGGTTTAAACTTGGGTCAGTCCAACTCCATTCACAGAGAGACTGTAAATATTCTATTCATGCATACCAATGTACTGTAGAAATTCTCATCATACTTTTACATGTTGGACCAAAGGACACCTTTTTATGAATCAATGAGCTAAGATAGTAATTTGAAACCCAATATGAGCAAGAGGCAATGTGCCAGGATGGTATGAGAGTCTGACAGAAACTAAGTCTGCCATTTGCGGGCTCTGTGACTGAGGCAAATCATTTAACTTCTATTGGTCTCAGCTTTCTGATGAAGAAAATTAAAGTGAAAATTAAAATTAAAAAAAATTGCCTAGGAATTACCGTTGGCCAGAGATTACTAAGGCTGGCAAGATTATCAGTTTTAGTAATTACTAAAATGATCAGTTTTTAGAAATTAATACAAATGGAATTTGAAGGTCAAAGGAAAGCTGATTCCCTTAAAAGTTATTTGAATGTAAACCTATCCCTTGAAAACTCTTCGCACACTGCAGATTGAAATCACTGGTTTATACTCAATGAGTTACCTATCAAAGTTTTCTGTTCCCACTTCCCTTTTGTCAATAATCCTTTCTGAAAAAAAATAGCATACTTTGCAGCCAACAGAATCTTGTAAAGTGACTCTGTCCTGGGATGTAAAAAATAGGGTTGACTATTGAAAGAATTAACACTTTTGAAGATTAAAAGAAATAATAAATGTGAAGCCCAGTGCCTAGCCTACAGTGGATACTCAATAATCATGATCTTTCTACTAAGGCAATATGAAATCTGTGTCTAGGCATTGTGTTCAGAGCTGCTTGAGAATTCTGGGTTTTCTTTTCCTGCATTTATCTATTGGGATGTGGGTTGCCTTACTATCAGCATAAGTCATAAGCGTCCTGCTCTGTTTTTCAGGAAAAGAAGGTAATTTGGGCGGCAGCCATGTTCTCATTAGAGAAAATTAGGGCAGTTAATGGTTAGTGTTCAAGAACAACAAAGCTTTTAGTTGCTTAGCAACTGAAGCTGAGGGGGTAGGCATAGACTGTAAACAACAAGGAATAGCAAAGCAGAGAGGTGTGTAAAAAATGATTTTAATGTCCGGGTCATTCCCAGGTGGGTGAAAAGAAATTTGTATAGTGCTGATATTTATAGCTATAGCTTATTTGTTACATAACTGGAAAATTTAATGAAATAGTTTGAAATTTAGCAGTGGTAAGTCACAGTGGACATTGTTGTTCTAATGCAATGTGTAAACTGTTTATTTAACATGTTGATTACAAATGAAATATGGGAAAGACGTAGCAGTCCTCTAGATTTGGAAAACCCTCTTTCTGCACATACACTACTGCCATCGTGTGGACGATGCTGGGAGCCTACTGGGAGCTGAAAGATGAGGGACAGGAGTGAGAGGGCCGGTCTTTGGGGAATAAGATAGCGGTCTGCAGTCGGTTTATACCTTTCTCGGAATAATTTGGAAAAATTCTAGTACATTTTTAAGTTGATGTATAAAAAATTATAAATTTAGATAATTGTAAGAAATATAATCTCGTTAGTTTGTGAATATTGACGTATTAAAATAAAACTACTGTATCACCCCTTTAAATTATATAATGGACTCCAAATAGAATCTAAAGAATTTTATATATATGCCATCAGCCATTTTAAAATTACATGAGCAAGTTCTTTTAAATAAATAATTTTCATATAATTCCTTTTCCTCCTTAAACTTATTGGAACTCCACTTCCTCAACAGACATATCTAAATGTTTTATATATATATATATATATATATATATATATATATATACATATATATATATACATACACATATATATATCTTATTTATGTAAGCATATAATGTTAAACATATAATACTATATATATCATATTTAATATATGTATTTCTCTGTAACAAAAATAAGTATATAAATTAGAATTTAAATTACAAAACTTCCCTGTGACTATAAGGCTATAGTTATCTATATTTTTAGTACACAATTGATTAAAAACACAAATATCGATCGGTAGTTATGAAACACTAAGGAGTAGTGCTTTATTTGGAAATATAGTTCTTAATGAGATAAATAGGGCTTTTAAAAATTTGAGTTCACTTATCTATGAACTATATAATATATAATTATATAATAATAAATGAATATTTATTATTGCTAGAACGAGAGAAGGGTCAGCATTGATGCTGTCTCTATCATTTTTTTTTAGTTGTAAGCCTCAGGAAGCCTCCTCATTCACAGAAATAAGTAATGGGACTGGAAGAAATTTTATAGGCAGTATAGCTCAATTATTTGAATGACTTCTGAGTTACTTGTCAAATAGGACCAAGCACTCTTCCAACATGTATATTTTTAATGATCAGTGGACAACTGCTTAGTCTTGCTTCAATGGTATCGAAAGCTAAAGAATTGGAAGCCACCTGACCTGCAAGGGGACTTGGTAACCAATCATTAGAATCATTTACTTTCTCAGCCCAGATGCCAATATTTGAAACTGTCCCTATGAGAGACATCCCATAGATTTCTATACCCCAAACAGTGTACCTGTATCACCTTCAATTGTGTGGGAGGTAAGCTCTTCTTTTTTAATGGGAGAAAGGGAAGATGGGAACAGAGTACTCTAACAACACAAAGTACAGCACGATAGTTATACCAGCATAGCACTTGGCCAGAGACTACCAAGGCTATCAAGTATATCAGTTTTAGTAATTACTAAGATTATCAGTTTTAGAAATTAATGCAAATGGATTTGAAGATACAAGGAGTGTTGATTCCCTTAAAGGTATTTGAACGTATGTCTATCCCTTTGCATACTCCTGATTGACATCACTGGTTTATCCCTAAAGCCAGTCTGTGATGAAGCTTTTCATAAATCTGATGCCAAATCGGGCTGTGGTTGTAGTAGCTAAGGAGGCATAGTCAAGTTCAATGTGTTGCATTTACTGAGTTTAAATAACCCTTCTTTTTTTTCCTATAATGTCTTCTGCATTGAAAAAAAAATGGTGGTAGGAGCTTAATAATGACTTTGAAAGCCCATGCTATGTTGGTATTTCATTTATTATGCTTTTTAAATTGTGTCAGTTAGGACAGCCTAAATCAGGCTAAGGTAAGTAAGCAACCCCAGATCTCAGTGATTTGAGAACAAATTTAATTTCTGCTCATGCCACATGTTCATTGCAGGTTGGCTACATCCCTGCTGCTGGCTCAACGCAGCAACACAGCAGCACCTATCTGAGACGTCTGATTTCTCTTGGCAGAGGAAAAAACAGACATAGAAAACCAGGAGCAGTTCCTTAAAACTTCTGCTCCGAAGGGATGTGCATCACTTCCGTCAACATCCCGCTGGAAAAAGTAAGTTCATGGCCTTTGCTGAGTTCGACATGGTGAGGGTGTACAAACTTCCTCCAGGAAAAGACAGCAGATATCCTGACCAATATTACAACTTCCTGCACTCATGAAAACCCCAAAAGTATGAACCGTTGATTTATAGTAAACTGCTGGTAATCATTTTCTAAAATTATTATGTTAAAATATTTATTTTAATTAAAAAATTACAAAGTATTTCCAACATAGAGACTAGTACAGGGATTAGTGTAACAAAGACATGAGTACTTATATCCCAGAATTACCGACTGTTAATTTAATATCAGATCTCTTTGTTAAAAAAGAAGTAAAACATTGTAGATGCAATTGGAGCACCTCACCAATCCCATTGCATCCCTTTTAAGCCCCTATCTTTCTAGAAGCAACCCTACTCTGATGCTAGTGTGTATTCTTTGTGTCTATTCTTTTGCATACTTATTACAAAAATGCTTTAAGTGTTTCGGTTATGAAAAATGAATAAGTATACAGCAGGATGACCATAATTAAAAATATTGTATACATGAAATTTGCTGAAAGTAGGTATGAAGTGTCTTCACCATACACACAGAAAACGGTAACTACATGAGGCTAAGAATATGGTTATTAGCTTGATTCCTGTGATTATTTTACAATGCATATGTATATCAAAACATCAAGTTGCACACCTTAAATATACACAATTTTTATTTATCAATTATATCTCATTGGTTGTGGGAAAACTACAATGTAATACAACCACACACCTATTAGGATGGATAAAATTCAAAACACTGACCATGACAGTTAATATCAAGGTTGTAGGGGAACTGGAACTCACAAATTGCTAATGGGAATGTCTAAGATACATAAAATTGGGAAACATTTTGGCAATTGCTTCAGAAGTTAAATATATGCATATCATATAATTTCATCATTCAACTCCTGGTTATTTACTCAAGAGAAATAAAAGCATATGAGCACCACAAAACTTATACACAAATATGTATAGCGGCTTTGTTTGTAATGGTCAAGAACTATAAATGAACCAAATATCTATCAACAAATGAATTAGCTAAATGAACTGTAGGATATCCATCCATACAATGGAATATTATTCAGCAATAAAAATAAACTTTTGCTACACACATGAAAAAGTGCTTTAAAATGTACATAATGTAAAATGTATATATCTTTTGACAACTTACTTTTCCCATTCAACATTATATGTATTAGACATAGCCATGTTGATGTATATAGATTTAGTTATTTCATCTAAAGTATTTAGTAGTAGTATGTAATACAAATAGATTACAATTTATTTTTCCATGTTGTTGGTACTTTCGTTTGTTTATAGCTTCTTTTGGTTACAAAAATGAAACAATAAACAGCTTTATATGTTTGTCTATGTATGGAACAAGAGTTTCTCTAAGTTTTATGCCTTCAAAATAACTGAAACACTTTACCAGAGCGGCCTTGTAGGGTTAAAAAAGCTAATTGCTTCTGCATGCCAAGTTGAAGCTTTACAAATGGCTGCTCCAAAGGGGCAGACTTAACAGAAAATGGGACTGTCGCCCAGTCATGTTACTGACCCAAACTTGTGGGTACTTTGTGCATCACGTAGAGAGACACCAGATTCTTAGGCAACAGGTTTTTACAGAGACCAGAGGTTTCTGTTCATGAGGCAGCCCAAAGTGGAGACAGGGAGAAAACACAAAACTGTCTCCCCAAATATAGATGTGAAGCAAATTTAAGAATAGGGTTGAGGAGGGGCTATGCATATTCATTAATGCTAATTTAGGGGGTATGACTGGATAGTCTTGGAACTAGGCCATCTAAGGTAAGGGACATGAAAGAGGGCAGGGGAAGAAGGTCATTTCAACCTGGCAGAGTTGGATTGGTCAGTCTTGTATGTGTCCATATTTGATCGAGGGACTGGATCTTCCTTATTGATGGACTTCTCATTTTTTAAAGGGCCTCAGGTGGTTACAGTGTCATCTCTGTTACTTAAATTCTATAAATCTTGGTTCCACTATGCTCGTGAGGTCAGCTTACAGTCATCTTTGGCTGCTAACTGCTCCTGATCCAGCCTCTGGGGCCAGTTTGCTCTGGTTTTATCTAGTGGTCTCTGGAGCACCGTGAGGAAGCCTGGTTGTTATCTGCTGAAACATACACACACACACACACACTCACACACAGCACTAACTACAGAGAGGAAAAATAAAAAACTATCAGGATTTGGTTTCAGTGTCAGGGTCCGATTTCAGTTTTACCTGAGACCGTCTTGGCAGAGAGAATGAGAGACAGCCTCATAAGACTTTCCTGGATTGTATGAAAAGCTGTTGAAAGATCATTTTCCTAGAAAACTAGCATTTTCCCTTGGGGCTACATGTGGTATGGTGACAAGGGCCTGAGAACCAGCAGACTCAGAGATTTCTTGTGGCTGGATGAGGAAGGCCCAGCAGGGTTGCCAGGGGCCTGGACTCGGTGTCCATGGAAACCATGGTGGCTGTCAAAGGGATCATAGGCATCAAAGAGCAGAAGGAAAAATGTACATCTCAGCTGATGTCAATTGAACACATAATGATGGAAAACCAATTTGCCCTTCCCCGATCCTGATGCCATGGGGCTGCAGGGAGAGAGGGCTACAGTGAAATTACTATTGTTAGCCAGACTCTATTTCCTGCTTTTTCCATCCTAACAACCAAAATTTTGTTCGGGTCTCAACCCCTCCCCTACAGAGTCCATGTCCTTCAGTTCTAGGTAGGTCTAAAGGGAATAAAGGTAATCCTATATACCTTGTCAGTAGTTGGTCTAGAAATTGACATGTGACACAATTTGGGCCAATAAGAACTGAGGAGAGATTTTTCTGGGGAACTCTTACTCTGCTGGAAGAACTTTCAAATAGTTATTTTTCCTTGTCCTTTGATCTCGGCATGTGTAGAGCTGTAATTCATGTAACCTGTGGATAAAACTGATATCTGGAGTAACACAGAACAAAAAGATTGGAGTAAAAATGAGGTGGAGTCATTGTCCGACCTCTGTGCTTCTGGTGATGTAAGCCAACAAGGCCTCTTATTGTTTAAGCTTGTTTGAATTATGTTTTTAAATACTTGCAACTCAAGGTACTACTTCTAGAGAGTGGCAGGAATTGTGTGGGGGGAAGGAGGTGGCTGAGTTGACTGATGTGATTCTGAATTGACTGAAATTCATTAATGCCACAAGGTAGAATGAGGGCTTAAAATAGGAATTTATTTCAATCATAGGCTATATACAAACAGTCCTTGCTTTGCACGGTTCTGATATGCATGCATGTCAGTTACCATGGTTTAGTTAAATAACACCAGGGTTCGCATTTCAATTACCATGATATGATATATTAAATGATATGATATATTAATTGTATATAAGTAGAAACTTCATTGCTTCAGTCCACAAATCTCTACAAAACAAAAAACAAAAACAACAACACCCCCCCCCGCAAAAAAAAAAATGTGCCGATCATGACCAATGGCTAATCATATCACTCCTTTCAAAGTTTGTTTTTCGTGCACAAAGTCTGTCTGTTTATGCAGACAACAAAACATAGTCATGTTGCCTCTGTGTTTCCCAATGATGAAACACATGGTATTTTAATAAAGTAAATACTGTATTGGCAGAGAGAATGAGAGACAGCCTCATAAGACTTTCCTGGGCATGGTTGGACAGCCACATGTGATGAGGGCCAAGTTAAATGAGACTTGGATTTTTGACTGCGTTGGTGGTTGGCACCCCTAAACCTGACGTTGTTCAAGGGTCAACTACAAGGTCTGACAATTAAGTTTGTGAACTTGTTCCACCGATTTTGCTAACCTTTTTAGATATCAGAAGGATTATTCTTTATGAATTTGCACCAACTAGACAAACAGTTAACCACGTTTACTATTTGGAAGTGCTGAAAAGGCTGCGTGAAAAAGTTAGGCGACCTGAACTTTTCGCCAATAATTCATGGCTCTTGCATCATGACAATGCACCAGCTCACATGGCACTGTCTGTGAGGGAGCTTTTAGCCAGTGAACAAATAACTGTATTGGAACACCCTCCCTACTCACTCACCTCAGTGACTTCTGTCTTTATCCGAAGATAAAGAAAATATTGAAAGGAAGACATTTTGATGACATTCAGGACATCAAGTGTAATACGACGACAGCTCTGATGGCCATTCCAGAAAAAAGAGTTCCCAAATTGCTTTGAAGGGTGGACTAGGTGCTGGCGTCAATGCATAGCTTCCCAAGGGGAGTACTTCGAAAGTGACCATAGTGATATTCAGCAATGAGGTATGTAGCACTTTCTCTAGGATGAGTTCATGAACTTAATTGTCCGACCTCGTATACTTAAAAGGGAGACTTGGCCAACAAAGATGAAAGTGAAGCAAAGAAACAAAAAGTGATAATGCTGTAGTTGAAATTCAATAAATGTAATTAGGAAGAAATAGTTGATAGTGGGCATGTTAACACTGCCAACATTCGGGAGACTCTGGATATGCAGAGGAACCTAATGAAGATGAATTTATCAACCTGAGTGAGGAAAGTAATTGTGATGAAAAGAATGAAAATGCCCAGAGAAAGTGATGCCTGCAAAAACTTCACAGTCAACACATTTTTGGAGATATTTAATGGAATTGAAAGGATAAAATTTGGAAGCTGAACCAAATTTAGAAAAAGTGTAACAATTCACCCACCACACAGAAAAGAGGATCAGTACATATCTAATTTGTACAATGAGAAGATAAGCACTGTTCAAACTATTCTTGATAAGATTTTTACAAAGAAATAGCACATTTTAATTCTCAATGTTTCTAATATTTTACGTTACATAAATTAGTTTTACTATTTTTTTCATTTCTCTAAATATTTATAGTTAGCAGTAAGAGTTTTTAATGTTTCTTTGATAAAAAAATTTTTAACCATCACGGAACGATTGCAATTATGTATCGAGGCCTTTGCACCAGCCAATCCCTCTGCCCACTGCTTGTGCTCTACCTGGTGATCTCATGTGTGTTTTACCAAACCAGCTCAAATGTTAAGTTTACTTTGCACAGTTTCAGCTGGCTGTGTATAGAGAGGACTGCCTGCCTGTGTAGTTAAGTCACACCTTTCTGCACACCCGAGTTGTGGTCTATAAAATTCATACATCCTGAAACTTGGATAGGTTTATATGGATAATGTCTTCAACATTTTTAAAAAAGATTTTGCCTGAGCTTGGTCAGTGGCATGGCATAGGGACAAGTGTGCTGAAGTGGGATATTGGGAGTCTTGTGCCCTGGTCTCAGCTTTGTGGTTAAGTAGCAGTGTGATCCAGGGCAAGTCACTTAACCCCTTGCTTTGATTTCCCACCTGTAAAATAGGTGAGTGTATAAGATAATTTCAAAGTTCCTTTGGTCACTACATTTTTATAATTCTCTACCATTGAAAAAGAGAAAGTGTGGAATCCCCACTGTGACTTCTGTTTGCTTAGTACCAGTGAATGTTTACTGAGTGAACAAATGATTAGCATGATTTTGGTAGGGTAGGGCTATACATGATTTGATTCTGGTGAGAATCAATGAATGTCTGATTTTGGTGAGAAGCTACTGTTTACTGTACTCACTATTTGCGTGTTGTCACTATATGTTAAGCTATAGCTACCCTAACTTGGGGTGCACTATTATGTATCCTTTAGCTTGGTTGACCATTTATTCACATATTCATTGAGCATGGTACTAGACTCGAGATGAGAAAAAATTAATTCCTGCTTTGGAGGATCTCGCAGTGTGGTGGGGAAACCAACTTATTCTTCCTGAGGGAGGGACATTTAAATTAGATTTTAGAAGACGCATATGAGATAGCCTGATAGAGAAAGAAATGGGGTGAGAGGAGGGCATTGTAGGAAGAGGGAATGACTGGTGCAAAGGCATAAAAGAGTGCGAAAAAAAAATGAGCACTGAGAATGGAGTAATTGACAGAGGATAGATGGAGAAGAATAAGGAAGTAGTGGTAGAGATATGATGCCTGGGTTCTGTGTAGAAACTAGAAAACACTAGGTATTTTGAGCAGGAAGGTTTTAATACAGGGAATTAGGTAAATTAGGTACTTACAAAATTGCTGGAAGGAAGGGAAAGTGGAAGTCTGGGGGCTGTTGTGAAGTGTTTAGATCGTGTCACGATGGCTGCTAACCAGATGTTAGAGGGGTGCTGTCTCTTCCTGGTGTTTGGGAACAGTATGAAACCACTGCCAACATCACAGCTGGTATATAGTTCTGGACTAGACAGTAGAATAAAGTATGGCTGCTGCAAAAACTCAGATTGCTGCCATCTGTGCATGAGTTGCTCCTACTGTAACAGCAAGAACAGCTTCAGCTTCCTTTTTCTGCGCATGCATGACTGTATCTTACTGACAGAAATCGTATCTAGGACCTGATAGCAAGGGGATCTGGGAAATGTAGTTCCCAGGCTTCCAGCCCTTGTGATTAAGAGAACTTAGGAGAGTAGAAATGAATGCTGAAGGTCAATGGACAATATCTAGCATAGCTGAGAAGACAACTGGGAACTAGACTGTGAAGGGAGTAGAAAGTATTCTAAGGTCTAGAAAATGATGCATGGAATGCCACTGAAAGTTTAAAAGCAAAAAAAAAAAAAAAAGAAAAAGCTGTACCAGAATTACTTATTAAATAACTATTATGCACCTAGAACCATGCAATGAAAGTCCTGGTTGTTTAAAATTTTTGTTAACTCATCCATCCAATATTCTTCCCCCCAATTTTTAATTGGGTGCACATTTTGTGGTAGGCTTTGTGGATACAGATATAAATTATCTATGGTTTCTGACCTTAAAAAGCTAATATTTATCCTTCTTCTTTTTGGTGAAGACTAAGAATGTTTCAGAGGGTTGTTTGGTGAATTAATTCATTGCTTCTCAAAGTACCGTCTGGCAAACCCTAATATTGTATGATGCTCTAAGAAAAAAAATGGTTCCACTATCAAACTAGTTAAATTTTTTTGGGGGTATATATATTTCCTTTTGTGAATTTAAGTCTCTAATAACTCTTGTATTAAAACAAAAGTTTTATCAGGATTACCCACTTTTATTAGACTCTTCATTATCTATTAACAATTGAGTTTTTTAGGACACCCTTAAAGAAAGATTGGATGCTTGTACAGAACAGCCAATCAAATTGAGGACTACTGTGGGCTAGTTCCAAACAAGGATTTAGATATAAGGAAATGAAAAAAAGAAAACTGTTTTCGTTTTAGGTCTAATTTCTTAATTGCAGAAGTATTTTCAGGTTAGAAAGGTCATTGAATCAAACTGATCTTAACACTAAAAAATTAATACCTATCAATATTTACTTTCTGACTCTATGACCATACTTAGCAATAGAAAGCCAAGAACGAATTCCTTTTATATTCAGTAACTACTTCTTAATGTGGCTTTGTGAAAAAAAATCAAAACTTTTATAAAGCTGAGACTGCCATAAAAATCATCTAGAAAAATGCGTATCTTAGACAGTGGAAGTTTATAACTATTGTAACAGGGTGTTAACTAGTGAGTTTGGCCGCAGCACCAAATTAGGGTGAATGCTGCATTCCAGAGTATTGATAGAGGAAGTTTTGCAAAGCTGTTACAAGCTATAGAATCCCATCACTCTCAAGGCCTTGAACAGTTTGAGGAAAAGGAAAGCGAAATGGATTTTGTGATTTCTTTGGAGTTATGCTGTGGTTCCTCACTTCTGCCTCCTTACTAAAACAAGGTGCTTGCCTGTCACCTCTTTCCTGCCGTTGGAGGTGTGTTCTGGTGCCAGGGAGACCCGGGGGATGTGGGTGTGCTGGCAGCTTTGGCAGTGGAGAGAGGAAGAGGCAGCTAGGAGTTTGGCTGGGCTTTTGCTCCAGGAATCAGGGCAAAGGGCACTGATGTGGGCTGATGGCAGAGCCAGACTGAGATTGTTCTAAATCTGCCCAAGAGTCTGACCTTGCTGGTGTTAGAAATCTAGGCAGGCTCGCTCAGGAGAAATGCTCAGCAAAGACAAAGCACCATGTCCTCTTCTCACATTGTAACTGAGCCCCAGGTGCAGAAGTTTTAAATACTCATTCCACATAATGAATTGACACTGTCTTTGTAACTTAAAATGACCATAGAACTTCTACTTAGAGTAACCAGGGAAGATGCAGCACCTAAGGTTCACACAAGGGCGAGTGGGTTACCCCCACTGATCAGGCTTAAAGGAACACTGGGAGACAAATCCAAAGTTTTCATGATTTCTCTGTAAGTCCTGCTTGTTCAATGCAAGGTTTATTTACACTGTTAAAAACAACTAAGACAGGGCATATGTGAGACAATATTGGCAAAGGCCTACAATACAGCAAGATCCTATTATAATGTAATGCCACTAGATATACGCTAGTAAAATCCTAATCCGGGTACT
Organism: Rhinolophus hipposideros; assembly: GCF_964194185.1. Classification (NCBI taxonomy): domain Eukaryota; kingdom Metazoa; phylum Chordata; class Mammalia; order Chiroptera; family Rhinolophidae; genus Rhinolophus; species Rhinolophus hipposideros. The sequence goes on from NC_138055.1 coordinate 71,702,571, forward strand.
TGCGTAGAAGAAATTGATCCTGGGTTATTTTATATCTTGTGAGGCTAGAGACTGGGGCAAGAAATAATGAGTTAGGACGAGGTCACAGTAAACTAAGGGGACACAAGCTGAATGTAACGGAATGCTGGCAAAGGGAGACGCCCTCCTGTGGGGTCCTATAGTTCCTCTGTTCACCATTTTGGTACTGGGTACCAAGCACGGGGCTTGATATTGGTGTTTTGAAGCTGCTGTTTTCCGTAGCACCTCACAATTTAGCAGGGGAGACTGACAATACAACATAACTGACTCTGGAGGTAAAAGAAGCCACCGAAAATCAGATTAAGTCAACTTGGAGGGTCATTTAAAAGTGAGGGTTAACAATAGAATTTGGCTTTGAACGAAAGGTGGGTATTTGCTAGATCGAGAAGCATTTAACCTTGCGGCTATCACGGAAGTTGGGGAGGTGGTCTGCATTCACCTGAGCTTCTTGTATTGGACAAGCAACAGAATCATCTGGAAGCTCCAAACCTCCAGATTCTAATTCAGAATGCTAAAGCCCTTGCATAGTTAGTCCCTCAGTTCTCCCCAGCTCCCACGCAGTTCTGACTCAGTAAGTTTTGGTGTTGGAGAACCACTGGAAAGTCTCAGCAAAAAGATCTGACTTGGGTTTATGCTGTAACTATGAATGGTTTTCCTGAAAGTAGCACACACACAAAAATCCACCATCAACCAACCTCTCTTATTAAATGAATTTAATTTTTATTGCTATTTTATAAAGCTTAATATTTTTCTAAAAGAAATAAAAAACAGTTTACATACAGTAAAGCTACAAGACAGCTATACATAATATAGCCATTAGAAAAAAAGAGCAGAACTAAATGTGAAAACAAAAGCAGTAAGCAGCAATAAAATTAATACCTACATAAAACTAGCAGTGCAATAAGATAAGCAGAAAGCAGCTTTACACTGAAAAAAAAAAACCAACAACAAAAGACAGTTACTTAAACACAGAAATAGCACCTTACAAAAAGGAATCGAGAAATGTAAACTTGGTAGGCAGATTCAAGTATAAAAGTTATATACCCCCAACTCTTGTACCAGAATAAAAGGGTTTCACAAACCCTGGACAGTGTAGGGCACACACCTTCCTCAGTGCCAACTCAAAGCTGCATTTCCTTAGCAGGATCACCAATCATTATTTTTTTAATATTACTAAGTTATACAATGATAGACTCAAGATTGCCACTGCTATGACGTTACCCCAAATAGCCAAGTCTCATTCAGTTGCTCTGTAAGAAACAGATTCATTATCCTGATGGAAACAACTACTGTGTTCTTTTACACATCATACAACCACGTTAAGAAGCAGGTACTAGATATAATGGCAAAGGAATTTGTTCTTAGTTTTCTATTGCTACCTCATAATATTCTCATTTATGGGGTTGCTTCCTAACACTGCTCAAGAATTGTGAATTTTCTATCTTGAACAGAATTTTTAAAAACAGAAAGCAAATGAGTTAAAGTGAAATGGATCAAGGTCAATGAGGAGAATATCAGTTTGTTTTCATTTGAATGCAGACCTCTCAAATGAAAACATTTTGTGGAAGGTCTTAAACATGGTATATTTAAAATGCGTGCACCTGTGCAGGTTTATATGCTTCGTGTCCTATAATCTACCAGAAAAGGGCATATTTTTATTTGTTTCGCTAGGGAACCCATCAGATTCAAGGTAATCATTACCATAAAATTATTGATGACTGAATCACATTTTTTATCTGTTTAACTCTAAAGAAGATTGTGATAAAGGGGAAAAAAAATCTTGTAAACTTTAAAAGTTTAGTGTTGATAAAAATTTTATATAATAGCAAATTTATTTAATCTAGCTAGCTACCTCGTTTTAAAAAAATCTTGTGGGGGTAATAAGGCTAATATTATCCTGTAGTTAATATAAAGCTACTTTACTCAGACTCCCAGAGTCTCTTAAATTAATATTTTTATTCTTTCATATAACATTTTATTGGGTCCAAAAATAAAAATAAAATAAAACCCTACATCAAGATTCTAAATCTAAGATAGAAATTTTTAAAAAGATAAAGTAATAAAGAAAGGAAGGGAGGGAGGGAGAAGGCCATTTATTCTGAGGACACAAGACTGAGGTAAATACCAATAAATTTAGATTGGTTACTTACTGAAACCCTAAAGTAATATGGTCTAACAAAGGAACATTGCGTAAGTTTCCAGAATTGTATTCATGCTAGAATAATAAACTCTTGCCTTCACCATTCTTATTTTTCAGAAGTACTCTGAAAAATAACTATGGTTTGAATACCCTTGGATACTGAACATAATGTATCCATTTTTCTCTTTTACCCTTGCAAACATGAAGGAAAGAAGTGAAAGAAAAAATAATCACCTCTCATCCTCTATCAATTTCTATATTCACGCCTCAGAATTCTACCAAAAGGTCCCATCCAGGTTCCAATTTTCCATATAATTAATTTCTATCCTGATTTATTCAATAAACAGCAATTGTTAGAAGGCATCCATACCTGATACTCTACTGTTACCATTTAAATAAAAACCACAGGGGCATGTAGTGAAGAAAACTGAGCATGGTAGGAGTTTTTTGTCTACAGTTATTTGAGAAGCAGCGATTTAAGCTGCTAGAGTTCATCTTAGCTCTCATGCCCAGATAGGGTTAGCACAGTTCATTTACAGCAAGGTGTGTCATTCACAGTTATTTTGGTCTTGACATTCTGTCATGTATATACATTCACCCACATTATTACTAGGTTGTAAAGTAAGTGCAGGGCAAATTATAGGGAAAAAGTACAAACATTCAAGACGTCGTACCCTGAAAAGCATGTTTTGCTGCAGTTGTAAACTTTTTGCACTAAATCCCATTTCAGGAACGAAATAAATAAAACCATAGGATTCACAACTGAAGTTGGCTTCCTGGTGAAGTCTAAAGAAGCAGGAGATTTTTTTGAACTGCAGAAAGGAAGTTTCTCTCACCACAGATCTACTCGGGGCGAGTGGAAATACATGTCAAGAATGCTCCCTCTAGTTAAGTGCTAGACAGGCCCCACCTTCAGAAAAACCACAAGGCTCCAGCCGCCTGTTCAGATGTGCTTCCAGCAATAAGATGATTCTTGAAGCAAAACCACAAGTCAGTCGGTGCTTTCACTGTGACACCAGGCACAGAGTCTAGACACTAACTGGTATTAAATGCACAATTAATAACAATTACTTTCAGGACAATGGACGATGATTCAGGATGATGGGAAGTTAACATTAGAACCCGTGGATGAAAGAGAGGAAGGATGCATGCTGAAGAACCGACAGTTTGCATTCTGCTTTCTGCTCAGCATTAGGACATGACCTGTAACACAGGGAAATTCAAGCGGGTTGATACCACCCCCGCCTGGCAAAGCATCAGGTTAGTCAGCCCCGCTGCTGGATATTTCAAGTCTCCTCTGTGCTGAGCTGGTGTTTCGAGACTGTCTGCTTTCTCTTCTAAGGACAGGGTCTCCGAGGCTACCAGGTGTCTTGAAGAATGTCTCACAGGGAGTGGGTTGGATATTCTTGGGGGTCACTGGAGCGGATGACTATCAAAGATAAAAAAAAAAGTAAAAACAGAAGTGAAGTCAAGTTGTTCCCAGTCTCTGAGTTGCAAGCCCAGACCTGTGTCATGATCCCTAGGCAGGTGTTCCTTCCTCTTTGCTCTTCTGTTACAGGGATCTGATTTATCTCCTTCTCAACACATATCACAATTAGAAATTAACTTAGTTATTTTGTGTGTGGAAAGGCAGCCTAGGAAAGAGGTTACAAGTGTGGTACCTGGAGTCAGGCCCTGGGCTCGGCCATCACTAGCTGTGTGATCTTGAGCAAATTAACTAGTCTGTCCCTCAGTTTCTTCATCCACACAATGGGCATGATACAAGTATTGACTTCACAGGGTTCCAAAAATTAAACAAGAGACTATTTATGAAGTAGTTTAGAGCATGCTAGAAATAGTAAGTGTATGTATGCTATTCACTCTTTTTGTTTTCTTGCTAACATTTATCCCCTTACTGTGCTCTAAAAGAACAGAGACCATTACTGTTAGATCCTTACTGCCTAGATCAGTGCTTGGTACATAACTGGTGATCAAGCAATATGTTACGTTGAAATCACTTTGTTTTAAAACTAGCATGTTTATTTCAATGTCTAGTAAACTTCTGAGCCTCTGAGTAACTTGTCTAAAATATTTTTGGCCGCAGCACAACTCTTTCTTTTTCTTTGGGAGAGAAAGTAATCACTCTGAACAATAACTAATGTATGACAGGAATTCAACAGATACTTATTGACTGAAGTACAAATGGAGTTTGGGTGGGGGGAAATACAGTACTGATTAATTTATATTGATTACGTATATTTATATATGGACACTTGTATATACTTTGAGTGTGTCTCTGTGTGTGTGTGTGTGTCCATTGCCTCCTAAACATTGCATGTTAAGAAATGACAGATGCTAAAAATCTTTGCATCAGTTTTAAGACTTCTGTTTCCCCTGATTATTTCTATTGCTGTACAATTGAAAATCAGGGTGGTCTCCTTTCTTGATCTAATGAAATGAAAGCGTGGAGAACATGAATATTCGGCATTCATCAAACATTCCCTGAACTATGCCTAACTACATCCCTCTAATTTTAAGAAATGGGATGACAACTAAAAAATATTTTTGTTGTTCAGCATAGGATCTCCTGCCTTAAGTCTCCATACTTTATCAAATGAGCAGATACCTCTAGGTCTACACTGGAAGTTGGGTAGAACCTGACCTACAGTCTTTGTCCTACACTTATCTGACTAAAATCGAAGCTAATTAAATGCAGGCATCCCTGTTACAGAGTGATGAGCTTTCTTGTGCCAACCTGAAATGAAGCTTCAGGGCTCACCTGTTGTACTTTTACCACAGAGACTGGAGGTCCTCCATAAATGGGCGATTCTGGCTGGCTGACATGGTGTGATCTTGACATCACTGGACTCAGGTGAAGTGAGCCTGGACCCTGAAGCTGAGGGTCTGTGGAAGGGAGTGTCGACGATTTTGGATTAACCATGGCTGCAGGGCTGATGAGAAGATGAGCCATTGATCCGAAGCCAGGCAAGCCAAAATTCACCGGTCCTGTGTTTGGGAGAGTGCCAGGAGCAGAGGAAACTGGCCCGGCCATTGTGGGAGAGTAGAGAATAGGAAATGGGCCCAGTGCTGATGATGGTAAGACCATGCAAGGAACACTGAGGGATGGCAGCTGACCTGAAGGTGGCCCCACTGCATGGGGAGTCTGACTGCCAGATAAGAGCACATTGAAACCATTTAATCCTGAAACAGAAGCAGAACAAGGCGAAAATCAACATAACATGAAGATACCATTCAAGTTCATGTGCCTCTCGGCCCTTTCAAATGGGAGTCCACAAAAAATTAACCCACCTGACCAGCTGTGCTCTCCCAGCCCCACATCGCTTCTTCACAGCCACGGCTACGAATGAAATCCCATGTTTCCCTGTGTGAGAACTTGGTAGATGCCCATGTCTCTTGGGAGGGTTCTTAAATGTGAGTTTCACTGAGCCCAGATTGAGGAGGAAAGTGAACTTGGCTGGGAAAAATTAAATCTCTATTTTCATGTACTTCTAGCTGAAATTTCTATTTCCCTCCGTTAAAATCACAGGCAACAAATCACAATGGTATTAATATCAGGTTGGTGCAAACGTCATTGTGGTGTAAAAGGTTAAAAATAATTGCAAAAACCGCAATTACTTTTGCACCAACCTAACAGTACCTTGACTTTGTCACAAGTGAAAAGCAGATATGGCCTATTACAGCTATGGCAGATTGCTTCATCAACAGTTACGTTCATCACAACTTTGAAATTAGGAGTATTGGACTTGCTGTCACATGTTTTTATTATTATAATTAAAAATTTTTTTTTCTAGCTGCATTTCAACATAATTGGCTTCCTTTATAATCCTATGTTCTATGCATTTGGAAACATACCTAGGAGGAATCCATGGGCTGTACCACAGATGGTAAAGGGTCCATGGTCCAGAAAAGGCTAAAACCCCTGTGCTGGGCTGTCATTTTTATTCAGTAGGGGGTAGCTCTGTGTTTTGTTCATCAACGTATCCACAATACTGAGGTTATACACTCAAGAAATATTTGCTAAAGGAACAAAGAATGTTTTCTAAATGAGTGAATGATAACCAATACCTCGCTAACCTGGGAAGCGAACAAGGAATTGAGGCAAATCAATTGACGTCTCTTTGCATCAAGAGCTTCATGGACAGCGTGCATATACAGCATGCACATCTTAACAATGAGGTATTTATTATATTTCAGCTTTGTTTCAGAATACTCACAGCATTTATGGAGTCTTACTAAGTGTCTGGCACTATTATTCTAAGTGCTTTAGATGTATTATCTTATTAAATTGAATTCAATTTTCATAGCACCCTCTATCCCCTAAGAAGCAGGTGCTATTATTATTGCTGTTTTACAAATGAGATGAATACTCGTTTCAAGTACATGCAGATAATATGTGGTTTTAATGTCCAGCCCTGGCAAAATCAGCACATAGTGGCCAATTGGTTCATATTGTGATACCAAAACCGATGCCAGACCAAGCAGAATTATAAAAATAGGATCATTTTTTTGAATTTGTTGGGCTTTTCTAGCAAACAAAGTTTAAGGCATTTAAACAAATAAACCACCTGCCTAATTATTTTCCCATTATCCTTGTGGTTGGTGAAAGTGAAAGCAGCCTCTCCCTTCATTTCATCAATGGGGTAAACGGGAGGGGGGCTAGTAGACAAATGACTCAGAGGCTGTAAACCGAAGCTCATCCATGAACCGCTTTGGTCAGGTGACGTGGACAAAGATTTCAAAATCCAACTGATGGTCTGACTACCCCAAGGGACTCCGAGGCATGATGTCATCCCTTACCAGTCGGTGACTGCACATAAAGATACTGCAACAAAGACGGCTCTTTGGTGCCTTCATTGTCTTTGGAAGGCTTTTCAATCTCTGTACTTCTTGAAGGATTTCCCCTCTCAGAAGAAACAAAGCCATTTGCTGTAGTCTTCCCTGAAAATTCCTTTGTAGCACACAGTTGGCTATTCAAGTGTATGTCTTCGAGGGGCACAGATCCTCTGTTATCCAGGGTCTTGGGAGAGACAATGTCTGTGGAATCTGAGGGTTTCTAAGCACAACCAAACCAGGAACCAGAAAAGCAAGTCAAAAATCCCAGTAGCAAATCTTAATAACAGCTTTCTCAAAATAGCTAACATAAACAAAAAGATCAAATATCGCTGTGCACCACACTGATTTATGTATGCCAGTTGTTTCAGTCATATTTATAGGAATGTCTGAAAAGAAATGCCATGTCTCAAGCATAGAAATGATGGAGATTTTAATAATGGAAAACCGGCCAGGGTGTTTAGATTGTGGAATAAATTTCTGAGCTGCTCACACAGAAAGGTTGTCGATACCGCAGTTTTTTAGGGGCCTCTTAAGAATTGTGGGGGAGCCCAAAGCCATCTTGGTTATCTAACGCATATACCAGCCAGTCTTTTATTTCTGTTCTGCAACTCAGACGATCTACAAAATTAGGAAAATTCACTCCGCCAAGAGAAAGGAAGAGGGGAGAAAGGATCTTAATGGACTGATTTCCACAAAGTGCGCCGAGGTGACCCACTACAAACTGCTGTCATGACAGTGCTTCTGCTTTCTGAGAGTTTCGCTAGTCACATGTCATTAACCTCTAAATGGCTACTACGCGGGAGACGCGGACAGTTCATATTTTTGCTCTTTTCATTTTGTGGCTGGCGAAAAGGGATCTCTGAGCGGAGGTGAGAACTGACCACGCACAGCCACGGGAAGCCAAACAGCACCCACAGGCTGAGTCTGGAACTCAGCTGCATCCTATACTAAGGTGATGATTTCAGTGATCTCAACTTATTTAAAAAAAGAAAATATAGCAAAAAGATGGGGAGGAAACATACAAACATGTTACAAGGGATTGCCTCTATGTGGTGGCTTAACGGACAGGATTTTTTCCTTTACACTTTTTAGCATTTTATACAACGTGTGACTTTTATAAAAATAACTTCTCTTACAGTATTACTTTATGGCAAGATTTTTTCTTTTTCTTTTTGGAGAGCTAGTCCAGGGCTTAATTATACATGCGACACATGAAACACCTCCTATTCCAGACTCAGTAACTTATTACTATCTGTGTGTCCTTACGAGGAAGCAGCTCTGGGTGAATGGGATGTCATTAAACACGCTGCCCAAACCCCCTTACCTTGGGCATGACAAGGGACAGAGGGCCATCTTCGTAGTCCCTACTTTGTCTTTTAGTGGCTGGCTCCTCTTCCCCCTGAGGTTTTCTCTCCTCACTGAGGCGCTTCTGAACTGAGGGCGTGGGTGACTGTTCTGCTGCTGCTGAGACGTCTGAGCTTCTGCTGTCCTTCTCTGGCCCTGGGGACGGTCCCTCGGGCAAGCTCCCATACAGCACGAACAGCGAGGTGGAGGGCACGTAAAATAAGGGCTGGCTGGCCAGTGGGGCTGGCTTCAGACTCTCCACGTCAGGGGCTGCAAGTGAGACACCCCCTTGTCCATTCAGACCATTCTGTACGGAGAGGGTCTGCAAGTCTGTTTGTGGCACAGAGAATGCTGGGCGGGGTAACGGATTAACACAATATTCTGAGTCAACAGAGTGGATGGGGAAAGGAGCAGCAGGGTCCAGGCAGCTGGATGGAGGCACCCCTCTGTTACTCTCAAAGGCTTTCTCCCTGGAATAAAAAGAAACATCATGGGTAGTCTCAGGTTACCACATGCTACCAACTCCTGGCTCACTGCCTTCCCGAAGAGAGCTGTACTAAAGCAGGAGTGAGACGATACCGCTCAGGCTGAAAGTAAAACGTACTCCCTGGGCCCATGTTAGCTAACCTATCCCAGAGACAGATGACCAGGTATAACCGAGATAGACGGTTAGGGATGGGTGGGGTAGCTGATGTCGGAGGAGCTCGTGGAGGATCTCAGGCCACAGCTAATACTGGCTCTCTCCTGCCTCTTCCACATCTCAGAGTTATCAGTTACCCGGCACATAGATGCTATAATGATAGCATTCTATTGTCATAATTTTACATAATTATTATAAAATTGATAGGGTTCTCAATGCCCCCAGTTGACTAGGGAGGAAAACTGAAGCTCGGAGGCTAAGCAACCGACTGAACGTCACCCAGCTGGGCCTCAGACTCAGTCCCTGGGAGGGATCCTGGGTGCATAAGAGACTGCACCAGACTTTGATTTAAAGGACACATTTAGTTTGTCTCAAATCCACTGTGAGACACGTGAAGTGCGTAGTCAGTGTGGAAATAATCTTATCTTCACAATTATTATTTCCTGGCAGTCTTGTGCCATTTCACTCAGTATTATTATAGAATTTTTAGGCAGCACACATTTAAAATCAAGGCCCACCAACATGGAGATTATAAACAATGTCTGGACCTTTCATACGGAAAAATTTCCAAATATTAAAACATGTTTATGTATTTAGTATATTTTAGGAAACAGATGAGGAAAACCCTTTGAAGATGCCCTTGGGAACTAGTAAACAGCACAGGGATCTCACAACCTTTCTGATGGAATCGCTGAGACCTAGGTATGTTGCCCACCATGTTATGTTATCCACTGTGCTGAGGGAATAAAATGGAGTGTGCCGGGCTGCAGAGACGAGTAAATGTCTCCAGCCCTAGGCCCCTCTGAACGGGTCATCACTACTTCGTAGCGCTGTGGCATTCAGTGTCCACATTAAGTATATTACCCACCATCCTACCTCTAGCTATCCACCTTCAGTCTCCTCATTTTCACCAATAACATCATCTTTGCCTGAGACCCAGGTGTTCTTTGTGACGCCTTTCACCTTCAGTAGGTCTTGCTGACTCACGGTCTTACACTGATTTCCATCGCGAGCTGACCCTGCTCAGGCCTGTACCACAGCCGACCAGAATGCTTGCAAATGCTCTGCTCTGTGGTCTGCTCTACTTCCAATCCCATCTGCTTAAAGCAACCAGAATGGTCTCCTCCAGTGAATCTACAATAGTTCTTTAACATCTGTTTCATAAATCCAAACTCTTCTACCAGGCTTTCAAAGCTTTTGGCCAACTTGACCTACTTACCTCCAACACCCTAAGCTCTTCTTATGAAGAATATTTCCTTTTACTATTCTGTTTGGACAAGTCGTTACAGCTAATCAGCTTATTGTCCCCCTACTCCCTGACCCTGCCTCAGAATCTATTTCTTCTCATGTCTGTCATTAAAAAGCTTTCTTGTTTCCTCTTTTGCATACCCTCTGCTTCCTCTGATATGTCATTTCTTTCAAAATCTGACCCAAAATATGAGTCAGACGGCCTGGGTTTGAATCCTAGCTCTGTCACTATTAGCACTGTGACCTTGGGCAAGTTACTTTACCTTTCTGGGTCTCAGTTTCCTCTCTGTAAAATGAGAACAACAGTACTGACCTCAAAAGATTGTTGCTATAATTAGATAAGTTAATATACATAAAACTTTTGGAACAGTACCCAGTACTTCATATGTTATGACGAAAGATTCATGGGACTGAGCTGCATCATTTCTCAGTGTCACATTAGCAGTGATTTGTCTTTTTTTCAGTGTATTTGTTTTTTTGGTTTTTCCCTTTAAGATTTCATAGCTTAGGGGATAACTTTTTATACTTTTGTGTCTCTGATGCTACATACTGCACAGTGTTGGGCACAAAGGGAAAACTTACAAAATTCTTAATAAGGAAATGGCTGACTTATGAGCAAGAAAGCTAAAATTTACCTTTGGATGGGTGGCATTTCAACTTAGTCAAAATTAACACTTGGAAATAAAAAAGAATACACCCGAAAATTTTAAAGACTACTTACTGTGAATTGTCTTCTATTTTCTGTTGGTAAATAGCTGCCAGACTTCCAAATTCTAAGGAGAAGCCACCTGATCCGGAAAAGAAAAATAAAGGTCCAACAAATATAGCAAGAGACTTCCGCACACCAATTATATACAGCAGGATTCATTATTTACAGCTCAAGGATTATAAGACAATCTCAAATCTTTTCTGGTCTTTATTCATGGAGAGAGATTTCCAGACGCTAGCTGTTAATGGTGAATTCAGGTCTCATCAAGAATTAGCAAGAACAAAACAATGTACGAGTTGCTTTGTAAGTTGGATGAAATTTTGAGATGTATCAAACAGGCCAACTGTGGGAAGCTAATTGACCTTCAAGGCTGACTAGGAGCAATTTCAGGCATGGGGCCAAGTTCACACCCTGTGAAGTCACCAACTCTTACCCCTAATAATTGATTCGCTTCAGTAAAAAAACAAGCAGGGCCTAGAGACTCGGTGCATATACAGTGCCAGTACCTGGGTAGGGCTGTAATTACACGGGGATTGATGGATTTCATGGGCTAAGTGAAGGCATATAGATACCTTGTTCTTCTCTGGATGGGCTGCTGGGTTCTGAGTCCACTTTCCTCTGAATCCTCTCAGAAGCCTGAATTCTGTTGAAAGAACCATGTCGAGCCAGCTTCTCTATTGCACAGACTTGAATCTGGTCACGTGTTTCTCTTTTCAATTCTGGTAAGACAGATGCAGAAACATCCACTAGTTCTTCGTCTAAACAAATGAGAGATTTGGTAGTGTTGTTATATACAGCTATAATTCAGGGTAACTTTAGCCTTTTTAAGATACGGCTTTGAGAGCCTATAATTATAATGAAGCTACCCTATAAATTAAAAACTAAGACAAAGGAATTTTATGACCCTTGTCTCAAACTCCAATTTCTTTCCATGTACTAATTTTTTTTTCTTTTAAAAGTTAGTGGATGACTATAAAGTGAGACTGAATCCACATATATTCTAAAATTATCTAAACTGCAACAAAAGTAGAGCAAGATGTTCTTTAACCCAAATTAGATTGGACCTGACATTTTAGATATTTTCTTTGGGCAGAGTATCAAAGGAAAACCCAACCATGCTCATCCCATGCATATTTTGAGATTTTTAACATTAATTGAGATAAGTGTCTGATGCCACAGCTCTACGGCAGTGAGTATAAGAATTTCTATTCTCTATTACGCTTTATTATTTCTTTCTTATGCAGCAGGAGGCTCAGTTACTAAGTGACCAAAGGAATAAGGTCAGCAGAAACCTCATGGTTGAAATCCTGCAGAACAGTGAAGAGAATAAAAGGCTGGGTCTTGGACCAATTTTGTGTTCAAAGGAGGTTTTGTGAAGTCAGGAAGAACTTTCTACATAGATCCAGGCCTATAATTCTATATAGAACTAGTCCCTGTTGCTCAGATAGTTATTGCTGCCCTAGTATCTGCTATTTTTTTCCAAGCTTTCAAAGCATGCATTTTAATAAGACTGATTTGATAAATGGAAAGGTCCAGTTATACTTACATTCTCTAAAACACACAAAAATTGAAAAAAGAAATCAGCTTTATGGTTTTGCTATTTCTTATAACAAAAACCCCAACACATGTTCTTTTTAGAAAATCAGAAATTACAGAATCAAAAGAAAAAAATGGGTCAAGAAGTAAGGATCATAGTTCCTCTCCTTCCTGAAACAAAACACTGGGCAAAATATGTAAGACATTGGCTCTGAATACCCTGAAATCAAGGGAGGGGAGCTCTATGATTGCCCCAGCTAACTGCCTGGGAAATGTTTCCAGGTTGGGGTGCAGAGAGTGGGACCTACACTGAACCTGGAAGTCTCCCCAAGTTGTGGATGGAGCTGGGAGGCCAGAAAAGCCAAAGCAGCTAGAGTCTATAGGGTAAAATACTGGAGAGGAGAGCCATACAGAAAGAGAACGCTGCAGATCTGTAGAGGGTGCCCTTTGAGTATCCAGTACAGTACTCACATATGTGAGAAAAATACCTAATGCCAGGGAGAAAAATCACTCAAAGGGAGCAGAAGGAATAGTGTCAGCTGCTCATACGGGGCTAAGAATAGTGCTTGTTGCCAATAGCCAGAGTGGAAAAAATATCATAATTCACAGGTCATTGGTTAGAATATTAAAAAGGGTGTTGTCTCAGTAGTGGGGACAATGTCCTTAAGAGGAAATGTAGACAGGGTTCTGCCTACCAAAGCTTAAAAGCAAGATCTGAAAGGATTGTTTCTAAGTAACTTCATGGCATCCCAGAACAAAGCTCAAGAACATTTTTAGGACTATAGAAATATCTACAATTCTCAGTGTCTGGTATATAATTAAAAATTAGTAGGCACAAAGAAGCAGGAAAATATAACCCACGGTGAAGAGAAAAATCAATTGAAATGGACTCAAAGGTGACACAGATAATAATACAATTAGTAGACATGCACATTAAAACAATTATTGTAATTGTATTCCATGAATTCAAGAAATTGGTGGAAAGACTGAGCATGTTAAGTCGAGACATTGAAAATATGAAGGCCCAAGACAAAGTCCTAGTGATAAAAATGACAATGTTGGAGATGAAAATAACAGTGAATAGGATTAATGGAAGATTAGATGTTGCAGGAAAAAACAGTGAACTTGAAGAGACAGTAATAGAAACCATCCAAAATGTATCACAAAGGGAAAAGAGACTGAAAAAAATAAAAACATCAGTGAACTGTAGGACAACTTCAAGCAGCCAAATATAACCGTAACTAGAGACTCCAAAAAACAAGAGGGGAAGAAAGAGAAAATATATTTGAAATAATGGATGAAAATTTGCCAAATTTGATGAAAACTTTAAATCCATAGATCCAAGGGGCTCAACAAACCCAAGTACAAGAGACATAAAGAAAGATACCAGGTCACACATAATCAAATTCCTTAAAACCAGTCATGAAGAAAATCTTCAACCAAAGAAAAAAAGACACATTCCATATGTAGAAACAGGATGGCAGATTTTTTTTGTCAGAAATAATGCAAACTAGAAGATGTGGAGCATCTTCTTTAAAGCACTGAAAGGAAACAAACACCTTCAACCTAGAATCCTTTACCCAGTGAAAATATCTTTCAGAAACAAAGGTGATATAAAGAAATTTTTAGACATACAACAGCTGGAAAAATTCATCATTGTCAGACCTGCAATACAAGAAATGTCCATCAAGCCAAGAAAAATGAGACCAGATGGAAACTTGCATCTACAAAAAGGAATGATAAACACCAGAGATTGTAACTACATGGATACATATCGTTTTTTCTCCTACTAAAATCTCTTTAGAAGACACTCAACTGTTTAAAGCAAAAATAGCAACAATGCATTATGGGTTTTATAACATATAGAGCAGTACAATGCTTGGCAACAATAACACAAAGGCCAGGCAGGCAGAAATGAAAAGTACACTACTGTAAGGTTCATATACAATATAAGTAGTATATCATTTGAAGGTAGCCTATGATAAGCTACAGATGCATGTTATAACCCTAAAGCAGCCATTAAAATAAGACAACAAAGAATTATAGCTAATAAGCCAATAAAGGAGGTAAAGTGGAAGCATAAAAAATAATACATCTAAAGGAAGGGAGAAAAAGAGTAAAACAAAAACAAAAACGAGTAGATAGGACAAATAGAAAACAAATAGCAAGTTAATAGACCAAAATCCAATTGTATCAATAATCACACTAAATGTAAATGGCCTAAACAACCCAAATAAAAAAGGATAAATTGTCAGTTAGATTAGAAAACCCTCAACTTGACACTGCCTACTAGGAACTCACTTTAAATGTAGGTACTAATAGTTTAAAAGTAAAAGGATGAACAATAAACACCATGCTAACTAATCAAAAGAAAGCAGAAGTGACTATATTACTATTAGATAAAGTAGATTTCTAAGCAAAGAGTATCAGCAGGCATAAAGAGGGGTCATTTCATAATGATAAAAGGGTCAATTAATCAAAAAGACATAGTGATCGATCCTAAATATTTATGAACCTAAAGATAGCTTTGAATAAATGAAACAAAACTTGATAGAACAGCAAGAATAGACAAATCTGCAATTATAATCAGATCTCAACATTCCTGTCAATAATTGACAGAACAAGTAAACATGAAATCAATAAGGATATAAAATTAGGTAACACTTCAGCCAACTTGACCTAGTTGTCATTTATAGATCATTCCATGCAACAAAGCAGAACATACATTCTTTTTAAGTGCACATGGAATATTATTAACATAGACCATATCTGTACCATAAAACAAGCCTCAGTGAATTTAAAAAGGATTCAAGTTATACAAAGTATGTTCTCTGCCCACATGGAATGAAACTCGGTATTAATAAGGAAAAAAATATCTGGAAAATCCCAGACTATTTGCAAACTATATAACACATCTAAATAACTTATGGATCAAAGAAGAAATCAAAAGGGAAATTGCAAAGTATTTTGAATTGCAAGACAATGGAAACACACATTAAAATTTGTGGTATAGATATAAAGAAGTATTAGAGGGAAATTTATAGCACTAAATACCTATTACAAAAGAAAAAAAGGTCTCAAAATTAATGACCTCCACCTTAAAAAACTAGAAAAACAGCAAATGGAACTCAAAGTAGAAGAAAAGAATAAAGAGAGAACTTGAATAGCCTTATAGCTATTAAAGAAATTGAATCTGTTGTCAAAAACCTTCTCACATAGCAAACTGTAGGCCCACATGGCTTCATTGGTGAATTCTACCACATAAAGACATGTACGTGAATATTTATTGCAGCTTTACTTGTAGTAGCCAAAAAATGAAAATAACCCAAATGTCCATCAACAAGTGAATGAATAAAGAATGATATATCCATACAATGGCATACTCCTTGGCAATAAAAAGAAATAAACTATTGATACATGCAACAATATGATTAATCGTAAAATAATTATGCTGAGTGAAAGAAGCCTAGTAAAAAGAGTACACACAGTATAGTTGACGGTTATTTGTGATAATTATGTTTTATAAGGTCATCATGAACACTGAATTAGCAATTACCGTTGTTCCTAGGGGAAATACAGGGTTAGGTTCCTGTGAGCCTCTGGTCACACTTTTGTCAACGGATCCATACATAATAACCCTGTTTTAGGTGTTTCTGTTTAAAGACACCTTATTTAATGCATATTGTTGATCCCTTAGCACTGAACTCATAGCCAACAGCACCAGAACTCGTGCCTGAATGAAGCTCCTCTAACACATGTAATTGCTCTGTAAGGCACATCACAGCCTTCTTACCCTTAGAAATGCAAGGCCGCACTTCAGTACAGCACTTGGAAACCATTTAAACAGCGAAATCACGAAGACAAAGCATATAAATGTGAAAACATGGCACTAAAAAGACCACGAAAAGGCCGCTTGTTTATACTGTGAGAGCTGAAACAAGAAAGTAGAGCGTTGCCTTGTGTGACCTCAGCTGGGATAACGTGCACTGGCAACTCAAAATTTTCACCATTCTTTGCATATCCCTGAATGACGGAGAAAAAGCCTGCGAGTATTGATTTAGGAGTTACAAATACTGTTTAGTTAGTAGGTAAATCAGCACATACGGAATCTGTGAATAATAAGCATTGACTGTATGTGACTTGTTTATACAAGTCTTTAGAAAAGACAAACAAATCTAGAGTGAAGGAAAACAGATCAGTGGTTGTCCCAGGGATGGAGGTGGGCGCAGGAAGGAAGGAATTATGAAGAGACAGGAGGAGATGCTGGAGGGTAAAGGGGTCATTAACTTTGGTGACTATTTCACAGGTGCATACAATGCAACAACGCATCAGACTGTAACTTCAACCACTTGCAATTTATTGTAGGTCGTTGTACGTCAATCAAGCTGTTAAAAGGAAGAAAAGGCCATGATGGCAGGGAGAAGAGTACAGCGACATCTCTGAAGTTTACTTGTGAGGAATTGCTAATCAAGGAATGAAGAATGATTTAAGGAATCAAAGGTAACTTTACATTCCAAAGTTGACTGCTGGGTTGGTGATGATGGTGCTGTCGGTAGGAACTAAGCAGTAACAGAAAGACGATCAGCTTTCTGACGGTAGAGAGAGGAAGTTCATATTGAGGTTCCAAGCCCTTTTCCTCAGGAGATCGGAGCTCTCCTGCTTGCTTTCCCACCGGTTTGCGCAGATACAGGAACTGCTCAATTTCTCAGCACCAGCTCATCTTCCTAGCTATCTTATTTTCTGCAATGACACCACCACCTTTGAGTCCCTCCTCTCTAAATCTCTCCATCTAAAGACTCCTTGTCACTTCAGTCTATTACATTTAGTGCAGATTTCTTGGTTTAACTTTAGCGACCCTCCAAAATGTCCCATTTCTCATTATTCTCTATCCTATGTCCTCCACTTAAATCAAGGTGGTTGATCTCTCCAATACAAACTAGATTTGTTCCTCGGTATCAGTTCCTTCAACGAAAATGCTCTCTATCCTTCCAAAACCTAACAGTCCATCAGAACTTAATCCATATCTTCTCTGATTTCCTACAGAGCCAGTACCACCATGTGTAGTGCTTAATTATTCTCTAATTTTCAAATGTGTGCTAATTATACATCTTCTAATAGAAGCTCATTAACCAACTAAAGTGAGCACGGCACTGACTTAGGTACTATGGGTAATGAAAGATGAGTAAAAACCTCTTCTGCCCTCAAATAGGTATAGCGGGGACAGTGGCATAATATTAACATCAACAAGTACAATAGCACAATACTAAATTGCACTAGTGTAAATGAGACATGCCTTGCTCTGGGTGATTATGGAAAGCTCCATGGAGGAGTTGACATTTGAGCCAGATCTTGAGGGTTGAGTAGATATTTTCATGTCAAAAGGAGATGAGGGCTTCACAGGTGAAAGTATTAAGAGACGTCAAAGAGGAGTAGAAAACGGCAGTTGTATATTTCCTGTATGCAGGGACTGTGTAAAAAGTGTCTTTAAATCTCTCGTGGCATTCAGTATACTATCATGCAGTCCACATTCAGTAAGTACTTGCTGGGTTGAAGTACTTATACTAGATTTTAAGTGGTTTCATCTAGACCCTAAGTGAATAATGTGTTACAATGAGGTAGAGGGCTATATCCTTTATAAGCCGAGGTTAAGTGGCGGGAATTTATGCCACTAACACCAAAATTGGAAGGGTAATTTAAAAATAACTTTAATGGATTTTTTCCAGGCAGCCTCGTTATATGTAAAGTAGCTGGTACGGTAGGATCCAGTCCCCAATTGCTCAGCTATTATCTTGGAACTAAGCAGAAGATAATACCCTCTTTTGCTCTAGTTTAGTAAAATTATGACATTTCTAACCTTTTAAATAAATTACGAAAAAGGTGTTCATTACATCCATTCTATATTTAGAAGCCATTGTACCACATAAAGAGTTTTGTGATAGTAATTGATAAATTTTTACATTATCTGGAATTTTAAAGAAAAACAGTATTTTGTTCTGCCAATATAGGCATAACCAGAGTTCATTCATAAGAAATGTCATTTTTGATCCTCAGCCTCAAACTTCCAGGAAAACCTTCTGAACAAAATTAAACAATACTAAAGAGCTGTCATTTAATAGTTACAGAAACTCCCACATTATACGCTCTCAGTATTTCCCTTCCTACTGTGTGTGAGCCGCCCAGCGTAGTTTTGCAGAATAATGCTCACTGTTCCAAGAGTGTCATCACCGGTCTAATTTTTGAATGTGACTTGGGCAATGAAACATGAAGATCAGTCTCACTCTGTAGTAGATGTATAATTTGGAAAAGAATTGGGGGATTATAAATGAAATAGGTCCCTAACAAGTCCACGCCTTACCACTGGAGCTGAAGTCCACCGGCCCGATCCATTTGAAGGCTGGTTTACGGCCTCGCTCTTCTGTGACATGCACCTTCTCAATCAGAGCCAAGCTGGTCAGAACATTGGCTATGTCATAGAGGCGTCGTACCTTTGCTTGAAGATATAAAACACGATCATGGGCATGCTGCTTGTGACACTGTCACATTTCAGTTTATGCGATAGGTCACTTTTCTTCGCCACCATATAAACCTCAAGGGGAAAGCAGGGGGGTGGGATGCAATGGCCAATGGCTCTGTCATGAAATCACCCAGAATTTATATATCTGAAGATGCTTACTAACGGAAGGTCAGTGTGTCTTTCCATTTCCACAACTTCACACCTTTTACAAGCCGGCAGTGCTGCCACTGCAAAGACACCCGAGGGAGGGAAACGAGCTATAATTAAAGGCTGAGTAAATGTGATTCTGACATATGACATGTCAAAAGCTGGCCCCAAGTTTCTCCCAGCAGGAGGTTGTGGCACCAGCTCCTGCAAGCACTGGGCTGTACAAATGACCGAGATTCCCCAGAGCTTCCTGTAAGGCTGCACTCCTGGACACACAGGGTGGTCAGGGCTCAAGGTTAGGAGATACAACCGTGCTGAAGACTGGCAGTTCTGCACCCAAAATCCTGGCCGTCTGGCCACCCAGTGCGCGAGGAGTGGAATGCGCAATCCCTGAGTCTTAAGAGGTTTGGGGAGACATTTGAAAACGCATGTACTAGAGGAGGGGTTCAGCAGGGGTGGGAACACATTCAATAGGCAGGGCTATACCCACAAAGTAATTTCTATTTAAGAAATCGATTTACAAGTAGGAAAACCAGTAGACCTCAGGGCTAAGATCAAGCAAAGGAGCTTTGCTTATCATCCAGAAAAATCAAGCATTCACCCCAGATGTAATTTTCTTCCCAATCCTATTAAAGCTGGATTTCATCTAGTCATTTCTCCAACAAGATGGCTATAATTCCAGCTGGAAACAATAATAAAAAAAGCTACAGAATGTTGAGCTCATGACTTCCCAGGGCTTGAAAGGGCTACCAGCAGCTGACTACATGTGGCTCAGGACCCGTGTTTGACAGAAAAGGAAGATACACTGAGTATGAAACTCAGAGACACTCTCCTGGTCCAGCAGCCATGTCCCAGCACCCTTACCTTACCCTGGTCCTTCCTCTGCTTCTTACCTGTACACAACTTTCATCTCCACCCATCAGAAGAGTATGCAGGGGGTGAGGAAAAAAGGGGAGATAAAACTCAGATATGCCGTCTTGGATGCCGTGATACTAAAGAGAAATGCAAAATATCTTACATTCTCCCTGACTTGCATTTGTGGGATAGCATTCTGTTTCCACTGTCCACTCTAAGTGCCAAGAAAAAGGCATCTGACAGAACTTTAAAGAGAATTCTAGTGTGTGACTAACTTACCTCTCACAGCACCAAGCAGCTTTATGAGTACACCTCTCCAAAAAACGATTAATTATTTTCATCTCAGAGGCAGAAAATATCAAATGTATGAAATCCCACCCTTTTTGTGCTAGATGACTTGAGGGGAAGGTGCTTACTTTTAAATTTACTGTGGTCCGGTGTATCTTGGCTTTCTTCTATCAATATTTTGGCAGCCACATCAAGAGTAACAATCTTGGTTTTAGAGACAAGGAACAGCATGACGAATTTCTGGCTCATGATTCTCAGAGACTTGTCTTTTCTACTGTTTGCAGATGCTACAAAAGGAACAAAACAAAAGCACCAAAGCAGATAATTTACCACAATAACGACTATACTCATAGTGCCTGAACTATCTAACTCTACTAGCAGATGGAAAGATGACTCTTGTTACAGAAGCCTTTTCGGACACGTGTCATAAAAGATGGCTTATAAAGAAAGCAGAGGGATTTTCTTGCGGCTCATTAAATTACGGTAGGCATCAACTCTGAAATGTGTATGTTAAATTACTCTTAATGCTTTATATGCATACTTCACGGAATAGAATCTGTAAGATACTTTTTCCTAAAGCAACTTTTTGATGGGATTGATGCAGAAAACAGGATAGGGTAAGGATCAGGGACTGTTTTCAGCTTTCCCCTCAAAGTCAGGGACTCCATTTTTATTTCTCTGTGCACACAATACAGGCATACCTCCTTTTACTGGGCTTCACTTTACTGTGTTTCACAGATGTTGCGTTTTTTACAAATTGAAGGCAAGACCCTCCACCAGTAAAAAGAGTATGACTCACTTTATTGTGACACTCGCTTTATTGTAGTGGTCGGGAACCGACCCACAATATCTCTGAGGTATGTTTGTACGTAGACTATACCCTGAATATAGTCGGTGCCCACCTCTTCCATTTCTTTTCGGAAATAGGTTAAGCAATGAACTATCCCTAAATAGGAGACACTGAAGAAATGTGTGTTGCTGTGGATGGTAGGCAAACCATCCCTGACAGATGGCTGTCTCCTCTGGTTAGTAAGATAAGAACTGGCTCATGGGGTGGAATTAAAACGCGTGAGGCAGTCAATCCAATGAAAACCAGGCCCACCTTTCAATGCCTATTTATTATACTTACAAGTGAAATGTGAGTGATACTTGTACTTTATCATCTTAGCAACAGGGAGTAAGGTGAGAACGAGGAAGATAATGGTTAAACCAGGAAGAGTATAAATGTGAGTCGGGAGGGGAAGAACAATATAGGTATAAGTTTCAAAGAAATTCTGCATTGAACGAAAGCAGGGGTTGTCTATCTAATCAACATTTTCTGCGAATGGGGTTCTTTTCTAAGTAATATCCTCCAATATATAATTTAGAAAATTGAATTCCTTGTAACAATAACTTCTTTCTAAGTACGTTTTCCTTAAAGGCTCACAAATAGAAATCAGCATGGGGCTGTCAATCTGAAATGGAAGCTGTAGCGCTCCATGGTCTAAACACACCAAATACCAAGTGAACTGCCACCAGACAAGACAGGCTTCCAGTGGCCAGTCGAGCGGGCAGCCCAGTTGGGGAGCCATCTGTCTCCCTTTCTTCAGGAGAGAGAATAAGAGGACACCTCCCTCCAGGGTTGTCAATCTGGCACTTCCCGTCTTAGTAGTGAATCTCTTCAGAAGAGACCATCTCTCTCTCTATGCTATTGAATATGTGGTTACAATGGACTCACAAGAGGGACAGTCGAGCTCAGAGAAATCCAGTAACTGGGGATCTGGATAGCCATCTTTTTTACGGTCTCCAAATTTGTAATCCATCAGGTCTAGCTCTCTCTGTTGGAGGTGTGCCATTTGCTCTTCATATTTCTGCTTCTCTCCAAGTCTCTGGAGGGTCCTCAGGGTTTTTGGCAGGCTATGCCGTCCGTGCCAGCCATACTGATTCTTGGCCACCCGGCTGACCAGATGCAGCGACTCCAGCACATTTACAATGTCATAGATGCGTCTCCTTTCAACACCTGTTTGAAAAACAGTAGCCAACCATCATCATGCAGACAAACGTATTTGAGTATAAATCCGTTGAGGGCCTGGGCCGTGTCTGTGAACTACTGTGCATGAGACCCAGTGGAAGGCCCAGCACATGTGGCTGCTCCACAAATTCACTGTGCAAGGACGCAAACAAGAGAAATAATTTTCCTTTCCTTTTCTTGGGATCTAAGCCTCAGTAAGCTCGAGGATAAAACATCCACCTTGAGATGGAGGATAGCTATATCTGTAACACACAGCAGTATGTCTTTTCTTTAGACCTGTCAGGCAAACATTTCAGCACGTGAAAATGGGTGGGATTGAGCTACACAAGTGCCAGGATGTTTAATGGACACTCGATGAATGCCAAATGGTTGATTTTGACTTGTAGACCTAATGTGCCCAGTAATTGATACCTTTTTAGACAATACTCTCCTTAGAGTTCAAATGATGTGATGTGAAAGAATTATCTTGTTAACCCTCTTAATGGTCCAGTAAGGAAAACAATAAATACTTTGTTTCTTATTTTACACTGCAAACTCAGGATTCAAGAGCTTAGGCACCCTCAAGTTGCTGGAGGAAGCCATAGCCAGGGCTGGAACAAAATGAGTACCCTTTTGCTCATCACGGCTATTGACAATTCTCCCTGTGCTCTCATTCATAGTATCCTGCCAAATAGCCCAATGGTGAAGCACAGAGACTTCATATACAACATAGACGGACCATCAGGCTCATCAATTCCCTACCTTTTCCCAGTATTCCCCAAAGAGCTAGGATTATCAGCTATTGAATTTACTAAAAATATTTATGGTGTTTATGCGTGGGAACTTTGGGGTCAGACGGCCTGGATTTACATCCCTGCGCCGTCCCTTACCCATCAGGTGATCCTGGGAAGTCACTTAGCCTGTCTGTGCCTTAGTATTTATCTCATAAGATGATGAGGATGAAATACGACCATAAACGTAAAGGGTTTCCAGTAGATGTTATTTTACCTACTGTTTGTATATTATTTTGCAACTATGTCCTGCATGGCACTGGGGATACCTAAGATCCATGCTAGTATAAAAGGTCACTGTAGAAATAGCTTTTAAAAATCTCTTGTCTGTGACTCATCCTATTATGCAGCAGGCCGTTAGGCTTTTGGAACCCAGGGCCCCTTTGCTCTCATCTAAGTATCCATAACAGAAGCCTCCAGGCATCTCCCAGAAAACCAGCACAGCTACAAAAATGCCCTCTTTCTGTTCACTTGCCAGGAGCTGTTATATAATCTGGGCAGACTCAGTGAATATAGCTTTTAGCCCTTCAAAGATTTAACAGGATAAATAGACCAAATTACAATGAGAACTCCGGAGTTGAGAGGACATCCTATCACACGCATGAAGAGGCATTTCACAGTCAATCAGAACATTCCAGCTCATGACCCTGAAAGGCTCTTCACCCTCAGAAGCTCTGGCTTCGGAGACAGATTCCTGCTGGAAGGTGCTGGCAGGGGCCTTCAGCAGCCCCTTGTCCAGATCCGCCTGGTTCCTTATTCCAGTCTGTTTTCATATCTTAGCATATCTTGTTTAGAGTGTAACATTCTATAAAACTTCCCATTAGAAATGTCATGTGAATGCAACTGAGACACCCCAGGGCCAGCCATATGCCTGGCTGTTTGGTTATTTTGTATTAGATACAAGCTGTTAAGTTCCATCTAGTGGCTACACATCCCAAGAAAGAGAATTAAAGGAAGACTCCGGCCACGTGGAGAGCTGACTATGCACAACAGGTGTTTAGGAGAGGGATTGGCCAAAGCCAGTATGCAGCTGCTTGCCTACATAATCACTCCCCTTTTCAGCCTGGACTGAGTTTATCTGTGTACTTGGCTGGGCACTAAAAAGTTCCATTTTATGGGTCTCAACATGTGCAGGTTACTCTAGGCCTTGCTCTGTCAGGAAGGTTTTCCCTGGTACTCAGCCTTCATTTTCTTTTGTATCAAGTGTTCCTGTTAATCCTATTCATAGCATTAGTTATTCCCTGAAGGATTTACCAATTGTTACCATGCTTCCCTTAGCCCTGTGGAGCTTACCAAGAACATCTCCCAGCCCAGTAAAATAGTTTCTTAGGCTGTGCTATTTTCCATTTAATAAGTCACACCCAGTTCTCTTAATGTCTTGCCCGTAACATCCATGTCAAATCTACCTGGGACCAGAATCTGGGAAACAGTACTACTTGAATGCTCTGCATGTCCTTGGTTCTGACCTGAGATGTAGCAAGCAGTTTATAGTTTCAACCCGAAGAGATGGTCACCAGTGAAATAAAGTCCAGGAAGGGACCTCATTTTTCAACCTCACATGAAGAGAGGAGGCAAGTTCATTTGGTAAATGATTACAAGCTGTTGCAAAAATCTCTGGAGTTTTGCTCTAGTCAGTTATGACATGGGGATCTGCAGAACGATCTGTTGCCCATAAAAAAGTAGTCCACTTCCCTGTCCTTCCTGGGACCTGTAGCATGGCCTTCCAACATTTAATCTTTTGTCTTTTGTCCTGACATCAGTGCAAGGTCCCTGAGGGAAGTTGGGTGTATAGAGGAAGCTGGCTTCATGAACCCCAATGAGAAGGACACTGTATAATTTATTGTTTTACCCTCATCCTCTATAAGAACAGTTTCCAGGATGCTGTGCCTCAACTGGGTTTACACCAAGCCTCTATCCAGCTAGGTCGCTTTCCCCTTCTTGTTTCATTGTCACTGATGCAAATACTGTATTATTCGTCTCTGGGTTTCAAAGTGGCTCCCCTAGCAAAGCACTCTACTTCCTCTTCGTAATTGTAGAGACTGACACTTCAGCTTAGGGAAGGGGGATACAACCAGTAAGAGCTGAGTAAAACTGTTCCATGTGACAATACGAGTTACCCAGGCTAAGCCCTCAGCGAAGCATGCTATTCACATTATCCCAGCTTTGCTAAGTTTCTGCAAGGCACGTGCTATAGTCCCTGTGTTATAGATGAGAAAAGGTGAATTAACTTTTTAAAGTTCCCACAGACTGTAAATTGGAGAGCTGGGCTTCACATCCAGCCCGCTCTGACTCCAAAGCCCAGCCCATGGTCTCCCATCACAACCAATGCCTCCTCATTATCTCAGTTTCCAGCAAATAAAATCTTTTCAGCCATCAGTTTGAATAACTCAGCCTGACCATCATCTACTGGGGCATAGTTCTCTGGGCTATAGAAAGAAACAGAACTTAAACAAACTAAAAATATAATCTGTCATAAAGCCTACCTAGCTGATTTCTTTGGGACTTTTTTTCTTTTCTTTTTTTCTTTTTGCCTGTACATAAAACCTCCTTATTTTTTAAGGAGATACCTCACACCTTCAATTCTTTGTGATTTCTGCGTATTTAATGATTGTCAACACCATGTTCATCCTGAAACCAATTGCAGTCCATGTCCACTAGGGGTCTCTGTTCTGAAGCTGCTGTATGCACATTTATAGAACGGATGGACGCCATTATGATGTGCACAGAATACACACCCGTGCCATGTGAACACATGTATTCCTCTTTGTTATACGATTTAGCTGTTTGAGTTATGTCCAGATGTGCTTCTGGTTTGGCAGGCTTGCTCTGACTATCACAGCATTGGGCTTCAAACATAACCCTCTTGCTCTTAAATCTTGCTTTACAGTAGAAATAACACCTGTGCTGAAACTTTTAGAAACATTATTAAAAATAAACAGACTAGGATATTTCTAAATAGTTTTTTTGAGTCTGTCTGAAATAAGATGAAATGAAAATGGGAGCTATTACTTTGTAATGTGAGTCTTCTGTAAAAATATTTTTGAAGGTTACGAAAACCAAATTCTTGTTTGACGCTCAGGCCTAGCAGCCTCCCTGGAATCCTATGCATAACGATGAGCAACTTGATAATGGCAGAAGGAAGCTTTACTTGCTCCTCTGTCCTTGCTCCCTTGGAAGGCGCACTCTACTTACTAAAAGAAGCTATCCGAAGCCTAAAGCCTGCCCGAGGAAACCAGTTTCCCACTACAACTGGAGACAGGCTTCCTTGTAACCTCATGATACATACCAAGACTGACAGCAACTTCATCTAGGGAGATGGTAGTTTTCTCAGTTGACAAAGGATAACTTGGATAGCGAGCTAGAAACTTCTGGCACAGGAGTCCTAAACTTTTCTGTTTTCTGCTTGGCCTTCGCTTTTGAAATACGTCCATAGCACTGTCCCCAACATCAAGCTACAGAGGGTAGACAAAAGGGAGGGGGGAGATGTCATCGTTAATATCCTAATGGAGAAATTGCAATGGCCAGAATTGGCAAGTTGGGGGAACATCCTAATCCATTCTTACACATGCTAGTTAAAATACATTTCCTAATTGAATTTTCTTAACATTTTACCTATTGCTTTCTCTGGACTTATTTTTTTCTCCTTTGCAATTTAAAGCTGAATCTACTGGTTAAAAGCTTCAAAAAATGAACATCACAGTCATTTATAGGTTGCTACTCTGTTGCTAGGAACGTGCTCATTGGACAGTAAAGGTCAGCATCACCAGGAGCTTGGCAGAGACATAAACTCAGGCCTCCTCTCAGACCTGATCTATTAGACTCTGTCTTTTCATAAGATCCTGGGTGATTTCTATTAACATGAAATTTGAGATGCTCTGGCCACTGTGTCATCAAACTTTTATTTTTTTACAGGTGACCAAGGGTTGACAGAACTGAACAAGGGGAGCAAAATCTTATTCTTCCTTATTTTTTCTTATTGTAAGTACACTAAACGGGTGGCCTGTCTCATCAACCCACATCTCAGTTCCAGTCCTTAGAAAGTAAAAGGTTTTTCAAGGAACATATTCAAGGAGAAAAGTGATCTATTATCTCAATAGCCTCCGAAAAAGCATTTACTAAATTGAACACCCATTCATGATTTTAAAAAATGCCCGTAGAAAACTAGGAATGAATAACTTCTTTAATAAAGTGTATCCATAAAAACCCAACTGCAAACATCTGTCTTAATGGGAAAGAAAACCTTGGAAGCATTCTCTTAAAATCAGGAAAAAAATGATAAGGACGCTCCTCTTCTACAACATGCTGGAGATCCTAGCCAGTGCATGAGGACAAGAAAAAGAAACCAAGGTACAGAAATTGGAAAACAGCAAATAAGCAAAACTTTCACTCTGCAGAAGACATGATTGTTTACATAAAAAACTCAAAAGAATCGCAGACAAATTATTAAAAATGGTAAGAGAATTTAGCAAGGTAAGAAGACTGTATTTTGAAAAGTCAGCTGCATTGCTCTACAATAATAACAGAAAATGAATTGAAAAGATATGATTTATAATAGCAATAAGAATGATAAAGTTTTTAGGAAAAGTCTAGCAAATAATTGCGTAAAATATTAAATTTACATCTTTAAGAAATAGTCTTAAAACTTAAGAGAAATATACTTACAATCTTCATGGATGGGAAGATTCAGTATAAAGGGGTTACTTCTCTAATTAATTTACACCCAATGCAATTACAGTTAAAATCCAATCTAAAGTACATATAGAAAAAAAAAGGGCAAAGAATAGTCCACACACTCTGAAGGAAAATAAATTTACATTCTTGTTTTACCTGATATGAAGGCTTATTACAATGTGGTGTTGGTATGCGGATGGACAAACTAATTAATGAAACAGAAAAGAGCCCAGAAAACGATGGGCACACAAATGAAACGTTGACATATGACAGAGTGGCATTGCCAATTCTGGGGAAGAGGAAGGACTGAATAAGGGATACAGGGACAATTGACTATAAGAAGCAACATAAAAGGAAAAGATGGATGCCAAATTGAAATGTAACGCGTATAATGGATAAAGGTTTAGTTTTATAAATATACAATAAACCCTACCAATCAATAAAAATCAGCAAAGAACATGAAGAGGAGAAAGCACAGTGGGCAGTAAAGATGTAGAAAGAAACTTAACCTCATTAGTAACCAAAGAAAAAGCAAATGAATACCACAATAATATATAATTGTACACCCATTAGATTGGCAGAAATGAGTACATTTGAGCATTTCAAGTGTCAGAGAGGATGTGGATTAATATGTGTTTGCACATTATTGGCAGAAGCAAGCAGCACTTGGGAAAACAATTTGGAGTTGTCTTGTGAGTCTTTGAATATCCAATAATCTAGCAATTCCACTACTAGGTGTATACCCTAGGACTGTAGTTCTCCAATTTTTTGGTCATAGGATTCCTTTATATTCTTAAAAATTACTAAGGAATACCTTTTTAAAAAGCTGTTTTTTTTATTATCTTGTGATAGACAATTTGGTCATATAAAATATACTAATCACGTATCGTATGTGATGTTTTTGATACCCATGAATCAACCTCCTAACTCCCAAACCAGAATGCTATTAAATTATGTTTGTCTAGCCCACACACCTCTCTCCTGAATTTGCATTTATCATTTCCTTACCATTTTAAAATTACTTTATCACATATGTGTGTATTCCTACATAATATATTGATTAGATTTGTTTTGTTTGGGTTTTAGTTTTCTGGGACTTGCTTTTTTCTATCAACATACAGCAGGTCCGTGAATAATGTCAATTAGTTCAAAAACCCGTTTTTTTATAATGTTGATGAGATGCTGTAGGAATTTAACTTTTGTGTATATCAATTAGCCTATAGTAAAATCAATTTCGTTATCTGTCGTTTTGCTTAAAATGGCAGAACCTATCAACAAGGTTAAGTGAGGATTTACTGTACATAATTAAGATTCATTCACGTTCTTGCATGTAGCTCTAGTTCTCTCATATTCATTGCTGAATGATAATCCATTGCATGAATATACCTCAATTTATTTATCCATTTTCCTGCTTGTAACGACTTGGGTTGTTGCCAGTTTGGGCTAATAGGAACTATACAGCTATGATATTCTTGTTATGATATTATGTCTCCTGGTGTACATAAACAGGAGTTTCTCTAGGGCAGTGGTTCTCAGTGTGATCTGATTTGTATTCAGTTACATGAATGAATCTGTTAGTTTTACCACTGCAACAAAGATTCAGTTCATTTTGTTAATTTCAAGTTGTAATTTGGGACATCTTTTCCTCTTCTCTCTTCCCAATTTATTCATTTTGGTAATTTTTATAGATTTAAAAATCCAACAAGATGAGGAAAAATGGAAGAGAAATAACATTCAAATCTGTGAGTAACTTTTCTTAGCATGTCTGGGAGAAAGCTTGATGGGAGAGTGAAAATACTGACCACTAATTTTTTTTTAAAAAGTGTAGATGTGCTGCTTATTCAATAGCTCTGGTTCTCCACAGGACATGTAATTTAAAGATGACTTAACTGTAAAGCCCCAAAACACAAAATGAACATACCAGAGAATAATGAAATTTCCCAAGTTAAAAATACCGTGTTTCCCCGAAAAGAAGACGTAGCCGGACCATCAGCTCTAATGCGTCTTTTGGACCAAAAATTAATATAAGACCTGGTTTTATATTACATTATACCCGGTCTTATATTAAAATAAGACCAGGACTTATATTAATTTTTGCTCCAAAAAGACGCATTAGAGCTGATTGTCCGTCCGGCTAGGTCTTATTTTCGGGGAAACACGGTATTTAGATTAACATTACCCTTTAAATTGGAGCAAAATTAAATTCACAACAGCATTTAAAAAATTCCAAATTCCCTCATTAAATCAAAGTTATTAAATATAATTGTTTTTAAAAAATTATTTGTAAATGTGTACTGGTCATGGGGGTAACATAAAGAGAAGAAAGCATTCATTATGAAAAATGAGATACAGGGTGAGAGTTCCATTTCAGCTTCATATATATAAAGAATTTAAGTTTAATACTGCTTTTGTCCCAAAGTAGTTGAAATATTGATAATTCTATGATTTTTTTAATAATCAAATAAAAATAATTTTAAATTCTGTAAGAGCCCTTGGGAGCATAGCCTGTTTACCTGCAGAGAGTCTGTAAACGCATTATCCTTGTTTTCAATGGGTCTGAATAGTCCCTTTTTCTTCTCCCGGTCTCTTATGTCTGGGCTTGCAGCACTAATGAGCATCTTTAGGTTAGCTGTGGGCGTCCATGGTTCTGCCTGTTGTCTGTCGACAAGCTTTACTGGAGTAATGGGATTCCTTTCTGGAGTGAAGATTTTTTGCTTCGATAAGTCAATCGGTTCATTTTTGATTGGAGTCTTTGGGGCCATCCTTGATGGATCAACAAATATATTTTCCTGTTTTTTTTAAAAAAGACCTTTTAGCAAGAATGAGAAAGGGCAGCTAAGATGATACTTTGTTCCCACCATGAAACTACAAACAGACCATATGTTCAGGGCTAAAAAATATTAGGACTAAGGAAAACAGACAGAAGGAAGCATGGGAATCAAGGAGAGTCTCCAATGAGAAACTGATTATAATCTGCTTCTCCTTTTATGCATATTTTTCATGGCACCTTTGAAAAAGTCATGAGTGTTATCTGTCACTGGTGGATGCTTGTAATAGGTGGGGATGAGAAGGGCAAATGTGAGCTGATTCCACATGCTCCTAAGTGTCATATTTTTTTAAACACTATGTACAAGTTTGCACTAATTAGCGAAGAGCATTATGCTTTTGTAGTTCAGTGTTCACCATTGCTAATGTAGCACTGAGTAATGGAAGTGCACCCAACAAAATGCCACATTTCAAACAAACCTACAGAGCTGACTAATGTTATTCACTCACAGCAGTGCTTCTCAAACCATCCCTGGCGAAGGACCAGAGTTTTTTATTTTCGAATTCCCACATCCTGATGTGTGGTCTTACTTCACAGGACTCATATACAACCTCTACCCCATGTGACTTTCTACTTGAGTTTGCCAATCAAACTGACCTACAGCCTGTTCAACAAGAAAAGACCACTGATCACAGGCTTAGATGTCCTGAGGACAACAACAAATTGTTACAGAGGTTTCTAAGTGATTAAAACTCTCCAGTTCTGTTGTTTTTTTTGCAGCTTGGTAGTACTTTGTGGAGTACAGCCTGCCCTCAGATCACACTTTAGAACGTCTTCGATAATTGTAAGAAAAGATTAATGATGGGTCCATTATGTCCATGAGTCTGCTGTGAAAAAGGATTGTGTATACAGAGTCCACATTTGGAACTACCAAGTAATTAAAACAAAGTTCTTTCCCCTAAAACCAGTTTTTGGCATTCAAAATCAGAAACATGCTGCAGTTCCTGCAGCACAGTTCACCTCCAGGCAATAATGTTTTATACAATTATGAAGATGGGTGAGTTAAATATTTGTCACTCCTTTTCCTGTACACATATCACTCTATAGCTACTGCATGCTTGGATTCGGGCTGAGCAGTGGTTTGAAAAAAGTGCTTCCTTATAAATGAGCAACATGTGAAGAGGGAAAAGATTGCTTGGGAGAAACTGGAGTTTTTGTTAGTAAGCCAACTCTTGTTCCTCGGATTAGCAGAAGCTGCCAGCTAGCCATGGTGAGGTTCTATCCTAGTGTAACAGGAAGGAAGGGGGTGGGGATGGAAGTGACGGTTTCTCACGCCACAGCAGCAGTAAGCATCCAGTCTGGGGCACTGCACCTACCGCCATCTCTTAACAGGTTGCTACTAGTGTGCAGTTCTGATGAAGTCTTCTACAAGGGAACTCTCCGGGGAAAGTATCCACTGTTTCCTATGTGCCATACTGTGCATCTCATGGATTTAATGTATATCAACTCCTCATCTAATCCTGTGACCTAGGTACTGTTAGTTTTTCAGTCTATGGATTTAGAAACTGAGGCACAGAGAGGTTAAATAACTTGCTGGAGGTCATGTACAATCTCATTTGTATGAAAGTAACGGATATGTAAAAAATAGCTGAAAGCAGGAGTTTCTGAAATTCTGCACCTAGAAATAAGCTTGTCCTGGGTGCAAATCAGGCAGAAGTTACCGTTTTTACACCTCCAAGATAAAGTACCCAGCAGGCCCCACTAGCATCTATGTGGAGGCAGAATGGAGAAGCAGTTCTGCACGCAGGCTCCAGGGCCAGTTTACTTGCCTCTGCTACTTATCAGCAGTGTGAAGGAGGGCTAGGTCTCTCTCGGCACTAGACTTTAATTCTCTCAACTGAAAATGAAGTTCATAAAAATACCAACCACAAGGGTTATGAGAATAGTTCCGGACAGGCCATGAAACTTATTATCTTATTATCTTCCCCCCTTTCCCATGCTTTATTACCATTCATCCTGATGATCAGAGCTAATATATTTAACTTCCTGGTTGTATGTCTTGTCTCACTAAAGGGGCTGTGCCCTTCTGGAGATCAGGGAGCAAGTTCCACAGGTCACAATTGCTCACACTTTTTGGCATAATGCCTTGCCCCTTATAAGATGTTCAGAGAACATGGTGCCTTGATTATCTAGTTATTTGAAAAGGTATCCACACAGTAGAAGGTGTGGCCCAGGCTTCTCTACTTTCCATGGTACCTTACTTTTTCCCTACTGAGGAGCAATTCAGATGAATGATTTCCTCCAACACTTTGTTATATTTTCACTACAGCTTATATAATACAGATGCACTTCGACTTATGATGAAGTTGTGCTCCAATAAACCAATTGTAAGTTGAAAATATTGTTAAGTCAAAAATGCATTTAATATACCTATCAACATCGTAGCTTAGCCTACCCTACCATAAATGTGCTCAGAATACTTGCATTATAGGGACGTAACCCCATCGTAAGTTGAGGAGCATCTGTAAGTGCCTTCCTCTTCTCACCAGAAGCAGGAAACACAAATGGGTATTTTGTAGACATAATGGGATGTGAAAACACAAAACACACTATCCAAAAATGCCAGAACACAGTGACCTGCAGAGTATTGGTTTATCCTTGTGATCGCCTGGCTGACTGGGGGCTGCAGCTCCCTGCCACTGCCCAGAATCACGAGAGAATTCTACCCCATATCACCAGCCTAGGGAAAGATCCAAATGCAAAATTTGAAGTTCTTTCACACCATCATAAAGTTGAATGATCATAAGTTGAACCATCATTCAGGACCATCTGTACTGAAAGCAGGGGCATTAGGTTACCTGGTAGATTGTGACTGCATCACACTTCCACAACAAAAGAAAAAAAAAAGCCTGGTAAATTGTTTTACAAGGTCTCAGGTGGGCAGAAAGTCAAATGCTATCGAGTTGCACCCTGCTCCATCCGTGTCTAGCCTGCAGTCCAGACGCTGTAATGCGGTGGAAAGGGGATTAGAATGAGAATTCAGAAACCTGGTTTTTGTCTCAGCTCTGTATCTTTTTGCTACTGGACAAACGGTTCATTCTGTCTGAGCCCAAGTTTCCTGATCCATAAAATAAGGGGTTCAGACTAAAGTCTCTATCTGCAAGGCTTTCCAGCAAGGCCGTCCAGTTGTTTGGTGGATACTGGGATACACCCAGACCTCTGCAGGAATGAATGACTCATTGCTGCAGCTGCTGGAAGTAATGCCAACAAGAAGCCTTTTCTCGCCTTGGCTGAGGAGGGCTGCCTCATCTGGGATCAGGCCCCGCCCTAGAAGGCCTGTACTTCAGTGGCTGGTAGAGTAGCACTGACATGCATGAGTAAGAGCCCGGCCCCTTCATCCTTACTCAGGACTACTCCGAGGGGTCATCCTAGGACTCCCTGTAGGGTAAACTCAGACTTCTACTGAGACAGTTGTAGATGCGTTTCTCCCTCTGCAGGTCTGCCTGCCTTTCCACAGGCACTGATCCTCAGAGCACTCCCTATAAACCTCCTGCACACTAAGCTCCTTGTCAGATCTGCTTGCCAGGAAATCTAAGCTGCAAAACCCTGGAAATCACTTCCTCCTTTAGAGAGAGTCTGGAGAAAGTAACCCATGAAACAGGTTCTCCAGTTCTCATATGTCAATGGAGGTAACACAACTTAGCTTACGTGCCATAGAGTTGCTGTGAGGAACACGTCAGATAATGAAAGTGAGATCATTTTATACTCTGAAGTACTATACAAATGTTCATGGTTATTGTTAATTATACCGACATTACAACCATGCTGTATGCTCCCACAGAAAGGGCTTTGTAGATAAAAGATCTGGGTTTCAGGCTTGCTTCCGTTTCAGATACAGCTTTGGTCATGTTAAAATATACAGTCATCAGCCTTGTCACGGCCCTGGGCACTATTCTGCTAACTGCTTTTTGACTTCCATCGCATGCAGATTCCACGTTCTGCCCCAAGAGTTCACTTCCATTTCTTCAACTTGCCCGGCACTTTATCACATCTGAGCCGTTGTTCACACCATCATTTGGTCTTGACTGCTATTGGCTAAGCTTTGTCCATTGAAACCCTACCTATTAAGGCTCACTGCAAAGACAGGCGAGGAAGTGTCTCCCGCTAGCTATTGACTAACAACTCTCTATTCCTTCAGAGCACACTTTCCAGAATGAGTAATCCACACTGAGGGGATTCCCCTGCCCATGTGCCAGGGGTTCTTCAAACTATCAGTGTGTTCTGATCCACTGCTTCTCACTTAGGTCACCTCTCAGGTGCCAAGTCAACAGCACAATACCTCACCTGACCTCACTGCAGTGTTTAACACTGTTGACTGTTCTTTGCTCTATAACTGTCAGTCCTTCTGAGATAACACTGTTTCTGTTGGTTCTCTTCCTACTTCTCTGACTGCTCCCTCTCAGTCCCCTTCACTGGTTCCTCTTTTCCATGCTTACAAACCTCAGACCTCTGCTCCTCTCTGTTTGCTCTCTTTGGGGAGAGCACTACTCTCCTGTACATTGCTTTAAAACCAACCTGTATGTTGATAACTCCCAAGTTGGTGCCTGGCTAGCACCTTCCATGAATTCCAAAGTCAGGCAACCAGTAGCCACCTATACATATTTATGTACCTGTAATGACACAGGTACACGTACCTATTTCAAATTGAACTTACCTTCTTTCTTAACCACCGCACAAATGAACAACCTTCAAAGAAAACTTGTGCCCACGAAGTCTAGGCGTTGTCCCCAAATATACCACATTCATTTCTACTTTTTTACTAGTTCCCTTCCCCTCTACTTGCCTAAGTCTTAACCTTCATTCCTTCACATCGTAGTTCAAGTGGTCTCTCTTTCACACAGCCCTCTCCACAGCTCAGTCCTTACTGTTCACCTCTTCCTCCCAAATCATCCATTTTCTATTTCTGTTGTGCGTAAATGCATTGCAAACAACTTACAAGGCATTTTGTTTAGAATCCCACAACTGGGCACAGTAAATTTGGGTAATGAAGTTGAAAACTCCTTTACATTTTAAAGAAAGTTTCTCTCTGAGTAGTAAGAAGATGTATGTATAATATAGTACTTATATAGGAGTTGTTGACCAGTCAACAAAGATAATGCTCTAAATGCCAACTGATCCACAGGACACTGGAGCAGGCAGCCCTCAGAGGGTTTCAAGAAGGAACAACTCAGCACCGCTAGCTTCTGGCCACTCTGGATGTAGTGTACGTTTCTTGAATGCCCACACCTCATGCTGTTTCTTCTGCCTCAAATGTCCTTCTTACTCACTCTTGTTTTCTTGTAAGTTGAACGTCTTCAGCCCAAAGGTTAACTCCTTTGTGAAGACTTCCAACTCCAACTAGACTCGCCATGAATCTATTTCTCCCTCCTCTATTCTGCCGGGGTCTCTTTGTTCGCACTCCTATTGTAGCACTTACCAAACCATAGTACAGTTGGTTAGTTTTACATCCAAGTCCCTGAAAGTCTCTCAGGTAACCGAGGGCAGGACCTGCATCGTATTTGTCTTTGGCCTGTTAGTTTGAGTACAGTGTGAACAGTATGTGTTGCTGGGTGCCTTACAAAAACCCAAAGGAGGAGGTACAATTTATTAGCTCCAATTTATGGAAGAAAGAAACAGGCTTAACTAGGTTGGGAGACTTATTAAAACTCTGTACCCCTAGCACCTGGAACATAAATATTTGTTGAAAGACTGAATAAATATGTATGTTTGAGGTTACATAACCAGTAAATGGCAGAGCAGGAAATCAAACCCAGATCTCTCTGGCTCGAATCCCATGTTCTCACCATCCCTAGAAATTTCCCTTCCTTTATTTCACAGCAAAGTGAAAAGAGAGACAAAAGCCCCTCCTAGTGTCTGGACAGAAGCATCTTGTTCTCCTTCCTTGCTTCCTCTTTGAGGCGAAATAATTCCTGCATGCACATTCCATTTCAAACATTTTAACCCCTTTCCTAGTCTGTTTTGAGTCACTTGAGTTTTTCTCCACACCCTTTAGAATATGAAAGCTCAACTGGACGTAGCACTTACTGATGCTAACCAGGGTAGAAGTGTCCTTGTTGAAGACACTTGATAAAAAGTCATTGACCCAGAAGGAAAGAAGTGGACACTGATTTAGGCTTTACATAAATGTATACATAATCTTTCAAGGCTGTCCCATCCAAATTATAAAGGAAACAAAAAATTTTGCTC
Organism: Rhinolophus hipposideros; assembly: GCF_964194185.1. NCBI lineage: Eukaryota > Metazoa > Chordata > Mammalia > Chiroptera > Rhinolophidae > Rhinolophus > Rhinolophus hipposideros. The sequence goes on from NC_138055.1 coordinate 71,739,308, forward strand.
TGAAACTCCCAAAGCCAAAACTCTGAATATATACTTTAAAGTCTGGAGAGTTCCACCTTCATATGGCTTAGGTACTTTTTTAAAAAGTCCACTTTAAAACATAATGCTTTGGAGTATTTCTTTTCCTAACAAAAATAAATCAAATGCCAGGAAGAAAAAAAAAACAAAAACTTGGAAAAGCATACAATTTCACACCTAACCAAAATTAATGGTTGTCAAATAGTCTTCAAAGGTGCTCTGCAACCAGGCAGTTTCATTCAGTGTTGATGCTAAATCTAAAATGTAGACCAAGATCCTAGAGAAGTTCAATGCCCAAAGAAGTTGCTATACTCATTTATATCTCGTTTCTAAATCTGAGCTTGTTATAGCTATTAACCTTTGCCTAAAAATGCTTAGATGTTCGCTACCAATAAGCTATTACACATTTTCAATAGGGCACTGGTTGGTGAGTGTAACTGTGCTGATGTGGGTATGGTGATAGTTTAGATATTGCTATGGCCAGTTTACTTGGTAACATTCCTTGAAGACATCACCATGGCCTTACAAATCACAACGGGTATAAAAAAGGCGAGATGACTCAGTGCAAAACCAGACCAGCAGTGGTATGGTAAAATAGTAAAAGAGTATGTTGGTGGGCTTATCTCCCTATATGGCAGGCATAGGTCACACTCTTAGGTGAACGGAACAGCTTCTAGGAGTTGATTAATGTGTATGAAGAACATTTCACAGCATTTTAATAATCCAGAATTTACAGCAGAAAGTCTATTTTCCAGGCAACCGAGGCTTAACATTCCTGCACAGCACTAGCTAATTCCACTTTTGACAGCTACAATTATTACAAATTTTTTATTGCAGGTCCTGCATATCTTTGAGTCATATAAATTGTTTCCAACATTGAATCTAACCCAGCTCCTTTCCACTGCACAGTAACTGAGAAACTCAATAAGTTTGGATATTTCCATTACAAAAGTATATTTCTATAATGTTCGTCAAAATTAATTAGATATATAAGACAAATATAAGTGGCACATCGAAACACTTAACTGCATTAGACATCACCATCCTAAATATGTTAGAGCTTAAGGTAGTTAAGTGCACTTACTTACCTTTTGTGCGTTTTCCCCATCTTCAGTTGCAAAATCTAGTCTGGGCTGCCTGGGGTTGATCAGGTCTTTTAGTGTTAAACAATTCACCTCCATCTGTGATGCACAATTACATTAGAAAATGATTTCACAATCGGATGTTTTCTCCTCCAGCCAAAATATCTATGACTTGTGCGTGAACATGAACTTCCCCTCCCTAAATTGATCCTGGGAATTTCCAGGAGCGTAAGCCACCCCCAACTCTCAAACGCACACGAATAACAACAAACACTAATTACTAAAAACTTGGGAAGAAAAAACAAAAAAACCGAGAAAACTAATGATTTTTAATGAAAAGTAACAGAACAAAATAAAGTTACCAGGTAGGATGGGTGCAGGGCAAATCTGTCGACAGGGTCTCCTAGGTCAGTTAATTTTGGCGCAAAGCACTGGGAGGAATTTGGCTTTGAGGGGGTTTGAATCCGGGGGGAAGAAACCTGATCGCTAGACCAAAGCCAGTCCACGCTTGGCGCAGCCCCTTCTCGGGCTTCCGAGCAGACCCAAAGGATAAACTCTCCCAGTGAACCCCCCCAAATCGTGAGTAAGGTTAAGTCCCCTTGACTGCCCTGCCCGAGGGAGAGCTGGAGCCAGGACACCCCACGCGCTCCTGGTCTGGCAGCAGAAATTCCTCAGTTCTCCGGCAGCCGCGAAGGGGAAGGGTGGCAGGCCGGCTCCCGGGGCGGGCGGGGTCCCGTCACCCCCAATTCCCGCCCGCCGGCCAGCGCTGGGGCCGCACGCTACTTACCCCGCGCTCGCGAAGGCTTCCTGCCTCTACGGGAACCTGCACCGCCTCACATCCGAGCGGGATCAGCGGGTCGCGGAGATCCGCAGCCGGGCGGTGACATCAGGCAGGGAGAGCTGAGCGCGCAGACCCGGGTGCCGAGCTGCCTGGGATCCCGCCGCGCCGGGGTGGCACCCGCGTCCCGACCCGCCGACGGCGACTGCAGCGCCGGATCGCGGTCCCCGCTAAAACACCTCCTCTGGCGCCTTGAGACCGAATTTGAGAATCCGCCAATCAGCGGCGGCCGGGCGGGGGCGGCCCCGGCCAATGGCGCGGCGGCACGGCCCGGGCGGGCCGCCCCTAGGTGCCTTGGCGCTCCGGGCCGCGCGTTTCGCCCGCACCCGCCCAATTGTTGCCGCTTTGGCCCCCTCCCCCTTCCGGGTACCTGGAAACCTTGGGCCTGGGAGCCAATTCCTGCTGACGACGCGGACCCCGGCGGCCGCGGGAAGCCAAGGTGGGGGCGGGCGGGGCGGCGGGAGGAGAAGGAGGAGGGCTCTTTTGTGATGCATGGCAGACCCGCTCCAGTTCCCTGGACGGGCCGCGCGGGTAGTTCGCGGGCACAGCCAGGGGAAGGGGCAGCAGATGGAGTTTGGAAAAACGGTATACGCACTCTGGATGCCGCTGTCGCCACCTCCTGCCCCCCAGCAGCCTGCGCAGAAGCCAAGTTGTCCAGGCTTGTTGGGGCAAACTTCTTAACACCGAACGCTGGTGTGACACGTGCACCATGGTTACCACTCTTGCTGCTGAGAGCAGATGGCACGCCTGTTAGCCCTGGAAACCAGGCTGCAAGCAGAACCAGCTGTTTTTTCTCTTTTTTTTTTTGGTTTTGTTTTTTCAATTTTCTTGCAAGTCTGGAAAAGTTCTTGGTGCTGCTCCCATTTCAGAACATGGCCAATAGTTAGGGGGAAAAAGGACTTATTAAACATTTCTTTGCAATATGGACTGGCGTTCTGGGAAACACTTGAGAAAATTTCCTCAACATTACTGATTTGTATTCAATGTTTCACTTCCTTTAACTTCAGCTTCTTATTTAAAATATGAATATTTATAGAGAGACAGCCTCGTGTGTGTTTCCATAGACATTATTGTTTAGAACAGTTTTAAATTGACAGAAAAATTGAGAAGCTGGACAGAGAATTCCCGTACATCTAGTAACTCATTTCACCTATTTATTAGCATTTTACATTTGTATAATACTGTCATTAAAATTAATGGACAAATATTGATACATGATTCTTAACTGAAGTCATTACTTTATTCAGATTTCTGTAATTTTTTGCCTAATGTTCCTTTTCTCTTTCAGGATACCACATTACATTTTTAGTCTTCATGTCACCTTAGGCTCCTCTTGGCTGTGACAATGTCTCATACAGTACTTCCTTGTTTTTAATGACATTGACAGTTTTGAAGAGTACTGGTAAGTCATTTTGTAGGATGTCCCACTATTGGAATTTGAGACAGCCTTCTTAAAGCATGTCTACAGACGTTTTCCAATAAATCATATACTTTACAGCAAGGATATCATTCTCCCTGTTATCCTTTCTGTACCAAGTGCTCCACTCTTCACCTCTCATCATATATATATATATATATATATGTATGTATATATATATATATATATATATATGTTTTAAATGAACCATCTGCGGAATTTAAAATGCTCAATCAAGTCCTTCACTTTGTACTCAGTTTAGATTGCTGATAAATATAGCTTAAAAATCACTGCTAGGTCATATGTTAAAAAGACAAAAAAGTATGCATACCTTAAACATAAAGAAAACAGTGGTAATAAAAATTTGTCATTTTTATATTAGAAATAATATTTTGAACTGAAATCTAGCTTGTAGGTAGAAGCATAAGGAGGCAAGTATAAAGAATAAAATTGCAATTTATTAAATTTTGCACTTATGTGGAAACATAAAATTCAATGAGGAAATGTTTTTTTTCCAACTGTATTCATTTACTGTGGCTGCTGTAACAAATTATCACAAACTGGTTGGTTTGGAACAACAGATACAATTCTGAAGGTCAGAAGTCCAAAATCAAGCCCTGCACTCCTGGTGCTCTAGAGAACAATCTGTTTTTTGCCTCTTCCAGCTTCTGGAATCCTTCATGTATGGCTGCCTTACTCAGATCTCTGAGGTCTCTGCATCAGTGGCCACATTGCCTCTTCCCCTTCTGCCTATTAAATCTCTCCTGTGTCTCTTATAAGGACACGTGTTATTGAATTTAGGTTTCACCTGTAAAATCCAGGGTGATTTCATCTCAAAATCCTTAACTAAATTATATCTGCAAAGAACCTTTTTCCAAATCAGGTGACACAGGTTCCAGGGATTACGATGTGGCTATACCTTTCTCTAGGAACGACTATACAGCCTTCTGGACCCACATTCTATTCTATTAAAAGTCTATTAATTTCTCTGGTATTTCAAAATAGTAATGGTTGTTTCTTTGAGGTGAAGCAGTTTTTTGTTACAGACCTTTTCCTAGCTTTTTCAGTGTATTTTTCTTCTATTTAATTTCAAATGTAGCCACTCTTCAAAACAAGAAAACCTCAAAATGTAGTTTCAGACACTGGTAATTTCATTGATTGTTTAAAGTAAGATTGATCTTAGATTTGGAGGAAAACTGCAAAACGAATGTTTGATGGGCAAATTTAGAGACATAACTCCAACACTCCTATTTATATTGATGCTTTCAAGTCCTAGAGTTTGTAAATAATCTGCCAATCTCTGTTATTCAATTGACACTGATGGTGGCTGGGAACTCAGGTGGGGCACTGAATCCCTGCATGTGGTTTTTCCGTGTGGCCTGATCCTCCTTACAGCATGTGGCTAATAATGTAGTTAGACTTACATAGTGGCTCAGGGCTCCAGTGGCATCCCAACTCACAAGGTGGAAATTACAGTGCCTTTTGTGATGTAGCCTCAGAACTAAACATCAATTCTGCCATATTGTTTTGGACGAAGAATCAAAGATCCACCCATATTCACCAGGAGAGGACACACACATTACCTCTTTATACCAAGGTTTCATGCTAATTGATGTATTTTGCAGTTCTACCTCAATAATGTCTGCCTGAAAGGTCCTTGGCTTTGGCACAGTATAGTCTTACCTACAGGGCAACAGTCCCCAGGGCTCTATCATGCTAGGCCCATGGTTCTCAACTCTGGGAAGATTTTTAAAAATACTAGTATCTGAACTCTAGAATTGGACTCTAGAGTTGGACTCTAGAATTGGACTTGCGTATTAAGCTTTTTTTTTTTTTTTTGATGCTTAGTGCCTTGTTCCTTAGCATCATGCTAGTTGTATTGCTACTCATCAATTCCTTTGGATGCTTCTGCTTCAGTGGTTTTAGAAATGGATTCTCAAGTCCCATCAATGAGGACGGGAAGAGTTGGGCAGGTGTGTTAACCTCGGCAGTGGGCGCAGCGGTTTCAAAGGGCTGGGTCTGCCAGGTCTGTGGCTAAATCACTGCTTTTCGGAATGAGTTGAGGTGTAAATGAGAAATCTGATGGATGGGGGAATGATTGAGGTGTAAATGAGAAATTGATGGGTGGGATACCTGATGGAGTTACAACAGAAGAATCAGCAACAAGTGCTGTGATCACAGACGATGTCTGACATTCCTCTGTGCAAAAGACTTACTCCACAGCTTCTCAAACTTGGACATAGTTTTTCACCTTTTTGGGGTTCCAAACCGCAAGATTTATCACCCTTTACAGGAAGAATACATACACTGTAGTGAAATATAATTCATGTTAGTCCGAAGTCTGAGTTGTCCAGTTAATGTATAAGCTTCCTCAGATATTTTGCTTTTCTTCCAGTACTGCAAGCACAGTCATCTTGACGTAACATGTGTTCACAAAAGTACAGCCACACAAGGGGATTAGAAACTGAGTTTTCACCACAGAGGGGCCTTGGCATCACATCCTGGCAATTCTGAAGTCTCCTGGAGAGGATCAGTTTAGCAGTTCATCTTAAACAGAGGGCTGCCTTTTAAAGTGGACTTTGTCGTCAGCCATTCGTGAGTCTGGGAATATGACACATTTGCTTCTCTAACTTCTAGTAAGTTCAGAGAAGGTAGAAAATTTTTTCTTGACTGACCTCAAGCCATGTCAGAAGGAGAATGAATCCATGATTGGTTCCTGCTCACGGCCTTAGCAACAATAAAAAAATATCTATCAGATTAATACCACAGGGTAGTTATGGCTCCCATCTCAAATGACATCCAGATGTCCAGCTGTTCATAGGGAGATGCCTAAGCTGTGATTCCATGTCCCAAAGGGAGGAGAGGGAATTCGTACTTTATCTTTACAGACTCTTTGTCACCCTTAGCACTATTGAGCAGCGTCAGTTTCCTTAAGGATTGTGTCATTTGAATTCTCACTAAATGAAAAGATAGCATATATGGTGTACATATGTGTGTGTATGTGTACATGTGTGCATGTGTGTTCTTGTGTGAGCATACTGAAGTAAGGAAGCAGGCTGGAGTTTGTGCTGTAACAAATATTCTGGACCACACTGAGAGGATGGATTTTGAGTTGGGTTGGGTGTTTGTTGAAATAATGGGATAATAGAGTATATATATCATGGGCATCCCTTTATATGGTGCCACTTTTATGCTGCAGGTTTGGGCATGGATTTTTGGAGGGACCACAGTGGTTGGGACAGTCAAAATGAGGATTGACCACTGCCCTGGAACTGAAATTCTGGAGACAATGGGGATAAGTTTCTTCTTAATCTTCAGAGCCTTTTCCAGAGGGAAGGAATTAACTTGAAGAGTAGAGAGACATAGCTGTAGACTAAGGTTGCCCATGAACTTTCTGGGTAACCTGGAACAAAACTTTTTGCCTACCTAGGCCTCAGCTTTCTCTTTAAAGTGGTAGATCTGATGTGGAAGATCTCTGAAGAACCTAAATACTAAATACTAAATACTCATTGGATACTGCGGATATCTTCTTAAAACTATTTGCTACTGACTCCTATTCACTTAGCATGGATATGTAAGAATATTGACTTTTTTACTTGAAAATGAAATCACTTTTTTGTTTCCATATTTGGTGAAACTGCACACATCTCTACTCATTATATTGCATATGTACATACATACATACGTAAGTAATGAGAATGATAAAAAAAATCAGGTCAAAGACTGACCTTTGTCACCTTCATTTTTCTAAGCTTAAAATTAAATGGCTGAATATCATTTTTTATATCTACCAAATAGCGTTATTTTAATAGCATTTGTTTATTACAATACATTGTAGGACCAAATGAAAATGTTTTCATTGTGCAGTAGAAAGAGGAGTTTGGGGTAAGGGCTCAGGGACTGAAATTTAAGTTCAAATACTGCAAATAGTACCTTTTCCTAACCCAGAACCACCTTGCCCATAAAGGGCCTCCACCTTAAAAAAAACTAGAGAAGTAGATTATTGAGCCCAAATGGAGATGCGTTAGCCCAGGCCTTCACTAAATCATTGAGGAAATGTTTGTGTACAAAGATTAAGGCACTGTCTATCGGAAGTCCCGGTTAGATTACAGATGGTTCCTGGAAGAAGTAATCATTTAGCCAATATCACCCGGGTAGTATTTTAAGATATCTTTCCTCAGACCATACCTGGGGGTGAAAATGAGATTAACTTTAAGCATAAAACATTGTTTCTCTGTAATACCTTCAATAACATACTGGACTTTCTAGCTTCTTTCAAAGACACACCTGCCTCCCCAGTGTATTCTGGGCTTCCCCTCAATAAGTCCTTTGACCTTTCTCTGACACCGGGAGCCTCCACTGCCATATGTTGATTTCTTTCTGCTCCTGATGGTGATGCATGACATCAGGTATCTCCATGTGTCATGGTTTTACTTCCTGTCAATGAAGCTGTCAGCGTTCAGAAGGTCAGAGATGCTCTGTGATGCCATTATGCCCTCCCTCAAGGGTACTAGCTACTGCTGCTGCCATCAAGGAAAGCCAAACCTGGATCTTTGCTACCCCTAAGACAGGTGTTTCTGCTACTGATGGTTCTGCCGGGTGCCGTTGTCACAGAGTATGGAAGATGGCCTTGGCCACCCTCTTGCCCTCATCCCCCTTCCAGCTAAGTCATGACAGGCCAGTGCCTCTCTATTTTGAAACAGGGAGGCAGAGAACAATCTCATTTTGTTGGCGGTTATTTTTCAAGTCTTATCCATTTTCCTAAGCATTCAGTCATGGGGCCTGCACTGGGGGCTAAATCTGGGTAGTAGACACTATGTTATACTAACAATTCCTCCACTCCCCCAATGGCTGAGACATTGTAATTGGACCACATTTTGGTCTCTTTGGATCAATTACTTCCCAAGATGCTCCTCTCTACTCCTTTAGTCACAAACTAAGATGGCCACTTCTTGTGCATTCAGTAATATCCTCACTACACAGATAATTTTATACTGGCTGTAGAGTGTGCCCCAAAGGCACAATGCCCCGAGAAGAGAGCTCAGGGCAGGCTTAGTTGAGTGGGGCAGAGGTGAGTGCAATTGGAGATAGGATTGGAGACAGGAGTTGTTCCTTCCTCCAGGAGGAAGACTTGAATGGGGGTCTCTCTACATTCCTAATGGGATAGGAAGGGGAAGAGTCTCCCGATAAAAGGAGAAAGATTCAGAAAGTAGTGTGGAAAACGGAGGTGTGCATGACCTACTTCATAGAATTGCTTGGGATACCTGGATTACTATTATTGTCAAAGAATGAAAAGGTATGAATAAAATCTGCAGGAGATAAAAATCTTTAAATAGAACATGCCTATTCAATAAATTGTGACTTCCAAGATGGTAGAACAGGGACTTTTGTTTTGTTCTTATATTCAGCTACACGCATGTATAAAGAATGATACCATCTAGCACAGGGACCTACGTGGCCCTACAAATTAGGACATATTCTTTTGGTCTACATTTTATTGACACACTTTAACTTTTTTTCTTTCTTCTCCAGATGTCTGTTATAAAAGTCTCATAGAAAGTGATTGTGTTTTGGCCAAAGGAGTACCAAAAAATTATTTATTTTATTTAATGTTATTGTTTAAAGTTGTAGGTCCTTATTTACTAGGGTACAGTTTCCTTTATCTTATACTTTATGTAGTTTGAGTAAGTAAAGTATGACTATTTTTCTATTCTTTTTGTTTTGTTTTTTGCAAAATATCTAATATTTTGTTGCATTTATTTCTCTTCTCTTATGCCTACAACTATTTAGTATACTGGTCTAAGATCCTTTGTGTGTGTGTGTGTGTGTGTGTGTGTGTGTGTGTGTGTACGTGTCTAATTACTATTGGTTTCAGTTATTCAACATTTTTTTAGCTGATGAAGTTAAATTTTGCCCAGCCTTTTGACTCAAGGAGGATTTCTTCCTGTTTTCAATACTCAGTTTTACTGGGTTTGTTATTGTTTAATTATGTTCCCATGAGGCCGCTTCTATTTTCTTCAGCTTGCTGAAATTTACTCTGGAAATTTGTTTTTTGATTTTTTGAATTTCTTTACTCATTTCATGGTTGTTAAATATTTTAATGACACTTGAATTACAGTGGCATGATGCTGAAGTAGTCACTGAGGGTAATTTGCGTTTGCTTTTTTCCTAAACTTTTTGTAATCTTGTGATTTACTTTTAATAATTAAAAATATCAAAAAATGTCCACCTTAGTCAGTGGCAACATAAACCAAGCAAACTTGCTAGTTGAGGAACAACACAGTTGTGCAAACAATTTACCTTTTTTTTCTAGTGATTCATCTAACGGAATGAAAAATTAAAAACTCAGCTGAAGCATAACTGGGAACATATGATAAAGAGAGGAAAGCAGACAGTATTGCCGGGGGGGATAACCCGTGTTGTAACTGTAGAGCTAAAATTAATCTCTCGCTTTTGCAAAGGATGAATTAAAATTTTTACAATAGTAAGAAAATAATTTTGCTCTCCCCATTTTCTAATGATTCTGTTGTTAAAAATGCAATTAGACGTGAAGAGAAAGAAACCTCCATACGGTCTGGAAGGCAAGCTTCACCAAATTTCCTGGCTGTAAAATTGCCATCTCAATAGTTTTCCTATTTAAAGGGGTAGTCGAATTTTGTTGTTGTTTTGTTTTGCAGCAATCACAGTTGGCTGTTTGAAAGGACGCCAAGCAATCTTGTCTCTCAGGCCAATGACAATCTCACGGTTCATATTAAAGATGGCACTGAAGATGCAGATATTTCAATAGTATTACATCTCAATGAGAAGTTTTCATGGGCTGGGTCACTCAGAAAGCATTCATAAGAGTTTAGGTTAGTTTCATTTACTTTTTACACATTAATTATTAACATCTGTAATGAAACAATAATACTAATATGCATTGGTAGAGCCCATTTCACTCAGAGGACACCAAGCACTTTACGAGCTGCTGGGAACCGGTTGCTGCTCTCGATGCATTTGTAGCTCTCTGACTTGAGTCAGCCAGAACATGAATATTATATATGCCTGAATTTCAGACAAGGAGCTTTTAGCATTACCTTAAAGATATGTCCAGACTCCAAATACTGCTTACACCTCTATCACAGGCTCCTGATTCCAAGCCACCTTCATCTCACCCCTGGATTGTTTTAATCATCTCAAAACTGGTCTCTCTTTGTTGCTCTTCTGTAATTTGTCCCTAAGCATCAGCTACTGTGATCCAAATTAAAATGTCAGATCATGTCTTCCTTCTTCTCCCAACATTCTAGTGGCTTTCCAACTCATTCAAAGTAAAAGCCAAAGTCCTTACAATGACCTACAAGGTCTTAAGGATGTGGCCTCCTTTCACAGCTCTCATCTTATCATCTTCAACTTTCCCACTTGTTTGCTTTGCTTCAGCCTTGCTAGACTCCTTGCTAATCCTTGGACACATTTATTCTCCTGCCCAAGGACCATGTATTTTCTGTTGCCTCTGCCTGGAATGCTTTTTGTCCAGACAGCCGCATAGCTCTCTCCTTTACTTCTTTCAGGAGCGTATTAATTAGGGTAATGTTAGCTTCTATAGCAAGGAAACCTTAAAATTTCAGTGCCTCAACAAAGTAGAAGTTTACTTCTTGCTCATGTAACAGTCTGGTAATGGTGCTCCTGGATGGCAGGTGGCTTTCCTGTATGTGGCAACTCTGGAGCTCAGACTCCTTTCATTTGTGGCTCTGCAATCTCTTTAGGCAGGCCCCTGAATTCTCTGTGGAAGGGGAAACAGATAGGGGATTAGACATACATTAGACTAGTGGAAGGGGAGACGCGATCAGACATACATCACTTCTCACATTTCCCTGAGAGAACAACTAGTCGCACAGCCACATTGGATTGAAGGGGAGCTGTGAACAGAATCACTGGCTCTGCAGCACATCCCAGCAGGAGCCTAACACTATGGACAGGGAGTGAGGACTCATGGGGCAGCTAGCCATGTCTGCCACAGCCTGAACGTCTGCTCGCCATATCTGTGTGGCCTCCTCCCTGAAGGAGACAACCCAAGGTTCTCCCCAGGTGCAGCACCCAGGATAAAGTCCATGCGCTCTGGGTGATGTGTTCCTTTGATTCATAGACCAATAAGTTCAAAGACAGATTGCTCACTCCCCCTCTCCCCCAGCAAAACTCATAAAAAATATGGACCAGGAACAGGACAGCCACAGTAGAAACACTTATTGGGAAAAGGGCAGACTGGGAGATCCACCGTGGTAACTGGTCCACGGCAATGAGGGATCCAACGGGGGAAGGCAATTGGAAGGCTTTCTGCCCTGGAGGTGGAGGACATTCCTCTCTTATCCTGTAGTCCTGCTCAGTGGACAGAACTTGGTCGTTCACTGTTCTCTATGGTCCTCGACCCTGCCTCCTGGGATGTTGTTTCTTGTTCATTCTCCTTTCTGGCGATCTCTGGGATCAGCAGTAAGGAATATGATCTTGGAGCTTGCACAGCTTTCACAGCCTGCTTCTTGCTGGTGGATATTTGAGGTCACTGGGAGGATGTTTTACAGTCACGGGCCTCTGACAGCCCACATCACGATTTTTTAGAAACATTCCCTGGATTTTTCTAGTTGGTTCCATGTACCAGTAACGATATCCATTAGAAATGGTTCTTAAGTGGCTCTATTTCTTTTCCCCCTTGCCCCTATACTTCTGTCTCTTAATTTGATTGGACTAACTTGAGGCCCCTTGAAGTGATAAGTTTCCTGGGGAGAAACTAAGTTACTACCATCTGTGTTTCAGCCTTGCAAACCTGCGTAACCAGAACAACTTAATGGGTGCTTTGGCTCAAAGCATTTTAGGTATTATCTCTTACTGCTTGCTGCCTAGAAGCAGTCAGCTTTCCAAACCTGCAAGGCCCCAAACCCACCTTGATTTCTAGATTCTCTGTATTGTCTTTCATTTTTGCTTGGAAACCAGCCAATTCTTTCCAGAACACATTTCTTTCTGATCACCTTTGTTTAGTGTACAGAGGAGCATTCTGCCTGTTTGAGGGACTGAATTGCATCCCCCAAAATTCTTATGTCAAAACTCTAACCCTCAATGTGACTGTATTTGGAGATAGGGCCTTTAAGGAGGTACTTAAGGTTGAATGAGATCATAATTGTGGGACCTAATCCAATAGGACTGGTGTCCTTATAAAAAGAGGAAGAGACACCAGTATGGGTGCACAGAGAAAAGGTCATGTGAGGACACAGCAAGAAGGTGGCTATCTGAAAGCCAAGGAGACAGGTCTCACCCTCACCAGAAATCAACCCTGCTGGCACCTTGAGCTTGGATTTCCAGCCACTAGAAATATGAGAAAATAAATTTCTGTTGTGTAAGTCACCCAGTCTGTGGTGTTTTGTTATGGCAGCCCTAGTAGACCAATACAGCATCTATAAGCATTCTGGATGTTTCAGACGACTTACTCTAATGCTATAGGATCACTAGGTACTAATTCTGTCTTACAAGCATGAAAAGGTAGTAGTTTTACCGCTGCATACCATAGGTCTCTGATTTGCAGCTTCTAATGTCTATTTTGTGTTACCTATTTACGTGATTGTTAAGCCAATGCTGTATATTTTTGTTTTTCATGATTTTAATGCAACATTTCAAGGAATCAGTTTCTGTAACAAATGGACCTCAACTTTGGAAGAGTGACACAAGAGAAGTTTATTTTTCTCTCATATAGTAATAACATGTGGGTGTTCCTGGTTGATGGGTGGCTTTCCTCTATATGGAGATTCAGGGACCCACTTCCTTTCATCTACCATAGTCTAGTCCTACTAGAATATGGACTACCATATTCTAGTCCAACGTGGTGCCACTGAGTCCTTGAAAAGTGGCCAGTACCACTTCAAATGTGCTGTAAGTATAAAACATACAAGATTTTGAAAAAAAAAAAAGAATATAAAGTATCTTCAGTAATATTTTTTATATTGAATATGTGTTGAAATAATTTTGGGAAATATTGGGTTCAAATGCATTATTAAAATGAATTTTACTTATATTAATAATTAATTAATAATTAAAATGAATTTTACTTATATTAATAAAATCATACTTATATTAATACTAATATTATTATGCTAATGTAGCTACTAGAAAATTTAAAATAACATATGGCTTACATTTTACTTCTCTTGGAAAGCACTGTTCTAAAAACTTCAGAATCTTCTGCTTCAGTTGGCATAATGGGAAAGAGACATTGGAAGAACCATGTCAGATTCATAAAAACGCCAGCTTAGAGGTAAGATAAAACACACGTCTACTGCAATTCCATTGGTGAGAATTAGTTATGTGGCAGTGTCTACATGCAAGAGGGGCTGGGAAATGTAGTTCTGGTTCAGGCCACCTCTTAGCAACAATTCTACTCTAAGAAGGAGACCCAGGAATATTTGTGGACAGCTAGCCCTCTCTGAATACAAGATCTTGACTCAAACATCACCTGCTCGGTGGTCTTCCCTGATCACCGCTACCATCCCCAGCCCCACCCACAGCATTCCCTTTCTTTCTTTCCTGTTTTGTTTTTCTCTAGAACACTTCCACCATTTGGCATGTCATATGTTTTGTTTATTTGTTCATTTTTTTTCTTTCTCACTGTATGTAAACTTAAAGGAATTTTTATTTTCAGGTTTTTCATTATGGTAAAATACACGTAACATAAAATTTATCACTGTAATTATCTTTTTTTCATTTTAACTATTTTCACATGTACAGTTCATTGGCATTAAGTACATTCATGCTGTTGTTCCACTGTTACCACCATCCATCTCCAGGACTCTTTCATCTTCCCAAAATGAAACTCTGTATCCATTAAACAATAACTCCCCCATTCTCCCCTCCCTTCCCTCAATTCCTGGTAACTACCATTCTACTTTCTGTCTCTTTGATTTGAGTACTCAGAGTACCTCATATAAGTGGAATCATATCATTGTTTTCTTGTGACTGGCTTATTTCACTTGACATAGTGTCCTAAAGGTTCATATCCATGTTATAGCATGGGTCAGAATTTCCTTCCTTTTTAAGGCTGAATAATATTTCATTGTATGTATATATAACATTTTGCTTACATATTCTTGCGTCTATGGTCACTTGGGTTGCTTCTACAGTTTAGTTCTTGTGAACAATGCTGCTGTGAACATGGGTATGCAAAGCTCTCTTTGAGACCTGATTTCAATTCTTTTGAATATGTACCCAAAAGTGGAATTGCTGGATCATATGGTAATTATATTTTTAATTTTTTGAGGAATTACCAACAAAGTATTCTCCATAGCACCATTTTACATTTCTACCAACAATTCACAGGGTTCCAATTTCTCCACATTCTCTCCAAAATTTATTATCTTTTTTTTTTTTTTTTTTTTTTTTTTTTTAGTAGTAGCCATCCTAGTGGGCGTGAGGTGGTATCTCATTGTGTTTTAATTTTCCTTTCCCTGGTGATTAGTTATATCGAGCATCTTTTCACGTGGTTATTGGCCATTTTGTATTTCTTTTGGGAAAAAAAATGTCTATTCAAGTCTGAAGGCATTCGTTTCTGTCTGTGTATTCAATGCTGTGTCCCCAGTGCCTGGAACTGTGCTGCCATGTTAGTACACAGTCATGGATTATACGCTGAACAAATGAATGACTGAGCCTATTGGCCTGCTGAGCCACAAAAAAGGAATGAGGAAGGAATTTAGGGTATTGGAGGTGACATAGTTCAGAAACTCATTAATATCAAGGTAAATAATGTGATCCTACTCTGTCAGTACATAGGTATGAGCAAACAGAGTTAGACATAATAGCAATGTCAACTAACAACACAGATTTTTAAACTTGACCTGAAATTTGCCCGTTGGTATTTTATTTGCTCTGTGCAGGATTCAAAGAATTTTTTTTGGAGGATTTTTATTTTTCATTTATCTAGCAGTTTTATTAGTGCCTAACTTAAAAATTTTTAATATTTTTATATCAAAAATAATCAAAATTTCACTTTTTTATTCTCCTGTTTTTTGTTATACATTTTCTTTCTACTCTTTTAGTGATTGTTACTTATTTGTATCATATCAGCATATCAATAATAATTATAATAATGATAATAAATACTTTATAGAGTTAAAAAGAAGACAGTGCCTAGTTCTGAATGACAAATCTATATAAGCCAGGAAGGGGGATATCAGAGTTAAGTTTCTAAACTTCTTGTATTATTTTGAGGGAGTTAAAATCTTAAATGTAGACTTGTTAGTTACTATGAATGCAAGATATTATTTAAAAGATAATCAATAATGAGTAGATATAAAGTCTGTAATCAGTAGAAGGAAAAAAATCAAATAAGAAAGCAAACCACATTTCCACTCCCAGTTATATACCCAAAATAATTGAAAGCAGGAACTTGAACAGACATTTATTTATACACTGATTTTCATTACATCATGATTTGGAATAGCCAGAGAGTAGAAACAACCCTAATATCTAATAACAGATGAAAAGATAAACAACATGTGGGGTATATGTATATATATGTATATATGTGTGTATATGTATAATATATATAATTAGTATATATTATAATTATTATATTAAAATAATATAATAATTAGTATAATATATATATATAATATGTGTGTATATACTGTAATATTTTATATATATATGTTTGTTATATGTGGATGAACCTTGGGGACATTATGCTAAGTGAAATAAGCCAGACGCAAAGGGACAAAGAGTGTATGATTCCACTTATGTGGAATATAAAGAATAGGCAAATTCATAGAGACAGAAAGTAGATTAAGGTTAATAGGCTGGAGGAAGAGAGGAATGAGGGAGTTATTGCTTAATCATTACAGAGTTTCTGTTTGAGGTGATGAAAAGTTTTGGAAACAGTCATGATGGTTGCACAATATTGTGAATATAATTAATGCCACTGATTTGTACACTTAAAATTTGTCAAAATGGCAGATTAAACATTATATATATTTTACCTTAAAAATAAAAAAAAGAAAGCAAACAAGCAATTTGCCTGAAGAAAGAATAGAGAAAAATAAAAAGGTACAACAAAGAGAAAAAGCACAAACAATAAAATAGAAACAAATCTAACAATATTTGTAAATCAGCTGAACTCATCAGCTAAGAGAGATTATGAGATATAAAAATACAAAATCCATTTATGTGTTTATAAGAGACACACCTGAAACATAAGGACTAGGAAAGCTTGAAATAAAAAAAATAAAAAAAGATATACCAGGAAAATACTAGCCCAGAGAAATACTAGCCAAGGGATTTCTGTATTAATACTAAAATAGATTTTAAGACAAACATGTTAAACAGAGTCACAATGTAAATATAAAAGGTTTATTTAAGAATGAAGTACTAATAATTCCAAATATACAGAACTCAATAAAAAAATATAAAATACACT
The DNA here is from genome assembly GCF_964194185.1 of Rhinolophus hipposideros. Lineage (NCBI taxonomy): Eukaryota > Metazoa > Chordata > Mammalia > Chiroptera > Rhinolophidae > Rhinolophus > Rhinolophus hipposideros. The sequence continues at coordinate 71,756,086 of NC_138055.1, forward strand.
ATGAAGTTTATAAAACCTCAAAATATATGAAGTAAAATTAATAATATATATGGAGTAAAATAACTCTACAAGAAGTGGACTCCAAAATATATGGAGTAAAATAATTTTACTCCATATTAAAATATTTATTAAAATAGTTTATTTTATAATAAATATAAAATATTTATTAAAATAGTAAAATAATACATATGGAGTAAAATAATTAATAATAAATATGGAGTAAAATTAATAATAAATATGGAGTAAAATAACTCTACAAGAAGTGGACAAATGCAATATTCAAATGGAAGATTTCGACACGTCTCTCAACAATTGATAGTTGTGTAGACCAAAGGTTTAATGAACATATGGAAGACTTGCATCACACATTTAACAAACTTGAGTTAATAGATATCTGTATGGAGCCAACAATTAAAGAATACATGCATATATATGTATACATACATATATAATATGAAATATATAGTTTTATTTCTTTCTTTCCAATCTATAGACCTGTTATTTGTTTTTCTTGTCCATTGCAACAGCTAGGATCTCCAGGAAAAATTGAAAAAGGGTAGTAAAAGGACTTATCCTTGCCTGTTCCCAGTCTTAGAGGGAAGAAATTCAGTCTTTCACTATTAAATATGATGTTAGTTGCAGGTTCTTCAGACTCCCTTTATCAGGTTGAAGAAGTTTTCTTCTATTTCTCGTTTCTCAAGGCTTTGTTTTCTTTTTAATTTAAGTTCATTGGGGTGACAATGGTTAGTAAAGTTACATAGGTTTCAGGTGTACAATTCTGTAATACATCATCTGTATCTCACATTGTGTGTTCACCACTCAGAGTCAGTTCTCCTTCCATCATCATATATTTGATCCCTTTTACCCTCATCTACCACCCTCCTTCCCCCTTCCCCTCTGGGAACCACTATTGTCTGTGTCTATGAGTTTTTGTTTTTGTCTGTCTTGTTCCTTTGTTGCTTTCAGTTTTATATCCCACATATGAGTGAAATCATTAATGAGTGTTGAATTTTTAAAAGTACTTTTGTTGTACCTATGGAGATAATAATCTGTTTTCCCCCCTTATTATTCTTTGAATATGGTGAATTACATTAATTGATTGTCGAAGGCCCAGCCAATCTTGCACGTCAGGGATAAGTCTACTGTGGTCATGAGGTTTTATCTATGTTATATATTGCTGGATTTGATTTGCTAATATCTTGTTAAGACTTTTTCTGTGTTCCTGAAGGATATTGGTCTTTATTATTCTTTCATATCTTTGTTATCTGGGAAATTCTGGCCTCATAAAATGAGTTGGGAAGTATTCCTTTCTCTTCTATTTTCTGGAAGATTTTATGTGTAACTGATATTATTCTTCCTTAAATTTTCAGTCAAATTCACAAGTAAGTCCATCTAGAGTTTTCTTTGTGGGATATATATATATATATATATATATATATATATATATATATACATACACATATATATATATATACACACATATATATACACACATATATATGTGTGTGTGTGTGGGTGTGTGTATCTCTATTTGTTCAGATGTTTAATTTTCCTCAGCAATGTATGACAATGTTCTATGTGCAGATATTAAATATATTCTGTTAAGTTTATTGTTAGGTATTTTATTTTATGCTATATAAATAGTATTTTTTTCTTTTAATTTGATTTTCCAATTGTTCATTGCTAGTATAAAAAATTGAAATGTTTGTATATTGAACTTGTATCATACCATCTGGCTAAATTCACTTACTAGTTCTAGTAGCTTTTTTGCACATTCATTAGGAATTTTTACATATACTGTCCTATCATCTGTAAATACTAGAATAAGTGAGTTCCTAAAGCTAGGAGAGAGATGGGATTGACTAAAGAGCGACAGTGACAATTTTTGTGTGAGGAAATGTTCTATGTCTGGATTGTGGTGGTGGTGGTAGTTACTAATTGTGGTAGTCATAAATTGTCAAAACTCTTCTAATGGTATACTTAAAATAAGTGTAGTTTATTGCATGTAAATTATGCTTCAGTAAAGTTCATTAAAAGGATGACAAAAAGACCAATGTCAGATCTCCTCCGCTTAGTTTAGCACTGCTGTTTTGAGCTACCAGTGGAGATTATTCCTGGAAATATGGCTGCTAATTTGGGTGCTACTAGTCAGGGAGGCTTTGAAATTATTAGTGGAGCTACTGCCTTCTAGAAATTTCTCTGATTACTTTTTTTATTGCCATCTTTTTTTGTTTCAATGAATATAATAGCTCCTAAATTATCTGAAGATACTAACTGGAATTTTATAATAGTTTTCTTCATTCTCTGATTTATTTCTCTTTCCTCTGTGGCTGTTAGGATGAGTAAAAGGAGTAAAGTCCTAACTGGTTAGGATCCTTTTTCCCTTTTCTCCTTTCTTCTGCTACTGAAGACCTTGCCTTGAGATTAATGATGAAAAAGGATCCCATGTAGTCTTAGATATACTGATTTGGAATATAGTAATTGTTTCTATAGTCAAATTATAAACCAGATTTCAAGTTCTAGGAAGAATAGAGGATATTAGAAAACTAAAAATGTAATATATTTATCACTGCATTATTAGGATTTTCTAGAATTGATCACAATTATTATATTTTTATTTGAGTTGTGCTGATTCTGATTTTTTCATTTATCCTCCACCATTGTTTTATAATTAATTTACAATTAGTTATAATGTTCACAAATAATTTCTTTCTAGAAAGGTCTTGCCAAAATTAATCATGAGAATACTTTCTTCCATTTGAATTTGTTTCCATTTTGTTAAAAAGGTGACACTTTTAGTTTTAACCATTTTAAAACGTTTTTATTTTTTAATGTTGGGGAATATTGGGGAACAGTATATTTTTCCAGGATGTCAAGTCGTTTTTGTTTTTTTTTTTCAATCTAGTTGTGGGGGGCGCAGCTTAGCTCCAAGTCAAGTTGTTGTTTTCATTCCAGTTGTGGAGGGCGCAGCTCACTGGCCCATGTGGGACTCAAACTGCTGACCTTGGTGTTTGAGTCCCACATGGGCCCACTTGGTGGCGATCTTATGAACACCGTGCTCCAAGCACTGAGCCCGCCCACCAGTGGCTCAGCTCCAAGCTCAAGCTGTTGTTTCACATTGGCCCATGTGGGAATCGAACCAGCGACCTTGGTGGTATGAGCACTGTGCTCTAACCACTGGGAAAAACCGGTCGCCCACTAGCAGCTCAGCTCCAAGTTCAAGCCATTGTTTTCAATCTAGTTGTGGAGGGTGCAGCTCACTGGCCCATGTGGGAATTGAACTGGCAACCTTGTTGTTAAGAGCTCATGCTCTAACCAACTGAGCCATCTGGCCACCCTAGTTTTAACCTTTAATATTAATTCTGCCAAGAATTACCAAGTGCCTGCTATTTGCACTGATACTAGAACTGAAAGAGTCAAGATAATAACTGGACCTGTCCTCACAGCAAGAGAGATATATAGTGAAGTAATTTAGTAAAATGCAGTCCCACATCGTAAAGGCATATTTAAAAGGCTATGAGAACCCATTGAAAGAGAACTTGATTCTGTCTTTTGAGGGAGAACTAGAGAGAGCAAGTGGTTATCAAAGGTTGAATTAACTAGAGGTGAGAGAGAAGGAAGGGCAGTTTACCTAGAGGGCGATGGCATAAGCAAACACTTAGGGTATTTTTGCTCCCATTGTTGGGGAAAGTTGAATCAAGGAACTGACTATTCCAACAAATGTTCAGTGATATTTTCAAATTGCATTCTAGATTTTCACAAATATTCACGAAATCAGTACCTCCAAACTGGGCTGCACTAGAGAACAGAGGCAAGAGGGTAATATAGCCAGTGGAGTGGGCTTTCGGAGCCCCAGAGATAAGCCCAGGTGAGTGTGTCACTCCTATAAATGTCAGCACCATGTGCATCCTAATGGGGAAAATGTAGAACATTAGGTTTAGAACATCTAGACAGTAACTCAAAGCATTGTTGAAATCACAATAAAGGGAAACATTTTATAATGTGGGGAAACTGAGAGAAAGTACGGGATGGTAAATTGTATGGGATAATTAACAGTGCCATTGGATTTACTTTTTTTCTTCAAGACCCATACTTCTGTGGTTCTTCTCAAAGAAGAAAAAAATGCATGGCTCCTTTTCGAAGGATGGTTTAGATTCAGATTCTGACCGTTACATTGCTCTAATTAGTTACAAGGATAGCAGTTCCAGACCTGAGCATATACTTAAGAGAACAAGTCACCCCCAAACCACAACAGTTGATTATTTCTCATTGTTAATTTGAATTCAGGCAGGGCTCAGCTGTACTTTTTTGCTGCTTCATGGGATTATATTTCATTCATGTGACTGAATTCAACTGGGAGCTCACCGGGAATTGGGACAGGCAGGGCCTTTGTCAGTGCCGCTTTTCATATCATTCATTGTGTAGCTTGGACATGCTTACATCACCGTGGCTGGTCAATTGTTTGGTTCATCCTTTCGTCCAATCTTTGTTTTATCCCTCCATGCATTCCCTAAACTCTAAAGAAATGTGTTTCACAAGACATGCTTGTGGTCTTCTTGCTGCTCTGCTTACTCTCTGCCCATTGAAATCCCTCTCATCTTACAATGCCCATATCCACTACCAGGTTCTCAGTGAAACCTGTAGGACATTTTTCTTTTCCACCTATTATATCCATACCCTCTGATGGCAGCACATCAGCTTCTTCCGAGCTCTCACAGAATGCTATTTGTCATTCTGTCTCGTGTTTTGTTCAGCTGTTCAGTTGTTTTGAGAAAAGCTTGGCAATGTCCGTGAGTACTTGTTCCGTGGACCTGCTTTTGTGTGGCCCTGAGTGTCTTCTCTTCACACATATATCCTATTTATGTGTCTCAACTTTCATATGAGAAGTCAACTCTATATTTTGACCGACCAAGGAGACATACGAAATTGAGTATCGTAAAATAATTTGTAGTCCAAGTTCTTGTCAGAGCTTATAACCCAGAAGTCTTCTGCTGCCCAATACCTATCAAAAGCTAAATTGTAAAAAGTAATATATATGGAGAATTGCCTGAAGGATATGCAGCTCATCCATTCTCTCGACATACTCAATTTTATTCCTGGATTAAGCTAAACCAAGTGAGAGCTACAGCCTGAAACATTTTTGTTTTTGTTCCCCAAAGAATTTCTTTTATGGAATTATGCCATTGGCTTTCATTTTGATGGAAATTATGAGGAAAAGCCTGTTTAACTTTTGCCAATAATTCGAAAATCTAGATGAAATCGATGATTTTCTAGAAAACAGTAAGATGATCAAAATTGACTCAGTGGAAAACCTGAAAAGAACAATGACTAAGGAGGTAGTTGAAAAATGTCACCAAAGATTTATTCCCCTCTACAGCTAACCCCATTTTTTTGAGTGGTTATCTACTGTGTTTATTTACCTAGCAATTTTGTCTCTCCCTACATCTTTCTCTCTTCTTCCTTATATTAGTAGTACCCCTCTTTCCCTTGGGATGAGTCCTCTCCCTACCCCAATTATATGATAGTAGGAAATTATAGTACACTGACTCCTGGCCACAGAAGTAAACCCATCATGTCAAACCATATTTGCATATATCCTTTATATATTGATCCAAGGTGGGGCATGGGACGCACACAGAGTTAATCAGAGCCCTTTCCTATGATTGCATATTTGTATCTGTGGGAAAAGTTCTATTCTTCTGGGCTGCTAAATGAAGGTGATGTAAGCCTGAAACTGGGTATGGTCTCAGCTCCCTGTCCCACATAAATTAAGCCCACGGTACAGACAGATACACATTCAGAAACTCCCTGAGATGGAGACTTAGGGAGACAGGCAAACATACAGACATACAGACATAGAACTCAGACATAGACATATAAATAAAGAAAAAGAGAACGGAAAGTTCCCGACGTCGTTTGAGTTCCTACTGGTACTCCTGTCCTTCCTATATGTAGTACGAAACATTTCTTTAATAATTTTTTTGCTAAAGCTAGTCTAATTTAGGTATCTTTCACTTGCAAGTGAAATACTTCTGCTCAACATGGTTTTATAGGTGAACTTAAAAAAATAATTAAGGAGCAGATAATTCCTTTGTTTCTTTCACTATTCCAAAGCACAGAAAAAATAACCCCACAAAATCTGTCTATTTTATAAAGCTAGAATAACTCAGAGAACAAAAACTGAAAAATCATAGCACAAAAAGAAAACAGTGAATATATGTGTCTATATCCTGAAATGTAACCCAGGAGATATCTGTGTCCCTGTCCTCACAGGATGCCTTGTTTGTCCCCGTACCTTCAGGGCAGAACTTACCTCCTTCCCTGGTATACTCAGAAAACTCAATCATATTAAATCTGTCATTATAGACAAGGTTTTGTGTGGTAACAAATAACCCCAAATTCTTAGTGCTTTTAAACAATGAAAGTTTGTTTCTTTCTTACTTTACTGAAGATCAGTTTGGGATTTCCTCACTCAGGGATACAGGCTTTCAGATTGTCAACCATTTGGAAAATTACGTAAAGACTGCTACCAGAGGAAGAAAACCTTGGGAATCGTATTCTCTTAATGTATTGGCACAGAGATAATATACATAATTTTTAGATATAATTGGCCAAGGCAAGACACATGTCTGCATGTAACTTTTAAAGATTGATTAGAAACAATCCTACCTTAATCCTGGAAGTAGAAAGGACTGGAATATGGCAGAGCTTGCTATTGTGTTGAATGTGTACCATTCATTATGAGGAAGAGAACTATACAAATGTAGAATTCTAGAGGATATAGTTTTTATGCAAAAATTGATGTTGCAGATCAAAATTTAGTTGGCAAATAGCTACTGACTTTTTAATTTAGAGACATCAAGCTTGGTTATGTCAATATGGCTGCTACCCAGATTGTGTGATAATTCAAGATCTGAGTTAAAACCCCGTAAGATCTAAGCGTGATGTACAATACAAAATGATCGTTACAGAAATAGCTGATTACTTGGATTTTCCCACTCCTCTCTACAGCCCAAGAGTTTGAGTCCCATATGAAACATTAATGGATTTCTATATTTCACTTAAAAATTCTCTCTGAGAATTATTATAACATCAAAGTGACTGTAGCTATTAATAGGTATTTTCCTTAGCTGCACAACATGAAAGAATCTAATTTAAAAAAAAGTTAAAAGTAAGACCGTTGAGTATACTTGATATCCTTCGTTTTATGAAAGGATACAAGCAAGGTCAGGGTTTTTTCCCCTGGGATGATCGTAGAGCTCTTCACACAGTTTGTTCCCATGAAAGAATTGGGTGTCCTGCGTCTATAATTAGAACTGTTAATGTATTAATGCCTTAAAAGCATTGTTTCCCCCACCACACATGCTGACATATTAGACATCTCATTCACCCGCTCTCTCCTTCTTCCTCTTCCAAATAAACAGAAGTTTTCTAGAATGGGTCACATAATGGTAAACACTATGGCAGCTGCTACTGTTTTTGTGTTGGGAGAAATTTGCATTTCTTCAACATTTCAGACCTGCTTTCCAGGCTTGACATCCTGAATCTGGCGTCTAGGTATTTATTTGGGGTCTTCTGTGTGTTGTGGTCATCTTCATTTTTTCAAAGAAATGGGGGATGTGCGCTTTTCTCCACTACCCCTCACCTCTATCCTTTCTCCAGACAATAAACATCAGAGTCACTGTTAACTTTCCATCTTCTTCCTCTAATTGAAGTTCCGTTTTCTTCTGCCCGGGTTCTTCCTCCCTGCCTCCTCTACAGACGTGTCACATGGAGACTGCTTAAACAAAGCCTCCCGTCTTCCTGAGCCCACGTCCCTAATATTGTCATTACCCTGGGCAAACCATCTCTCTTTCACCTTTAAGCAAACCTCTTTTATTTTGGACCCCGCCTCCTGTCTATACCACCACCTGACCTTGTTCTCGCTGCTGTCCCAACATCACTCCTCATTTGTTGAGGGTTTTGGCATGTGGACCATAGTCTTCCAAGTCATGCCACGAGCCTGGGTGACTTTACTGTCTAAGTGGATGATAAATTCAGTACTTTACCCTCAAAGCTTCTTGACTTTCTTATGTTCCAACTACCCTCATGGCTACCTGCTGGGTCAATCGTCGCCACCTTTGAAATCTTTAATTCAATACTGTGTTTCCCTGGAAAATAAGACCTAGCTGGACCATCAGCTCTAATGCGTCTTGTGGAGCAAAAATTAATATAAGACCCGATACTTATATTATATATTATATCATATTAGACCTGGTCTTATCGTAAAATAAGACTGGGTCTTATATTAATTTTTGCTCCAAAAGACGCATTAGAGCTGATGGTCCAGCTAGGTCTTATTTTCAGGGAAACACGGTATTTCAATCACCCTAACCTTTCAATCACCCTAACCCTGACCTACTGCTTCTTATCGCTGTCTCCTATTTTATTTATTTTTTTCCCTACTCTCTCAATTTAATTCTTCCCTGCAGTCTTAAAATGCCCAAATCTCATCTGAGTCAAATGTCTCATGTGAATTACCTTTATTTTCTGCCTTGACTCATTCTTTAAGAGTCAGGCAACTGATTTCACCAAGTCAATGAAATTGCCGTCTCTGGCCACCGTCTCCTAATTATTCATTCCAATGGACTGTTTTCAGACTTCATCGTAGTTAATTTCTCTCCAGCAGTTGACCCACATTCAACTTTCCTTTCTTGGCTTCTATAGCACAGTTCTTTCAGGGTCATTTCATGATTTCTTTCCAGTCTCTTTTGCCAGTTCCTCCTCTTGTTCCCACCCTAAAATTAGAATCATCCATTTTTCTCTTCTTTTTGTATGTGCTCACTAGACATTTCATCGTCCTCTATGACTTCCATTTATAGGCAGAGTATTTATGAACTCTGAAGGGAAGTGAATGAGTGTCGTGCGGGAGACCCTGCTCACTGCACCATGTGTCATGCAGGGCGGCCTGCGGGGTCTCAGCTACCGCTCCCCACATAAGAACGCAGGATATGGCTAGGCCAAAAAGGAACACCCACGGAGCCATAGATGGGGGAGTCATACTACTATATCCTCGCTGGCGGCACTATAGTCTCAGTGGAGGCTGGATTCACACTGTCCACAACCCACCATTCTAACTGCAGTCTGCGCTTGCCAGCTCAGCCACCATCTTCTTGCTAGCCCCCATTTTCTGCTAGCGTACCCACAGCAGTTATATTAGTGGCCAATGGCTCACTGGTTACAGCTGACGGCTAACTAGCCACAGCTGATGGCCATCCAATCACAGTTGATGGCCATTTAGTACCTGAGCCAGCACCTTTCCACCTGAGGGCTAGAGCCTGGGCTAGAGCTCTCTGGGGCTCTGTCCCCACAATGAGTGAATGAATAAATGAATGAATGAATAATTACTTTCTAAACAATACATTTTGTTTCAGGAATGATTTAAAACTGCTAATAAGGACACAAGAAAATCCAACTGAGTAGCACCAAATAAATATAAGACAAAAGGAACAAAGAAAAATAAGGGACAAAACATCACCAGGAGGAGGGAGGCTAAATAAATACCCACATCCTTCTGAGCCACCCTCCTTACATCTTCTGTGTCTGTCACTGCTTCCTAGCTCCATTGCCACTGTTTGGGTTCAATCAGGACATTATCATCTCTTGCCTGAACTACTGCCATATTTTGTCTTAACTGGCTTTTGGTTTTACTCTGGACTTTCCTCCTTCAATCCAGTTTCCATCTGATTCATCTTTGTATCTCTTGCATTTACTACAGTGATTAGTGCATAGCAGGCAAGTAAGGTATTATAGTTTTATTGGATGGATTCCTATAAGGATGAATGGATGTATACACCAGTGGCTCTCATGAGGGGCATATTGTAATGCTGCTTTGTGATATCAGAAGAGTTGTCTCTATGCTCATTCACGGGCTGTCAGGATTAAGGCAAAAAATTGTTCAGAGTGGTAAGTCACAAAGTGTTGTTTCCCAGATTTTGAGCCTTCTTTTTATCTTTCCTGTGGAGGACACCAAAGAACTCCTTTCTCACATTTAGAAGAAACTCCGAGAGGCCCAACGAAGAGAAGGAGGAGGAGACGAGCAGCCTTTTGGCAGCTCTGTATCCACAAACAGCCTGCAGGCGGGATCTCAGGAACTGCTTCAGAAACGCAGGCAAGAGTCAACGAGGCCCAGTGGTGGAGATGCTCACGCTAGGAGCAAACGGGAAGAAAGCCCACTTGTAACTGGGTGGTATTTGTTGGGAGAGGATGAAGGAAAGGAATTTATATGAATATGAAAAATATGTGGGAATATGTGAGGGAGCCCAGAGGAAAAATTGTAAGGTAAGTACCTGAAACGGAAATCGGTTGAGGATATAAAGGCCCTTGATTGCAATGATCACGTTAAAGGAGTTGAGAGCTACAGTCCATCATCTGCTAGGAGTCGGTTGACTGCTAGCTCACATCCAAGTAAAACAGTGCCATTAGCTGGCTAATTAAAGAGGGCTAGAAATCCATGCAAACCTCATTTTGGGTTCATCTCTTCTGAATCTATGTGTGAGAGAGGGAATGAACAAGAGTAAGTGGTTTCTGTAAGCACCTCTTTATTTATGATGCTGGTCCTGGTGTGGGGACAGAGCCCCAGAGAGCAGTTTCCAGGCTCTCGGCCTCACATAGAAAAGTTCTGGCTCAGGTAGTAAATGGCCGTCAACTGTGATTGGATGGCCATCAGCTGTGGCTAGTTGGCCGTCAGCTGTAACCAGTGAGCCACTGGCCACTAATATAACTGCTGTGGCTATGCTAGCAGAAAATGGGGGCTAGCAAGAAGATGGTGGCTGAGCCTGCAAGCGGAGCAGTGAGGGTTGCGGACAGTGTGGCTCCTGCTTCCTGTGTCTCCAACCCAGCCGCTAACGAGACTATAGTGGTGTGACTCCCCTACCTATGGCTCCGTGAGTGTTCCTTTTCGGCCTCACCATGTCCTGCATTCTTATGTGGGGAGCGGGACTAGAGATCCCAGAAGAGGCCCCGCAGGCTGCCCCGCTTGACACCTGGAACCTCACAGGAAGCCGTACGAGTCCTCCAGTGCTGGTCTTACCAAAGGACTGAGCCGGGCCAGGAAATTAGATTTCATTCTAGGCACAAACTCTTGTTAAATAGCAAGGTTGTGATGTACAGAACAGGTCTGTCCTACAGTAACTGTGCGCTGATCAGCAGAGAAGTTCTCCTGGAGGAAGAGCATTTACATAAATCTTCTAAATCATGGAGCCATCCCTTTCTATTTAAAGACGTATTGCATCTCTTCTTTTTGGAAAAGGGAGAGGATGAAATAAAAAGAAGGTAATCAAATATCTAATGAAGGTAAACTAGCTTATCAAATATCTAATGATCTTTGAGCTAACATGTATTAAATACTCGCTGTTTAAAGCACGGGTCACAGTGCTTTCATTGTATGATTTATTTAATTGTTGCAGCACCTTTGAGGTAAGTATAATTTGCTGTACCTGGGACATACCTTATAAGGCAATGGGAGATCACAATTATGGGAAGATGGGATTCCAGCTGGTCACTGCTTTTGTGGGTTGTTGGGTGGTCTAGGGAAGACTGCGTTGCCTAAAGCCTTGATGTGCTCATCTGTGAATTGCAGATATAATAGCGATTTTCAAGAGTTGTATTGGATTAGATGTAATGCTTTATAAAGAGTCTGATATGGCGGCTCGCATGGAGAAAGTGCAGGATAAAAGGGAATTAATGACATGTCCTCCTTGATTAAACTCCTTTCTGGTCTCCTACTTTAAAGTTAAAATCGGAATAAAATTAACTATTACTATTTACTTCTCCAAGCTCAGTTTTTTTTTTTTTTGGTTTTTTTTTTTAGACTCAGAAAAGGGAGTCCTTAAACAGATCGACAAATCAGCTCATAAAGAGAATGAGGAGATAATTCTAGGCTCTGGCTAATGATTTTTAGCCATTTCTGTTCAATAGTAGCCAAATTTGGAGCACAAAGAGTTAGTGTTGTAATCAGGTTTTCCAGTTTTTCACAAGTCCGTGCCTGAATATCCAGTAGAGGCGGACTCAGAAAGAAAATTTCCAGAAATCTGGGCCTGAGCCAGGCCAGATTATTTCAAGTTAACATCTGGCCTTCCAAAGGGTAGGGCAAGACACAAATAAAAGAGAATCATGCCATGGGCAGAGTTGACTACATATTTGCCCCAACTAGACTCAGGTAATTTTAGTAGAATGAAGTGGCATAGATTGGGTTTTGATAACTTCAGATGGTGAAGGGGTATTTGAGTGTTTTCAGGAAAACAAAAGCAGAAGTGATCAATAGTGACGTGCTATGAGCATGGTTCATTAAAAAAGAGAAGTGCTACCAATTTCTATCGGTGGCATCCTGGGGAAGCACTTAGGGGCTTGGTCTTAATTATCACTTGATTTCATTTGCTCTTTGTAATCTCTCATTCTTGTTTTTCTTTTTATACATTTACTTTGTTTTTAATCATTTTTAATATTGCATGCTTACTATGCTCAGTACAGCAGCTGAACTCTTGAGAGGAAAGATTATGTCAATCCCACAAGTAATGTAACTGGTTATGAGGGTGCCTGGCTTTATCACCGCTCATCCTATTTTTATGTGCTACCTCTGCTCAGTGAAAGGAATGAGGAGAGCTTCAGAGAGAGGCAATGGGATATCAATTTCCATAAATCCATTCAGCTACTGATCTCCCCCTTTGCTGTAGCTTTGTTAAAATGATCTTTTAGGCTTTTCAAATATTTTTTTAAATTACAGTTTTGCTTATATCAAACTACTACATTTACATTGTTTAGAGAGTCAGACATTTCTATAAGTCTCATTATGAAAAGCACCAGTCCCTGCCAATAACACTTACCTCCTCCCACATTTCCCATTTCCAAGAGGCAAACACTTTCACTTATTTTCAGTTATTTTTGTTGGTGGTGTTCTATGTTTGAATATCTCTAAATAACTTGAATGTATTGCTATTTCTTGATTTTCCAGTTTTAGATATTATTTACTGCTTTCCCACTATGGAGAGTGAAGATTTAGCTCTCTTTCACTCCCTTCCCTGTTCTCTCCAGGATACACATCGCCTCCATTCATTCTCCTGTCCTCTCAGTAAGGTTTTATAGTACTGTATTTAAAAATTTTGTTGGATTCATATTCAATATTTAAGTGTACAGCTTGATACATTTTTACAATCTATACTCAATCCGTGTATGAACCAAAACATTTCGATTATACCCAAACATCTTCTTGTGCTCCTTTGTAGGGTTTCATGGTATATTTTTCTCATCCTTTTACTTTTAACCTATTTTTATATTTAAAGTGGCTACTTGTACATAGCACATAGTTATGTCTCTTTTTTCCCCCTAGAGATTGATAATCTCTGTCTTTTAATTGGAGTGTTTAGACAATTTTCATTTAGTGTAACTATCTAGTTGGTTTTAAGTCTACCATTATGCTGTTTGTTTTCTATTAGTTCCATTTAATCATTGTTAATTTTTCATGTTTTCTGCCCTTTTTGGTATTGATTGATTTTTTTTCTTTTTTTAGTATTCCATTAGAGTTTCACTGTTGGCTTATTTACTGTAACTTAACTACCATTTTAAAATATTTTTCAAGAGCTCTTTATCCATTTCTAAATATCCTTGTTTAACTATATTATTGTTGTTTCATGGATGTATTTTTTTAATCTCTGTGTACATATTAATACAGTTTTCAGGTTTTCTTCCTCCTGTGCAGTCTCTCCAGTTTGCTTTCCTCTATCTCTTTTGTCTCTGTCTTTCACATCAGAGGCTTTCCTTAAAAGTTTCATAACATACCACAGGGGGATTCCAGTTTGAATAGTGACCTAGCAACAAAATTGGATCCTCTCTTTTTGGGAATTTTTCAGGCAAGACACAGCAGAAGTCGTGGCAGCGGTACAGGGAGAACACAATTAAAGAGGTGCTGAGACAAAGGAGAGCTGAGTCATAAGAAAGAGTCAACAGCATTTCAGGGGGTGACAAACAGGGTTAGCTCCAGGGTCACTGGAGCTGTGGATATCTGCTGTTTTTTCTGAATGGGGATGAGTGACTTACCAGGTTCTTGAGGTCAGACTAAGTGACTATTAAAATGCTTTTCTGGATCTTCCATTTCCATGTGCATCCTTACAACCAACCCTACTCCTAGGTTCAAGTGATAGTGCTTGTATCTTGTAGCCTAAAGGGACTTAGCACATAAACATAGTAGAAGGTATAATTGTCGGAAACAATATGAAGTATAAAATCAGAGGGTTACACGTTTTAGACTAAAAGCATCACAAAATCCTTATTCTATATGTCAGTAAGGCTTATAGAGACTAGGCCTGTGTGCTCTGGTCTGAGCACCTGGATTTGAATCCTGGCTGTGTGGGCTTTGGAATTAACACTGAAATCATCAGCCTTATTTCCTCATCTGTGGGCTAATATTCCAAGATAGCTCCAAAATTCTGTTTAGAAGTGGCTTATACTGGCAATCTGATTGGAAGGGAAGTTTACTCTGAGTTCTCTTAGCACTTTTCAAAAAAGGTCAATTGTCCGTGTCAAAGAATGGGGAGTGGCTGATGGTGATTGTGTGTGTGTGTGTGTGTGTGTGTGTGTGTGTGTGTGTGTGTGTGTGTGTGAGAAAGACACCCTTTGGCACCATCATTTCTAATAACAATGTTGGTTGATTATGAGGGTTAAATAAAATGATGTATTTTTAAAAGTTTAACATAATGCCCAGCAATAAATATTCTATACATTTTGAATGATGGTATTAAGTTATTATAATATTTTGATTATCAGTCATATGAATGGAGGAGATATGGCAGCGAGGAAGAGTTTCTTGAAATGTAAGGCAGGTCCTGGTGTCTCTACCTTGATTCTTACCACCCGGCTTAATAAACCTCAGCTCTAAACCTGGAACTGAATGAGCATTTGTCTGTTTGCTGTACCAAATCCTATCTCTTTCGCACTCCAGAGCACACACCTCTCTCACGGTTACTGCCTGCGGATGAAACTGCTTGCTCAGTCTTCGCTTTATTACTGTCGCACCCTCTTACAACTGCATTTCCAGGGAACTCTCTATATTGTATGCAATAACTGGCTCCCCAAAGATACTGCTGCTGAGTTTTAAATATGTGTTCTGTCAGCAAAGTTCAATTTCAACTCCTGGTTCCAGGCATCCTTCCCCCCCGCCCGAGACTATTCCCTGCGTCAAGTCTTTATTTACTGTACAAATCTCATCATGCCTATACGATGGGGCTGAGACAGCGCACGTGAAAACACAATCCTGAATGTCGATACAGCAATAGATATTTTGTGAGTTTTACAGAAGGCTGTGACTGAGGGTACAGTGAAATCAGACTGTTAATCAAATCTTTTTTTTTTAATTGAACTATAGTTAACATACAGTATCTTTTAATTTTAGGTATATATCATAGTTATTTGGTATTTATATGTATTGTGGAATGACTACCACAATAGGTCTAGTTACCATCTGTCATCCTACAATGCTATTATAATGTTATTGACTATATTCCCTATGCTGTACATTACATCCCCATTAACATTTGTTTTCTACCTGGAAATTTGAACCTCTCAATCCCCTTCACCTATTTCATCTGCCTCCACCCCAAATGCCCCCCAATCTATGTATTTCTGTCTTATTCATGCTTATTCAACATTTCTCATGTGTTCTCACATAAGTGGAGACATAGTTTTAAAAAGCCATTGTTTCTGAGGCTTGAAAAATGAAATGCTGTTTGAGGTAGAATTAGAGTATCCATTTGCCTGCTCCTGCTGTTGAAGATAGTTCAGTATCCCCGTTATCCAAAATCTGAAGGCCTAAATTGGCTTTGAGTCAGTCTCCTTCCTCACCACCCTCAGCTTCACTTCCCTTAATTCACTTCACTCTTTATTCTTGCTAGTTTGATGTTCTTGCTCCGGTTTGGATTGCCTGAGTAGGTTTTAGCCCGGTTTGTCCCTTCATCTCTCTGGAACCTTTAAAAGGGTGCTCCTCTGTAGAAGGGTGTCCACAACTCTGACATGTAGACCTCATTCTCTGACCCTTTTGTGAGCCCTCCATTCTTCCCTGGGTCTAGATTGGACATCCTGAGTATAAGGACTTTGGATATCATCAAGATCACTCAATCTCCACCTTTATTTCTACTAACACTTATGAAGAAGTACGTTCACACAAACAGCACACTCCCATAAGTGCGGCTGGATTTTGTGAAATTTCCAACACTCTAATAGTATCTTCGTTCTATTTTCTTTCACTCAAGAATGCAACTAGAATGTTATGAGAGTGGCATTATTAATGCGATTCCTTTAAAGCCACTGTAATTTATGGAAGATTTATAAACTTCATTGCTTTATGACGTGTGAATAACAAATTACTGAACTCACACTTGATCAAGACACATAGTGAATTTTAAAGCTTGTTTTTTCTTTTAAAAAATTTCTTAACAGTAGAATTCTTTTTAGCAGCAACCTGTGTCTGAAAGACCCAACATATACACAAACTTAAGAAGCAATTTCACTGATTGGCTTAGGGGAGGAGCCCAGAACTCATTCCCTTCAGCGTTCTTTGGACCCTAAGGCCTCTCCATCAAATCTTTAGGGCTTTGCACAGCACATTTTGAAATTCGGTGCCCTTGATTGCATCCTAAACTACAAGCAATAAATGATTCCATGAAATTGAACCACAATGAGAGTTCATCCAATGTGAGGCATCTAGGGAAGTGTTATTTTAGGAGGACACTATGGAACTGGGTGATGGCAGAGTACCATTTGGAATGTTGGAACTGAACTCTTACTTTTTGTTCTTTCGACTCTATCATTACCATGTCCCTCCAGGCAATTTGGTCATTTTCTGACTCTTCTTGTGACTCATGATTATCACCCAGAAGGAAAGGATGCCTGACCTGCTTTCCTCTCCCAAATCTCTGTCCACCTAAACCTCACCTCACCTGGCTCTTGTCTTACTCATTGCCCAACTCTCCACTTCACTGTGTCTTCTGAAAAGCCTCTTCCATTGTCAGTACATTCCATTATGTACTCCACACCAAGTTTTGTTCTTTCTCCTGCATCTCTTTATCTTGGTGAATGATTCCTCCTCTTGCTCTCTGAGTCATCACACTGATTATTCCCTCTCACATACCATCCACTTCATGTTAGTCACCAACTCCTGTTGATACTAGATCTCTCAAATCTGACACCATCATAGCCTCTGGGCTATTAAAAGAACTTCTTGCACAGAGCTTTGAATATAGTCTATACTCAAAGAAGTTTGCTGACTGTAGTATGTAGTAATTTTTATCTTTTCCAAATGTTTGTGCCACATTATCTGCTGACCCCATGCCTCCCCACTTGTTTTGTTCTTCCTGGCTGCGGTCTCATATTTGGGTAATGATATTTAAGATTTTTTTTTTCTTTTTAATATTTAGGTGGGTTGTCTTTTGAAAGACTAATGGTTGTAATCTTAAGGTAGGATTTTCATAGGGTGTAAACTTGAGCAATGTTATTCAATTTCATTATGTAGAAGAGCAGTTTCCAGCCTTGATTTTGTTTTGATTAGGTATTTTAGAGATCAATGAGAGAAGAAGTGAAATAACAGCATGATTGGAACTGTGCATTATTCAAAGACATTTTTACGTTGCAGTTGTTAAAAATTTGGGAGCGTGATATGTTTGACAATTTCCTCTGATAGGTACAACTTAATCTCCCAGTGTCTCAGTTTACTTCTCTGCAAAGTGGGTGTTTTACGGTTACCCATCAGTGGTACTCAGATAATGGGAATGCAAAGTTAGTCATATAACTAATGCAAAGTTGTTAGCTTAGGGCATTGCTCAAAGTAAGCCATCGGGACCTAGGACTTAATACAATCAATCCGGAGGAGAGATTTTTAAGAAACTGACAGTTAATAGGTCTCATTTGACCCATAGATGTATTTAGTTTGGCTTCCCCAATGTTGTTTTTTTTTGTTTGTTTATTTTGTTTTGTTTTATTTTTCAAATGAATGAGTTCCCCAAACTTAAAATTTTGGAAGAGATATAAAATATATATTTGAGGCTTCTTTTGAAATAGTGCAGGATTAGACAGCAATGCTTGGTAGTGGACAAAAACAGTTTGTGTTTTTCCTACTTACTACTAGTTCTCTGTTGTCTTACACCACTACCACCTGGTTTCCAACCCCTGGATTAGAGAGTTTTGGTGGACCTGTCCTGCTATTTTTGGGATTTAAAAATTAGATTTTACCTGTGCTAACTTTTACAAACAATAGAGGTGTCTTTTCAAAGCGTAAGTATGAGTCCCAGTCTTCTCATGGCCTTTCTGATGTAGTTTAAAGAGTTAGAGAATTGCTAATACTCACTGAACACCTACTATGTGAAAAAGTGTGGTAGGTATGAGCCCCTCCTTGAGGAAACCCTGTTTTTGCCTTCAAGGAGCTCACCATCTCATAGAAAGGAAAATAGAAATACGTCACTATACATGAAGGAATAATGTGATTGATTAGTCCAATCAGAGAGGTACAGAGGGCTGTGGGACCACACAGAGAAAAGAGATTTCTGAGGATTGGATCTGGGGAGAATAGTGCAGACCTCATGGAAGGGTTCATGCATTCAGTAAATGCATTTATGGACACTGAGTAGAGAAATTGGTGGTATGTGCTAGGCACACAGTGCCTGCCCTTGGGGGACCTGGAGTCTAATGGGGGAGATGTGCATAAGTGAGATCAGCAAAGTGTGATAGAGAAAAACGACCAGGGGTCGTCAGATAAATTGGCAGATAATTTGGTGCAACGATCAATTCTACCTTAGGTTAAGGAAGTGGGGAGGCCGGCATAGGGGGCTTCAGAAAGGGAATAGCTCCCACATTTGGAATTTTTTCTGGTAACACGTATGAGGACTTGACTGTAGCGGGTACAGCCTGGTGGGGGGAGTGACCACACTTGAAACTGACAAGTCTTTTAGTGATGATTGAAGATTGTAGTGGGTAACACTCAGGTGTTACTATCACTTTATCTTCTGTTTTAGAATGAAAGTATTTGACAAAAGAGAAGAAAACTACACGAGTAAATGTTGTGCAGGGCTCTCTACAGTTTCATTTTTTGAGGAGACTGTCGTTGCTAATGCCCTTGCCTGCAGTGAGGAGATGGAATGGGGGGGGAGGAGAAATTGATGTGGGGGAACCGATACCTGTTACAGCACCTACCTGATCACCTAACAGATTTATGCAATCTCTTCCCCTCCCCAGTGACCCTTCAAGCAACTGATATCTGTAACAAAAGGGAAACTATTATGGAAGCACATTTAATGAACATCGTAGCGAGGCATTTCTTCATAGTATCCGTTCTTGACATTTGATAGGTTCTAACTCATTTAATCCTCATACCAGTGCTATGTGGCAGATATTTTTATTCCTGTTTTACACTTGAAGTAGCCACGACTCCGAGTGGATAAGTCCCATGCAAGGTCACATAATGAGTAAGTGACAGAACCAAGATGTGAACCCAGGAATAGCCACACTCAAAGCCCCTTCTCCCTCCAACGATGCAACATATACTGTTTTTCATTTTGTATTATGTTAGAAACTGTTTTTCTTTTCTTATGAAATATGATCGTTAATATATGTCTCCCAAGTTGACATCACATATTCCAAATCTGTGCTATAAGTAAAGGAGCAAATTAAGGATGTGCAAATCAGCAGACACATCCTTTTCCTCTTCTATCATGAAAGCTTACCTTTTACACACTGAAAAGCCTGCTGTCACGAAAGTAGCCACCCATCATTGTGAGTGACACTTCGTTCCTTTTCTTGTCTGATTGCCAGCGTCAGTCTCACCTAAGATTAGAAAATATTTTGGTACATCACCTCTCACAGGAATATAAAAAGTCAAATTGATAAATTTGTGCACCAATGTGAATTCTTTATGATTGAGTTGTCACTTTTTTCCTTTCAGCAATGAACCAATGTTTTTTAAATAGTTATAGTGGGCAGAGTGCTTTATGAGGCTTTGTGGAAAGTTTCAAAAAAAAATATAGCTGTAGATATGGTTTCTGTCACGAGAGAGTTATAACCTAAAGAAGAAGATGGACACAAGACATAAGAACAGAGAAGAACAAGAGTACATAGATAACTGTCACAAGCGATCGTAAATGTATCACTGAAACAATAAGTTTAACAGTGCTAGACACATGTGTAGAGACGATAAGAATAGCCAGAATTAAGTGGGAGTGTTCTTCATAGACTGAATATGGTCAAGTAATCAATTCTGTGAAGTCTTGAAGATATTTTATAAAAGTAGATACCAAACAAGTCTGTAAAATTCCAGTGCTTAGTAGACAGTTTCATGACTTGTTGAAAGCATTATGACTTTCAGTTTTTCTAGGCTGTACAGTCTGTGACTACCATGTGCTATAGAAAAACTTCAAATGAAACACAGTGCAAAGAATCATCAGAACAAATAGTTAGATATGGTAAAAGTTGCTCATATTAACTCCTCATTGGAATATGCATTGTTTTTAATTTAACAGTAAATCCAGGCGTCATATGATGTTATGCATCAGTAAACAATACACTGAAGTAGCAACTATTTTCTGGGTCTTTTGCTATTTGAATATACTTGTGAATAATTACTGATTAAGAACTAATAGAGGGTAAAAGGGGTCAAATACATGGTGACGGAAGGAGAACTGACTAGGTTGTGAACACACAATGTGATATATAGATGAGGTATGACAGAATCATATACTTGAAACCTATGTAATTTTGCTAACCATTGTCACCCTAATCAATTTTAATAAAAAAGAAAAGTCACATTCAAAATACTTCACTCTATGGTAGTGATGGTGTACTATGGTCATCGTATATATGATTCACATTGGTCATCAAATGCAACAGCTTTGGAATTAAGGTTTTGAATTCTGAATGTCCTTAGTTGTTATAGTTCCACTCCATGTATTACCAGAAAAGCAATACTTTATGTTCCTCAGGAAAAATATGATACAAGTGGTTCAAGTGCTAGATGAAGAGAGGGAATTTTGGTTCTGTTTCTAGCTTACGAAATTATTAACTCCCTACCTTGAACAAATATTGTTTGTCTTTGAGCCTTGATTCCTTCATTTGTCCTTTCATTCATTCAATAATTTTTTCAAGAGGGCCTACACTGTGATACACCTGGTCATAAACTGGTCGAATCAGAAACAGTCTTTGCCTTGTTAGAATTTGTGTAATGGGGGAGAAAGAAGTAAACACAAATAAAACCGTAACTTGAGACTATGAAAGGTCTTTAAAGGAAAATAGGATTCTATAAGGTAGAACCAGGGGGCTGATGGGGAACTAATGTTAGCTGTGCTGGTTAGAAAATTCTCTCTGAGAAAGTGACATTTGAGCAGAGACTTGAAGGTTGAATAGGAGATGGCCAGTTTCTTCTTTTAAAAATTTTGGTAAATAGTTTTTAAAAATTTTTTATAATTTTTATATTAGTTTCAGGTGTACAAAACACATAATGATTAGACATTTACACATCTCACAAAGTGATAACCCCCCCAATCTACTACCCCTCAGATATTGTATATAGCTGTTATAATACCATTGATTATATTCCCTATGCTATACTTTACATCTTGTGATGATATATACAATTATATTTGACATTCAATATTATTCTACTAGCCTTAGGTGTACAACACAGTGGTCAGGCATGTACACAGTCTGTGAAGTGATCTGCATGATAAGAGCAGTACCATCTGACACCCTACATAATCTTTACAGCATTATTAATTGTATTCCCCACACTGTATTCACATCCCTTTGACTATTTTGTGACTACCAGTTTGTACTTTCTAATGCCTTCACCTTCTCCTCCATCCCCTAAGCCCCTCCCATCTGGGAACTATCAGTTTTTTTTCCTCTGTATGTCTGAGTCTATTTCTGTTGTGTTTGCTCATTTATTCTGTTCTTTAGATTCCACATATGAGGTGTGATCACAAAATATGGTGAATATTTAAATTAAAAAAACTTATTACAGTAAAAGACACATTGCCATTAATCCCCCTCAGAATACTCCCCCTCGCTTTGAACGCACTTATCCCATAATTCTTGGCACTTTCTGAAGCAGTTCTGGAAGTCAGTCCTCTTTGGTGAGTGTCCTTAGTTGTGCCGTTATGGCTTCCTCGATGTCCTGAATCAATTCAAAACATTTTCCTTTTATGGTCATTTTGACTTTGGGGAAGAGCCAGAAGTCACATGGTGCCAGATCTAGTGAATAAGGTGGATGAGGAGACACCATAATGTTTCCATTTGACAGAAATTGCCATACCAGAAGCAATGTGTGACATGGAGTATTGTCATGATGGAGGATGAAGTAAAGACACTCACAAAAGAGAACTTCCAGAACTGCTTCAGAAAGTGGCAAGAATGATGGGGTCAGTGTGCTCGAAGTGAATGGGAGTATTTTGAGGGGGGGGTGGATTAATAGTAATGTGTTTTTTACTGTAATATTTTAACTTAAACATTCACTATATTTTTTTGAGCACAATTCGTATAAGTGAGCTCATATGGTGTTTATCTTTCTCAGTCTGACTTATTTCACTTAGCATAATATCCTCTAGGTCCATCCATGTTGTTGCAAATGGTAAGATTTCATTCTTTTTTATGACAGAGTAATACTCCATTGTATAAATGTACCACAATTTCTTGATCCAATCATCTGATGATGGGCATTTTGGTTGTTTCCATATCTTGGCTACTGTGAATAGTGCTGCAATAGACATAGGGGTGCATATATTTTTTTGAATTAGTGTTTTGGATTTCTTTAGCTAAATACCCACGTGTGGAATTGCAGGGTCATAAGGTAGTTCATTTTTATTTTTTTGAGGAACCTCCATACTCTTCCATAGTGGCTGCACCAATCTGCAATCCCACCAACAGTGCTCGAGGCACTGTTCCCTTTTCTCCACATCCTCGCCAACACTTGTTTGTTGATTTATTGATGATAGCCATTCTGACCAGAGTGAGGTGGTATCTCATTGTGATTTCCATTTGCATTTCTCTGATGATTAGTGACATTGAGCATCTTTTCACATGTCTATTGCCCAGCTTCAAGAGAAGAAAGGCTATGCCAGCATGAGAACACGATACCGGTAGAGACCCTGCTGAGAAAGAATGTAGCATGTTTGAGGAAATCAGAGGAAGCTGATATGGTTATAACTTAAGAAACAAGAGAGAGTGGTCATAGGGAAAGCTGAGGTTTGAGAAGCTTAGGTTAGTGCAGGGCCTCTCAGACCTCAGTCGTGTTCAGGGGATGAGATTTGATTGGAAGTGACATGGGAAGCCATTGAGGGGTTTTAGGTGAGGTGTGACGGAAGCCTTAAGGCTGCTCTATGGAGAAAGGATTGAAAGGAGAAGAGAGGAAGCAGGGAGATAAATTAAGAGACTTAATACATTGTCTAGTTGGATAAAGATGGTGGTGGACTTTCCTTTAGAGTTGACAATGTAAATGGACAGAATGGGCAATGTAAATATTATAGGGGCAGAGTGGACAAAACTCATTAATAAATATGGGCATGAAGGAAAAAGAGGTGTTGAGAATGACTCCCAGGTTTCTGATTTGAGTAACTGGTGGGCTGAGGTGCCATTATTGAGATGGGGACGGCTGGGAGTAATGATAATACTTACTCCCCTGCGCTGCTTTGAGACTGCATCTGGAAAGGTCTGTACATTTCCTGGGGTTGGTTGGTATATAAATAAGAGCTATATAGAAATTATATTCTGGCTTAGCATAATATATGTCAAAGGCATTGCTACCAATACTTATAAGGTAACATTTCTAAAAAAAACTCAGATTAATGGAGTCCTTTTTTTTTTATGAGGAAGTAATGTCTTGGAAAAATCTGAGTATTGAACAATACATGCTACTGAGGAAAACTGAATTTCAAGAACACCCTTGAATCAATATGTAGCAAACATTGAAAAACTGATACATAAATTGCAATTTTAGTCCCAAGAAATTAGTTCAAGGGATTTGAAATAATAAGTAAATTGGCCTAAAATGCCTTCTGAGGGACCATCTTCCTCTTTTCTTGAAGAAAACTATTACTGTTAAAAGTATTTTGGTATATGAAATACTGAATATTTGAGGTTAATCTCCCTCTCACAAACAAGTTCCTTTGGAGATAGGGCATCAGTATGGGTTACTAGAGGGAATTTGGTGAAGAGTAAAGAACTGGTTATTCTGAGTCAGTAAAGACTTGGTCATACATTGAATTCTAGGAACATCAGTCGTCCTTGCTCTGCAAATCAGTGAGAACTAGAACTATCTCATGTTAGTGAAAGGATCTTAGTAAAAAGGCCTGCATGGGGCATTATCTTTGTTATAGGGATAAATGGAATCCTAATAAATGACATTTGAGGTAAGACATGTCCATGGAAACATGACAATTTTTTTTGGACAAAAGTCATTTGCATTTCTAAACACTAATAATGAACTATCCAAAAAGGAAATTAAAAAAAAATCCTATTTACAATAGCATCATAAGTAATACAATATTTAGGAATAAAACTAGCCAAGGAGACAAAAGACAGGCACACTGAAAACTACATAATGTTGCTGAAATAAATTAAAGAAGACACCAATGAATGAAAAGACCTCCCATGGTCGTGGATCAGAAAACATGGTATTGTGAAATGTTCGTACTACCCAATGCGATCTATAGATTCAGTGCAATTTCTATCAAACTTCTAATAGCATTTTTTACAGAAATAGAAAAATACATCCTAAATTCATATGGAGTTTCGAGGAATTGAATAGCCAAAACATATCTTGAAAAAGAACAAAACATATCTTGAAAAACATATCTTGGAGGTCTCGTGCTTCATGGTCTCAAAACTTACTACATAGCTAAGGTGGTCAAAACAGTGGGGTGCTGGCATGTAGACATATAGACCAATGAAATAGAATAGAGAGCCAGAAATAAACCCTTGCCCTTTTTTTTTTTTTGACATATGGTCAAATAATTTTGACAAGAGTGCCAAGATTATTCAATGGGGAAGGACAGTCTTTTCAACAAATAGTGTTGGGAAAACTGGATATCTGCATGCAAAAGAATAAAGTTGAACCGTATATCATATGCAAACATTAACTCAAAATATATCAAAGATTTAAACATAAAACCTAAAACTCTTAGGAAAAAAGCATAGATTTTCATTTTAGATTTGACAATAATTTCTTGGATGTGATTCCAAAAACACTGGAGACAGAAGAAAAAATTAGATAAATTGGACTTCATTTAAATTAAAAAGCATTTGCACATCAAAGAATTATATCAACAGAGTGAAAAGGCAACTTACAGAATGGGAGAAAATGTTTGTAAATCATAAATCTGATAAGGTATTCATATCCAGAATATATAAAGAACTACTACAATTCAACCAAGAAAAACAAACAACCCAAACGAAAAATGGACAAAGGAGTAAGCATTTCTCTAAATAAGAAATACAAATGACCTATAAGCACATGGAAAATATACATCACTAATAATTAGAGAAATGCAAATCAATACCACAATAAAATATCACTCTATACGAATTTGAATGACCATTGTAAAAAAAACAAACAGAAAATAACAAGTGTTGGTGAGGATGTCGAGAAATTGGAACCCTTGTGTATTGCTGGTGGGAATGCAAAATGGAGCAGCCACTGTGGACAACAGTATGGCAGTTCCTAAAATAAATTAAAATAGAATTATCATATGATTTAGCAGTCCTACATCTAGGCATTTCCTTCCTTCCTTCCTTCCTTCCTTCCTTCCTTCCTTCCTTCCTTCCTTCCTTCCTTCCTTCCTTCCTTCCCTCCTTCCTCCTTCTTTACTTCCTTCATTCAATAGTTGTTGGTCTAACTTATCAAAATAACTCAGTGGTCTCAATGTGTCTGACTTTTAGGCAGACATTTAGTCAGGTCCCTCATAATACCCTTTCGAAGAAGAGCAGAACTGTTAAATTTTGTAGTAGGACAAGAAGCCTTTTAATCAGAGGCTTGGATGGTAGTAAAACAAGGCATGCTTATCAAATTTGTGAATAAAGCTTGGCGAGATAACTAACATCGGCAATGGAATTGAGATCCAAGATTTCTATGGAATGAATCCTGAGCCTAACAGGATGGACTTCATCAGGAATTACTCCAGTCACGCTGAGAACATGAGCTTCATGAACAGTCTGTGCTGGTTGCTCTACCAGGAACACCTTGTTGATCACTTCCCCACGGCAATTCCCTTGGCTGCTTACCTTCTTGTTGTTCTTTTTAACCTCTCCGCCATCCAAACTGACTGAGGAATCTTTGCTGCACTCCAGTAACACGCTTGTGCTTGCTGCTTTTATAATTCTCATCATACTGTGAGAAAAGCAGATTGTGTCACTCTCTCCCCTTCTTCCTTAACAATGAGCTTTTTGAAGTCAGAGACTATTCATTTCTATAACCCTAGCACTAATAAAAGTGGCACATGGAAACAGGTATTTAATATCCTGGTTCAGTGTATGAAATGACCTATACCTTGGTAGGAAATAAAGCAGTGACATGAAGAAAGAAACAAGACCCAATTGCACAATTACAGGAAAAGGGACATATGGCTTAGCAGTAGCATGTAAAATTTCATTTTATAAGTAGTGGCTGGATATCAAGGAGGCTAATGTAAACTTGTCTGCGTTAGTAAGAATTCCTGTGTTTAGAATGATGAGGGGAATAAGATTGCTGTGTTCTGGGCAGACACCACCTCCAGTCACATGGTAATCATCTCTGGTAAGCGTGCCTTTAAAAGAGATGGATCAGTCGGAGTGTATTCAGTAGATTGGAGACTAGATGACTTGGGCAACTTGCTAGCTACTTTCAAATATTTGAGTGACATCTTGAGAAAAGTGAATAGACTTCCACTTGGCATGTCAAGAGGCAGGGCTGGGACCAACTGGTAAATATGGCAGGGAGGTAGACTGTGGTTCCCAGAAGGCTGGAGGTCATGACTTCACAGGGTACCACTCTCTCCAAATTGTCCTGTGTGCAACAGCTCAGCTTCCCAGGGGTTAGGCTGGACAAAGAGGATTTAGTGATTGAATCAGTGTTGATAATTTAAAGGATGGATGTAAGGAAAGAACTAGGGTGTTCTTTAGAGATGTTGGCAAGAGAATGATCAGGTTTTTCTTGTGGCGGGGTCGAGGGGAAGAAAAGTAATACGAAATTCAGGGATTGTAGCAACAAGAAATCAATTATCCCTTAATGTGATAGAAAACACAAAATTCGTCATTTAGGTTCCAAATTCATTCTAAATAGCTGCTGTTTTGTACATGAAGGACATTTCTGTATGACTTAGCACTGGAAAAAGCACCAAGTTTCTTAACCTCACTGAATCCACCCCTTCATTTGTAAAACAGGGACCATAGTACCTACCAGAAGAGGACTCTTGTAGGTCATATACTATTTTCTGTACTGAAATGCCTATTACTGTGTCTAGAGCTCTGTAGATTGTGAGTAAATATTTAATGAATTAGAGTCATAGAATTGCTCCTTTAAAAATAGATATTGTGAATCTCAGGTAATAAGATCATATTACATTTAAGTTTAGATTTCTCATTGTTAAGTTGATATTTCCTATCATAGCTTATGAAAGTCCTGAGATACACCTTCTTTGTTGCAAACCATTTACTCTGAATAATAATAGATTTACATGCAGTTGTAAGAAGTACTACAGAGAGATCCGTATACCTTTGACTTACTTTTTCCTGATGGGAACATCTTACAGAACTAGAGTACAGTATCACACATCCGGGAGATTGCCATTGATCAAATCCATCAGTCTTACTCATGTTTCGTCAGCTGTACATGCACTCATTTGTATATGTGTGTATTTAGTTCTGTGTAGTTTTATCATCTGTGTAGATTTGTGTGAAACCACCACGGCCAAGATCCAGAGCAATTCCATCCCAACGATTCCTCATGCTACCTTTTTATCACCATCCGCTTACCTCCTTCCTTCAAGCCTGGTGACCACTAATCTCTTCTCCATCTCTATAATGTCTCTTTGAGAATGTTATATAAATGTATTCATATAGGAACCTTTTGAGCTTAACTGTTTTCCACTCAGCACAATTCCCTTGAGACTCATCCCAGTTGTTGCCTATATCAGTCGTTCCTTCCTTTTTATTGCTCAGGAGTGTTTCATGAGTGGGGTGTATCATAGTTTGTTTCTCTTTTCAATCATTGAAAGGCCTTTTGGTGGTTTCAAGTTTGGGGCTATTAGAAAATAAAGCTTCTATGAATATTCATGGATGTATTCATGTGTGTGTGAATCTAAGTTTTAATTTACACTTTATTTTTTATTTTGTTAATTCATTAGTTTGAGAGTATTTTTAGCTAATAAATAAGGAACATATACGAATTAGCAGTGAATAGAGATTCTGTCTTTGTTGTTGGTATTCCTCTTTGTCAAACAGGAATAATTTTGACATTTATGTCAGTGGAATATAGTTAAATTATATAGCCTGACACACAGGAGCTTGTATATTACCTACATATACATGTATTAATATCATGTATCTATGTCAACTGCTGGTTAAAATACACAGCTGGATTTACACAGGAACGATATCTGTATGTCAGTAAAACACATTTGCCTGTAAACTATCTCCGAAGCAACACACTCTTCCAAATGTGGCACGTACTAGAATGTAATGCCTTATTACAAATAAGTATAAGTATTTGCATGAATTCCTGTATGCACCCCCCCTTCCCCAATTCAGAATGAACAGAAGTTTTAAATAAATACAATCCTTGACACATACCTAGTCCACATCAGTTCTTACTCACCTGATGTCACTAAATGAGAAGCTCTTTGTATGGGTACTGATTGGTAACGTTATAGCAGCTAAACAATTATTATGTAATATTAGCAAATCTGTGTGTAATGCTTACTATATACCAGTCACTGTTATATGCCAATGTTGCTTATTGATGTGAATTAATCTCCACTGAAACCCTATGGTGTATGCACTATTAAGGAGCTCATCTTATGGCTAGGAACACTGAGGCACAGGCAGTAATCAAGTAAGTTTTTCAAGGTCTCACAGCTAATAATGGGCAGAACTGAGATGGACTCAGTCTTATTCCAAAGCCCATCCCTTAACTTACTACCTTGTTTTCCTGAAAATAAGACCTAGCCAGACAATCAGCTCTAATGCTTTTTTTGGAGCAAAAATTAATATAAGACCCAGTATTGTATTATATTGTATTGTATTGTATTATACTGTACTGTACTGTACTGTATTGTACCTGGTCTTATATCATAGTACAATAAGACTGGGTCTTATATTAATTTTTGCTCCAAAAGACGCATTAGAGCTGATGGTTTGACTAGGGCTTATTTTTGGGGAAACACGGTATATTCTTTGCAAGATTAGATTTGGTAAATCAAAATAAGCCAACATACCAAAACAAGATATTTTCATTAAAATTGGGATTCTGGATTCTTCAGTTGCCAGAATGAAATAAGAACTTAAGACTTTCCTTCAACTAAACTAAATTATTAATAAAATGTGGTGCAGTGGGCATTTCCAGCCAACACCTGCTCATCTTAGAATCAGAGATTCACTCGGAGATTCACTTAGAAACAGAGGTTCACTCAGCATCTGTTTAGAAGAAGATCTGAGAAAACTCTTGGTAATGAGTTTATTCCAAGAGAAGAGAGAATTAACAAGCTTGGTAATTAGAATTGAAGACCAATTTGGAATATAACATGTCTGCTGTTGAAATTTGCTTTTCACTGTGATGAAAGGACGCTAAGAGCTGAAGATAAAAATGCAAAGTCCATTTTAAGTAAAGACTTTGTAATATATGAATGCATTAATCAGCATTGCTTTGGTGCTCATTAAAAAAGAGCATGGAACAAAAAGATTGAGGGATGAATCAGATGGGTGCAGGGAATATAAAACTGATACATTTAGGGCGCTGACATATTAGTAACACTTAGCACTTGTAGCTTCAGCCAAACCCGGCCTCCAGCGCCACGGAAACACTCAAGACCTTTCCTGGCAGTACCTGGCAAAATCCAGTATCTGAGTCTCTGCCCTTGATCTCTGGGGTCAGTGGTTTAATCAGTGGCATGAGGCAGGTCTTTGTGTTATTCTGGTACAGTGCCCTTGGCACAGAAATCAGCACCATGGACAGCTGATTTTGGCAGCGTGATGGGGCACCATGCTCACAGGGGGTTACACAGTTAATGAGAGGTTCAGCATTAGACACCCCAAAATGGTGCTGGACTTGTGGAGGAAAATGGTGGGCACCATGTGGAAGCAGAAAGAACATGTTTATGCTCGTTTGAGAGGGACCTCAAATGGGTGTTCTCAGAAAAATTAGGGGATAGGAAAATGGGAAGTTTTAGAGAATAGAGGTTCTGTAAAAGAAGGCAGGGCTACAGCTATAGCAATGGTGTCCATTACTATTAATGTGATATCATTATTATTATTTTTGTGACTCTGGCATACTGATGTTAGTAAGGGAAAACCAGATTACAAATGTAGTTAGTTCCCTTCTCTAAGAATAAGTTAGGAAGCTTTTTGTCTTGTATGTTTTTAATATAATCTTGACTCAAGATAGGTGTATTAAACACAGGTGTATTTTATATTTAGAGCTCAATGATATAATGAATGAAAATGTGTTTAGATTCAGGAACGGTACTCCACTTTATCTTTATTTTTGTCTAACATATGAAAGAGATGCAAAATACATACAACCAGCATTTTCCCATGATTTTAGAGAATTCTTTGAACAATGGTTAGGTAGCAGGAAGAGTTCTGGTTGTCTATTGCTGCATAACAAACAATTCGATCTTAGTGGTATAAAAAAATGATCACTTAATTATTGGCATGGATTCTGTGGGTAAGGAATCCAGACAGGGTGTGTCCAGATGGCTTATGTATCAGGTAGGATTCCACCAGAGAAGCAGAACCAGTAGGAGATATAGATATTAAGAAACTTATTGTAAGGAATTGGCTTACATGATTGGTGTGGGCTTGCTAGGCTAGTCGGAAATCTGCAGGGCAGACTGTCAAGAGGGGCAGGCTGGAAACTCTTGGGCAGGAGGTGATACTTCAGCCCATAAGTGGAATTTCCTCATCCTCAGGGAAGCCTCAGTTCTGTTCTATTCTTAAAGCTTTTCCACTGATTGGATCAGGCTAACCCAAATTAGCTAGGATAATCTCCTTTACATAAAGTCAACTGATTATGGATGTTAATCATATCTACAAAATTACCTTCATAGATTATTGTTTGATGGAATAACTGAGTACTGTAGCCTAGCAAGTTTGACATGTAAAACTGACCATCAGTTTGTCTTTGCTCTACAATGTCTGGGAATTTAGCCGGGAAAACTCAGATGGCTGGAGTGATCCAAACTGCTGGGGAATCATCAGGAGGCTTCTTCACTTCTGGGCCTGGTACCTCCCTTAAAGCCTGGGCTCAGCTGAACATGTCATCTGGAGCCCCTCCATGTGGCCTCTCCATCTGGCTTTGGCTTCTTAGAGCAGGGTAGCTGGCTTCTGAGAGGGAGCAAGCTGAAAGGAAGTGCCTTGAGAGGAAGAGTGACAATAGGACCAGGCAGAAGCCGTGTGGCTTTTTCTGACCTAGCTTCAAAAATCATATTTAAGATTATGAACATGTTGCAAAGTCTGGCTGAGATCCAAGAGGAGGGGAATTAGACTCTGTCTTTGATGGAACAGTAGCAAGGTCACATTGCATGAGAGCATGTAGGACGAGGGACATTGTTTCAGCCATCTTTGGAAAATACAATCTGCCACTGAATAGGAAAATCAATAATGTCTCTGCCAATTGGAATAAAAGACATGTTTAGAAGATCAGTAATTGTTCACCAACTCACCACAGACATGTAAAAATAGCAGAATTTAAGAGCATTAGAAATTGATCTCTGTAAATACACTGCTCTTTCCTCACATTCAAAGGCCTATCAAGTTAGAGGCTTATTATTAAAAATGTGAGAACGTGGGACTGGCCTGGGACTAACCCACCAAACTTCAGTGACCTTTGGGAGTGAGACAAATATTGGAAACTATATTAAAATCTATTGCTGTGTAACAAATGATCACAAAGTTAGCAGCTTAAAACAACACACATTTATTACCTCATAGTTTATGTCACACTGTGGCTCAGGAGTGTAGACATGGCTTGACTGAATGGTCAAGCCAGTATTATGTATGGTCTCTCACAAGGCTGCAGTCAAGGTCATTGGCCTGGGTTGGGGTCTCATCTGAGACGTGAGGGAGGGGCCTCTTCCAAGTTCACATGATTGTTGTCCTGACACTGAGAGTTCCAGTTTCTTGCTGACTGTTTGCCAGAGGCCACCCATAGTTCCTTGCTACTTGGGCCTCTCCATATGGAAACTTGCCCTGTCAAAGCTAGCAAGGGAAGGAGTCAATGGAGAGAGTCTGCTAGCAAGATGGAAGTTACAATCTTATGTAACAAAATCATGGACTTGACAGAGTCTCACCTTTTCTGAATAATGCTGGTTTCAAGCAAGATACAGTTTCCACTCACACTCAAGAGAGGGAATTACACAAAGGTGTGAATATCAGAAACGGGGAAAACTCAGGACAACCGTAGTGTCTGTTCATCACAGAAACAGTAGATGCAATTGCTGGAGCTAAGTCTCTGTGTCAGGAAGCATTTGATTCAAGGTGAGAGTGGGAGTCCAGTATGAAGTGATAAGCAATTCCAAACTGACAGGTGAAACACAATAGTGGGAAATGCGCAACTCATTTCTAATCCATGTGGCCAGGCAGGTAGGCAGCCAGAAAATCAGGCTAACAGCTACATAATCAACTTCAGGGAAATGTTTCTGTAACACTTGACGGGTTAAAAGCAGATTCTGGTTCCTGGAAGGACACTGACAAGAGTAAGCCAGAGAAACAACATTTTTATGGGAACTGTGTATCTGAATAGTTTACCAAAGTAGACATTTCTATCTAGGGGAACAAAGCAAAAGCCTATTTATCAGAATTGCAGAGTAAAGGACTTACAAAATCTGAGTTTCCACGTAGGCTTAACATTCTTTGAGGCCAGGGAGAACGTATCTATGGATGTGTCAATGAATACATTAATTGTTGACTGTAGGAGGTGACAGAGTGGGGAGCATGCACCTCTTTGGGAAGGAAAGCACCTATGGGCTCTCTGCTTATTGCCACTGGCTGAGGCCACCGTACTACGAGTGCCCAAGAATCTGTGCCGTATGTGTGTATGAGGAAGCATGATGGTCAGATATGGGAGCAATTGGCTGCTGTGCTGTGAAACTGCAAGGGGAGGCATCAGGTAGCCAGAAGGCGATGCCTAACTCTGCATCTTCTCAACTCATATCTCTTCTGTATTCCTGCTGGACCACCTGCTGAAGGTGGCTCATTTGGACACCAATTTTACCATTGAAATGTCCTGATATAATGTTGATAGTTAATCTGGTTGTTATTTTTAAAGAAAAAGCTCTTTCAGTATGAACTCTTTCCTCAGACTGGGAAAACCCCTGGAAACTGCCAAACTATTTTCTGGCACTTTGAAAAGCACAGAATCTTCTATGCGGTCCAACTCTGCATCAGAATACAAAGATAAAGCCCTAGGATGTTTTCTAGGTACTCATTCATGGTGGAAATTTTTGTAAAAGGACAGAGTTACCTATAACAGAGTCCAGGAACAGCCTTCCAGAAGCATCGGTCCAAGGTATTCACCAGACTCTGAAACAGAATGAAAGGGAATAGCAACTCTCAGGTGATGTCAGTTGAAAAAAAAATGACCTAGAACTACTTTTGATTTTGGCTTTCTTTGAAAAGTAAAGCACATTTCACAGAAAGAAAAACTTTCTGAGTGTGTCTAAGTAAAATTTTTGCATGAGTTCTTTGTGGTAGTAAACAATGTATGTGCCTTATTGGTAGTTCTCCAGTAATTTACTGGTAACAGCTTTTAAGGCATGTATGCTGAGATACCTCGTTTCTCAAAATTGTTTATTTCTCTAAAACATAGCTTTGTATGTATATCCTCTTTTCAATTGTACTTAATACTATTTTCTATTCAGATATAGATGTTCCATGTTCCTTTTTTTAAAAGGATTTTTTAATTGCAGTATAACATGTATACTAAATATATACGAAGTTGGACAATTAAGTTTGCAAACTTTCCACTGCGTAAGCCCATAACACTTATAACATGTATTTGCACAAATTATAGCTGCACAGCTGGACAAGTGATTGTAAAGTGAGAGCCTGCAGGTAAGCAATGTTCAGATCAAGAATTAGAATATTACCAGCGTCCAATTGTTGTACCTCTTTTTCTAAAAGGAATCACTATCTGGACTTTTAACATCATGCACTTGTTTTGCCCACTTTTGTACTTTACATACATGAAGTCTTATAGTATATACTCTTTGGTATCTGACACTTTTCGTCCATGTTGCTGTGTAAAGCAGTAGGTCACACATTTTCACTGCTGTATAGTATTCCACGGTATAAATATAATACAAATTATCCATCCATTCTATTTGATAGCAATATCAGTTATTTCTAGTTTTGGGATATTGTGACTAATACTGCTATACATATTCTTCTGCTTGGCTTTGATATACATTTCTGTGATGTATGTACTTAAGAGTAGAATTGTTTGGCTCTAGGGTAGGGGTAGTAGCTTTAGTACATACTGTCAAACAGTTTTCTAAAGTGGCTGTGCTAACATATACTCCCATCAGAAATTGCTTTGAGGGGGAAATTGGGCTCACCTCTCCATATTTTCCTTCTCTCTTGGATATTTGTCCTTCAAACTCTCACTATCTTGAGAGCTCTCCTATGCCTTCAATCAAATCTTTAAAAAAACATTTTGTCTAGCTCTTTTAATTCCTCGCCACGCCAGCGTGAGGTAGTTCTGCAGTGTATACGCCACTGTTACTGAAAACAGAATCCATTATGGTTGTCCCTTGACTCTCAACAGTAAGAGCTAACTTTCATTTTATTCTCCTTATAAAAAGAAATGAATGAGTAAGAGTTAAACAGGCAAGTGAGGGAAACAGAGAGAAAAATAAGAGGGAATAGCTTATATAAAGAAAAGAGCACAATGTATGCAAGGAATCATCACTGGTTTAGTGTTGTTGAACCATAACTTGTAAGATGGCACTAGAAAGGTTATAGAAGCCATATCATGAAAGACCTTACTGCTATACTAAAGAGCTTGGATTTTTATCTGAAAACTGTGGGGAGCCATTGATCATTTTAGTGTAGGGAATAATAGGATCAGGTTTTTTATTTTCTAAAATTTATGTTGAACACAGTATGGGAATGTATATGAGGGGTCAAGACTGAGCTCTAGAAAATTAGTCTCATAAAAAGGTAAAAAAAAGAATGGGGCCTAGATTAGCGAAAACAGAACCGATTCAAGATATGTTTGGGTGGTGAGGTTTGTGGGAACAATGAAGAAGAGGAAAAGTAAGAAATGACTGCCTGCTTTCTTGCTTGGGCAACTATGTGGGTAATGATATTGATAGCTAACAGGTGGGCTACAGCAGGAGGTGGTCTCTTGGGAAAGGGGGACGCAATGATGAATTCACCCTGGACAATATGGATTTTGAGGTACCTTTGGGAAATACAGGCACATGTGTGAGTATGGAGCCTAAAGATATTGGTAAGGGCTGGAGATGAATACGATTTGAGAGTTACCAGTCTGTAATAACCACGGTGACTGTAAAAACCATGTGATCAATTAGGTAACTCAGACAAGACAACTCATGTAGGGTGAGAAGGAAAGTGGGCCAAAGACAACACGTCAACATAAGAAGGACAAAGAGAGGAGGAGGGAAGAAGAAAGGAGATCAAGGAAGCATTGTCAGAGATGTGGGAAGGAAACAGGAGAGAGAAAACAATCAAATTAAAGGGGGAGAAATCAGCAGTTTCTGAGATAATAAATGTGTTCATTATATTTAAACATCAGAAGCCCATGGCTTCAGTTGAATACAAGGGAAAGAAACCAGACATCATGATCTATGAAATGAATATACCTTACTCTCGAGATGTTTCTATGAGAAGGAAAAGAGAGAAAAATTATAGGGCTAAAAGACACTGAAGGATCAAAGGACATTTTAAAAATTATAAGTGATGTTTGCCTGCATATGGACTTGAGAGGTGGGGTTGTGGCATGGAAGAAGGAACTGGGCTGAGCTGAAGGAAGAGAGGTCAGAAGAGGGTTAATAGATGGAGAAAATTTGAAACGATAGTTAGATATTTTAGAAGAGTAGCAATTCTCAGTAATTGCTGGATTCTTTGCTTTCAATGTAATGCTTTTCTGAGATATTTGAATTTTTATGGTAGCTTGGGTTATTCTTATAATCAGAAAAAGCAATAAAGATTAAAATAAAAATGCAACGAGGCATTGGATTTTCTGTGACGATTTAAGAGAATCCAAGTGAGAAAAGTCCTCAAAATACGAAATTAGATATTGAATATTATTCTCCCTGTACTATGGTTATTTGAATGAAAAACACGTGTTTGAAAACCGAGAATTTATGCTATTTGTGTGGGGCATCATTCTGATTTCTTTAAGTTAATAAAGGAACATTCCTCTGGGGAGAAAATAGTTTCTGAATATCTACATCATATTATTCATTAGAAAACACTGTACTGGGAAGAGTTCATTGAGGAATTTAATCATCTATTATTTTCTTTCTCTGAAGAGTATTGTGACATAATTTGTACCATAATTTGCTTGCTTTAATACTGTGTTTAATAATTCTAAAAATAACTGATTGATTCTGGCAAAAACTTGACAAGGGAAAGGATTTGACAGAGAAAAATGTGATACACTCATCATTTTTCCCCCTTTGTAGATTGTCCCTTTTGGTCCAGCTCAGAAGCTAGAAAATGCAAAATGACAAACTACCTACTATAACCGAGTGATGGATAAAGCAAAATGCTCAAGTATAGTCATAGAATATTATAGATTCATGCAAAATTCTTGGGACTCCTTCCCTTTCCTGTTTTCTGCATTGGCTAGAATTAGGGCAGAATATCCAGTGTATTACTAAGCTGTGTACTAGGAAAACTGTACTAAGTCAGAAGTAGTCAGGGTACGGTCCAACCTGGTCCAATCTTTGCAGTTCTGAGATGGGCAGTGTGATTCCTCCATGTTTCCTGTATCCAGGATGGCAAATAGGCTTCATTTTGGTTGCAATTCTGATCAGTTAGGGCACTGTCATAAATGGGTTGGGGCAGAAAAAGTGTTGTGATAAAGGTACTATCTGCCACGGACAGGTGGGATGATGATGACTTGGAAACTGAAAAGTAAAAATGACAGAGCCACTGCCCTTGAGGATGATGCGTAGTGGAGATCTTGCTCATTGGCAGTGCAAGTACCTCCCGGGGGACTGCCTGAGAGCTTTAGGGATCGGGTAGGGAGAGTAAGGGGGCTTAGTTGGTGGGAGAGAATGTGATGGAAAGTTCCCTGGATTTGGGCTCAGCCTTGGTACTGCTACTTTCCAGCTATGTGACCTTGGATAATTCCTTTATTTTTCATCAGCAGTAACAAATGAGGGTAACAATTCTTGTCTTTTGTATCAAAAAGTAATTACAAGGATTAGTTTGTCCTATGTATAGATGAGAAATGACTTTGTAAACTCTCAAGCACTATTCCAATTTTTAAAAATTGGTTGGTAATGACTTAGTAATAATATGATCACAAATAGCATTTATTGCATTTTGTGTTCCATTATAGAGATATGTGGGTAATATATCAAGTGCTGCAAAGGAGAGAGACTATTTCCTGCTGCAGAGACTGAAGAAGGCTTCATGGAGAAAGCAGTGTTTAAGCTGGGGCTTGAAGGTGAGATGGGAATTTGGTAGTTGGAGATAAAAAGACTCATCCAGGGGAAAAAATGGATGAGCCAGGGCCGAAAGTGAAGAAAATAAAATATATTGAAATAATAAACTCTGAAGTTTATCGTGCCTTATGATTTATGTCTTTTCACTGATTAGAAATACCAGCTAAAGCTGTAGCATGGGGTATGCTATTGAGGTTGGATGGAGATGAGTTTGGAAATTCAGGTTAAGATCACATTTTGGAAGAATTTGAATGCTTTCTTAAGGAATTAGCATAGGAATGAATATTCCAGGTGGATAAAAAATGGAGTTAATAGGGATTCCAATTCCCGGTTGTCACAGTGGAATATACAATATGTATTTTGTATGTTAATAGGTTGTGATTCATAGCTTTTATTCATTTCTCTCTTCTAGGTTGCTTTCTTACAACTCTACCCTTAATATCTTACCTGGGTAATTGTACTTCTTACCTGGGCACGTTGCTTCTAGTCTCTTCACTCCACAGTCCACAGAGTGAAGAGCTGTCACTGTGCTGTTTCCATCCCTGTTCAGAATCGCTCAATGATTCTCCATTGCTTTCTGGATAAGGTTCAAACTTCTTAGCCTGGCATTGAACTTATGTGGCTGCAACTCACCTTTCCAATCCTATCGCCTGTTATTCTCTGATATATGCCCTACGTTTCAAACATTTCCTTTCTTTCTCTAAACACAGTTTGAGCATTCAAGCCACTTTGACCTGCCCCCACACTCCCTTGCCGTACACCTGGCTTGTATCTGTCATTCAAGAGTGAACTCAAATTCCAGTTCCTATCCAAAGTTTTCCCTGGCCCTCGCATCTGGAAGTGAAGACACCTTTAAATCATAACAGCTAACACTGATAACGCTTGCTATGTGGTAGGCACTTTCCTGAAACTTTCACATAAATTAAATCATTTCATCCTCACAACATGAGGCAACCATCATTATAGTTCCTATTTTAAAGATGAAAAAACTGAGGTATATCCTTATCTCACCCAAGGTTCCATAGTTGTGATTTGAAGTGAGACACTTTGATATCTGTTTGTGCTGTTAACTGCTAGGTTATATTGCCTCTTGTTCAGTCTCATAATATTTGGCTCCTTTCTTACGGCACTTAAGATTTCTAATTTGCTTGTAGATTTATCCTGCTTCTTCATGTTTCCTGACCATAGGCCTTTAACCCTGGTGAGCCTTCCTTATTGTAATTGGAAGTGCATCCATTAAGAAATTTCTGAGTGTCTGGTTTTTGACAATAGCCAAAGTCCTTCTAACTTTTGTCCTGATCTAGCCTTGGTCTCTAATTCTTGCTCCATTACTGCATTTACTTGCTCTTTGTCTTTTTTTCATGTTTTGGCATTTGTACTTGCTTCTTGGACCTGATGACAAGTTTAACTTGTTTTCCTCTCTTTTTCTTGCACACATTATGGCACCTGTTTTGGTTCTCCTTGAGTTGCTATGATAACTGGGTTTCAGCCCTCAGATTTTAGGCTGTCATGGGCCCACACTGTGGGCTAGCACTCCTCCCCCGGCTTTCCTTGGGAGAAAGAGTGAGAAGCTGCTAGTTATAAATTCCTAAAGGCAGAGATTATGTCAGCCTCAGCCCATAGAATAAGTATGGTGTCTTATACAGAGGAACTCAGTCATCTTTTACTGAATAAAAGAAGAGCAAATGAAAAGGGCCACCATCAGCACACTTGTCCTTGACGGTCAGTTGTGCCTTCTCTGATGACTTTTACTCTTAACCTGTTTCTCACACTGTCCCTTATGTTTAATTCAGATGCCGCCTCAGCTCTCCAAATCTCGTGGCTCGTGCTGAAACACAGCTGAGTTAAAATAGCAGGTGCTTATTGAATGCCGCTCTAGGCAGGGCACAGAGGGGGTGTAATGTAAGGTGCAGATACTGAGTTGAAAACAATTCCATTATTATTGTCTCGTTAAGACTCAAATATATAAACAGTTATACAAAAAATGCTAAGCTAACAGTTTAGGATGGAAGCAGTTGTGACAAGGAGGTACATGACTAAGCAATAAGAAACAGGACAGACAATAATTTTGGGAAGAGGGTGGGGTGACTTGAAGCAGCAATGGCGAACAAAGGATTTCAGAAGTAGGTAGTATTTTTGAAAGTTGATTTTTTTTAGTTGTGCTTTGAAACAAACAACATGAAATTTACCACCTTAACCCATTTCAACTGTACAGTCAGTGGCGTTATGTGTTTTCACACTGCTGTGCAACAGGGCTCTAGGACTTTGTTGTGCTGCAAAACAGAAACTCTGAACCTATTAAACAACAACTCCCCATTTTCCCTTCCTCCCAGCCCCTGGGAATCACCGTTCTACTTTCTGTTTCTATGAATTTGACTACTTCAGATCCCTCTTCGAAGGGGGATCATACAGTATTCATCTTTTTAAGAAGAATGTCGATTTTTGAGCTGTGTCTTTAGGTAGAGATGGAAGGGCTACAAAGGTAAGTGGGTTACTGTAGTGTGAAAAGGGTATGTTGCCTTTACATGTACTGAGGTAAGTAGAAGCCCGGGCATCATGTTCCTTATTTGTTTTCTTTGGGGCAACTTCCTCTTAGGTTATGGGTATTTTAGCTGCTGTTTACTTTATATGTTTATCTGTGACTACCTGTATTCCCAGCTCAGGGAGGATCTTTGGACATCAGTTACATAAGACTCTTAAAGACTTAACATCTTTCACCAGAACCTTCATGATCTTTCCTCTTTTTAATTGTCCAGGGTCATTATTTTCTCCCATATCCCTCTCTAGCAACATGGGAGAGCTTGCAGGTTTTGCAACAGGCAGGTTCTCTCTTACGTCTAGCTCTATGTACATCCTGTTCTTTCTGCCTGGAAAACTTCCTAACTGCCTCCCTTCAGTGGCCACTCTTACCCTAATTTGTTCTTTAGGATTCTTCCTGGGTGTTGTTTTTCTCCTGCAAGTTGTTCTAAAAACACTTTATGACTGGTGGTTGTCCCTGCTCTGTGTTCAATAACCTCATGCTTGTTCCAGGAGTAGCTTTTGTCACTCTGCATAGAAATTGTTCTTTTGATAGTCTGGCTCCCTAATATGGTGAGTGTTTTGAGGGCAGGCACTGTCTCTCAGTAATTACTTTAAGTCCAGCACATAGTATAGTGCCTGGCACAAAGGAGTCCCTCAGTAGATTTTTGTTGAATGAATGAATGAATGAATGAAGATGCACATCAGATTTTCTTAGGGGTGGCTGAAGGAAACTTCATTTTTATTGTGTTCCGTAAACCATGTTCCTACCTCCTTGATATCTCAGGTGGGAGGAGCCAAGCTCTCTGGTCCTAACTCAGCATAGGGGGTAAATTACTGTGTCTTCTTCTAGCTGGGAAGCCACACGTATAGCATTTGCCTCTCAAGAGTATTAACCACCCAGAAAAGCAGGGTTTCTTAGAAAATAAGATTTGGTAGCTTCCTGTAATCCTAGAGGAATATAAAGTCAGTGGCTGTGCATATAAAGGAAAAAAGGTTGACCTTATAGTCAAACTAATTTAGGTTTACATATCCTTTTCCCCCCACTTTTTTTAACTTCTCTGAGGTTCAGTTTCCTGATCTGTAAAATAGGGATAAGAATAGATGTGCTGCAAGAATTCAGCAGTATGGGAAAGGGGTTAGAGATAGTTATCATCTGGTAGCTCCTAGTCAAATGGGAGCTACAGCCCATCAAGTACAATCAGAACCCTTTGCTGGCCACACTAGGGAACCCCATGTCCAGGACTGATCACAAAATAAAAAGGCTGTCTTGAGTCAATTTAATGAAAACACCAACTTGCATCATAGTAGCAGCAATTTCAGAGGGGGATTATCTGCCCTGTGGGATTTCTCATCCCTAAAAGGGCTGAGGTAAACATACGCAGCTCTAAAGTTCTCATAAGCACGTGTTAATGTGTAGGTCTTAGTTACTTGAGAACAGAGCATGTGAACCCATGTATACAATTACCCCCTCCTCCTCTGAGAATTTGTCTTATTTAATTTTTTTTCTTAATTTGACATGACTTGGAGCACATGAGACATGAAAGACTGATTACTAAGTCAGATAAAATTTTTATTCAACAAAATAGCACTGGATAGGTTTTGATGGTACTTCCAACTTCTCCTTGATAATGAAATTTATCCAGGAGGTCATCAGCCTCCAGAAGAGCTAACCACTTTGAACAAGGCTATTGCTTTTCTGGTACCCTGTTTCCCCAAAAATAAGACCTAGCCGGACAATCAGCTCTAACGCATCTTTTGGAACAAAAATTAGTATAAGACCTGGTATTATATTATATTATATTGTATTGTATTGTATTGTATTGTATTGTATTGTATTACATTACATTACATTACATTATATTATTATATTATATTATAGCTGGTCCTATATTGTAGTAAAATAAGACCAGGTCTTATATTAAGTTTTGCTTCAAAA
Organism: Rhinolophus hipposideros; assembly: GCF_964194185.1. NCBI lineage: Eukaryota > Metazoa > Chordata > Mammalia > Chiroptera > Rhinolophidae > Rhinolophus > Rhinolophus hipposideros. The sequence goes on from NC_138055.1 coordinate 71,798,434, forward strand.
GATGGATTAGAGCTGATTGTCCAGCTAGGTCTTATTTTCGGGGAAACATGGTGGTTAGCCTAAGGCTGGTGAGGAAAGCATTATAGGTGTTTTCCATGATTGCCAATTTCCCGAATGTCTTGGGTGCCACAAATTGATATTCCTCTGCCAGCACATTTAATTTACAAGATGATCCTCGCATAAAACACTGCCAATTACATTTATGAGAACATGTGTAAAATTAAACCACTGACCCAGTAGTTAAATAAAACTTCCCATAAATTACTGAGCTTATTCTTTGCTGTTCTTAGACAAGCACTTTGTCCCTTAATTATCCAAAAAATACTCTTTTAACAAACACTGAGTTTTATGGATCCAGAAGGGGGTGCAAGCAACAGAACTGTGACCTCGCATTGAGGTCAAAGCCTCCCCCCTCTGTAAATTGAATACAAGTTAGGGCTTTCATGCCTGCTGCTACGAGCAGGCCTGGCATCCATGGCAGCACCTGGGGACATTACTTAGTGAATCAGAACCCTGGATAAATTGGACATGAGGTCTCACAATAACTTGGACTTCCCCCAGGCAGGCCTTAGGTAGAACCTTCTCCATATGGTGACTTATGTTAAGCAGGGAAAATGCCTTATTCGGCACCAACAGGAGTCTATGTACTTCTTCCCAGGAGCACAAATAAAGGGCACACATGCCAATCTACCCTCTCTTACTTATGATACTCTGGGGAAAAGAGAATGGGAATACAAAATGCATAGACTGTATTTAATAGGCTATCCTGTTCAGCAAACATTGTTCACAGGACTTCGAACATATGACATAATCTTAGAAATTTACCATTCTAGTCACCTTTGGAGAGTTTCTGTGTATGTTGCTATCATCACCATTATTATAGGTCACCCAACGAGCTACCTGTGAGGCACAGTGGCGGGAGCCATGGAGGATCCCAAGAAACAAATAGACAAAGTCCTTGCTGGCACTGACATGCCCCCACGGAAATGGTCCGAGCTGACTGGGCGTGGCCTTCAGGGAGGGGTTGGGTAGAAAGGGAGCTCATTGGCCTCTTGAACTCAGATCATTGCAGATTTGGGGACATATGAGGACAGACAATTAAGTTCGCAAACTTGTTGCAACGATGTTGCTAACCTTTTTTGATATCAGAGGGATTATTCATTATAAATTGTTCCAGCTGGACAAACAGTTAACCAAGTTTACTATTTGGAAGTGCTGAAAAGGCTGCGTGATAAGTTAGACAACCTGAACTTTTTGCCAACAATTCATGGTTCTTGCATCATGACAACATACCAGCTCACACAGCACTGTCTGTGAGGGAGTTTTTAGCCAGTAAACAAATAACTGTGTTGGAACTCCCTCCCTACTCACCTGATCTGGCCCCCAATGACTTCTTTCTTTACCTTAAGATAAAGGAAATATTGAAAGGAAAACATTTTGATGACATTCAGGACATCAAGGGTAATATGGCGACAGCTCTGATGGCCATTCCAGAAAAACCGTTCCAAAATTGCTTTGAAGCATTGACTAGGCACTGGCCTTAGTGCATAGCTTCCCAAGGGGAGCACTTCGAAGGTGACTGTAGTGATATTCAGCACTTTTTCCAGGATGAGTTCTTGAACTTAATTGCCAGACTTTCATATCTCCGGGAATCCTATTTATACAGAACAATCAAATTTCTTTGGAGAACTGAGTTGGGAAGAGGGAGACTTTGTTCCTGGTGAGTCAGAGCTCCAAGCCATTGATTATTTATGAAACCGGTGAATGAAAACCAAAGTGAAACACTATCTACAGTGTAAACCTATCATGTGTGTGTAGGTTTGCCCATGTATGGCACCCAGTAGGAAGTTACATTTCAGTATTTGCTGTCAGGCATCTGAAAGTCTATGCTAGGTGGTTAAGGAGTGGCCTTTTGCAAATAGTGCTTTGATTATGAGTCATTTTCAAGATGTCCCAGGGACTTCTTTTCCTGTTTTTAATTTTCCTTAACATTTCCTACAGTTCTCACTGGAAGATGAAGACGTTCAGATCCTTTTACTGCAGGGAACTCACGCGCTCAGGTATAATGGGGGAACTTGTTCCAGCCTTTCTTCTCCCCTAGACCTAACTCTGAATGGACAGCTTCCTCATTTGTGTTTTCATTCTTTCTATCTCAATAATGATAATACTTTGTTGCACTTATGAGTTTAAACTTCTTTCTATCAGAGTCGAAGCATATTGAGGTCAGGAACTACATCTCTGCTCATTTCTGTATATCCAGTGCCTAACTCAGTGCTTGGTTCAATATCTCTGAATGAGAATTTAGAAAGTCACTCCAGATTATGTGAAAGGATGGGCTCCCCGCACCTTGATTCTTCTTGATAAATGGTGATTTCTACATTATGACATGCAATTAAATGTCAGCATAAACTGAGGGAACATGAATGCTGTGACTCTAAAGTCATTATTATTACTTCTCCACACACATTGGCCATAGCACTGCTTGATTAATATTAATAGTAAGCTTGATTAATATTAATTAATGTCTCTTTACAGAATGCATTTTTTGCAGAATGATCAATGGAAGGGGAAGCATCTCTCAGGTGTGTTGGATGAGGGACTAACTGGACTGTTGTTTACATTTCAATTGAAGAGTTTACATGTGGTTGAAAATCTATCTTATGTTGGCCTTGATAGAATACATGTTTATTATTTTCAGTATTTATTGACCGCCTTCTGGATGCCCAATACACTCTTGGCAGGATGTTTCCTGAGTGAGCTCAGAACTTACTGCAGGGATTGGGCTATGGGTGTAATTTAACATGATTGGACAGAAAAATGACTCCATTAATCAAATTGGTATATTTGTAAATTAAAATATATGAATCAGAATGTATGCTTCTATAGTACGTTTATTGTTATAAATATTAGAAGTCTAGTACTCGCTGTGGCAGCACATATACCAAAATTGGAACGGTACGTTGAAGATTAGCATGGCTGTTGCAAATTTGTGAAACGTTCCATATTTAAAAAAATATTGGAAGTCTACATCTAGACTACAGTTAATGAATATTTTAATAAAGAAAAGATCATTTACAAAATTCTCTTTCAAGATATTTAGCTTACATAGGATTTATCCTAAGTCTGCCCATAATTTGAGAATATATTTAATGTGTAGGCTGTGTTTTCTTTGGAATTTGACTATTGTGTAAAACGATTATCTAGTAATTGAAACTGTGCAAAACTTCCTTTACTTTAAAGTGAGTTAGGGCACATTTCTGCTGGGTAGTTCAGAGTGATTATTATTATTATTTATTTTTTTTGCTCTTCTTGTGTTAATACTGCAGAATCTTTTTCATTAAGTGAAGCTATTTGCAAGTTCAGCTGTAAAATAGGCAAAGAAAAACTTTCCTTGAAAGACAAAATTCTCTTCTACGGAATTGTCCAGAAGGAGGCTCCCTTCCACCTCACTGTATAAAGTTAGCCTAGAAGCTTCCAAACTTACTTCTTCCCAAGCAGTTGTAATACTCCCCAAGCCTTTTTTGTCATTGGTGGGGGTAGAGGCAGCACTCTGAAAACTTCCCTTGGGGAACAGAATTTAAATTTGCATCACAGATAAGAAGGTTTCAGTGAATAAAATGTGCTCTTTCCTTCCACTCGCTCATTCATGTATTTCTCTCCTAGTTGAATACCAATTAACAAAAATGTGGGGATAAAATTCTTCTCATTAACTTTGGATCTCTCAATATTTCATAGCTTAATCCTTGTGGCTTTGTTTTCTCAAAATCGTCCTTGAATCTCTAATACGGTATTTGAAAAATTAATGTTTTGAAATGAATCAGTGAGGCATTTGGAATTTTTAAAAAGTATGTATGGTTGTTGCCTCTACCTGCCTATCCATCTTAGTCTCTATGTATTTATAAGTAAGAGACACCTGTTTAAAATCACAGTTCACCGCAAATGCTCTCATTACATTGCATTTGGTAATGAAGAAGCCACTAGGAGATTCAGAACAGAAAGGAAATGTCCAAAATCTTTGGAGATTTAAGAGGGATATAATGATACAACAATCACTGTAGGTACATTTTGAATCAATTGATTTTCAGGTTCTCCTTCATTGTCCAGGAAGGCAGTTTATGTGGTTATTGCAAAAATAGCATAGTTGCTCTTTTGAGAAGCTTTGCCCTTTAACGATGGAACAGAGCTGATTATGAAAGTGCCAACTGTGACTAATTTTGGAGGAATAACATCTCAAATAAATTGTCTCCCGGAGATGCTTATTGGAACCAGTGAACTGCAGAATGGTGATGAGTTTATCTGTGTCAATTGGGCCTTTGAGGGTTTATTCCTAAACAGGGCACAGAGAAGACTGGTACTGTGCCCACTTGGTACTTCTAACCTCTCCTTGGCATGGAGATTCCAGTTTTGGAGAACTGCAGTAGGCAGAACTACGGCCCCTGAAAGTGCCCTAGTCCCTGGATCCTGTGACTATATTTTGTTACATGGCCAAAGGAGCTTTGCAGAGGTAATAGGATAGGGAGATTATCATGGGTAGGTCCTGTCAAATCACATGATCCCTTAAAAGCAGAGAACTTTCTCCAGCTGGAAGAAGATGCAGCAAAAGAAAAAGTCAGAGAATTCCAAGTGTGAGAAGGACTTGATGTGCTGTTGGGGGTTCTGAGATCTGAGGGGTCACGTATGAGGACTGGAGAGAAGCCCTCAGAGCTAAGACAGCCCCTGGATGACAACCTGCAGGGAAGTAGAGACCTCAGTTTTACAACCCCAAGCAGCTGAATTCAGCCAACAACATGAATGAGGTTGGAATTACATCCTTCCCCAGAGCCTCCAGTAAGGAGTGCAACCCTGCCACCATTTTGATTTGGGCTTAGTAAAACCCATGTTAGATTTATGCCCTACAGAAACTAGGAGATAATACATTTTCATTGTTTTAAGTCATTAACTTGGTGGTCATTTATTACGGCACCAACAGAAAACTAAATCACAGGAAGTATTTTGCAGGAAATGGTACTTGTGTTGGATTGTTACTTTGGTGGACTGTCATGATGAACCATGCCTCCATGAATTCAGTCCAACAAAACAAACTTATTTTCTTAAAGTTCTATGGGTCAAAAGTGTCACTGGGCTAAAAAACTCAAGGTGTCAGAAGGACCACTTTCCTTCCGGAGGTTCCAGGGGAGAATCCATCTCCTGGCCTTGTCTAGCTTCCAGAAGCTGCCTGCATTCCTTGGCTCCTGCCCCCTTCCTCCATTTTCAAAGTCATCAGTATGACATCTTCAAATCTCTCTTATCCCTGCCTCCCTCTTATAATGACTCTTGTGATTATATTGGTCCCTCCTGGATAATCCAGGCTAATCTCCCCATCTTACATCAATTAATCACTTTGCTCAGTCTCTTTTGCCATGTAAGATAACATATTTACAGGCTTTGGGGATTAGAGCATAGATATCTTTATCACACTTATCACAATAATTGTTTGAATGCTGGGTGTATACTTTTTTTTAAGTTAAAGTTTATTGGGGTGACAATGGTTAGTAAAGTTACGTAGGTTTCAGGTGTACAATTCTGTAAATACATCATCTATATATCACATTACGTGTTTACCACCCAGAGTGAGTTCTTTCCATCACCATATATTTGATCCCCTTTACCCTCATCGACCACCCCTCTCCCCCCTTACCATCTGGTAACCACTAAACTGTTGTCTGTGTCAATGAGTTTTTGTTTGTTTGTCTTGTTCCTTTGTTGCTTACAGTTTTATATTCCACATATCAGTGAAATCATTATGGTTCTTGACTTTTTCTGTCTGACTTATTTCGCTTAGCGTAGTAATCTCAAGTTCCATCCATGTTGTCACAAATGACACTGCTTCATCTTTTCTTATGGCAGAGTAGCATACAATGTGTATATATACCATGTCTTCTTTATCTAATCATCTGGTTGTTTCCATGTCTTAGCCACCCTAAATAAAGCTGCAATGAACATCTGGAGCACATATGTCTTTATGGATAAATGTTTTCAGATTTTTTGAGTAGATACCCAGGAAAGGGATTGCTGGGTCATATGGTAATTCTATTTTTAATCTTTTGAGGAACCTCCACACTGCCTTCCATAGCGGCTGCACCAGTCTGCGTTCCCACCAACAGTGTATGAGGGTTCCTTTTTCTCCACAGCCTCTCCAACACTTGTTACTATTTGTCTCGTTGATGATAGCCATTCTGACGGGTGAGGTGATATCTCATTGTGGTTTTTATTTGCATTTCTCTGATGATTAGTAATGTTGAGCATATTTTCATATGTCTATTGGTCGTCTGTATGTCCTCTTTGGAAAAATGTTTATGCAGGTCCTCTGCCCATTTTTCAATTGGATTTTTTGTTTTTTTGTTGTTGAGTTGTGAGTTCTGTATATATTTTGGATATTAGCAAAAATCTTTTCCCATTTGGTTGGTTGCCTCTTTATTTTGTCAACGGTTTCTTTTGATGTGCAGAAGCTTTTTAGTTTGACATAGTCCCATTCACTTATTTTAGCTTTTACTTCCCTTGCCTTTGGAGTCAAATTCATAAAATGCTCTTTGAACCCAAGGTCCATAAGTTTAGTACCTATGTTTGCTATTATGCAGTTTATTGTTTCAGGTCTTATGTTTAGATCTTTGATCCATTTTGAGTTAATTTTGGTTCACAGCGACAGATAGCAGTCTAGTTTCATTCTTTTGCGTGTGGTTTTCCAATTCTCCCAGCGCCATTTATTAAAGAGGCTGTCTTTTCTCCATTGTATGTTTTTGGCTCCTTTGCTGAAAATTATCTGTCCATATTTATGTGGGTTTATTTCTGGGTTTTCAATTCTATTTGTGTATACTTTTTCGAATGTTCACTCTTAGAATGTTTCTTCTTGGAACCCAGTTGCTATTCTCTGAGAAAGTCCATGCAACCATGTAGAGAGGCTTCCATAGAAAAGACCAAGGCCTCTGGCCAACACTCCCAACTGAGCTCCCATCCAGCAGCCAATAACCAACTCCCTCCCCTGTGAGCAAGGCCATTGTAGACCTTGCAGCTAACTCAGTGCCACAGCCATCGCCACACAGCAGAACTGCCTGGTCAACCCAGAAAATCATGAAAGATGATAAATGGTGGTTGTTATTTTAAGCTCCTTAAGTTTTGGGGTAGTGTGTTATGCAGCAATGGATAATTGAAATAACAGTGTATCCCTTTTGTAACTACCTGAAGGATTCTGATAGAGGAAGATGAGTTCTGTTAAGTATTCTAGATGACATAGGTCAAAATAGATAAAGTCCTTAGATCAGGGTCTGGCACATAGTAGGTGCTATAAAAGTATTTAATTATCTTTTTCCAAGTAGTCTTTTTGCTGCAGACATTGCTACCTGCATTCCTATTAAAAGAAAGAGGGTTTCTCTCTGTCACAGAAATGTATTTAATATGACATATAAAATACAATGTATTATCTGATAATTTTGCTTGCTGTTCCATAATTTAAAGCTTTAAAACCTTAACCTGAACAATGTCTGTATTTGTCCCCAAAATTCCATTTCTCAGGAAATAGAGCATCATAACTAAACTTCAGAATATGAAGTAGAGTCTTGCAGTTCATATTGTTTAATTGTTCTGTCACACAAGACTCTTAGAATTCTTCATAGTTAGTTCAATTGCTGTAAATGACTTCTGAAAGTAATATAATTATACCTTGTAAAAGTAAATTCATTCATGGAATTCATGGAGCAAGCTAAAACGAGTTGATTAGCATTTGAAAACAGTTAATGGTGTCGCTGATTAGAATCCATTGCAAAGAGTCATGATTTAATTTCATGTCACCTAGAATCATCAGACGCCGTGCATGTTAACGGCCGTTTTGGAGGCACAGGATTGACGTGTTTTTCTGAGCTAAGCGATATGTCTTTGCTGACTCAGTGAAAAACTCACATTTCAAAACACATGAAGTAAGTTACACAGCGCAACCTTATGTAATTAGATTCGCCACCTGAGTATTAAAAATGTGAGTGAAGTGTACAAGTAAGGCTTAAGCTCATTAAAAGCAATGCATGTGAGATTTGGGTGAAAATCCAGCTCAATGGAGGCTTTCAAGTTTTCATAGGAAGCTACTTGAATGGATGATGTTCAGTTTGTGTTCAACTTGCTTTCCTTCCTCCCCACCTTGGAGTCTCCACCTGGAAGCTAGAGAGATTTTTTTTAAAAAACTCACACATCGGTCCTGTCACTCCCCTGGTTAAACTCCTTAGTGGTTCCTCTTGCTGCCATAGAAAGCCCACGGTCGTCAGCCCCGCGTGCAGGGCTGCGTGGGATCTGCCACTGCTGACTCTGCAGCCTTCTCTCTTGAAAGTTTTCTTCACCTTCTGTGGATCCAGACGTGGAGAAGAATTCGTAACTCTCTTTCTTCTGGAGGCCACCGTCTGCCACATGGCCTGCCTATTTCCTGCACATCCATAAAGCCTTGTTTCAGTGTCACTTTATCTCGGCAGCCTTACTCCACCCCCTTCCCCAAGTAGCCTAAGAACAACTCGGTGTGCACCTGTATGTCGTACCTCAGTTTTCCTCATTCAATAGCACTGATCAAGCTATATCACAATTGCTTGTTTAATTGTCAACTTCCCTCAATCGAGCATAAGTGCCCTGCAGGGAGTACTCTCAGGTTCATGATTAAATGTAATGCCAAGTTCAGTGCCTGGCACATAGAGGAACTCAATGCAAATGTGCTGAGTGAACAATGGAAATGTTTGTTGAAAGTGAGCAGAATATAAAAGAACTGTTATCAGTGCCTGGCATTTAGTAGGCACCTGGTATATATTCATTCATTTGTTCCTCCCAGATCAACGTCATGGGATTCATCGTTAGTCGTGTGCCATTTCCCACTGGTTTACCATGTGTTATTTACTAAGGAGTAAGCTGCTACACTGTGTTAACATCTTATGGAATAATTTTCTTGGGATAAAATAGGCTGAAAGTGTAGTTTCTCATTCCTAGGCCTTTGTGTCTTACAACCTTTCACGGGCTCTAGTTCAGGTCTGGCTGTCTCCTTCTTCTAATTTAGGTCTCAGACCAAATGGTTTCTTCACAAAGAACTTTTCTTGATTTCTTAGTCCAAAGTCTTCCCCTTCTTCCGTTTCCATTTGGAGATCTCCAGTAACTATCATATCGAGTAGCGTTTGTGTCTTCCATTATACTTATCAGTCCATAAACTTACCTTGCAGTTTATATTGTTTAATTATGCTATCACACAAGAATCTTAGAATTTTTCATAGTTTGTTCAATTGCTGTAAATGACTTCTGAAAGTAACGTAATTATAACTTGTAATGGCAAATGCATTCATAGAATTCATGGAGCAAGCTGGATAGCTAACTGTTCATTTGGAACCGAGTTGATTACCTTTTGAAAACAGTTAATGTGAACAGTAAAATTATCTTTTACTTATTGACTATAACCTCCTTCCAGAATGAAAGTCTATGAGAACAGGGTCTTGCTCGTTGCCCCAGTACTTTGAACACTGCCTGGTATGAGGTGGGTGAATGCATGCATGAAGTAACCATCTAAGAGAGCTTCCTCCAGCCTTAATATGTGGGCCAGTATCTCTCAGGATCATCCCAGCTGCCATTAAACAAAAAACATTCTCAGTAGACAAATATTTAAATGCATGTGAGAGGTGATATACTTGATCAATTTTGCGTGTCCTGTGATGACTTTCTATCCAGTCAATAGAACAGATGTCTGATTTTATCATCATAATTATTACTGACTTTCACTAGGGTGGAAAAAGAAACTGGCCAACCAATTCTTGTGTAATCGATTAATTTTGTAATCTATTTGTGGCAAAACAATAGCGTTTGTTTAAAAGAACATAAGTTTTTATTTTTTTAAAGCATTATAATAAATTTTCACAATATTAGTTTCTGGGGGAATAGTCATCTTTTCTTTGATTTTCTTGGTAGGGACTGTGCCCTAAATCCTGAAAGGAGGACAATATTGAAGGGCAAAAAGTCCTGCTTTTCTCTATACCCCTCACTAGTTGTTTTCTATGTGAAGGAGAATGACATCATTGATGGGTGAATTGGGTCAGGGAATCATGGCTCATGGTAATCAGTGGGTGAAATCACCATGCACACCCTCTCTCTGGCATTCCACAGGGGTGTTATAGTCTGTGATGCTCCATGCAGGTGTTTGGGTGAGAGAGCCCTGAAAATTCAGTGTGCCGCCAAATAAGCCCCAAAGTCTAGATTTGGGGAAAGAATAGGACGTGTATTCGGGAGCTTTACTATTGCTATATGTAGCCAACAGCAGAAAGTGATAAGTACATTTGACAGTATATTTTGATACTCATCTAGTCTTCTTTATCTGTTTTTCAAATTCATTGGAACCCATAGGAGAAAGGATGAGAAAGTTCCAGAACCCCCACAACCAATAATTCCTCTTCCTTCCCTCAATGAGAACACTTCTTTGGGTTTTTAGATGAACAATTTAGAGAATACGAGAATGACATGTTCCTACCATCAAAGAACAGTGGAGTAATAATTTTTCTAAGTGAATATAATGTGTGGAATTTAGAAATAGCTATTATTCAGTACCTGAAGATATGACATTTAAATGGTACCTGTAGCTCAATGTAGTAGTGGAAACTGTGATAATTGCTGTGTTTCTATATTTGTTTTAGGAATTGGACACTTCATAAACATCAAAGTGCTGTTTCATAGGTACTGTGTTTTCGTATGTCTAGAAACTTAATAATCATCTCTGTCATCACTTGATATTCTTTATGTAGAAATGGGAAATAAAATAGAATTTTCTCTTTATTTTCACTTTAATTTGGTCCCACTCTAAACTCCTAGGACTCTTACAATCTCGTTTGACTGTAATTCAAATTGACTTTTATATTTAAGATTATAATGTAAGAACCTGTTGTAAGTTGACATTAAATTCTTTTTGTTTATGAAGATGTTCAAGAAAAAGTACCACTTAACCAATGAAGGGGCTCTCCCAGTAGGAGATGACAAAGGAACAGAAAGTGGTACATACTACCTCGCCTTAGCAAAAACCAACTGATCTTTTAAATTTTAAGAACGAGATACACCAAAAGTTGTCTAAAATTTTGGAAAGTGAAAAATTTTAACATAAATCATAGTTTTGTTTATTTTAGTTCAGCCTGTGGCATTTCTTATGTAACATTTAATTCTTATTATCTTCTGACTGTGATATACTGATAAATAAAGGTGCAGATCTTTGTGTTTCATTTTTCTAGGCTTACAGATTCAGAAGTCAAACCTACCTATTTTGTGATCTAATCAATTTTCTTTGGTTTAACAACAAGACTAATGCATCCTTTTCTTGAGCTCTTCCAGCTCATCTGAACTTAGAGTTTTAGTCATTCATGTAAAGCCTTTCATGCCAGTTTTATATTTGAAAATGGGTCCCAGCTGCTCTGGCTTTCTTAATCCGTCCCAGAAAGGCGTATGTGACAGCGTCTCCCCCAGGGAGATTGCAGCTCCAAAGCTTTCTCTTCTAGGTAGGGAAAACGCTAAGCCAAACACTATTATCATGCTTACTTCCCCGGCTGATTAGATCGATATATGTTTTATATTTGTTATGAGTAGACATAAAAATGTAAGAATAATATTTATAAAATACTATATATACTGTGGGTGCCAAAAAAATGTATACACATGACTTGTATTCATCTTTTGTTAGCGGTATATATTGAATATTACAATTTTCATACAGTCTTTTCCCTTTTTAAAATGTGTATACATTATTTTTGGCACCCTCTGTATTTCGATTATGGAAAATGTCATTCAGTTCGTATTTTTGAAACTTCTATTAGGTCCTAGCACATAGTAAGGGTTCAATAAGTATTGAATCAATGTGTGAAGAGATAAAAGTATGTGAAAAGATAAAGGTATTAAATAGTGAACATAAGGAATTCTCTGAATAAGTTTAAAAGTTTCACCATATTTTCTTTTTAAAACAAGGTTGAAAACTGTTAAGTAGTTGACTTACACATTTTAAATTCAATCAAAGAACTAAACACTTACCGACTTGTTCTCTAATTCCTCGTTATTATATAACCTTAGTTTTGAGCCTGCTCCCTAATAATTTCTAAACTGTTATCTTTTATTTGTATTTGATATTATTAAATCACTCAATTTTGCATTTAGAAGTTTCTAAACCAAGGAATTCATAGGACAGATTTTTAATATGAACACATACCTTTACACATGCTGTATGGTAATTTGTTCCAGAACAAAGGTTTAGTAATGGACTCCATTTTTATATTCTAGATTACATCAGTGATATATAACAATATATACTTTACTTATACTCAGAATAGATACTTATATTCTTGCAATAATGTGGAAAATATTAAAATAATCAATTTGGAATAATGGAATTGATTTTTTTTTTTGGAAGCTTAAAGACAACATTGGAACTGGCCCAAAATAGTAGAAAATATGATTTTGAATTCAATTTATCAGAATGTAGGTAAAGTAAGCATTCTGAAGCTCTAAAGCTACTCCTGAATTAATGAGAAGCAAGCATTTTGCCAATGCTAATTCATCTTATTCTATAGACTCAAGGTTTATCGGACATTATTGTTTATTCCAGGGGAGGGCATAAGTGTCCCTTATAAGTGAAGCCAGAGTCCAGATAATGTCATTCATCCTCAGGAATCACATCACATACTGGCTGCACTGCTTAGACAAATGAAGAACCTAAGCATCTTTTCCAAAAATCTTAGTAAAAGGTGTCTTTCCCTATATACAGAACTTGAGACTTGTTTTGTATTATCCTCCTTGGTTTAATCACATTTGAAACTTTTCAATGTACTCCACTATTTTAAACATATTCCTTCACAGCTGAAAAAATTTCCCAATTCAGCATAACCTGAAAATGTAGTCATCTTTTCTTTAACATTTTGAATGAATAAAGATCATGCTCCCTATTACTACTTATTGCTGTCAGTCTCTAATTGTATTATACACTCTCTTTAAGCACATTGTTGAATGAGGATAAAAAGAAGTGCATTATATTTGTGCAGTAACAGCATCAGGATATTCTATATTCCAGAGAGAAAAAAATGTTTTTGAAGACAAATGGAATAGCGATCTCATTTTTCATTCTTATTATAGGTGAACCGTTAATAGTCACCATGTTTCCATGACCGTCTGAGCAACTGATTTAAATTCCTGCTTTACAACATTTCTTGCCTTGGTTCAATGACATAAAGGGTATTTGTCCAATTCATTGCTCTCAGGAGAGTTGGCTTCCTATTTTCTCTGCAGTTAGAAGCACCAAATCTTGCTTTTTTATGCTAATAACACCTACTAGGTGTCAATACAAAGCCTTGAAATATAGTGCTTCGCAGAAGAGGATTTTAGATTCACGGTTTGTAGTTTAGGAGAGGGTAGCTCTAGATACCCCTGTACAAAAGTTTACAGTTGTTGCTTAATCCAGCTGTTGACTATGGCTTCATTTTACTTTAGCAAACCTTAGATGAGAAGGGAAAATAAGCCCACGTTCTGACGTCTAACCTCTTTGTGTGTTTTTAAAATGGGTTAAGGGAGGGAGGTCTGTTGGTTAGTGCAACAAAGTGAATAGAACAGCAGGGTACCACAAGACTGCAAAAGGAGTTCTTAGAGCATCTCCTTGGGGTTGAAAATAGGTAATACTCCTTCACTGAAAAAGAAATAGGAGATCATAAAGTTCACTATATCCAGTTAGAGGTGTCGATTAGTATTCTCCAGGATCTTGAAATGTAATTAAATGTTTGCTTTAAATGGATGACCAAGCAATTGAAAAAAAATTAAAATCACTTCCCCTTTCTTCAGTATCAAGACAAAGGGATAAATCACAGTTTCTCTTCTTGCTGGTTGGGTCGTTTCACTAGAGAGCAGCCTTGCTTGGTTCTTACCCAGTTTATTAGATTTTCACTTTTCAAATAGAAGGCGCTCTCTTGTGGTAAGCAGGGAAAACTGTAACTTTATCTTGAACCAAACCAGGTGGAGGCTGAATAGAACAACTCTGACTATTCTCTTTTTGTCACGCAATATGTGTAGGCTAAAACGAGGGTCAGCCAGGATGATGGCTAAACGCTGAGGAGGGGTGGACAGAAAAGGAAGGACAATTTGAAGTTTCACTGACTTAGTGTATTATTGTAAAAAACAGACTTTGGGATCACATGATATTAGAACCAGGTCACTTGTTTCAACCCATTGATTGTGCAGAAGCAAGTCTTGATTCCAAAGAGATTAAATAAGGGACACTCGTTCAAATGTGAGTGAAACCGGCTATTGGAGGCTGGAGAATAGAGGGCAGTGCCCTCTTCTCAGCTCCAGCTCATTGTTGATAGGCAGGAAAATGGAACCAGTACTATCAAATCTTCAAGTGAAGCCAGAAATCCAGATTTTTTAAAATTAAAGTTTATTGGAGTGACAATTGTTAGTAAAGTTACATAGATTTCAGGTGTACAATTCTGTAATACATTATCTATATCTCACATTGTGTGTTACCACCCAGAGTTAGTTACCTTTCCATCACTGTATATTAGACCCTATTTACCCTTTTCTAGAGTCCCCCTCCCCGTTACCCTCTGGTAACCTCTAAATTATTGTCTATGTCTATGAGTTTTTGTTTCTTCATTTGTCTTGTTCTTTTGTTGTTTTCAGTTTTATATACCACATATCAGAGAAATCATAGGGTTCTCTACTTTTTCTGTCTGACTTATTTCGTTTAGCATTATAATCTCAAGATCCATCCGTGTTGTCACAAATGGTCCTATTTCATCTTTTCTTACTGCCGAATAGTATTCTATTATGTATATACTACAACTTCTTTATCCATTCATCTATTGAAGGACATTTTGGTTGTTTCCATGTTTCCACCATAAATAAAGCTGCAAGGAACATTGGTGCACACATGTCTATGTGGATAAATATTTTCAAATATTTTAGGTAGATACCCAGGAGAAGGATTGCTGGGTCATATGGTAATTCTATTCTTAATTTTTTGAGGAACCTCCACAGTGCTTTCCATAGTGGCTGCACCAGTCTGCATTCCCACCAACAGTGTATGAGGGTTCTTTTTTCCCCAGAACCTTTCCAACACTTGTTGCTATTTGTCTTGTTGATGATAGCCATTCTAACTGGGGTGAGGTGATATCTCATTGTGGTTTTTATTTGCATTTCTCTGATGATTAGTAATGTTGAGCATTTTTTCATTTGTCTATTGGCCATTTATATATCCTCTTTGGAGAAATGTCTCTTCAGATCCTCTGCCCATTTTTCAATTGGGTTATTTGTTTTTTTTGTTGTTGAGTTTCATGAGTTCCTTGTGTATTTTGGATATTAACCTCTTATCGCCCATTCACTTGGTTGCCTCTTTTTTTTGTCGATTTTTTCTTTTGATATGCAGAAGCTTTTAAGTTTGATATAGTCCCATTTATTTATTTTAGCTTTTACTTCTCTTGCCTTTGGAGTCAAATTCATAAAATGCTCTTTGAACCCAAAGTCGATAAGTTTAATACATATGTTTTCTTCTATGCATGCAGTGGTTTTCTCTTTTTATTTTAGTGAGTCTAGCCAAGAGTTTGTCAATTTTGTTAATCTTTTCAAAGAACCAGCTCTTTGTCACATTAATTTTTTCTATTGTCTTTTTGTTCTCTATTTCATTTAATTCTGCTCTGATTTTTACTATTTCCTTTCTTCTGCTGACCTTGGGTTTCATTTGTTCTTCTTTTTCTAGTTCTTTAAGGTGTAACGTGAGGTTACTTATCTGGGATTTTTTCTGTTTCTTGACATAGGCCTGTAATAATATAAATTTCGCTCTAAAACTGCTTTCGCTGCATCCCCAAAATTTTGGTAGGATGTATTTTCATTCTCATATGTTTCTATGTATCTTTTGATCTCTTCTCTTATTTCTTCTCTGACCCTGTCATTCTTTAAAAGTATGTTGTTTAATCTCCATGTATTTGTGTTTTTTCCTGCTTTCTTTTTGCAGTTGATATCCAATTTCAAAGCCTTGTGATCAGAGAATATGCTTGGTATGATTTCAATCTTCTTAAATTTGCTGAGGCTAGTTTTATGTCCCAATATATGGTCTTTCCTTTAGAATGTTCCATGTACACTGGAAAAAATAATGTATAGTCTGATGTTCTAGGATGAAGTGCTGTATAAATGTCAGTATATCCATTTCATCTAATGTGTCCTTTTGGGCTGCTATTTCTTTCTTTATTTTCTTTTTGGATGATCTATCCATAGTTTTCAATGATATATTTAGGTCTCCTACTATAATTGTTTTGGTCAATTTCTCCCTTTAGTTTTGTTAGTAGTCACCTGGTATATTTCAGTGCTCCCTGGTTGGAAGCATAAATATTGATGATTGTTATGTCTTCTTGTTGTATAGTCCCTTTTATCATTATGAAGTATCCATCTTTGTCTCTTGTTACCTTTTTTATCCTGAAGTCTGTTTCATCTGATATCAGTATAGCTACACCTGATTTTCTCTGGGTGCCATTTGCTTGGAATGCCAATTTCCACCATTTCACTTTGAGTCTATGTTTGTTCTTGTAGCTGAGATGTGTCTCTTGGCGGCAGCATGTGGTTGGGTTAGTTTTTTGATCCAATCTGCTACTCTGTGCCTTTTTATCTTTGACTCCATTTACATTTAGAGTGAGTTTTGATATATGAGGATTTTCTATCATTCTATCTTTGGTTTTCTGGTAAGACTATGTCTCCATTGTTTCTTTGTCTTTTTGTTGCTGTGTATTACTTCTGTGTGGTGGTATTCTATGATTTTTCCCTCTGTTTCTTTTATTATGTTACATATTTTAATTCTGGATTTTTTTTTTTGACTGGTTACCATTACGTTTATGTAAAAGATAGTTTGATATTTAGAGTATTCCATTTTCTTCAGCATGCTTACTTTCTCCATTCCCATATTCTGGTTCAGGCCTTTACTCTCCCCCCTTTTATGTTTTGGTTGTCACAAATTATCCTATTTATGCTGGTCAAATAACCTCCTTCAGTATTTCTTGTAGTGCAGATCTTGTGTTAGAAAATATCCCCAGCTTCTGTATGTCTGAAAAGGTCTTTATTCCTCCTTCATATCTAAAGGATATCTTTGCTGGATATATTATTCTTGGTTCATAATTTCTCTCTTTCAATAGTTTGAATATTTGATTCCACTCCCTCCTAGCTTGTAGACTTTCTGCTGAAAAATCTGTTGATAATCTAATGGATTTTCCTTTGTAGGTTATTGTCTTCTTTTCCCTGGCTGCCTTTAGGACTCTTTCTTTGTCGTTAATTCTTGACAGTTTCAATATAATTTGCCTTGGAGAAGGCCCATTGGGGTTGAAATAACTAGGTGTTCTATTTGCTTCTTGGATTCGAGGATCCAGTTCTTTCCACAAATTTTGGAAGTTCTCCTAGACTATTTGTTTGAATATATTCTCTGTCTCCTTCTCTTTCTTCTCCTTTTGGTATGCCCATTATTTTTATATTGCTCTTTCTGATGGAATCAGAAAGTTCTTGTAGAGTTCTTTCATTTGTTTTAAGTTTCAAGTCTCTTCTTCCATTCGTGTCATCTTCGATTTCACTGATTCTTTCCTCCGTCTGGTCAACTCTACTACCTAAGCTGGCTATTTTCATTCTTAATTTCTTTTATTGAGTTCTTAATCTCCAGAATTTCTGTTTGGTTCTTTTTTAAAATTTCAATCTTTTTGGTAAAATGTTCATTTTGTTCTTTGATTGTGTTTCTGAATTCATTAAACTGTCTGTCTGTGTTTTCTTGTATCTCGTTGAGTTTTTTCAGAACTGCAATCTTGTATTCTCTGTTATTTAAGTCACATATTTCCATATCTTTAAGTTCATTTTATGAAGACTTTTCATTTTCTTTCTGAGCTGTCTTGTTACCTTGATTATTCATAGCTATTAATGATTTATTATTTCTCTTCCTAGACATCTACAGGAGTGGGTTCTGCAACAGATTGATAGAAAGAGGTCTTTCTTTTGTTTGCCAGTAGGTGTTAGTAGAATATTTTATTTTCTCTCTGACCATAGCCTTTTATTCTCTCTCACACTGTAGTGTTATATTTTCTCTGCACTATTCTGGCTTCTCAAACAATGGAGGGATTCCCTGGAAGGCGGGCTTCTCCTGTGAGCAGTTTGCCTGGGTCATAGGGCACTGCCTCCATGGGGTGATGTGGAGTGCTTCTGAAGTTCCAAAGCTCTTCCTGCACCAGATTCAGAGCCTGTGTGTTTCAGCAGCTCTGTTTACTCCTGCAGGGATCTGCCCAAATAGGTTGGGACAGGGGTGGGGTGGGTTGTGAAAGGTGGCTCAGAGCAATGGTGGAGACTACCACCACAACCAGTCCTGCTTCCATGGCTCCCTGACCTTTGCCGGAACTAATTGGGCTACAAATCCGTATCTGCCGACCACAGTTCTCAGAACTGCAAATATTCTGTTCTTTTGATCTGACACTGCTACTGTTCCGCTTCTAACACCGGGCAGGTGGGGGCGGGGTGAGCTCTGGGAGGGTAAGGAGGGAGCTGCTAGTCTCAGTGCCTAAAGCTTCCATTCTCTGCTCGGCAGTAAGGGCTTAAACCACCGTTTTCAGCCTTTTTCCCTCAGTCTTTTCTCTGAGGTCTCTGCCGTGAGCATTGGGTTCAGCTGTGTTCCATGCTGTCCTCTCAGCCCTGTGAGCCATAAGCAGAGCCCTAGCAGTCGGAGTCCTTCCCTCTCCTGCAGCTGTGGTAGTTCCGGGATGCAGCGTGCTCAGAGCACTGAGCTAGGTCTGCGTCCTGCACCCATGTGGCCCCATCTCCACACTTCTCCCTTCCCTCCTCCCCTGCTCTCGTAACTTGCCCACCTTTAGGTGATTTCAGTAGTGGGCCTCTTCTTCTTGCCTGTCTTCTGTGCAGGGAGTCCTTTGTGGAGTTATAGCTGTTCAATTTGTTGTAAATTGCAGGAGAGATTTCAAGAGGCTCACATCATGCCTCCATTTTTATGATGTCATCTGTACTTTTTCTTAGAAATCCAGATTTTAATGTGATATCTCCCAAGTTTTAAATATTGGCAAATACAAAATTTTTGAAATATTGAGCTATGCAAATACATATGTGGGTCTCCAGTTTGTAACCTTTGGGCTAAGACATATAATGTAGTCCACAAAATTATTCTTTAACCAATAAATGAATGGTTTGAAAAATTATAATTCAGAGAACACATGTTTAGTATGAGCTGAGTGCTTGCATTTTATTTGATGCTATGGATGATATGGAATAAGCAATTCTAGGGGACTATAATTTAGTTAGGGAGAAGCAACCAAGTACCCATGAAATAAGCAGGAAACAAATAAATATATGCTTCATGACTTTGAGATGAGTAATTATCTTGCCTACACTTTAGCAAAAGGCCAGCTTAATTCATCAAAGTGCTCAGTGATTTTAGGTATGCCATCTTTAGTGATGTAAACTGTGAAGGTCTGGTTCTCTGCACTTTCCACAATACTCATTACATGCTGCCTGCCATCATGGATACCAAGGGTAGGTCCAGTCTTGCTTATATGCTCCAAACGTACATATTGAGAGGTCTAGATTCATATATCCAGCTCTCTCACAAAATGGGACTCAGATTTTTTCATTTCCAATACCTGTTTCTTTCCTCTATTATTTGAGATGCTTTCTTACTCAAGTAAGAACAGCTCAAGCTGATTTAAACTATAAGAAGATGTGTTATCTGACATCTTGATTAGTGATGGTCAGGGGGGTAGGGCGGGGATTCAGGGCTTTGATTCAGCAGCTCAGTGATATTACCAGGGTCCTATTTCTTTTCACTGTTTTGTTCTTTCATCCTTATTGGATTTGCCCTCAGATTAGCCTCCCTCTTGATCATAAAATGTCTACAGAAGTTCTAGCCATCACATCCAAACAGTGTTCAGAGTTAAAAATGGATTGTTTCTTTCTGTGTCTCTGTCTTATGAATAAGGAAAGCTCTCTAGAGAGCTTTCATGGAAGCTCTCTAGAATATTTTTCCTCGTGTCTCATTGGTCAGGACAAGAGTCCCAGGTCTGTTTCTAACCCAATCATTGATGATTGGAATGGGATTATTATAATACGCGTAGGCCAGGATTTATCAACAGGGGTGTATTGGTGCTTCAGGTAGGACAATTAAAATCTTTGTGAGACTCCCATCCATCTCAGGATGTTTGCCATTCTGGGAACCTGAATGAAAAATACCAGTAATACTCTGCAGTCACTAGGAAATCCTCAAATTTCCCCACCTCACATTTCCCAAGAACCCCCAGTGGGGATGACCATGTCCTTGTTTAGATTAATCATTCTGAAAGAATAAATTGGGGATTTAACCAAGAATATGACACTCTCCTTGTGTTTCCTTGAATAACATCATTTCCTTTGTTATTCAAGCCAGAAACTGAAATGGCATTCTTTAATCATGCATCTTCTCTTCCTACAACATCTGATAATGACCAAGTCTGTTGATATATACCTTAATTTGCTCCACCTTTCTTGATCACTTCTGTCATCATCATAGCCTGGATCACCATCATCTTTCCCTAAGATAATTGGTAGAGCTTCCTAACTGGTCTTCCTGCTTACATTCTTGCCCCTCATTTTCCCAACAGCAGCAAATATGAACTTAAAACATAATCTGTATATGTAATGCCATTAAAAATTATTTAGTGAACTCACACTGAACTTTATGCATTTACTTTTCCACCTTTCACTTGAGCTCATGGGCACAAAGTTATGCCTTTATGGTAGCTTGGACTGTTTTTTCCTAATTCTTCTCTTCCTCCTTGTGTAGGAATTATACATCCATGTATTTTGCCATGTGAGTTTTTAGCTCCTCCCACCAGAGTAGGCAGATTTTATTTCCTTATTGAATTGATGTTGGGCTTGGCCACATGCCTTTCTTTGGCCAATGGAAAGTGGGTAGATGTAACTGTTTTTGGAACAGCACTTGAGAGATATGGTGTGTTTCCACTGGCCCTTCTTGCAGTCCTATGTGTAAAGATCATGCTACAAGTAGCTTCTGGTTCCCGAAGGAAAACACTTGGCTCAAACCAAAACTCAACATAAGCTGGATTCAAGCCCAGCTGAATCCCAGCAGAACCCCTAGCAATCTGCAGACCTGTGAACAGGAAAAATATATATTTGTTGTTATAAGTAACTGAGATTTTGAGTTTTCTTTTTTATGCAGAATTATTGCACAAATAGTTGACTAATTATAATTAGCAATAATTAGGAATCATTGGCTAATCTTATTCAGGGTTTCAGGCTCGTACGTTGGCACACAGCAGATATTAAATACCTATAGAATAAATAAAGATACAAATGGTTAAATTAGTTTTATGATAGGTAACTACATTTGAACTTATTCAAACTGTTTATTCCTCCTTTGCTCTTGTATTAAGCCATGTCAAATTTTTCTTTAAAAAATTTATTTCTTTGATAATATAGATCCTTTTGGAAAGTGGGATTCTAAGACTCTCTTCAGTTCAAGTTCATTCACATTTTCAGGTCTTTAATCCCAGTGTCAATCAAATAAAGGGTGTAGTGTCATTACAGCTGTTGGAAGTCTGTGAACTGGTTTATTCTGCTTGAAAATGAATTCATGTGGGAGTTGCACCATTCAGCATGCCAATTTCTTAGCACAAATTGTATACCTTAGTACAGACTTTGGTGGACACTTCCATCCTTTGGCTTTAAAGATGATGGAATGAAGACCAAGCATACATTTAATTCACAAACATCTCGTTGATCTCATCTCATGTCAGTCATAAATACAAACTGTGCCTATGTCTGACCTCAAAGGGAGCTTACAATTTCATGGACAGTGAGACCAGTACCTAGGAGTCCACAATGAACAATGCCAGACAGTTTATTTGCAAGACAAAGCAATCTGTTTTTCACTTGGGTATAGCTTTTAATGTGTGGTTCTCATCACTCTAATGCTGATGACTTTGTTTAACAGGGCCCACGGTGTTGATGGCTGTCTTGAAGACAGGATCAGAAAGATTTCCCTACTTAATGTTTACACTGATGGTTACAGATGGGGTTCCCTGCTTCAACGAGGCTCTTGGGAATTTTGTTCAATTGGCTCCATTCAGGCATACTTATTTTCTCATTGAAGGATCAAGAGAAACTTAGCCCAAAGGAAAGAAGACAGAGGGGGCATGGTGGCTGCTATCAAGTATTTTAAAGCATGTCATGGAAGAAGGACTGAATATGAGGTAGGGATACCAGACTGTGTGCCAGTTGTGTTCTTCATAGGATTTAGCATTGCCCAGAATGGCCTGGAGGCCTTTATGGGAGGTACCTTCCAGAGTCCATTTGTAAGAGTATAATCATGGTGTTTCACTCCTCTCTGCCCTTGGTTTGGAGTAGACCAATGTTCTGAATCTGGACCCAACGTCCTTAACTGTTTCACCGTGTGTCAGGTGGCGCAGCAGCTCTGATAGATGTCTCCCTCCCTCCCTGTTTGGTGTCAAGGTGTACTGCTGGGAGCAGCCTATTTTCCAGCTGAAAGATGATGATGGGGTGTAATCAGATAATCAGTGTGAGGGACAGAGTAAAAGCCTGATTGATTGATTCACTTTTTTTAAGCTAGGGTTCAGGGATGGGTCCTCTGGGCTGGCCTCAGCTCGGGTCACTGCAGCAGCAGCATGGCCTGGACACCTCCGATACCCGAAGCGGATCCCAAAACTGGGCTGTCTGCTGCCTTTCCGGCTCAGAGCACCACCCCTATTCCTTTTTCCTGTCTTCTTCCTTGGGTACCACCATGCCACTCCTGATCAACCTTTACTCATAAGCAAAACTCATGCTACTTCTCTTCTCTAACATTTGATCCATTTATCAGAAAAAGGACAGACATTAGGAAGCACACTAAGGCCTATTTACCTTCCCTTTGATGGGGGCTATTTCTCTATAGTTACAGGGAATTTCTGACACTTCACTAGTAAGCAGGGAGAAATACAAGTTAAGTCTTTATCTAGACCTCTGCTCCCACGACATGAGTTCAGGTGCTTTGGGGAAAAGAACTCATCCCTGGAGAAGATAATTGAATTAGTGACAATTTCTTAAGGGCAAGAGGATATGGCTGGGAAAATTACATGGGATGCTTAACAAGAAGACTTCTAAGGTCTGTAATTTAACAAATTACCTCAGGTTCTGTCCCATGGATTGTTCTGTGCCTCAATCTCTCCAGACTCATACTTAACCCCTTGGAAATAGAAACCACAAATTAAAAAAAAATTGCAAAAACTACCTGAGTTTCCTGTTATCAGCTGTATAGGTTTATGTAGAGCTTATGAATCAGAGTTAACTGAGTGACTGCAGATTTAGGCTCAGCTACTCTCAGCTGGCCTGGCTCATGGGATCTGTGACTGCCACATCAGCTCCCTCACCTCATGTTGCCTGGGGGCTGGATGATCCTACTGTGTTTCCCCAAAAATAAGATCTAGCCAGACAATCAGTTCTAATGCGTCTTTTGGAGCAAAAATTAACATAAGACCCAGTCTTATTTTACTACAATAGAAGACCAGGTCTTATATAATATAAGATCGTATCTTATATTAATTTTTGCTCCAAAAGACGCATTAGAGTTGATTGTCCGGCTAGATCTTATTTTCAGGGAAACAGGGTAGTTGAAATGGTTCCGCCCTACTCCATGTGCTCTCACATGGATTCCAGGAGAGGGATCACACTGGTGCAAAGTCTGTTGAGGTATAGGTCACAACTGTTATAATGTTATTTCTGGCACATTCTATTGGTCAGAGCAAGCCACAAGGTCACCCAGATTCTAAGGGTTGAGAAATATACTTGATAGGAGAAGCTGCAAATTCACATTGCAGAGAGTCACAGAAACAGGGAAGGAAAAATTATGGCCATTTTTACAATTTGCTGCAGCATGTTACAGACTCTCTAGTGCTCTCATTCACATTGTCATTTAGGATTCTCCCAAATAATCCAGTGAGGAGAATAGTACAGGTATTATAATTCCCTTTTTACATTGGAACAAACTAAGACCAGTGAGACTGAGAGGTTTTCAATGGATCACAAATGCTGGAAGTGGCAAGAACACAAATGGATTTTGAAATGCATATAAATTATTATGCTCAAAGGGAGGTTTTCAAAGGTTTTCAACACTTTACCCCATGCAGACTCATTGAGCATTATTTAAATAACTTTGAGGAATTGGGACGCTCATATGTTAAATCTTTCTGTAAATATTGTCTAACTTGAAATGTTAACAGGAGGGTATAAATTCAAGTAAAATAGCTTTCTTGAAGTCCAGTTATTGTGGGGATATTGCAACTTCTTTCAAGATCCTTTGACCAATCCACTTTATTTCTAACTGCAATATTTTTCTTTACATTCTCCTCTCTTGAGCTGTGTGAACAAAACACTTGAAAAACCCAGTCACTAGGTATTTCCTCAGCTGTATTATTCTGCTAAAGATTGGTAGGGATGTTGTAGTGGAGACAGAAGGAGAGAAAATCTCCACATAGCTAAGGTCTATTCATAGATACTTATTCTTTGGGCTTTGCTTTTATATTTATTAATTACATTCTTTGGACAACTGTATAGGCCCAATTCCATGCCACATGATTTTACAAAAATCAAGGGGACACAGGAATGTCACTAACTGGCTCAAATTTTAGGACTTACTAACAAACTGAAGTTCGACCTTTAGAAATTCTTTTTTTTGAGTAATTAAATTAAATAATGTATGTGAAATCCCTTAACACACTTCCTGATAACATATCAAAATTTTTCAGTTGAAAAGCAAATGTTGCAGGGAACGTTCGTCTTTCAAAACATTTTTCATTAATAAATGTTCTCGTTAGCCACCATCTTTGACGCCCAATACTGGGATATCACTCATTTGATTTTCATAAAACTGAATTTTGAGGGTTATATTACCTTAATTGTATGAAAGAGAAAATTGAACTTAGAAAAAATATGTATATGTTAGGATAAGCAAAGGAATGATAGAGTCTGAACTGAAATTCTGACTTCTTTGAATCTCAGAACCCATTCTCTTTCCTCTCTGCCACAATTTACAACAAAGAGAAGGCAATGAGATCCAAGTTGAGTGTTTGGGTAAGTAAAGGCAGGAAAAAGATACTGAACCTGAGAGTGAAGGGTCAAAGTCACAAGGGTCAGCCTTAGAGGGACATGAACAGCTACAGTCTAAGGTGGAAGAGCCTTGTTTACATTACATGGAAGTGGTAAATAGGAAATTAGTATGCTTTTCTGTTCCTCCTATGCAATGAGAGCTACCTCTTACATTTCCTGTGTATCCCAACTACACAGTCTGTTGCAGTATGTCTTTTAGTAACGGACTATAAATCATTTACCTTTTTTGTCATGTATTCTCTACCTGTGTACTCGTATGTGTTAGTTCTTGTCTTTCATAAAAAATAGATTTTGTTGTTGTTGTTGTACAGATTATTTAAGTTATTTTCTACAATGGTTTGGATTCCTAGCTGTGATTTGGAGATATGTATATGTATACTGTTTTTAGTTCAACTGTTGGCCCTTAAAATTGTGACCAATTTACCTGTGTGGAAATGTGAGGATTGGTGCTTTTATTTATTCCTAACCAATCATTGTTTATTAAGTTAGTGTTATAAACAGAAATTCTTGCTTTCTGTTTTCCCTTTTCAATGTAAATTATCTCACTTGAGTGCATTGTGTTTGGCGATCAGCTTTGTGTATATCTAAAACAATTACTGGTATTTAGCTGTATCACTGTATTTCTAACTAATTTTAATGTCAGCTAAAGTTTCCTATGAGAATTTTCTCACGGTTAATCCTTGATCTTTAGTTCCTGCCTTGTTGTTTTGCACTGGTTTAAAGTAGAATTTTTTTCTGGAAGGATATTTGGGTGGCTAGTATATTTTCTGAGTCCTTCCATATCTGAGATTGTCTTTTTATTGCCTTCACATTAATGATGACTTTGCCAGATATTAAATTCTAACATCATTCCCTTTCAAGTTATAGTAGTAAAGACGATGTTACAGAGTGTTCTATTTTTAAATGTCATTGAAAGAAAACTGTATGCAACTTGATTTTATTCCATTTTGGGCCATCTGACTCTTGTTTATTTTTGTAATTTGAAAATTATACTAAATATGGTTTTGTTAATCAAAATTTCTTAGGGCATGAAGTGCATTGTGACTTTTTAGACTCAGACCTTTCTTTCATTACTTTGAATTTAATTTTTATTTACATATAATTTACATAGCGTGAAATGCAGATATCTGCTGATAAACATTTGAGTTGTTTCCAGTTTGGGGTTATTATGAACCAAACTTCTACCATGTTTCCTCGAAAATAAGACCTAGCCGGACAATGAGCTCTAAAGTGTTTTTTGGAGCAAAAATTAATATAAGACCCATCTTATTTTACTATAAGACCGGGTCTTATAGTAATTACATAATACAATATAATATAAGACCCATATAATATATTATAATATAAAATAATATAATATAATATAATATAATACCAGGTATGATATAATACAATTCCGGGTATACTATACTATAATATAATATAATGTAATGTAATGTAATATAATATAATATAGTAATATAATACCAGGTCTTATATTAATTTTTGCTCCAAAAGACGCATTAGAGCTGATTGTCCAGCTAAGTCTTATTTTCGAGGAAACATGGTATGAATATTCTCATACAAATCTTTTTATAGATATACATTTTTATTTCTCTTGGAAAAATACATGGGCAATGCATAGATATATTTTTTAGTTTATTTTTTAATTTAAGTATAGTCGGTATACAATCTTATATTGGTTATATTGGTTTCAGGTGTACAATATAATGATTTGACATTTTTATACCTTGCAATATGATCATGCCACTAATTCTATAAATCATCTGTCACCTTGCAAACTAATCACAATATTATTGACTATATTCCTCTTTCCCTTTCCACCCACCCACCCTCCCTTCTGGTAACCATATCATTGGTCTGTGTCTATGAGTCTGTTTTTGTTTTGTTTTAGTTTCCACAAATAAGTGAAATCACATGATATTTGTCTTTTTAGCATTGTAAGAAGCTGCCAAACTATTTTCCAAAACAGTTGTACCATTTTACATCTCCATCAGAAACACATGAGGATCTAGTTGCTTCATATTCTCAGTGACATTTGGTATTGTCAGTACTTTTTATTTTAGCCGTTCTAACATACAGTATGTACCTGTTTGTTTTGCACTTCCCTAATAGTATTGAACAAAATTCTCTTTCTTATTATTGCCACTTGTGCATTTTATTTGTGAAGTGTCAAAGTCTTTTGACCATTTTTTGTTGTATTATTTATGTTTTTACTCTGAATTGTAGGAGTTTCTTACATGTTATGGATACACATACCATGATATACATTAATATTATGGATATTTTATCCCAGTCTGTGGTTTGCTTATTCATTTACTTAACGGAATCTTCTGAACAGAGGGTTTACATTTAAAAAAAGACTAATTTTTAATTTTTTTCTTTTATGGTTGATGCTTCATAAAAAAAATCGCTCACCTCAAATATACCTGTGAAAGTGTTTGTCTATGTGTTTTTTGTAGAAGGTTTATAATTTTACCTTATAAATTTGGACCCATAATCTATTCTGAATTATCAAGATTTATTTTTCCACAATAATATTGTTATTTTTGTTCTATTTGTTGAAGAGACTCTCCTTTCCTCTACTGAGTAGATTTTTTGCCTTTGTCAGAAGTCTTTTGAACAAATAAGGTTGAGTCCATTCTGCACTCCTCATTCTGTCCCAATGCATTACTATTGGTCTATCTTTACACCAACACAACTCTTATAGCTTTATAGGAAGTCTTATAATCAGGTAATGTTAATCCTCCAACTTTTTTCCTTTTCAACATTTTTGGGGGCTTTTCAGGTCCTTTGAATTTTCATATAAATATTAGAAATAGCTTGTCAATTTCACAAAAAAGTCAGTTTTTTTTAATGTCAGCAAATTTTTTCTCTATTATTGCTTTGATTATTTCCTCCTTCCCTCCCTCCTTCCCTCCCTCCCTTCTTTCTATCCTTCTTTCCTTCCTTCCCGGGATTCCTATTAATCATAAGTTGAAGCACCAGGATCTCTCTTTCTCTTTCTCTCCTATTTTCTAGGACTAAATTTTTTAGGACTTTTATTGGAGCTCAGGATACATTTCTCAATTTTATTTTCTAGTGTACTGATCTGATTTTCTATTTTTAACTGCCTTTATTGTGGCTTTAATGTAGCTATTATGTTTTCATTTCCAATTAATTCTTACTCTTTGATTTCTCCCTCTTACTGCCCTGTCATGCTAGTGGTCCTTTGAATCTTGCTGATACATAGTTTAGACATTTTCTAAAGGTCTATTTAATTCTGGTAGTAAATCAATGCCAGAGACAGCCAGCTTCTTCCTTAAATTAAGGTGGTGTCAGGGCTGTTTCGTTTTCTCTTTTTAACCTAGCATAATGCCTGGCACATGGTAAGTGCTCAAAAAAATATCTGTTGAGTCAATGGATACATGTGATTTTTCTAAGTGCTTCCCTTCATTTATACTCCACAAATTTTTAGGTTTCATGACTTTTCAGTTTTCTTTTACTTCCAGAAGGTTGCCTATGCTTGCCAACCTTTGTAGGAGTTGAGTGGGTTCTGTTAGAAATTGGTATGCTTCCTGTTCTCCCCAAATGTTACATAGAGGTCTTTTGAGTCTAGACAGAAGGAAGTAAAGAAGAAGCAAACAACCAAATCAACAAAAATATCACAGTAAATTACCAGTATGAGAGGATCAGAGCGGGAGATGATGCCATGGAGTATTATATATACTCCACGTGCCATAGTATGTATTGTTTCCCATATTCCATATGTTTTATTCCATTGAATTATCTTCTCTTTGAGGAAAACAGTGACATGGAAAGTGGGGTTGGAGACCAGGGATGAGGCCCTGAGGGCAGCACCTCAAAGAAAAGGATTTCTTCAAGCCAACTGTAGACCCAAGAAACTGTTGGTTGCTGACCTGTGTTAGTGTACCAGGTATTGCATATTCCTAGAAGACTTGGAGAGAGCTGAATCAGAGGGATGAGTCTCCCCTACCCATGAAGCTATGGGCATGTGGAAAGATGGGAAAATAGATTTTTTTTTTAATTTTTTAATTTTTAAATTTTTTTATAGATGCCTGTGGCTTTGATGTGGAAGAGGGTCCATGAATGACATTTTACCTTACAGCACCTATAGGAATCCCATCAGTTAGGATATTACAATAATGAGCTTTAAACCTGATTGAGCTGACATGGGGAGTTAGCCACCTATCTGAGAAACCTAACAGGGAGAGAACAATCATGTAGAAACACCTAGATACAAGGCTAGTGAAACAGAATGCCTGAGGAGCTATCTGGATACCTGAATTAACATAGCCATTTGGGAAAACCCAAATGCATCACAAACAGTACCTTCTGGAACTTATAAACATGATTTGTGATTTTAAAAAAATAATATGAGTCAAATCAGAATATGTAATTGCTGAGACTCAATGTCATCGACAAGAGAGCTTTGGAGTGTCTAACAGCAGAAACAAGAGACACACCACTTCTGTGTATAGCTCATTGACTAGAACAGTGTCCTGATCCTGCTGAACTGCAGGGAGAGGGAAGTATAAATCCTGCCCGGTGCTTGGATAGAAGGGAGAAGGTTGCATGGGTGAACAATGAAAGTTGCCATCATGATCTGAGATCAGAGAAAAAGATTCTAACTAAAATGCAAAATGAAGAGAAATCTCAAAAAGGAAATAGTGTGCTTTCATTCTGCATTTGCTAGAAATAAATCATGGAACCTTCCAGTGTTGGCTGTGGGGCCCTGTACTGTTAGTCTGTAAAGGCAGGAAAGAAGAAATTTACACATGGTCATGTTTTCTGCCCTTGTCTCTGGATGTTCCCTTTCATTAATAAGAGTTGGTTGAAGTATCTTTTTACTGATTGCCTAACATTTTGATTCCCACAGAAGCATTCCACTCTTGTTTATTTCTGGTATGGAGCAATGCAGATCTTGTTCAGTGTGTCCAGTGCTAAGGGAACATTTCCAATTTGAATATTCCACTAGACACTCCATTGGGATTTTGGAGGGAAAGGTAGACTTTTGTTCTCATGTAGCCGTCTTTCCCAGAAGTCACATAGACTTTGAATGCTCTAGTCCTCCATAGCATCTTATTTCATAACTGGAAATAAGAGTGTAATGCTCTACTTCTTTTGGGTTCCCTGTTCTGCCAGAATGACTGAAGGGTTTCCCCTGCCTCAAACCTAAAAATATCATTCTTCTAATGATAAGGCCCATGTTTTTAACCAAGTATTATCCTGGGTTCATTGCTTGAAATGTTAAATTTTTTTCTTCCACAAACTATTATTTTACTTCTGAAAATGCAGATATAGATGAATCAGTGATCTCTGTCACAGAAATATACATGCAGTGACACCTGTCTGATGCACTGGGAAAGGACATGGAATCTTTTGCTAGGCTTATCTAGACAAGAAAGGTTGACTATCAGAACATTGGTGCTCTAGCTCTTTTTCTGACTTTGTAGCTCTCTTAGTATCTGTGCCTGAGGCAGTAGGAACAGCAGCAACAAAATAAAATGACTGTACTTTGCATGGAAGGAAAATATCCTGTATAGAAATATCATAGAGAACAATAGATTGGTTGCCTTGTAAATTTTTCTTACTAGAAAAGATCCTGTTTTTATGCTGCTATACAACTTCTCTGTCCAGCAGAGGTATTCCTGAGAGCAGATTAACTTTATTATCTGTTTCCAACACCAATAACTTTAAATAATTAGAACTTAAGCTGGCAATTTAATCACCTGGCAGCTAAAGAAGATTGCACATTGCAGGGAGACCAATATATCTACTTTATGTGGCAAATGGATGGTCTTATTCACCATGATTCATTTACCTGCTGTTTTGTGTGAACGTTCTTTTGTCAAATTGATGGGTGACAGACACAAGGTGTTCCACTAACACCGAGGGTAAATTACTGTTTTACCACAATATTCAGTGGCAGTGTTTTTTCTTTGTATATATAAAATTTCATGAAGGCAAAAAATAGATCAATCAGTAAATATTTATTAAGCCCTCTGGTTTATGTTTGGTGACTTGCTGGATTCAGTGGAGGATACAAAAATGCGTGAAATATGGTACTTAAAGAAAAGTTAGAGAAGAAATCATTTAGTCTGTGTAGTTTTATCTGTTCTACCACATATGAATAAGTTAAGTTCAAGTTGGGCTTTTAAATCTCTTTGTTAAGGACTTTAAAAAAGCCCATAGTTTGTCTGTCTGGCCAGACTTTTTAAAAAGTGGGGAGAATTGGACAGGTGTGTTTAATAAATAAATGGAACCAATTTTAGTCATGGGCTAGTCCTTGTTAAAACTAGTGAATCGAGTATGGCCAGGCATGGTAGCGGGTAAGTAATCCCTGCACTTAAATGCATTCTATGTTAGTGAGCAAAACAACAAGTATACCAATAATTACAGCATAAAGTAGTTTAATAGAGGTCTGCAGACATTTTTCTATGGACACATCACCGAAGTGCATTGAGAGAATCCAGAGAGATTCCTCAGAAGCAGGGATAGTTGAACTAGCTATGTCCTGAAAGTTGAGAAGACTGTACTCAGGATTACATTTGCCATCCACTCCTGGATCTCAGGCATTTGAATATGCTCTAGTCTCTTCTATCTTAAAGAAGAAACCACCTAATTCCTTCTGGGGTCCTCTGAGACCATCCAGCTGTTGCCCCAGCAGGCTCCTCCATTTCACAGCCAAACTTCCTCATCTCCCATAGACTCTTCATTTCAGCACTATTTACTTCTACTCACACCATTTCATTGAATGGCTCTTGGCAAGACCACCAAGGACCTAATGACTTCAAAGGACAATATTCAGTTCCCACCTTACTTGATCTCTCTTTGGTTTTTGGTATGTTTTATCCACTCCTTCTCATGATAAAACATGCTTTTTCCTTGGCACCTATAAAACTATAATTTCCTAATTTTCTTATCACCTTTTGGGCTACTTCTCATTTTCCTTTGATGATTTCTCACTCTCCTTCCAGTCTTTAAATGCTGATGCTCCTTATGGCTGCATCCCTGGGACCTCTCTTCTTGTTTCCTTGGGCAATTTCCTTCCACTCCAAGGATCTGCCATATCAGGTCTATATTTAAGACTCTTATTTGAGACTTCTCTTCTGAGAACCACAGATAAATGTCCACGTGCTCACTTGACATCTCTACTTGGCTGTATTATAGGCATCTCAAATGATGCTATTCAAAACTGAACTTACGATCTTCCCCTTGAAATCTATTCTTCCTCCAAGTTTTTCTTTTTGTTTAAATAAATGGACCATACCCTCAATTTCTCAAAGATAAAACTTGTGATTCATTTTCAATACCTCCTTCTCCCTTTCTCCACACAACTAATCAAACATTAAGTCTTGAGGATTTTACATCTAAAATACTATTTGAATCTATCCTCTTCATTGTAGTTTTATAGCCTCTACATTTAGTTTAAATTCTCATTTTGCCTAGACCCCCACAATGGTCTTCCGAGTGGTGTCTCTGCTTCTGTTTATGCCACTTCTATTCATTGTCCTTATAGAGGAAGTGTGATCTTTTAAGAAGGCAAATCAGGTGATGCACCCTACTTGCATAAAATGCTTCACTGGATACCCATTACTTATAGGGTGCACATGATCTGGATTTGCCCCTAGTCCTGCTCTCTCTGTGGTGCTAAAATACCCAGGTAAATGTTAAAAGTCTTTCATCCAGATTTTAATATATAGAACAGCAAATAGACTGAACTTTTGAGGAACTTCCTTTGAATTTACACTTTGGCAATACCAAGAGGTACTCGCCATGTGGTTTACATTCCCTTGCCTTTTATTATTGACTCTACCCAAAACCTCCCTCTTCTTTGCCTTCAAAACCTCCCCAGGAAGTGTTCCTATAACTTTCATGTGTGGCAACGTTTCTCACTTTTGTGTTTCCAAAGAACTCTGGGATTAAAAAAAAATCACCATAGCTCACAGTTTTTGAGTATTTGTTCTGACCAGGATTTATTGTAACTGATTGAAATATATTTTCTCATTTAATTCTCACGATAGCCCTTTAAGGCAAGTACAATTATTATTCCCATTTTACTAGAGGAAATTGAGGCATTGGGGAATTAAGTAACATATAAGTATATAACGGAGTCAGAATTTGAACCCAGGCACGTTGCCTGCCTGTCTGTGACGACCGCTGTGCTTTTTACGCACTGAAATGATCCGTTTCAGGGTCTATAATCACCATAAGACTGTAAATATGTAGACATTAAGAACCATATCTTATTCACTGCTCTATCCTTATCTATCCTTGATAAACCTGCTTTTTCCCTGGCTTCCCTATTCTACTGCCTGGCATATAGAAAGTACTCTTAGGTACTTGTTGAAACAATGGAATCAGTTGGCTGTCTTGACATTGTATACACAGGATTTCATTCCTCCTCTTGGCTGAGAGCTCAGTGAGTATTTGGTGGTAATGGAATTTATAGCCATTATGGAATGTGTGTGGTAGAAGAAACTCTAGCATCCAAAGATTCTGCGTTCTTTGTGAAACATTATCCATTTGGCTGTGGCTTGCTTACCCGTGTTCAAAGGTCTGTGATTAATCTCTTTGCTCATCTTTTAGGCTGCCTTAGGCTGACACTGCAAGGACTTTAAAGCAATCATCTTTGGTAGCTGAGCTCTTAGCAGGTCATCTTCATGCTCTTAAGAGATACTTGTCCTGATGATTATCAGAACAGAGGGAAGAAGTTATCAAATCGCATGGATTTCTAATCCATATGGAAGGAAATTGATATGGTTTCAGAAGATGTCTCTGTGATTGATAGGTGCTTGCCCACCCCCCCTTTTTTTTTTTACAATTTCAACTTACTTGAAAACTTTCCAGTTTTTGAAACGAAAATGAACAGTGATAGTAATGTTAGTGGTTATAATTACTAATGACTTGACCCTACTTCCTGGAAGCAGTAAATCTGTACATTGTTTTCACAACACAGAAATAGGATTCCTCCCTCCCCTCTCCCCAGCTATAGAACATGAGCCACAGATGGGGAAAGATTCCAGGTTTTTCTTTTTACCCCAAAGAAAGTAGAAAGTTAGGCAGATGAAACACCCATTACAAAGTAGTTTGGGTTAAATCAAGGCTTTAACACGCACAGTAATTTGCTACAGTCATCAGGTTTTATTTGGATGTGAATGGATTGCAGTCCCATAGCATCAGTGCAGCAATGGCTTCTCCACATACGAAAATGTGTAGCAAAACCACTTGTTTCCCTGCCGTTTTATATTATACACAGAGGAGTGGTCAACTATGAGCTGAGGGGACAAAAAGAAAAACAAAAGAGGAAGAACTTCATAACTGCATCGTATTTGACTTTCTCAATTTTAAATTGTGGAACAAAGATTATGTTTAATTGGAAAAAGAGAGATTTACTTTTGGAACATTTGTTCAGTGTGACTAATAAAAAATAACCTCAAGTGCAATTTTGTTCATAACAAATGTGAGTATCATAAAGCACAACACAGGTGTTTTATTTGTGCTTCTATTTAGGTGGTGTGGCGTAAACCTCAGAATGAAAACCAGCACGACAATATTCCTTAAGTACTACTGAAAGTCCTCATACCATTTTTCAAGCAGCATGTAAGGCCCGACCTTTCCACGCTCATTAGAACGTGCTGTGTTTCCTCGTGTGATGCTGGGGCTTCCATTTCTGCCCGTGTGGCAGAAGTGGCTAATCCCCTGTCGTTTCTTTTTACATCTGTTACTGCTGAGTGGCGATTATATTTGGCTAACAAAATGACTGAATTTCAAAAAGCTCCAGTGGGAGAAACATGACGCAATGCTTCTTTTCTCAGAAGAAAGTTTCAACAGAACCCAAAGTTGAGGATGACTAGCAAGAAGCTGTGTAAGGTCAAAACTACCAATTGCCCATTAGTTAGAATATAGGTTTGGTTATACAACAAAGTCCAAAATAAGAATGGCTTAAAAAAGATAGAAGTTCATTTATTTTACAAGTAATGATTCAAAGGTGAGCAGACCAGGGCTAAAAGGCTGTACATCATCCAGGACCCACACTCCTTCTACATTGTTGCTGTCATTTTTAATTTGTGGTTTCCATTTCATGGTCTAAAATAGATGCTGCAACTCTCACCATCCTGTCTCCCTTCTCGTCAGCTATAAGGGGAGAAGGTAAAGTGGAGCGAACACTACTTTTGTTTACTATCATGACACAGAAGTTGTACCAATCATTTCCAATTGCATATTATAAATCAGAACTTAGTTACATGAACCAACCTAGCTGCAAAGAAATTTGAGCAATGTAGTCTTTCGTTGAATGGCCATCTGACTAGCTAAAAATCAACTAAAGGGAATTTTACCATTAAAGGAAAAAGGGAAGAATGGATTTGGGGAAATAACTGGTAATGCTATGATAACTGCTGGTCAAAGAAGTGAGGCAGTAGAAAGATAATGTGGAAGAGGTGTAAGTAGATCCTCCTTTAACTCTGGCAACCTATCAGTGTAGAAGATACACAGACTAATTATGATTAGCTAAAGTTGAAAAGATATTTGCTGGCTAAACATCATAGAATGGACAAAAAGTTTGGAGAACCAGACACAGAACTATGCTCAAGATAATGCAGGCACAGAAACTCGCAAATCCCACTATGGGGTGGTCTGCTTATAGTAGTGTCACTGGTGCCGTCACTCCTAGACTCAGATTCTTGAATCTGTTGCCAATATCATCACTAGAAACCAGGTACTGAATGCCAAAGCGGGATATGAATTTAATTTGTTTCTCCTTCTTTGAATCCCCATGTCAGACTTCAAATCTGAGGTTAGGACACCAGATTTGTTTAGCTTAACACAAGAGTCTACATCCTAGCTGCCAGGGCTCTGGCAATTAAAGGAAGTATCTGCCCTTCTAGGCATTGGCAATGGGTGGTGAAACTGTCTCCACCAAAGATTGACTTATACAAAGCATGGAAAGGCGTTCATTTCTGAGCTGACATGTTTAAAAATGCCAACAATGTGCACTATAATGACCAACTTATTTTTAAAATTGGGCAAAAATAACCTAAGTGTGTGGGTTTAGAGGTAGAGAAAACTGGGTCCTAGTCATTGTTCTATAAAGTTGAGGTATTTATAATGCCCACCTCCTAGGGTTTCCTGGACAGTATATATAGAGTAGACGCTTAATAAATTGAGAAAAAATGGAAATTTTTACATACAAACTTTTAAATATAGTTTGAAGATTGTAAAATACTTTCTTTCTATTGAGGCAGTAGTAATATTATTTGTCCATCCATATCATTCACTGATTAACCATTATTTCAGTTCAACTAACCAATAAATATATGCTGATATTCTAAAATTAATTTGGAATCCAAATAGCAAGGTTCACAATTGGGCCAATTCGGTGCTCACTCTAAACTTACCCCGATTTATAAACTAGGTGAGGAAAATATAGTACATTACTTTTTATTGTGGATTAAAGAGAGCACACTTATCCCCATAGTCATATAAGTACAAAGAATAACATCTCAAATACATATTCCAATAATTGTTCTCAATAGATATTAAGTGCATGGCTTTTGTTTCCTTCTCTCTGAAGTGCATTCTCCTTCACAGCACTTTTGCTCTC
The DNA here is from genome assembly GCF_964194185.1 of Rhinolophus hipposideros. Taxonomy (NCBI): domain Eukaryota; kingdom Metazoa; phylum Chordata; class Mammalia; order Chiroptera; family Rhinolophidae; genus Rhinolophus; species Rhinolophus hipposideros. The sequence goes on from NC_138055.1 coordinate 71,835,215, forward strand.
ATAAATAAGCATTTAAAACTTGGTGATCTCCACCAACCACTTCAAAGTTTTTCTTCTGAAAAACATCTTAAGCAGCATTATTAAGAATGGCAAAGATAGGCTTAAGCACCTCTCCAGGCTGCCAAAAATAAAGGTTGGATGTCGTTCAGCACCTGGGAAATTCGCTAAGACCATATGGACTGTCTAAAGTTCAGTGTCCTAGAGAAGAAAACTCCATGTGTTGACAGCATTTGAATAAAAAAATCATTGTAAACAGTGGCTCTAGGGGATTACTGCGATCATTCAAAAAGTTGCAGGTTCTGCTGTTCAGCGAAATTATAAACTAAACTATAAACTCAGTTGTTTGAACAGGCAACCAAAGGGACAGAACCGTGAAAAGTTCTTTGGGCAAATGAGATCAATGTCCCTTTACTTGACCTTAGTTCTTAGGAGTCTTAAATTTACATATGTATTATGTCCATGTATGTAAACGGGTGAAGTCGATGTAGTAAAATAAAAGTAAGCTGATTTTGTTTGTTTGTTTGATTTCTGTTATTGTTTAAAAGACCAATCACTATTTAAAATTTTTATATCAGTAAAATTAACACAAAATACAAATGACCTAAATTATGAAACTATTTTAAGTTACCACAGATAGCTTTCTTTAAATGACAATTTGTGCACTGCTACTTGAATAATTGTTTCTGAGTTTTCTGGAACAAAAGAGGAAGCTTTATGAATATTCCTTTTATATATTTCCAAGATTAAATTAATTTTATTCATTTTCTTTAGATTCATCAGGTGAAACTTGCCAAGTGGTATGAGAGATCTATCTACCTACCTACCTATTTATATTTCCTTCCAAGTTCTGCATGATGTTATTAAAAAAACTGGAATCTATATCTGCTTTTGTAATTTCTGAAAATATGAAACTATTGTAATGTCATATACTGGCTAAGTAAATGTAGGATATTATTGTAATATTTCTCTGCCCGCAAAGAGTAAGCAGAGGAAAAGTGATGAGAAATTTGTAAAATGAAAGATGAAAATTGTAAAATGGAAAGAGGCAACATGTATAATTAGTTAAAAGAGGGTAAAAAAAATACTTGATTTGTTATTGTCCCACAGAGGAACCTTAATTTTAGATTTAAAGAAGAAGCTATAGTATGTGTGTGTGTTGTTAGAGTGCTAGGTGTTCTGTTTCTTTTAGTGATGTGACCAGCATGTTATCTTTGTCCGTATTCTCACCATAAAGCGTAATAGAAGCTTTGCCAAATTCTAAATAATCTTCAAAAGATCCATTATAGGACACTGTTACCTATAAGAAACTCAGCCTCAGACAGTGAGGAGTGAGTATTTTTCAAATTAACTTTCTGTTTTTCAAGTATTTATTTGTTAATTATTAAACAAATAATTATTAAAATTTGTAAAATACAGAAAATAAAATGCACACAAATATATCACAGTACATTTGCCATTCAGAGTTCATCACTATTAACTCTTTGGTTCACTTCGTTCCAATCTTTTTTTTTCTTTCTCCACTACACACATAATGATGCAGAGTGCCCATTAGAATGTTTGTGAAGAGATTTGGAAGGCATGGGAAATTGCTTGGAAAAAAAATAGACAATTTAGAACTGTATGAACAAGTTGTTCCCCAGTGTTTTTAATGTTTAGTGTCTAATATTTAGCAGCAGTTTTTTATTTACACACAATCAGCAGGGTCCTTTTTCTTAGGCATTCCCATTTTCACAGAACAAATTACCTAAGGTAGCTGTTGAGTTCCTATATTGCCATCTGCTCTGGTGGTGGGACTGTACAGTTATCATAGGCTGGGGCACCTGTCACTTTGGGGAGTCAAAGCCACAACTCATGACCCCAAAGTAGGACAGAATAAGTATTAAAATGTGGTATTGATTATTTGTGGAATAGTAGCTCACAAAAGTGAATATTCATTGTGGACCCAAATATTTGAGAGAAAGCTTTATGGTTGAAGTAGAGATTGAGCTGGGCCTAGAAGAAAGGGCAGATTTGGCAAAAGCAAAGAAAAGACTAAAGACAATTTTACTGGACAGATGGGCAAGTCAGGGCGTGTTAGATTATGGAGGCTTAATTCCCAAAGGCATGAGGATTTAGTGTTGTAACTGTGGGATGTAAAATAGGTTTCAACTTGCATGTCAGCTCTGTGTGACTGGTAGTGGCTATAAGGTGGGGACTGTGCTGAGAAAATTCTAAGCATCGTCAAGGGCTGAAGGCCCAAGATATTGTGATTAGTGATGCCTGCCATGGGCATGGGAGGGGCAGGTTTGGCACGAGTGCTACAAACTTGTCTGTGATCCAGTGGGCAACAAAACAGTGGATTTTTTTTAGAGCCCCGTCACCTTTAAATATGATTTAAAAATGTACATTTAACAACATTTTGTTTGTATAGTATTTCAAATGTAGAAAATGAAAATATGAACAATAGTGATCAAGGCCAATACTGTTGAACATGATACAATGAAGATCAAAATACACCTTATATTTCTTTAGTCGATATAGGAAATTAATTTGAAACAAACATTTTTTCGGGGGAAATAGTTTAGTCAATATTTCTAAAATAACACAAACAATCTCATTTAATTCATCATGTGTGAGGAAAGGTATTTTTTTTCCAAACTTTATATCTATATATCATTTATATATCTATATATCTATTTATGTCTATATATCAAATTATTAAGTACTGTTTTAGCTTCTTTAGTTGGTAGAGTAATCAGTTGGGAAGAGATGTTATTTATTTTCCCAAATAATTAATTTGTTTATTATAATTTTTAATGGTTCATTGGTAGTATATAGAAACTTGATTGATTTTTGTATATTGAATTTGTATCCTGTGTCCTTGCTAAATTCAACTTATTAATTCTAGTAGCTTCCTTTTTGATGGATTCTTTGGGGTTTGTACATAGACAATCATGGTTTCTACAAATAGAGACAGATTGATTTCTCCTTTTCTGATCTGTATTCCTTTTCTATCTTTTCCTCGCGTATCACACTGCCTGGGACCTCCAGTATGATGGTTGAATAGGAGTGTTGGAAGTGAACATGCCTGTCATTTTCCGAATTTTAGGGAAAAAAACATCCAGTCTTTCACTATTAAGTATGATGTCAGTTGCATCTCTATTCATTTTGTGTTTAATAATTTCGTCGATCACTGAGGATTGTTGTAACCTTTAACTATAAATGTGGATTTGTTTTTTTCTCCTGGCATTTAAAAAAATTACCAAATGTAAGACGACAATGACCATTTGTCAGTATGAATCTATTCAGAATAGAGACCAATAGCCGAAAGATTGGAACATTAATTTCCATTCCTTTTGGGCTCTTCTGTCTCTTGGGAACATATCAGCTGACATAGAACTTGACATCAAGGCCACCTGAAATAGTTTCTTCTAAAACAACAGGCAAAAAAGCCTCTTATCCTACCCTTTCTGTGTGCTGAAAAGTAATGCCCTCAAATGTCAATATATCCAGAGTAATGTAGGGTTTTGTGAGCATTCTCAAAAGAATGACCAAGATCAGTGGCAGACCAAAAATCAAAGCATGATCATCTTTCCCAAAGGGAAGACAGAAATTAAAAATGGGTGCTTTTTTTTAGAATAAAGATTTTTTAAGGAAAAAGTTTTAAAAAAAGAAAAGAATGGCAATGTCTTACTATAGATCCTCAGAGAAAGCAGCAAATGTCAGTGTTCTGTAAAAAAAAGTTTGTTTGAGCTTTTTATAGTACTTGTTATTTTCTCACTATAAAAAATGTACTTGTTTTGAAAAGTATAAGTATTTCACATTTGTGTATGAGTGAAAAAATAAAACAGCCTGTAACCTCACTCTGCATTGATAACCACTGTCAATATATAATTCCAGATTTTTTTCCTCTAGATCTGCATGTATATCCACATCTCCTGGCTACATCAAGCTCTCTTTAAAGATCATACTGTATATACAGAGGGTGCCAAAAACATGTATACATGTTTTAAGAAAGGAAAAAACTGTATTAAAATTGTAATATTCAATATATACAATAACGAAAGATGAATACAAGTCTCTTGTATACGTTTTTTGGGCACCCCCGGTATTTTATTACATTTTCTTCTACATAAGGTAATGCAGTGAAACATTTCTCTATTGCACCAGAAAAGGCTAGTTGAGTTGCAAAGATCTCAGCTCTCCTTCCACAGTGCAGATGTGTTGTTGGGAAGCAGTTACCTGGCTGGGGACTGCATTTCTCAGCCCTTTTGTAGTGATGTGGGGCCATGTCACTGGCTTTGGTAAAATGGAATAGGAACTAAAGTGATATGCCACATCTGGGCCGCGGAGGTTCAGTGTCTGCCTGCCTTTCCCATCCTTTCATTCACATCCAGGATGCATTTGGAGGTCACTCTTGCATTACATCCATCACCATGAGCAAAACATGACCTCGAAATAGCCTGCTGGTCCCAGGAGGAGAATAAACGACACATGAGCAGAGCCACCTCAGCGTCCCCATAATATGAATCAGGATGCTGAAACACAGCTGTCCCAGATGACTTGCAAACTTGTGATTGAGAAATAAATGATTGTTGTTTTTTTGCATTTAGTGTGCTTCCCAGAAGCTGATGTGTATGGAGTACACATAATTGAGTCTAGAAAGAGAGATGTGTCTCAGAAAGAATGAGAAATATGGTTTTTGACAAATGGCCTTGATTGGAATCAAATACATGGAAACCCCCCCAACATCTTTGAGAAAATTGTATTGGCAAACAGACCCAGCCTGGACTAAAAGGGGCCGAGACTGTATGATATATGAAAATGACCTCTTAACATTCCACAGGCAGGAAGCAGGCTGAAAAATCTACTCAGGATTCAAGAACAATCAGTTTTCCAATGTCCTTTTCAGAGAGTCAAGGAAGAGAATGTAAAAGGAAGGATTGCCACCTCACCCACAGAGGGCCTTGTCAACGGCGCTGGAGAATAACGGGCGTGGAAGAGACTTCCAGAGATCAGAACTTGGGCCGAATCAAGGAACATATTCTCCCCTCAGAAGAGCATGGCAACACATTTACAGTGGGCTTTTAGAATTGCTATGGACCATCGATTGCCACGTGCCTCTTATTCGTCCCTTTTTTTCAAATGGGAGTGTTTATTGTGGTTATCCTGCCCTGGTTTCGTTATTGTGTTTTGGATGAGATAAGGGAGATAATGTGTCCATTTAGACCATGGATCTCTAAATCAAAAGGAGGCACATCTAGATTTGAAGTAGATCATGAGATCCTGGACTTTGTGTCTGATGTTATCAGTGGAGGAGATTTGGGGGAGGACTTGAGATGAGGGTGAGTATTTTGCGTAAGAAAGGAATACGAATATTTATAAACAATAGGACTAGAATAGATTAGAGTATTGTTTAGAAACATTCGCTTTCCTCCGTCACCTCCACCTTTCCACATGAGAATGTATGTACTTCTCTGCACTTTAACCTTGGACTTGGCCAAATACTTGTTTTGGCAAATGATATGTTGGCATTTATGATACAGGCAAATGCTTAAAATATGCTTGAGTTGTGGCTCTTGCCTTTTTGTGTTTCTGCCATCATCATGAAAAGGACAAGCCCCTGATAATCCACTGGTCTTAGGAGAAGGAAAAGAGACAGGTGGAGGAGAACGACTCCAGTGACTGCCACCTAAAACAAAGCTATCATAGGTCACCAACAAAGCTGAGCAAGAAATAAATGCTCATTTTATATTTTCTGTTAGTTTGAGGTTGTTTTGTGAGGCATCTGTATGGATTTGTTTCTTATCCTCTTCAAACTTTTGCTGAAATGTCAACTTCTTTTAGTGATGACTCACCCTTTTAAAAATGACAACCCTCACTCCAGTCCAATACATTTTATTTCTTTCCCTCTGTACTCTTCTCCATAGTAAATGCCATCTTCTAATATGTCATAATTTACTCTTGTTGGGGGGTTTAACATCTGTCGTTCCCAAATAGAATATAAGCTCCATTATGTAGATATTTTTGACTATTTTCTTACTGCTGTATCCTCAGCATCCAGAACATTGCCTGGCACATAGTAGGTACTCAATAATTTTGGTTAAATGAATGAATGAATTTATACATAGGAAAATATCAAAAAGAAGTGCAGAAATGTTAATAGTGGTTATTGAATATGGTGATTTTCATTTTCTTCATACTTTCTGTATTTTCCAAATTATCCACAACAAATACATATGACATGTTTAATGAGAACAGAAACAAGTTTTCAAAACTGATTTGATCAGATAGAAATTTCAGGGTTTTTTCTGCTTTTTTTAATATTACCGAGATTGTCCATTTATTAGTATGCATAACTTTTGTCCTAGAGTATATTGTGACATAAGGATCTGTGGGCAGAAGACAACTCAAAACAGAAGGCAAGTGGGCCAAACAGAGAAAGTTGAGAAGCTGAGAGAGTTGAGAATTGAGACTGGATAAGAGAATCACATCCCAGAAATGCATTCCATAAATCTCTGTATGAATCTGGGCAATCTTCATTTTTTTCAGTCTACGTTCTCTCATGCTAGCGTGTTGCCAAGTGGTCCTGTTTCTAATTATTCTAGAATTTTAAGGCAAGTTCAAGTGATACCTCTTTTTAGACATTTTAACAAATTATTTTATTGCACCTATACATTTTTGATAAAAGTACATTAAGGAATCTAGTAAATAATCCCCTGATTAAGAAATGTCACTGTTCTATTCTATTTGGTACCCGTCAATGTACTGATATAATCATAGTAGTACCAATATTAGTAGGATGGTCTGGTATTTGTCAGATTATTCAGCTCCATTTAGAGGAGCTGGAGTAATTGCCTGAAGTTTATTCTCCTAGGTCTATAGCTTCAAGCCTGAGATGACCATGTGAGAGGAAGACACTGGCCATGCGGGATGAGAGCTGTTGGATGACATGTTTCCTCCACACACCTACCTCCTGTTTTCCAGCCCATCCTCAGCAGAGTTGGAAGACTGGAGAAGCTGAGCAGTAAGTTCTGAGAGTCAGTGCCAGATAAATTTGTCTAAGAAGAAAGTGACCTATCTTGCTTAATACAAGTTTCCTGTGATGCACATGGTGTACTAGGAGTATGGGTGAAAGTAATGTAGTGCAAGGTTAAGAACATGGGGGTTCGGAGAAAGATGGAATTGGATTTGAATTTCAGCTCTACCACTTGCCAGCAGTATTCCCTTGTCAAGTAAGTAAGTATTTTGAACCTCACTTTTATCATCTGTAAATGGGAAAAACAAGGATTAAAGGAGATGTCATTTGTAAAGTGCTCAGTATTGTATAAAATCACTATCAAGCATTGAAAAATTAGAGCTGCTACAATCCTATTGCTACTTCTACTATTACTATAATTTTCTGAATTAATACCTGTAGTTTTACAGTAGGCAGGATGGCAAGTTTGTTTTCTGGAGAACGAAGAGAGGGGAAATTTGTAAAAAATAATTAAAAAATAATACGCCTAAATTCCCAGCTTTGCACTAAGTGATGGTTGTTGATTGCATTTTCATTTTGAAATTTAACAGCAAAGCATTACTGTGTAACTACCATAGTGTCATTAAACTTGGTTCATCTTGACCTTGAATGATACTACACTAGTCAAGCTACTCTTTGAGTGTTCTAGAAATCAATACACGTGCTGAATCCCAGCCATGGTGATCAAATCTATATATTTTATAGTTTCGTGAAAAAAAGAAGAAAAAAAAAAAGAACCTAGAGCATCACCAGGTTGGAGGATTGCATAAATTTCTCCTGATAAGCATGTAAAACATAAAATTCGTGGATGGACAACAAACAGTTATGAAACATCACCATAGACCATGGAAAACAATACCAGGAGAGACGCTTATATATTCAGACTATACATTTGCTTCTCATCAAGGTTTCCTCTGATTAAAAGTATGGTGATGAGTACTGTAAACATTTATGTGATATTAAGGAATGCGCCATTCCTCCCTCCACAGTGGGCCTTTGCTGCCCTACTGCTCTTTTTTTGTTTTTGAATCTAGTCTCATTACATTAATAACTCAAGACCTTCTCAGGCATGTTAAAAATAGATTTTAAGAGAATTGAATGCAGCGTTTCCTTCCCACTCCTTTTCTCGACTGTAATATAATGGCACTCCAAAGAAACAGTCCACGGAAATCAGGATTTTCTCAGCAGCTTGTGTGGGAAATGCAAACTATTGTGAGCAAGTGTTACAGCCCACTGCTTGACAGGAAGTCATCCTGGAAAAGTTAACTGAACAAACACCTTCCATTGTCTACAGAGCTTGAAAGTCCAGTGAAATCTCCTTAATTCTATCTCTGAGCCAACTGGGTGATTGCTAATGCATTTAACCCTTTTGATTCTAGAGTCTCAGGTGTATTCAAGGCTTTTTCCTTCAGTGTTTCTTAACCTTTTCAGATTCTTGGACTCCTCTGAGAATTCAGTGGGACCGAACAATAAACCCATGTGTTCCTTTTTCAGGGGATCCTTGTTCCATCCGCCATGTCAAATTGTCTGCAGACATTCTGAATAATTAATGGTCAAGGGAAAAACTAATGAAGAGAACGTGAGTCTCCCTTCTTTCATGCCACTCCATTGCCTATTTCTCATCTCTTTCTTTGCAAGTTTTCAAAAACAAAAAGGGCTGAGTTCCTTACAGCAATTTTTAAATTAAATTTATTGGGGTGACATAGGTTAATAAAATTATATAGGTTTCAAGTGTGCAATTCTATAATATATCATCTATATATTGCATTATGATTGACCACCCGAAGTCTAGTCTCCTTCTGTCACCATATATTTGACCCCCTTTTCCCTCTACCTCCCTCGCTGCCCCCTTTCCCTCTGGTAAGCACTAAACTGTTGTCTGTGCCTTTGAATTTTTGATTATTTGTTTGTTGCTTTCGGTTTTGTGTCCCATATATGAGTTAAGTAATATGGTTCACGACTTTTTTGGTCTGATTTAGCATGATAATCTCAAGATCCATCCATGTTGTTGCAAATGGAAGTATTTCGTTTTTTCTTATGGCTGAGAAGTATTCCATTGTATATATGTACCACTTCTTCTTTATCCAATCATCTATCAAAGGACACTTTGGTTGTTTCTATGTGTTGGCCACCGTGAATAATGCTGCAGTGAATATAGAAGTACATATGTCTTTGCCAATAAATGTTTTTAGATTTTTGGGGTAGATACCCAGGGGAGGGATTTGCTGGGTCATCTGGTAATTCTATTCTTAATTTTTTGAGGACTTCCATACTGTTTTCCATAGTGGCTGTACCACTTTGCATAACCACCAGCAGTGTATGAGAGTTCCCTTTTCCCCACAACCTCTCCAACACCTGTTATTACTTGTCTTCTTGAGAATAGCCACTCTAACGGGTGTGAGGTGGTATCTTATTGTGGTTTTGGTTTGCATTTCCCTCATAGCTAGTGAAGTTGAGCATCTTTTCATATATCTGTTGGCCGTTTTTATGTCTTCTTGGGTAAAGTGTCACGACAACAATTTTAAAAGCTGTTAATCACTTTCATAGTCTCAGTTATTAAAGTGATAACATATAGACTTAATTTTCCCCCCAGTGTAATAAAACTAAACACATTAACATTATAAGTAAGTGCACAGAAGAGTTGGAATAGGAAGGCAGAGAAGGAACAGGCCACGTTTAATTTGGGCATGACTGTTACGACACTGTCTAAATGTTTGAAGGGCATTGTGGGGACATAGCAGCAACAGAATCATCATTCTGTCTTGCTTCAGAGGGAAATTGCAAAAGGAGTTTTTTTGCTAATTTTTTTTTACATGTTTTGGTAAAACCTAAGATCCTAAGAGTTAGCTGGTCAACAATGGAACTGGCTGACTTAGAAGGTGAGGAGTTTGCTATCACTGGGAATATTTAAGAGAAGGATACTACATTATTTGTCAGGAAGATTGTAGAAGGTATTTCTGTTTTCTGTGGCTGGCGAACTTCTATCACACCTGTGCACTAAAAATTCTACAAGTGTCCAAAAAATGTAGTTGGTCTACGGGAAGAAAACTTTTGAGATATCTTTTCTTTCATTTTCTTTTTCCCTGTGCCTATGCCCAAAAGAGTGGTTTCCATTAGTGTGGAGATGGAGTTCCAACGCTCTGACATCATTTATTTTCTGTGTGGCCTTAGCTATCTCTGATGCTGTTACGTGAGAACGACAACCTCTTTCCCAATATCTCGAAAGTAACGAAATGACCTGTTATCCACTGGGCATTGATTGCTGTCATTTGGAAAGAGTGAAATCACAGTCTGACCTTCAAGGAAAGAGTACATCAGATTTAACTGTTTATCGAGAAATTTCTTTTCTCAAGCATTTTCATTACTACTATTTGAGAGTTTATATAAAAAATTATTGTTGTTTTCATCTCAGACCACATCATCTGTTGTTATCTGTGCTGAGTATGTAGGCTGTGAACTGTCAGATTGAGAAAATATGATGGCATTTGGCACCCAGGATTGTTTTCCAAATGGATTCCTCATGACAGAGGCTCTACACACTTTGGAATCCCTGACCCTGAACAACAGAAATTTATTTTCTCACAGTTCTGGAGGCTGGAAGTCTGAGATCAGGGTGCCAGCTTGGTCAGTTTCTGATGAGAGTGCTCTTCCTGGCTTGCAGATGCCACCTTCCCGTGTCCTCACATGACCTTTCCTTGGGGTGTGAGTGTGTGTGTGTGTGTGTGTGTGTGTGTGTGTGTGTGTGGTGTATGGAGGGAGGGAGGACAGGAGGAAAGGAGGGAAAGAGAGAGAGAATTAAATCAATAAGCATTTTTTAACTGAATAATCACTAAGTAGCCTGGTATGATGAAAGACACATCTTCTTTTCCCTACAATAAACAAACAAAAACCAGAAAGACATGGACTTTGCCCTCAGGGGTGTGGAATTTATTTGGGGAGATAAGACCTAATAAGTGTACTAATGAAAAGTATATTAAAAAGAAAAGCCCACGTGTATTAAGCATTGAGTCCTTGGATTAGGTAAGAGGTACAATTAATGTTCAGGGGATTGTTGTGGGGTGAGAAGATTAGGGAAGATTCTGATCTTAGAGGATGTAGGACGAAGGATGAGCTGGGCAGTGATGGAAGTTTAGGAATTGAGATCAGAAAGACTTCCTAGAAGACATGATGGATAAGCAGTTAGGGAAAAGAGAATGTGGGGAGGGAATAGGTATGTCAAGCTGAGAGGCACAGTGGCAAGAAGGAGCCCACAGTGTGTGGGGGAAAGCTTGGGTTACTGTAGCTGGAGGTGGAGGGCTAGGCACCGAGCGGAAAGAGAAGAGGTGGAGTAGTTGGTCAGAGGTCATATCACTAGGGCTCAGTGGGCCATGTTTTAACCTGCAGATCACAGGTTTTCAAACCACAGGATGTTTTCTTCCAAGGAAAACCTTATGTGGAGGCTTAACATGTATACCAGAGGGGGACAAAGCTACTGTAGTTAGGGCCAGGGTGGGGCCAGAGCTCTGCCTCCTCAGTATTGCCTCAGTTGTCTCCCTACAGCTACCCTTGCAGTTCAGACTGGCATTCCCTGTCACATGGATTATGGCAACAACCTCCTCTTCCAGTCTTGTCCCTTCTCTCATCTACCCTCCACATGACACCAAAGAGCTTTCTGAAAGGCATGTCTGAGTTTGCCATTCTCCTGTTTAAATCCCTGTAGTTGTTCCCAGCTGCCTACAGGAATAAACCTGAACTCCCCAGGCCCACCAACTTCACTTTCCATTCTTGCCAAGTTCTTACCATCACACTTGCACTCAGGTTTACGTCCTAGCTACACTAAAAGCTTGCAATTTTGTCTTGTCCAGCTCATGGTTATATTGCTGCCACTGCCTGGAATGGCCTCCATACCTACCCCCGGCTGTCCCACCCCACCCCCACTTTAGGCCCCAGCTCAAAGATTACCCCCACCACAAGGACTTTCCTAACGTTCTTTGCCCTCAAGTGGATTTGGCCATACTCTTCTTTATATCTACCTGTACCCCTAGGTATAAATCCTATTATTGTAGCTTTGTGTGGGGACAGATACAAGAGACGATAAGAAATTTGAACCAATAGGATTTACTCAGAACAGATATGGGTGAACCAAAGATTTGGAGGAGTCTAGGATGACTCCTAGGTTTGTATCAGGATGGGCATGCACTGTCACAGAGAGTATAGGTACAGAGTGGTTTGGAGAGGGAAAGAGGAGTTCCGTTTTGGTGAAGTTAACTTTTTGTTGCCTATGGAGATTCAGGTTGAGATGAGCAGCAGGCTGTTAAATATATGAGCCTGGAAGGCAGGAAATATCTGGAGGCACACATTTGGGAATCAAAATAGTTGGTAAATCCTTAGGGATGAATAAGGTTAGTCAAGGTCAGACTACAGTGGGAGAAGGAAAGAGGTGATAAGGAAAAAGTGGGGTGGGAATAGATGTTTCATATCATACTGCTTCCATTTTCCCCATGATTTTGGTCCTTGGGACCACAAAGATGATCTTACAACTTGATAAAAGCTCTATAAACAGAAAAGCTGTGTTTGTGGAATCTCCACACTGCCTTCCATAGCAGCTGCACAAATCTGCATTCCCACCAACAGTGTATAAGTGTTCCTTTTTCTCCACAGCCTCTCCAACACTTATTATTTGTCTTGTTGATGATAGCCATTCTAACTGGGGTGAGGTGATGTCTCATTGTGGTTTTTATTTGCATTTCTCTGATGATTAGTGATTTTGAGCATTTTTTCATATGTCTATTTGCCATTTGTATGTCCTCTTTGGAGAAATAGCTACTGAGTTCCTCTGCCCGTTTTTAAATTGGATTGTTTGGTTTTTTGTTGTTGAGTTGTATGAGTTCCGTATGTATTTTGGGTATTAGCCCCTTATTGGAATACACAATGTGATATATAGATGATGTATTACAGAATTATGCACTTGAAATCTATGTAACTTTATTAACCATTGTCACCCGATAAACTTTAATTAAAAAACAAAACACAAAATGCTGTGTTTGTTATTCAGGGCCTCAGGCTATTCCAAGGTTTAATTAAATGATGGATCTTATAAACTACCAGATGACCTATCCTGATGACTGCAATGAGGGCAATCTCTCTAACTTCATCATATGTGATTACATACAATACCAGTACAGTTATGATTCAATATTTAGAAAAAAAAAATTAGCAAATTTATAACAGGACTTTGAGTTTTGGGGTATTTCTGGTAATTAAAACATGATTCTTTAAATAATTTAGGAATGACTATAGGAATATCTCCGAATGTTGTTCTTAGGTATTGCAAGAGATTCCCACCAGAAATGGTTTTTCCTAATTAATATGTCACAAACACATAATACATTTTACATCAAGAGAAAAGTAAGTATGGACATATTATTGAAACGATTCTCTGTTTTCTTAACCAAGGAGAAAGAAATATCTTCTTGGTCACAGGAAGAGAGAGAATAGTAAATGCATGATTATAATGTATAGATGAAGTGACTTCATCTTGTGATAAATGAAGGTGAATAGAAAATTCCCTTGAGTCAAGTGTGTGGTAAGTTCAATCATGGAAGCCGTCTACAACGGCCCACATGTGACTCGGTGCAGGCATTTCTTAATGTTCACAGTTTTCATGTCCCCTCAGACTTATTCAGACACTGCAGAGGACTCCCTTACCAGCACAGGAGGGCCTTTTAGCTTTCAGGAGTACTATGTTTCACTTAGAATTGATCAATAGAAACGGTACCCTTTTCCACATCTAGGAAGTGAAAGCTGGTCTCAGTTGTCCAGGGCACTGGGCAGGAGCCTACTTTCCTACAGTGGGTCAATGAGCAGGCAGGAGAGAGAGAGACAGGAAAGCTGCCTCTCAGAGCAGTTAAATCAATCTTGGAAAATTGGGTAACATGTCTCAACCAGGCTACTCTTATCTCTATGTGGTCAATTAGAGGACGATCTCCTGAGGAAAGAAAAGAAATAAAAAGAATGATGTCATTTCTTGTATAGCCTTTTTGGCATGTTTCATATGAATATTTATGATGACATATGGGATTTATATGCATTATCAGATCTCGGCTTAAATGTAGAGGCACCTTTGTAAAGAAAGTACATAGTTCAATATGTACTATGCATTGTCTTAAGGAGTTATGAAATATAAATTTGGGACATAAGCATATGTCAGATTGTTTTCAAATGTTTATTTTCTGCTATACACCCATAATTGTCTAATTTTGGCAGTAACATTTTTGTGTTAAAGTGAAATAATTCCTTTGATTCAAGTGAAAAAAATCTGTGCAATAGCTTTCAGTTACTTTTATAATAAGAAATATGTATTTAGCATTAAGTGATGGTTATTTTTGTGACTAGAACTATAGAAAAACAAAAAGACTTATGCTTTTACCTTCATTGAACTATCTGTTTACTTGTTTATTTTTATAAAAATGAAGATCTTTCCATGTCACATTTTCAGATGTCTTGGGGGAAGAAGTTTTAAAAAGTATTTTAAAGCATTCAAAAATATGTAGCAAGTCCTATTTTACATATTTTAAAAATATCTATTTTACTGATGAACAGATTAAATAGGAGAAATGTAAACATTTCAAGGTCAAAGTAAACATAGGAAGAAAATTGCAACATACTTTTCAGTTCTCTCCAGCCCCCTGACTCTCCTATTCTAGGCCTGTGTGTGAGCTCCACGTGGATGTCTAATATCTCTACATATTAATATGTTACAAATAGAACCCGCCATTTTTTTCTCCCAGACCTATTCCTTCACTACTTTTCTTTATCTTAGACTGTGGTATCACATCCATCCAGTTGCTTAGGTCAAAGACTTGGGTTCATCTTTAACTCTCCTTCCTTCCTTCATCGTTAAGCAAATTCTGTTGGATCGTCTCTCTCTCCATATATGTGTGTGTATATATATATACACATATAATATATATTGCATATATGTATTACATATATAATACACTATATATAGTATATGTGTGTGTGTATATATGTATAGTGTGTATATATATATTATATATATGAAACTTTTTACTGTTCCATAACATCCAACCTAGTGCTAGGCACCAATACCTATCAATGAGATCCCTGCAGTACCCTCCAAATTGTCAAGTGTGTGGTAAGTTAAATCACTGAAGCTATCTCAGCGTTATTTTTGCTCTTCTACAATCTATTTTCTACTTAGTGACCACGTGATATTTATTGAAACAAACAAACTCACAACCAATCACTGACCTAAAAACCTCTGCATTTAAAAGGAAATGCAAACTCCTTAACCTGGACTATACACCTGTGTGATTTGTCCTCTGCTTTTCCTCTCTGCCCTGTCTCCACCCGTTCCCTCACTAGTACAAGAACTTTTAGTAGTTCATCCCTGTTCACAGCGGAGTGGCCAGTAACAGTGTAGGCACTCATTACATTTGTGTCAAAAGCATGAACAAATAGTTTATATGTTTTTCTGAGCCTAAAGGTTCTCCTTTGGCTCTGGTGATAAGCAGAGCTTAAACTAAGTGCTGAGGTGAGTGTTTCTGTGAGATTTGGGGGCCAATAATTAATGAGTGAAAACTTAGGGCAGTTAGGGCCTTTGCAACCTGCACTGTGGCCCTTCCTTGAGGTCTCCTGGAGGTTTAGCTACATCTGCGCTCTGAGGCCAATCCTGAGTTCAGAAAGGAGTGGTTCATGGGCCTGTCTTTTATCAGCAGGTGACTCAACCTGATGGTGCCTTAATACCCGCCCAACTCTGACCACGTGAATTTCTGCCTTATTTCTGTGTCCGAATTCTTATCTTGATTCTTGTCTTCATAACTGAATTTCTGCCTATTTCCTTCTCTCTCATCAACTGCTCAGTAATCCCCTTCCTTTCCTGTCCAGGACTCACCGGTGCTCTTATGTCCACTTCAGGTGACCTATAGCCAACATATTGTATTGGACATTACTTCTAAAACTGATTTAGCCTTCTAGTTGAGACCTCACCGTACCACAGCCATCTATAAGGGGATGAATGAACAGCCATAATGTTGGAACTAAGCCTTTAGAAAACACCAAGCTATTTATGCATAAGTCTTGTGAAATCATCTCTTACAAGTAATTGAAAAACAATCACAACAAAATCCGCATGGTGTTCCACATTTGCATAGTGCCCAAATATTTCTAGATCCTTTAAAAAAGAAAAACTAGAATGGGGAAATAATTGAGAGTAGCTTTTAAGGTTCTGAAAGGCCAGTTCTTGTTACTGGCCAAGATGGCAATGCTAACAGTAATGTTCTTGGAAGTTGCTCCATCAAGAAAAAGAGAGTCTGGCACATAGCGGGAGCCTAGTAAATGAAAGGGAATCAATGAATGAACGAGTGAATGATTGATTGATTGACAGACTTAGTACTAGCCCTGAAGATCTCTCTAAGTGGACTGAGGATGGAGACTGACAAAAGAATATACTTTTTGGGGATTAACTAGGCTCTGGCTTTGCCATAGAGCATGGCACAAAGACATGAAAATAGCTACTCAGATATAGTTATTTCTTAAAACAGCATATTCAATTAAAAGTACTCAAAAATTTTAAGTGAGGTCTTTCTCCATTCCAGACTGAGTTAATGGAAATGTTCCAGAATTTTTCCTTTTTTCAAGTAAGGCCTGGCCCAATTGTCTGTGTGGTTTAGGGAGAAGTATCGGCAGGATCTTTTCTGATGAAGGTAGAAATCTGACAGTAACAACCTCAAAAGGAATCTGGGTATAGTTCATAAAACCACCTCTGTCTGGTACTTATGGCTGGTCATTTTATGACATCTTTTGAATGTCAGTGTTTTTAAAATATGTGATTTTAAAGATGACTGCATCACTCTTTTTTTAAATTAAAGTTTATTGGGGTGACAATTGTTAGTAAAGTTACATAGATTTCAGGTGTACAATTCTGTATTACGTTATCTATAAATCCCATTGTATGTTCACCACCCAGAGTAAGTTCTCCTTCCATCACTATATATATGATCCCCTTTACCCTCATCTCCCACCCCCCCCACCCCCTTACCCTCTGGTAACCACTAAACTGTTGTCTGTGTCTATGAGTTTTTTTTCTCATTTGTTTGTCTTATTATTTTGTTGTTTTTGGTTTATATACCACATATCAGTGAAATCATAGGGTTCTCTGCTTTTTCTGTCTGACTTATTTTGCTTAGCATTATAATCTCAAGATCCATCCATGTTGTGCATCACTCTTAAGTGTGAGTTTATCTAGAATCCATTTGAAGTCACAATTTTTGATCTTTAGGATTAAAACAGAAATCAGAGGGAGTTGAGAAGGATCTTAGGCAGTGATTCATAACTTATCAAATAGAGATCTTGATTGTCTCTATCAGAGAACCCAAGTCCTACCATGATAGAATATATCCCATTTTTTCCCTAAGGGTATTTATTATATGTTTTGAAGCATTTTACTATTGGAGATGTAATTTATACCTTTTATAGGAAATAAACATTCCAGTTACTTGTTGGGAATTATTGTTAAACTTTAATATACAAACCAAAACAGTAATTACATTTGTGCTTTAAAATAGAAATAATACGTTTGAGTATACAATTGAATGCTATGGTGACTTTGCAAACACAAAGACAATAAATTAGAGTGCTAAAATTAGGGATATATTTTATTGTTATAGTATAAATATGGAAAAAAAATTCAGATGAGAGCAAATTTTATGAAAATTCTTCACCCCATCTAGTAGACTTCACATTGCACAATTGATGACTTACCATCAGCTGAGAACCATGGGTCTAAGAATTAAGTCAGTGTTGTGGGTTGAATTGTGTGTCTCTAAATGATGTTGAGGTCCTAGCCCCTGGTACCTGTAAATGTGACCTTATTTGGAAATACGGTCATTATAGATAATCAAATTAATATGAGGTCATCAGGGTGGGCCTAATTAATATGATTGGTGTCCTTGAAAAAACAGGGAATTGGGACACAGTGTCTGATAGGCACATAGGGAGCATGTCATCTGAAGACAGAGACAGAGATCAGGGTGACAGAACCAAGGAATGCCAAAGATTGACAGTAAACCACCAGAAGTAGGAGAGAGGCATGGATCAGATTCTCCCAGCCCTCAGAAGGAAACAACTCTGTTGATAACTTCACCTTGGACTTCTAACGTCCAGAACTGTGAGATAATACATTTCTGTTGTTTAAGCCTCCCGGTTTGTGGTCCTTTGTTATGGTAGCCCTAACAAACTTATAAAGCTAGTTATCTAGCTCTTTAGATAACCGTCTATCTGTCTGTCTATCTGTCTATCTGTCTGTCTGTCTGTCTGTCTGTCTGTCTATCTATCATCTACTATCTATCATTGATTTACAATTTAACAGCAGTAGAACTATTTCTTACCCAAGTTTCTACTGGAAAGTTGTGCTAGTTATCTTCTGTTTGCCCCTTCTGGTCCTCTAATTACCCCTTTCCTCCATGCCCTATACTTCAGGAGGTACTTTGCTAAACAAAATCAGTGGTTTCCCTTGCCTTCTGGCTTTCACTTGGGTTCCGCCAATGGGCAGCAACAGGAAGAGATCCAGAGGCATAGAAGAAAGTGAGGCTGAGGCGTTCTTTTCCTTGTTTCCTCCTCTGCCCTCTGGCTCAGTCCCTCTTCTGAAGGTCATAGTCCTTGTCAGATGTCCTTCTCCACACCGTGCAGCTCTCTCTGTGACTGCTCCCTCCCTGTTGCCCCTTCAGGCCCAGAATACTACGCTAAACACCATAGGTTGCCCATACGCTGTCCACACATGATTAAATCCTCCTCAGATTATCCCTCCTTCAGTAAGCCTTTTGTTTCCTGCTGGAAAGCCCGGGATATAAAAGATATAAAAATGAAACTGATCAGTTTAATGTAAGGCATGTGGCCTGGAGTTCAGTTTCCTGGACTCTCAATGCTAATGCCCTTAAAGCTCTCTGGTGTTCCCGTGTTCTAGATCTGTTCAGCCTGGAGTTATAAACACAAGGGCCCAAGAGGGCTGGTCAGGTAATGAGAATGAGTGGTGTGCTTGGTGAGGGGGAGAACACTGGAGACT
Source organism: Rhinolophus hipposideros (assembly GCF_964194185.1). Taxonomy (NCBI): domain Eukaryota; kingdom Metazoa; phylum Chordata; class Mammalia; order Chiroptera; family Rhinolophidae; genus Rhinolophus; species Rhinolophus hipposideros. Next base: position 71,854,276 of record NC_138055.1, read on the forward strand.
TGGGAACAAGCTCTTCTCAGGGCGCAGCAGATACCCAGCTCCACTCTTTTCACCACTTGGGAATGTAGTCCCTGTATTGCCAAAATTAATTTTTTCCTTTTTTTAAAAAAAGAGAAGCCAGAAATCAAGATTTTTATGGGGATGCTCTTGGTTTCTCAAAATTGGCAACTAGTTCAAAAAATATTAAAACACAGCAAGCCAAGAAAAATACCTCTGCGGTCTAGATGTGGGACATAAGCCACCTACTTGTGACCTCTGTGTCAGCTCTGTCTCTGATTCCTCCTAGATCACCAGAAACTGCCTGGATCATATTACTTCAGTCCCTCCAGAGGAATGACAGTATAACAACATATCCAGGTTTTTATTAAATTAAAGGTTGGGATAGAAGAAAATATCTCTATCTTTTGTAAAATCCACTTTTGTAGACATTTTTCACTAGATCGTCGTTCTTTCCTTAAAGATGCATGAAATAAATTCCTCTCAAGAACTTAGCTCCAGGACAAAAAGTCTATATTGCCCTTGAGAAGCACATACACCTTATTTACTGATTAAGGGGTTAAGTAATAGAATGGCTTCTTTTTCCAGTAGCATACTTGGTATTTTATTTAGAATAGGCTAGGCTCCTGCTGTGGTAATAGACATCTCCAAAAGGTCAGTGGCTTAACAAGTAAAGTTTATTTCTCACTCATACAAAGTCCTCTGTGAGTCAGGGGACACTCCAGAGTAGCTGTTTCCTTGTGATCCAGGCGGCCTAGATCTGATGAGTCCACTGAATGTATGTGCTCTGTGGACGGGTGCATGGCTTTGCACTGCCTCAGCTCTGAAGTGACACTTATTGTTTCTGCTCACAGTTCATTGGTCAAAACCAGTCTCATGCCCCTGCCTGTCTGTGAGGAGATCGAGAAATGTGTTTTTCCATGTGCTCAGGAAGGAGTGGAGATTAGGAATGGTGAACACCAGTCGTCTTCTCTGTTGGCATTCCAGTAGAGTCTGAATGCTATGAAAGGCATTACGGTTCTGTTTTTCTTTGTTACAGGACGCTCAGAGCTGTTGATTGTAGACTAAATGTTTCCTAAGTATCCTCAAGATATTTTTCCTTCCCACTTTCTATATTTGGTTATGTTCTTATTTTAATGGGACCCTATTGTTTCTATTCTTTTTATTGTAAGCTGCCTATGATTCATTGGGGGAAGAATAAGGAGGAAGACTAGTAAATGAACTAATCAATGGAAATAAACAGGAAAAACGTGAGTATATAGATGTTTGCTTTACAGCTGTAACTGATCCTGACCCAGGCCACTTCAGACTAAGGAGAGGCAGATCATCAAGGTGCATGGGTAGTGACAACTTAGTGCTACACCCAGCCGGGGCCTGGCCCTTCCCACACCTTTCCTCATCATAGATGGCTCATGCTAGCTCACCACCGCAGGTCTGCCTCCTCGTGGGTCCCCTTAAACACAGGGAGCCATTGCTACTCCCCTCCCTGGTTGAGGCCTCACATTGGTACCTTGAAGTCTTCGTTCAAGATGCCCCATTCATTCTCTTCCCAGGTTCCCAAAGATGGTGGCCTCATTCTGAGAGTTTTCTTGTAGCCCTTCTTCTGCCAGAGTGATTTCCGATAAGCATCTCCAGAGGCTTTTTGTCACCCATTGATAAGCATCTCTGAGAACCTTTCAATAGCTTTATTCATTATGGCCAGGAGTTTTCCTTCAGTTGCTTCCATTTCTCAGAGTCCCGATCCCACCTCAGAGTGACTTCTTTGACTACAGAGGGTGTTTTAGTGACTTGTATTCTCCTCTTCTCTGGAGCCCACTGCCACTCCTAAGGGATTCTCCCAGGGAACCATTAAGTTTGCATAGATATGGAGGAGGAGACTGGATAACTGCCACCAAGTGGTGAGCATTTGTGGCAGAACAATAATAAAGGTATTTATTATTATTATTATTATTATTATTATTATTATTACTATAACTGCTAGTGATCAAATGCATACATGTGGCAGGGTTTCTTCATATGGTTTTTAATCCCTCACATTGATCTATGAGGTTTATAGTGTAACCCACTTTGCAGGAGAGGAAGCTGGGCCCAAGAGAGGCCCACGTACAAACAGCTAATACCTCAGCACAACTTGGAAACGAACAACCATCTGTGGAATGTCTAAGAGTGTGCTATTCCATTGCTTCCCTACTTTCTTGCTTCCTAGGTCAAGGAGTAGGTGTGCAAGGAAAACCTTCCTCTGAAACTCCAGATACATGAGAATTTATTTATTCCATGTGCAAAAATTAACAGTATTCCACTATGGCTCTTTTTTTTTTCTGGTAAGTTGTCAATAAATCAAATTTCTCAAGACCTCCAACTTAAGGGGATTAAAGAGAAACTGATTTTAATGAAGGTGCATTATTTATAAAAAGCTGATGTAGCAAACGCATTTATCTTCATATATAATCCTTTTAAGTATGAAGGAAAACCTACCTCGAATTTCTTAGTCAGTACCTTCTGTAGAGCTACCTCCCTTACAGAAATAGGAATTTAGGAAGGAATAAAGTCAGGTGTCCTCTTTCTGATACTGCAGCTAAGATTTCCATCTTTCTAGGGTTTGCAAAGCATTCTTAAGCTCATTGGGAAAATATTGAAGTTAAGTTTTTCTATCACTTTTGAGCCCTATCAGTCTTTTATGCCACAGCGAACAGTGAACATGCTGGAGAGACAGGAATAAATGACAAGTTCCCTTTGGGGAAGGGAAAGAGCGATCGCTACCAGTACTGTGATTTTGTTTTTTTTCTTTTGATAATAAAAAGAGATAGTTTGTTAATTTGTAGGTAACTGTTGTGTCATAAGGGAAACATGGTATTTGATTTGCTTGTTCTAAGGATAAATGAATCTCTTTTTATCACCCACGGACTTTATTAGTTAGCCCTATCATTTAAAGTTTTCATCCCTTTTGTTCCTTGAGAAAAAGAAGACGAACCACAAGAAATAACACTTTGGTGCTTGTAGTAGTCAGCTTGGGCTGCCATGACATAGAATGGGTGGCTTACACAACAGGAATTTATTTCTCGCAGTTCTGGAGCCTGGAGGTGCCAGCAGGGTCCATGTCTGGTTTGGGAGAACTATCTATCTCCTTGGGTTGCAGACAGCTTCCGTCTTGATGTGTGCTCACATGGGCTTTCTTTAGTACATGCGGATGGAGAAAGAGACAGACAAAACAATCTCTCTGGTGAGAAACAATCTCATTAATCTAACCATAAGGGCCCCACCTTCATGACCTCATCTGAACCTCATTACCTCCAAATGACCTATCTCCAAATAGCACCACATTGAAGGTTTGGATAGTAACATATGAACTTGGGGTGGGGGGCAGTTCAGTCCATAGCAATCCAATTCTGGCCCCCTAAAATTCATATCCTTCTTACATGCAAAATACATTCATTTTATATCAACAGCCCTCAAAGTCCTTGTTTATTTCAGCATCAACTCTAAAATCCAAAGTCTCCTCTAAATATCATCTAAATCACATATGGGTGAGACTTGGTGTATGATTCATTGTGAGGAAAAATTCCTTTCCAGTTGTGATCCTTTGAAGCTAGACACGTTATGTGTTCTAAAAAGCAATGGTAAGATGGGCGTAGGATCGATAATCCTTTTCCAAAAGGGAGAAACAAGAAAGAAGGAAGGGATGACAAGAGGCAAGCAAGTCCAAAACCTAGCAAGACAAATGCCATTGGATCTTAAGGCTTGAGAATAATCCTCTTTGCCTTTCAGACCTACTGGGTTAGTGTCTCCCAAACCCCTATCTCCCCATGGCTCTGCAGGGCAGCCTGGCCTCTTTGTCTTCCTCGTCTCCAATAACATGTTCCTCATTTCTGTCTGAGACTTCCCCAGAATTGCTCTTAATATTCATATTTCTGGCATGCACCGCCAAACTCTTTTAGGCACTATCCATTACACAGTTTCAAAGCTACTTCCTCACGTTTAGGCATTTGCTACAAGAGTGCTCTTTTACGTAAACTAATTTCATAAGATCTTTTGATAATGACACCTGGGAACTTATCATAATCAAGATAGTTTTAGAAAATGTCCTATTATTTATTTGTATGTGCCCAGAACCTAGTGAACTTTCAAGAATAAAATTAATCCATACCTGAAAAAATATAGATTTCAAATAGAGTATTTTCTCTCCAAGTAATAGGATCTACGCCTTCCACAGGATATAAAATTGGGGCTACAAATTTTTTTTTATTTCCTTACTGATTAATGTTTAAAAATCAAATTTATATGTGCACACAGTTGAATTACTCAGTTAATCCGGTAAGATTTATTAAGAAAAAGCAAAGGCCTCAGTTCTCTCCCTCAATTTGGGGGAAGCTGGCTATGTTAATAGATACTCACAACTGATAAAAGAAGGCAGAGCTAATTAACTGCTGTTTTGTTTCTCTTTTCTCTTATATAAACAGTGGTCTTTAAACAGGAAAACGTTTATTAAGGAATATAAATAATAAATTATAGTTTTTGATAGGTTAAGATGTAAAGAGGAAACAACCTACTTTAGATGAATTCAGATGTTCAGACCTTAACAATTTAAGGATGCTGAAGAAACTGTTTAGGTTTATTTTAGAACTCTTTGAAATTCTAAGCAACCGTTGAAAATGAGTGAGTGAGAGAAATGGAGAATGAGACAATGTCGAAACTGGGTTCATGTAATAATATTTCTAAAAATGAGAAACGTCTAGTTAAATTCTAAAGAGGATTTTGCAAAATATAACTCATGAGCATTTAGATGCAAATGGAGTGGTCACTAAACACCAATCTGATTTTCTTCTCTATCCAGTGTATAGGGGAGTGCAGTGGTGGCAATGCTTCCTTTGCTCAGCTCTGCTCAACACCCTACCTGTTAGCATTCTTTTGGCTCATCCAAAGACTTCTCAAGAAAGCTCTTTAAATAAGTGAGGAGCACGTGCTGCAGCGATGACATGGCGAGGTTTCAGTAAACCAGAACATCAGACTATCTTTGTGAATAATACGGAGAAATGCAGGCTGAATGATAGTATGGTGCAGTGATCATGTGGTTGGTTGAGAAGCTGTACCTCCTGACCCTCCTCACCTCAAAAGGTTACTACCGTATTTTCCTAAAAATGAGCCCCAGTTAAGATCTTCAACCAGATAGACGCATTTAATACGCTATGACGATGCTCCAGAAGAAAACGACATAACTGTATTTGAATGAATGTAGATTTTTGTAGGTGAAAAAAATAAGACATCTCCTGAAAATACGCCCTAATGCATCGTTTGGAGCAAAAATTAATATAAGACCCAGTCTTATTTTGGGGGAAACATGGTATGGGAAGATGTCAACCACCAGCGCCACGGGGTGAATCATGATTGTTGAAATTTCAGGCATCAGGGAGGAAATAGGGAGATGTTTTCTGCAAGGGTAATTTTGGCGTCCCCTCAAATAGTATCAAGTTGGCAACTTCTTGGTTGTAGTTCCTGAGGATAGTCTCCCTTGAGTAAATATTTTTAAAGCCACAAAATGAGCTTTGCAAAGAATGAGAAAAGCAAAACAAAGGACTGTTTCATATTTAAGATTTAAGTCTCTGTACTTGGACCAGTGCCTCGTTCTATCAAAACAGTGATATCCATCCAACAAATCTGTACAAACTTTCCTATAGTAAATATCTACAGAAATACTGATTTCCAAATCAAATTGTTAATACATCATTGAAAAATTACCTTGTTCTTCTTATAGTTCCTTTAAAAATCCCTTTAAAAAGTTAAATGGAGCTTGTAAGTGTCATCTCAGAAAACATCTCATTTTTACCATGAGGTGAACAGGAGGATGATTTTATTTTATTGTAATGCTTTTATAAATGGCAAACAAAACCCTGCAAAACATATGGGATGACCCAGATGATTGAGTGAAGAAACTGGTAGATCAAAATTTCTCATCTTCTTTGCTTGTTTCTCTCACTAAGTTTTTTTTTTTATATATAATGAAAATTTCCCTTAAAGAAAATATGTATCTGTGGGATACTGGCATACAGAATACTTTTTCACAATGATATTTTGCTAAATTTATGGAAATCTTGCATCTATGCTCTGATGATTTGAAAGGACAGGAAAAAGCACTTGGGTTCACTGTTTAGGGTGTTACTTTGTTTGGTTTTGCAGATTTAATAAATCCTACCGTGTGGCGGTTCAGTTTTATTTAGTTTTATGCTCACCCAAACTCTTGAGAATAAACCAAATCACTTTCTCTCTCTAGTGCTGTATTAGCTCTGTGCTGTGAATGAAAATTAAATGCAAATGCTTTCATTGCAGTATCCCCTTGTTAATTTATCACATGTTTAAACACAGCAACATATTGGAAAACCTTGTTATTTCGTAATCTTCAGATTTTTTTTTTGCACAATGATATCAAGAACAGAATAATGAGTAAAGATAAGCCGATGGGAAGCACATGTCTACAGGGCAACTGGCAGCAGTCCCAAAGCCATTAGTCTGTGGTATCTGGTGAAATTGCTGCAGTCAGCTTGCACTCCAACTGCATGACAGAGCAAAATAAAAGAAGGAAGAAAAATATCTCCAGAATTAGAGGAGGTGAGGGAAGCATCACTTTCAAGCGTTGGTTATGCTCTCAAATAGTTTATGCTCACCTTAAAAAATGGAAACCAAGTTCTGTAGCAGATATTTAGTTGAAAGCTAGTAACAAATAATTAATGATAATGACAAAAAAACTATAAAGTGCCAGCTTCCAGGAAAGGATGAAGTTAGAGAAGTGTGATTCAGGATATAGTACAAGAACTTGTACCAGAGTAGACTCAATAAATATTGGTGGAATCGACTGATAGTGTGTGAGGGCAATGAAGGGAATTCAGTTGTTTTGTTGTTGTCTTGATATACTGAGTGGAAATGCTCATCATAGCCAGATGTTGGTGATCATTGTTGTGAGACCAGTTCTTAGAAAATGGGGCTTCCCAAGACCCATTGGGGAGCCAAGTAAGGTATATTATCAAATACCAGAACTAGGAAAAGTGTTGGTACATGTCAGATGGAAAATGAAAAATGCAGTTTAGGAATGAGACAGGAGTGTCTGGAGCTGAGAGTCTCACAAAAGTGGAAAGGTAAAATGGGCCGGAAGTGAGATACACAAAGGCAATAGGTAGAGGCAGAAGAAGGCTGCCTCACATGAGGTTGGGAGGTGGGAGCCTGTTCAAGAACCAACCTGAACACATTCAGGCACATGCCTTTTAAACTGTGCTCGAAGCAGCCAAACCACATGAGACAAAAATCTACCATCCACCTTTTCTGGCATTTGTCATTTTAAAGTGCACAGTCATTTTCTCCCAAATGTTCTCATTTTCAATTCTGCTGGTTAGAACCACACATCCACTGCTTCCTTCGAAGCGTAAGACTCAGATTCAGATTTCATTAACATGACCGAGTGTCACCTATCCACCAGACATCGGGCTGGTCCCATCTAGTTCTCGTAGGGATTAAATTGTCATCTTGGCTAAGGCAGAAGTTCGTATAAACAGTCTATACTGCCATAGTTTAAAAGCTATGTGTAAATTTCCTAAATCCTCTTGTGTGCAATATTTGCGTAATAGTTTGTCTCATCTGGAATATTTGAAAATTTAGTCCTATATGATTTAGACGTGGTGTCAGAGGAGGTCTTCACAACTAATTTTCTTCTATGCCGAGAAGGACACGTCTGACATAATATGACAAGTCACATTGCCAGGGTAAAAATAAATTGTAAGCTATAAACAAACAAATAGGAAAGCAAGTCATAAACTGAAAGAGCACTAGAAATGTGGCCAAACACTGTTATGGTGGAGAAGCCTGAGTCTGACGTTAAATTAAGCAAGTGGGTGTTTGGCTGTGGTGTGCAGGCGGTTACAGCCTCTGAGTCCGAGGCTCCTATCTGCATTATCTGGGTCCTTAAGGCCCTGAAATGAGCTAGCAGGGTCAGAGGATTATTTTCAAAATTTTAAGAACTGAAAGAACATCTTATACTTCTTCCTCTGGGACCAAGCTTTGTATCTTTGCCCTTTACATCATTTTCCAACTGTACCATATCATTTCTGACTGCCTTGTCTGACCTTGAAATGTCAATTTCTTTCTCTAGTCTCAGGTCGGCCTCACTTTTCCAGTGGGTGGGATGCTCCTTATTTTATCATGAACTGTCACTATGTCTTCAAACCAGAACGTATAAGTGAATCAGTGGTTGCCCATTACATGATGTAGCCTCCCTATGTATTCCCACCGGGAATGGGCCTGGTCCACTGGAGGGATGAGATGGGCAAGGAGAACAGCCAAGCTTCCCCACACCTGGATGCCAGGAAAGTGAGCACCCCGTATTTCCCATTCCGGGGTTCTCCAGTTTCCTCCCTGACGGTGATGCCACTGTGTACATCCAGTGACTCCATGTAATAGGCAACTGCATGATTTATTTACTACTTGACCAGGACCAGTAGGAGAAACAAAGTTCCCATGAACTCAGAAACTGATGTGTGCCCGCGTAAGCTAACGCCTTTACAGAGAAGTCGTAGTCTTCCCTTTCAGGGCGACCTTCTTTGTCTCGGTATAAGCTTCCCTCAGAATACTCCCAAGACCAGTCGCTTCCAACTTGGGATACTCATTAGAATGAGCTGGGGGACTTATCAAAAGCAGCATTTAAAGCTGGATAATTCCAGTGCGCAGCTGGCACCACCACCTGGTCCTTTCCCCAGGTTTGCCCTAAGGAGATCAAGAGTCATTGTGCCTCTGATGATCCTCTAATTCTTAATTTGCATTTTCTTATTGTAACGGCATTCTGACCGAGTGGAGGCCGCCAGGAGTGGACTATATACAGCTGAGCTTACGGAAGACCTTTTGGCATCTCCTCAGTGAAACTCTGTGTTCTTGGCTGCTCTCATTCTTGAGGTTAAAAGAATGCAAACCACTGCACATTTCTGCCAGTTTGCTCTTGTTTTGTTCTTCTCCCTCCATAAGATCTGGCTCTCTCTCTAGAAATTCTGGCTGATCTACAAAATGATCCAGAATTACTGCTTAATGCTTTGATGCCTTTCCCACCCCTTAAATACTTGACTTCCCTCTCTCCTCAATAATAGATAATATTTTACAAAACCAGGTCTGATGGGGAAAGAGAATAAAAGAGATGTTGGGTGATGAAAGGGTAGGTGATTTAGAAGGTGTCTGTGCTTTGGTCAATGATGGACATCATTATTACCAGGTGTTGAGAGCTGAAGGTAGCTTGGGCTTGCTGCTCAGGACAGCAGACACTGCTCCCTGGCCTGAAATTTCTACTCAGAAATGTGTGTCAGTGCTAATCAGGACCTTTACCAGAATTGGCCTCAAACCCCCAGGCCAGGCCTCCGTCTCTGAGAGGGACTGGCCTTGCTTTGACCTGGTGATTTCAAATTAGGTCTTATATTGCTGGCTTCCCAAGGCCTCCAACTCTATCTGGGATGTCAACCAGTATTCATACTGAAGCCACTTATACTAGAATTCTCTTTGAAACATCATTGCTGGCTCATCCCCTGAGCGCCCTAGATATATTCTTTTTTATGGTTATCTTTTGCTTGGCATCATGATCTGTGCTCCTCATTATGAAAAAGGACCCAAACTTCACTGCTCTCCCTATTTAAACTTCATCCTATGATAAACCAGCTCTCCTACGGTACATCCTCACTTTTTTTTTACAAAATGCTCTGCCTTCTTCTTTACCAGAACTAAAATATGGCTTTCCCATAAATACGTCATTTCCACTGCATCTCTAAATGCAGGAAACCACAGAGTTGAAGGATGTTGTCAGTTCACTGCCTTCTCTACAAAACGGCATGTGTGATGCCATTTTCCTTCCACCTTTATGAAAAAAGATTTTGCCACCTAAAGATTCTGCAATCTAGAATGAGGTCCTCCTCCTTATCCCCATCATCTACTTTTTTATCGGTTAGTCCCGTGTGTTAATAAAAAATGTGGGCAACCATCTTATCAGCATCCCGAGCAACACCGATCCTGCCATTATCTTGACTATGTTTGCAAAGACATTTTGTTTGCAAGCACAAAAGGGTGAAAATTTGTACACTATATTTAACAGTTGCAAAAACTAGAATTTTAAATAATTGATCTCATCTTGCATTCTAACCTCCATTTCCCTCATAGTGGGAAAAATAAAACCAGAAAACAAAACCGTCAAAACCTGAGGTATATCCTCTTGAAGTATGGAGTCTTTCAAACTTTAAAAAGTATTGTTTGTGTTGTTTCAGAGTAATCATTTGAATAAATGACCATTGAAGTCAAAGTTATACTCCTTATCAGGGCAGTTTCTCCCCTTTCTTATGAGGAACTCTCTCCTCTCCTTTTAAGAGAGTCTGGGTATGTCAGCAGACTCTGGCATGGAGGCAGAAGCTCCCTTTCAGAGATTTCCCTGGGCCATTGCTAGTTTTGTATGCAGTGTGGCTAAGTTGATCTTACCCCTGGGTGTGGGTGTTGACTGGGGTATATGTATATATATATACATATACATATACATACATACATACATATATATATATATATATACATATACATATACATAATTTACATAATTGGGTTGATACTGACAAGCTGATGGCATCGGGTCCTTTGTAAAAGGTGACCCGGTATCCATGTAGATCAGTAGCGCCCTCCACAGATTCCATTCCTGTGGACATGCATTCTGTGGCTTCTCATTCCTACCCCAGGCTCACTTCTGGTTTGTCGGTTCTCTCAGCACCTGTGTGTATCCTTTGGGGGACAAGGCGGGGAATCCTCAGGTGCTTACTTTGCACCATGCCTGCGTGTGTGTTGCTGAACTTCCACTTACCTTCCTCAGCCCTCTCTAATCCCTTGTCACAGGTCTCCATTCAGACTTCCAACTGGAAGATAAAACACAAGCCCCCTTCTGCTTTTAACTTCTTCAAATCCTTTGATTTCTGCAGGGGCTTCTGCCTTCTGCATCTTCCTTTCCTCTTACCTGTACTTTTCAAAAGAGTGGCTTCTGCTCCCACCCTGTTACTAAGACTGCTCTGCATAAGGCCCCAAGTAATCTTCTAACTGCCCAAACTTTTTAATATTTTCAATATTTTCTTACTGGACCTCTCTGCTTCATTTGACACCCCAATCCCTTTGTTTTCCAAACATTGTTTCCTGGTTCCACTTAGAACTTTCTGCTTATTTCCTATGTTGTTTTCCCTTTCAATGATGGTGTTTGTGGAAATTCTGTTCTTGAATTGTTTCTACTCTTATTATGGCTAACTCCAGGAAGAGGGGACATTCTCCCTGGGTGATGGCTTTTATTCTCATATAAAGCAGTTCTTTATATTGCTGCTAAACAAACAAACAAACAAACCCAAAATCAAACAAACCAAAAAACCCCACCAAAAAACACAAAAACCCAAAACAAAACAAAATCAACCAAACACTCTATCTCCAGGTCAGAACATTATTCCAAGCTTTAGACTCATGTATTTAACTATCTTCTGGTTATTTCCAGGCCTTTCATACTCAACAAACTCAACATGTGCAGACTGAACTCCTTCTACTTCCCTGCTTCTCAGGATTTATTTTCATTTGCAATAGACACCATCTTTTCTTCTGCCACCGGAGCTAGAGAACCCGGGAGTCATCTTTGGTTCCTTTAATTCTTTTATCTCCCACATTTAACGAATCACCAAAGCCTGCCAAGTTTCTTCCTATTCTATACCAGAGTCCCCCCTTATCTGTGGGGGATATGTTCCCAAAACCCCAGTGGATTCCTGAAACACAGATAGTACTGAACAATATATATATAGTGTTTTTTCCTGGGCATGCATACATACAAGCATACATACAAGCATACATACAAGCATACATACATACATACATACATACATACATACATACATACATACATACATTTTACAGCTTCTCTTTGGCATATCTGAATTGCCAGCATCACTATAGCACTTTGGGACCATCATTAAACAAAATAAGAGTTACTCAACCACAAGCATTGCAATTCCATGCCAGTCCATCTGATAACTAAGACAGCTGCTCAGTGACTAACAGGCAGGTAGCAGGGATATGCTGGACCAGGGATAAGTTTGCATCCCAGGTAGGGCAGAGCGGACAGCACAAGGTTTCATGACACTACTCAGAACAGCATGCAATTGAAAACTTATAAGTTGTTTATTTCTGGAATTTTCCTTTTCATACTTTTGGACTGCTGTTGACTGTGGGAAACTGAGACCATAGAGAGTGAAACTGCACATAAGGGGGTCTACTGTACCAATTTGTCAATGATCTGTCAGTCATCAACTAGGTATGTATGTATGTTTCATTATCTATCAATTGTCCACCATCATTTGTCTACAATAAAATTGGTCCCTAAAATTTTATACATAGTTTTGTTACTAAACTTTGGGTAGGTAGCTAAACTGAAAAGAGGCTAGGTCAGCTACCTAGTTCTTTTTATAGAGAAAACAAAGTAATTTTCACAATTTAAATGATAAACTCTGATTAGCCGAAGCTTTGTGTGGATAAAGCTTTGCTTATATTTTCCTTTTACGTACAGATCACCTTAAATTGGCCCTTTTAACCAATTCTCTCTCTTCTAAGGTAAATCTGCTTTAAGCATGAATGCTCCTTGAGCATTTTAAAACCTCTGTTTATAAAAAAAAAAAAAAAAAAAGATCCTTTTCAGTTTTTCCCAGTCTGGCTTTCCCAGTCTAGGACCTCCATTCTCTGTTTATGGGAACCTCCGGTCCTATTCATCCCACAGCTGTTTTTCATGCTGTCTCTCTTAATGCTCAAGTATCTGTGCAACTCAGCATTTTAAACCATTGAGCTAGATTTCTTGCAGATTTATATGTGTCAGGCATTTCAGTTGGGGTCTAAGTTGTGTTCTCTTTTGGATTCAGACATGCCTAGACAAGTTCATGGGCCCACTGGGGCTGGCTCACCGGGGCTTTATTTCATCAAATGATGGCGCAGTCTGTGATAAAGCACTGTGCTTGCATTAATGCTGGTGATGGGATGTGGAAGTGCTGTTTACAGTTTTGAGTTATGAATGAAGCAAATGCAGTAGTCTTTGCAGCAGATGCTTCCTAGCCTACACCTAGACATAGAAGAGAAGACAATAATGTCTCCTGACATGAAAGCAAGGCATTTGCCACAGCTGTGCCATCGCTTCCCCTGGCAACAGAGTCGGCTGTGGTGTGCTTTCAAGGAGGCTTCTCAGTATGGCGTGGTGGTGGACAGCCCAGGCCATGGTGCCAGACACAGACCTGGATTGCAATCCTGGCTCAGCTGCTTCCTTATCTATAGCTTTGGGCAACTTCCTTCACCTCTCTGAGCCTGTTGTTCTGAGAATTAAAAATAGTCATGTGAAGTACTAGACATAGTACTTGGCATATAGTAAGTGGTCAATAAACGGCATAATCGTCATCATCAACAGATCAGGCATCACTATAGAAATGAGGAGCAAGGGAGGAGGAAAATGACAAGCTACATGGGGGACGAAAGGATGGCTTTGGGGACCTCATTTGAGACACACTTTAGGGATTTTGTAAACTAATTGAGGAAAAGAAGTTTGAGGAGATGTACAGCGAGCTGAAGAGCCTACGTGATCTCATTTCCTAGCCACAGCCTCAGGGGGTATGGTAGTTTCTTCATACACGTTGGATCGAAAAAGCCTTTCCATGGGCTCTCTTCCTCCTCTGGTAGAGTCGTATAATGTGGAGTCTTTTTGTTTGTGTGTTTGTTTAGGTTTAGACTGTTTCTTAGTTTATGCTTTATCCTGAGAATACTGTATAATCTATTAAAATTGTACAACCATACTTGACCTTTTTATAATATTTTACAGTTGACCATTCTCGCTTTCTTGAAATTGTCTTGTCACTGGACTTCTATAAAACCAGTTTCTCCTGGTTTTTCTCTTAACATTCAAGTCTTTCCTTCTTGGTTTTCTTTCTGGGAGCTAAGATTTCCCTCCTTGAGGTTTCTCCCTCTTTTATGCTTTTAACTGTCCGTATTTGCAGGACTATGTTAGCTCTTTGGTCTTCTCACCTTTTAATGATCTCCGGTGTGTTCAAAACCCATAGCAGAAAGCACCTTTCATAGGTGTATGACTTGCAAGTCTGTTTTTAGAGCCCAGACCCTTCTCTTGAGCTACTGGGTCTACATACCCAAACATCACAGCATTGACATAGAAAGAATTGTTGGGACAGAGCTGCATGTATTGAAAAAAATGGGGGGGGGATTTCCATTCACACAGGTACCTATGTGGCCCTTAACTTGTTTAAGTCCCAGGTTTAGGTGGAAGCATCTTGGGGGAAAGAGTGCAGACACTGGGCTTGAGAGATAGGTCAAATGATTTCTACAAACTGTCAGTTGTGTAACATTAGGGAAGGTACTTAACCCCAGAAAGTCTTCATTTTTTTAATCTTTAAAATAGGGAGAATGTATACACTTTTAACTTCTCCTGGCCTGTTAGCCCAATGGATACTTACAGGATGTACATACGAGGTCTGACAATTAAGTTCACAAACTCATCCTAGAAAAAGTGCTGCGTACCTCATTGCTGAAAATCACTCCAGTCATCTTCAAAGTCCTCCTCTTGGGAAGCTATGCACTGATGACAGCGCCTAGTCCATCCTTCAAAGCAATTTGGGAACTCTTTTTTTTGGAATGGCCATCAGAGCTGTCATCGTATTACTCTTGATGTTCTGAATGTCATCAAAATGTCTTCCTTTATCTTCGGGTAAAGAAAGAAGTCATTGGGGGGCAGATCAGGTGAGTAGGGAGGGTGTTCCAATACAGTTATGTGTTTACTGGCTGAAAACTCCCTCACAGACAGTGCCGTGTGAGCTGGTGCATTGTCGTGATGCAAGAGCCATGAATTGTTAGTGAAGTTCAGGTCGTCTAACTTTTCATGCAGCCTTTTCAGCACTTTCTAATAGTAAACTTGGTTAACTGTTTGTCTAGTTGGTGCAAATTCATAATGAATAATCCCTCTGATGTTAAAAATTTTTAGCAACATTTTGCAAACTTAATTGTCAGACCTGTGTATTCTTCTGTTGTTAGGCTTTTTTTTTTTTTTCTAACTATTTTGTTTTGGTTAAGTTATAATTGACATATGCCATTATATTAGTTTCAGGTGTCCAACATGATTCAATATTTATATATATTGCAAAATGATCAACACAATAAGTCTAGCTAATGTCCATCACTATACGTAGTTATGGAATTTGTTTTCATGTGGTGAGAACTTTTAAGATCTGCTCTGAGCAACATTGAAACATGCAATGCAGTATTATTAACTGTAGTCACCGTGTGTTGTAAGATTTTATAAATTTTCTACTTGGAGTTTTATAAATTTTCTTCTTTCTTATTTTGAAAGAGAAAGGGCTTTATATACAATTATGACTGTGTTCAGTAGTATGTTTCCTTGGCCCTATTTCATTGAAAATTACCTCTTCCTTATGGGTTTAATCCAGCTTTCTAGAGCACTTATTGTTCTGTTACCTTGGAAACCCTGCCTTCACACCATTGGTTAGAGTGTCCCAAGGTTGTCCATTATATTCCATCACCTTCTTACCCTCAAGAAAGAAAGTATCCAACATATTAGAATTAGCCTCTAACCTCCAGCAATTTTTTACCTACACTTTAAAATTTGGTGTGTTTTTTTTTTATTCCTAAATTATCTTATAGATTGTTTGGGGGGGCAGGGAAGTAGATTTTTTTTCCTCTGCAGTTTTTCTCTGATTGCTAGTCTTTGTCATCTCTAGTTTTTATGACCAAGAAGTGTATTTTCTGTTGATAAAAGAAATAATCCAAAGATGCTCTCTTCTTTTCAGCATGCTTGCTTCAGCAATTTAAGACAGGTAGAGAGACTGTCCCTCTGGAGTTGCTACTTTACTCAAACAATGAAATAGGTTTAAAATAGAGAGTTTTAACCTGCCATCTCCAAATGATCTAAGCCAGTTTTTCCTTTCGTTACTCTTCTGCCTTCTTAGGGAGTCTGTTTTCCTTGACCTCAGTAAAAAGATGATGATAGCTTTTCAAATCCTCAATATTAACCGTCCTGATGCTATTCATTGTTAAATCCATTTGTTTTCCTCTAGCTCTAAGCTCTACAAATATATGGTGGTCTACAGGTGTACATGTCTACCTCATTGCCTTTGAGGAAATCATTTTCTTCACTCTTAATTATTGCTTTATGAAAAGACAGATATTGATCAAATAAAACACTAAATGAAAAATAATGTTCTACTGGGATATGCAATAGAATCATGTTAAAATTATCAATATGTCTATTCTTGTTTCCTTGTGAATATAATCTACTCAGTGCTTTTTTCTAGCCATCTTTTTCCTCAAATGATCGTATATGTTAGTCTACATATATAATAGTCTCCAAATGTCTTTTAGCTTTTTACCATTCAGTTACCTTAAATAGATATACATTTGAGACATAACAAAATGCTACTTAGATAGATGAAGTACATTTGGTATTTGTAATACCCTAAGCCGGATTCTCCTATTGGAAAACTGAAGTAGTACATAAAAGAAATGTAATATAAGACTTGCATATACATAGTGCAGTTGCTTTTGAAGTCTTCTGTGTTTTCCTGTCTTGTAGTCTAGAGAAGAGAGTGAGTCTAGAGAGGAAGCATTGCTCCACGAGTTGGCACCATCGACGTGATCTCAGCCATGTACCAGCTGTGTGACTCTAAACCATCTACATCACCTTCACAGGTTTCAGCTGCCTCACTTATAAAATAGGCATAGGTTAATAACGTATTTCCTATTTACTGGAAGTATTATTATGAAGATTTGATGAGTAAAATTACTTTAACTCAAAAAGAATATGGAAGGAAATAAGAAATACTGGGTATAAGCCAGATCACGTAATGAAGAGTTTAACAAATCCAGGGAAGAATTAACATATCACCTTTGCCTTGAACGTTTTCTTCTTGTTCAAAGAGAAATTGAATGTTTCTGGAGCTAGCATGCATGTTTTGTACTTTCAGCATCTCAACTCTTCTCAAGCATTAAGGAGCTTTCTCATACCCTTGTTAAACACAAAGCTGTCTTCTGCATTTTTTCCCCCTTTACAGGTGGTTCTACCATTTGAGGGGCAAATACCTTTTTCAGTGTTGCTTGTTCTCAGCATTAGTTGGTGAGAATTTTTCCATGTTCTGTGTTCACTCTTTCTCCATACACCTAGGTCCATACTTGGAAGACAGAGTGATTCTGTGAAAAGAGCCCTGGATGGATTGAGATCCAGGAAGCAGGTTCTAGACACAGTTCTAGCAGTAACATTCACGTGTCATGTAATTTATCTGTGCCTTATATTTGTTATCATTCTCTCCTTTGTATATCTTGTTCTGTCTAGCATAGCATCCTGGTCCAATTTCACTCAAAAAATCTTGAATTGAATTGAAACAAGAATTGCAAGAGCTTAATGAACAGGTGAGTTTAGTTCTGAAGGAGCAAAAGATATAAATATCCTAGCGTGATGTTATATTTTTGGAGCTGTAAAAAAAAAAAATCAGGTTGTCAATTTATATTCTTCATTTTCATCAGTTGATTATATATGGCACACCCGTATCAATTTTGATCGTATTTAAAGCCAAAGTAATTCACTAAGTTATGTTAGAATTAAACATTTATTAAATTATATTAAATGTTAAAAATAATTTTTAACGTTTATTAAAAATAATTACAATTCAGTAATTATAATTTTCCACTTTTGTTTTCTTCACCCATCGTAAATGGTTATTATAGCATTTCTTAGTAATCAAGGATGCCTAGTGTTGATTCTTATTCATGAAATTTCTTTCAACCTTTTGGTTCAACCTTTGTAGAAATAGCAGAAGGAAAAGGCAGTGTGAAAATAATATTTACTAATGATTATACTCAGTTTCCATGAAAATACTAAGTGATATCTTTTATTTGTGGCCAAAGTTAGCCACAAAACTAGAGAAGTTTTCTTTATTTAAAACTATTCTTACATAAAAGGTTATATTCCAAAATATATTTGAGTGTCTAGCCAGTAAATAATAGAAGGGTACCATAGAAATGATGAGGGACACACAATCTTCCTTAAATTCTAGATTCACAAGAGCTTGCCGTAAAGTATCTTCATTTTCCCAGTGATAACTCTTTGTTCCAATGAACAAAAAGAAAAGATTATTTTTTGAAGGGCACTGAAGAAAATACCCCGTACTGGTTAAACAAATTGAATCCCAACAAGGAATATTTTGAGCATGTGAATAATTCTTTTCAACTCTTCAGTGTTAATTGTACTATGATCTTTTTCAGTACCTGTGATATGGCAATGGTCCATAGTAAATAACACTAAGTCTCTTTTCTGCCTTACAGGCAGGTAATAAAAGTAGGATCTGATATACAGTTAAAGAGAAAGAGAGAGAAATGATGGACAGATCTTTTAGCCTTGGTCCCCATCCTTTCCAGTGTTCCCTTGAATCCACATACTACCTCACACCTTCCTGTCATGAGGGATTGGTCTAGCAAAGGCCCAGACTGCGACTCCAAGGGGGATTTATCCTGAAAATTAATAATTGCTTGAATAACCTAGCCTGTGATCACCCTTCCTCAGGACCTCTGGGAGACAGGGGTATTTCACTCATTCAACAAATATTTATTAAACAGCCATTATGTACGAGACACTGTGCAACCTTAGGAAACAGGAAACTTTATGTAATGTACCTACATTATTGTGGGCTGCCCAGCGTTCCTTTATAGCTCTCAACAGTGTCATAATTTTATTTTGGGGAATTATATCTCTCCCGTGGGTGTAGTTTTGCAGGGCAGGAACATCCTGATTTATACCTCTTACTATGGAGTTCAGGGGGGCTAGTGCTTCTCCTCATCCTCGTTTGCCCCAGAGAAGACATGCGACCTTTGTTCAGCTAGTTGGAATGTCTTACTTTACTGGCCTTTTGACTCTTAATTGAATCAAACAAAGAAGTGATCTTTGGTGCTTACTCATGGTGACATAGATGTCCCTAATATGAAGCGACAGCTGAGTTTTTCTTTCTCAGCCCTCCAAACTCTTCGCTGTCCAGAACAGAGCCTGCTGTCACTTCTGTGAATATATTAATCATATCTTCATATTCTTCCAATACATTTTTTATGTTTGAATTAGGCAGAATTTGTTTCAGCCAAGCACCCTTATGGGTGCACCCCAGCCCCGAGCTAGTGACCGCGAGCATCCCAAAAGCTCCACGGACAAAGCATCGCTTCAGATTGGTTCAAATGACCAAAGATCACCCTGGTTTGTAGTCATACCTTAACATACCCAAATTGTACCAGGTTTTAGGTGGTAAGGGCTCAGAGTTTCATTAACATCCTAAGAACTTAGGCAAATTTATGCAACAAACTTGTTTTCAATAAAGATAACAAGGGGATAGGAGGCTCTGTGTCATTAAAAACAACCAGCAGAGGGGAGAAGACAGAGGTAGGGATATATACCTTACCAGCCTGTGCAAAACAAAAGAGCAGCAAAACCTAGCTCAGCCCCGGGATGAGAAGGGCTGTAGGAAGTGAACTCAGACATTACAATATTTTCCAGATTGGGAAAGAAAGAGACAGGGAGAAAAAGGGAAAAATGAAATTCCCACAAGTCTTGAGAGGGTTGTGTGGGAACATAAAGGAGATAACTGCCAAATTCACACAGTGACGTGCCCAAGGCCTTGTCTCCGGGGAACCCACGAACCTATTATCAGTCGGGCTTTCTTGGGAAGCATTTACTTACACAAAGGCTCCCCTTATCTGCCCACGCACAGACACTACAGGCCTTCCTTGTTCTAGGCCAGATCCCACAGGGGGTTGTAGGACAGGGTCCATCCAGAGAGATGTGCAGAGAGGACTAAGTTCTAACTTCTCAGGACTTCAGTCTCTTCCTTAGAGAGAAACCCCTCTGGAGTTTCTTATTCAGTCTCCCCAAATCATCCCCTTTCCCTCTCTTGATTATTTTCTCTGCTCCTTCCATCCCAATATATTTGCCTCTTCAATAAGCTATTCATTTTGCTCCTATCTTCAGACTTTTCCTTTTACCCTTTTTGGGGGACTTACACAAAGTCAATTCTTTCTCATTTCTTCTGCCAACTAAGTAATTATCCGAATATATTATTTGGTGAGAAACCTCTTCTGGAAATCTAATTTCTCTGCCAAGAATTTCATAGCAAATTTGGGTGCTTCAAACATCTGTAATTCCACGAAATTTTAGGGGTTAAAAAACAAAAACAAAAAACCCTCAGACATGTAAAATTTTCAAAACCATGAAGTTTCCAAAATGAATGTATTCTCATTTTAGATATTTTTATCTCTTCAGTATAGTTTCACAGTAGACTTTCCTTACTATTCTTTTCAAAATACTTTTTTGCAATTACTGATTTTTAGTCTGCTTTTCTGGGGACTGTTGGTTTCAGGCCATTTCAACTGTATGAGTTATGCAAGTGTGAAAACTTTTTTCACTCTAAAAAGATCTCCAGCCTATTTTTTTATATTTGTAATAAAGGCAAACGGATAAAGAGTAAAGTTGGGCATTGGTGGAGTCTTTGCAAGAAAATGAAAATCTAAGAAAATTTATATCCCAAATCAATATCACAATCAAAGATAGGCATGAAGGACTGACAGCAAAACAAAGCTTCAAGTTGTTCAGAGAATTATATTTTTATTATACTTATAGTTACATTTTTATTGTATTTATATTTACATTTTTTATTAGCATCACCCTTTTTTGGCTTCCCCAGATATTTAAGAAAACACAAAATGTGTTGCTGAGTAGAACAGTAATATGTTATATGATGACCTAGATAATACAACGTATCTGTAGGGCAAAATGAATATTTGAGTTTTACAGTTTCCTTTTGTTCAATTAATATTAATTCTCCAGTAAGTACACTACACTGTGGACACTCACTGCCTTTGAGAAATTTCACATCTAAGGGGGATTTAAAATTTACCTGTGTGTGTCTCAGTGTGTGTATGTGTGTATACACTCTCACATATTTAAATGAAACCATAAAACGTATGTGAGGCTTAATATGTATGAACTACTGTTTAGGAAATTTCCAAGCGTTGCTGAATTCTCTGATGCCTCTTAGAAACAAAATGCCTGTTTCTAATAAACTTATTGATAGAAATGCCAAATGAAACAAAATGTCCTAGGGAAGACATAGAACTGAAGAGTTTGTTGACTATTTTACCAACAGTTTTTCCACCTCTGGTATTGCTTCTACTGATGAAGAATAGGTATCCTCTCACACTTGATTGTGGAAAACTTCATTATCAGAGGTAGAAATAGCACAAACATGTAACCCAGAACAGGGATTCCCTCTCCTTGGTTTATCAGCAGAACTTTATCTCTTGATCTCCTGTTGCCCCTCCACTGTGGTCACTGCAAAGTGGGTAGTGACTCTCCCTTCTTAGAATCATGGAATCCTCTTTCTTTTATAGTTTAAGTCTCTCTACCAGTCACGATTATTCAGCTGCAAGTAACACAGTTCTCAACCAAGAGAGACTCAAAAATAAAACTCTTTAATTTTCCTACGCCGTGAGAAGTCTGGGAGTAGGTGGTTCTAGATTTGGCAAAGAAGCCCAAAGTTCATATCAAGGAGCGAGGAGTTCTCTATCTTAGCTGTCATTCTCAACTCATTGATGTTTTAGTCCTTCAGCTACAAGATAGCTATTGAGGAAGCGTCATGGTTTCATGATATCATGTTTGATTCTACCCCAAATCTAGACAACTCTACCCCCAGAGGCTCCTTATTCGACTTCCCTTTGTGACTCATTGGCAAGAACTGGATCATATCCCCAGATCCCCACACCCCCACAGCTGCACGGAATATTGGCCACATGATTTACTAACGGAGGAGAATAGGATTGCTACAACTGGATTAGACAAACCAGAGTCCTCATCGGGGGTTGGGCATATGGGCACACTCTCCTCCCTTTGGCAAAGAAGGAGAGGGAAGGGCTGTTGAGTAATTAAGTTTTCCCAGTTTCCCAGGCTGATATGATATCTCCCTCAGTCTGGGATAATTCAGCAGGGGGAATCTTCTGGATGTTTACCTTGGGTTCTAGTCCTCCAGTGAGAAAACCTCTTCATTATTGATTCAAAGAGAAAGGCAGGTATAACAACTCACCATTCCAGAGCTCGTGACACATAATTCCTGACTTTATATTTCTGTCCTTTCTCAGCTCTTTCTTTTTTTTTTTTTTAACCTAAGGGGTTCCAGCTTCAAAGTACATCTTTATCTTTTATTTTTTCTCCCTTCTCTATGGCTGTTTTTATCTGGTACAAAATTGAAAGGGAGAAAAAGTCCATTTATCTGGTAACTTTTGGTTATCTCCTCTAATTTCAGGACCTGTAAGCCTCTGCCAGGGTGTAGTTTGTGATATAGGGTATCTGTGTTCTCTTGTTTCTACTTTTAAACCTTTCCCATGAATGTTTAACTAATACGTGTAAAGCTCCTGCCAGAATTGATTTTTCATTATAGATTCATTTTTCCAAGACATTTGTCACTATTTTAAAGTTGTATTTTCTTGTGTTCATAAAAAGCAGTTCTGAATTTTATATAATAGTTTCTTTACAGACAGAAGAAAGCGTGTTTATTGTTTTGTTTTTTTTTAGATATTTCACATTATGTATATGTTACTGATAAGTTGGATGGTATGAAACTATCCATTTAGACTTTATTTACACTTTAACATTGATGTATAAACAATTGAAAATGCAGATAAACTGGTAAGTTATTCATGTTCAAGAGTGCTAAGTGATGTTTACAAATTAGTAATTTCCCACCACTATAATGTATTCCATCTAGTGAACAATCCTGCAATCCAGAAATGAGATGTAAATGAAAATTAATGTCTTAGTTTTGAAACGAGTGCTTCTTTTATCTTTTTTATATTAATGGTCTCATTTGAATTTTAATTGTCTTTTCTCCGCCCATCATTTATTTGTCTTTAATTTAACTATCATTGCTAAATGAATAACTGGCTCTCATATTACGTTGTTTCATTGTTTTGATCACCTGAAATCAAGTATAAGTGTTACAGTTGGTTCTCAGTAGGGAGGTTCAGATGGCTAGTGTTGAAGAGAGAAACGACTATAGAAGAAGATCCCAAATTGCCCTCAATGATAATTTAATTTAATGTTTAAAAAAATTAAGGTGCTTTTAATATGGAGAGGGGCATCTTTATCCCCTATCCATCCACAAAACAAAACAATCAAAAGAACTTCCAGAAAGAAACGAAAGACAGCAGTTATGCTTCTGTAGGTCCTAAATCTTGTCTGCAATCTTTATAATGAAATGAAGGAGGAAAGAACAAGTCATTACTTCTTTGCCTTATGCTCTTGTGAGCCATATATCCCAAGATATCAAAGAACTTAGCAAAATAGCTTGGATACTGGCTGAAAAGTCAGACTCAGAGTCTAGAAATGCAAAATAACAGCCCATATGCCAAACCACATGCATTATAAGGCTTGATACTTCTGAAGGAAGATTTAAAAGGCGACAAAGAATTCCAAATTTGGAACCCACAGAGACATCTGGTATCTTAGAACTTCCCACTTTCCCTTGGCAGATATTTCAGCTAATTTTCCCACCTTGGTCAGAGTGTATAATTCTTTCTTAAGCTTATTCTAATTTTAACATATTCTCTCTATTCCACTGTTACTGTGAAATGGCCCCACTCTCAGGACCAACCATTTAGTTTTAGCACTTAGATCATTTAGCGATTTTTTAGGAGAACAAAATAAGGGGGTAGGATTTAATTAACATAATGGGGACACCATCAACTTTTTTTTGGTTGTAGGCATTTATGCATATTTTCAGGACTTGGTCTTCAAACAGATGCATGTGGAAAAAAAATGACAGATGAATCAAAATGTGGAAAAAGCATTACATTTCAAGTGGTGTGTTGTCAGTGTGCACGTGGGAGCTCTTCAGTATCAAACAGGGAGAACCGAAAGTATCCTGAGCAGTATCCTCTTTATGATGCTTGCTTCTTACAAACCAGCTGCTAGTAGTTGGTCTATGTCTACTTGAAGAATTCATTAATTTGGGTCTACATTTGCCCAGTGTGGACGGTAGGATGGGATAGGGACTTGAGCAGACTGATGAAGCTTCTGGAAAATTACTATGAAGAATATACTAAGGGGTGCATACAAAGACTGTTGAGCAGCAATGAGGGCTCAGTTGAAATTGAGTACAACTATTTGTTAGTATAAATCATCCCTATTTAATGACACTAAGCAACAATATCTAAAATGAGTAGAATTGAGTAGAATTCTATTCACTTCTACTAAAATGAGTAGAATGTGCTCATTTTAGAAAGTGACAATTATATTGAACTCTCAACTGCCAGATGAGGAAACTGAGGCACAAATAAGCTAAATTAGTTGCCCAAGTCTACACAGTAAATGGCAGAGCAATTCTAACTTCTAGACCAGACCTAAGAGTAGTATTAATAGGGATTTCAAAGTATGAATAACTTTAAAATAATTGAATGTTTGAATTTTTCCATGTATTTCTCTCTCTCTCTCGTCCTGTCAAAGAAAAGACCTTGCTAGAATTTGATCAAAGCAATTTTTTGTATTTGTAATAACTGTTTCTTGAACTACGTGTCAAGTCTTATCAGAAGCAAGAAAAAATGGCAAATGTGGAAATGTATATGCCATCCATCCACCTGACCAAAGATTCACAACTAGTAGATGATCTCTTTTATTTTTCATTTCTATATTTCTCTCAATCAACCAATTAACAAATTTAATTTTCCCATGTTCTAAGTTCATTTAAATTTTTTTTTTCACTTTCCTGAGAACACTTCAAGAAATGGAGAATTAGTGGTGCCAGAATCCGTTAGACTACTAAGTACCGCCAGTGCCACTTGCAGAGCTGCAATACCCTTGAATGTGTGCGTTTACTTTCTTTAATCCTCACTGTGAGAGATGGCATTTTATATTCCCTATCTAAACAAGACAGAAACTAAAACTTAGAGAGGTTAAACAGATATTAGTGGCTAAACGAAGTTGTTTCTTACATAGTCTAATTTTTTGTGCCTATATCCTAAGTAGATTATATATCTGACCCAGTAACTTTTAAAGAATAATGTTGCTGATGCTTCAAACATTGAAAACAGTTTAAGATCCATTTACTTGAGGAAGCTTTCATCGAACAAATTGCAGTCTGTGCAAGTCTTTCCTGCGGTTGGCCAGCAATTGTTACCAACTGATGACTTCCCTAGAAACATAGTCAATCTGAAATAGAATTGACAAGTCATTTATTTGACCAAATTGTTCAAGAAAATGAGTCAACATAAACAGGAAATAAGACAGGTATCAGCTTACACCTGGATATTGCTGGGGGCCGCCTAAAATCGTCCTTACTGGTTTCTGATTCAAAGTGTAACTAAATTTTGCTGCATTAGTAGAATGTTTTCCAGTAATGCCCAAATGGACAAATGTACCTTTAATTAAAATAATGAACTTCACATTTGAAAGGCATGGCAGTCACATTCAAATATTGTTGAAAAGTCTATGCTTGCAGAACTGTAGTATATTCCCACCAGAACCTTCTTTTTCAGCAAATTTTACTGAAACTATGCTTATGCTTCTTATTCAAAAGGAAGCACAATGTAAAGTTACTGTTATTCAGATTCTATCTCGTCATCACTAGGTAAAGCATAGTTAATAATAATTAGCTTCCTAGATAAGTTAGGTAAAATAATTATTGGTGTCAATTCCCACACAAAGTTTTATGAAGTAAACTACCAATTAGTAAGAATTATTAAAGTCTCATAATGGCAAGGGTTTTTTTGTTTTGTTTTGTTTTCTTTTGTTTTTAACAGAAAACTGTTGGGAAATCTGCTTTGTTTGGCTTTTTTGTCCCTCCTAAAGTTTAAAAAGGCATTATAACTAGTCAGGTATAAAGACCAGAGAAAGTACAGGCACTTAATGCCTCTTTTCTTACATCTGGCCTGCTTCATGCTTTTATATCACCTTTGTAAGCACGGGTAGACATTAGAAACTGTCTAGTGTGGCTGACCTTTCGATATGAAACCTGGTCCCCTTTCTGAAATGTAATGTGCTCTGGCTTAAAGTGATGGCAATCAATCTGCATTATGATATGACTTAGAGACTCTCTTATAGCAACACTTAATAATATGGAAGGATGTTTTCAGTGTATAAAAGAGTTTATAAAATAGATATTCCATTCAATATATTTTAATTTTTATTTTTTTTAAGAGATGAGGCGAAGGCTTCTTTGGGCGCAGCTCACAGTGGCCCATGCAGGGATCGAACCGGCAACCTTGGTGCTACCAGCACCATGTTCTAAACAACTGAGCTAACAGGCCACCCCATGCAATATCTCTAAATAAAATTTTAAGTTATTAGTTATTATTTCTGGGTATTGAGATCACATTTGTATATATTGTATGTGTCTATTTCAAACTTTCTACAAAAATGAGTCACATTTTAAACTAAAAACCATAAATATTCCTTTCACTAAAAGAGTAAAAGAATAACCAAATAACTATAAAAATGAAAGCATAAAAAGGGAAATATCCTTGTTAAAGGTAACAAATAATATTAAAACATTGTGGCTCAGAGAATTTGGATATTTTTTAAAAAGTTATAATGGTAAAAGTAACTTTTCTGATATATACTTTTCTGATGGGTGTTAGAGAGTAGTGAGAGGAGAGTAACAACGAACAAAATGCACAAAAAGTACATTAGAAATAATTTTAAGGATAATAAAATTAAAAAATATTATCGTCTATAACGATAAAGTACTTCTAACATGGAAACTGAATTGATACTGTACTTCAACACATAGGGAATGTAAATAACCTAAAAATCAGATGTGTGAATAAAATGGAGTAATACTTTACATTTATAAAGTCTTCACTTGCTTTTATTATCGTTATTTTCTCACATAGAATGGTTTATACAAAAATGTTTTTATAGGTAGTATCCCATTTGATACTTACGGTATTATAAGATAGGCAGAGCAGTTACTCTTAATGCCCATTTAATAAAAGAGGAAACATACTCCAAGAGGGCAAATTACCTTTTAAAACTGAAAAGGTGGATTGATGTCTTTTTATAACTTGATGATACAAATGCCTGTTTTACACATTTGTGAATAGATTTGTATTTTCCTTTCCTCATTGTCTTCCTGTCTACTGGAAGGTTACCCTTACTCTTTATATATTTATGTTTCCAGATCCCACTTTATTATTCAAACGTTTTTGATTAAAAGCAAAGGTAATATTTTAAATATTATTACATTAAAAAAATCAGAAAAATGTGGGTAGCACCTGATCAAAATGGTTCTTAGAACGGGCACCAATTCATCAGGATGTCCCATAAATAAATGTCATGACTACATAGGTGTGTTTTAGCTAAATATCAGTCTTGTGACAGCCCAACTCAAACTGGTCTAAGGAATTCAGGGTAACTTTTGACACACATGTCTGAGCTGTACAAAGGTGGGCTGTTAAATTTCTCTCAATCTCTTTGTTCTTCTTTTCTGTGTACTGACTGAGTATTTTCAGAAGGGCTCTCACCTTGTGGTACAATATGGTTTCAGATATACATTGTATTTTCTCAGCAAAAATGAGTGTCTCTCTATTGGTTTCCCAGTAAAAGCCTTGGGACTAATTTTGAATTGGCTCTGATTAGTGGCCAGCCCTGTGGCCACGGGGGGAAGTAATGCAGGAAACACCTCGCTTGGCAGCCAGCTTCCCACCCAAACGGCTAGACTAAGATTGGGGGAGGAGGTTTTCTGAAGGAGGGGCTACAGCTAGAAGAAGGCAAAATAGTAACAGTCAGTAATGAGGTGTAAATGTCCACTCCACTCTCTTTCCTCTGAATGCTGGTGCAACTTTATTACTTTAAATATTTTTCTAAATCATAAAGAAATGTACTCTCATTTCAGGACACTTGAAAGATGAAGTAAAATCTAAGAACAAAATGTATAAAATAAAGTATAAAAATAAGACATGTTACTCAGAAATGAAGAGAAAAAGTATAATGTCTATAGCATCATGATTCACTGAAAATAGTGAGGTGTAAGAGAATTAGACAACTTACTATGACTTACAAACTGCCAAATTGATTTTATTCTGCTCCCCATTTTTCTTTAACCTTTTCCTCTATAAAGCAAATTAGAGCCATATTTTATTATGGCATTGTAAAATAAGACCAATAATTATAAATAATTTCCTTCACAGTGTTCCCAGGACTTAGTGAGAATTCCTAAAATATAAAATAAAGTAGAATAAAGTGTACAGTATGTGTACTGAAATGTTAACTAAATATGAAGTTATATATAAATATGAAGTACATACTATTACATATTTATATAATGTATGTATTAAAGCAGGAGACAGAACAGATAATTTGTATACAAAAGAAAGGTGGTTCCTAAAATTTCAAACTGTCATTAAAGTTTTGCAAATTGTATTGCCACAATCATACATGTCTTTGAAAAAAACAATTTTACCAGGTAAACCTAATATTGATCCATATGCTAGCTCCATTGACCTAACACTTAAAAATGTTTAATCAATGTTTTGGGGCTTTAACCCAAATGAGGAACCCTTTTGATGGAGTCATCAGTCAAAATGAACAGCCATGAATGACCAAGAACTTTTATTTTTGACAATTCACTACAGCATTGTTCAATAGAAATACAGTGAAATCCACAAATATAAACTATATATTATTTAAAATTTTCTAGTGACCACATTTAAGAGAAGTGAAATTGATTGTGATGATATATTTTATTCTACCCAACGTGTTCAAAATATTATCATATCAACATGTAATCAATATAAAACATTTGAATGACATAGTTCACATTCTTATTTTAATATTAATTGTTAAGAAATCCATTGTAGGTTTTAGACTTATAGCACATTTTATTTGGGCTAACTGCATTTCGAGTGCTCAATAGCCACATGTGGCTACCTGATTGCACTATCCAGATGTACTCAAATAGGTCACAGTTCTTTACTCAGGAAATCAATATTTATTATTATTATTATTGTTATTATTTTATTACTTGAATTCCTAATGTATTCCTTGACAATTTTTGTCCTCAGTCTGACCACCTGTAATTGGATTGACTGTATGAGATTTGACAAGATTATCTGTTGAGGTTGTATGAGCAGGCTACAGGGAACTTTGGCATCACTGTAAATTACTTTCATGTATATTACTTATCCTGAATTTACACATCAGCTTATTTATACTTGTAAATTTCAGAGACCCACCATTGTTTTAGCTCAATGTCCTTACCCTTAATCCTAAAGCGTGATGATCTAATGTGAAGAGTCACTCATGACACACCCAATAACAGAAAGGGGAAGTTCAAGGTCTTTGAAGGTCATTAACATGCTTCAAAGTGGTTAGTAGGAGGTTGCTTTCCTGGTATAAGGGCACTTCGTAAAATTTATAATCAGTAAAGTTATAGTTAGGGAAAGGCTTTCACATATCGGTTTATTTTAAATGTGCTCTCTCAACTATTCTTTTACTTAAGTCATAAAAAAAGAATTTTTGTTTCAACCTGTACCCAAAAGTCTTGGCGAGGAATGAGCTTGGTCCTGCACCATAGCAAATCTGGTGAAGTATAGAGGAGCTCGGAGAGAGATACAAGTTGGCTTTGTGTATTTTAAGAAATAAATCTAAGGTAGTTAGGTGGATCAATTACTTAAACAAATTTCTTGCTTGCACTTTAACTATATTAAATGGAAAGTAAATGAGACAGGCCTATATTTTAACCTAATTTATAAAATCAATAAATACCAAGTTGTTACTGAAAAATGGGTTCTTGGTGAAAGCTGCAGGAAAGAATTCAAAGACACACTGAATAAACCAAGCAATTGGTGAATTTACTAAAAGAAATAGGATAGGACACTTCCAAGATGGTGGGAGCAGGTAGGCCAGGAGAAGAGCAACTGCTCCAAAGAACAAAGAAGCCTAGGAATTTATTATTTTCAAAATGAGGGCACAAAATATTCAAGTTTTAAGGGGAGTGTTATAGGTGTTCCTAGGTGGTCCTCACTGACCACTCCTTCAGTTGGGAGGAGGGATTCTCTTACCCTTTTTTGGCTGTTGTTGAAACTGCTATGGCAGCACAGGGGGTGATTAGAATCCATTGTAATTAGCTAAAGTTCACCTTCAGGGGCAAGATGGCATCCAGGATCTACTCTCTGCCACCGAAATCTAGTTCTGGCTGGTCCAGTCGCTGTACTTTTTTCTTAACAATGACCTCATCTCTTTCCTCCTTTGTCTCCCCTTGCCTCCTCCTTCCCTTCCTCCCACTCTCTCCCCAGGGCCCTATTTTTTTCTGCCTACGGTAAGAAAGTGACTCTTCAGGCCACATATACTCGTATTTGTAATGACCACATGTTCCACATTTACCAGAATGGTTCTCATTCAAATAGTCCTATTCCATTTGTACCTTATTTTTGGCTTAATAAAGATATTCCATGTCTGAAGTATATCACCTTCTTTTTCAAAAACAAACAAACAATGCAGTTTAAACTTCTGGAAAGATTTCCAGGATAGGCCCAGCAGCCATGAAAATTTTCCACATAAGATAGAATTTGGAACCAAGAAAAAAATGTTTGTGTTTGACATCCCTTTCTCCCCAAATTATCATCATCCTTGTTTAACAAGATCTAGTGTAGATTTAGATTGTGATCCATTAACTCCACGAGAAAGTACATGTACTTCATTTCTGTATTGGATAAGGCATATCACAAGTGTTGCGTGTGATGTACTAGCATATATCATGAATACTTGAGTTTACCTTAAGAAAAACATTTATGACAGAAATCAGGAATGCTTGGTACTGTATTGACTCATCTATATTAAACCTCAATATAGATAGAGAATACTTATATTGTAATTTGTGATACTTTCTGAATGTGAGAATGAAAAACAAGAATCCTCACTGAGTATGGAAAATTATCCTTTGTAATTAAATGTTGCCGCTTTCCAATTATCTTTATTTTCTTCTTCGGGAATTCCAGTAATACATACTTTCAGCATTTTCCTCTCCTTGATTTTTATTCTCTCTTCAGGGTGTGTTGGTCCTGCATTCTGAATGATTTCATCATCTAGATTTCATCTGCTAATTCTTTTATTTCAGCACTGCTTAATCTGTGTAATCCAGACAGCTTAAAATAAATATCTGTGAAGACCCTATGTGTTGGGTCTGTTATATGGTATCTTGTTCCCTTTTCTCTTTATTTAATAAATTATCATGAAACATACATACAGACTATGAGTATATAACTTACTAATCATACTAAATGTATTTTTCAGTGAGTTTCTTTTGGGTACTTATTTTTCAATATTTAATTGTTTTAACATACTTTTCTATGTTTAGAAATTATGTATCTCCTGGCTAATCATTTAGTGTTTACCACACACACACTTACCCACACACATACACAGTTAATTGTGGTAAAATGACGTTAAATTTGTCATCATAATCTATTTACTCACCACTGAGTATTTTTATTTTAATTATTGTATATTTTACTTCTAGAGGTACTGTCAGGTTCTTTTTGGTCATTCTTTGTGCATATATTTAAGTTTCTCATTTAATTCTTTAAATATGTAAGTGCAATATTTTTAATATTCTGATATTAGCAATATCTGATGTATTCACAGGTTTATTTCTGCGTCTCATGATACTTTTCACTCATGATACTTTGCTTTTTTAACGTGATGTTTGAATGTAAACTACATTATTCCTGGAACTTTATCTATAGGAATATTTTGAGGCTCAAAGTGAAGGTGAATTCTTCCAAGAGTTTCCTCATTTGCTTTAGCCAGTCACTTGGGGAATATTATTAACTCAGAACCAGTTTAACTTTTCCATTTTGGGATTTCTTTTTTTTGGATGATAATATAAGTATGTGAATTTGCAACAAAAAACTACCTGTGTGCTGGCTTATGGATACAAATTTTTAGGACCGTATTTTTCTCCTCCTCCACCTAATACAAAGGCTGAATTAGGGAAATTTCCTGACTTTCTCCTTCTATGTGATGGGTTTATTTCTAATTCATTATTCATTTCTAATTCATTATTTCTAATTACGCTGAGGGGGTAGCCTGTGGAGTTGCACTTTACCTAGGATTCCTTATTAGTTTCCTCCCTCAGGTGGGCCCAAGACTCCACCTTCTGTTTCCTGACAATCTCATGTAGAAACTGAAGTGAAAAGTCAAGGTTTTCAGGGGAGCAGCAGAAATCGTCAGGGCAATTGTCAGTTTAGGTGTCCCTTCTGTTTTGGGATTTCAGTTTTCAGTGAGTTTTGAGGACCTGCAAATTCTTTGCTTTTGTGGCAATGCAATGATGTGCTAAAAATATTTTCGTTATATTGTATCCAGCATTTTAGTTCTTTCAATCAGTGGATCATTCAGTGTATCTTGTCTGTCATAATGTTAGAAAGTAAAATGATCTTTTGTTCTTTTCTCATATTTTCAGTTCCATGTTTTATTTCTTATGTATTTTGATCATTATTTTATAGTATGTATCCCGTAATTCTGATATCTGAAATTTTTGACAGTCTAATCCACTGTGTTGTTCACAGGAACAAGACTCTTGTTCATGGGAAACTTTTCTCATGTGTTTTGTAAGATTGGACTGTGATGTCATGGTGACTGGGGCTTCATATGTGGAGTCTTGTGAAGGAGGCATTCCTCCATGTAGGATGAATTCCTCTTTTAGGTAACTCAGTCTTTTACCACTCTGGGACCACTCTGAGTTTCGTTGGTTTGGGGTTTGTGGGATTATACGTGTTGTATAAGATCAAACACCAAACTCACATGAAGGCCGGCCTGTAGTTATTAATTCTTTGACAGTCCTGTTACAGTTGTGCTCAGAGGTCAGGATGGGATACAGATATTTTCTTGCCTATTTTTGCTGGTCGTAGGAAGTCTTTCTTTTGGTCCATGCTTCCTTGAGGATATAGCCTTCCCAGGTTTGTGGAGGGCTATTGCCTCCTGGCTAGGCCCCAAGGCCTTGCTTCTTGCTGCTTATCCCTCCGTTGGCTACTAAATCTTAGCTGCTTGGTTTCAAGATCAGGAATGGATCCAAGATCAGCCATAGTTTCAGTATCAGATCAACTTGTCATTCTGCTTCCCAGTAACCTGGTCTTTGGGGCCTTCTAGTTCCCTTCTGTTTCTCATTGTTTATTTGTTTTCTTTTTCTTCTATGTATATATTTGACAAAGATTTGTTTCACTATTTTGATTCAAGAATTAGCTCTTAGACTTATTTATTTATTCCACTGTTTTGCTGTATTCTGGGTCATAGATTTCTGCTTTTAGCTTTATTTTTTTAATCCTGCTTTCCATTGTTTTGTTTTGTTGTTGTGTTCTTTGTTTTTATTATTTGTTATCCCCACACTTTTACTTGTAAGCTTTCTGCTTCTTTCTGTTTTGGATGTCTTTTGGTAGCATATATTGTATATCTTTAAGTTAACAACTAGTAGAGTTAAAATGTGATATATGCCTTTCAAGTAACTAAAGATGAAATAATTAAAGCAGTCTACGTCACAAAATATTTAAAAAGTAAGTGAAAGGAATCATTACTCTCATTGAAGAAAAAAAGTATGTTATTTATAATTTAAAAAAAAATTTTTTTCTACCTATGACCCAGCAATTCCACTTTTGGGTATTTATCTGAAGAAATCCAAAACACTAATTTGAAAAGACATATGCAGCCTTATGTTCATTGCAGTGTTGTTCACAATAGCCAAGATAATGGAAGCAACCTAAGTCTCTGTCATTAGATTATTCGATAAAGAAGATGTGGAACATATATATAATGGAATATTACTCAGCCGTAAAAAAACAATGAAATCTTGCCATTTGCAAAACCATGGATGGACCTAGAGGGTATTGGGCTAAGTGAAATAAGTCAGACAGAGAAAGACAAATACCATAAGACTTCACTTACGTGTGGAATCTAAAGAACAAAATAAACAAAATAGAAGCAGACTCATAGATACAGAGAACAAACTGACGGTTGCCAGATGGGAGGAGGGTTAGGGGACTGGGTGAAAAACGTGAAAGGATTAAGAAGTACAAATTGGCAGTTATGAAAATAGTCATGGGAATATAAAGTACAGCATAGGGAATATAGTCAATAATATTATAATAACTATGTATAGTGCTATGTGGGTACTAGACTAATCGGGGAACACTTCGTAAATTATATAAATGTCTAAGCACAATGTTGTATACCTGAAACTAATATAAAATAATATTGAGTGTCAACTGTAATTGAAAAATTTTAGAAAATTAAAATATTTTTAAAATTTTAAAGAAAAAAAGGATTTATTATCTACCAGTTATAGAATAGGGAATGATTTTAATCTTTGTTGTTTAGTATAGAAGTTTAGATTACTTATATATATTTATACCTGATGTAGTTCATGCTTTCTGTTTTTTGTTTTTGTTGTTGCCTTGTCACTTATTTTGTGTTCTTACTTTTGCTACTTAAACTATAGTTTTAAATTTAGACTATATTTTCTGACCAACACAAGAATATGAACAATTTTTTATATTCCCTTGACACTTAAAGATTTTTATATAGCTAACTTTATAACTATTTTGTTCAATGCAGTTAATTGTGTTATCATTTTCCATATGTTACTTTCTATCTTTCTAAATATGTCAGAGGCAGGAAGAGATATTTTTAAAGTCTCCTTCAAAAAGTATATTTTTGTCTTTCTCTCTTTTATCTTAGTTTTTGGTGTGTGTGTGTGTGTGTGTGTCTGTGTATCTGTGTGTTTATGTGCATGTGTAAGTATGTACTTGGGACCATACTATGCAGTCTGATAAGGTTCATAATTTTTATATTTTTATTGAATATCGTATGCTTTGATTTTTAAATCTTGAATTACATAGGATTTTACCTAAAAAATTATTTAACTTATATTTATAGCCAATTATAAATGTCAAAATAAAGTATCTCGTAAATTTTCCTTATGCAAAATAAGGAACTTCATCTACTTGTACTTGCTTTCATTCATTCAATCAAAAAATACTTCTTGAATACCTGTCATGATTTCCTAGGCAATATTCAAGTTGTGAACAATAAGGATAAAAAGCCTGCCTTTTTGGAGCTTAATTCTAGTGGAGAAAGACAAGTAATAAACACTACATAAATAGGTAAATGACCATATTTCATTGATTCAAAGAGGTACATTTTTCACAATTTAGCATCTTTTAAATCAGGATGCTTCTTCCAACTGGTGTCTATCATGTTTAATTGGCCATATTTTTTGGGTAGAATATTTTATAAAAACAGTGAGCCTTATAATTAATGATATTTACATTAAATTAAATATTGTAGTATGCCAAATGGTGATAAATGCTGCAGAGAAAAAGGTGGAGAAGAGGAATGGAAATTTCCAGAGAAATTGCAAAAGTATTGCATTTTTTCTTTTTTAATAAATTTTTATTTGGGAACAGTGTGTTTTTCCAGGACCCATCAGCTCCAAGTCAAGTCATTGTTTTCAATCTAGTTGTGGAGGGCGCTGCTCACTGGCCCATGTGGGAATCGAACCTGCGACCTTGCTATTATGAGCACTGCGCTCTAACCAACGGAGCCAACCAGCCACCCAAATATTACACTTTTAAGTAGAATGATCAAGGGATGCTTTCCTGAGTGGGGGTCTTTTGAGCAAAGACCTGAAGGAGATCAGAGAGTGAGTAGGATCACTGTGTGCAGTTGTGCAGGTCAAACACTGCTTCAATTTCAAGATTGCCATTCCTGTGTATTTTGTGAAGAGCTTTACAACCATGCTGGTGCCTCTGTGAGGGAGCCATGGAGATGTCAAGGAGAAGAAGAGTCTAGGCAAGAGTGCATCGTATGCAAGGACACTGAGCCTGGAGTGCATCTGGCATGTTCAAGGCACAGAGTGAGTATGGGCAAGAGTAGTAGATGACACCGGAGAAGTCAGTAGGAGCCAGCTCTTATAGGGTCCTGTGGCCACTGTAGGCCTTTGACTTCTACCTTGAGTGAGATGGGAAACAATTTGAAGATGTACTTGTATAAAAGGGAACTGAGAACATCTGACTTATATGTTTAAAAGGACCGCACTGACTGCAGTGCTGAGAAGAGAGCACAAAAGCAGGCAAAATAGGATACGACAAAATGGGTTAGCAGGCCTACTGCAGTAATCCACCTGTGAGATGAAGGGGCCTCTGTGGAGGAGGTGAGAAGTGATCAGGGTCGAGGTATGTTTTTGAAGGTGTGTAGGGCCAACAGCATTTGCTTATGGATTAAATAGAGCGTGTGGGTGCAAGAGAGGAGCCAATGATGATTCCAAGTTTGGGGGCCTGAGCAATTGCTCTCACTCCTATTTGTTTGTATAGTCTAGGGTTTAAAACAAATTAGGCATGGAAAGTTACTTTTTAATACACGTATTTTCTTTAAAGTACTCTCATTGATATTTATATTCAGTTTTGTAACCAAATTTATACTGTTTACATAGCACTAGGCTGAACTGGTTTTAGTTCTCATCTGTTTTATCTTGAGTTCTTGATTTTGAGCTTTCGCTATTTCCGTATCTGACCTCTGTCCACAACATTCTACTCTGTGCTTTGGTCTTTACAATGTCCAGTTGGATATGGGATAGGGTGTGTAGGCAATGAGAACAAGGACAATGACACCTTGATTTCCACTGTCTATCTATATGGTAGAAAGATATAACTGCTTAATATAAACTTAGTGTTTCTGAACCAGGGGAAAAATAGAAGATGGAAGGTGTCATCCATCTATTTATAAGGAGGCAGGCCTGCCCTCTTCTAGTGGTTTAATAGGGTAGGTCACTCACTCATTTGTGATCTTTCAGTCTGGTTCTGTTGAATAATTTTCCCTGATTCTGGAAGCTGAGTGATTATCAGGTGTTATATTGGGTATTTCCATTCCTTTTTATCTTGTTCCATACCTTCATACAATATAGTGTGATGATGATACAATGTGTATCTAAAGTGACTTATTAGGCATTATTTTAAGTGGGGAATTTGGAGGCTTTAAATTTAAAACTAATATAACAAGTTGCCTTAGTTGAAGGCACCAGCTGAGAATAACTTAACTTGTAATAGAGACTTTATTTCCGTTGGACTCAGCAGGATTCTGATTTCTAATAATATTTCAAAGTGACACTATTACCTTCATATATAATTATCACATGGAGCATTTATGGGAAATGGTGTCTTTTTTGTATGACATTGTATATAACACCTTACTTCTTTCTGCTAAATAGGCATTCAATTTGTGTGTTGTTGAGCAGAATTTGAAAGCAAAATCACACCTGTAGATGCAAGACCACAGCTTGAATCCTAATGGAAGTATATTGCGTTCATGTAGACCCAGAGAATTAAGATAATTCAGAAATTTGGGAGGCAACATTTGAACTGTGTGATAGATAATGTGGTTTGTGGGCAACACCCTACTCTGCCTTGATTTTTCTGTGCATTGTCATATTGAAGTATATTTATACAAACTGCCTGTGTCTGAGCTTCTTACACACTTCAGTGGAACAGCAAGAAACACTGGCTCTATACAGTCCCTAGAATAGCATCTCTAAGAATACAGCTTTTATAGCATATATGTTCATATATATACATATATATATATATATGAACAGTCAGTTCCTACATATTTCTGTATGTATTTTTATTCTTATATTATATATAGGAACAGTAAAGTATTCTGGTGTGAATCTTCATAGGCAAAATAATATTGTCTGTTTTTAAATGTTGGACAAGGCTAGTGCCAGCCCACCAGGAAGGCCTGAAAACCTAGCCATCTGTCAGCAGAAGGAAAGAAGTGGTACCAACTGAAAGACAAATGGTCTTTGACTGAAGGGGGTTTTTCTTAGGATATGCTAGTCATGGT
The DNA here is from genome assembly GCF_964194185.1 of Rhinolophus hipposideros. Lineage (NCBI taxonomy): Eukaryota > Metazoa > Chordata > Mammalia > Chiroptera > Rhinolophidae > Rhinolophus > Rhinolophus hipposideros. Next base: position 71,892,251 of record NC_138055.1, read on the forward strand.
TTGTGAGTTTTGCTTTCTTGAAAAATAAAAACAAATGCTGTTTTGTATACTTTGTCCTACTTTAGCAAGGCTTCATGATGCTGCAAGGAAGACTTTCTCTTATGGGAGGTTATGGGTTGTCAACATTCTACTGAATGATATTTTAACATCATTTAAACTTAGTAGGGTCAGTCAATTTGTAGTTGTAAACCTAGCATTATTATTCCCAGGGTAACTTGAAGAAAATGGGGGGTGGGAGATGAGGCTAAGGGGGATCAAATATATGGTGATGGCAGGAGAGCTGACTCTGGGTGGTGAACACACAGTGGGATTTATAGATGATGTAATACAGAATTGTACACCTGAAATTATGTAATTTCGTTAACAATTGTCACCCCAATAAATAAAAATAAATAAATAAGAAAAAAAAGAAAATATTTTCATATCTGATGGAAATAACAAATAGTCTGTTAACTCTGTAAATAGCCACTCATCTAGAGGATGTTAATGGAAGTTGAAAAAGTGGTAAAAGATAATAATTTATTTTTATTTCTTTGCTCTTCCCCAAGAAAGGACATGCAATTGAAAAGTTGGGCAGGTGGTGAGGTTTTACGCCATTCTATGAAATTGTTCTCTTGATTCAGCAATATTATTACAAATGAAAGGTATTGTTTCTAAGCACCTTATATTATTAATGCTCTTTTCTAGGTATTGTGAGAAATTAAACAAAACAAACAAATCTTATAATGGCAGGGGAAATGTCATGTTCTGTCCAAACCATAGTAGAAAATAATCTGAACCAATTTGCCTTTTCATTCCTGTCTGGTTGCTAAAGAGATTATTTTATTGTGAGAATGTAGGGATTAATATTTTATAGTCTTTCTACAAAATATGATTAACTTTCTAAAACTAAAACAAAAACAATAAACCTAAATACTAGTATTATAGATCCCTCAAATACTTTTATCTTTATTGTGTTCTATAAGCAATAGGCATAATCTTCCACAAATGTCTTTTAACCTCTGTAACTTTTAGGATAAAAAGTTATTCAATTTCACTGTTACACACTTCAAATGTTTAAAGCCCAATGAATAACTCGACTCATGAGAACAGTTTGTGCTATTGGACTTGGTGTAGCTTACTCTCTTTTGTCAATATTTGTTGAAAGCGTTGTGGAAAGGGGGTAAATTAAACTCGATTTTTTTAAACAATAGAATTGATAAGAATAAATTGTATTTACCTTTGGGAAGCATTGAGGTACATGCTTAAAAAACCAGTCCATTCATTTCTCTCATTCTTTAATCTGAGTCTCTGTTGGCGCTTTCCCCAGCTGTCATGGCCTTGCAACCTGCTGGGGTCTCAGGTGGAGAAGCCACAGTTGCCCAGCTGTTCTAGATAGCCTGCAGAATTCATTATCTACCTGTGGGCAATGTAGAGCCTCTCAGGATAGCCTTCTTTAAAGAAAACCTATGCTACAGAGACAAACTCACAAGGCAATCTTGTAGATCATTATTCACATGATAGGGGATGTGTGTTTGTGTGTGTGGAGGGGGGACACATTTGCAAAGGGAATTGCCCTGAGATTCCTGCAAAATCAATCTCCCATGTGCAATAAAACACAAACAGACTGCCACAATTTTTTTTGACAGAGTTTTCAGGAGGACTTGTTAAAAAAGTAGGTAAATCGAATTCTTTCTAGTCATTTTTATGGAGTGAATTTTTTACTGTAATTGAAATTGTTTTCCTTATAGTAGTTTTCTATCACTCAGATGTTGGGCAGGAGTTTTGAGTCCAGATATTAAATATTTATTAATAATCATTGCTCTATTGAATTGCTTTCATTACTACCAAAGGATGGATTTTTGTCCAGGAAAATAATTGTTACAGCTTTTCAGTGGAATGATTTACTGGTTTATAATATGAAAAAAAGAAACCTGTGTAATATTGGGTGGTTACTCTTATAAATGTTACTTACTCCTGTAAGATATTTTGCATTTCAAATTGTAACTGCTTTTATTCTTTGTGTTCATGGGCTTGCGTGCACATGCTCCTGCTCGCGTATATGCATGCATGTGTTTGTGCGTGCGTGTGAGTGTGCTTGTGTGTGTGTGTGTGTGTGTGTGTGTGTAGTTATTGTAGTGGGGATAACAATACTATATTTCCTCAGTTTAAAAAAAAATAAAGGTAGGGGATTTTCATATCTAAAACCTTAATATTCATATAGATGCGGTATACATATGGGAATACCAGTTATAAAATCTTTTATTAGCAGTTGCTAGATTGGAATGCTTTCTAAAGCCAAGTTCAGATCTCTTCTACAGCAAAGAAAGTTATTTACTTTAAGAAGCTAAGGCTCAGGAGCTCGATTAGAGACTGCTGCACAAATAAATGTTAATTCAGTGGAATGTTATTTGCGTCAGTCTACACCTAAGTACACTAATTTTCTCTTTTGCTATTTCAAATGCTCAATTAAATTCTTCAGTTTTTTTTTTCTTCAGGAAAATTACTCGAACATAGAATTAGTTCCATCTGAAGCACGACTATATTAACTTGTTATTTCTGGGCTGCATTTGTATATTTTACATATTAGTTTTAAAATGATTCAATAATGAATTTGCAAATCACAACATAAAGTAATACTATTAATGCACTGAAATATGTTTTTAAATGAGTGCTGATTTTTAAACCAGGATTATCTTGAATGGTTTATAATCAAGTTTTTCCTAACTGTAAATTTTTACAGTATATTTTTTTCTGAATCTGTTTTCATATTTGTTTATGTTACTAAAAATAAACTACACTAAATGAAAAAAAAAATGGCTATAACATAAAGACCCAGAGGTAGGGTTATGCAGATTGGAAATATAAAAAGACAGAGTAAATTTGTCTTTTTTTTATAAGGTTAATGGTAAGCAGTTAGGATTTTATTGTGCTTTCATTTTATAAATTAAAGGACATTGTTATCATTTGGATAGTGCTTTGGAAAATGCTTCCCACTTGTTTTTGAAATGTTCATTTTTCTATAGTATTAAGGGTTAACAGGTTTATGTGGCAATGGAGAAGTAGAAAAATAATGTAATGAAGAGCCATCTATCATTGAAATAAACTCTCCTTTTGAGAGCTCATATTTGGAAACTCTGAGAGTGATGTAAACAAATATCTATAAACACTAACTTTATTATAGAAATTATGAACTTTCACTTTTATGGAACCATAATCAAAGGCTAAAAAGGGAGAGTTTGAGGTCAGCAAAATAGGGCCACTGCCTCATATGCCTGGTTTAGACAGCTAGTGAACTTTATTCCTTTCGTTAGTCTCTGCTGAAGGAAATTCAGTGCTTTAATAGGACTTTGATGCTCAATGCAATCATTACATTCTTATATATAAACAAAGCAAGACATCTCCTTATAATTTAGTTATGAAAGGTAAATATATAACAGTAATGTATGTAGTTATATGTAAGTTATTATTTAAAGCAAAAATACCTGTTATATTTAAAAGAGTCTTCAGAGGCGTGTGATGTGTAGACCTTCTATGGATCCTCTCAAACATCCAGGTCTAAAAGGACATTTTTGAGATAACTGGGAAAATTGAGCATGAATTAGAATGTAGACAGTGTGAAGAAAATTTTGTTAATTTTGTTGGGTGTAATAATAAAATAGTGATTATGTTTTTTTTTAATTCCTTATCTGTTAGAGATAAATACTGACATATTTCTAGGCGAAAAAGTACAGTGCCTGTACAATTTGCTTTAAAATGCTCCAGAAGAAATTTGGAAGAAGGTTGATGAAACAAGAACAGGAGAAAGCTGATGGTTGCTGAAGCTGAACAAAAGCATTTGAAATCTTCCATAATAAAGAGAAGGGGAAAAGAATTTAAGCACCCATGTCAGAGTGTACACATTCATGGGAGCATTATCTTAAAAGCAGTCACTTTGGAAGATCGTCTGCTTATTATATACTTATTCCCAAAGTAACATCACTAGTTAAAATACCTCTGAAACACATCTTTTGAAATTATGCTCATAACAGTGGACTATTGGCATGTGGGTCCCATCATTCATGTCAGAGGTTGGGTTTCCGGAGAGCAAGGTAGAGTAGGGAGTCCTTTGTCAGAGAAATATTTTAAGTCAGAACTTGGAAAAATAGCAGTTCAACCATTGGGGAAATCATTGCTAACACCTGGTTCAAAGAGCTAGAAGTAGAATCAAGTTCTGGATTCAAAATTTATGAGTTGGGACTAAGGTAGATTTTGAGAAAAGTTGAAAAATACTGCTGAACTCAAACAAGCTCAGTAATCTGGTTTTACTAGATAAAGATGAACACTGGAAGGGTATGTATTGCTCCATGAGGTGAGCTGATGGGTGGGCAGGAGTGTAAACTGAGGAGCCAGCATAGAAAAATCAAGTTCATTACTGCACCTTAGTTTGAAGCTCAGATTATATCACCCAATTTGGTCATCTACTTTGAATCACTGAATTTAGCTCTGAATGACTTTTGTCTGTTTTCACAAATCAGATACATGCTGAAGAGATGAAGCTTTGCCACTGTGAACAATATTCAAAAGAATATGTCACAGGTTGTGAAGGCCATTCCATAGTAAGAGTTTGCAAAAGACTGGCCGTTAGAATCCTTGAAATAAATTAGAGCTTCCTTCTTTAAAGAGGACAAAACCTGTTTACATAATGTAAAAATCCCATTATGTTAAAAATTCATCCATATTACTTTGTAGTTACAGCTCAGCTCATAAGTGTTATTGATTTCTAATTTAAAAGTGTTAGATTGAACAGCATTACTAAATTCTAATAATTCACTGGAAAAGGAAGGGTGTGTGTGTGTGTGTGTGTGTGTGTGTGTGTGTGTGTGTGAGAGAGAGAGAGAGAGAGAGAGAGAGAGAGAAGAGAGAGAGAGAGAGTCCTTTTCTTCTGTCTCTGAGTAACCAGGCAGTTCTATCCCCTTACCTTCTACTCTAATGTAATCTATCTTAGTTCTTACAACAATTGACTTTGCCATCGATTCCTGTGAGAAGCATCACTGACTCCTCTAAAAGGTTGCCGTTTCATTTATTAAATGCCATTTGCCTTACCATACACCATGGCATGAGAGCACCTTACCTGACTGTTGGGAACACTAAGAATAAATAAAATCACTTCCTTTCTTTCCCTGGGGGGCCCTGACCACTACTAGCCAGACAAGAATGAGAATGTAACTGATAAACGGAAATCTTATGCTGATACACAGTCCCACTCGCACCCTAAGCAAATGAACAAGATCACTTCAGCAACTGTAGTTCAGACAGAAATTATTGCAAAGGTGCCCTTGATCCTCCTGATTCCTTTTCTGTCACCACCTATATGAATTGCAGATTTCTCTGCTAGTGACACTACCATGGGGACAGTACAGAGGAAGACATTAGTAAATGTTTCTTCTTTGCTCCTTAGTACTCCTCCTGAACACCTGACATCTGAGGATGAATGCATTTTCAAATCATTAGCCCTGTCAAACATGTGGTGACTGTATCTTGGTCAATCCCTGGAACCGGAAGAGAAGCAGGTAAGTGTTAATGGATTTGCTTTAGGCATTTCACAACCTATTGGTCCTAATTAGACTGAAAAAGGGTTGCTATAGACAACCTGGAAATTTCAATAATGCAGCTCATCTCATATATTCTTCCTAAACTTATCATGGGGTGGGGGTGGTGGAAAGAATGATAAAGAGGTCTTAAAACAATTCTGGATTATTTTGCTTTTTCAAAAAATAGGGCCAAAACTCCACTGAGTTTTTAGTTGCAATTGATGACGTGACTTAAACCTTAAAATAGTATTTTGAGGATAGCACGTGCAAGGAGCTTACACCAAGTATCCCCTAAACAACAGAAATTTGAATTGATCATTAGAAACACAAAGGTAAATTGTATAAAAGCACAGACTCTCCAAACAAGGGGCAGGGATGGGAACTGAAATCAGCATGGGTTCTGGCTATGTTAAGCCTGGAGAAATAAGAGCAGAGGGGTCATTTGTTATACGAGCTTTAATGAGCTCTCTTATAGCAGCAACAGTGGAGATCCTTTGAAGTACCCAGAACCCTCAGAAGACATTTGGAGAGACACACAGACATTTGCAATAATCAATAGGAACAGTGGCAAAAGCATTAATTAAAGCTGCTGCAGTTTCTTGCATTCCAACGAAGTTGAGATTTTGGATAATTGTAGTAAATGGAGTAAAGAAACCAAAGCTATTTGTCTCATAGGCAGGCCAATTTTCCATGCACAATCAAATTTTAGTTCTTATATTCCCTAACAGCTGCTCTAAACCCACTGAGGATTCAGAAGCCATTACACAATATTACTAAGAAAATTAGAGTTGTAGCAAATCATAAGTTGCTTTCTGAGTAACACAGTAGGAGGTCAGTTAATATTAAATATCCACAGCCCATGCACACACATTCACATTTCCTAGGAGAGTCTAAGCAAAACACAGCCTTCAGGGATACACACTTAGTAGCTTTGCATAACAATAAGCGAGATGCTGATACCAGCTAATGAAATTCTGCTGCTGAAGAAGGGCCCCTAAGGCTCAGAATAAAGCCCTCTAGGAAAACAAATAAATGCCTTGTCTAAAAAGTAAAGTCAATCTCATTTATTTATTCATTCAACATATAGTATTTATTGAGGGCCTTCTTTCTATCCCTTTGGATAGGCCCTGGAGATGTCACAGTAAGAAAATACAGACTGTACCTGACCTCATAGAGTTTAAAACTAGAGGGAGACAGATTTTAATGAAGCATTCACATAACTCAATGCATATTTACAGGCTATGAAATTGCTTAGAAGTGAAGATACCTGGTGCTATAAAAACATGTAACAGAAGAAACTGACCTTGACCAGGGAGGGTGATCAAAGAATATGAGGGATGACTAAGAATTATAGGAGTAGAAATTAAGAGAACACTTGTTAGAAGGGAAAGTATGATGTGCAAAAGGCCTGTGGTCTGAAGGAGCATAGTGCTTTATAAATATTTGGAGGGCAGAGAGCCAGGAGCAAGATGTGAAACGAGATTGATACACATAGGCAAACACCAGACCACGCAGGCTGCAATAATTTTTTTTCCTATGAAATACTGGGAAACCATTGAAATTTAGGCTGAGGGATGTCCTAAGCCTTTTGAAGCAATCACGACGAATAAAGTGTAAAGAACGGATTGGAAGAAGTCAAGAAGATTGTTGTAGCCAGTGGCCCAGGAAAACGGCAGTTTGGACAAAGATGGTAATTAATAGAGTAATGGAGAGTCATAAAGAATTCATGGAGAAAATTAGGAGGTAAAATAAACAGGAATTAATCAGTTTTAGATATGGGGATTGGTAAATGAGAAGGAGGTGTCGAGGATGACTTTTAGATTCTGACTTCTATAATAGATGGACAAACCATGATTTCCTTGAATAAGGAAAACTGGGAAAACAACGGGTAGATTACAAGTACATTTCTGAGCGTACATTGAGTTTGGGGTAACTTTGACGCATGCAAGTGGAGATTTTTGACTCCAGTTGAACATTTGGGTCTGGGTCCAAGACAAGAAGTATGTAATTTTATGTGTCATTGATATAAAGCTGGTCATTGAAGCTAGGGGTGTACAGGAAATCATCAATATCAAAAGTAGCAGTGAAAAGAGATGAGTAAGACTGAGCCTGGAGTAGTTACAATATTTAAGACAATGGCTCTCAAAGTGTAGTCCCCAGGTCAGCAGTATCTGAACCCCCTGAGAATCTACTGGAAGTGCAAATAGACCTACTAGATCAAACATTCTTGGGGTGGGGCTCAACAAGATGTGCAAAGAGGTCTTCATATGTTTCCGATGCATGCTGCAGTGTGAGAAGCACTGATAGTGGAAGGGTGGAAGAGGATGTTTGTCAAGTTTACTGAGACTGAGCTGCTTGCTGGATGGTCAAGGAAAAACCAAAGGTCATTTGGGTCATTAGAAAAAGGGAAGAAAATGGTTCAAGGAAAAGGTCAAGGTCAACAGAATCAAATCTAGTTGGGAGATTAAGTGAAATGGAGATCACTTTTTACTTCAGTGAAAGCAATTTCAGTCAAGGATTGGGATGAAAATATACTGGACAGTACTGGGGAGTGAATGGAAAAGGAAGAAAGGGATAAGTATTAACAACTGTTTTTTGAAGTTTGAATAGGCTCGGAATCTGGAGGAGAAAGTATTTTAAGATATTAGTGTCTTGAGCATGTTTAAATGTTGATTGCAAAGATCAGCTTGAGAGAGAATACAGAGGAGATAGATGTAATGAATCAGCAGTGAGGGCTTCTGGGAAGGGAAAGGCAAGGAGTTCCAAAGCCCAGATGTAAAGATTGCATTCAGATCAACTCTCTTGTAGCTTAAGGGCTGAGTGGAGGACCCTGTCTCATATAGTTCTTCCAGTTGCTTCCTCTGCTCAAGCCACACAGACCTATTTTTGTTGTTCCTTGACATGTAATAAACTTGTCCTGCTTCAGGACCTTGGTTCTTGCTTCCCCTCTTGATCTTCTCCTGGTTGACTTGAGTTATTTGAATCATGACTCAAATGCCACCTCCTCAGAGAGGCTTTCCCTGAGCGCTGTATCTTATGTGGCGCCCCTCTATTAACATTTCCAGTCATAGGGCCTATGTAAGTTGGCACCCTCAGGAAATCCCCAGGATTAAATTCTAAGCTCTCCCTCACCCCACCCCACGTACACGGAGCCCAGGGAGAGACTGAAGGAAGAGAAAAGCCACTCCAGATTGGTAGGTGGCAGTTTTAATAAGCAAGGGAACACTTACATACAAGGCTTGTCTTGGGCGACCACAAGGTGAATAAATTTATACACCCACCTGTCAAAAGCTGAATTCAGTCACATATCCAGTCCAGGCAGTCTAAACAACACATTACTCTCTCAAGGCTGCATCCTTGAAACAGCTCCTAGTGTGGCAATGGTGAACATAATGTACATTCCAAGGACAGAGGAAGGGGGTGAGTGGCCTCTGGTTGCCTGGGTCCAGCTCACTGCTCAACCGGTGGTCATATCCTCTTGATGATCTCCTCTGACAACCTAATGGTATCCTGTCTCATATTCCTTGCAGTACTTTCCCCTCTCTGAAATGATCTTAGACATTTTTTCACTGGTAGATAGCTCCATAGGACTGAAGAACTGTGTCCTATTCACAGCTATAGGTCTACTTTTCAGGACAGTACCTGGAGTGGAGTAGGCATTCCATAAACATTTGTTGAAGGAAAGAATAAAAGAATGGGTGCAGATATATCTATCTGTTTATACATTTGATGTATGGAGGTAGAAGTCTTTCTGTCCACTAGATTTTCTCTCCAAGGAATAAAAAAGAGGTCTTCTTTTAAGACCAAAAGTCAGGGAAAATCGGGAAGTTGGTTTGCTGCAGAGTGGAGACGGTTTCAATTGCAGTTGACCCTTTAATATCAGGTTTGAACTGTGTGGGTCTACTTATACACAGAATTTAATACATAGTATAAATGTATTTTCTCTTCTTTATGATTTTCTTAATAACATTTTTTCTCCAGCTTACTTCATTGTAAGAATGCAGTATATAATACATATAACATACAAAATACAGAGGGTGCCAAAAAATTCCTTTAAGAAAGGAAAAACCTTTATTAAAATTGTAATACTCACTATATACCAATAACAAAAGATGAATACAAGTCATGTGTATACATTTTATGGCACCCCTGGTGTGTGTTAATCGACTGTTGATGCTATTGGTAAGGTTTTCAGTCAACAGTCGGATATTGGTAAAGTTTTGGGGGAGTCAAAAGTCATACACAGATTTTGGACAGCATGAGGGTTGGTGCCCCTAACTCCTGTGTTGTTCAAAGGTCAATTGTAGTTCATAATGTGGGAGAGTAAGTATTGCATAGACTCCAGAAGGAATTTAGTATTGAGAGTCCATTTGAGAATGATTACGATGAATTGAGAGGGGTACAAACTGCTGCCGAGTGACTTTCTCCAGTGGTGCTCAGACAAATGGAGGAAGACATGGAGAAAACAGATGGTTGGGTGCAACAGGGTTGATCATTTTCTAGGTAGTACAACAAAAATCCAGAGGGGCAGGGACTCTAGAGTACCAGCAAGGATGTGACTGAGGATCAGAGACTTCAGGGCCTGACTAGGTTAATCAGTCATAGTAGGGACGGTCCAACAAGAAGTGTGCAACGTTGGAAAGTTGTAACCAAACAGCAGGATGACTGAATTAGAGATGTTCTCAGTCACAGCTTCCAGGATGACAGGAGGGACGTGTGGTTGAGGTGGTGGCGGAAGAAGTCATTACCAATGAAGGTCAGTGAATTGCAGTTTTCACTTCTAAAATGTCTGAGGGCCGAAAATGTCTTATAAACCAACCAAATGGCTTAAAACATAATACAAGATACTTAATTAAAAATAAGAACAGATAAACATTGCCTTCTATATCCTAAACCATGAGTGTAATATCTTACTGTGAGTGTAATGTGTTACCATAAAGGCAGCATGTCGTTTCTGTGCAGGCCTTCGGGTTGTATCTCTGAATTATGAATGATGAAGTGAAAACTCATGACCTCATTCCACTAATTAAGAATTAGTGCTAATTTGGTTACCAGCGGGACTGATACTTTGGTTCATTAGTGAAAGAACTATAGAAAAAGAAGAAATGGGTTTGTGTATTGATTCTGTCACTTTTCTCTGTGTATGTGTGGCCTTCAGCTAGCTTCTTAAGTCTACTGAGCCTCGGTTTTTGCATCTGTAAAAAGACGGGAAAATTAAATGTCTCACAGCATTATTGTGAAATTTAAATGAGAAGTATAGGTGAAAGTCTGTAAATGATAATCCTCATGTAAATAGAAGGCCTTATAATCTACAGAAAGGATATTTGTTAAGGAATTAACATTATAACAAGACTTCAGTCAAATGCTTATTACAATTTTAAAACATCTTAGAAGCATCATGTACAAATAATACATAAAATTACAATCATTCTTAATTATAAAATTAGAGTGAACCAAAAATAACTGTCGTTTCCCAACTGTATCTAAAATTAATGGAAACATATATATTAAAAATAGTTTATAATCTTGATTTTTCCTGATGTCAAAGAGGCTCTCTTCTCAGAATATAAATTTATTTTGTTATTTCAAATGTATCAATTCTAGCACCATGACTGTGTGTGTGTGTGTGTGTGTGTGTGTGTGTGTGTGTGTGTTTACGTCTAACATACCTGTAACTTTTGTACCATTTTTCTTTTCAGTTCAAAGTTGATACCTACAATTTTTATTCTCATTTGGACTGGTTTAATTATGGAAGCATCAGTTTAATATATCAAATAGACTGATCAGTACAACTTGGCTACGAAAATCTACAAACTGACCAGGTATTTCAAGTCATTATATAAAATACTTAACTGAAAATAAGAACACAGCCTGATTATAAAAAACATACATGAAACATTTTATTTTTGTAGTACTTTATTTTTTTCCAGGAAGATAGAAGTTGACCCAAACCTAATATTTGGTGTTGTGAGCAGAAAGCGACAAATGGAAGCAGTGATTTATTTATTTATTTATTCATGTATTTATTTATATCAAGGAATGAGGGCAAACGTTTCTCACCTTTACAATATGTTCAGTGATCACAAAATAGCTCCAACTCTTCTATTTACTGACTTGACATCTATATTCCTCCCCCAACCCTTTTTTAGTTGGAATCTCAGTGGGGGTGCAGTTGAAAATAGACTAATCACTCCTGTGTATGAAAAGTTAAATCTCTGTCTGCTCTCCAGGGTGTGTTTTTAGGCAGTGTCAAGTGAAGATGTGACTTGAAAGTTCTATGAATATGTGTTTTGATTACTTACATCTAGGTTGTCTCACACTATTAAGAGAAGGAAGCTGTGTTTCTTTCCACATCAACTCACTGAAGTCTGAGTTCATCTATCCATCAAGTGAAAATGGTATTTAATTGGTGGCTATGAAGAAAGTTCAACAAAAAGTCACCAATACGATTTCCCATGCTGTGGATGGTTCCTGAATTACCCTCTCCAGGCTGCCAGCAAATACTAACCAATTTTCAGTAAACATTGTGTTATTTTCAAATGCTTGGTGAGGAAATTCTTAATTTATGTTTTTTCCTCCACTTGTTATGGAAAAACCTCACTCAGGAACAATAGTAATAATTGTACCATAGGTAGGAGTAAGGGAAGTAGAATATTTAAATGTTGTCATAAGGGAAAAGCAGGACAAACACAATAATATTTGTAACAATGATGAATATTTTGTTTTTTTTCTTCAAGCTGGATACAAAGTAGGAAATGTAATTAGGCGAACTAGGTTAGTTTCCTTTTAATGTTGCCTCGTGATTGGAAAAAAAAGCAATTATTTGAATCTCTTGCATGTTTTTCCATGTTGGTGTGGAAGATTCTAGAAGCCAGAGCCTGGCTGTGTGGCTCACAGAGAAAACATTCTACCCACACTCCTTTCCAAGGGAAAAGTCGAAACTGACAGCACAGTGCAGGTGCACACATGGTTACATGTCCACTCCTGAGTAGCACAGCATGGTGTTCTGTAGTGTCAATGACAGCTGGGTACTATTGACCATACCATGGATGGGAATGGACAATTCAAGAACTCACCAGTCAAATGGATTGGTGTTAAGGCAGAGCAAGAGCCAAGCCAGAGAAATCCCAAATAACATCAGGCATGCTGCAGTCCTGTCATTGCTTTACTCACCACACCCTTCTCATACCTTCTCATACTCTCAGCCGTATGGAGTTTCTTTCACTTCCTAATGGTGTATCTGGACACAGAGAGAGTAGGAGAGGGGGCAGTGGGAACAACTGTTGTCCCTGAGCACATTTGCAAAAGCAGAGCCTTTTCAGACAATCATAGGGAAAGGAAGTTTGAAGAGTGGTCCATGTCACCTGATAGTAGACCCTGACTACAGGTATGATTCAAAGAGGCCATTCATTCTTTCAACCTCTCTCTGTCCAGTCTGTCCACATGCAGTTCCTTTTTCCTACTCTTCCCTTTTCTCTTGGATAACTCTTACTCAGATTCCAGGCCTCCAGCTAGATATCACCCTCAATAGGAAGCCTTCCCCCATCTTCCCCAATCTGGGCTCGGTACTTCTTCTATATGTATCCATTGCATCATTCTATAGCTCAGCATTCATCACACTGTGTTGACGGCCTGTTGACTGGATCCCTCACCAAATTCATATGTTCTCTAAGGAAAGAAGAAACTATCTGTCTGGAAATGCCAGGGTCTGACATCCCTACTGGAACACAGTAAGCATGTAGTAAATATTTGTTAAATTGATGAATGAATGAATGAATGAATGAATGAGTGAATGAAATGTATCTCAGATAGATTTGGAATATAAACATTCTAATTTTGAGTCACATCCATGTAAATAAGACATCAGAACTACAGTGGTATAGGGGAAAGTACCTGTGCTTTGTTTTGATATAACTGATTAGGAGGTCTTAAAATGGGACTTTACAGATTGATCTTAGTTGAGTGATTACAAATATCTATATAACGACTCAGCTATTATTTATAAAAGAGTAGAATGTACATGCATGATGGTATGAGTTAATATTCATGAAGTTCCAGTTTTCCATAAATATCAAGTATTTGTGGCAGTGAGTATAAGTTTTGAAACAGAACAACAGTTTTTTTTTAAAGTCTGAAATGAATAGGACCATCAGCGGATAGCCTGGTGTCTGTCTTGCTGCTTGTATCAGAGGAGGGGGGAAGACATATTCTATAAGTCTTATTGCTTAAGACAAAACAGGAGAAATTACTGCTGAGGATCAAGTTTGGACTTCAATATAATGGGTGAAGACGTATGTTGGTGAAGCTCAGAGGAACTAATTCTAATGGATTTGAGCTTCCCTGGTAGATCCCAGCAAAGGTTGGACAATATCATGTATCCTCGAAAATAAGACCTTGTTGGACAATCAACTCTAATGTATCTTTTGGAGCAAAAATTAATACAAGATCTGGTCTTATTACTCTATCTCTCTTACCTAGACCACTAGGTAGCGTTCTATTTGGCTCTTATTTGATTCTATTCTTTTTATTTATTTATTCTTCAGTAAGTTTGCTGCATCCATTGAGGTCATCAATCATCTGAAGCAGGAATTGGAAATCTCTTTTCATAAAGGTCTAGACAGTAAATAGTTGAGACTGTAGGACATATGATCTCTGTTGCAACTATTCAACTCAGGTATTGTAGTGTGCAAGCGGCTATAGACACTATATAAGTGAATGACCGGGTCTTATATTAATTTTTGCTCCAAAAGACACATTAGAGTTGATTGTCCAGCTAGGTCTTATTTTCGGGGATGTGCAATTCTGTTTCCTTCTCACCCTCGGGTCTGGTTACTTTTGTGAGCATTTCTTTTGATTTTTGTGAGCTTCTTGGTATAGTTTAATAAGCACACTCTTATTTAAATTTTGAGACTGAATTTTATTTCCTTTCAACCAGAGGACCCTAACCCATCCTCCCGACCCTACCCCCCAACCTATCACTCCCTGTCTTCCTCTGTTTCATTTCATATAGTCCAATTGACTCTTCACGGGCAATAAAATCCAGCTTAATATGACTGGGCAAAAGTATCCCATCATTTATTTATTCAACAAACATAGATTGAGATTTTACTAAATGATGCGTGCTAAGAATACAAAGATAGGGAAAAAATATTGCTTTAAGCAGCTCATATTCTAGAAAGGGATAATGCAATAAAAAATGAAATATAGGGGAAGAATTGTTAGAAGAAACAACATCTCAACTCTTGGAAAGAGTTTAGGCACTTTACCAGGTGGAAAAGAAAGGAACTCTGGAAAAGGCGGGAAGGAGTCTTGCCTTTGGAAACTACTAGACATTATGTTAAACTAGAACTCAGGTTCAAATTAGGAAGTGATGGAAAGTTGGATTAAAATGGGGAAAGGAGCCAGTTTAATAAAGGCAGATTATTCGTTCAGAATACAATGGAGAGTTAAGAACAGACAGACACTGCTAGTTGCCCTCTCCCCCATATTCTTTTTCCCTCCTCATAGTATTAACATTCACAATTTTAAACTATTTTTTTTCCCCTTTCTCCGTCTCCCAGATTTCACATAGGGGCATTCAGTTGGCATAACCTAATTTACATCAGGAAACTTAGATTCAAGAGAGTCTGAATATTTAGTTTTAGGCTTTCTAGCCTCTCCAACTAGAAGAAAGATAAAATGGAGCTTGAGAAAGCTAAAGCTAACCTCCAATATCCAGCATATATGAGAGGTGTTTGTTTTTGTGTGTGTATCTGTGTCATGTGTGTAGATGTATCATATATTTATGTATTTATATCATGTAAAGCATAATTATGCTTTACATACGTGTATGTACTGTGTATGTGTATAGTATGTAGTTAACTTGTAACTGAAATGATCGAATAGGCTTACAGCTCTTTCCTATGGGAAAATGATACCCATAGGAAGAAAATATACATTTATAGTTAGCTCTACTTGTAGCTAAAGACGATGTAGGGAAATGAAGCTCTCAAATTTGACTTTCTGTGTGGTTGAATAATGAATGCAGTTATACATAAAGCATACGCTAATTTTTAAGAAGAGTTTCCGAAACTCAATATTCTGTACCTTCAATGGTTCTTTGACTCATTTATTTATAGATTTTCTTTCCCACGTTTTTATTTTCCATTTACATCACAGGAACTGTGGTCTAATATAAAGTGCTTGATCTTTACAAGGTATCAGCTTGCCCTTTAGTTAGTCCTTCCCGTTATGCAGCAATATAAAGCAAAGACAACCACAGTGAGCTAATTTTTAGCTAATTTCCTTCTCCTTGGGAACAAGAGAAGAGAACGTAATTTTGACCTCAATAAAACAAAAATGGATTTGTATTAAAGGCATATGAGAGAATATCCATTAAAGTAATTTCAGATGATTAAAAAAAAAACTGTTGAGATTTTCAGACCCTGTTAAGGTTTTTAATGTAAAATAATTTTAATTTTCTTATCACTGAAACGAAATTAAAAGTGCAGTTATGTTTTCATTTCTCTGGTTGGAAAAAAGTGTAAAGGTTTCAGTTAGCCACCCTCCTGAGCTGAACATACATGAATGCAAGTAAAGCTTTTAAGATGCTAGGGCAATTCATCCAGGAAACAAATTCATTTGAGGCTATTCTTTAGTAGCACTTTTTGAGCCTAGGGAAGCAGCACATTGGAGAAGGAGGAGTCATGCTCAAAGAGTAAAGGTTCCCAGATGGTGCAGATAAAAACAAATAAACAGCCGTAAATACTAGTAACTTTTTGTAAAATAAGGCAATAAAAGGATTAGGCAGGAACGCTTTGTGATTGTTGCAACTGGGGAGGATTATTAGTGGGGTTTTTCTACACAATGGGAGATAAGGGCCATAGTTAGCTCCCTTTTCCCTGCGTAAGAGGCTGTTTCAACAACCCTTTACTCACAGTAGGGCATGAAGATGTATCAGCCAGACTCACAGCAGAAGGTTGTCAGAGCCAGACAGAGAAAAGGCATTCTGAGTTAATAACTAATTCATGGCAAACATTGTGCAGGGCACATTGATTGGAGAAAATACACTTAGGGATAAAACATAGATAAATAATTGTAAGGAAGTCCATAAATGGAGGTTGAAATGCTATCGTGATACAAAGATATGACATCCCAGAACAGGGCTATGTGGGGTCAGGAAACGTGGGGTACTGTGGCAGAAACTGGCTAGCGGGCTCTTTAACACCCCTCTTCCATAGCATTTTGCTTTTCGAATTTTTCCATCTTAATTTTTGGCTTTTCCCATGTTATTAGTCCTTCTAGATTATTATGCCTACTTGAGTAAACCAGCTCAGCTCAATTACCTGTGTCTTCTAGGTTTGAGGTATACAAATAGGATGTTTATTGGTTCTGAGTAAGAAGGCAAGTTAGAGGAAAATATCTTTCATACACAGTTTGTAAATATTTTCCTTCGGGTCCAAATGTAGGATCAATAACTGTGCTGCGGTGGTGGGGAGATGAGGGTAAGGGGGATCCAATATATGGTGATGGAAGGAGAACTGACTCTGGGTGGTGAACACACAATGGCATTTATAGATGATGTAATACAGAATAGTACTCCTGAAACCTATGTAACGTTACTAACAATTGTCACCCCACTAAATTAAAAAAAAAATAACTATGTTGTGGACATTTCTGAATGTGACTTTGAGCTTTTGTTGCTTGAGAGGAAGACTGAGTCATTTTTATATAAATGACTGAGCAAACACCAGGGATCTCGACATAGAATCACTAAATGAATTTTTATACAGGTCTGTCTCCCCGCAACAAAACTGCACAATTTGTCTTCCTTAAAGCCAATATTATTTAGATTTCCCTTTGAATTCTACTAGTGTTCTCCTCCAATGTCTTTCATGGAAAGAGGCATTTCTTTATATAGTGTAACCATCCTTGCTTAGGGTCTTCCTTACTAAAATATGCTCTATGTAGATTACATTTGGAAATTCAGTTTCTTGAGTAAATATATATATTGAACACTATGTGTGAGCAGATGGGCTGATGACCACAACAAAAGTTATGTTTTTTGCCTCAGAATGGGGATGACAATACTCATCAAAAAATTGCATAAATACATTAAAATGACAAGTTGGTTAAGTAGAATAAAGGAGAAACACATGACAAAATGGTAAGTGAGCGGAGTGACAGCTTTTGTGAAGGAACAGTGTGTTTTTCCAGGATGTCAAGTCGTCGTCATCGTTGTTGTTGTTGTTGGTTTTCAATAGAGCTGAAATCTGAAGGAAGGAGAAGAGGGCTCTTCACCATATGCAGGGTAGGGACATCTAGGGATAACGGGTGGAGATAGATTTTCAGCATGTCTGAGGTCTCTGAGGTGGAAGGAAGTGAAGACTGTTGTAGAAATTGGAGGAAGAGGTGTATGGTGGATCACACACAGCTGGAGGTAGAAGGGTGGGAGGCCCTGGAGAGGAAGGGACATAAAAGATGCACTACCAAAGGGTGGCTGCCCAGGGTTGTTTTTTTCCTAATAATAAGGAAAAGCCATTGACATAATTAAGGGACTTACAGGTGGAGGGTCCATTTAAAAAGGTATAATTTGTCTTTGGTTTATTTTCTCAGTTCAAGCTACTACTTCTTAGGACATTAATTATAGTATTTCCTGTCATCACATACAGGGAAACACACTCAAGTACCCAAATCGGAGCTACCCCAGACATAAAAATACGGTCAATTTTAATCTCCACAGGAGCAAGAGTATTTTCTTTTCAGGAACAACAGGATTCTGAACTGAAGAATGAAGGCACAATTTGTATATATTGAAACCTTCCCAAATGCAGAGATAAATCAGTCTATTCTAAAAGTATTAATTGCTTATTTGAAGGACCTTTGAGGTCTTTTCATTATCATGATGGGTAAGACCATTCAGCTGGATGGGAGATTGAGTATTGTGTCTAAGAAAACACTTTGAGCATGGTAATATTATATCCCCAGTGGATTGAAAGCTGCAGATTCCACTAAATTGTAAATATATCAGAGAAGCTTACTGTTCATGGTGATCTATACCCACAGATTAAATTTTTTTGATACTTTTTTTTAAATTGGGGAATATTGGGGAACAGTGTGTTTTTCCAGGATATCAAGTCGTCATCATTGTTGTTGTTGTTGTTGTTTTTCAATCTAGTTGTGGGGGGTACAGCTCAGCTCCAAGCTCAAACCGTTGTTTTCAATCTAGTTGTGGAGGGTGCAGCTCACTGGCCCATGTGGGAATCGAACCGGCAACCATGTTGTTAAGAGCTTGCGCTCCAACTAACTGAGTCATCCAGCCGCCCCAATACTTTTTCAATAAAGAGATTGACTGATTAATTATTTCTTGGTATATCACATAAAAAGAAAGGGACCTTTATCAGTTGCCTAAGTGTCTGAGCTGAAAATGTAAACATGGTTTGGAACAGCAGAATGGGCATGATTTCTACTCAGAAGGGAAAGTGGACGGCTTCATTTCTTTGAGAGTTTCGGCCTTAGAAAAGAATCCTTGGCTGATATTAGAGAAAACAACCTGGCTAAACTAGACTCTTCAATCTAATGCTTACTCTGATATAAGGCAGGTGGCAATGCTCTAACGCTCAGAACACTACGGCCATGAGATGCCCAAGAACCAAAGGGAAGAGCATGACTCTATTAGGGGACACTCTGGAGTTGGACGTACGACCAAGAGATGCTAGGCGTTTCTTATTTTTTGAGTGTTGATTTATGGGTGGTGCATAGTTTTTTTTTTCTCTTCCGATTGTTCCCTAAACTAATTTATATTTCTGGATTCTATTTTTTCCTAGAATGCTGTTATCACATATGAAAATAAGTTGCTTATATTTTTCATGAAAATGACTTCTCCAGAACTTCTGTCACCCCACCCAAAGTAGAAATCTGATATTTATGCTGTGTGAAAAGAGGGAGGTACTGAATGTCAGCTTTGGATGGGCTCTTAGTTTCTTGTCAGACTTCATGAGACGTTTACTCATGACTCAAGTAGATTCCTCTCCTGAATTAAAAAATTCAGGTTTCTCCCTTTGGTAATTTTAAGGTGCTGTTGGAGAAAAATGCTGGGTCTTTTCCAATAAGGCTTGTGTGAAGTGCTGACACATGGAATCCTAGCCTTTTTAATTGAAACAAAATCTTAGAGGTCATCTCATCTAGCCTCAAGTTTTAAAAATTGGAAGAAAATAAGGATTTAGTTTCTACTGCCTAATGAAAAGACTTCTGAACTTGTAGCCAGAAAGCTTGTTTGTGAACATTCGTTTCACTGATTCACCATCTACTCTGTGCCTGGCCTTCAGTCTGTACACTGCTTGGCAGTGAGGATATTAGGGGAACACAGTAAGAATCTCTGTTCTCAAGAAGCCAAAAACTAAGGAATGAGAAAGACACACTAATCTGTGTGATCCTAGACAAATTATGTAAACAGAGACTGCTTCCTCATCTTTTCATTGGCAATAACAATAATTAAAAACAAAAATAATCTCTTGGGGTCAGACTGGGGAGGAGGGGTAAACAAATAAGGTGGACAGAAGATTCTTGACAAATCCCTTATGTTTCTAAACAGGGGATGGAACTGAAGAACAAACCTGGGCAGGGTCAGTAAGGGAGAGCTAATGGTTTCACCCCCCTTTCTATGGTAAGCAGAGAAAAGTTTGCCACTGCATTTCGAATCTCTCCTCTCTTAGCCTTTGCACTCTTGCTAAAGCTGGGGTTCCTCCAACGCTGTGCTTTGGAAGTTTGTTAGGGGGAAAAAAACATTGGTTTTGCTGTAAAAGGAACAGAGCAGAGTTTGAATCCTGATCGCACTTATCAGCTGTTTGTCTTTGGGCAAGCTTGGCTATTTCCTGAACTCTGTTTTCCCATCAGTAGAATGGGGTATTAGAACAGCTATATGCTTTGGCTAGAAGAAAGAGATATATACATTATTTCTTTCTCTTGCCCTTGCCAGGGTTAATCTTTTGTTCATCTGAAATTACTTGACTGTTGTGATTTGACAGAAGGCCTAAAATATCATCTGATATTTCTCATAATTCCACTAGTTGTGGAGTTTAAATGATACAAACATTGGAAAACTCTTTTCCTATAAGATACATATACACCTACCTATGGCACAGATTGACCCAAATAATGAAAATACCTGGGATGCCCCCCAAAAGATGTATACACATGATATGTATTCATCTTTTGTTATTGGTATATATTTAGTATTACAATTTTAATACAGGTTTTTTTTTTCCTTTCTTAAAATGTGTATACAATTTTTGGCACCCTCTATACAAAATTTTCCTCATGAATGTTTAGAATAGTTTTATTCATAATAGCCCCAAACTAGAAACAACCCAAATGTCTATCAATAAGTGAACAGATAAACAAACTGTAGTATATCCATGCAATAGAATCTTACTCAGATTAAAAAAAAAAAAAGAATTAACTACTGAATGCATTTGCAACACAGATGAATCTCTAAAATAGTATGCAAAGTGGAAAAAGCCAGGCACATAAAAAGTATGCACTGTATGATTCCATTTATAGGAACTTCTAGGACAGCCCAAACTAATCTCTGGTGATGGAAATTAGAACAGTGGTTGTTTATGGGAAGGTTAGAATTGATTGGAGGATGGCATGAGGAAACTTTCTGGGGTAGTCTAAATCTTGAGTAGGGTGGTGGTAACATGAAGTGTAATATCAAAACACTTTAAATATTACACTTAAGACCTGGGTATTTTACTTTATGTAATGTTTACCTCAATAAAAATGTATCCACCAATTAAAGATCCATTTAACTTGGCAAGTTAAAACAACTCGGCAAGTTTAAGAAGAGTTAAGCTGGAAGCATAGAGATCATTCCATTCTTAGTGTGGATTAATTTATCGAGAATTGCTTTGTTGATCAAGGGAATGTTTAGAATTTGAAGTAGGATAACTTTGGAGTTGGGGAATCATGCTGAAACTCTGAAAACAAAGACAACATTTTCAATTTTATTTGTGTTTGGCTCTAAAGATCAGCCTAAAGTATGTTTGAAGTGATAGGTCTCATCTGAGATGGTACGTGTGTGCCAGGAGAATGAGTTCTTCGGATTGCCAATTACAGGGAGCATGATTGAGTGAGGGCTCCAGATGTTAAGCTGTTCAATTCATCAGCAAGTTTGTGCTGAGGCCATGCCTTTCATAGGCTGCTCTCAGCCAATGACTGCGCACGCCTGGGATACTAAGGCAGGCCTATCCGTGGGAGATGTGGGGCAACTCTGACAGGCAACTTTGGCTTGATGACTTTGTACACATCCTCCGGTGGTGACAGTGTGCCCAAACCCCACCTCCCATGGCCTCACCAAGCTTTCCTTAGAACGCACTACAGAGTGCAACACATCCATCCAACCTCCCTTCCTTCCTTCTCCTCTCTCTTCACTCAGGCATACCTGCATCAAGGTCCTACTGCCCTCCCAGCCTGTCCCCATTTCCTCTTACAGGCAGGTTCGTAATACATTTCTTAAATATGTCATTCGGTCTTTGTGTCTGCTTCTTGAAGGATCTGACCAAAAATGTGTATTATGTTCATGTGTGAGTAGAGAGAGGGAATCAGAATCATGCAAGATCTTCTAACCATACCCACCCTCCTGGCCCTTTCTGTTGGATACCCACAGGGTTACCTAAGCTTTAGGTTCAGTCACCTTGACAATATTATACAACATTCACTAGGCCCTGTCATGCTTCTTTTTACAATAAATCTGTAGAAGGCAAGGAGAAGCTGTCGCCAAAAAATAGTTCTTATGCCACTTAATCAAAGCTAAACTTTCACCTGCTTTAAATCTTGCCTAATTTCTTTCAGACCTTGTTTAAGCTTCTGTAGTTGTAGTGTGTGATTTTATTTTGATCTAGCATAAATCTAAATCAGGCTTATGTGTACCTCTAGATTTTTTCCTTAATAGATAAGCTTATAACAACCTCCACCGTTAAAAGAAAAATCAAAGTAAATATAAGGATTTAGTGATTCCTGGGAATATATAATAGAGAAACCTGGGGATATTTTATTTTTGAAGCAAAAGGTATGTCACTTGAAATTTGGTTTTAAGAAGATACATTGTTTCTCTCTGAGAAGAAAATTAAAAAGGCCCTTGTGGGATAAAGTTTGAGTGAGCTGATTATGGTAAACAGAATGTTAAGGGTAGGGCTTGCTGAGAATTATTCATTAATATGATATTTTTAAAATGCGTTTCTTTTTCCAAGTTGTGAGATGATACCTGCTGAGTGTAAAGATTTGATTAAGGCCACTCAGAAGACTTGGCATAGGTTGGTGTTCAACTTGTCAGAAGGTATGGTCTAAAACAAAAATGTTGAACACTCTTACTAAGTAAGAGTGATTTGTTTTAGTGGAAAGAAAGGACTTTTTTAAAAAGGAGACTTGAGTGTATGTAAAATCGTACTGAAAAGATACACTCAAAGCTATACTAATATTGATTAGTTCTGAGGACTGGAATGGGGACGTGAGCTGGGTAGGTAATTTACACTTTGCATCATATACCCTATTTGCTGTTTAAAAACCACTGAAATCCTGTGAATATATTACTTTTTATTAAAGAAGAAAAAAATTTTCAAAGAAAACCAAGGCTATGCAACAAAGAATGTAATAAGTATATAATTTTGATGAATTCAACTTACAGTTGTAAACAGAGATCAGAAGAATAAGTGTGTGACTGGCCATCTTTATGCTAACCTTTAGAAGAAAGAATATAACTATTGCAAGAGAAATCAAGTAGGAGGCTATTCAGTTATGATATATTTTAAAAGGCGTTTTATACAAATCATGGTTGTAATTTTATAACTTAGTCATTTGGTGTCTGCTGGTGATTTAGAACTTACTGGATACTCTGGTTAAAATGTCAACATCGCTTAGGATGAAAATGCAGAGGTATCAGAAAAAGAAATGCAATATTTTGGAGAAATCAGCAGACCATTACTCTGTGACTGCACTCTGTTAAATGAGCATGATCTCATAGTTTTTTGCAGAATCGGTCTCTGTATATGAGTGTGGTTAATATTGTGCATCGAAAGGCAATGCTCTGAACTTCTGTTCATTACTCTATAACCACAGAATTTTAAAAATTTACATGCAACACACACAAGGGTGGATTTAAAAAAAAAATGCTTACACGTTGGCAAGCAACTTTATTAAATGGAGTTTCATGTTTGTTTTCTTTCGTCAGTTTCCAGGAAATCTTGATTTCAGAAATCTACAGCTAATTAAAAAAAAAAAATCAACAAAAGGATCTGAAAACCTACCGGTGTTCTCTTTTGCTTTTCAACTTCCCACCAGAACTCAACTAAAAATTGTATGGCTCATACAACAGGATGCAATTTATCTGGTTCTCTCAATCATCCTGGGATCGATCCAATAGGGAAGGCCCTGGACATGGACTAGAAGATTATTTTAGTAAATCTCACCTCAGGGACCTTAGCTTCTCTTTGTGCCTCATTTTCTAACCTGTTTCTATTTTCTAGAGCATTTGTGAAATTAATGACCTGATAGATTATCCAAAAAGTGTTTTAAGTTCTTATGAAAAAAATATGATTTGTGATGTGAGTAGAATGTTAGCCTCCCAAAAGATACATCAACCCAGAACCTATGAATGAGACCTTATTTGCAAAAATTGTTTTTCGCAAATGTAGTTAAGGATGTTGAGATGAGATCATCCTGGATTCTCCTTTGGGCACTAAATTCAATGACAAGTGTTGTTATAAAAGACCGAAGAGGAGAGGTCACAGAGAAGACCATGTGAAGATAGAGCCAGAGATTGCAGTTATGCAGCCACAATCCAAGGAACACCAGGAGCCATCAGGAGCTGGGAGAAGCCAGGAAGGTTTCTCCCAGGAGCATTCAGAGAGAATGTGGCTCTACTGACACCTTCATTGCAGATTTCTGGCCTCCAGAACTGTGAAAGAAGGGCATGTCTTATTTTAAACCATCAAGTTTATGGTCATTTGTTATGGCAGACACCAGAAACTAATACCCTCTGATTCTAAGTTATCATTGTTATCTGACCTACAACAATACGATTAGTCATATGAGAAATATTTGAAAAATTATAAAAGTGCTGCCATAAAGGTGGCATGATGCATGCCAGGTTCTCAAGATGTTTGCCTCCACCCCCCACCCAACCCCACCTCGAGGGACTTTTGGCAACTTCTAGAGACATTTTTGTTCACAGCTGGGCAGGGGTGCTACTGATATCTAGTGGGTGAAGCTAGGGATGCTGCTAAACATGCCATAATGTACAGGAATACCTCTGTCCCTGTCCCCAAACAGAATTATCCAACCTACAATGTCAATAGTGCTGAGGTTGGAAAATCCCAAAGAATGAGAAAGCCTGGCATTGTGAGAACAAACCCTTAGCTCCGCTGTGAATTTGGGAACAAGACCATGTATTTACCCCAGGCAATAAGCCTCTTGGAAGTTATAGTTCTCTCATCTGTAAAACACAATGATGCTAATACTTAACAGAGCTTTATAAAGTTCCAATGAGGATGTCAGTCAAAGAATTTCATACTTGGAGTTCTTTAATAGTAATGAAGAGGCTTTCATTACTATTATTATCATCCTTATATTTTCCTATTGCAGACAAAAACAAACCTTTGATTTTTAATTAATGTAGTTAGGATGTTCACAATGAATAGATTCACTAAGCCACAGGGGAATCACTTTTATATGTTTATGGTTATTATTGCAAATAGAATAGTTCTCAGAAATTTCATGACTATTACTGTTTAATGATGTTTTTCAGTGGCAAGTATACTCTGAAAATGCTCATAGAGTTCCTCTGGGGAGTTTATAGTTTATCTCAGATTAATAACAAAGCCAAAGCCAAATGGAGGGTTGAAGGGAATTTTAATGTCATGTGTATAATAAAAGCAGAGATACCACTATGTAGCCTGTAGGGTTCTTTGGGGTATATTTTTTCCCTAATGATTATTACCTCAGCCTTGTGAAGATAGTTAGACAAGTGTATCTTCATTTGATTTATGGGAAAATGGAGGATTGGAGGAGCTTTGGAGGATTACATGTCAGCAAATGGCAGGGCTATGGTTAGAATTCATACTTTTTCACTACGAAGTGTGTGTGAACACCAGCCCATTAGAATACGGCTATGATAATGATCGCTGAAGTAGCAATATGTCAGGAAAAATGAATATTTACATGAGATTAAAAGGCAAGAAGTTCTTTGATAGATATTTTTAGGAAGAAAGTTTTAGTTATAAGACAGAGCATAAGAATGAAACTGTTTTGGTAGCAGGCTGGAATTATTTCTATGATGCTCTTAGTCCTGGATCTTTACCAAAGAACTTTTGTTGAACGCCTAAGGTTATTTTTAGTGATGAAAGGCATCCCAGGCACTGTGGGGAGGGCAGAGGATAAAGAACTAGACATAATCTCTTATTCAGAGGGATATATGCTAAAAAAAAAAAAAAAATCATTTAAGTCAACTTAAGCCAAAGGGTAATGTGGTATAGAGAAGAAATACATTCAAGGGCGTATTTTTCAAAAATAAGATTCATGAAACACTAGTACTTTGAGAGAGTTCTTTAGAAAGTGAGGGATTCTTTGGTTAAACAAGTTTGGAAATAACTATATTTCCGTTGATTCGAAAATGAAGTGTGTGTGTGTGTGTGTGTGTGTGTGTGTGTGTGTGTGTGTATGAAATATAGGTGTGTGTACACACACACACACACACATACCCAGTTGGTCCTGATACTCTGGAGAACCCTGACAAATACAGCACTCAACCTTGGTGATTGTTTTTAGACTCTTGCTCCTCAAAGCGTAGCCCTGGATCAGCAGCATTGATATCCCTTGGGAGCTTGTTAGAAATGCAGACTCTCAGGCCCTTAGGCCCCTACTCAGAACTACTGAATCAGAATCCACATTTGACAAGATCTCCAGGTGATTTGTATGCGCATTAATTTTGAGAAGCACTTTGGAGTATTTTGAAGTCTTTGCCTATAATCTGTGTTAGTGAAGAAGAGTACAAAAGAACCTTATAATTATTTGACATTAATACTTCAGAAAAGGCATAATAGGGAGAGTGTAACAAAGGGTTTTTAGAAATTTTTTTTCATAACATTTGGTGAATAATTTTGCAATGACAAGAAGGAAAAAATTACCTTTGAAATTTGTATTCCTAGAAATTTTCTAGATTTACTGGTTTCTAAATGGTAACATACTACAATTGACAACTGATTATCCTTAAGCCTTAATCGGGAGATTTTTTTTCAACAAGCTTGTGAGAAAGCTATAGGGTATTTCTCCTGAAATACTTTTATAATTTTTATATCACTTACATTTTCATCTTTTTCAAGTCAGAAAACTCAGTTTGAATTTAAGTTTAACAAATATTTATTGACACTGGGTCAATTTTATTATTTTCAATTCTATTGCCCAACCAAGACTAGGTTGGTTGGTTGCTGTTGACTGAATTTTGCTCTGCTTTATATTTTATGTGGCAATAAAATCAAGAGCTACTGCTTTTTTTCAGCCCACTTGCCTCTTTGCTGAGTGCAATGAGGAAATACCCATGTGTGATTCATTTGACAGTCTCTGCTTTTTGTTTCTGAGGAAATAACTCTACTTAGTAATCATCACTCAAAAGTGGCCAGCTATTGGGCAGAGATGAAGTTGCTATTGTATTTGCATGTCTAGGATAAGATTTAATTGTAAGAGAAAATGATATCCTATCACACTGAAATTTTATCTTGCCCAAGGGACATTTAGGCATGGGAGGATGGCCAAGAGAATGTCAAGGGAGCAGCTGATGCAGCTGAGACTGCTTCTCTGGCCCAGAGATCTGAGCTGCCAGTGCTTAGAAGAATGAAGAGGACTAGAAGGTACTTGTCTTTTGGTGTAGATAAAACAATATTTTACTTGGAATACAGGAAATAAACTGCCAATTTACAATATTGCATTATAATACCTGGTATTTGGAAAGAGCTTAGTAATGCAAGAAATAAGGAAATTACTTTTTGGTAGTTATTCTACTTCACAGATACATGGATGTAATGTCTGATGAGGCAAGATGATTTGGGGGAGTAGGAGTACCACACAGCTATAAAATAAAATATTTAAAAAAAATTTTTTATTATAATAAATTATGTGAGCAATATCTGGTTGTTTATTAGGGAAGATTTGAAATCCCCTGGTAGATTTTTTAAAGAATTTATAAATGTATACTTGGGTCAACAATTAGTCTGATTATTCAAAATTTATATTTCTTTGTAAATTGAGTTTAATTGTTCACAAGGGTATAACAGAATGAAAAGACTGTTTTTAAGCATGTAAAACCATAAAAGCAAAGGGCAAGGAGACAAGGAGAGCTGGTACACAAACATAGACTCATTCCACGCATAATTAAACAAAATGAACTCTTTCATAGATAACATAAAATTGCTAATTATTGCTAATTAATATTAAAACTTCAACTTTTCAATATTTACCGTTGCAGTCACTTCCCTTCTAACATATCCTCTCCATTCTCTCTCCCTGTAGGTTTCTTCCTCCCTGCTTTCAAACAACTAGGGTTTGCTCCATATTGATACAAGAGAATAAAACAAAACAAAAGTCCAACCTGACCCTTCTATTTTTTACAGGCACTACTTCGTACTGCTCAGTCAGTTCTTTTCCCACCCAAATTCTCTCTTTAGTCTCCACACCCAAGGACACTGCTGAACTCTTTTTGAAATATTTTATACAAATAAAAGCACCTAGCACATAGTTGGTACCTAAATATGTGTGCTTTTTCCTTTGTATAAAATCCAAGGCTTTATTTCCACTCTGTCTCTGATCTTTCCTTGACATTTAATATTGTTGACTTCCATTGGTTGAATTTCTCTCTTTAGGTTTTCCATGTTATCTCACTTTTCAGATTTCTTTGTTATACTGACATTCATTTCCATTTCCAAGTCAATATAACACTACTATCTTTTTGACCATACTTTCTTTGATTTCTTTGGTGACTCATATTTTTCAGCCCACTCTTTACCATTAATGAGCTCATCCACGAAGCTACAATCCTCCAAGAAGTGAGACTCCCAACTCTGGATTGTAACTGCTAATCTCTTCACCATGGTCTACTTTTCAAATTTCAAATCATCCATTAGACATTTCCATTTGGATGTCTTACTGTTCGTTCCAATCCAACATTTCTCAATTAGAAGTAATCTTCTTTTATTTTAAATTAGCTACCTTTTTTTCCTTAATTTCAAGAGAAGTGCCAAAATTTTGAGTTGGAACCCTAAAAAGGATCATCGATCTTCATCTTCCTCCAAAGATACAGGGGTTCGTCAGTAAAGGGTAAAAGTGATTCACAGAGTGTTACTTTCCTCGGAAGAGTAGCATCTTTGTGTTTGGAGAATGTAAGATCCACAACTGCCCCACACCCTGGGGATGGAAACAAAAGTGGTTTCTGGGGGGAAGGGGTTGATATTGAACCAATCCAAATCTCAAAATGTTGAAAGCTAGGAGCGACAGCTTTGGGAGCTCACCCAAGGGACACTTTTATCCTTAGCACGGAGTTAGCGGATTCCTTCTTCCGTGCAGAGCCACAGTGGCCTGAGCTTGCATCTGGATTATCAAGTTATTATTTCAGCCATGGATTGGCACTGACTCTTGGATTTGTAGAATCCAGCTTCAACCGGGCCAACCACATAGCAGCGAGAAGCAATGCACAAGACTCCAGTGTTTCCCTCGATTGGATGTGTAAGTGGGCTGTGTGAACACTGGAGGTTTTGGTTGATGGAGGGAGGGTTCCAAAGACAAAGATACAGAGCTGCCTACTAATGAAGAAATTAGGGGCTCAAGGTATTATTTAGAAAAGTGAAAGATTTCATTGTATTAACTTTTGAATTTTTAGGGCATTTCATACCAGTTTTTTGTAGAAGCACACTGTAATTTATAGGGTACAGGTTTGCTCAGGAGAGTCTTAGTTTACACCTGTTACCCTGGTATAATTTTGAATAATTTTCTTTTTCACCCTCAAATGTGTCCTAGTTTGAAAGGGATATTATACTGTTACCCTTTCTATAAACCCCCGTTCTGGGGTCTTGGGCTGAGAAGGGGACTTTTACATCTCAGGAAGAATCCAGATCTTAGGACTTTGTTCCTCAGAAAACAAAACAAAACAAACAAAACAAAACAAAGAAAACCCTGCATATTTTGAATCTACTTGAACAACAAGAATCTACCTAATTAACAAGCTTTCTAACAAGGACCAGGCGGTACCTCACATGTCCGTTTTTTTTTTGCAAAGCAGAGAAGTAGGACACAGATTTCCAGCTTTCTCTACCTACCACCCCTGTCCCGCTTCCATGAGTCGGGTGTGCAAAATCTGTTCTGGTGTGTTTTCTCTGCAGTCTCAAGAACACAGGGTGTGTCTTCTTCAGGCTATTGTTTTCTAATTGGTATCCTGTTCCCCACATGCCTCTCTTCTGATATGTCTTGTAGCTGATCACTGCAAACGCAAAAGTGAATTCAGTTGAACTTTGAAAGCTCTTCACTATCTGTACTCAGCTTATGACTATACTCTGACCTATTTTGTTCTTTCAGGCCAAGATCAAGGACTACTCCCTCCATAACAGTACAGTCTCAAAGCTAATGGGCATATAATAGATATTGGGATCCTGTGAAAATTAAGATTGAGGCCTGAGATTCTGCATATGTAACTAGCTTCCAGGTGATGTATTTGCTACTGGTCCTTTGGACCACGTTTTGAATATCAAGGCTCTATAAGTTCTCATCAAATATCTATATATCAATTTAACGCCATTTCTTCAGAACATCCAAATTATGGTTGCAAAATTTAATTGTTAATGGCAGACTACTCATTTGAAGTGTATATTTTCTAAATTATTAAATGTTTCATTCTCATGTGCTGTCATCCCAGGTAGACAGAAAGCTCCTTTAGTGCAAGATGGTTCTGTATAACTTTTGTAATCTCTTGCAGTGGAGTTACTCTCCCTTGCACATTGTAGGTCCACACAAAATTTGCTGATTGATTAATTATTCTTAAGAGATTCCTTCTTATTGTTCTATCACATGAGAACTCCTGAGACTCATTTAAATTTACAGTTTGGCAAAACAATGTTTTAACAAAATTATAAAATATCGTAAAGAGAGGAAATCTGAACCATCTGAAGAAAATGCTGTATTTGAATTATTAAAATTACAATGTTAAAGCAAGAAGTAAAGGTCTTTGCTATATTAAAGATGGTAGAAATCTGAGTAGGCTTTATGAACCATGTTAGGGAAAAATATGTGTCATTGTATTACGTCTTAATTATTTTATATGTGTGCTAGGAAAGTCACAAATCACAAAATTATAGGTTATAATACTGACATTTATTTTCAAATTTATTTTTAAAAATTTGATGTCTTGGACACAAATATAATCAACTTGTATGGGGAGATTACATCATCACTGAGTTCCTGTTAAAGAGTTTGAAGAATTTAAAAATTTGATCTACAGAAACAACGTGCTATAAACTCTATTCTTTTCTGAACTTTGAAACAGAGTTGGAAACCTCCCACAGACATCAGGATGTAACAGCCTGCAGAAAGGCTGGTGAAATTTTTAGAATTAAAATGTAGTAAAATGGTCATAAATACTGACTACAGACTCTGGATCTCTGAATATCACTGTGGTCACCTTTGAAGTACTCCACTTGGGGAGCTATGCACCAATGCCAGCACCTAGTCCACCCTCCAAAGCAATTTTGGAACTCTTTTTTTTGGAATGGCCATCAGAGCTGTCGTCATATTACCCTTGATGTTCTGAATGTCATCAAAATGTCTTCCTTTCAATTATATTTCCTTTATCTTTGGGTAAAGAAAGAAGTCATTGGGGGCCAGATCAGGTGAGTAGGAAGGGTGTTCCAAAACAGTTATTTCTTAACTGGCTAAAAACTCCCTCACAGACAGTGCCGTGTGAACTGGTGCATTGTCGTGATGCAAGAGCCATGAAATGTTGGTGAAAATTTCAGGTCGTGGAACTTTTTCACACAGCCTTTTCAGCACTTCCAAATAATAGCCTTGGTTAACTATCCAGTTGGTAAAAATTCATAATGAATAATCCTCTGATATCAAAAAAGTTTAGCAATATCAGTACAACAGATCGTGAACTTAATTGTCAGACTTTCGTATGGTTCAAAAGATGTGCTTTGCCAAAGTTTTTCATTTGCCTTTGAGGGAACTTGCCTTCTGTAATTACTAAGCTTTTTATCATGTAAATCTTATCACTTCTTAAGGATCTCACAGTTCAGGAAGTTAATTCTAAGGACGATATATTTTCTCAGCATCTATACATCATTCATTCTCTGTGAGATTTTTGCTCAGTTTTGCTTCAGTTTTAAATTAATGAAATGTTCTTTGGGCAAGAGCAGCATTCAATTTATATTTCTCCACTCATACCCTACTTGGTAGTATTAGCAAGAAAGAAATTGTTCTTATCTAGATGTTTCTAGAGATATTCATGCAATTTTCTTGTAAAGAATATAATCATCTATCTTCACTAGCACCAGCGGTGGCTCTAACTGGAGACTGTGTACTACTAAAGGTGGGAGACTTAAATAAACTTTGATTCTCCAGTAGATTAATGATAACTGGTATTAACACAGAACAAACAGAGTTAGAAATAGTGTCACCATGTTAGGTAAGAATCCTGATTAAACTGGGAATGAAAATGGCTTTGTAAGTGCTTGAGACTTCAACAAGTTTATAAATTACTAGGAAAACTTCAGTAGTCTACAAAATATCAAGGAGACAGACATTAGCATTTCACATCTGCTCTCTTCTGACAGTTATTACAGAAGCTGAGATATGACTCTGCATTCCATATCATGTGACTCAGGCCCTCTCCTTCCGTTCGAAACCTTGGATTGCAGATTGTGACTGAATCAAGTGTTTATGCAGAAGAGTTATACAGTGAGTGAAATGTCAGGGGTTTCCAAACAAAGTATCTTGGTTTGTCATAAATAGAGTTGGGGTCCTCATTAAGCTGATAAGGACGTTTTAAGAAATGGAAAATGTTTGAATCGAATTAAAACCCGTGTATACACACATACTCTCTCATACACATGCTTTTGATCCTATTTAAGATGCCAATAAGGAAGCACTTAAATAGTGGATTTTAATGAAACAGATAAATCAGAAATATGACAGCTCATTCTTATCAGACATGTACACTGAACCTCACATATAATAAAGTAGGAACTCTGAGGTTTAAAAGTCTTGTATGCAGTAAATCAGACTCACAGTATAGATTCAGATGCCTTTATATCTATCTATCTATCTATCTATCTATCTATCTATCTATCTATCTACCATGTCTATATCTGTCTATGGTAAATAAAATATAATGTGTAGCTTGAGTGTTTTTGAATTGCAGGTTGTGATAAGTAGATTTGAATAGATGAAGTTATTGGCAATAAACTTGTGTTTATGCTATTTTTAACTGGCATTTTGCCTGAGGGCTGTATCTTCTATTTGTCCATTATCCACATAACTTATAATAAGTTGACTTTTTTATGTTTGAATTCCCAACACTGATGGTTAAGGGAATATTCAGTAGGTGAAATAGGCCAATCAATAAGCTGGTCCATGGTGGTGTTTTAGTTCCCATAGGCACCTTGCCAAACACTAGAAGAAACCAAGAACCTATGGATGGAAGCTAACGGAATTACTCCCTAATCAATCCGTTGGTACACTCTTGTTGCTATGCTCACTGGAAAAAAAAGAATAAAATTTCAGTGATGTCTTCCCACCCCAACTTACTACAAGAGTTCAATACTATTTCCTCACTCTCCTGTTTCATATAACTTCCAGTTTAGGACTTGGAACTTTGAATACATATAAGAAATAAACAGGATTCCTATTAGGGCAGATACATTTTTACAAAGACCTGTTGATTTGAGGAACAAAACTATCCTGTTTCTGAATTTTCCACTTATTCATGTAGACTCTCTACAGGGCTGAATAACTGATAGGTGACACTAGCTTTCCATATATGACTTATTTTGTACTTACTGAGTTTCCTTGAGAGTATGGCTTTGTATTCACCGCTAAGGACGACTGGATGTGTAATTCTTCTCTCTATATATTGAACTACTCAAGTAGAAGTTCCCTTACTTGATTCTTTATTTCTGAAAGGAAAGGAAAACATTCTTTTGATGTCTCTTATTACCAAGCACGTCTTGAATTTTGATTTATGCTGTCAATGTGTGGCAAGAGTGATTAACTTTTTCTCACTTTATCTTTTCTTTATATCCTCTGGCATGTGGAAAAATATCACTCTGTGTTGTATTTTATTTTCATGCCAGCTACTTCTTCAATTTTTCCTTGTTTTCCCCAAAGATAAGAAATCTGTGCAAGTAAGGCTTGACCAAATCCTGGAAATCAAAATCTTTTGTTCTCCCCACTACCTAGAAAATCAGGATTGTTCTAACAGAAATAGGGCAGTTGCCTTCAAGAAATTGAATACACCTGGCATATTTTGATTTAATTTTTTGTTTGGTTATTTATGGGAATGTATGTCTGCTGGGAAATTCTAAATCATAAAGCTTAAGGCAGGTAGGTGCCAGCTTCCTCTTATTTAATGATCTGGGTGTGACTCAGGGGTAGGGATTGTTTGTTGCAGGAGTGTTTAGAGGAAACCATAGCGTGGGTCAGGGGAATCAGCTTTCATGTAAATATAGCCTAAGGAAGGACATTTTTATGGGGAAAAATTATGAAAATAATAGGTAAAGGTGATTTAATGATAGAAAATACATATTAATAATCTGGATAGATCATGGCTTCAAGGGTTATGTGCCCTCTACATTTTCTAGAAGTTTACAATTCAACTGTCATAGTTTATAATATGAAAAGTATAAATTCACTACTACTGGCATTCAGCTGAGTACCTCTGAGGAGCTCACACAACTGCTTACAGGTCTTAAATCTGTCTTTATAGAAGGTTCTTGGTGCTGCTCTGCAGACCAACAATGAGGGTTGTCATGAGGCCTCTGGGAGCGAGAGAGAAATGTGATTCTGAGCACTGATGAGCACAGAAATACAGGGTTCACAGCTGGCCAGTCTTGCTCATTTTCTTCTAGGTAACCAAGGCTATAAACAATGGGGCACAGGAATGGCCTAGAAATCAATTTGAGGAATATTAAAAAGGTCACCATGTTGCAGAGTCGCATAGGGCATTACTTAGAATATATGATGTGCTGAAATGTGTGTGCCACAGATCTAATGCAATAATTGTGATACAAGAGGGGAACATGTCGCCAATATCCTGTTAATTGTTTTTGGAACCGACCAAAACCTATTTTCAGATTCTCAATGTAAGCTCTTCCTATATTGTGCCTTTGTGTAACTTACTTTGCAGCAATTTTATCAATCTATCTTAATTAAACTTTTTACTTTGAAAAAAATTTTAAACTCCAGAAAAGTTACAAGTATGTTACAATTCACCTATATGCACCTATATACACTTTTCGTTAACATTTGTCATATTTATATCCTTTCTTCATACATATGCATATGGACACATTCTTATGTAAGAATAAGAAACACACACATATCCTTATTCTCATATAAGCATTTATTATTTTTGAAGCCATTTCAGTGTAAGTTCAGCTGAAATATCCTAAGAATAGGGACGTGCTCTGGTACAACCTCATTTCTACTTTCAAATTCAGGCAATAATCTGGGGTGCATTTGTAAGAGTCCCCTGAATTTGAAAATTTAGCTTATTAGTATTTCTTTTTCCTGAGGAGATGGACTCTATAATGATGGACTCCACATGTCTGTCTATAACTGTTATTCCAAATGAAGGTCACCTTGCCACTCACAGCAATGCCCCCAGTTATTCTTATATGTACTTTCTTTTCATCTTTATGTACTGTTTGTTCCTTTTACATTTCCCCCTCACAAGTGATGTTTTTTAAAGGCCACTTATTGCTGTTCTCTGTTTACCTAAGCAACTTAATTACATTTCTTAGAGCCGCATTGCTTATTTATGGGTATATGCCTAGAAAAAGATCTAGGAGACCTTTGGCAGTTTGGTGGTGACTATTATTTCCTCCAGTTTGGGTAGGAAGATACTTTAATTCAAACTTAAGGCCTTCCTAGAGTAAGTAGTTCAGAGGCTGGTGTGGTAATTAACATTATGGCTATTTGAAAGAGCACAGGCAAATGCTGGCTGGTAGATCATTCTTGGAAAGCCTTTTCTTGTCAGCAATTCAGCACCTGATGTTTTGGCTGGCAACTCAGAGCTCTTTTAGGAACTTCTCCCTGGAGTTCTTAACTGTTAAAGCACAGAAATGCCATTGGTCTTAAAGAAGTCTCAGATAGAAAATGTAGTTTAGCAGTCTGTTTCAGAACTTTTCAAAAGCAATTGCCAAGTGGAGGCAGGGTCTCATACTATTAAAAAAAAAAAAAAGGAGCTTATCTCCTAAAGATCCTCCCTCAAGGATCCAGGTTAGTAGCCTGAAATTAATTCAAGCAGCTAAAAGGATGAAAGGAGATTTCATGGTCTGGGTTGTATGCTTTTGAATGCTCGGGTTGGGGGTTTTCTTTGGCTGCCTGACTAGAGGCAAAGATTAGTGACACAGTGCTTGCTTTCAGGATCTCTGCTTCTCTGCTTTTCCCTGGAAGGAGCCCAGGGGTTCCTTAACATCTGTAGTTTAGGACGGACAGGGTTTACATAGCTACATTCACACCAAGGCACCAAGAAGAACCATATTTGCCTTTTCAGAATGACCAGGTTTTCTTTCTTCAAGCAACTCAAGGAGGAAGAGTAGCCTCTTTGGGAAAGTGAATCGGCTCAGTTGTGTAGCCAGAGAGGGAAAACTTTTCATCAAAAGCTCTGGCTCTTTCTTTATGCCCTGTATCTGGTGGCTGGGTTGGAGGAGAGAAGGGAACATCTTTATTTTCCTGAAGTTCTTCTGTAATCTAGTACAGTAAAGGGACTTTTTACAATCACATCCATCACCACAATGCCCATAGATTTTCATTCTGAATCCCAATGGTTACTCTGACCAAGTAAGTAGGGATAGGTCAAAAAATATATCACACACACAGTCCCGCTGTAACTTTACTTTTGAGAATTGGATTCAATAATTTTCTTTTTATAAGCTTGATAGAGCCACAACACGTTGCTTGTATTTTGGGATAGGTTCCTTTTAAAAACGGAAAGTGAAACAAATCTCAAGATTGTTAACACTTACTCCGGGCCTGACACACAATAGGACAGTGGTTCTCAAACTGTGATCACTGGACCTGCAGCATCAGCTTCACCTGGAAACTTGGTAGCAATGACTGCTGGAACCACCATAGCAGGAGCTCAACAGATGTTTGCTGGAGATAATGCTGATTTCTTAAGTCTAATGGAGAATGATGCCACTAATGCCATGTTGTAAGGGAGTGGTTCCCAAACTGTAGTGCACATCAAAATAATTGGGAAGACTTGTTGAAGTACAGAGTGCTGGCCCGAATCCCCATCATATCTGAGTCAGTAGTTCTGGGGATTCCACTTTGAGAACTTTTGGTCTACGATGGTGATTCTCAATCTGGCTCAACGTTAGAATCACTTGGAGGTGCTTTTAAATATAGAAAAGACAGGGCCGCACCCCAGACCAGGTAAATCAGCATCTCTGTAGATGGGAGTGGGCATGGTAGCCTTTAAAATTTCCCAGGGGATTTTACTGAGCAGCCAAGTTTGAATTCCGTTGCAGATCATAGCACAAGGAGTGGTCCTCAATCCTGGATGCCCATTAGAATCCCCCCCCCAAGGTTTTAAAAACCCTGAAGTCTTGAGGCCAATTCTTGAGATTCTAACATAATTGATTAGAACCTACCCAGGTGCAACATGGGCATTACGATTTTTGAAAACTACACAAGTGATTCTTATATGCAGCTAAAGTTAAGAAACACTTCTCTCAGAGGTCCAAGATGGTGGATTAGGTAAATACTAAGCCTACTGCATCCCAGGGTCACACCAAAATTACGAATACATTGTAGGGCGATTAACTTCAAGAATCATCTGAAGACTAGCTGAACAGAACCCCTATGACTAAAGATATAAAGAAGACCCCACATCAAAACTGGTAAGAGGAGGGAGATGCAAAGCGGGCTGACCCCAATTACATGGATGGTGGCTGAACACCAGGAGGGATACCTCAGTGGCAGAGTTCCCCCCCAAAGAGGGAGGGGTTCTAGCCCCGTGCCGGGCTCACCAGCCCAGGGGCCCTATGCCAGGAAGAGGAATTCCCATGGCACCTGTCAGTGAAAAATCAGTAAGGAACTCTGTCTGCCAAGCCTGGTGGGGGGGAAGGAGACTGGAAACCCAGACACCCTTTTATAGAGCCGGCACATAGACTCACTCACTTGCAAACACTCACTTGGTTTCTGGGGGAGCAGCAGCATCTTGGGAGGCCCAGCGATGTGCCTGAGTTGTGTGGCTTCAGAGTGGGAACTTGTGGGGACAAAGCCCCGGAGAGCAGTTTCCAGGCTCTTGGCCTCACGTGGAAAGGTGCTGGCTCGGGTAGTAGATGACCGTCGGCTGTGGCTAGTTGGCCATCAGCTGTAGCCGGTTAGCCAACTGGCTACTGATACACTGCTGCGGCTGTGCTGGGGAGTGGGAGTCGGTCAGTTGGCAGAAAAGCAGACAGCAGGTCGCACGTCGTGTGAATCCAGCCTCCAGTGAGAGCATAGTGATAGGACTCCTCTACCTATAGTTCCGTGGGTGTTCCTTTTTGGCCTCACCATATCCTGCGTTCTTATGTGGGGAGCGGGAGCAGAGACCCCGCAGGCTGCCCCGCACGACAGAGCTAAAGGCACAGGAGCCATTGTTGTTCCTGTGTGGAGTCTGACACACCTGTGGTCTATAGGAGGGCACCATCTTTTCAGTGTTAAGCCCACACCCAAAGGGCCAAGTCTGGGATCATACTGATCTGGTGGAATCCGTGCATGTGCGCACTGCCTTGGTGATACCCTGGATCCCCGCCCCCCACACTGCTGGTCATACATTGCCATAAAAAAGAACCAGTCAGAAATAAAGAATACAATAACTGAAATGAAGAATATACCAGCAGATTAGATGAAGCAGAGGATCAAATCAGCAATTTAGAAGACAAGGTAGCAGAATACACCCAATCGGAACAAAAAGAAAAAAGAATAAGATACAGTGAACGTAGTTTAAGGGACCTGTGGAACAACATTAAGCACAGCAACATTTGCATCATAGGGATACTGGAAGGAGAAGAAAGGAAGCAAGGGATCAAGAACATATTTAAAGAAATAATGATCTAAAATTTCCCTAACCTGGTGAAGGAAATTGATATACACGCCCAGGAAGCACAGAGCATCCCAAACAAGATGAACCTAAAGAGGCCCACACCAAGACACGTCATAGTTAAAATGGCAAAGGTTAAAGAGAAAGAGAGAATCCTAAAGACAGCAAGAAAAAGACAACTAGTTACAGGGAGCTCCCGTAAGACTATCAGCTGATTTCTCAACAGAAACTTTGCAGGCCAGAAGGGAGTGGCCAGAAATATTTAAAGTGATAAAAAACAAGGGCCTACAACCAAGACTGCTCTACCCAGCAAAGCTATCATTTAAAATTGAAGGAGAGATAAAGAGCTTCCCAGACAAGAAAAAGCTAAAGGAATTTATTACCACCAAGCCAGTATTACAAGAAATGTTAAAATGACTTCTTTAAGCAAAAGCAAGGAGAAAACAAACTAACCAACCCATGAAGATTAAAAAAATATGAATTATAAAATGGCAATAACTATATACCTATCAATAATGACTTTAAATGTAAATGGATTAAATTCTCCAATAAAAGACATGCAGTATCTGAGTGGATAAGAAAACAAGACCTATGCATATGTTGTCTACAAGAGACCTACCTCAGATCAAAAGACACACACAGACTGAAAGTAAAGGGATGGAAAAAGATATTTCACGTAAATGAAAATAAGAAAAAAGCTGGGGTAGCAATACTTATATCAGACAAAATGGACTTTAAAATGAAGACTATAATAAGAGACAAAGAAGGACATTACATACTAATAAAGGGATCAAACCAACAAGAAAATATTACTCTATTTATGTACTTAACTTAGGAGCAACTAAATATATAAAGCAAATATTGACCAACATAAAGACAGAGATCAACAGTAACACATACTAGGGGACTTTAACACCTACCTCACTGACACCAATAGACAGATCTTCCAGACAGAAAATCAACATGGAAACAGTGGACTTAAATGATGCACTAGACCATATGAATTTAGTTGATATTTTTAGAGCATTTCATGCCAAAGCAGCAGAAAATACATTCTTTTCAAGTGCACATGGAATATTTTCCAAAATAGACCACATGTTAAGCCACAATATAAGTCTCAATAAATTTAAAAAATTGACATCATACGATGCATCTTCTCTGACCACGGTGGTATGAAACTAGAAATGAATTACAAGAAAAAACTGAAAAACACACAAACACATGAAGCTAAATAACATGCTACTAAATAATGACTGGGTCAACAATGAGATCAAGGAATAAATCAAAAGATACCTTAAGACAAATGAAAATGAAAACGCAACAACCCAAAATGTATGGAAAACAGTGAAAGCAGTCCTGAGAAGGAAATTCATAGCAATGCAGTCCTACCTGAAGAAACAAGAAAATCTCAAATCAAGTCTACCTTAACACCTAAGGGAACTAGAAAAAGAACAGCAAAATAAGCTGAAAGTGAATACAAGGAAGGAAATAATAAACATCATAGCAAAAATAAATGAAATAGAGACTAAAGAAACAATACAGAAGATCAGTGAGACCAAGAGCTGGCTTCTTGAAAAGATAAACAAAATTGACACTCCTTTTACCAGATTCATCAAGAAAAGCAAGAGAAAGCCCCAAATAAATAAAATCAGAAATGAAAGACGGGAAGTGGTAAAGGAACCCACAGAAATACAAAAACAAACAAAAAAATTTAAAAAATGCTACAGGCAACTATATGCTAACAAATTGAAAAATTTGGAAGAAATGGATAAGTTTCTAAAAGCATGCAAACTTCCAAGGCTGAATCAAGAAGAAACATAAAATATGAACAGACCAATTACTACCAACAAAATTAAATCAGTAATCAACAAGCTCTCAACAAATTAAAGTCCTGGACCAGATACCTTCACAGGTAAATTTTACAAAACTTTCAAAGAGAATTAACACCTATTCTTCTCAAACTATTCAAAAAAATCCAAGAGGCTCCCAAGCTCATTTTAGAAGGCCAACATTACTCTGATTCCAAAACCAGACAAATACATTACAATAAAAGAAAACAGGCTGATGTCACTAATGAACATAGATGCAAAAATACTCAACAAAATATTAATAAACCAAATTCAGCAATACATTAAAAAGATCATACACCATGATCAAGTGGGACACATTCCAGGTATGCAAGCTTGGTTCTATGTGTGCAAATCAATAAATGTGATACAGCACATAAACGAAATGAAAAATAAAAATCATATAGTCATATCAATACATTCAGGAAAAGCATTTGACAAAATCCAGCATCCATTTATGATAAAAACTCTCAGCAAAGTGGAAATGGAGGAAACATATCTCAACATAATAAAGGCCATATATGACACACCCACAGCTAATATCATACTTAATGGGGAAAAGCTAAAATTGTTCTCCTTAAGGTCAGAAACAAGACAAGGATACCCACTTTCCCCACTTTTATTCAATATAGTACTGGAAGTCCTAACCACAGCAATCAAATAAGAAAAAGAAATAAAAGTCATCCAAATCAGAGAGAAGGGAGTAAAACTCATTATTTGTAGATGACCTGATACTATATATAGAGAACCCCACAGATTCCACCAAAAACCTATTAGAACTGATAAATGAATTTAGTAAAGTAGCAGGATATAAAATTAATAGTCAGAAATCAATTGCATTTTTATACACCAATAATGAATTACCAGAAAGAGAAATTAATAAAACAATCCCATTTACAATTGCATTAAAAAAAAAAAACACAACAACTTAGGAATAAATTTAACCAAGGAAATAAAAGACCTGTACTCAGAAAATTATAAGACATTGATTGAAGAGAGAAATTAAAGAAGATACAAATAAATGGAAACATATACCATGCTCATGGATAGGAAGAATTAATATAGTCAAAATGTCCATACTGCCTAAGACAATATACAGATTCAATGCAATCCCTATCAAAATACCAACGGCATTTTTCACAGAACTAGAACAAATAATCCTAAAATTTATATGGAACCGTGAAAGATCTTGAATAGCCACAGCAATCTTTAGAAATAAGAACAAAGCTGGAGGTATCATGCTACCTGATATGAAACTATACTACAAAGCCATAGTAATCAAAATAGAACGGTATTGGCATAAAAACAGGCACTTAGATCCATGGAACAGAATAGAGAGCCCAGAAATAAATCCATGCCTATGTGGTCATTTAATCAATGACAAAGGTAGCAAGAATTTACATTGGGGTTAAGAAAGTCTATTTAATAAATGGTGCTGGGAAAACTGGACAGATACATGCAAAAAATGAAACTGGACCAGCTTCTTATGCCATATATAAGAAAAAACTCAAAATGGATTAAAGACTTAAATGTAATACCTGAAACCATGAAACTCCTAGAAGAAAATATAGGAAGTAAACTCTCAGACTACCCTTAGTAAGGTACACAAAAGAGAAAAATAAACAAATGGGACTACATCAAACTGAAAATTTTTT
Source organism: Rhinolophus hipposideros (assembly GCF_964194185.1). Taxonomy (NCBI): domain Eukaryota; kingdom Metazoa; phylum Chordata; class Mammalia; order Chiroptera; family Rhinolophidae; genus Rhinolophus; species Rhinolophus hipposideros. The sequence continues at coordinate 71,934,627 of NC_138055.1, forward strand.
CAGAGCAAAGGAAACCATTAACAAAATGAAAAGACATTATACTAATGGGAGAAGATATTTGCCAATGATTCATCTGATAAGGGGTTAGTTTACAAAATTTATAAAAACTCATACAGCTCAACACACACACAAAACAAACAATCCAATGACAAAATGGGCAGAGGACGTGAATAGACACTTCTCCAAAAAGGATATACAGATGGCCAATAGACACTAATCATCAGAAAAATGCAAATGAAAACCACAGTGAGGTATCACCTCACATCTGTCAGAATACTCTCATCAATAAATCAACAAACAACAAGTGTTGGTGAGGATGTGAAGAAAAGGGAACTGTCATGCACTGTTGGTGAGATAGCAGATTGGTGTAGCCATTATGGAAAACAGTATGGAGTTTCCTCAAAAAATTAAAAATACAACTATCTTATGACCCAGGAATCCCACTCCTGGGTATTTATTCAAATAATTCCAAAACACTAATTTGAAAAAATATATGCACCTCTATGTTTACTGCAGTGCTATTCACAATAGCCAACATGTGGAAACAATCAAAATGCCCAGCAATAGACGATTGAATAAAGACGATTGGACACTTATACAGTGGAATATTACTTTGCCATGAAAAGAATGAAATGTTACCATTTGCAATAACATGGCTGGACCTAGAGGATATTATGCTAAGTGAAATAAGTCAGACAGAGAAATACAAATAACATATGATCTCACTTATATGTGGAATCTAAAGAACGGAATTATCGAACAAATGAAATAGAAATACAGAGAACAAATTGATGATTTGCTAGATGGGAGGGGTTTGGGGGATGGGTGAAAAAGGTGAAGGGATTAGAAAGTACAAAACAGTGAAATATGGTATGGGGAATATAATCAATAATGTAAAGAATATGTAGCATGTCAGATGGGTACTGGACTTATCCAGGGGGAATCATCTCATAGATTTTGTAAATGCCTAACCACTGTGCTGTACACCTGAAACTAATATAAAATAATATTAGATGTCAACTATAATTATATATATATATATACACTTCTCTAAAGATTTCATGATTTTTGCATAATCCTATGTAAAGGACATAACATGCAAGGAAAACAAACATTCCTATTGAGAAGTACTGATTTATTGTACAGTCATTTTATGGTTTCCAAGTTTATGCTGAACTGATTTCGTTAGCTGTGAGAGTTGGTATGTCTATAGCAACTTAGCTAATTTCTTAATTGAAGCCTTATATCAAATATCCATAAAATCCACTTTCAAACATACTCATTTGTAATAGTTGTTGTTGTTTTTTGGACAAATACCCAAAGGGAGCAGGAATAATTTTATTTATCATCCTTTCAATTTATTCACATATTTTCTTGCCAGTTAGTGTTTTTATCTGTATTTTATCTCTATCACAGTAAAGTGTAGTAGAGTGGAAATGTAGATGAGTAAAGGACTCTGGCCCTGTCACTATAATAGATGTTTATCTGTCTGGTTTGGTTGATCTGTTATAAATTTATATAGCATTAAGGATACAGTACACAGTGGAGCAAGACCACACAGAAATGACACTGAGCAGCCAGAGAAGCCCCTCACATCAGTACACTGCTGAGTCAGGAAAGTATCAATAAAGGTTTAAAGGTCCGGACCCTTGCCTGTGAGGCAGACTCCCTTCTGGAGGGGAGTGAGAGGTCAAATGATGTTTATCAGAGTAACAAAATACTCGTGAACATTAACAAGGTACGCATTAAGCTGACTTACACCTGTGGAAAACTGCCTTTGTGGTACTTACAGTAAAGTATGTCTTCTCTCCCTTAGCTACACAACAGCGACCAATTACCTGTGTGATACTGAGCACGCAGCTTAACTTTTCCATACCTTAGAGTTCTCATATGTTATGTAATATTCGTCTTGCAGGGTTATTTTGAGGAATAAATGAGGTAACATCGTCTTAGTCTTTTCAAGCTGTTAGAATGGAATACCACAGACCTGGTGGCTGAAACAACAAACATTTCTTTCTCATAGTTCTGGAGGCTGGGAAGTCCAAGATCAAGGCATCTGGTGAGGACAAGCTTCCTGGTTCATAGATGGCTGTCTTCTCACTGGTCCTCACATGGAAAAGAGGACAAGGGAGCTCTCATTTACAAGGACACTAACCCCATTTATGAGGGCTCTACCTTCATGACCTAATCACTTCCCAAAAGTCCTACCTTCAAATACTGTCACATTGGGGATTCAGTTTCAACATACAAATTTTGAATTTTGGGGTGACACATTCAGTCTATGGCAAACATGCATTTAACTTGGCATCTGATCCTGTGAGTTTAGAAATATTGTTTTTTCCCCCTTTTCTAATGTTATTGCTAGCTTCCCTTATGTCACTCTTTCCTTTGTCTTTGATCATCATCGTAATCATCAACAACCAAAAGTGTCATCTCTCTTCCTCTTCCTCTGATTTTCTCCCCCTTTCTCTCCTCACCCCCCGCCCCCCATTTGTTGAGCTGCAATGTCTTGGCCAATGTGCCAGGCACTTGGGGATACAGGGATAAATAAGCTATAGTTCCTGCCCTATGCACACAAGTTCTAGTGATGAATTCATCAGACAAACATGCAAATATTATACCTAAGGTGCAAAAGGTGGTTACTGGGGCAGCATAAAGAGTGGCACCTAAACTCAGATGTGGGATCCAGGAGTGTTTGGGGAGGCATCCTGAAGGAGTTTAGTTTTCGAGGATGAGCAAGTTATTCAGATGTAGTGGTGGTGGGGGTATATGGAGAAGAGTGGAGCAGAGAGAATTCCTGGCAGAGAACAACGTACGCACACGTCGGGGTGAGTGCATGATGTGTGCTCTTTGACAAAACAAGGCATACATTAGTAAGTTGGACCTGCTTGGGAACTGTAGTACAGGTGTGAGGGACGAAGGAAGTGGAGTAGGCAAGGGCCAGATTATGAAAGATCTATGCCAGTTGTTCTCAAAGTGTGGGTCCCAGTTCGATAGCGTCAGTATCACCTGCGATTTTCTTAGGAATACAAATTCTTACGCTCCACCCTAGACTCACTGAATGGGAAAAGTTGATCATGGGAATGGGGCCTAGAAATCTTTGTTTTTACAAGTCCTACAGGTGATTCTGATGCATGCTGAAGTGTGAGAAACACTGTTCTCTACCATAACAAGAAATTTGGCCATTATTCCTGAAGGAAATGGGGAACTATGGAAGGATTTTAGATAAGACTGTAATTGTTTAAGGCTTACTCTGGAAACAAAATAAAAGAGCAAGATGGATGCATGGTAGGTAAGTCCGTAGGGAAATTTAGGAAAGAAATTTAAGACACTGGAGTTAGAATGTAGCATCCTTGCTTTGTACGGGGCCCATACAAATACATAAGGTCTACGATAGAGGATGATGTATGGCTCCTGCCCACAAGATGTTGATAATCTAGACGTAGAATCATTCCATCTGAGAACATGTTCTTCCAACCCAATAGAATGCCATCCACATTTATGGAGTGTCTACTACTCTATGCAAGAGTGACTGTGGAGTCAGTTTGGTAGACAAGAGCTCAGGGAGAGTCCCCTACGGCCTGCCCCCGCCCCGGAAAAATTTGGGTTTGAAAGAGTACCACAAAGAGGCTGTTTAAATATATAAAGCAGTAAAACGTGAGGGTTACAATAGCAAAATAAATTGGTTGGATCATGATATTCCAAATAAATGTGTGGTGGCATTAAACCGTGTAAATTTGTAAACACATTTTGTTTGGGTTTGATGTTGGGAACAGCACAAATCTGAGCCTTGTGTGCAACAGTAGTGAGAGAACTGCCAATCGACAGCGCTTTTTCAGCTGGGGATAGAAATGGGCCAGGCTAGATGTTTCTTTTTGCTACATTATTGCTTATTCTCAGCCACAGAAGCAGCTTCTATTCATAGCTGCGGAGGAAAGGTGCTTGCGGCGGCATGGTGATGTGTTGGCTAATGCTGGACTAGAGGTTGGAATATATATACCTTCAAGCCTGTTTCTCCAGGGCTGGGAGGGAAGAGAAAGGAGATGCTTCTGTGGCGTGTGTGTGTGTGTGTGTGTGTGTGTGTGTGTGTGTGTGTGTGTGTGAGAGAGAGAGAGAATTGACAGCTGTATCTTCCCGCCACCATCTCCCCCCTCCTAAACCCCTACGTCTCTGCTTAGAGTCTGACACAAAACAAGGAGTGAACCCCATTTGTCTCTATGTGGTTTCAATGAAAAAAGTCGGTGCACAAGGACGGAAACGAAAGCGGCTGAAAAGAGGTGCATGACTTGTTGAGCATACAAATCATTTCCCCCCGGCTCTCCAAAAGGAGGGGGAAAATTCCTCTTACTCTCTCTCTCGGCAGACTGTGCTCCGCATGCGGGAGAGGAGCCTAGGGCTGGTCTTCATGCAGGAAACTTTTCTCCCAGGGCCCGGTGGGTGCACCGCGCTCGCACCGACCCGGTGGGCGTCGTGCGTGCCCCTCTCGCGGGCGAGGACCCCAGACCCCGGGACGCGTCTGTCTCTTTAAATCCCAGCTGCGCGGCCGGGAAACAGCGCCACTCGCCGCCCGAGCCGGCGGCGGCTGCGAGCTCGCCCGCGCTCCCGCTCCCGCTCCCAGCTGCGCGCCGCGGAGGGCTCGCTCGGCCGGCGGGCGGCTCGGCGGGGAGCGCGGCCCGGCGGCGGCGGGGGAGGAGGGAGCGCGCCGGGCCGGTCCCCGCGCCCAGCCCGGCGGCCCCGGCAGCTTCCTTCAGGGCGACGGGGCTGTGCCTGGGTGGCGTGCGTGTCTCGGGCTGTTTCCCCGTCCTCTCCTCTCGGCGCCGATTGCCATAGTAACCTGCTCCAGCGGCGCGGTAGCGCGAACCTGAGGATTTCCTCGGCCCGCCGGCTTGACCTGGGTCAGGTAAGGCTGCGATCTCCTTTCCTTCCATCGCAAACCGCCGCGCTCCTTCCAAACTTCCTTTTGTGGAAAACCGCCCAGCCCCACGCAGCCCTGGGTATTAGCGAGCGCGAGCGCGTTCCCTCCCAGGTGTCTGCCACGGGTCCCCGGCCACGGGTCCCCTGCCCTGCGAGTGTCCCAGGACCTATCATCACCTTATTAAAAAAAAAAAAAAAATTTTTTTTTTTGGTTGCCCCCCTTCTCTTTTTTGAATTCCCCATCTCTGCGCTCTTCTCGGCTTTTTCGCTGAGACTGGTGATGGGGGCGCGGGGAGAAGTCGGGGGCGGGGGCGGGAGGCGAGCGCGGTCCAGGGAGTGGCGGGCTCCGAGGGGCGGGCCGCGGGGGCTACTTCGGGCATCTCGGCGTTGCCCGCGCGGGGCTGGGGTGTCCGGGAGGGCTGTCGGCAGCAGGGCGGCGGAACCCGGGAGCCTCAGGTCTCCAGACGAGCGAGCGAGGGACGCAGGCTTGGGGGTGACGGAGCGCTCGGTGGGGTGGCTGGCGAGCGTCCATACATCATAGCTTTCCTGCCTACTCCCCCGCCCCTCTTCGGTTTTCTCTCTTTCTCTTTCCCCGTTCTCATTTCTTTCTCCCTTTCCTCATCGCCAGCTCCGTCCTGTTACCTCCTTTCCCTCCCCCCCACCTCCTTTTCCCTTTTTTCCCTTTCCCTCTTAAAATAAAAGAAAGGGGCATCGTTTGTAACCTTTTCGTTCTGCCAACGTGGGAAGAGCTGTGAAACCCGCAGCGTGGCCACCTCAACCTGGTCGCTTTCAGACTCCGTCCTCATCCGTCAACAGATTTGTTTCCTGAGTCTATTGATCTCTGTCGATTCTGCAGAAATGCATTCTAAGCTGGGCGTCTGGATGTCAGAATCCCAGTTCCGTAGCTCGCTTCTGTGCTCCAAGCATGACATGTATTGTAAGGGCTTCATATGTTTTAAATCCAGATCAGCCATGGGTATGAAGAAATTTATCTTTCAAAAAAATCGAGTCTAATTCGAGAGAAAGTTCCCTCTTAAATTATTGATGTACTCTTTCCCTTTTTTGAAATTTAATTTTAGGGGACTTGGGAGACAGTTTTTTTTTTCCTCCAGTTTATGAGGAACATGTAACTTCTTACTTTAAGTATCTCCTCTTTGAACCTCATACAGTTTTGCACTGCCCAGTCACCGGAATGAGATCATAATTAAGGTTCAGAGGCTTGCTTCCCAAAGTCCAAGCTGGCTGAAGTGGCAGCCTCTGGTAGAAGGTGCTGAGAGAACCATGTGGGCCAGACAGAGCTCGCCAAGAATAGATAAGGCAGAGCAACTCTTGTGTGAAATACATAACTAGATTCAGACTTGAGTACTGAAGATGTGAAAATGCAGTAAAACCAGACTTTTTTGTTTTTGGTTCTTAGCCTGTGCAGGTAGTATAAGTTAATACTTACTTAAAAACCGAGCCACTCTAGTGTAGAACCCATTCTGCCTTGTTTATGTTGAGACGCTTCTTTACTGTGATTGCATTTTTCTTTGAAACATAAGATGTTTGTATCATGGGAAAACAAAGGGATAAAATAGAGGGTGACTTCTATTTAACCAGAAATAGGATTTACAGGTATTTTTGTTGGTTTTGTCTCTCAAAAGATCTAGTTGTTACCCTCTCAAGTTTTCCTGAGGCCAAAATATTTCATGGGTGAAAACAATACTAATCAATGATTTTCCCTCCCCTCTCTATCAGTGGTGTATAGAGTATATATGGAAAAAGGTCTCAGTTTTAGAGAGCTCCCCTGGCCTCCTTTCCTTTGTCTTCATGTTTGTTTTTAAATTCAACTATTAATATAGAATAAAGAATCGTGGAGCAGAAAATGAATCAGGAAGAAGAGAAACCACTGGTATAATGGAAAATATATCCAAACCAAGAAAAGATAATTAGTGCCATGCCATTCCACACTGTTGTATTTGTGCGTAGCCAATTAAGCTGTAGGTTTTAAATGTGTTTTCATCTTCTTAGTTCTACACCTAATACTTTCTATACTGGAGGTCATATTTATCCAGTTCAGGTGGATATTTACAAAAGACTTAAAATTCCCTTGCTGGTGAAATCCAAAAAGCATGTTTTTCTTTCAACATTATCTTTTTCCTTCTAGTGTACAGTGATCGTAGTAAGGGTCCTACCTTATTGTTTTTACCTGATTTCTGATTTTGGTGCTTTCTGGATGTGTGGGTTTCTCCTGACACATTTACAAGATACTCTTGGCAGGCTGCATGGGACTTGAATGCACAATTGATTGTAGATGCAGTAAAATGCTCATTTTTCTTGTTCTTGGCTTAAGAGATGTCATGCCCTCGTGGACATTTAATATTTTGGTGTGACTGCTCCTTTGTGTGCGTGTGTGTATGTGAAGGATTCAACAAAGTCTATTCTGATTACACTTTGTATGATTTGAGGTTAAAAGGTATATCAGATAAGCCATAAATTACTTTATTATTTATAGTACATTGATGCTGAAACTGTTTTTCTTCCGTACCTTGTGATTGCATCTGTACGGCTCATTTAATGAACGGCTGGTAATGACGAATTATCTGTTTTATAAAAGAAAAAAAAACACCTCAATTTTACATTCAAGTCCTCATTTTCATGCAGAGGAATTAACAAATGTTTTTGATCTGATATTTTAATAGACTGTCTTGCTGAGCACTGCTAATTACCAAGAATATGTTTTGTTAATTCTGAAATTGGTATAGGATAAGACATCTCTCAAGTTGTCTGGAGGGCTCCAAGTGACTCATCCTGGTAACCCATGGCAACAGGAAATGGTTGTTTGGGGTTCAAACTCAAGTGTGGACACCGATCCACACTTCGTAATTCTCCAGTTTCTTGATATGAAAGCGTGCTGGCTCCTTTGCATTGACTGATGTTAACTTTTTGACTTTTGTCAGAACAGTGATCCCTAGGCCTAATTGTACAATTTCCCTCAGCATCTCATTTACTTGAGAGTTATAAAATTCTCAGAAAGCATATACGTTTAATGCTACTTTTGTAATAGAAAGTAATTTCTAGAGAAGTGTACATGTGCAAATGACTTTGCATGTAGCTGGGATAATCAGGGTGAGAATATCACCAGATCAAACATGGGAGGCTGTGTCAGCTTCAGAAATGTTGGGAGTCAGGGAGCTGTGTCTGGAAGTAGAAGTCAAGAGGCCAAGGTTATATTCCTAATTTTCAGTGCATCACAGTTATTCGTGCAGTGGCCTCCTTAGTCACAGATGTCACTTAGCTTTGTTTTTTTTCTAGAAGAAAAATGGACATGGTAACCACTTCCTGTGTTTGAGTCTCAAACATATATGAACATAAGACATAATCACATACTTGTACACACAGGTGTACATAGGTAGCAGTGTAGATACTAAAAGACACACACACGTACATTCAGAGGTAACAGACAGATCTTCTGAATAGGGAAAGGAAATCTTTCCTTGTACAGTTGACAGATGGGTGATGACGCTGAATATTTCTTTCCATTCATGAGAAGGCGAGCATAAAGTACTCTCTGTGTTCTGTGGATATAGGTAGTAGATACTCAGTGACTAATCATATAACATAATATGCAGAACTGAAAATTCCCAGCAGATATCACTGTTTTACTTTACATTAATGCAAGTGAGGAATAAATTTTCTGCACCTTCTTTTTTTTTTTTTTTTTAACCATTTAAGTCATCCTTCTCCCTCTCCCCCATTTTGTAAGGGAAAGTAATTGTGTGTAAGGTTAAGTGGACCACAGGGCAGGGAAAATCCCCAGGGCTATCCTTCTGCTCAGACTTCATTTTTCCTCTAAAGTCCTACTGTCAACAATAATATGTGATATGAGCCTCTCGTGGTGCTATTTCCATAGGTCGTCATCCTTCTCTGTCCCATGAAGTTTCAGGACAAGCATTGCCGTAGCATAGATTCTGAATTGAATGTGTCATTCAAGTTGGTTATGTAACTGAATGGGCTTATTAAAAAAAAAAAAAAAAAGAAGAAACAGAGAAAAGGAAAAACTCCAGGTCTTTAACAAGCTCCAGGTATTTACTTTTCTCTTGTTTTAAAACAATTTTACAACGTTCAGAGAAAATAAACCTGATCCCTGTAAGGATTTAAAAGCAGCTTGTTCACATCATTAGATTTTACAAGCTTTGTACAGTGATACTTTTTGTTTATGCAACATTTTCATAAAAGGGATAGCAGTTGGGACAATTGCTAGTGGTGCTTGTTTGGGTAAGTACTTGAGCTAATGGGGACCTAGAGTCTTCAAGATTTGGAAACGCTGCCACTGACATAGAGCCAAAGGTTGTTTTGAGAATAGAAGGGAAAGTCAGTGATTAGACAAGAAGTGATTTATAACAGTTCAGGTATAGTCAGGAAGATTTGAAACAAACTTTTATATTTCTTTCATCTTGCTTCGTGTATATTTATTTATATGTGGTTCATTTATATATATATATATATATATACACACACATATATATGTATATATATATATACATATACATGTGTGTGTATATATATATATATATATATATATATATATATATATATATATATATGTATATATATAACTGTGGGCCTCGTATCCATCTTTCAGTTTGGTGGCTTTTGGTAGGTTTGTAGCCATGATGTTGAGGAAGAAATGGTACCTTTTATATCCTAATATTGCAAATACAGTTATGACCACAAAGTCATATCATTGGGAGGTTTTATTCCCAATTAAAAGAAGCATTTATATTATTGAACACCTTCTTATGCTACCTTATTAAGATAGGATCAAATGCCATGGTTGTCTGATTTTATTGATCCGTTTTAAGGCAGTATTGCACACACTTAAAGATGTAGCTTCTGGGCTAGACTCCTTGAATTTGAATCCCAGCTCTGCCACTTAATAGGTTATCTTTTATAACCTATAGGTTATCTTTTATAATGTTCTTAATCGGTGTCTCAGTTTCTCCATCTTTTAAATTGTTGTTGAGAAGGATTTTTTTGGTGAAGGTTAAATGACAGAATATATTTTTAAGAGTGTTTCTGGCATGTAGTAAATACTTACTGCATATTCACTACTGTTATTATTGCTGTTGCTGCTGCTGTTATTTTTTTGCATAATTTTTTTCTTTTTTCTTTCCAAGTCTGAACGTGAACCAGAATGCTAGTGAACATAGGAGCTGTGCTACTTGCTTCCTTTCCCTCCGTCACCCCACCTTAGCTTTTTGCAATAGTCTCAAGCTCAAAATAATGACCAGGTGCCTGGGAGATAAGAATATATTTGTTTGGAGGAGGATCCATTCTTGCAGTTTCCAAAAAAGCTTATCTTAACTTTTTAATAAGCAATATCAATGTTATCCATGGATTTTTCATTTACAGATTGAACCTCTAAATCAGGATTAGCTACAGTAGTAATATAATGTGTCAGTTAAAAAAATAAAAAAACTGACAAACAAGACTTCTAGCTTTAGTATTTTGTTTCTCATAAGCTACAACTGCCTACTGTTACCCTAATGTAATCTTGAAAACTGCAAACTTTTGCTTAAAACTGCAAGCTTTTACTAAAGATGGTTGCTAAATAAATTTTTTGTGAAGTCACTTGATATCTCATGGATGAGAGATCATTAAAGAGATGATGTTTCCTCCTTGCTTTGTTTTTTCCTTTGTGAGTAGCAATACCATGTTTCTTCGAAAATAAGACCTAGCTGGACAATCAGCTCTAATGCGTCTTTTGGAACAAAAATTAATAAGACCTATTAACAAAAATTAATGTAGCCTAGCCTTATATAATATAAGACTGGGTATAATATAATATAATATAATATAATACCAGGTCTTATATTAATTTTTGCTCCAAAAGACACATTAGAGCTGATTGCCCGACTAGGTCTTATTATCAGGGAAACAGGGTATCAAGAGCGCACTCAATAGGTAACTCTCTTTACATATTGTGAGGATTTCCTCATCAGCAAAATGAATTTATTCGGTTCATATGCCTCTTTAAACTTTGTTTTATTGTGGAAAGCTTTGAATAAACAGAAAAGTAGATGGGATGGTATAATGAATTCCCTTGGATCCAACATTCAGCTTCAACAAATTAGGTAACCTCTTAAGATCCCTTATGATTCTGTGATTTTCTAACCATGAAAATTCTAATTCACACTGGTTTTAAGGATCTAGAATACCTGCTTTTCAAATAAAATTGATACTACTATGAATAATGTTGACACTCAAATAATATAGTTACTAATTTATAATACAGGATTTCATGGCAAGTCAATAAAATAATATACACAAAATGATATATGGGGAATGTGCTGGAACTGAGCAAGTGCAATGCCAGGGTTAAAAACTCTGGGATTAGATTAGTTCAACAAACATTGATTAAATGCCTCCCCCACAGAGTTTATAGGATGTCACTCAGTAGCCTGATTAATACCATATTATCATGTTTAAGAATAATTTTCAAGAAATTAGGCTACAATAGACTGTTCTAAAACCATGTGGAGTGTTACCTTTCTTTCATTTGGAAGCTTATTTCAAGATTGTAACAGCCAGCCTCCAAAATGTTCCCCGGTGATCCCTGCCTGTTGCTGTTCATACCCTTGTGAAATTCCCTCCCACATTTTATCAAGGTGTTCTCTGTGATCGATAGAATATGGCGGGCGTGATGGTGTATGACTTCTGAGGCTAAGTCATAAAAGACATTGCCACTTTCATCTTGCTCTCTTGGATGACACTCTGGGAGAAGCCAGCTGCCGTGTTGTGAGGACACTCCAGCCGTCCTTGGAGATTCATGTGGCAAGGGAGTGAGGCCTTCTGCTCACCGAAGGAGCCACCTTGAAAGAAGGTTCTTTAGCCCTGGCAAAGTCTTCAGATGACTGCAGTCCTGGGTAATATACTGACTGTATCCTCTTTAGAGACCACAAGTCAGAATCACTTAGCTAAGCTGCTTCTGAATTCCTAACCCACAGGAATTCTGTGAGTTATTACATGCTTTTTGTTTGAAACTGCTAAATTTTGGAGTAATTTGTTATGTAGCAGCAATACAAATACCTTGAATTCCCTTAGGGTTTTATTATCAATACTAGCTATTATTTTTATATAGATAGGTAGCCTAGCCAGTAATTCACTATGGTAAGTGCAGATTTAAACAGCATTGTGGATTGGCACTTCTACTTATCCATAAGTAAATCAGGGCAGAAGACACAATGTCCCCATTAGTTGCTAACCTGGAACTAATCCCCACCCTTTCGTCAATGTTTCTGTTAAAAATTCAACTGTTTAGGGATTTTTTAAACTTTTTTTTTTTTTTAGTTTCATGCAGCCACTATGGGAAACAGTATGGAGGTATCTCAAAAATCTGAAAATGGAACTACTTTATGACCCAGCAATTCCACTCCTGAGTATCTATCTGGAGAAATCCAAAACTCTAATTCAAAAAAATTTATGCATCTCTATGTTCAGGAATTTTGAATGAATGCAGGGACTCGGGGGTGAGAGCTGTTACATGTTTGGGCTGATACTTGGGTAAACTTTGAGATAGTATCATAGTTTATTTTCAGGTTACCCCCCAAAGAGCACCCCTATACCTCACAAAGGCATACACAGAGAGGCCTTTGTGGTTTAGGCTTTCATTGTTGTAGAAGCTGTTCTCTGTCACCCACTGAACTAGGTAAGATTAAAGTGCTCAAAATAAAATAAAATATGCCCAAATGAGGCCCTGGTAATGTTGCCAATATAGCCATTTTTCATGAATTTGCACTTTGGCCTTTTGTGTATGGTTTCCTTTCTTCAGCATGGCTCTGGATTGTATGTATGAGTCTCTTTTTGCATTATTATATTACAAGTTTAACAAAATCTAAACATTGGATATTATGGAAGACGGAATAGGTTCTGTATAGAATTTTGTTGTACACATAATGGTTTGGATCAGAGAACCAAAAAAGGACAATAACTTCACTTTTTACTTCATGAATCTGTTTAATTTTATCTATATACATTACCATCCCATCACTCATTCATTCATTCTAGGAACCTTGGAGAATACTAAGAAGTAAGGTTTTGGAGCCGTTAGATTGGTGTGAATATTAGGTCCTTTTCATAAATGAGCCACCAGTCTTATGACTGGTAGTGGAACGTTTCAGTCCTTTTGCTATTTAATTTGTTTGGTAGGGTAACTAATAGGATTCTTGCCCCCGAGAATTTTTGCAGATCCTTGTTTGTTTTGGTATAAAACAGTGATGGTGTTCACTGACCTGCACCAATATCCTGCTCTTTGGGAATTGAAATTGATTTTTTTTTTGGTTCTTGGCATATAGATTTATTATTTGAACAAGCGTTACCTAGCGGACTCGGGAAAACCAATAAGCAGTCATTCAGAAACTAGTTTCTAGGACATCACAAATGAGTTGCATCACAAGCCTCGGGAGAAAGTTAATGATATTTTTGATATTTTCTTTTTTGATATTTCCATGTTTGAGTACCGTGTGCCATAAGAACTATCTTTAGAATTGAGGATAAACAACACGGATCCGATTTTTCTGTTGTTCGTGAAATATGTAGAAATGAAACCACTCCTCATTGCTAAAAAAGATTGAAAAGATTATGTAGAGACTGGGAATGTTTTCTTAGATGACTTTGGAGAAACATGCTTTTGTTTATTTGTTGGATAATGTGTTAGTGTGTCCCATCTTTTGTGTTTGTTTTATGTGCTTTGCACATTTGGCACTGCATTAATCTACCCCACAACGTAACCATGACGTTTACATGTAAATAAAGTTTATAGATACATTATTTTCCTTCTGCATTGTGATGAGGATGACAGGGGCACAGAAATGAATAAAAAAGGGTCCTTGCCCTGGAGGAAGTTGGGTTGTATTTAACTTAAATTTTTTATTTATTCATTTTTTATTTTTCAGAGTGTTTAGCTGCAATAGCTAGAGCTTACAATTTATTATGGCCTGGCTGCTCTCAATACAAGATCAGTTGACTTACGTTACCATAATTGAGAGTTATCCTGAGCTCTACACCGTTAATGAATGCTAATGCTCTTTTGAAGGTCTCCTGTATATGGCCTCGATAACCACAAAGGCTTTTCTGCCTACAGCAGATAAACTCTCAATAATGTCACAAGAAGCTGCATTAGAAATTATGCCATCACCTATAGCTTTTTCCTTTTCTGTCCACTAACTAATAATATCTGTTCAGGGTATTCCTTATAGGGCAAATGTCTGTATCATACTTTGGAAACATATTTTTCCCTGCCTCAGTGGAAAGTCATTCATCAACTTTGAAGTGAACTTCCTGATATTTGTGCTTGCTAATTGAATATTTTAAGCAGAGAGGTGGGATTTTGATAGTCTTTTAGGATCCCAGAAATACCTGAATCTACCCTGCCAATCACCTCTATCCATGTGCAGGGATGCCAGGGAAGACATATGTAGGCAATGGCAGCCGAATGGTAACCAGAGAGCCACTTTATTAATAGCTTGAGATGGTGCCAGTTACCCGTGATGCAGGACTCTTTGGAAATAGGTGGTTTGGAGCACATACTTTAGGTTGGAGTCCAGATACGTATATTTTTCGTCTTCATACACTCTTAAGAAAGAAATGCAAAAGAGCAAGAAATGGTCATGCCCCAAGAGGGGTTCTAATTTTAACTTAACAGCCATATAAAACTAGGGGAGAGTGGGAGGGAGAGAGAGAGAGAGAGAGAGAGAGAGAGAGAGAGAGATGCTTTTTAAAGCATAGTCAGCCTGCCCATTCATTTTTAAGGTCCAGTCATTGTTTTTGGATCTGACCTGGTAGTAGAGCAATTACTCCTTTGAAGGGATGGTGATGAGGGAGATATGCACCCACTATGGATAAATCATGGTACAGGTCACAGTCTTTTATCTGAAATCCTGGGGATAAGAATATTTCAGAATTTGGACTTTTTCATATTTTAGAAAAAAGAGGATGTGTGTGTGTGTGTGTGTGTGTGTGTGTGTGTGTGTATACATGTATATATACAGAGGGTGCCAAAAAATGTATACGCATTTTAAGAAAAGAAAAACTGTATTAAAATTGTAACACTCAATATATACCGATAACAAAGATGAATACAAGTCACGTTTGACTTCTGCAATTAGAAGAGGTGCTCACAGTGGCTACCATCAGCGTAATTTTAATGCAGTTTTTTTCCTTTCTTAAAATGTGTACATTTTTTGGCATCCTCTGTATATCACATTTTAGAAAAACAATAGAATGTGTACATATGTCCACACACACATTGTATTGTTTTTCTAAAATACATATATGTATATATTTATGTACACACACACTGTATGTACATCATCACATGTACACACACTGCAGGGGCAGCATCTTTCTGTCAAGCACATGACTATTTCTATAAGAAAATCCACGAATATTCAGAATAAGTGGGATAACAGACATGACTACATCCCAATCCCTAGCACCTGTGAATGTCACCTTTCATTGCAAACGGGACCTTGCATATGTGATTAAGGTTTAAGGATTTTGAGATGGGGACATGATCCTGGATTATCTGGGTGGGCCCAATGTATTCACCAGGGCCCCTGAAAACACAGAATCATCCCCAGCTGAGGTCAGAGGAGATGTGATGACGGATAAGGGTCAGAGAAACAGAAGCTACCTTGCTGCCTTTGAAAATGGAGGAAGGGGTTCCTGGGTGAGGAAATTCAGGTGGCCTCCGGAAGTGGGAGAAGGCAAGGAAACAGGTTTCACCTAGAGCCTCCAGAAAGGGAGGCAGTCCTGCTGACACTTTGGTTTTCGCTTAGGGAGACCTTTGTTGGTATTTTGAACTCCAGAACTGTTCAGACAATACATTTGTGTTATTTTACATGTTTAATTATTTGTGGCAATTTATCACAGCAGCACTGGAAAACTAAAATAGGGAAATAAAGCCTACAATCTTATTTTTCTTCCAGTCCAGTTATGAAAAACCTGTAGATTTTCAGAGCTTTTTGGATTATGACTTGCATTTGGGGGTTGTGGACCTTAGAAGGAATCAGGAATCTTGGTATTTTAACCTTATGGTGTTTGGATTTTTAATTATGGGATAAAGAGCTCCTCAGAAGAAAGCCTTTTACATGTTACCACCCTAGTACTTGAGCCTTGACTGATTTCTTGTGTTCACTTCCATTGCCTGTAAGGATCTTACACTGGTTGATGATGGCCCTCGCTGAGTTGGCTGGCCGTGGACCCACTGTGATCAGACCCACTGTGATCAGAGGAAGGTGATATATGTGAAGGGGCTGAAACTCTCAAGTGCTGTGCAAATGTACACTGGCCCTTGTTGATTGTGTTTATCACTGAGCAGCTATCTCCTGCCCCTCCTTCCTTCTAGTGCATTTGGGGGCTGGAGGGGAGGAAATAGGGCAAGATGATTTTGTGAATGTGGCTGTAATACTGCGTCTTCCTTACGGTTGCCATAAACCCTCACCCCAAACCCCAAGTTTCTACACTGTGTGTGGTTCCAAGGGAGGTGACATCTGGAATGGATGTCTCATCACAGAAAGGCTGGATACCCTTGGGCTCATCCATGTACCTCATTGGAAACCATTTAATTACATTACAATTTTAAGTGAGAAAGAAATATCCATATCCTGTTACTTCTCATGGTAGAATCCAGGACAAAATTTACATAGGGAAAGTTTTCCAGAAAATGTCCCACAAACTGTAAAGAATATTTTAGAATACAGGGCAGCAGTTGACACTGAAAATACATTATTTGCTTTCTTGTGATGCTATGCTATTGTAGAATATTCCATTATTACGGAATGGTTGTCGTTGTCTGACTCATGTTTGAAGGTTATGTTTTTCAATGAAATATTCTAGAATGATAATACTTGCTCTGATTCAAATTAAAATGCTAACCTTGAGCATTCACCTTGCACTGTCCTTGATCTGTAGCTGAATCTTCAGGAACATCAATTGTCCTATTGATTCTTTCGATGTTTAAGGCTGGGAGAGTGAATCTTACTGTGCCTGGCACCTCTGTGTGTGTGGTGTGCTGCTGTTTTTTCTTCATTTTCTAGAAAAATTGATAGGTACTGAAGTGTAGTTTATGATCAAATGTGTGAAGTCAAACTTTTTTCCTCACTAAAGACCTATCTCCTCTGTGCTCCAACACCCACATAGCTCTACCCAGAACACCATGCTTTTCTTCCTCGACATTTTCAGTATGATACATTTGAAATCTTTGCTTTTGACAAAAGTGATTGTAACTCAAAGATAGCTTTACAACTTGCTCTAGACAAGTGACTGTTTTGAGACCTTATGTCTGTGTAATCAATAACAAGATACTGTGTTTCCCCAAAAATAAGACCTAGCCAGACAGTCTGCTCTAATGCCTCTTTTGGAGCAAAATTTAATATAAAACCCAGTCTTACATTATATTATGTTATATTAGACCGGATATTATATTATATTATGTTAGACTGGGTATTTATTATATTATATTAGACCTGGTATCATACCATGTTATACCTGGTCTTATATTATAGTAAAATAAGACCTGGTCTTATATTAATTTTTGCTCCAAAATACACAGTAGAGCTGATTGTCCGGCTAACTATTTATGCAAAGTTTTTTTTTTTTTTGCAAAGTTTTAAGTACTTTAATCTAGTTCAAGGACCAAGTGAAAATCTAGCATCTTAGGTACTCTGGAAAGAAATTTTCTCATTTGAAATTTATCCTGGAATTCCTATAATACATAAACATAAATTTGTTTTTAACATTCATTGACTTTACTAAATTTTAGTTGAAGTATACATTTAAAAAGTTTCAGAACATAGACAGTACCTTATTCTTCATACCACAATGTATTGGGCTCTGGACTATATGCTGGGGGTGAGTGGGCGGGGGAGGGGAAGATGTAGCATTTGCTGTTAATGAGTATACATGTTCAGACAATTAAGTTCGTGAACTCATCCTAGAAAAAGTGCTGCATACCTCATTGCTGACTATCACTACAGTCACCTTCGAAGTACTCCCGATGGGAAGCAATGCACCGATGCCAGCATCTAGTCCACCCTTCAAAGCAATTTTGGAACTCTTTTTCTGGAATGGCCATCAGAGCTGTCGTCCTATTACCCTTGATGTCCTGAATGTCATCAAAATGTCTTCCTTTCAATTATATTTCCTTTATCTTTGGGTAAAGAAAGAAGTCATTGGGGGCCAGATCAGGTGAGTAGGGAGGGTGTTCCAATACAGTTATTTGTGTACTGGCTAAAAACTCCCTCACGGACAGTGCTGTGTGAGCTGGTGCATTGTCGTGATACAAGAGCCATGAATTGTTGGTGAAAAGTTCAGGTCGTCTAACTTTTTACGCAGCCTCTTCAGCACTTCCAAATAGTAAACTTGGTTAATGGTTTTTCTGGTTGATACAAGTTCATTATGAATAATCCCTCTGATATCCCAAAAGTTTAGCACCATTGTTGTAACAAGTTCGTGAACATAATTGTTAGACCTTGTCTATCTAGCAGGTGAGATAAGACTTGCACAAAGGAAAAGGTGGCAAGTTCTGTAGAAGAGCACAAGTATCCACTGAGAGGAACAAATAAAGGCGGGTTAGGCTTCTTCTGGATTGGGGAAATGCAGTATGCTTCACAGAGGAAGTGGCCTTTGAACCATGAAGGGTGGCATTTGAACAAGGAAGGGTAGCATTTGTACATGCAGAGACAGCATGGATATTCTAGCTGGGCAGTGGGGTAGTAAACTATTCAAGCAAAATTCAATCTGTTCCACGGCACATGGCCCTCTAGGATTTGGCCCTGCCTGCTCTTACATCTGACCATCGTCCCCTCACATTCCGGCTGTGTTGAGCTATATGTAGTGTCATACAAGTGTCATACTCTTTCCACTTGAGAGCCTCTGCTATGAGGTATAGCTTCTGTACAATTAAATTTCCATGTTGAGGTTTTTTTTAAAACTCATTTTAAGACATAGAAATTACTCTCTGTAAATCTCATTTTCAGTTATTGAGTCTTGCCAAAAAGAAAATCCTAGAATTCCAGGACTTGTATTTAGGGGATGTTGGTTGCTCAACTCTACTAATGCCACTTACATATTTATTCCTTTGCTTGTTGGTGACGCGTGTCTATTGGTGAAAAGACAAGAATGACAAAGTAATTGCGCTTAAGGAGTTCACTGCAGGTGAGAGGCTGACAAATGGTTTTAACATAAAACGTTCACAGTTGCACTAAATGTGTGTGGGAAAGCAAAAGTGGGAGGGACCATTCTGCCTGGAGGCTGGGTGTCAAAAGGATGCCCGGAGAGGAGATGCTTGAACTGAGTCATCAAAGTGAGTGGGAACCTGCCAGATGGACAAATGGAATAGGATGTTTCAAGACGTGATTCTCCAAGGGTATAAAGACATAAGGGAACATGCAACGTTTGGGAACAGTTGGTCCCCACGAGCAACAATGTGTGCCCAAGACAGATACAACATGAAGAACCTGGAAGGGTAGGCCACCCAGAAACTACACATTCTAGATCAAAAAGTTTGTATTTTACTCTGGAGGTAGCAGTGATCATTGAATAATGTGAAACAGGGACACCATATACATAATTCGTTTTGAGAGCAGGCTTATAACATCTTAGTATAAAATTGTTCAATGCAGAAGCAATACCATGTGTCAGCTAAGAGCTGAGCCTTTATAATATGATAACGCTTCTTATAGTCTGTGTGTGGACAAATTATGTAACTTCTTCAAACCTCAGTTTCTTCATCTGCAAAGTGGGAATGATAATAGCACCTGTCTCAGAAATGATGTGAGAATTAGGTGTGCTATTGTTGCTAAAGAACCCAACTATTATAGTAAGTAGACAGGAATTAAGTAGCTGTTTACTACGCATTTTGATTTTATTAAGGATAGAGACTAGATGTCCGGCAAAAAGTTGGCAATGGAGGAACTGAAAGGATCCTTAAAAGTCAGTTGCAGTGGGTATTATTTTAACTTCATAATAAAGGCCAAAAGCCATAAGATGCATTTTAAATATTTCTTGAAATCGGAGATTGTCTCTTTTACCTGCCTGAAGAAAGGTCATTAGAAAATGTGATGTGATAGAAATTAAAAATGAATCACCACTGGCAAACAGTGTGTGGTGAGCCCTGACTGAGATTAGTCAAAGATGGTGGAGGTTATTGAAATCCAAGCCCACAGTTGGCATTATTGTGTCTCAATATAAGTAAAGGTAGAGTCACCACATGAGGCAATCTACGGAAAACGGAATGTCGGAGAGTGAAAAAACTTCTTCCCTTGCCATGACTCAGTTGAGCATGTGAGCTCTGCAGAGCCGGACATTGTAGGTCCAGAGCAATGTGAGCTGAGACCTGGGGCACCAAAATGGGTAAAGGTTTGCTAAGGCTGAATTTGAATGATTATCAGTGAAATTTGGATAACCAAAAATCTGTTTGTGAATATTCACTTGAAAATCCCTCGCATACCATTCATGCTAAGATATTATGGCTCAGCTGGTAGTAACCACTTATATGTAATAAAAATTTTCAGAAAATTTTGAAGTACTTTGGTACTTCAACTGGTAAAAAAAAAATGTATGTATTAATGAATATAAGTTTCACGAACAAAAACATTCTAGCAATATGAGAACACTTGTATACCAAGATGTATAATATGTATCATTGTCTTTCTGTTAGTAAAAAGTGAAATAATACTGTGTAAGATGGAAAGATAGATGGATAGTTCACAGCATGTCTATGGTTTTATTAAATGATAATTGTTAATTTGCTATTAAGAAAAGTGTTTTGAATTATCTCCCAATTACTGTATCAAGATTTTTAAGGTAATAACCATAATGTATTTTTTTGTTTGTTTGTTTTTTTGGTAGGGGTTGGTTTTCAATTCAGTGATTTTCCAATTAATATTGCAACATTCTATTTCATCAGCTTAGTTTAAATAGTAGGACTTTTAAATGTTTGTAACTTCTCATGCAATCTGTCAAACGTAATACAAAGGTGAAGTCAGACTTTGTTGCCTTTGGCTGAGCAGTTACTAAAGACTTACTGATGAATAACTGTTGCTCTCCCAGCGAGCACCAAAGGAAGGCAGTGTCTAGAGAAGTTTTTCATGATGAGCTGGTGCCGTTAGTGAAAAAGAAGTGGGTGGTAAATTATAGATCCGCACCCCTCCTACATTAACTTCTGGCACATATTACCGTTTAATTTTTTGTTAAATCAGTTTATTGCTCTCTAAAAGATATTCGTATTAGAAATGTGCCTTCTTTGTGTGTTGATTACCCAAAAGGAGCAATTTCCCAGTGGCCATGCTACGGTCGGTTTTCTCATTTGCGTTCTGAACTCCCTCTGAGGGCTCTTGGTAGGAACCTGGAGAGTGTAGATTTATTTGTAAAGGAGGACACATTGAATTGGACCGCAGGATTAAATGAACTCTGTGAATTAGAAAGATGACCTTGTCGACAGAAAAAGATTTCATTGTAGGTCTTCCCTGCTTTCAGTGTAATAGAATTTGTGTTGTATGCCTCATGTGCAGTGTGTGTGTGTGTGTGTGTGTGTGTGTGTGTGTTGTATCAGAAGAATACATTGAAATTCAACACCTAGATAGAGGACCATAAACTGACTGAGTTCTAATTGTGAGGAATGTAGTACTACATCTTATTTTTCCTCCTGTCGTTCTCAGCAAATACATAATCCATTTACATTTCAGCCTCCAAATGGGCTTACGTCTTTGGGCATGATGGGAAAACCATGTGGCAAATGGTTTTATGGGTAGAACCCTACTTGCACGCATTTTTTATTTCTTGTGTGTGTAGCCAACGAGTGTAAAGTCTGCTTTTGCACAGGTACCATGTTTCCCTGAAAATAAGACCTACCCCGAAAATAAGCCCCAGTTAAGATCGTCAGCCAGATGGACGCATTTAGTACGTTATGACGATGTTCTAGAAGATGATGTGATTGTATTTGAATAAATGTAGATTGTTGTACATGAAAAAATAAGACATCCCCTGAAAATATGCCTTAATGTGTCTTTTGGAGCAAAAATTAATATAAGACCTGGTCTTATTTTCGGGGAAATACGGTATGAAAGTTTTGCTGGACTGGAGAGGATAACACAGGGATGAAAGAATTCAATTGCCAGTCTGTTTCTAGTGGAAACACAGTTCACAGCCCTGTGCCAGAGGCGGTGGCTTTGGAAGCTTCCAAATCATCAAACCTAATGGTAACGTCTAACAATTGACTGATAATTGATTAGCTTTATGTAAAAGGAGGTGCAGTTACATGCTATTCCAGCCAATTGTCTTCCTTATATAAGTCTATCTGACTTTTAAACCAGATTCATTGTTGCCAGTTCAAAGTGGTTTTATTCATTTCATAAGGACTGAGTCTCTGTGATAGTCAGTTGTGACAATGGGGGGTAAATTACAATAGCCTTCAGCCAAGGTTAGACCGTCTCTGAGAGGTAATAGAAGAGTCCCTAAGGCCTGGTGATGGAAAGTGCTCAAATTCTATTTTCTACTCTAGTTAAAACACGCTAAAAAATGGTACCATTTAAAGTACATGAGATGCAATAAATCATTTCTTCTTTCTCCAAATTAGAGAAAATCTCTAATGAAGACTAAAAAAGGATATTTTACTGCAGTTTAATGCAGTCTAGTGTTAAATAGGGAAGACCTGTTTGGTACTTATGCATTGTTGCATTTATATAGCTCATTTGCTTTTCCCTGCAGTACTTTAGCATATGATGGTTTTGAGTTTGGAGGCTACGTAGTACGTGTATTAACCCCCAGTAAACAGGTAACTAAACTGAGACTTGGAGTAAAGTTCCGTGGCTTGTTTGAATTCACAACAACAATTAGTGGTAGAGTAGGATTAGAACACAGTTCTACTGACATCTAGACTTTTGAATTGACATCTATAATTAAGAAAGGTATACAGCTGGTAAGGCAGTGGGGCAGGGATTCTACTACTCATTCTTTCTGGGGCATTCTCGACCATGTTAGGACTTTAGTTATACCTCCCCAATATTGAGGGAAGCCATACATATTTTAAAATCAGTAATGGCTGTTGAAGGGGTCAAAAAGCATGACCTGTTTATTTTTTTAGGGAGGCATGAATGGAAGGAACTATTCTTTGGCAGAACACTTCTTTTTTTCCTTGTGTTTTGAGGTCAGTGTGTCTCGTCTTTGACACACGCGTCTGAAAAATCAGTAGTGATGGTCTCTCCCTTCTATACATCATGACTGTATCAAGTGCGGTATTCTTTGTTTCCATTCTTACTGTAAATGATCATGGTGGATCATTTGCTCATGTTTCTCGGGAGTGTATGAATTAAAATATTGTATTATTTCATTCTCAAGAGGGACTAATAAAATCCACCTCTGGCAGGGATAAATAGCTCTTATAGGTGTTGAATTGTTTAGATAGGAATAGTTATCCCTTCCTCGAGTAAAAATATATTGTCCCCAACACAAACACTGTCAATCAAATGGTTTGAATATGTCCTTCAATCAGCTCAGAATTGCTTTGTACAGCTAGGGTTCAATCAAAGACCACTTTTAATCAGCCAATTACATAAAGCAGATCGGCGTTTCCTGACAAACAAATGACTGGGGAGGAATAATTCTATGAGTGTACAGCCCTGAATACTTTTTTCTCCTCCCCCCCAACAAAATAGTCCTTTGAGGAAACCATACAAATTAGGTTAAAGTTATATATGACTTAAATTTTGAAATAGTTGCTCATTCCTTTAGGACAAATATGGAAACATTTGATTGTATGTATGAAAGAAAATTGGTTTGGCATTTCTTTTCCCCTATCTCTGCCATGAAATCCTCTAATCTCCATGTTTCCCTTCATGCATTAACCTTTTCTTTCCTTCTTTCAGGTGTCCTGAGAAGGCCAAGGGCACAAACTTTCTCCTTGGTGACATCATCAGTTTGTCATAAGGACAGTTTCCTTTTAGAAAAGTGTTCAACCTTCCGATGGTCCTTCTTTAAAGCCAGGTACTTGTATATGGCTTTAGACATTTCTCAAAGGCCTTAACTTACATAGTTCTACCAAGTTAGTAGTATTAATATATACCATGGGTGCCATTTGGGGGTGCCAAAAATGCATACAAGTGGACATTTGGTCAACATTACTCAAGCAGTAGTTCGCCATCATCAGAAGTGTCTGGACGCTGATGGGAACCACTTTGAGCACCTCTTGTAATTGCAGAAGTCAAATGTGACTTGTATTTATCTTTTGTTATCGGTATATATTGAGTATTACAATTTTAATAGTTTTTTCCTTTATTAAAATGTGTATACATTTTTTTGGCACCCTCTGTAGGTTCTGCCTCGTTGAGGCTCGTTGAGGCTAGGAAATTCGCACAAGCAGTGGAGACAGGAGTGCAAGTCTGTTTCCTTTCAGCTCTTTGCATATAAACCAGGAAATTCTAAAGTAATGCAATTGCCAAGGTGAAATAATCTATTCATCTTCCTACGTACAGTGTAGTCTCGGTTACAATTGGAAGTCATATCACAGGCATCTATTACACTGAGCACATGCAATAAATATTTTTTAAAGCTGCAAGAGTTGAAAAATAGCATAATTGTTCCAATCCAGGGACTATTGGAAGATATGCTATAGCTTTCCTCATCACTTTTGCATTGTTTATTGCCTACTTCTACTATTAGGTTTTCTCCTGTCACCAGAAAGATTTCATCTGAGCATTAAGAAAATAGTAGAGATTGACAACACTTTCTGAAGGTAACAATTTAGCATATTGCTGGGAACCTGGGAGCAAACAGTACTGGGAGTATACATTTACTAATAAGAAGCTTGCCATAATCCTGTTGTTTTCTCTCTGCATTTGGATTTTCTAGGCCGGCCTCTGGATGTGGAGGCAGCATAGCTATGCTGAAGTGACATGGCTGGGTTCCTATTTCTCACCCAATGCAGAGTCTCATTTTGAGTGAGTTTCAGAAATTTCTCTTTCCCTTAGCTAGCAAGAAGTCCTGTTTGGATGTTAATGGCCCAAATGGGACTTGATCCTAAGGGCTGGAGGAAAGGCAGAGCCCTTTCTAGAGAGGCACAACATAAGCAATGCTCTATAAACAAATGAGGTCCTATTCTAAAAGGCAATGATAGTGACTGCTGTGGGAGGTTAGGGGTCTCAGCCATAGAGAGTTGTCCTGGAACACCTACAGTGACATTTATCAACTTGCAGTACCCTAAAGATGGAACAAGACCGTAAAGATATGTCCTAAGGCTCATAGGGATGGTTTATGGAAACAGGTAGGAAACTGCTCTGAAATCTCACATTTCATATTAAAAATGAGTGTAGATTTTGCATTCCACTTTATAATTTTTGTGTTACTCAAAAATAAGTAAAATTGAAATTCTAGAAATAAGGACCCTATTTATACTACAGATTCTCATATCCTCTGGAACATGCCTCTGGGTCATTTCCAGGCAATTTTTATACCTCAATTTAAGCCATAACTCTCCTTAAAAAAAAAAAAAATCCAACAGTCTAACAGAACTTTTCAAAAGGATCATACAAACAGGCTCTATGGTGTTTCATTAATATCCAAGGCAGAAAATCAGTGTGGTCTAAAGTAAGGAAAAACATCCAGTGACATTTCAATGTTTTCCATGCATGTTATTAGGTTATAGTGGTATTCTTTCCCCTGTGGTGAAACAAATACAAACAAAAAGCAAATAAAGCATTTTCTGTCCAAAACAGGCATAGCACTATGTACTAGGAATATTCTAACAAAGCACGTTCTGGTACTGGCTGAACCACCTAAGAATGCAGGACCTTAGGCAGATCTGTAACTTCTGTAGTTTGGGTGACTAATCCGAGGATTTATTGTTGCTTTGGGGAGGTGTTATGGAAAATGACAATGAGTCATCAGGCTTAAATCTGATTGTCCTGGGCACATTGGTTGCTCTCTCTTCGGTTCTTCATGTTTGTTGGTAAAATGAAATGGTTGGATTAGATTAGATGTTTTTAAGCACTGTTTTTTTTCTTCAAAAAGCCCCAGATGTAAAGCCAAAGGCAAGTTCAGTTTGAAGTATGGGCAGGGCAGGATTCCAGTTCCCCACCCTCCCTTCTACACACACCCCTCCCAAAGATCCTGAAGGATCCCTGGAGCACAGTTTGTAAGCTCTGACATTCTGTGCATGTATTCCACCCATCATTTTCCCTCAGCGGGAGTCCCATGCCACATCTCCATGGCCAGACAAAATCAGGCAAATGCAAGTCTTAACAGAAGAAAAAGGATGTAATCTGGCTTAAGGTAATAGGCATTCCTTTGGGCTTCATCTTCTTGTTTGTGCCTTTCCTTTTCTAACTCAGATTTTGTCTTTCCGTGTGGAGTGCGAGTGTGGGTGCATTTTATTTCTTCTAACTTTTTAACTGTCTCTTGTTTGAAAGACCCGAACCTGCAGAATATAAACGTAGGAGTGGAAACATAGATACTGCTTTTTAAAAACAGGTATCAAGTCAGAGATTCTTCTGTGTGCCCAGGAAAGTGATCAGGTGGTTCCCTGACCCTCCATAACCATCAAGAAAAGCATCCTAGGTTGTACATAATGTAAACATGAGGCTGTTTTCGGGGTGGTGTATGAAGGTACCTAAGAAGTAACAGCTCTGATTTGCCTACGGATTTTCCCAGTGTGCATAATCAATTGATTCTATCATTTGTTCTCTGTCCCCTTGGTTTTCTGCTGTGTTCTTTTCCCTACCCAGTCTCTTTGTTGCAGATGCCTCATCCATCTCTCTGCATGTATGGTTCCTAAAATCACCCTCGTTGCTGCGTCTGCATAGTTCTCTCCATGGAAGCCTCCACTGCCATGTATCTGTAACATCCAGGCAACAGGAATCCAAGCTCCTTGCAGAGGGAGAGTAATGAAGTCAACACGTACCTCCCACATCATGGATATACTGGCAGCCATGCTGCCAAGAGCCATTGTAATCCTCCATCAATACTGGACATTAGCTGAATCTGGAGAGAGGAGAAACCATCTTTTACCACCTCCTAGTTCTGTGTTTGCCCTCGTTATTGACTGGGGCAGGCTCTTGACTTTTTGTGTCTCAGCCCTTCCCTGTGGTCCTCTAGAGGTTCCTTGTCAGAGGTGCCATCAGATACATAGACTCAGTGGTCTTAGATCTGATCTGAAGCAAGTGGACCTGCTTTTTGTTATTTCTTTTCAAAGCGCTATGTTTTCTTTGGCTTTGAGTTACAAGACTGGCTTGGGCTCCTGATCTTGCTGTCTAGGTTGGCTCATCTTTGGAATTCAGCTGCTCTTGGTGGATGGTACCTCCCTGTCTGGTTCATTTAGTTATCTGGTGTATTTCAGGTACAATTATCGGAGAATGAATGGTTAGAGACGATCATATCTATCTGTCACTGTTTGATCTGTTACGAGTATACAGGTTGAGGCATACAGGTTGCTACAGGTCACAGACGTTCGTTGCAATGGAATACTAGATGACTGTGGTTTCTCTGAGAGGCACAAATCCCTAGTCACTGTCAACTGTAATTCAACAGCTGTCATTTATTCAGTGCCTATTATGTACTATGCATTTTTCACATACTTTGCCACTTAAAGTATTGATAAAGTAGCATATCAGTATCCTATTGCTGCTCTAACAAATTACCACCAATGTAGTCAGTTTAAAACAGCGCAATAAATTTGTTCCAGTTATAAATTAAAAAGATAAATTCCTTACTGTTCTGGAGATCAGAAGTCCTAAAATCAAGGTGTCAGCAGGGTTGTGCGTATTCGTTCTGGAGGCTCCAAGAGAGAATCTGTTGGCTTGCCTTTTGCAGCTCCTAGAGGCTGCCCACATCCCTTTGTTCGGGAGCTCCTCCTCTATCATCAAAGCCAGAGATGTGACATCCTCAAATCTCTCCCTCTGATCTCTGCATTTGTTGTCATCACATCTTCTCTGACTCTCCTGCTTCCCTCTTTCCCTTAGAAGGACCCTAGGATTACATCAAGGCTACCTGCATAATCCAGGACAATCTCCCCGTCTCATTGTCCTTTTCTTAATCACATCTACAAAGTCCCTTTTAGCATATAAGGTGCCATATTCACAGGTTCCAGGGATTGGGATGTGGCATCTTTAGGGGACAATCATACTGCCTAAGGTAGGTATTAATAGCTCCCCACACCATGGGATTAGCAGGCGCTAATCAGTGTTAAGTTCCTCCTGTGCTCCAGTCAGGTCTTATTTTCTCTTCACAACTACTGTCAAGGATGGTTCCTATGATCCTTATTTTACAGTTTAAGACTTAGAAAAGTCAAGTACTGGTCTAAAGTCATGCAGCAACCCTGTTTCCCCGAAAGTAAGACCTAGTCAGACCAGCAGCTCTAATGCGTCTTTTGGAGCAAAAATTAATATAAGACCCGGTCTTATATTACATTATATTATGTAAGACCCAGTCTTATAGTAAAATAAGACCGGGTGTATATTATTATATTATATTATATTATATTATATTATATTATATTATATTATATTATATTATAATATTATATTATGTAAGACCCCGGTCTTATAGTAAAATATGACCGGGTCTTATATTAAGTTGTACTCCAAAAAACACATTAGAGCTGATGGTCTGGCTAGGTCTTATTTTCAGGGAAACACGGTAGCTAGCTGGCCACAGGCAAAGGATTACAACCTGGGTTGCTTGATGCCAGTGCTCATACTCTTAACCAGTACACAATTCCATAATTACTACTTCTTCAGTACAGACAGGCCTAAGTGAAAAGAGGGTGATTTCTCCCGGCCACCTAGGTAGTCAGTCATGGGACCAAAACAAATCACTTTGACTCCAAGTCTCAGCCTGAAAAGCTGTTCTGCATGTGCTGATAGGAGCCTCCAATTCGAACTGGAGAGTTTTGCTTTCAGCTGTGGTTTCCATGACCTTTGTTTTTTTTCTCTTTCTGGATGGTGCTTCTTTACTGGGGTAGCTAGGTGGAGAAGGTTGTCCCTTAGGTCATGATGTCTCAAGGCTGAGAGTTCACAGGTGGAGGCCTCTGGCCTGGAGCAGCTGAGCTTGCCTGGATTGTGGCTGAGACTCTGCTCACGTGGAATTTGTTCTCGGAGTGGCTGATGGTCGCTTGCGGTGACCACTGCTGCCTCACTTGGAGCAGAGACCCTGACTCATGTTGCATTTTAAACACAGTCCCTGCAATGGAGAGCTCATGTTTTATGGACGCGGCCACAATGTAGTTACCATAACAACTTGGTAATACTCATTCTGTCGTGGCTTACTGCCTCAGAGGTTGATGGACAGCAGTCGTTCTGGCCACCTGAAACGGACTCATGCCTTATTCTTGTGAGGCAGGTTGATAAATAGCTCTGTTTCGTGACTCACGTTTCAAAGTCGTCACTTTTTTTTTTTTTGTATGCCGTTGACCTTCCCTTAAGCTGCAGGTTGTGTAAAGAGAAGCTGCTGGATGGACTGTGACGGTGCTGCTTTTTTGTTCCTGAGTTATTTTATTATGAAACTGTCTCTGTGTTTGTGGGGAGGGGGGGAAGGAGGCTGAGTAGAGAAATAAGTAGATAGCTGAGTCCACATTCTTGGACCAGAATATCATAGTATCATCATAGTATATTTATGCCATCCACCAAAAAAAAAAAAAAAGCTTGAAATCATGTTAAATTTAATCTCAGTCTTTATGCAGTAAATTTGACATACTCTGGAAAAGGTGTGGGCAATACAATCAAAGAGAAGATTCCTTTCTCTCATTCAAGCATTTTATGTGCATTAAACTGTTAATATCTAATAGTTCCTTGATAAGTAACCTGTAATAAAATTTAAATTTTGTAAATGGGAAAATAGATGGGCTGGTGGGAATTGAAGGGAAAGCAGACATCAGGATTTTGTTTTGTATTCTAGTAGGAGAGTGTTCTTTGCTGTTTCAGGAAGGGTTAATAGGTATTCCTTGGGGGTGGGGTGGGAGCAAAAGGCAGGGTAATGATGCATTCTTTATTCTTCTCTGGGAGATACAGAATCTATATTCACATTCCAATACTCTGAAAAGTCCAGCAGCAGAGAAACCTATTTAATTAACTGTTTCACTCAGCCATGGGGGCCATGGGAGCCCCTTTCTAGCAGAGCATCTGTGAACATCATAGAACACTGTTTGGGAAATGGTTCTTTAAAGCAATAATGATGAAGAGGAAACTAAAGTCTGGGTTTCTCCTTCTGTTCCTGTCTCTGTAGTGATTCAACTATGGGACAGATTCAGTGCTTTCATTCTTTATTGAGACCTGATGCATTTTTTTCTGCTTCCCTCCCCAAATGTTAAAATGGCATTTCTTGTGGTTTGTGCCATTTAGGATTCTAACTATGCATTAATTTTGTGCAATTTTATCCAGCCTCTTTTCCTCCTTTAAATATCTGAATGTATTGTAAAAGATTATGAAGTTTCTTTTGGAGAATTCTAAGGAGAAGTAGTGACCAGTCCAATTTTAATGGACTGACTAGAGTTCAGTCTTCCAGGAAACAGGAATACATACACTGAAATCTGTATTATTTTTAACCAAATTATTTTATTTAAAAATGTGGAAGTCTCGTGCTTAAGAATACAGAAAATCTAAGCTCTTTGTGTACATTGGAGGGAATCTTGGAATAGATTACTTATTCCTCTTCTAATGAAAACAAACTCGTGTCTAAAGAAATGAGTTACCCAATGTTACCAAGTGAGGAAACTGGCTGTAAGATCTGCATCTCCTGACTCCTTAAGAATACGTTTCCAAGGTTTGTTCTTGGTAATCTTAAGAAATTGAGGTAAGCAGAACTATTTAGGAAAGTTATTAAACCCACCTTAATGGCATCCCTTTCAGAGGAAAGGTGGAAAGATCTGTGTCCTCACTGCTGTTGGCTCTCTAAAGTATTGACTATTTAAAATACGTACCTCTTACTGAAGAATGAAAATTTTAGAATGACTATCTGTGTAAGTGCCTATCTAAGATATTATCTAGTGTTAGATTGTTTCTCCTCCCCACCCCCAATTCAAAAGAGTTGGAAGAAAGCATATTTGAGTAACTGGGTATGCAGAAACAAAGTTATTGACAATTGTTTACTTCGTAGACATTCTAAAGTCCATTTCTGGCCTAGCTGGCTTGCTGAGTATTTGACCACAATACCCTGAGTACTAGCGGTCTGTGTATTTTGTGCAATATTGCTGAATCAGTAGCTTTTCTAATTTGGAACAGCTTTTGTGTACTGTGTTGTCTACCCGTATTTAATATTATCCAAGTAACAATCCCACACTGTGATTCTGAGGCAATTGTTAATTCCTCTCTGATGAAGCTTCCCCATGTCCCATTTGTTAGAGTTAATGTGCCTCTTTCTTCCTTTCTTAAAAGATTTGTGTGTTTTTTTTTCCTACAACAACATCTTCTGAAGTTTTGGGGTAATTGATTTTTGCATTTACATTCTGGTTAGAAAATGACTATGGGTCTAAGCAAGGGTTTGGATTCAGCCATCTCTTCCATATTGTTAGCTAAAAGAATTGTACACTGGAGTAATTTGATAATGGAGCACTGAAATGTATACTTTTATTTAAAATTTTCAAGTGATTTCTCCTTTAGTGATAACCAAATTAGAGCTAGTGGCACTTAACAGATAATTCAATGTGTTAATATATTTCAAAATATTGGGGTATTATACATAGCTCAGGGACAAGAAATAAGTGCTTGTGTGTTTGACTGCTGAAATGCTGGCTTTATTTTCAATAAACATAACTAGTTTCATATGGGTATGTAATTTCTTAGAAGAAATTAGGAAGAACTGGAATAAGATGGAACATACATAAGATTATTATATTATATTATATTATATTATATTATATTATATTATATTATATTATATTATATTATTATTATATTATATTAATCTCCACTAAAATATACTTCCTGGCACACACACACACTCAATTTTTATTTTTAGCAGGGAATCAGATAAAGACAATGTGTTAAACATCCTTATTGGCTTCAGAAATGTTAGTACTTTGTATGTTTTCTTAGGTGCAGTTAGCATGTTTACTCATTTCCTGGAATGATGTGGAGAAAGTATGTCTTGATGATGATTAAAATGAGAAGGAAAATGGATATAAGGATTGGGCTTTCTGAAAATTATCTCCCAAGGCAGGGCAGACAAAGATAGAAATCATCTACATTGCTGCAATAAAGCTATAAAAATAAGACATGCTGTGGGCATAATTGGGATCAGAACCCAGTAAGTCAGTTAGATAAGATAAAGACAAGAAGAATTTAGTTGTCAATATCATTTCATATGGTTTATTTTTATCTTATTTTTTTCTGTCTAGTTAACTGCTGGGCTAAAGGCTTTCTCTTATGTCATTTAGTCTTTGGTTGATTTAGCTTTTTCAGTTTGATCAACATTTTTTGCTGATGGCCTTGAGCTAGAGAAGGACCATATCCTGGATTGTGGTCAAATGCACTGAATTTAAAGCTGCCCTTGGTGTGGACATCCACCCTTTCCTGTTCAACACCCCGCACTCCCCAACTGACTTTCATAGAATGGGCCAGGCACTATGGGAGCAAGAAGAGGAAATGCCTGTCTTTTGGTTGCCATTCTCAATGGTAGGGGAGGGTTTGTGTCATGGACGTCTTCAGAGGAAGAGATGTTTGAGTTGAGTCTCATAGGATTTTAAGAGTTTGCAGGAGTTACGGAGAGGTGGAGCAGCATGGCATGTGTAGGGTACTGAAAATATGCTGGGAGTGCAACATGTCTGGAGTCCAGAGTACATGGTTAGAAGGGGCAATAGCTAAGTGACCAAGGGCAGACAGGGGCCATAGCATGCAAGGCCTCACATGCTCACAGGTTTAGAAGCTTTGGCCCTAGAGCGATGGTGAGACGTTTGCCTTTTATAAAGATGAGTACTCCAGTAGTGTGGGAGATGAATCAGAAGAGGGCTGAGCCCTGAGAGTAGAGATTTAATAAGGAAATACATTCAGCAGTTTATGTTAAAGGATATGAAGACCTGAGTTAATGCAGTGGCCGTGGGGATGGAGAAGAGGGAATGACTAATGAGGAATGTAGGTTCTATGGTCCTCTAGACTCTGTAACATATTAGAAATGGGGAGTGAAAGGTTTTAGTGGCAATTAAATGAGATAATATATTTAAAGTGTTTAACACAGTACACATTACCTGGCACATAGTACACATTACCTGTAAGCACACTTACAGTTGTGACCCACATTGAGAACATGAAACATTTTGGAGATTCCTGTTTGTAATCACAACAATTGAGGACTTCTCCGTATAGCCCCCATCTCCAAGTACACAGCCTGGTATATGTCATACTCTTAGATTTTGCTTGTTAGGGAGACTGGCCAGCTTGTGTTCACTTTACATGATGGCCTGACTATAAGATTGAAGTATTTTATAATTGTTAACAGTATCTTAATTTTTACATGCCCTCACCCAATGACCTGATACATGTTTTAAACACAACTCAGATGTGGACCACATCTGTTTACCTTTATGCTGTCATTAAGGGAGAAAGGCCCAACCCCCAACTCACATTTGTTTATTTGTTTAGGGTTTTATTCTACAAGTATTTCCTTTCCCTCTGTGTCTTTCAAGCCATATTTTAATCCTTATTTCAGATACACTGTTTCTTGCCATTTGGTAAGGTAGATCTTAAGTCTCTTGGTAGTACCAGCAAACTTTTATTTTTATTTTTTTATTGGATATATTTAGTGTAAAACTAGTATATTAGTCTGCGTGGGCTGCAGTAACAAAATCCCACAGACTGATTAGCTTAAACAATAGAAATTTATTTCTCACAGTTCTGAAGGCCAGAATGTCAAATATCTACATACCCATGGATTCCGTTCCTGGTGAGGGCTCTCTTCCTAGCTCATAGACATCTCTCAATACCTTTTCACTGTGTCCTCACATGGCAGAGAGAAATCTCTCTGTTCTTATAAAGCCACTAATCCCATCATGAAAGCCCCAGCCACTGACCTCTTCTAACTATAATTACCTCTCAAATACCCCATCTTCAAAAACCAACACATTGGGGGCTAGGGTTTCAACATATGGATTTTGGCTGGACACAGTTCAGTTTTTAGCAACTGGGGTTGAGAAGTGTGAATTAGAGTATTTGCTGCTTTTGTGCACTGACTTACATTCTACCTTACTGATGACTCTGGATCATTGTCTTAAGCTGGCTGTGTTGGTTGTTTCGGATATCTTGAAGAGTTATTCATTAACCGATTCATCAGTCACAGCGCTTGGATTCGGAAGTAAATAAGATAATTTTGCCCTTAAAAGCATATAAAGCACAGCTGTAGTTCCTTAACTGGGAGGAAAAACAAACACATGTGCAGATTGTTATGTACGTAATTGTCTCTTAGGGAATGGGAATCAGGGAAGGTACAAAGCCAGGATCTGGCAAGAAGGATACTCTCCAAGATCCCTTTCAAAGCCAGTATGATACTTTCGGTGCTGCTGAAATTGATGTGGCATCATGCTCTAGTTCTGTCCTGTGATGAAGTTAATGAGTGAGTTATCAGTCACTATAAGGACGGATAATGTCGCTTCAAGTGTGGCTGTGTATTTAATGGAAACTGTTAATGTAATTACTTTTAGTGAGTATTATTTTTCTTGAATTGCTAAAACACATTTTTTTTCACTTTTAAAACCTTTGAAATCAGGATGTTTCGTGCAATTAATAATGCATCTTGGTCATTTGGCAGTCTTTTTGTTTGTTTGTTTGTTTTCTTCCCTAGGATAGTGTGTTATTTTTTATATATTGTCATTGTCTGATTATAACGTACTAGTATGTTTTACAATTGGTGGCACAGAATATTCCATGGCATAGACTAGTAATAGCTATGATAATATGTACCTGAGTGAGCTCTTCCCTTACTGTCTCATTTAATGCTCATAAGGATTATCATGTTCAATTTACAGAAGGCTTAGTTATATTAAATTACTTGCCTAAGGTTGTTTTTTTCTTTATGAGCGTCACTTAGTTTAATTTCTCCATGAAATAAACAAATACACATTTTTTTTTCCTTAGTCAGCCAGGCCACAAATCTTTTAGTAATTCTCTAAAACTGTATACTTTAGAGGAAGATATTGACGAGTTTTGCTCTGAATTTCATATGAATTTAAATCACATAGTTGTTAAGGGAAAAATACTATCTTGTATTTGCTGATGTTCAATATGAAACATAGTAGTTTTGTCTCTGAACCTAGTAGAAGATGAAGAGTTCTTTTGGAACAGCCGAAATGAGCCCCTTGGATTCCTGGCTCCCTCCAATTTGAAAACGGCCTCCTTAGCTGTTGCTTGCAGGCCTATTCTCATCCCGGTTTCGGAGGAGAAGCTTTCTTAGAGGGAATTTCAGACACCCAGGCAATTATCTTGATTGACTTAGCATAAAATTAGTCATGATTCTCGTCTTGCTTTTTATAATGTTTGGGCCCTATTTCCTGCATTCTCTGGTGAACAAACTTTGAATCTCGTCAGAACCTGTCTCTGTGATCTCACCGTGCTGGAGCCTCTGTCATGGTTCCTTGCCCAGGTCTTCTATCGTGTTTCCCTGAAAATAAGACCTAGCCGGACCATCAGCTCTAATGCATCTTTTGGAACAAAAATTAATATAAGACCCGGTCTTCTTTTACTATAAGACCAGGTCTTATATAATATAATATAGTATATAATATAATATAATACCTAGTCTTATATTAATTTTTGCTCTAAAAGACGCATTAGAGCTGATGGTCTGGCTAGGTCTTATTTTCAGGGAAACAGGGTAGGACCCAGGCCCTGCCTACCTTGATTCTCCCCATCTAGGGCCTGCTGGTATCTAGACCTGCTCTCTGATGCCAGACACACGGATCGTGTTCTGTCTTTCTTTGGGGAATTCCTTAGTGAGCCCTGCTGACATTACCTGGCCCTGCCTCTTCCAGGTGGGGTCTGGGTTCTGTCTATGGACTCTGTTCTCTCTCTTTTCTGCCCTGGGCTCTGATTCAGACATCAGAGACCATGAGCACAGCCCAAGGCTTGGCTAAGCTCAGCCTTAGCTTGGCGTTCAGGCTCTCCAAAGTTTGCCTCTAACTTTAGTCTGAAATACCCACTACTATCAAACTTACTCTCCTAAGGTTATTTATTCTTTATGATGTTATGATTTTTGTATCATGTATTTGTTTAATCTTGGCTAGTATACTCTAAGCACCTTGAACATGGAACCATGTTGTGGGGACAGAGTCCCAGAGAGCAGTTTCTAGGCTCTCGGCCTCATGTGGAAAGGTGCTGGCTCGGGTAGTAGATGGCCATCATCTGTGGCTAGTTGGCCAACAGCCGTAACCAGTTAGCCAATTAGCCACTGATATAACTGCCGCAGCTATGTTGGTTGGTTGGCAGGCAGAGAAGCGGACGGCAGATTGTGGATCGTGTGGTTCCTGCTTCCTGTGTCTTCAATCCAGCTGTCATCGAGAATATAGTGGTATGACTCCCCTATCTATGGCTCCGTGGGTGTTCCTTTTTGACCTCACTATATCCTGCATTCTTGTGCGGGGAGCGGAACTAGAGACCCCGCATGATGCATGTCTTTTATCTTTATATCTGCCATAGTAACTTGCAAGTGGTAAACAGAATGAATGAACGGTAGAGCTCATGCCTGTTACGTAGCCAGTGCCTACATGATGATTAAAGGAACGTAATAAATAGAAAACTTTTTATAGGAAAATTTGATGCGTCCTTGTGTCTGGATTTTGGAACAATGCTGTTTAGCTTTTGAGTATTTGGTTACATATTTTTCTGATTCATCTAATGTGGAATCTATTAACATTCTGTAGAAGTGTGTTGCTTTTTTTCAACTTCTGGGGTATTTTACTCATGATTTATGCATGAAATACATATATCTATATCTATATATATAGATAGATATATATTATAGGTCAGACAATTATGTTCACAAACTCATCCTAGAAAAAGTGCTATGTACCTCATTGCTGAATATCACTATGGTCACCTTCAAAGTTCTCCCCTTTGGAAGCTATGCACCAACACTAGTGCCCTTCAAACTAGCATCCACCCTTCAAAGCAATTTTGGAACTCTTTCTGGAATGGCCATCAGAGCTGTTGTCGTACTACCATTCATGTCGTGAATGTCATCAAAATGTCTTCCTTTCAATATTTTCTTTCTCTTCGACTAAAGAAAGAAGTCATTGGGGGCCAGATCAGGTGAGTAGGGAGGGTGTTCCAATACAGTTATTTGTTTACTGGCTAAATAGTCTATGTATTGTTGTGATGAAAGAGCCATGAATTGTTGGTGAAAAGTTTAGGTCGTCTAACTTTTTCATGCAGCCTTTTCAGCACTTTCAAATAGTAAACTTGGTTAATTGTCCAGTCTGTACAAATTGATAATGATATCAAAAAAGGTTAGCAACATCATTGCAACAAAGTTCTTGAACCTAATTGTCTGATATATATGTAACATATACATATAATATATATATGATAACCTTTCCATATAAATGAGTTTTTTTTTATAGTTCAAATGCATGTTTAAATGTGTCACTAGAATATAAGCTCAGGAGAGCAGTGGCTTTTTTTTTAGTTTATTTCTGTATGCCCAATTCCTAGAACACCTAAGTATATATTAATACTTAATAAATATTGAATAAATGAATAATTATAACACTCTCTGCTTTCATGGGGAGAGGGAAAGTATCAGTATTTCAAAATTTTTCAGGTAGATATATTATACGTAGTTAGATTCAGCTTTAATTTCCAAGGTGCATGAGCTTATAGACTTAGGTTTGGAAGGGAACTTAAAGGTATATGTAGTCTAACTTCTCTACCATAGAAAAGCTAACAAATGAGTATCATACATTTTGGTGAGTAGAATATTAATTCAGAAATTGTTACAGGAAACATACGACTGAAACACCAGTGAGAAAAGACTAATTCCTGAAGCATTTGCCCCCTTAACGCACCACTTAAAGGATTGTTTATATGGGAATTGCAGAAAATTATGTTATAGTCAAGTGATTTTTGATGTCAGCTGTAGGGGCACAAGAGTGGCTTATTGTTGATTTGAGAGATCAGAACCAATTTTTCTGTTGTGTTTATTCAGTCTGTTTCAGTTCCATCTTCACTTCCAGTGGAAAATGGCCTTGGGATCAGAAAAGGAGGGGGAAATGAAATATTTGAGTTGTGTCTTATACCATATTGAAGGTCTGTATTTTCTCGGTTCATTTGCTTAGCTCTATTCTGATAAAAGCCATAATTTAAAAAAAGGAAATAATTATTAATAACTTAAATTTTGTAGTTGACCAGTTGGCCTAGGCAACAAGTAACTGGATAGCTAATTAGTCCTTAGAATGTTTCAGTGTATATCGTTTTTCTGTTCTTGGTTAACAACATTTCCAGTGATCACATATCATAGTTTGTCTGGTCCAAAAGGCCCTGAATGTTATGGAGTCATTTTTCTTAAGCTTGATATTGCGCTATAGTCTTCTTCTCAGGTGTTCTTTATAGATAATCATTACACACTAACTTATAAAGCTTTTTCTATCCTTAAATACTGCTGATTTTTCAAAATAAAAATTTCCCTTTAGTTTAACTTGTCATCTGTTTGCCTAAACCTTCTACCTATTATTACTAGTTTAGTATCTGATGTCATCAAGAGCACAGCTAATTCCCCTCACATCTACACTTCTTCTCACTTTGAGTCGGTTTCCTCAGGTTAAATAGCCACAGACCTTCAGCTGCTTCTCACATGACGTTGTTGGCTCCCCATGCCATCCTGATATCGTTAGATTAGATGTGTCTGTTTTGTTACATGCTATTAAAAAATATGTGGACAATGTGAATACAGAGTAAATTATATTATTGGATATAATCATAGAAATTTTCTCTTGGAAAAAGTGAAGTCTTGTGCATTGCGAAGTAAAAGTTTTAACAAATGAAGCAAACATCACTTTTCTTCAATTTATAATGTGTTTGAAAATGTTCACTTGGCCTCTATATCTCCTTTTATGATCATGAGTTCTCCCTCAAATATAAACATTTACAAACAGAAGGGACATAAACCTGTAATTGCATAGCTGAGACTTAACGCTAGAAGGATTATTTAATAATGTATTTAGCATACATACATGAGATTAAAAATGAGAAGCTGTATCATGTGCAGTTGCTCCAGCCCAATTCTTGTTCATTAAAATGAAAGACGGTTCATTCTGTTTTGGAGCATTGCCATTATAAAAATAAATGTCAATATGTTTCATACTTGCAGAATTTTAGCACTTGTCTACAAAATGCCAAAGGATGACTACACCAGCACTTTTGCATGTATTCACAGTAGAATGAGATCGATTTCAAAAATGTAAGATTCTGCTCTGTCTTAGGGGCGTTTCCTAGTTGCAGTGGTTATTTAATTATACCAATGCCTTCTTGATTGGTGAATTCTTAGAAGAAAGATAGGAACAGTCTAGTTGAAGTATTTGGTGGTTTTCTCTCTACCAGTTGCTCTCATTCAATTCCTATGCTGTTTTTTTTTTTTTCATTTTCCC
Organism: Rhinolophus hipposideros; assembly: GCF_964194185.1. Taxonomy (NCBI): domain Eukaryota; kingdom Metazoa; phylum Chordata; class Mammalia; order Chiroptera; family Rhinolophidae; genus Rhinolophus; species Rhinolophus hipposideros. The sequence continues at coordinate 71,974,135 of NC_138055.1, forward strand.
TGTGGCTTTTCTAACTCTTTCTCTCTTCAATCATTTTTTCCCCTTGCCTTGCACTGAGCAGTATGGGCATTACTTTGTCCCAGTGGTGGCACAGGGATTTAATAAGATTACTGACCTCTGGGCCTGAAAGACTCTTGCCTGGCTGACAGTTGTTAACTCCTAGTGGGCTACGTAGGTAAGAAAAGTGAAGTGATAGAATTTGTAAGAGCTGCTGAAACAGAAGGTGTTGAAGACTGGGGACCTTTTTCAACACTTTTTTCTTTTTTCTTTTCTTTTCTAGCTCTGGGTCAGGATGGGTGGTGATCTAATTGGTTCAGAATCAAATGACAGGAAGGTCTTGGTAGACTTGCATTCCATTTTGCTTTTAGTCACATGTCTTCACTATACTCCATGCCTTAGTGAGTTAGAGGAGAAAGAGAGCAGGATAAAGAGGTGCTGTAAAAACCAGCTGTGTCTCCCATGTCCCGTCCTAGAGGGTGTGGAGGGTATGGCTGTGGAGGTGCATTTGCTGTACTGTGATGTGGATTGGGACCTGGAGAGTGGGTTTCGATGACTAGGTTCTAGGAACTTTGGGGCTGATGCCATTGTTTCAAGGACATTAAGAGAGTGGAAACCTAAAAGAAAAAACTATAGTTTGCACAATTAAGTTCAAGCCACCTTAACAAATTACGTATTTGCCTCATTTATTCTTGTTTACAGAACTGCTGTGAGGCATATAAAAAAACCCTCTCTAACTTTCGGACTACTTAATACCAGACAAATGGGTACAGTTTTGTAAAGTAATAAAAATATTCCATTTTAGATGTTGATGTCCTGCGACTTCCTAACACATTATTATATGAATTCTCCCTCTTGTGTATCTGATTCGCAATAAAAAGATATTAATCCCAATCTGTTCTCATATGAGGTACCTGTGAATTCCTAGTAGTAGGAACAGGTAGGTCTGATTCACTTAAATAGCTTGCTCTGTTTACTGATGTGTAACCATTTATGATGAAGAGCTGGGGGCATGGTGGGTAGAAAGCTTTCTGTAATCTATTAAATTTCCTTTCCTCAGTACAAAATCAAATAGCTAATCTAAAGCAATCAATTTCTGCCTATCTTCCCCCACTCCACCAAATGTATATACAGAGGGTACCCCAAAAATTTATATACATTATAAGAAAGGAAAAATCTGTATTAACTGTAATGCTCAATATATACCGACAACAAAAGGTGAATACAAGTCACACTTGACTTCTGCAATTACAAGAGGTGCTCAAAGTGGTAACTGTCAGTGTCCAGATACTTCTGATTATGGCGAGCTACTGCTTGATCATCGATAACATCACTTAAAATGTGTATACATTTTTTTGGCACCCCTGGTATATATACTTGACTTGCCTGGGACATATGATTTGAAATTAGAATATAGTTCTTGAGACTATTCTGTAAATATAAGTCTATTCCAATTATTTGAAAGCGAGAGGCCTTTTGAGTTATTTGATCTTACCCGTGACCTCATCTAAGACATAATAAGACTTAGTATCGAGTAAGACCTTGGCTAAGTCAGTAGTGATTTATGGGGAGCCCGTTAATATACTGCACAGAAAGAAAGTGTACAGATTTGATGAATCAACAAAGTGGGAAAGCAAAAATACATTCCTGTCTCTGGGTTTTGTGAGTCAGGAAGAACACAATCCGTGGTCGTGGTTGTGCTTTAATGTGAGTCCTGCAAAAGAGAAAGTAAACTGGTTTTCATTTGTGCTGATCTATTATGCTGTGAAAATAATGTGTGTGTTTTCTTCCTTAGAAGGTTTCTGCAAACAAAGCTCTAAGAACTGAACATAAATGATTGTGGAGATTGTTTTATTTTTCCTAAAAGCTATATCCTTCCTGTCAAAGCCAGGGATTTAGATAGTGGAATCAATAACTTGGTAGCCGTTTGGGACTTGCTAATACAAAAATTAGTGCATGGTGCTTATGAGCTTGATAAGCTTGAAAGGCCACATTTTCTCAGTATTTTATTGCCATGCAGTCAAATGAAAGAATAGACAGAAACAATGTAAGGGAATGAAATGATATATATCATAATCTTTCTAGGATGTTAATTCACATGTTCAGTGGTGACAGCTGACATCTATATACTATCTAGTTGTGTGACGAACTCCTGTGACAAATCATTGGTATTGTGTATGGTGTATTTTCCTAAAGCAAAAATCAGATAAAACCTGGTAGTGTTTTTTTTTTTTTCGTTTTTTTTTTAAATAAGAACTCATCATCCTTTGGCATGTATCACTAGGAAGCATTGGCAAATGGACACCCGACTGTGAGATTTATTCCCTGAAATGCTCTTTTCAGGGTTCCGTGTGAAAGCGTTATCTGTGTCAATTAGTTGAGATGAAATGACATAATTTATTGACCAGTGGTGATAACTTTCTAAATACATTGAACATTTGGTGCCACATTACTGAATGCCTCACTAATTGCTCAGACGCATGCCTGCTTTTGTAATCAACGTGCTACTTGGCTAGCCTCAGCGGAATTTATTGCCTCATTTTCTATTTCACACTGCTTAACTATTCACTGGGTGGCATCTCTGAAAATGACAGTCCCTCAGGAGAAGGATCCATGTGTCAGAGGGCAGAGGTCTCCCGTTTTCATGGCTTTGGAATCACTCTTCCATATTCTAAGAGGGCGGCCAAGCTGGCAATTTGCATTTAAAGCACTGCTGTCCAAGGTTACATTCGGCTGAGTGTGTCTTTCAGAGAGTGGACATTTATCATAGTGTAGCTCTCAAATCTGAAATAGCTGCTAAAGGTATAGCCGAAGAGCCATCACAGTCCTGGGGAACAACGTAGTAAATTAGAAGCTGCCACATGATCACTATAGTAACCGTCAAGCCCTGTCACACCACAAGCATTATTGAAGGGTAGGTACACTGTTCCGCTCATCAAGTGTTTATGATCGTAATAAACCTGTTGACACCATAGGTTTGATATGACCGTATTATTGTCTTTGTGAATGGAAAGGGACTGCTATCGGATCCCATTTGGGGGGAAAACAGCATCATATTTAAGGGAACATTTTATGACTGCAGACTTGAACTGGTTGTCATTGTCAGCTGGCATAATGCTGTAGTGTGTGATTTTTCATTTTAAAGGTTAGACCTGGTTTTTCAACACTGTGAAACTAAACATTCTTGCTGAGACATTTCATGATGAGCTGAACATGTAGAAATGTGTAACTGTATTCATGTTGATTATAATCAGTGCTAGGATTTTAAAACTTAATATTCAATACTTCTGTTCGACACAATTTCTTTATCATGATTTTCAGAAACAGAGACGTGGGACCTTGAGATAATGCTTTCTGCCTTTTTTGTTTTTAAATATAAGCACATAATTGAGTTTTAAAATTTTATAACATGACATTTAGATTTAGATGTAAGTGGCATCTTGGTAAAATTGTTGATGAATTTGTTGTGAAGCAACTAGAATATAAGGTCAAGATTATGAAAGGCAGTATTTTTGATTACAAGAACTAACTGCATTCTCAGTATTATAATCACAACTTTGGAAGTAAAACCATATGTTCCCAAAGAGCAAAGTTCATATATCCAGCACATTTTATATGAATGTAGTGAGTAGCAGTATTTTCAGTTGCATTCACTTATAATGGAAGATAGTTCCCCAAAAGGCTTCTAGTATGTCATTGTTTAGCATGTTATTAAAGCACATATATTTATAATTAGCAGGGGAGGAGAACGCCACATTTAGTATTATGATAAAATTTGTAGTATTTTCGTAATTATTATTACATTTAACCTCTGTCTTCCAACTGACTAAAAGGGCAGTTAATGACAGTAAGTGGGGATCACTTTGTGAGAGAGAGAAAAACTCGCTAAGATCATTATAGGACAGTCTCTTTTATACATTCTTCCTCAGGATTTGAATTTTTTTCCTTTTCCTCCGCCTTCTGTTAAAAGCATGATCCAACATCAAATTAGTAAGCATATATCCAACGTTACCTTCTTAAAAATGTCATATCCAGCTATAGGTAGGAGTAATAAATATGTTGTCAGGTTTGCACTGAGCATAGTACTTTGCTCTCTAAGGGTTGGAAGGCAGGAAAGAAGGCAGGAAGCAATGAAGGAGGGAGCGAGCCCTGGAGTGTTTCTGATCTCCTTTCTTGCACACTGCATGCATTTTGAATCAATACCTTTAGTGATTAGCAGGGGAGGAGTCACAGCCAATATTGAGCAGTTTTCAAAAAAAGATTTCTCTCTCTCTGACCCTTTTTATTTGATGGGCAGCCTGCAGCAGGGGCCTGTTGCTGCTGAGATGTAGTGGAACTTGGTGAGATGGCCTGGCCTGCACATTCAAGTCAGGGGGATCATGAGGGCTGCCGTTTCATGTGGGACGCTGAGCAGCCATCAGCGAGGGAAGTACTTTACACCCTTCAAGGGCTAGAGTCAGTGCAGTAGGCTCCAGAGGAAAGACTGGGGGTCCCTCAGCTAGTTTCTGAGGCTCTGTCTGAAAGAGTGTTCATACAGGCGGCGGTTATGTTACTTGTTTTGTTCACTCAATTCACATTTCCTGGTCTCCATTTCCATTATTCGTATTACATTAGATTCCTATTCAGAAGCACTTGCCCTAGCATTTTTTTTTTTTTGTAAATTATGAAGAAGTTCAGGAAAATGGTACATTGTAAAGGAAGGATACTAATATTTATTGCTCACATGCTGTGTGCTAGGTACTCTGTAGGTATTTTCATATATATAGTTGAATGCTGAGAGCAATCCTAGGGAAGTAAGTGTTATAATTCCCATTCTGCTGATAAGGGGGCTGAGCCTAAGAAAGATTTAAAAGTTTAGAAAGTGGCTGAGCTGGATCTTCAACCCAATTCTCTCTAATGCCAAAGTCTATGCTCCTTCTCTTTTTTCTGTCCGGCTGGCGTGAATGTGCAAGAAGGCACAATGTCTTCCAGTTTCTTTTCTTTTCCTTTTGTTATTGTGCTAAGAACACTCAACTATGAGATCTACCTTCTTTGCAAATTTTAATTATACAATACAGTTTTGTTAGCGATAGGCACGATGTTGTACAGCGGATCACTAGAACTTACTCATCTTGTATAACTGAAACTTTATACCCAGGGAATAACAGCAACTCCCCATTCCCCCCCCACCCCCTCCCCCACACACACCTTGCCTCAGCTCCTGGCAACTACCATTCTGTTTTCTGCTTCAGTGAGTTTGACTGCTTTAGATAACTTATATAAATGGAATTATACAGCATTTGTCCTTCTGTTATTGGCGTATTTCATTCAGCATGATATCCTTCAGGTTCACCCATGTTACTGTGTGTGGCGGAATTTCCTTCTTTTTTAAGCTGGATAATTTTCTATTGTATGTACGTACCACACTTTCTTTGTCTATCCATCTGTCACTGGACACGTAGGTTGCTTCTGTGTCTTGGCTGTTATGAATGGTGCTGCAGTGAACACGAGAGTGCAGGTAGCACTTTGAGATCCCGATTTCATATCAGGTTGTCTTTTCATTCTGTTGAGTGTTTCCTTTGCGGTGAAGAAGATTTCTAATTTGATGTAGTTCCACTTGTCTATCCTTGCTTTTATTGTTTGAATTTTTTTGGTATTATATCCAAGAAATCAATCTAGACCAATGTCATAAAGTTTTTCCCCTACGTTTTCTTTGAGGAGTTTTAAAATTTCAGGTCTTATGTTTAAATTTTTAACTCATTTTGATTTGATTTTTGTGTGTGATGTAATATAAGGATCCAACTTCATTCTTTTGCTTTTAGATATCCAGTTTTGCCAACAATATTTGTTAAAGTGATTGTCCTTTTTCCATTGTGCAGTCCTGACACCCATATAGAAGATCAGTTGACGTACATGCCAGGGTTTATTAAAAATGGTCCTAAAGGAGCTCACTGATGAACAAAAGCAAAGGAGAGTCGAAGTTTGCCAAGACCTTTTGTAGAGGCAAGAGGATGTTTTGGGCCGCGTTATCACTGGTGTTGAAACATGGGTGAACCAATACGACCCTGAAACAAAGCGTCAAAGTGCACAATGGAAGTCAGCTAATTCTCCATGACCAAAAAAGTTCCGTCAGTCCAAATCAAGTCAAAATGATGTTGCTAACCTTTTTTGATATCAGAGGGATTGTTCAGTACGAATTTGTACCAATTGGACAAAAAGTTAACTGAGTTTTCTATTTGGAAGCGCTGAAAAGGCTGCATGAAAAAGTCAGATGAAAACGAGCTGAACTTTTTGCCAACAATTCATGGCTCTTGCATCACGACAATGCACCAGCTCACACGGCACTGTCTGTGAGGGAGTTTGTAAGCCAGTAAACAAATGTATTGGAACACCCTCCCTACTCACCTGATCTGGGCTCCAATGACTTTTTTCTTCACCTGAAGATAAAGGAAATATTGAAAGGAAGACACTTTGATGACATTCAGGGCATCAAGGTTAATACAATGACAGCTCTGATGGCCATTCCAGAAAGAGTTCCAAAATTGCTTTGAAGGGTAGACTAGGCACTGGCATTGGTGCATAGCTTCCCAAGGGGGGTACTTCAAAGGTGACCATAGTGATATTCAGCAATGAGGTATGTAGCACTTTTTCTAGGATGAGCTCATGAACCTAATATCAGACCTTGTACTTACACTGGTGCACTTAGAAAATGATGGGAAAGAGAGGAACCTGTATTCTTAGCTCTATTGGAGGCAGATTGGGATAAGAAAATCATGCTTTAGCAATCATACCCTCCTTCCCCCCCATTCCCAGTTTCTAACCCGTGACAACCACTGATTTGTTCTCCTTCCCTATAATTTTACCTTTTTCTGAATGCGATATAAATGGAATCATATGCAACCTTTTAAGTTTGGGCTTCCCCCCCTCCACTCTGTGTAATGCATTAGAGATTCATCTAAGCTGTTGTGTATATCAATTGTTCCTTTTTTATCAAGTAATATTCCATTGTATGCATGTACCATAGTTTACTCAGCTATTTACCAGTTGAGACATTAGGGATATTTCCAGTTTTTGGCAATTATCAATGTTTGGGGTTTGATTTCACGCCTTATCTTGTGGTTAACTCTTTAATCTTGGGCTAACAACTTTACCTCTCTGAAGCAGTTCCCTCCTCTGTAGGGAAGAGATGGTAACACCTACCTCACCATGTTGTTCTGAGGATTGAATGAGATCATGGATACCAGGGACATGGTGTCCAGTGGGGACTTCTTATCTTCATCCTTACTTGCTGACACTTCCAATTATAAAACAGCTAAAGGTTTAGGTTAGAGTAAGCCAAAAATTTTAGATCAGAGTCACTATTCATTTTCATGCAGCTCCACTGTATATAATATATTCATCCATCGTGTATGTGACATTCATACTAATGATATTGTGTTTATATTTTCTTGTTAGAGATTAATTTCTCTCTTCATTTATACATTTGAAACTGAGCTCTTGACCACTGGAGGCAAATATGGAATAGAAAATGAGAAACACTATACTCCCCAAACCTAAATCTGCAACCGAGCCGGGAGGGTCTCCCATCAACAACCCTGGAACCTGTGCAGAAGAGAATCCTGGTGATTAAAATCAGAAAAGCAAATGCTAATGTGCTAATCTGTAACATTTCTCCAGGAATCCAGTCATACCTCCCTGTCTGCTTCTGTTGATTTCCCTGCCTTTGTTTTCCCGTCACTTGCACTCTTCAGAGCAACATCCTACATAGGATTTATACCTTTCACCTTCACTTCCAGTGAGGTGTAAACCTTGCTACCCACAAGGGTGGGCAAGTGTTTCGTTTCATCTCCTTTGTTATGGTTATGTTAGCCTTTTGAATGGTAGATTCCTGATTCTGCAGCCACAACACCTGGACAAATCCACCTAGAGTGTAAATAAAGAATCAGATCTCCCTGGTGTACAGCGGCAGCCTGGTGGAGCTGAGGGCCGACACTGCGGTACTCTCAGCTAGGACCTCATGTCCTTGCCAGGCCCATTCGTATTCTTTTGCAATAACAATCCTTTGATTAACTGAAAGAGCCTTCTCATAATAAAGGGTTAGTGTTTAAAAATATATATATATATATATATATAGAAAAGGTTTCAATTTTGTAATCTTCTTCAACCTTTATTTGTTCTGTGCTGTCCATTGACTGTGATCATCTGTCTTTTGGAGTTTTTTTTGTGTGTAAGATTTTTATTTCAAAGGCTTATGGGTGTGTGTAGAAAGCAGATAAAATTCTGTAGGTTTTGTTATCTCAGGTAAAGTTTAGAGTAGAATTGCCGTGGTAAGACATGTTTGGACAGAAATTCTGATGGCATTGACTTTTCCTCCATTATCCCTCTTCCATTTGAACAACAGGCAAAATAGCTTGAAATTCTTATTTCTGTTAGACGAAAACTCACCGTTTCACTGGAATGTTTTAGTTCTCCTGGATTTGCATTTCCAATGATAAACAAATAAGCATCACTATCTCCAGAGTCAGACTGAGATTAAAACAGACCTTCATATGTTAGGGTCTTGATCCTGGTCATACTAGCACATATATTTTGCTTCACTGCATTCTAGCACATTGAAACAGAAATGTGCGTAATTGATGAACCAGGGAATTCCATGATTAAGTGCTTGGGAGTTGTGTGTGTGTGTGTGTGTGTGTGTGTGTGTGTGTGCATGTGCTTACTTACTGGTTGTCTCATTCCAAAAGTGATTGCTGCATTTTCTTATAAGGTGTGGGAGACCTGTAGCTGAATGAAAGGCAACAGCAGACATATTGAAGGTATAAATGCTATTTTTTTTTGAAATTTACATATGTTAAAAGCCACTTTTTTGATGTATACTTCCATGAATTATGACAAATTGCGTGGGTAGTGGAACCGTCAGCATAATCAAGGTTTAGAAGAATTTCTTCCCTTCTAAAAATTCCCACACGCTGCCCCTTTGTGTTCAAACACTCTCCCCACTTCTAACCTATGGCAACCACTGATTCGTTCCCCTTCCCTGTAATTTTACCTTTTGTGGAATGTGATATAAATGGAATCATATGTAGCCTTTCAAGTTTGGGCTTTCTCCCCCCCCCCCCACTCAGTATAATGCATTTAAGATTCATCTAAGCTGTTGTGTGTATCAATTGTTCCTTTTCATTGAGTAATATGCCACTGTATGCATGTACCATAGTTTACCCATCCATTTACCAGTTTAGACATTTAGAATGTGTCCAGTTTTCAGCAATTATGAATAAGGCTGCTATAAACGTGCATACGAGTTTTTATGTAAGCATAAGTATTTATTTCTCTTGGATAAATACCTAGGAATGGAATTATTAGATGACATGGTAAGTGTACGTGCACATTTAACTAAGAATGTTTTTTTTACAAAGTGTTTTTTACAAAATGTTTTTTACAAAGTGACTGTAACATTTTTAACTCTTCCTACCAGGAAAGTATGAGTTTCTTAGTTGCCTTTCCTCCTTGTCAGCACTTGGTGTTTTCTATTTGTAAGTTTAGCTGATCTAATAGGTATGTAGTGGTATCTCACTGTAGTTGTAATTTGCACTTGCTAATGACTAATAATGTTGAGCATGTTTTCCTGTACTTATTCATCTGTATATCTTCTTCAGTGAATTGTTTGAACTTTTTTGCACATTTTAAAAAGGGTTATATTTCTTATGGGTAAGTGTTCCTCATATACTCTGGATATAAGTCTTCGTCAATTTTCTGTCTTGACAATATTTTTTTCCTACTGTGTGGCTTGTCTTAATTCTCTTAACAGAGGATTTTGCAGAGCATAAAAATTTAAATTTGAAGTCTAGTTTGTTTATATTTTCTTTTTGGGGTCATACTTTTGGTGCTGTATCTAAAGACCATTTGCCTAACCCGGGGTCAAAAATTTTTTTTCCATATCTCTGATAAAATTTTTATAGTTTTATGAATTATATTTAGATCTATGATTCATTATCAGTTAATTTTTATAGGGTGTAGAATATATGGCATGGGTTTTTTTTTGTGTGTGTGTGTGTATGTGTGTGTGTATGTTCAATCCTTCCTGTACCAATTGTTGAAAAGATTTCTCTTCCTTCATTGAATTGTCTTTGCATCCTAGTCAAAATTAATTGACTGTACTTGTGTGGTTTTTACTTCTGGTGTCTTCATTCTGTTTCACAGACATATATGTTCATGCTTTGACAATACCATTGTCTCTTGATTACTGTAGATTTACAGGTACTGTGAGTCCTCCAATTTTGTTTTTTCAAAATGGTTTGGATATTCTGGTTTCTTTTTTTTTCCATACAGATTTTCGAATCAGCTTGTTGATAGCTACAGAAAATTCCTCCTGACGTTTTTATAGGAGTTTCATTGACTCTATAATGCAATTTCTACAGATCAATTTGGGATCATTGACATCTTAATAATATTAAATGTTTCAGTCCGTGAGCATAATGTGTCTCTTCCATTATTTAAATCTTATATCTGTTACATCGGGGTTTTGTAATTTTCAGCTAATAACGATACTACATGTTTTGTTAAATTTATACTAAGCTAAATATTTTATTTGGAGAGTGGTGCTGTTATAAATGGTACTTTACAAATTTTATGATTTCTAGTTGATCATTGTTACTTACAGAGATATTACTGATTTTTGCATTTCTACTTGTTTCCTATAATCTTACTAAAACTCACTTACTAGTTATAGGAGCTTCTTATGAGGATTTCTTGAGATTTATTTACATGGGCAATCATGTTATCTACAAATTGGAAAGGAAAAAATAAAGCTATTCCTATCTGCATCCTTTTTCTTTTTTTCATCTTATTATCCTGGTTAGGACTTTGAGTGAGATTTGAAAAGAAATAGAGCAAATATCGCACCATTTTCCCCAATTTTCGGGGAACTCATTTGAAGTCAGCTGTAGGGTTTTCGTAGATGCCTTTTAGTAGGTTGAGAATTCCTCTTTATTCATATTCTGCTAATATGATTTTTTTTCTTAATTATGAATGGGTGTTAAATTTTTTGAATGTTTTTTCTGTATTGATGTAATCATGATTTTTTCTTCACTAGCCTTATAATATGGTTAATTATATTTATTTTTAGAGTGTTGAAGTAGACTTGTATTGTTGGAATAAATTCCAGTTATGAAATAATATATGTATATGTTCTTATGGGCGTGTATATATATACATATATGTATATACAAGTATATATACATATACATATGATATTTTAATATTTTCTTAAGGGTTTTTGCATCTATATTCCTGAAGAATATCTGTTTGTAGTTTTCTTTTCTTGTAATGTCAGTGCCTGGTTTTAGTCTCAGTGTAATGCCAGACTCATAAAATGAATTGGGAAGTGTTTTTTCCTTTAGCGTTTTCGAAAAGAGATTTTGTAGAATTAATATGATTTCTTCCTTCTATATTTGGTATAATTTCCCAGTGAAACCATCTGGGCCTGGTTTTTTCTTTGTTGTAAGGATTTCAATTATAAATTGAATTTTAAAAAATAGTGGTAGTCCTATTCAAGTTATGTTTATTTCAGTTTGATAGTGTGTGTCTTTCAAAGAATTGTCTATTTCATCTAAGTTGTCAAATAGGTTGTTCATAGTGTTCCCTTATTATCCTCTTAATGTTTGTAGGGTCTGTAGTGATATTCCCTCTTTTATTCCAGTTTTTCTTGGTAATTTGTGTCTTTTCTCTTTTTTCTTTAGAAATTTGGATAGAGTTTTATATATCTTACTGGTCTCTTCAGAGAACTAGTGTTGGTTTTATTGATATATTTTTTCCTCTGTTGTTTTCATATTGTCAATTTCATTACTTTTTGCTTTTGCCTTTTTTATTTTCTTCCTTCTGCTTGTTTTAGGTTTAATGTGCTATTTTCAAGTTTCTTAAGGTAGAAGTTTTTGTTAATGATTTGTACACTTTTTCTTACATAAGCATTTAATGCTACATTTTTTTCTCTATGCACTTTTTTAACTGAGCCCCACAAATTTTGATATGTTATAATTTCATTTTGTTTTTATTTAGTTAAAAATATATTCTGATTTCCTTTGAGACTTCCTTTTTGACCTGTGGATTATTTATAAATGCGTTATTTGATTTCTAAGTATTTGGGCATTTTCCAGATATCTTTATTGATTTTCAGTTCTATTGTGGTCAGAGAACATACTTTTGTAGATTTAATTTCTCTTACATTTGTTTATATTTGTTTTGTGGCTCATGATGTGTGATATTAGTGAATGTTCTATCTTCACCTGGAAAGAATAGGCATTTCGCTATTGTTAGTATACTAGAAATGTCAGATCAAGTTGGTTGGTAGTGTTTAACATCTACATTTTTGTTGATTTTTTTCTGTGTAATATTTCTATGAATTCCTAAGAAAGGAGTGTTGAAATAAGTCTCCTAGTGTAATTATGGATATGTCTATTTCTCTTTTCTGTTCTATCAGTTTTTCCTTTATGTATTTTGGTGTTCTGTTGTTAGATACATAAAAAACAATTAGCTTTTTTATTATGTCTCCTTGTTGAATTGATACTTTTGTCATCACGAAATGTTCTTTTATATCCCTTGTTTTTTTTGGTTTTGATAACTTCTTTGTCTGATATTAATATAGCTTCTCCACTTTTCTTTTTATTTCAGGTTGCATGATGCATATTTTTCTTCCTTTTCTTTAAACCCACATACATCATATTTCATGTGGATTTTTGTAGACAGCATTTAGTTGGGTCTTTGTTGTTGTTGTTCAGCCTCACACTTTATCTTTTTAATTTTTGTGTCTAGACCATTTGCATTTAATGTAATTACTGGTAAAGTCGGTCTAACATTGTATTGTGTTGTTTTATTTTTATTTTTTTCTTTCTCTGGTACCCCTTTCTGCCTTCTTTAGTATTATTTGAAATTTTAGTCTTTCATTTTATCAATTGCCTTTTGGCTATGTCTTTTTATATTGTTTTATGAACAGTTTTTTGGGGGATAGGTGAGTGGGTTATACTGTCCACAGATGACTTTTGTAGTCTACCATACAGTTCTTTCTTCACCTCATTCAGACCGTGCTAGACTTTTTGCTTTCATGTGTCGTACATATTTTTAAAAACTTTGAGGAGAAAACTAATCTACTTACCAAGATGTTTATTATTTCTCTTGCTCTTCCTTCATTCCTGATTATTTTCCTTCAGTGTGATGAACCTCCTTAAGCATTTCTTTTATTGTCGTTCTGCTGGTGATAAATTCTATTTGCTTTCCTTTGTCAGATAATGTCTTTATTTTGATTTCATTCCTAAAATGTATTTTCACTGACTATTAATCTGGGTTGATAATTCCTTTCCTTTAGTACTTTAAAAAGATTGCTCCATTGTCTTCTGGCCTCCATGGTTTCTCATGAGAAATTGAGTCTTTTGGATTCTCTTCTTTTGTAATAATATTCCTTTTTCCTCTGGCTGCTTTCAGCCATTTGATTATAATGGGCCTGGGTATAGTTTTATTTGAATTTATCTTCTTTAATTTTCACTGGGCTTTTTGAATCTGTAAATTAATGTGTTTCACCAAATTTTGGATGATGTAAGCCATTAGTTCTTCAATTTTTTTTTCTTCACCATTATCATTTTTTTCTTCAGGGAATCTAATGACACAAATATTAGCATTTCTGATGTTGTCCCACATGTCTTTGAAATTCTGCTCATTTAAAAAAAATATATCATTGTTCTTTTGCTCTTTAGATTGTATAATTTCTATTGATCTTCAAGTTTACTGACTGGTTTCTTTTTGTTGTTTGCTTTTTTATCTCGATTCTGCTGCTGAGACAATCCACTGAATTTTTAAATTTCAGAATTTTAAATTTGTGTGTGTGTGTGTGTGTGTGTGTATTTAAAGCAAGGAGATGAAGGGAAAAAATGAGTAAACTTGCTCTTTTTTATGGTGTGTTTGTCTCTGCCGAGAACTTTCTCTTTCAATTAAAGAGTATGTTCACATTTATCAAGTTATAATTGCCACTTTGAAATCCTTATTAATTTTAAGATCAGGGTCATCTTGGGCTGGTCCCTATTGGTTGTTTTTTTCATTGTGAATTGGTTAGAATTTCCTGATGTTTTGTATGTTGAATGAGTTTAGATTATATCCTTTATTTCCATTTTTTATTTTTTTATGAGACTGTGAGTCTTGTTAAAATCCTTTTGAGAATGTTGATTTCTCTTGTTTCTTTGTCAGCAGGCATCTAATTCATTTAGGTTTGTACCACTTCATTGGGTGGGCTGCCCAATATCAGTTCTGTTTGCTAAGCCTTTGCTCTGCTGCTCTGCGTCGACTTGGGGCATTTGCCTCTCTGGGGTTTATTTGGGGACTTGGGTGGTGGTTCTGATCATAGCTTATTGATTCTCAAAGCCTCTGCTGGGTTTTTTTGTGTCTGTGTATACAAGTGCATGTCAGAGTGGATGTGAGACTGGTGTTGGTTTATACACAGTGCTAAAGGATCCTCTTCTACAGCTCTTTTCTCAAAGGATTTTCCCCAATACTTTCTGATTCATAGGGCTCTGTTTTGCTATTTCTCTGGCTAAAAAAGCTAGTGTTTCTCTCAAGTTAGTACCTTTTGCTGTTGTATAGTTCTACCCATCTGGTTCACCCTTGGAATGGAGAAACTGGAAGCGCCATTGGGGGGGAGTGACGGACACAGAAGTGCTGACACCTTCACATTCTTCAGAACACTTGGGTTCATTTGCCCATGTCCTTTGAATCCAGATGTGGGTTTTCTCTCCAGATTAAATGCCTGTGTCACAGCTGCAGTCGTAGTGCCGTGTTGTGATTTCAGGTAGCCTGTGGGCAGGAATGGGAGAAGAAAACCAGGTTTTCCTCCAACCTCCCCTACTTGCAAGGGGTCCCTTTGCCAAGTACTCTGTAGAGAAAGATAGAGTCTTTCTCTTGGATTTTTTTTGCCATTGGTACCAACAATATAATTCTGGGACTGAGGCCCCTGCCTTGGGTCAAAACAACGATGTAAAGGAGAAACGACAACAAAAAAATATCTAAGAAACCACCATTGTATAGATTGTTTCTTAAGTTTTGACTTTCCTCCCTAAATCACCTGCTGTTTTATTATTATTATTTTTTTCCCCAGAGTTTTCATGTAGCTGCCTTTTGTGTTTTGTTCAGAGTTTTTGTTATAATCAGTGGCAGGGAGAGAGAGAGAGAGAGAGAGAGGGTATAGTGGCTTACTTAATCTTGGCCATCATCAAAAGTCCCAAATAGTGATTTTAAAATGAAATATTATGCTCATATTTTATTTGCCAATAACAAAATACACATTATAGAAAATTTGGGAAATACAAAATTATAATTATGAAAAAAATTACCCATATTCTCATAGCTTAAAATTAAGTACTCTTAGCAATTTTATGTCTCCCCAGTCTGCTCACTTTTTAATGTACAGGTAGCTATTTTTAGAGGTGATCATATTATATACAATTTTACATCTTGTTTTTTTTATTTCACTTACTATAAAGGAAACTGTTTTGGTGTTATTAAAATTATAGTTATAATGAGTTTCTAATGAGGGTGTAATAATAGTTCATGGAATAAATCTGTTAGAGTGTATTCAATCATTCCCCTGTTGTTGGATATTTTTTCTTAATACTTGCTACCCCAAAATTGCTGTGATTGAGAACTTTATGTATAAACATTGACCTAAATTTAGATTATCCATTAGGCTATCTTTCCAGACAGGTAATTACTATGCCAAAAGGTATGAGTGTTTTAAAGGGATTTGTGCCTGATTCTAAGTAGTATAATAGCATCATCTTACCAACATACTATCCCACTGGCAATGTGTAAGGAGTGCCTAATTCCTGGCAATTGAAGTTAACTCACAGGTCTTTGAAGCATCAGGGACCCTTATCCTAGTCAGGGCTCTGTCTAGTCCCCTGAGCCCCAGCTGAATGAGGACTCTGCTCACTACCTAGAACTCACATTCTGACCACCATCTTGCTGCAATTTACAGGGTTTATCACAAGTGGTATAATGATTTGTGCAAGAGTTGTGCTGTTTGAGCTCATCACTTGACAAGCACAGCTATGACCACGTTACTTCCCTATTTAGAAACCTCTTATTGCCCTCCATTGCCTGTGGGGAAAAAGTGCAAGTTTCTTAACCTCGCATAAAAGGTCCTGCACTATCAATCTTATTCACTTGTGATGTTCACTTCTTACCTTTCTTGCCTCATAATTTCTGCTTTAGTCATACTAAACTGTTTGTGTATACCATGCTATTTCTTGCCTTCATATCTTTATTGATGCCCTTCCTTCTCACGTCCTCCCTTCTCCTTCCTTCCCCTACCCCTGCCACATAATTCCCTTCCTATACAAACAGAAGCACACACACATACACACACATGCAAGTTCCTGTGTCCTTTGTGACTTAGTTGAAGTGTCACTTCTTCCTTCAGAATGTTCTTTCCTGAAGATATATCTGTACTGCTACACTCACCACAGTAGTATATGCATTTGTTTTAACTGTATTCAAATTGTTTGCCTATAGATTCCTCTCCCTCTCAATAGATTATGAACCGTGCAAACTAGAAATGTTTTATATTCTTAGACACAATGGCTGACACATGCTCGGATTTTAAGACACATTAGTTGAATTAATGCATATATGTATGGACACCTCTGAAATGTCCTTGCTTCTGCTCATGTTGAATGTGCTAATGCTTAGAGCAACATCTTATTTTTGTTGTTTGTTTGTTTCCCAGTGCGAGTATCTGTTACTGGTGGTCAGCAATGCATGGTCAGCTCGCTTAGCACGGTTACGTTATGAACAATAGACGCACAGGGTTAAAACGGATACAGATTCGTGTGGCTGAAGCGGTTATTGCAGGCTCTGGAATATGACAGCAGAACATAAATCTGCGTGTACTTTATGTTAACTAATGTTGTGTGCCATGCAGTCAATGCTTTTGTCTTTCTCCTTTTCCTTCATTTTCTCCCTTACCCTTTCGTTCTACAATTTGTACCGATAAAAACTTCCATATGTATGATTGCAATGACTTTACAGTTGGCCAGTTAAAGAACTCTGAGAACCACTTGCCTTCAGTCTTGAAAAGTAAAAACAGATTAAAATGGTTACTTAAAATGGTAAGTGGTTACTTTGGAAGAAGGGCATTTGAGGCAGCAAAATTGTTCATCTATAAAAATATTGCCTAGGCTTTCTGCTTTTCTCTTCCCCTAATTCAGAAGCCCACATTCAAACTCAGTTAAATAGAGATTTTAGTGATTTCCAAATAGGCATGCAGTTGAAGGTAAACAGGCTATGGAATAAAATGTAGGCAAACAGGTCAAGCAGAATATAAAGCAGAAATCCAGTGAGAGAAAAATCTCACCTGATTATCCAGCTGCATTTATTTGCTTTGGTTCTTAACCCATTAATGTGGACTAAAAGTTATGTCAGAATTCTCATCACTTTCATCTTTTTTTCCTGGCGTTGTTGTCCATTTTTCCCTATTAATAATCATTTTTCCACGTCCTTCCAGAAATACCATCCTGGGCCAACACCCACCTGTTTCTTCTACCATTTCCTAAAATATTGGTACTAGGTTCAGTTGTGCATAGCCTTTTGGTGGGCCTGGATATTTTAGGACGTGACTCCAGCTCATGCTATCATTGGACCTTGGGATGAGTTTAGGTTTAGAACCTGCCAGCTGGTTTAGCCTGTATAAAATTCATTCATTCAAAAAATGATTGAGTGCGTATTATGTGTCAGGTACAGTACAGGCACGGAGGATACCTGGTGACAAGACAGCCGTCTGCTCTAATGGAGCTCAGATGCGAAGTCGCCCAGTGATGAAGTGACCAAGTCAACAGGCAATTGCAGATCACACTGTCATATAAAATGTACCAGGACAAGAACGAATGAAAGGTTCTTTGAGGCCATCTGTTGTAACCTTGACGAATCAGGAATAATTTCTTGGAGGCCGTGAGCACTTAAACTGTTGATGTTATTGCATTCGAATCAGGGATACAAAAAAGACCTCTGTGCTCTGGATATGGGTATTTAGCTTTTAGCACTGCACTTCCAAGTACGTCCTTCCTTCTCTATACCTCTCTACCCTAACAATCTGTCCTTTCTCTTTCTCTCATTGCATCTTTCACACCATGGAGCATCCAAAGAATTCTTTTCAGAATCGCTGCTGAAATCCATACAACATACATATTCCGAGCACCTAGTTTTATTCCCCTCCCTCTCTGTGTCTTCAGGCCAAGTGGGACTGGTTTTGCCATCAATGATAGCTGAGAGCAATTGCCAGAAGGAGTATTGCAGGAGGCAGGTGGTTAAGGTGAGGTTATGTGTGGTCCATATAACTCGTTGGCTATTGACAAATTGTAGTTATAATTACTCAGGGGCAAAAGAGGGAACTTTTGGTCAGCAGTTTTGAATAGAAGGAAAGTGTTGTCTCTAGAGAAACAATGATTTAAAGCATGCTGTTTTCCATTTTGGAGCTGGTTCTAGTACAGCTGTGTATACTTTCTCATCTTATCTGGGTGAATGACCCTGCAGCACTCCAGCAAATTGGGGGGAGTCTCTTAGACCCAGCATTTACCCTGTGGTAACTGCAAGTGCCATGTTGGCTACACGGTCTCCTCTTGAACCATATATGTACAGTTGGAATTCACGTCACTAAACAGACATAAGAGTTTGTTGGCCTTGTGAATCATGTCTAAAATAGAACCTTACGTATAATTTTTTTTGAAGGGCTACATTTAAACAATTATAATCTGTTTATTGTTTGTTATAGCCAGTGGTAGCATAGACTTTCAATCTAGATTGTTTGGGTTCAACTTCTGGCTCTATTTATTTTTGTTAAGTCAGTTAACCTCTCTGTACCTCAGTTTCCTCATGTGTAATGTGGGAGCCTAATATTTAATTCTTACAGGAAGTGACTAATATGTAGGTAAAATACTTAGAACAGTACTTGCATGGAAAAGTACTTGTGCTGTTAGGAATCATTAAAAGTTAAGAACACTGAATCATATGGTATCAAAGAGAATGAGAGAAGTAGGAATGATTAGGGTTTTTATATAAAGATCTGGATAGCCATTGAGAGTTGCTTTGTCGGGGGCACATATATGTAAGTTGAAAAACTCATTCTGATAGTAATTTCTTTCACTGCTATTAAGTTTTTCATGTATATCCTCCCTGCTCCATATCCGAGGGAGCATTTTTGTCCTCTTTGAAATACCTCATTCCTTTGTCATAGTTAGTAATCTTATAAGTTAATTTAAATCACCCTTGAGATTTTGAAGTTCTGCTGTAGCTATGGCAGCCTTTTTGAAAGTCTCAGCTTAAACGGGTTTTATAAATAAAATTTGTTTAGTAGCATCTTGGTTTGTTTGCGCTTTCCTTCATGTTGTTTATTTACTTACTCTGCTATTTCTTTGGAGTGCCTTTTTCTTTTTCTGCTTGAGCTGACTGTTTAGTGAATTGAGGTTCTCCCTTTGTTTATAACGTTTTTTGTGATGTTCTTTGTCCTATTTTTTTCCTGTTTCACTTCTTACCACTAGAGGAAAAATTTTCTCTCAGTAATAAAATGAAAGGTTTGAAGTGAATTTAATTCACTTTCAATATTGTCTTGTGTTCGCCTGCGAGCATGAGTGAATCTTAGGTTCAAGGGCAATTGTTGCATTCCCTGCAGCGTGCAGCTTTAAAAGCAAGTATAAAGGGCAGTTTTCATTTGGTGAAATTTGACTGCCGTTCTCATTTCTACAAAAGTTCTGTAAGTCACTTGGGTTGGTTCTTTCCTGAGTGCTTTGTTGTATATGTGGGTCCTGAATCCATGATAAAGCGTTTAACATCAGCTTGTGTCATTATATATGTTGCCCACACTAAAAGGAACTTTTTAGTATGTCTTAGTTTAGTCTCCATTCAGGGAAGACCAGGAATTATGCCCTTTGATTGGCTTACACATACCTCATGTCAGTAAGGTATGTTAGTAAGCCTTCCCTGAAATGCCCTTCCCACAACATAGGTAGAAAATCTTACTTAAAAGATAAAAGGACGTAGCAGCTATTACGAAATTTTTGGCAAGGGGTTACTGTGTAGGTGCTACACGGTCTCAGGCTTCATTTATGAAACTCAACAATTTAATTATAAACACATGTCCCTAATGTGTTCAGATACTTTTCCCCCACGTATAAATATAATATTCCTCCGTGGCATGGTTCCTTTGGTATGGACTTTTCTTATTCAGTTCCCTTAATTTTATACCTCTTTTATTGATCTGGCAGCTTTGAACATACTCAGCTTGTTTTGAATGATCCCTGGTTCCTCTAATGTTTTCTTTCCTTCCTTCCTGAGATTCTGTATAGATATAGTTGCTGATCTGTGAGATACAGGCCGTTACACTGGAAAGTGCTTTGTTTTGCTGTTCCATTTACCTCAGCAAACATTTATGAAGTGCCTATGATGTGCCATATTGAAGACACCAAGCACATAAGACGCGTCTCTCCTTTTGAGGTTCAAAACAGTGGTGTGGATACTGGTAAAAGTATCGTAACTGTACATTGGAGTAAGTTCATGATAGAACATGCGTGGAGAGAGCGGTAAGAGCTCAGAGAAAGGGCACACAGGTAGGCAGGCTGGCCAGCCAAGAGAGGCTCTTGGGATGAGCTGAGGCTTAAAGGAAAGCAGGTTTTAACTAGAAGAGGAGGAATGAAATGAGCCTAAGATATAAAGTAGGACTCTAGCTGATGGGAACAATTTTACATGGTTGTGCAAAACCTCAGAGTGTATATGGTCACTACAAGATATAGTCAGTACTGATGTAATGTGATGCAGGCATTCCTAAAAGTTACTGTCACAAAATTTCATAATGGAAAACCACAAGGCTTATGAGAAAAGGAGGGGTAGGGGGGTGTCAGGGGCAAAGCACTCAAAAACTTTGTAAGTGACATCTAAGAATAAAAGATAGGAACCTGATAAACACAGTAGCAAAGTTTTACACATGTTACAAGGCTAATAAATATATAACTACTAGAACAAATACGAGCATGGTACACTGTTTTGAAAAAGATTTGACGTTTGTGGAGGTTGGCATCAGAAGGGTTGTAGCTTGTGAATTCTTGTGAAGTGGTGACAGGAGAGTTTTCTGAAATGGGAGTGAAAATTATAACTCCAGATGTGAATGGGGATGGCTCACAATACAGTAGATGCAGGAGCTGGTACATGCGGACCTGTGTGCGCGTGCATGGTTTTGGCATTCCTGTGTGGCTTGGTACGGCTGAGTGCTGTTCTCTTTATTCACCTAGTCTTTCCCAAAGACGAAACTGCACATTAGCAAATGCAAAATTCAGTTATGCTTAAATTGTTTCCTAACATAATCAATCATGTTGGAACAAATTCGTGTTTCCAAAACAAGTGCTGTGGCAGAATTAGCTGTTGTAACAGGGGCCGTCTGGAATGGCAGGAAATGTAGGGTGGGTTCCAGCATAAGGCTTCCAGCTCCATATCCAGCTTTTTAATACTTTGCCATTTAATAAGGTCACTATGATTTCTTTAAATCTCTAGCAAGTCCATTTGGTCTTTCATGACCTGACTGGTTTTCCTGTCAATTCCGTTCTCTTCAGGGTTCCTCCGTGCACCATGGCGGGAATGTTCCCTGTGGTTGTAATGCCCGTTCATGAACCCTTGTTCTCCTGGGAGTTGCCGGCTTTGTTGTCTGCGGCCCTGGCTTTTCCTTTGCCTTCCATCATCTCCTGTCAGGCCTTTTCTGCATTCACGCGGGAACTGCTAGGAATTCAGGCCTGTGCTACAAATGTGACCCAGACCAGGTGGTGGTAGATGAGGGCAAAAGGGGTCAAATATATGGTGATGAAAGGAGAACTGACTCCGGTGGTGATCAGATATCTTTTGCAAACTATTAACAATAATTAATTTAAAAGTTCAAATTGTCTAGTGACAATTAGTCCCGACTAATTTCCAGTAGTATATATTTGGGGATGACTTCTTTCCTGGTCATCCCCAGATGACTTGAGTGCCTACTGTGCTGTGGTTGGCTTTCTATGCAAAAGGGTCATTCTTACCCCTAATATGTTGCTGCTCATGATATGATTAGATGTCATGTTTTTAGAAAATTTACCCTCAGGTGCTCATTGTTTGAATCTGTGTTTAGCAATGAAAGTGGATCTGAGAATTAGTTCTTTTAGATCATTTACCTATATAGAAAAAGTAAGACCTTACATCTCTCTCAAATGATGATCATTTAATTGTAATAAGTAGCTGCTAACATTTCCTGAGTATGTGGTGTCATGTCAGGCACAATATTACATAGCTTACCTGGATGATCTCATTTAGCCTCATGAAGGCCCTAGGAAGTAGGTAATATTAGTAGGTAATATTATTTTACACGTAAAGCAACTGAGAATCAGAAAGTTAAATGACTCGCCCAAAGGTCATGGTGTGTCCAGAGGAACCTGGATAGTTTGATCCAGAGCCTACGCTTTTAACCATCACTGCGTAATCGATCATTTCTTTCAGACACTATACCAGGCATCTGAGCTTGTGGATGAAGGTGTACCTCAATATGAAGCACCATGATATCTGGATTGTTTTTAAATCAGATCTAATAGCAACTAAGTCTCTGCGCTTAGCTACATAAGTGCGTCGTTCATCACATTATAGGTTGGGCATTCATTCAGAATATTTCAGTAGTACTTGAATAGATGTCAGCTAAATTTTCCACCCCCATTTTTGTTAGTTTTTTTGTTACTGTTAGCTAAACTTGGCTGGTATGTGGTAGCATAGATGGGGAGGGGAGAAACATGACATTATAGGTTGGGCATTCATTCAGAATATTTCAGTAGTACTTGAATAGATGTCAGCTAAATTTTCCACCCCCATTTTTGTTAGTTTTTTTGTTACTGTTAGCTAAACTTGGCTGGTATGTGGTAGCATAGATGGGGAGGGGAGAAACATGACATTATAGGTTGGGCATTCATTCAGAATATTTCAGTAGTACTTGAATAGATGTCAGCTAAATTTTCCACCCCCATTTTTGTTAGTTTTTTTGTTACTGTTAGCTAAACTTGGCTGGTATGTGGTAGCATAGATGGGGAGGGGAGAAACATGACATTATAGGTTGGGCATTCATTCAGAATATTTCAGTAGTACTTGAATAGATGTCAGCTAAATTTTCCACCCCCATTTTTGTTAGTTTTTTTGTTACTGTTAGCTAAACTTGGCTGGTATGTGGTAGCATAGATGGGGAGGGGAGAAACATGACCCCTTCCTTCCTTACAGGTAACGGAGTCCTTCTATGTACCAGAATGTAAAGTTCTAGTGTGTATGCTGGGTAGGGGCATGTGTGCAATATAGCTATGAGAAATGTGCTCAAATATGAAAGTGTGTGACTATAAATAAGTCGATTATTTGGTTCTTTGTCTATAAACAAAATAATAAACATGGAAACTGAAAATGAGGAAGGAAGCTCCACTGCCATCTCACAGAGAGATTGCCACCGTTGGGTTCCATCCCTTCTCTGTGCGCTTCTGTGGCACTTGGTGATGGGGCATTACAATACGGATGGGGGGGGTTTGATGTGCTTGCTATTAAGCAGCTATGTTTCTAACCAAACGTTTGGCTTGTAACACTTAGAAATGGATGAAATTGGATACCAAGCACAAAGGGTAACCTTGACAGTTTATAGTGCTTTTCCATATGTGTTTTTTTATTTATTGCATTCCTATAAGGTAGGAGGAAAGCTATTATTCTTGTTTAGTAGGTGAGGAGATAGGTATTCTGAGAGGGTTAATTGACTTGCCCAGGGTCACAACCAGTAAGTGATAAAGCTGTGACTTGAAATATAGTCTTTTCTGTCCTAATCCAGGGGATTTTCGTGCTCTACTGTGTTTTTCATAATGTAAGAAACTGTTTCATGTGCAGGCAGCAGCTGTTTCTTCAGACAACAGCTATGGCAGCTTCTTTTCTTTATTTTGCAGTATTTTGATGCCTCTAATCATTTTTTGTGTGACTGGAAGTCTAGGATCAGAGGACTTCAAATTTTTGTCGAGAAGGTCCTGAACCTTTTTTCTGTAGCGTTGAGTGGATAGAAAGTGGCAAGTCCTTATGCAGACTGTTTGCTTGGAATTTGTCATCAAATGTTCTTTAGCAGAGACAGAGTGCTTTCTATCTGAAAGGGAGAGAGGTTTCATTGTGGCTTTTAACAGAACAGAGGACTCAGCACATGGTTAAACTACGCTTTGCACTGGAGTCAAAATCTCTTGAACAAAGAAAGGTCTTATTTCTGCTTCGACCTGTGGATATTCGTGGTTGGTTGGAGTCTGATGATAGAATCTTATTTTGGGGATTCTCTATGCCCAGTAGTTTGTTTGTTGTCTGAAATCACAACAACTGTCTTCTTCATTGCTGTGTCCTCAGCTCTTAGGAGGCACTCAAATAATTGAGGGGTAAATGAGGAATGTTGTTTTTTTTCCTCTTGCATCAGTACTCTGATTCATTAGGCAGTTAGTGTGGCACAATGGTTAAAGCTAAATGCTGGTGTCACACAGCTAAGTATGATCCCTAAATTTGATTCTTTCTAATTGCTACCTTATTTCTCTGAGCCTGTTTCCTTAACTGTGAAACGGACAGTTTACAGTGACCACATGATATTGTGCATGTAAAGAATTGAGCGTTTATTTGGCATACAGGAAGTTTTGAATCAATCCTAGTTTTATTATTGTCAATGTCATCATCTGGATTCATTTGGACGTCCATACTTTTCATAGGATGGGCTGAAAATCCCAAGGGTATAATCTCTGTTTTTGTTTCCTCTCTTAATATGGATGCAATTCTTAAAATTTTGGTACCGCTCCAACCATAACTGTTCATCTTACCAAATCACTTTGCATATTTAGGTGCCAATGCATGGACTCATTCTGATATCTTTTGGTCAGTTGGGGATGAAGACTTGGAGATCAACAAGACCCTTTTATACTAGCATCTACATTTGTCTTAACAAATTTTTGGAGAAAACATAGGTCTTATTCTGGGCTGTGCAGATCAGTACAAGCAAAGTGAAATATCTGGAGAACCTTCTCGTACCTGGTAAAAGACCCATGTTTGAGTGTTCCTGTGGTCGTATACCATATATTACAAAAGTCTAGATAATAGTTTGTTAACCTTAGCACTATTGGCATTCTACGCTGGATCATTCTTTATTGTGCGTGGCTGATCATGTCCTGTTAAGATCATTCACAACATCCTAAATGTGCCAGAAGCATTCTTCCCCTGAAAGTTGTGACAACCCAGAATGTCTCCAGGTTGCCCAAATGTCTCCTGGAGGACAAAATCACGCCTGGGTGAGAACCCTGGTGCAAACCTTACTAAGTTTGTTTCCTGTTGGATACTGCCTCCTTCCAACTCTCATCACTTCCTTTCTCATTGTCATTTATTCTCTCAGCTCCCTCCTTTTCCCTCTGAGAACACCTGTTTGTTTGAGTTGAAAGAATTAACTGAAGTGCTTTATGTAAGTGCAAAGGTGTAGAATCAAAACTATTTCACAACTATTCGATGATCATGAAAGTCTCAAAGGCCCCAACAATCCCCAGAAAGTTAAAGTAGTGTTTTTGCTCCTATTTAGCAAAGGAGATCCATTCTTTTGAAGGAATGGTATGGTTTTGTAAACATTGTGAGGCAAGTGATATTTGTCTTGCTTTCTACTTGTCTTTCAATTCTCCCTTTCCAAAACTTTACACTTATTCCTTATTTGTCTTCTATAATGCAACACTGTCAGTCCTCACTTTATAAGGAATTCCATATATATTGGATCTCAGCTAATTTTTAGGGGAGCAAAATGATCAATGATATTGTTCTTTTGATGTAAAGTAAAAAAATTCAGTTACAGTTGACATACAATATTATATTAGTTATTATGTCAGGTGTACAACAATAGTGATTAGACCTTCATATAACTTATAAAGTGATGATCCCAATAAATCATGTACCCATCTGATACCATACATAGTTATTACAGTATCATTGCCTGTATTCCCTAAACTGTACTTTACAACTCCATGACTGTTTTGATAACTGGCAATTTGTACATCTTAATCCCTTTCCCTTTTTCATCCATCCCCCAAATCTGAAATGTAGTACAAATATGTGATGATCAATCAAATTTATTTGAAATTGGAAATAATTCAAAGGAGTCACTGTATTAATTCTCTTAGCATTTGCGTTTTGTCAAAAGTAAAATTTTCTAACTTAAAGAAATAAGTCTCATGAAATAAAAAATGAAATAAAAAATTTTCAGCCGATGGGTGAGATAGTTTTAGACATGAGTCTTTCTTGAATCTCATAAATCATCTCTCCGGACAACTACTTTTTGTATATAGTGACAACCAACATTAATTTCAAGAGTGTTTGATGGAGGTTGTTCCACCTTCTTGACATCCTTGTAGCTTCTTGTAGTCAGTCTTTCCTTATTGGGTATTATCATGTCTTCTAATTATACTAATTTTGTTGATATTGGTAGTGTGGTTTTTCCATCTTCCTGGTCAGTGAGTCCTGGATGAGGACATTGAGCAAAGGGACAAGTTGTGCATTGATGGAAGCTGCTGGAAGATGGAAACTAGGTTTAAAAATTGTGTGTAAATTCTGTGGTAGGCTTTGTAGAGGATGGTGGTGTCATTCTGGTTGTGGGAAAGAGTGAAAGTATTCTGAAGAATTAAAAAAAAAATAAAGGAGAAAAGGCAGCTGGAAAAAAAGGCATATGTGGCAGAGATGAGGACATTAAAAAGAAGAAGATTGGGGGAAGATGAGAGATACCGTAGAAAAACATTTGACGCCTTGTATGTTAGAAGAGAGCTAAGAGGTTTTATTATCTGTAAAATGAGAATATTGGCTTGCTCCCCTCCAAGTCTAATACTCTGTTATTACTAGATGACATTCTTGAGAAGCTGGAAAAATGGTGATGTTTGCTGTTTAATACAAAAAATGCAATGGGAGGACTCTCCCCTCTTGCATTTACAGTGAACATCCTGTAACAGAGAGAAACAACTGCGGAGTATGAGAGTAACTTTCAATGAAGACTTGGGCATATTTTCTTCTTTCCTTTCATGCTTGAGTATGTTCTACATTCATAAACTTAAGACTCGCATGTATCTGAGTTACATTCAAAAGTAAATTTGTCATTTAACATATTTCGTAGGATGAATTGGGCTTCTTAGGTGTTACTTTGTTTTCCTGGATGTTATAAGCTATCATAAAATAATATAGTCCAATTTTTAGGGGATCAAAATTCCCTTCTATTATTTCTAAAATTTGTATGGGATAATCTTTAGTAACATGTCACCAGAGCTATTACAGAGGCAGTCAAAATATCACACATAGAACAGAACATTAAAAAAATAATTCTTCAACAAGCCTTTATTAAGTGCCCACAGTGTATGAGGCCCTTTGCTATGTGCTGGGGCTGTAAAAAAGGAAACAAACAATCAACCAAACACAACAGCAAACATTTCCAAATTATAGTTTGCCTTTTTCAGTTTGCAAAAGCCTGGTGATTAGAATGGAGCCAGTACATAATACTACAGACCCACAGGCTTGGAATACAAATGGAGTGTGAGGGCCCTTTGCTTCAGACATCTCTTCACACGGGGTCAGCTGCAGAAAAAGTTACTGAAAGCTGGAGGAGAAGCAGGAAATGGTACCTTCAGGTGAGGGAGTGACCTAGGATGCTTCCGGATTCATTTCATGTTGTCCTGGGGAGATCCTTTGAACACCCTGCCCCATTTAAGTTTTTTCTGAAAGATTGATATGTCATCTAGAGGCAGTGCAGGTCTTGGGTCTTTTCTGTAGTTAGGGATTCAATACAAAACAGGTGGAAATCCCAGGGCAGGCACTATTCTCACGAGGGTCCTCCCACGTACAAGTGGTTCACTTGCATGCTTTTGCTTTTGTGGATTCTTCAGGCTGAACTGCACCCTCCTCAATCATCTTCAGGGAACTTTTGGGGGATCCTAAATGGCCCAAGGCTGAGAGAGAGCCTCAGGATAGGAGGGTTAGAGGTAGTAGGTTGTATACGACAGTTTAATGTCATCAATCCTTATCTTGATATAGTAGTGCCCCCTTATCTGTGGGGGAGAGTCCTTTCCAAGACTCCCAGTGAATGCCCAAAACTGCAAGTAGTACCAAACTCTATATATACGATGTTTTTTTTCCTGTGCATATATACCTATGATAAAGTTTAATGTGTAAATTAGGTACAGTAAGAGATTAACAACAACAATAATAAAGTAGACCAGTTATAACGACATACTGTAATAAACGTGAATGTGGCATTATTAAGTAAAATCAGGGTTACTTTAGCACAAGTGCTGTGATGTTGCTCCAGTGGATCTGATAACCCCACCGGCTACTAAGTGACTAACAGGGTCACAGCATGGATACGCTGGACAAAAGGATGTTTCAAGTCCCGTGTGGCACAGAGAGGGACAGTGAGAGATTTCACCACACTTCTCAGAATACCACAGCATTTTAAACTTATGAATTGTTTATTTCTGGAATTTTCCATTCATATTTTCAGACTGTGGTTGACTGTGGATAATGGAAACCGTGGAAAGTGAAACCTCGGGGAAGGGCGGAACTACTGTAGTAATGCCTAACTGGCAAAGGGATTCAATTTTACCTTTGGCTTGCAGCTCCCTCTGTGACTTTGGGCAAGTCCCGTGTCTTCTCGGAGACTCTGTGTACACACCTATAAAATGAGGGAACTGAAGTAGATACTTTCTAAAGTTGAGCAAAGCACACATGATCTCTAATTATATATCTTCTTGCTATTTCTCTTTTAAGGTTCTTTTTTTAAAAGAATAAGATTGGTTCACAAACCATTTCACAGGACCCTTGTTAACTGAATTTGGCTGGTAAAATTCTTACTTTTTTGCATTAAAGAAGGTAGCTGTTTTAGGATAAGAGTGGGCAGTTCTCTTCCAAATAAGGTACCCCAGTTAGTCCTACTTCAAAGGCTAAGGTGGGTTCTCCAGTTTACCTGTAGTACCATGGAAGAACAGTGGCAATGAAATGGGAGAGAAGGAATTGATTAATTATCATTGCTGCTTGAGCAGACACAGAATTAGGGCCTCAGAGTTTCTGGATGCCATCTCTTACTGTCGTTTTTGCCACAACTATAGAGAAAATGAAACGAAGCTAAGAGGTATACTCCCAAGGTAAAGACACAATGGATAACCTTCCACAGATATATGTGGAAATAAAAGGGTAAAAAATGGGGGATGGTATTCTACTTCTGAAAATGCAAGACTGGTTTGAAATGAAAATATCACGATATCCAGAAAAACGATTATGTATAAATGGCACATCCTGACTGAATTAGTCATGAGTTGCAGTGGTTGAGTCTCACACCTACCTCTTTTACAGGAAAAATAAAAGGTAAATACACTTTGCTTTTACCATCAAAGAAGCAATCCAAAATCTAAAGAAAGAGTTGGAATTTTTTTCTTGCATTATCTCTGTCAGTGATGTAAATTATGATTGCAGAACTTCTATTATTGTAGCAGTATTAGCGGCAGGAAGAATATAGCGGTATTTTCAGATCCCAGGTGGAACATGTCTGACTGGCACTTATATCCCAGATTTTGATTTATAAAGCAAGAACAAAATCATGAAGGCAGTGTAAGTGTTACCCCATCTAATCTGTCATTTTGTTGAGTTACATCCAATTTTATAACTTCTTTCAGTAAAGATTTTCCTCTTCCCTCTTATTTAGAAAAATAGATGCAATGCTATTATTTTTAGAAAGTAAATTCTGGAGTTTATTGTATTTAGAGAGGATCGTGAATGCTTTACTTACATAAGTACGAGTTTCCAGAATAGTGATTTAAAATGTTTTAAAATTCTAGATTAGAAATGTGGGGATTTCCTTTTGAGCTAAACACTCTTTAAGAAGTTACAATTATAGGACTCACAGGAACCAATTAAAATTATGTAATTTCCATTTATTCTCTTCTCTTCTGGACACTATAAACTTAATATATTGTGATTTTTGATTTTTTTTTTTACGTTCAATCTGAATTACAAACACTTATTGGTATTTAAAAATGTAGTTGAAACCCTTGCTGAGAGACGTATCTTTTATCCTCTGATTTAATTCAGTTTTACTTCTACCTTCTTCAGAATACTAAGTTGAAAGTAGGATATTTAAACAGAAATAGAGCATATAGTAAACACGAGTAATACTTCTCCAATATTCTTTGCTGGAAACATCTGGAACATGACTAATGGTTTGGGAAATAGACCTTACACGTAAAAGTTAACAGGAATTGAAAATTATTTCATATGTAGATAAATAAATGGTGATTTAAGTACAAATTTTAAGGAACAGTTGGAAAGACAATAAATGTCATCCCTTCTTATAAATACTAAAGAAGATTATATAGAACAGAGAAATTTGTGTTAGGAATAAAGATGAAGGAGGAATGGCCCAGACACTGTAAATTCTATTCTACAGTACATTCAAAAAAGGATAAATAGTTAATTATCTATGAAGTACCACGATTTTGGGCCCTGGACAAAATTATTTCCAACCTATTGCAATTTTTTCCCCCACTTGTCAGTGTAGTGGTAAGTATACTCCCATGTTTTTAACATTTGTATCACTTGTATCCATTATTCTGCTAAGTTTTGATGAGGATCAGGTCTTCTTGGAAGCTAATCTGAGCTACATAGAACTTGTTTTAGAATACACATTCCAGGAGTTAGAGATTCTGCCGGACTCTCTAGTGAGTATGTTGGAGGTGTTCTGGCAAGAAGCAAACCACCAATAAGCTGTTTATTACTAGAAGGAATCACTAATGTCATGAGAAATGAAAATATGTGACTAGGGAGTCATAATTTGATGTGGAAGAGTTATGGGCAAAGAGAACTCATTGGTTTAAAAAATACCATTAGGAAGTGTGCTTTTTTCTTTATTTTTTTTGTTTTGTTATCAGACTTCCAATGCTGAAAATATGGCCCATATTAGTGGCTCAAATTAAAATGTAGCAAGAGCAAGGTGTTAGATCCAATTTTCATATATTTTTGAGAAAATGTTAAATACACATTGAAGGTATTTCTTGATTCAGTGGCATTTTTCTTTGTTTCTTTATTTCGTAGAATATTTTATGATGTATTCTTTCACTCAATAAGCATCTCTTTTTTCCCTGTATGCTTTTGTCTGGGATTGAAATAAAAAATTTAGAGCTATGTAATGCTGGCCCATCATGACATCTCGTTTTATTTATGTGTGCTGAGAGGGTTTAGAGCAGTCTGAGCTGCTAACTGTGGTGTGGAACATTATTTGACACTCCCCTCCCTTAAATACTTTGAAAAGAGCTGATTTTTTTATGTTCATGCGAAAGAGTGCTTAGAGGATAGTGAAGGAGGCGTGCGGTTTGCTCAGACACGAGATTATTTTATTACTATATAACCTGTGCCATTGTTATAGGAAGCAGCGGCTGTGGGTGAAGTAAGACTGAGATGTTTCCTATGCATAGAGTGAAGTCCAAGTGCTCTACAGCTTAGGAATTTTATGGGAAACCTTGATCATACTTATAGATTGCAGTGATGTAAATGTGTGACCAATGTATTATGGAATAAATAAGGTCATAGTAATGAGACCTGGATTATATGTCTTAGTTTGTGTATCTAACACAAATTGTTTTGATTTAAATGACTGGCCAACTGTAGATGATAATGAGCATGATGATTTTTTTTTTTTTTTTTAAGTGGGGCTTCATGACCAAAAATATCTGAACAGTCTTTTTCCATGGAGAATCACTGTCTTGGTATTCATAGCCATATGTTTGTATCAAAATGTTAACTGTGTGGGAAGGGACCAGGGTACCTCACATTTAGCAAGAGGAATATCCGTACTGAAAGCACAAGTGAGGCCTGTCAACTAGCGATGATAAGGTCCAGGAAACAACAGGGATTTGCTATTCGAATTAGCGAGACCTGCAGCCAAGGCATCCTGGGAGCTTGTTAGAAATACAGAAGCTGAGGCACCACTGATTCCAAAATCCCATTTTTAACAAGCCTGAGGTTGTTGGTCTGTGTTGTACAGACTGAATGGTACATCTCCCATACAATTCATATGTTGACATCTAACCCCCAGTGTGATGGTGTTTGGAGGTAGAGCCTTTGGAAGGTGATTAGGTCATGAGAATAAAGCCCTCATGATTGGGCTCTTATAAAAGATTGGGCTTATGATTGGGGCTCTTATAAAAGAGAGCTAGAGTATGTCTTCACCCCTTCTGCCACATGAGGACACAGAGAGAAGACATCTGTCCATCTCCAAACCTGGAAGCAGATCCTCACTAGACCCTGAGTTTGCAGCTGCCTTATTCCTGGACTTTTCAGCCTCCAGAACTGTGAGGAAGTAAATTTCTGTTGTTTATAAACCACCCAGTCTGTGGCATTTCTTATAACAGCCTGAACTAAGCTAAGGGATCTTGAGATGGGGAATCTCAATTAAATCAAGGGATTCAGAATCCAAAGAGGGTATATGAGTTTGGGTTATTTGTTTTAGTGATGGGAAGGTATGGTAAGGGAAAAGATGTTGGTATTTTGAGTAATTGCCATAGTAAAAACCACCATTGTTGCTTGGCATTTGGCTTTATGGAGTGTCCATAAGATGACCTTGTTTATAGTAAGGGGTGAAATCTGGAAGCTACTAAATATCAGACTAAATCAGAAACTTGGAAGTCTAGTGAAAGTGGAAGATCCCAGCTGATTCAAGTCTGGGGAAATAAATGTTGGCTGAAGGTGAGTCAGTCTTTTGGGGCTGAGAAAACCAATCAAATCTTGCTCCCAAGAGGAAAAGGCATTTTATTGGTGGGGTGTTTGCTGAGTCTGGTTTAGCTGTGTTCATCTCCCAGGTCAGATGAGTAACTATTTCATGCATGTGTTCTCTCCAGATGCCAGTGACCTAGGACTTTGGGGGCAGACCCAAAGATAGAAACACTAGTAAAAAAGCGTGAGGTTTTGCTAAGCTGAGATATGAGAAGCAGTAAGATACACGTTCTCTGCAGAAAATAAAAGGACACTACCCATCTTCCAGTTGGACTGTTGGCAGTCAATAAATATTTTTTGTTAATTAAAAAAATAAATTTAATTAAAATTTAATTAAAATTTAATTTTAGTGTTTATTTTTGTTAATGTTAGTTTTTAAAATGCACACATGGTGATATAAAATGTTAAAAAGAAGTATAGAGTAAACATTTAAATCATTCTGTTATAGGTAAAAATATTTAGTGGGCTGTACCTTGTTATATAGACTCCTCTTAATTTCATTTCCTTTTCTTTCCCATTGGTAACCATACTCATGGTATGTAGCCTTCCATATCTTAGGAGCAAAAAAAGAATCTTACTCATGATAGCATTTACATTTTCAGAAGAGAAAAAGCATATTTTAGTAACAAGAACTCTTTGGAATAAAAATTGTATAGGGCTTTTTTAAGGCTATATATATCATAAGGACCAAATGACAAGATCTTTCTTTGAACTACTAACACTGTAGGCAGGAAATGATGAGCTGGGCTGCAGTATATTTTGGTCTGTGCCAATTCTGTCACTGAGATCAGAGGTATGTGTAAAATACAGTTTTAGTGGTTGCACAGCACTTAAGCTATGGCAGTCCTCATCCTACACTCTTGTGGTTTGGCTTGGCAGATCTGAGATAGGACAGAAGCCACAAAGTGCTATAGATCTTAAGACATAATGAAGTCATGGATTACGGTAAAGGGTAGAGAGAAAATCAACATTTTCCAATAGCCAAGCTCTGCACATTGATGCTTCATATACATTTCACTTTTTCTGTATCTATATCCTATTAAAACTCCATAAAGATTGTCTTAATTTCTCCATCTATAAATACATGGGGCTAAGTGACTTGCCTTTGTTCATGTTCATGGACTACTCCGTGCTATGCACAGCCCTCCAAAGCAGTGATCTGTGGCTCTCCTCAGTACACAGTGGGTGGTATGTGTTCGTTGGTATTTTGTTGGGTTCCTATGGTGGAACTTGTTGACGTTGTAACTAGTGAGGAATTAGAGGTCATTCAGTTGACTGGAGGTGTGAGTCTGGGTTGAGAGGTAAATGTAGAGGAGAGAGGAGACAGTGCAGATAGACTCCAGCCCAATGTGGGAGGATGACATTTACACCATTTGTGACCAGGTGGCTGATGGCCAACCTCCTTGGTCATCACTACTTGTGACGCCACGTGTAGAACATGACAGAAGAAGACGCTGCATGACTAGGAGACCTTTGGTCTAAGTTAATATTTCAAATTGGAAATTACCCCCAGAGTGCAGCTATCCCTGGTAAAAGAATGCTTTTTTGAAATAAGTTAATCTTGTTT
The DNA here is from genome assembly GCF_964194185.1 of Rhinolophus hipposideros. Taxonomy (NCBI): domain Eukaryota; kingdom Metazoa; phylum Chordata; class Mammalia; order Chiroptera; family Rhinolophidae; genus Rhinolophus; species Rhinolophus hipposideros. The sequence continues at coordinate 72,008,525 of NC_138055.1, forward strand.
GCGATTTATTGCCTGTTAAGTTGTTAGAATGAGAATACGTGTGATAATACGAAAACAAATGGGGATATTCATCTTTTGGTTGCTTCCATAGTGTTTTCCATTCAGAATTATAATTATGTCTTTGTTTCTGGCATCCACCTACATTAGAAAAGTTCTTAAAGTGAATCCCTTGTAGAAAAATGGCTACCTTAAACCATTTTTTTTTTTTTAAATGTGAAAGCATATTGGTCTTTTTTAAGGGATAGTTTGGTTGGTAAAAACATGCCTATTCAATTTGAGATATTTTCCTCTTGGGAGTTTCTTGTTATTTTAGCTTTATTTGGCCCAGTAACCTGTGTTCTGTACATTTATGTATTTCTTCTGATTTTGGGGAGATAGGCTTAAATCAGTGTCAACTATATACATTTATTATGAGTTCAAGGAATGTAGCTTGAAACTATCCTCTGAGTAATCCATAGAGCTTTCTGTTTGTTTGTTTTTCTTTCTTTTTAAAAGCTACTAAAGCATTTCCTGAATTATCTCCACTAAGACTAATTTTGTTTCTGAATGGTCATAGATAATTGACAAGTAATCCAATTATTATTTAAAGATGGGTTATTAATATTTACCTGGAGATATTTTTCTAGGAGAAAAAAATGTCAGCATTACAATTTGATGTTCAAGTAGGCTAACATAAGATTATATTGTACATCAAGTACTATCTGTTATGTGTTAAAATTTATAGACAAATTTATAGAAATGCATAGTATGCATAATTATTTTATATTAATATCTCTGATTATTTTCTGTGTTCATATCAAGTCACTGTTCTTGAATCAGTTAGTTAAATGTGTATTTGTTTTCTAGAGGCAGGATTTTTCATGGGAGAGGTAGCTTTTTGTCTTTGGTAAATGAATTCATGGAATGCATTTTAGAAATGGATTTTCTGTGGCGAGACTTTATTCCACACATTGTTGAAACTTTTATTAGTCAGGCCTTATCAAATTTCCATTTAGCACATTTTCCCCTCCATTTAAACACCAGCACATGAAGAGAATTAAAATAGCCTAGAAAATTTACATGTAGCTATTTATGGAATCAAAATACTTCCTTTAATTTTTTTTATTTTGACTTTGTCATGATAATTATGTGGTGAAGAGTGATAATTCTAAGTAAGACAACGTGGAGCAATGGATATATAAGGTACTGGTGCCCAGTAAAAAGAGTAACAATTTTAATGTGGATTTATTTTTTGGAGGGATAGTTTTTAAGGTCCCATTTTAAAAATGCCTTGACATTAGTGCTTAAGTCAATTATATTTCTGCCTAAAAGCCCCAAGTGTAATAATCAGTTAGCAAGCCAAGCTGGAGGAAACTTCAGTGTATGTAAATACAAAGGGCTGGTGACTGTTTGTGTGCTGGCTTGTAAGCGGAGCTGAGGAGCACGTGTGTGCATATGTGTTTGCCTGTGTGTAGTGTGTGTGTGGGTTGGGGGAGATGGTAGGGTCTTTGCTCCTGAAGATGCTTTGTAAATGTCTTTTGTTTTCATGTGTTTCTCTTTCCCTTTGTCTGCAGTCAGTTGGATTCTCCTCCGCACCAGTGCCCTAAGTGACAGCACTGGCAGTAATGAGGCTGCACGCTCCACTATAATTGAACCCTGTCAGCGCTGCCCATTAAGGCTGTGGTGTGGATGCCAGCTCATTAATCCAAAGCCCATTTCTTCTCCTCCGTCATTTCCCTTTTACATCATGGCACTGTTTCAAGTCCTGATCCCTCATTGTGCACGTGGAGGGTTAGGAATGAAGAGTAATTGGAGTTGTTGTACCCATCTTGAGGGGTAACCCTGTTAATAGACACATTCACATCTGCAAACTAAGATCCTTGTGTCATGATTGTGCATTGTTTCGGCTTCTTGGAGAATCTGTTGGCAGTCAGAATTTTTTGTGTGGATTAGGATCAAGCATCTCAAAGTTTCATAGTCCAATGATGTAAAGATGGGTCTTTATGATTAAAAGCATACACATATGTATGTATATGGTGTGTGTGTGTGTGTGTAATATGCTTTTTATAGTAAAACTAATTATAAGTTGTGAGATCCCAATATAACATAAAATTGCAAGTGATTGTTAGTTTTCTCCCATGCACCAGCATAAAAAGAACGGGCTTCAGTATTATACTCTAGCTAGTCAAAATTTCAGAGAAAAACTTCCTTTCTTTCTTCATATATTTTTGTTAAATGTTATGATATTAACATCAAAATAATAGCAGACTGATACCATTCATCTTCTTTCCTTTTTTATACAATGCATTCAAATCTTATAATTGTTTTCGTTTTTGTGCTTTGCACATATGATCTTCTTGCATGTTCAAATTCTGTGATAGTACATGCAGTGCTGACTTAATTATCACTTACATAGTAAAACATTTCTGACATTATTATGTGTAGTGTGACACAGCTTAGAGCCCCTCTTTCATCTCATCATGTTAAATACACCCTTTTTGGCACTAAAAAATGTAATTAAATGAAATCCCTCTTTGAATAATTTTGAATCTGTAATCTAATTGGGTCTTTTCCTTTAGTGTTCTTTCTAAGTAGGAATCAGAGGAAAAATACTTTGGTCCTTTGTAGGGAAGACAGTTTAACTCAAGGTATCACCTAATTGAAATGTAGAAATGTGAGAACCGTCCAGAATATAAATAGTGGATGAGGGGAAAGGTGTGGGAAGGTAAATAGGAGGAGGCATTGCTAAAAATAGTTTAAAAATTCAGATGAGTCCCTAGAAATTAACAACTCTAAATGAGTCAAGTTTATCAACATTGTCATTTTATTCTAGATAACTCGGAAGTTTTGTTTAAAGCAATGAAGTCGGGAACACTTAAAAATGAATGGAAATTCTTGATATTTGGTACTTAAATTATTATCTATTAAGATGTTCTGTTAGGCGGGATACCTTGGAGCTAAATATCCAAGGATTCACTTTTTTTATGAAAGTGAAAAACAAGAAAAAAGAACAAATAAAGTTAGTAGCAAAAACAAGTAAATTGTAACTTCTTCAAGGTGAGGTTGTGGTTTATTCACTGTTATATATTTGCTGATTGTTCAGTGTCTGAACCCAGTAAATTTCCTTCAAAATTTAGCACAAAGAATGAAAATTCTGTGGGCAGAGGTGTTTGTCTCTTTTAGTCTCTGTAGTACGTCTAGTTTCACAGTGGTACCTGGCACAGTGGAAGTGCTCAGTAAATATTTATTGAATTTATTCATTAATTAACTTTATAATACGGAGCAAAAGGAGCAAAAGAGTACTGTTAAGAATTTTCAATCTGGCTTCTCAGTGGTATTTAGGACCGTGGAAAGCAAAGCATAGGCTGTAGCAGAAAAAAAAAAAAAACACACAAAGAAAATATCTTTTTATTGTTAATATAAAGAAAAACATGTATCCAGCATGAATCTCCAGAGTAACCTTTAAACTTTCCTCAAGTAGCAGACTTTGTAATTGTGTCTATCCTTATAATCAGATGTCAAAATTGTTTTACACTCTACATTTTTCTGATACTTTTTGTGTTTGTTTCATCAAATGTCACCTATGATATATTTTTTGAATGTCATCATGGTATAAAATCAAAATTTAATTATTTAATCATTATTAAAGGCAACTCAACATGTGTCTTGATTTCTCTTCATCTTTAGAAAACAAAGTTCCAAAAAGGCTCTTTAAGGTTATTCAATTTATTTGAGCTGCATTAAATTGGCATGTTTTTAGAGAACTACCAATTTATATCTTATTTCCTCATTATGAGATCAGATGATGCTTGAGTTTTTTATTTTTTCGTGTGTTTGTGTGTGTGTGATGGTGAAGGAAATCTGAACCTGGAACATGGAATAGGCAGCACATGTCATGTAGTTCTAGATAAATCAACCAAGAAACAAGAGTGCTTAAAGCCACCTGTAATCCTAAGAAGGAGTTTAGGTGGGTGTGGGAGTCCAGTGGACCCCGTCCTCTAATTTCATGGCTCCCATTGATTTTAGTGCCATTAGCAATTTGACCCTTGATTATAACCATATGTAATGGGTATTTTCACCAAGATAGAGAAGTGATCCAACGGCTTTTTATAAAATCCCAATTATAGTGAAAGGAAAAGGAACTCTTGAAAAATGCTTGAAGAATTTGTCATCATGGGAGTTTTGTACACTATTTAAATGGAAATACAGTATTTAATTGGTGGTGCTTTGAATTATCTATGTGAAAGAGGACATCAGCAGATTATTGTCGTGACTTTCTTTCCCTGATGTTTGTTCTCATCTACTTTTATTCCCAAATTTTGGAAACCAGCCACTATTGTATCTCCTGCAGATGTCACATTATACAAGGTCCTCGCATAGGTGGGTGTTTCAGTCTTTACTAGTAGAGCCATTTCTTAAATTTTGTACATTCGTAAAATGAGTGCCTAGATAGCCTTTGGGACCCATAGACAGGGTTTTTAAGGGGTTGGGTGTATTCTCTCATGAGCAGGAGCCATGGCTCTTGCAGAAAAGATAATGAGGCTTAAGAAACAACAAAAACAAACAAAAATCTTACCTACTACCCCCTTTTCCCTGCCTCTCATTTACACTCAAGCAGATTAACACCAGCCGGGTCTTATTGCATCCTGGTTCTTAAAAGTTCTCATCATATTCCTCCTCCACCCCCTCTCCCTTAAGACATTGGTGGCCTCCAGACCAGTTAATGGTATTTTTAACAAAAAAATGTGACCTAATATTGGGTCTGTTAGAAAGATCTTATAAATAAGAATGTAATTGCTTGCCATAACTTAGTTGGGGTGGGTCAGTGGGTGGGTTGGGGTGAATCGAATGTTAACTCTGCTAGAAGATGACTGATATTGGGTGCAATGGAGACTAATAAACAGACATGGATAGGTGGAAATTTGTGTATCATACCCTAAAGAACAATCACATCTTTTGACATAAATTGGCTGAACATCTACTGGATAAATTTATGCCTTAAAATTTTGATGATCTTAACTTTCCAGATGCTTAGATACTTTTGTTTACTAGGATGGATGTTGCCCATTAAATTAATATGATATGATTTTTTTTCAGACTTTCATTTATTTTAAGTGTGTTTTTCTCGGACCCATCAGCTCTAGGTCAAGTAGTTGTTTCAGTATAGATGTGGAGGGCGCAGCTCACAGTGGCCCATGTGGGGATCGAACTGGCAACCTTGTTGTTAAGAGCACCATGCTCTAACCAACTGAGCTAACTGGCCACCCCAATATGATTGTTTCTTGATTTGCCCGTGTTCTAATTTATAATAATTTTGGGGGGGCATATCCTCCAGTATTCTTTGCAAAGAGCAAAGAATCCAGGTATGGCCACATGGATTCCTTCTACCTCAGGAAATATGGAACATATTGCCTTTTCTTCTCAAGCACCTCGTCTTTACTCCTTAAAATATTATATAAAACCTGATTCTTCTTAGAGATAAATGAGTAATTTTTCACTGTGTTATTATTTTCATACTTTCATTGGCACAGAATTAACAAACTCTAATTTTACCCGATAAAATTCATTCTTATATTCTTAGGGCTACACGTTGTGTAATTTTTTTCTGTTTTGAGACTCTGGGATTATTTTATTTTTTATTTATTTTTTTACCTTCTATATATTTAAGGACAAGTCCTGATATTGTGGGTTTCCTGAAAGAAAGGTTGTATTTGTAAAATTTCGTATTGTGGCCATTGAAGCCAGGTTGTTATTTAATGGATACAGTTTGTTGACAGCTGAAAAAGAAGGTGAAAAAGTAGCATTCTCGAGTTATAGCTTCTTTTAGTGACTACTGTGAAATCAGTCTTCTCTACTGCTTGTTGGGGTCTGAGAGGTTACAGCCTATGTGAAGGAGAGTTTGGAAATGCATAACAAATGCTTTAAAATGCACATGTCCTTTCAGGAATATTTTCTAAAGAAACTGTTAGGGATATGCTCAAGGCTTTGACCAAAGGAGTATCTTTTTCCAGACAGAGGAAAATGAGAGGGGAGGCAGGATAATTTAAGACTTCAAAAGCAGAGCCATTTCTTAAATTTCATCTCGTCGTGAAATGACTACCTCCCTGTTTATAAAGAAGCTGTGTATTTTTATTTTGTACTGATAGCATTAGGGAAAATGTAGCATGGAATATGATCCCATATGTATTGAAATAATTAAGTGTCTTGAAGTATACGCACTGACATGCAAATGGACTTTAAAGGTAAACCATGGAGATTATGGATAATTTTTGCTTTTGTCTTTAGATTCTGTATCTTTTTATAACAGAGGCGTATTCTATTGGTATTAAAATGTTGTTTTCCATATAAGAGCCCTGCACATTTATTAAAAACAAATTTGTTAATTGCATACTGTGTGACAAACGCTGTTCTGGGTGCTAAGGTTGTCCTTGTGAAATAACAGCCGATGTTCCTGAAGACATCATATAATGATAATGAACTTGCTACGTTGATTAGCAGTCACTCCCTAATGAACAAACAAAAATGCTATTACTTTGACTGTCCTGACACAGTGAACATGGTTGTTTTACAGAACTTGTAGTTATTATGGCCAAAGGTATTCCAGCCGCCAGTGGTGGCTAAAAGAAAGGATGTTGAGGACCATCTTCCATTTTTAATGTTTTATTTGTGGAGTTCAGCCTCATTCCATGTGTTCTGAAATTCCTTTATGCGTGGAGGTAAAGTTTGTTAAGAAATTGAGCATACATGTCATACCCTCTAACTTAGGCACAGTTGATACTTAAAAAGTCTCTAATTGCTTACAAAATAATGGAGTATGATTTTGTAAAAAGATAACTCAGCCTAATTAGTAACTTTATATACCAAGTGGAGTGGTGATATTTCATTATAGATTTTTTTTTTAGTGGTAAGAGGAAGAGGCTACAATAGCAAGTCTGCTATCTAAATTAAATTGCAAATTAGCCTTATAATAACAATTTAAAAACTAATGCTGTAAGACCCTAAAATACTGTGGCATCATATCACTATTTTTTAAAATTTAAATTGTTTCATAGTGATGTATTTAAATGCCAAAACAACCATTCTGCTGTTAATAGACCAAGTCTCATCTTAGAGAAACAAACAACTTTTTGCAAATTAAAATTGCTTGAACTGTTCAGGATTATGATAATGCATGTACCACAGGTTAATTTTTATTAGTATTTAATCGATATTTTTCAAATCACTAAAAAAGCTAGATACCTTACTTAATTCATTTAGAAGAGTGATTTCATGCCATGGTATTCTACAAAGCACTATTTCTTGAGATGTGGTAATGCTGGTGGTATAGGGTGTGGCGTTTCGATACCCCAAATAGTTGGGAAACACTATATGCTGTGTTCTCTTGGATATGCAGAGGTACACGTACATATTGAAGGCTCTGAGAAGTCCTGCAGTAAAGAGGTCTGCCTGTTCAACTTTGTTTAACCTAATGTTTCTTAAGTTTATTTAGCCAGGAAGTTTTTATATTTCCTAATATTCCACATCATAGTATTCTATGAACCCTCTTTGGACAGGTTAGGCTAAGGTCTAGAACAGTGCTTCTGAAACTACTATGGTAAAGTAACAACTTTTAAACTTCTAACTGTCATAATAGGCCAGTTGTGATGATTAGTAAACATCTCGTACCATAGGAGTCCGACAACATTCAAACTGGCCTGTATCTGGTTCAGTGTGATGGGTCCAGGGATTGTGCATTCGGATGTTGCAACAATGTCCGATTAGTATACAATGAGAGCTTAATAGTTAAACTACTTATTCTTCGTTCCCTCAGTTTCTGAACCTCCCTCCGTTTGCACTGGTAACAGACACTAGCCCTGGTCAGTGGAGCACGCTTCGAGTAGCACATGTCCCGAGGCTCCTTACTCTAGGTGAGGTCTGCAGACCAGCCACAGGGATCACCTTTGTCCCAAGGCAGCACCTTCGGCCTCACCCCAGACAGGCTGACTCAGGAGTCTGCATCTTAGCAACCTCCCAGGTGAGCTCTGTGCACGTTAAAATTTGGGAAATATGAATCTCGAACCATGCTGTCCTCTAGAAATAGAATGTAAGCCACATATGTTACTAAATTTTTCAGTAGCCTCATTAAAAAAGGTAAGAAGATGTGGCATTAACTTTAATAGATCTTATTTAACTTCGTATACCCTAACAAATGACCGTTTCAACATACAATTTTTATCAGATTCTGTATTTGTAAAAATACGTCTTTGAAATTTGGTGTGCCTTTACACTTGCGTGCATGTCAATTCATTCAGACACATCTGAAGTGTTCGATGACGACATGTGCCCAGTGGCGGTCAGCTTAGAACCTAGCATGATATCTGGCACATAGTAGGTGCTTAGCAAATATTTATACAGGAAAAATAGTTGGAGGAAAACATTTATTGAAGGCCAACTATGTACTAGCTACATTGCCTCTTCACAATTTGTAGGGTAGTAGGTAGTTTTGGTGGAACGGGACTTAAAACTACGTCCCTGTCTCCTAGGTCTGACATGTTCTATTTACCTCTTCGCTGCTTTTTAAATTTTAATTTTTGTGTGTGTGACTCTCTTTAAGTGCTTTAAATAGAACTTTTTATCAACTATTTAAAATCCCACTTTCCTAAATATTCATATGTCTATTTCACATCTGAACTTTCTGGAGAAAGTTCATCTGTAGACAGATAACACGGAGTACCTGCTGCTCCCTTTCCTCTCAGATATTTCCCTGACCATTTCTCTTTTCCACTTGCTGCAATTTGTAACTTAAATCCACTTTAAGAAAATGGCTCAGATATGTCTTCCAGTCTAGAAAGTCTTTGTCCAAATTTGAGGAGAGAAGGATGAGGAAATTGAAAGCAATTGGTCAAATAAACAAACTACAAATCATAGCACTTTTCTATGTAGAATGGAGCCAAGTTGATGAAAACTACTGTTGATTCCTGATATCCAGGAGATGCAGAACCTTGTTGTCCTTGGACAATAAAACAACCACAATATGCTGAGGTTGTGCTGTACCTGCAGATTTCATTATAGGTTGGGAGAAGGTGGGAATTCAGAAGGTCTGGTAACACAGAAGGGCAAAGGGCAAGTACTTAGAAGTTACTTTCTCCCAAGTGTGATTAGATTTTTGAAAGAAGACAGAAAATAAAAATATTTCTTGTACCATCTTCTAACTTGTCTCCTTTTGAGGCTAATGAAATCAGAATGTTGACTCTGGGCACCTCAGACATTCTCTGGCCACTATTGCATCTGTTATCTGCAGCTTGCCTTGTTCAGTGAAACCTCCAAAAAGTTCTGGTGGGACAAGTTCCAGAATTTTAATTGAGGACCCATACATTGACTCACCTGGGAGCTTAATAGACTTGCAAAAGCTTGAATCTAGGAACTGGGTTTCCCAGGTTTTAATCTCGGTTTTGACTCAGCCCACATTTTCTAAATCTCAGTTTCCTCATCTGTTATGATGAGGATAATATGAAATTTATAGGATTGTGTTGAGAGGAGTAAATGAAACAACATGGTTTCAGATGCTTACATACAGTTGGATTAACAGAAATTAGATATCCATCCTTTTGCCTGAGTGAGGGCCTGGGGAAATAGTAATTTTCATATACCAGTGATTGGGAGAGCATTAATCGGAAGAAGCTGTATTATAGAAGACAGTTTGGCACTCTTCTGACATAGCATTATTGCCTTTCGTGTATTTGTGCAGGATACTTCCATGGCATGTATGAACACGGGTGCTCATGATAGCATTGTTTCAGATAGCAAATCTAAAACTGCCGAAAACTGAAATGCTAATAAATTAGAAACTGATCAAAATCATGGCAAATCCATACAGTGAGATGTACAGGTGTTGATGTCTAAGACATAGTAAGTGGGAAAAAAATTGTAGGGTACTTTTTTTTGCATAGAGAATGTATAGAAGAATATGTAACCCATTATTAAGTGTGTTACCCTTCGGAAGTAGAAATGGGGTCTGGAAGAGAGGACTTTCATTTTTCTCCCTTCTGTGCTGTCTGAAATTTTTGTCATGAGCAGGCATTGCTTTTTCAATGTATGTATATCAGTATTTATAATAAGGAATATATTCCTTCTTAGCGAACTATTCTCATTTTTGGATGGAAAAAAAAAATTGGGGGAAGGGAGCTAGACCGGCACTACAAAATCAATTCAAAAGCCTACATACTCTGTTGAATTGGATTCAGTGTGTCAAGTTTGGTCTAGAAGTGATTGTGCCGATGCTTTTATATTAAACAATCTAGTGTTCAACACTGGGATCCACGTGTTTTCGTAACAACTTAATTTGATAGTCTGCAAGGATTCAAAAGCTTTAAGTAGCTATGAAAAACGCAGCCTTAAAAAAGTCACATCAATTCAGTTTCTCCCCCACCCATCAGTTTAACATAAACTAATTCGGTCTGGCTTCCTCTTACTGGGGGGAGATCAGCTTCTCACTCATTTTACTTGCACTGCCTAAAGAAACATGAAAAACAAAATAAATTCAAATTGATTTATTATAGGAGGGACCTATTCTGAATGAACTTAGCTAAGTGGATACGAAAACAAATGTGATTTATAAAAAAATTTGATATGGTGAGGATTTTTCCTGATCCTGATTAGATTTTAAATTTTCCCCTCACTAGTTTGCATAATTATAAGACGCTACCATCGAATGAGTAACAATAAAAAATAGCTCATTAATACCTGTTTCTCTCTGGCATTGTTTCAGGGCATGCCCTTGATGTTTGCAGAGGAGACAGTCTGTAGCATTTCCCTGTCTGATAGGGAACATCAAAGATTGCTTGGATTTCTCTGTACTCAGACATTCCTGATTTTGTCTGAAGTGGTAATATCCTGAACAGCCAATAGCAGCATGAAATTTAAAGTATTTTGGCACTTTCTGTTTCTTTTATTATTTTCAAATGTAGTGATATTAGAGAGGTAGATTGGGATTTCTTGGCTTTTCAACAAAGCAAATAAACTATTACAAAATCTCAGTTTTGAGCCCAAGGTTATAAGGTAATTAGAATACTGGTGACGGAATTGAATTGCTGTCTAGAGCTAGGTTTTAAATATCCACCACTTAGAAGCCATAGTGTTTGTTTCATTAGCATGAGGTCATTTTCGCTGTGGTGTCAAGACATGAGATATGTATCCCTAATTAATAATTAATGGATGTTGAATCTAGAGTATTGGAGTTTTACTCTTTCCTGTGTAATATTTTTCAGTTCAGGTTGTGCCCTAAGCAGTGTTATCTGGAACTAGCTGTATATGACTTGCAAATACTTACAAAGTAAGCAGTTCCTATCTTAAAATGGTTAAACGACTGACAGCCTCTATAGGTTTAGACTGATCAGTCTCACTTAAAAAGCGGGGGGAACTCTTTGCTCTGTGGAAATGGATACAAATGTGGACCCTGAAACATATATTCTGTTTGGGTCAGACACGGTGGGACCAATCACGACACTCGTCTCGTGGTTCAGTAAGATGACATGGAGTAAATATTAAGACAATGTTAACCGATTAGCCATTTGACATAGAATTCTTTAGTGTTGTTTCTTACTGATAAATGCTTAATTTATCAGTTTGAACTATTTTGTTAGAAATAGTTATTTCTTAGATCCCTGCATTTAAAAAAATATTCGTTGGCAGGTTAAGGCTACTTAAGTTTTTTTTTCTTTTTACTATAACACAAAGAAATTTGTACATTCAACAAGGATTACTTAGTAGTTTTTATATATCATATTGAGATAATATATATGTGTGTCTGTATTGTACCTTTACACAACATGTGTTAGTATTAAATTACTGTATTAGCAATTATAATTTAAAGGTGTTAGGGTATAGCTATTAGTTGAAAATTTGTTTCATTGAGCCACTGGAAGAAAAACTGTATCCTCTCTCAAACATTTGACAGTGAATGCTGCACTTAGATATTTGCACAATCTATCCTCAAGAGGGTAAGAGAAATTGCCCTCTGTGTACCTGAATCGGATGTGTGATTCACCAGTCGCCTCTGCCTCCTTTCCTGCCACCATGGGTGTGGGTCCTGAGTAAACATAAGCAGCCTGGTCCTAGTTATTGATGTCTTCCTTAAGGCTGGAGGTCACCGCTTCTGAGATAAGACTAGTAGTAAGACAAATGCTGCCCCTGTTGACTGTAGGTGAATGCATGGAAAGGTAACCAAATTCCGGACGTACTTTTCCTTGTTGGCCTCTTTAATTCTGAATTGTAGACTCAACTTTTTGTCCTGAATACATGGGTCCATGGATCCATCAGTTACAATGTACCCTTAATGGCTCCTGATCACTGTATCCCTCAGTTCCTCCTGTGAGGAATTTTACTGTATGCATTAAGAAGGCGAAAAGAAATCAATGTGAAGTAGTATCTCTTTAGAATCATATTGACAATTTAAGTTTCAAATACATGATTATATTACTCTTGTGAACGTGTCTGTTTGTTTCAAAACAAACTGAGTGATCATGCCTAGAATTTCCAAAAAGGATAATTTTATTCTGCATAGCTATATTTTCTGAAATGTCCATTGTAGCATCTGGAAAGACATAATGATTATACACAAATTTTTTCAGATGTGGAGAGCATCAAGCATAATATATTCAGTGAGAATGTTGTGATACGAGATCCTCTCTATAGAGTTTGTCCATTTCAGAGTAAAAGCTCATCAGACATTGATTTATTTTCTTTCGTTTTCCTTTTCTTCCCTTCATTTTTCTTGATTTTTAGATTTCCTCCAAAGGACTTGGATTTGCTGAACGAAATCTAAAATTTAACTTGTAAAACCAGTATTACATGAACCCCTTTTTAAAAGATGCTATTATGGAAAATAATTTATTACGGACCTCGTTTACTATATCAAGCCAATGTATAAAAACAGACATTAAGTATGTATAGATGTGTCATCTGTATTAGGTTTCTAGGACTGCCATAACAAAGTACCCAAATCAGGGTGGCTTAAAACAACAGAAATTTATTATGGCACAGTTCCAGAGTCTGGAAGCCTGAAGTGAAGGTGCTGTAGGGAGAATCCTTCCTCGACTCTTCGAGCTTGTGGTGTTTGCCACAATGCTCGGTGTTCCTTGGCTTCGAAGTGCATCATTTCAGTCACATGGCTATCTTTTCCTTGTGTGTCTTTCCATCATCTTCCCTCCATGCTTGTCTTTCTCTTTGTTGAAACTTCTCTTTTTTACAAGCACACCAGTCATACTGAATTATGGTATACTCCAGTGGCCTCATTTGAACCCTGTGTTCTAATAAGGTCATTCTAATCCTCTTTCCAAACCACCTGGTGGTTAAGATTTCAGCATATCTTTATTGGAGGATGCGATTCACCCCATAACACCATCTGATGCTGGAAATGTGGAGGCTGTTGATTCATGTAGAAAATGTTTACTGAAGTTATGGGATGCGGACAAATAAGCTAGGTAGTTGCAAACAACCCTCTGAAAAATCTTTATCATTATCCATTATTTATTCAGTTGTTTAAGTGATTCAGAGAGATCTCATGGATGAAAACAGTAGAACAGTTAGCAGAAGAGTGAGTTTTAGGGATACTGGTGCCATAGATATGCTTATATGAGAAAAGGTATCAATGAGAAAAGGTTTCTGTGGCTAATAATTGTACAAAATTCTGCGTTAAATAGTTAAAAAGGGTTCTTTACTGCAAGACTTCTCAAAGCCTTGAATACGTGTTGTGCTTTGAGAATATCCAGCAGGAGGCCACAGTGTTTCCCAAATTTACTCGACCATATATCTCTTCTTTATACGTGTAGATCATCTCGAGGAATTACGTTCCTGTGAAAACACTGGAAACTAGTTTAGTGTCAAACCGTATGATCTTACTTAAAATGTCACTACAGAATTCTGAAGGTTGCAAAGGTAATTCATGGCCCTTGGGACTGGACCAAAGGTTTTCAGAAACCTACAAAACTCTCATGTAGATATCGTTGAGAAGTGTAGATATTTGCGCTTCTCAAGAGAGTGCACATTTCTTTCATGGCAGATGCAAGAACATACTGATTCATGAACTGAATTCTGTGTTTCATCCAGCAAATTTGATTTACTTTGAAATCTAGTTAAAAGTAAGGACTTTTAACATACTGTTTATTACCATATTTGAGACACAGGAAGTATTCTAAACAATGAATGTTAAAATCTGCCTGATAGCCTCTGGGGAATTCTGACTATTATTATATTAAAATAAGACCAGGTCTTATATTAATGTTTGCTCCAAAAATGCATTAGAGCTGATTGTCCACCTAGGTCTTATTTTTGGGAGAACACAGTAAGAAAAAAAAAAGGATCAGTTCTCATTGATGTTTCTTTGCACTTAACAGCATAATACCCAAAACATTGTACGTACCTGCCACAGGGTTTGTTGAATTGAATAAAAATGTTCCTGCTATATAGATTTGCAGGAAAACTGGATGCTCTGTGGAGCCAGACAGCAGTTTGAAAGGTCACAATGTTCTTCAGAAATTGAAAGCCACTGCACTAGACAATGGTTCTCGGTTGCCTTCTTGGGCCTCTGTTGAGTCATGCAGCCTGTGGTATTCTTTAGTTGCAGAGTAAATCTGGAGGGCTTTCTGAGTTACTCTTTTCCGCCTCAGTAATGATGCAGTTTTGAAATGGATATAGATTCCTGTATTTCTTAAATATTTTTCAGTCTATTTGGATTAATAGCAACATAGAAATATAAAACACTGTATTATTATTATTGATTATCATTTTACTCGAGGCTATTCCCTGTAAAGAGAGAAAGCCAAGAACTTTATTCATTTAAGCTTATTAGAAAAAAGCAGAGTGTTGGACAGCAAGGGAATCTCTGGGGTGAATACAAACTTTCCTCCTCGGTGGCCAACCAGTGTTTCCCCTCCACTGAGCTCAACCAGCAGATGTTCTTAATATCTGGCTGATAAAGGGAACTGCAGCTCATCATTTAAAAAATACACATCATTGACCAGATTTCAAGCAATAGTGTCTGGGTGGAAAACTTTTTACAGATTATAAGCATTTCCTGACATTTTGGAAAAGAAGGCAGATTTGAGGGTATATTAAAAAATACCACTGTGGTGTGTGTTCAGCTTCTGGAAGGAGTGACCATGCAATTGATTCAATCCAAGCACGAATCCACAAGACACTGTTGTTTTTATTGAGGTCATATGCAAACATTTTTGTTTACTTAAATTATCCTCATTTAATTGGAGCGGTGGTGGAAATGTATGTGGTTCACTCATCGAAGCTTAGAACAGACTTCTCTTTAGGAATCCCATTGAGGACTGGAATTGCTCCTTTTCCCTTGAATCAGAACTTCCAATTTTAAATACAAATAATTAAACTGTGATTTTTCAATATCAGGTCTTCCATTTTGTAGCTATAACTATTGTTACCCGAGGCAATTGTTAATCAGGCGACCACATATTATTTCTTTGGGCAACTGGTTAAGATGCTTCTTGTGGGCAACTTGATATGTCTTCTGCCCAATCCAGAATGTGTTAAAGGGTTCCAAAACTGCTTTTGTGGAGATAGTAGCCGTTGAAGTCTGACCAAATTGTGATGTAACAGGACGAAAACCATTTATACATATAGAAACTTTTACCAGAAAAAAAATTCTAATGTCATCTATAAACATATTAAGTGGATAGAAGAAAGGACCTGAGCATATAACATTGAAATGATTTGTGTTCACCTCCAGGCCATGAGTTACTTGAGGACAGGGCTGCCACTGAATAGCTGGTGACTCTGACCCTAGTTGTTACCTGGCTTATGTAGTTCAGTTTGAACAACATTCTCACTAATGTTGAGGGACTGTCTCAATCACCAGTGAAGTGAAGATTTACATTTGATTTATTACAACTTTAGAACCTTAGTTATGGATTTACAGGATAGGAATATGTTTTGGCTGTGATGCCTGCCCGTCACAACCCTGTGAAGGAGGAAAGATATATTTTCATCCCCTTTTTTTTTGTCAATCAGACACATTTTCATCTCCTTTTTTTTTTTTTTTTTTTTTTTTTTATCAGAGGAGAGACACAGGAACAAAGCAGTCACAGAATGGTCTCAAAAACAGCCTTTAATTTCTGGAATTGCCTGAGAATTACAGGAACAAGTGAATTCTGTTTGGCTTGTGAATTTTAAATGCACTAAAACTTGGAAAAGTGGAAGGTCACCAAATTCGAATTTTATTAATTTTGATAAATTCACTTAACTATGTATGAATTTGATTAATTCGTTTTATATTTCTGCCCACTTGTGCCTGTGAAGCATTTGGATAATAATGGTTCTACTTCCTTTACAGAATTGAAGTAGATAAAATATAATGTATATCAAAACAGTTGGAAAAATATAAAGCATGTCAACATGTGTTATTTCTGAGTGATCAGTGCACTGATGTCTCTTATATTAGCTTGTGTTCTCTGGATTTAAACTGTTGTTTTCGTTGTTGTTGTTTTTCAGCTGAAGAATGAAAAGAAATAGAACCACGTCAGGCACTCTTATTATTTTAAAAACTTGTTTAGGTATACAGCACTTACCCTAAAATTCACCCATTGCAGCGTATGGTTCAATGATTGTTAATAATGTGTAGCGCTGTACCACTATTTCTACAATTCCATTTTAGGAAATTTCCATCAGTCTCCAAGTTCCTACGGAGTTTTTTCAGTATGTCTTAGTCCAGGCAATTGCTGAAATGCTTTCTGTCTGTATACATTTGCATTTTCTGGCTATTTCATAAAAATGTTACCGTAGAACATGTAGTCTTTTGTGTCTGGCTTCCTTCACTTAGTATAATATTTATGAGGTTCATCCATGTTGTAGCATGTGTCAGTTGTTCATTCCTATTTTATTGCTAGATAGTGTTCCATTATATTGATACGTCACATTCACGTATGTGTGGCCATTTGGATTCTTTGCACTTTTTGGCTCTTATGAGTAATGCTGCTATGGGCATTTGTATACAAGTCTTTTTGTGAATGTATATTTTCCTTCCTTGAATTCCTAGGAGTGGAGTTGCTGAGTCATATGGTATGGTCTGTTTAATTTTTAAGAGATTGACGATCTGTTTTCCAAAGTGTCCAGACCAATTCCCACCAGAGACATGTAAGTCATCCAGTTTATCACTGTCCTCACCAACATTTGGTATTGTCTGTCTTTGATTTTAGTCAGTCTAGTTGATGTATGGTGGTATCTCATTGTGGATTTAAGTTTTATTCCCGACTGAATAATGATGTTGATTATCTTGTCTTGTGATTATTCTCCATTCTTCTTTGGCAAAATATCTATTGAATTGTTTTACCAATTATTAAATTGGTTTGTCTACTTATTACTAAGTTGTAAGAGTTCTTTATACATTATACATATAGGTCCTTTGTTAGATATATGATTTACAAATAATTTCCTCATAGTCTCTGATTTGGTCTCATTTTCTTATTGTCTTATGGAAAAGTTTTTAGCTTTCAGTCCAATATGTCAACTTTTTAACTGTCTTTTGTGACTTTGGTGTTAAGGTATTATTAAGTGGTACTATTACTATAGTTGTTTAGTTTAGCATCTCTACTAACTTTTGTTTAGACAATTAATAAGTGAACCTTAATAAAATAAGAAATTAAAGATGTCTTGGGAGAAATTTTCTTTAAAGAAAATATTAAGGGAAAGAATTCTGAACTGATTGTTAAGGTATTTGATTGTGAACTGTGTTGGCACCTGGGATGAGTGGGCACCTGGAATGAGTGGGTACCTGGGATGAGTGGGTATCTGGGATGAGTGGGTACCGAAGGTGGTGCCCAAGCACCATCTTAGCTTCTTGTAATGACTAAGTCCTCATATAAACAGTGATTTACTTGTGGAAAAATGATAAAACCTCTGTGGGAGAAACACTCGCTATATCCAGTCATTCATAGCACTAACACCCTTATGTTCTAGCTCTAACACATATAAGCTTTTACAAAAAGCAGTATATTGAGTTTAACACCCTGCGTAGATGATTCTGATGGGAATGTATTTCCAAGAAGTTTGTGTTTTAAAAGTATTTAGGCTTTGTATTGTTTGCTTAGTTATAGAAAACAAGAAAGAAGAGATTAATGATCCTTGAAGCTCCTTTTCAAAAGCAAGGTCTCATAATTTGATTTAACTTCACTGACTGTATTTCTTGCACAATGTGGCAGTCTACTGTCGATTTTTTTTTTCCTCTGGCTGTTCACAAGCAACCTGGTACTAATGCCAGGATTGACTGATGCCTGTGACAGTCCTGTTAGAGAGGTGTGCTGTCACAGCATGCTGTAGGGAATGCTGCTGCTGAAGAGCTGTGAGCTCTAGCAAAGTGGTAGTGCAGGGAAGGAAAATGTCTGTCCCCTCGCGGCATACTCCCCCTTATTCCTTCCATCATGGCCATATCACAGCTTGTCTGATCTTTTGGTCTCTGGGGGAGGGCTTGGAGATAGCTTTGATTTTATTTCTAGCTCTTCTGGTTACTAGCTGAATGACCTTGGCCATGGCTCTTCAGTCTCGATCAGCCTGCGATTTCACTGCCTGTAAAATGGAATATTCATACCTACCTGTGCTGGATTGTTTTAAGGAGAGAAAATATGCATAAATCACCTAACATTGTGCTTAGCATAAGGTCGATGCTTTATTTGGAGATGGTTATTATTATTGTTAATGTGGTATTATTCTCTAGATTCTTTATGACCCTAAGAACTTTTATATGTTGAAATATGATGAAGGAAAAGTAATTATCATGTTGAAGGTGGAACAAATATACTGAGCAGTATAATGAAACTTCAATTTGAAAAAGAAAAAAGTGTAGTGTTAATATTTCCTAATGTTCTGCATAGGAATTCATGTCTTTCTCTTCCCAAGATATATATTTCTTCTTTTTATGTCTTCAGAAATAGAATCTCCAAAAAGTTTAGTTGGAGCCAAAAAACCCTAGCATGAGTATAGCATATGCCTTTGAGATATTTGAGCTTGATTCTTCTGTAAAAGCTGTGGAGTATTACGAGTTCTGTGGAATCTCCATATTTGAGCCATTCTTTTTTCTACCTGAGGACCCCTCAAAATTTTCAAGGTCAGAAGAGCCAAGACTCCAGTTTTTGCCTTCTTTGAAATACCACTTCATTTCTGACATTGAGTGTGCAGCATTTTTAAGCCTAAACATGAAACTCTGTCTCTCGATTCATTATTAAAAGGTGCTAAGATCTTACAGCTTCAACATAAAATCAAATTAAAATTCTATTATATTGTAATAGCCAAAGTTCAAACATCCTTAGAAACCCTAGACAGTAAGTGAATAATTTCTCTCTTGGTATGTATCATTCATTATTAAAGCAAGTCATTTACTTAATTATTAACAACTGCTCAAAAGATTGATTTTTCTGTGTCTTTCAGATTGATTTTACTAAAAGTGTAGAAAAACTGTCAGATAAAATGACTCTGCTCTGTGTGTTCTTATGCTTAAAATTCTTAATTTCCCTCCAGCATATATTTCCCCTGGTAATTACACATCTAAATTTCTCAGCTCAAGTACAGATTCATCCCTGCTGATAGAAATAAGAATCTTTCTTTTTTTCCCGAATTATTGCCTTTTATTAAATATAAGGCACTTAATTAGTTTTCATATCTACTATTAAAAATACTGCTAAGATATCTTGATGGCTAAGCCACATTATGTGTTAAAAATATTCCCAATTTTTTTTTACCACTTAGAATTTGTTTACTATATTAAAATATATAATCCAGAAATATTCCCTAAATTTCTCCAAGTTATTTTTTGGGAAAATATCGATGTTTTCCTGCAAAGAAAACACCACTTGCATAGGGTGTCAAATAAGTACCATTCGGTACTTATTAAACATCAAGTTTGATAGGTTAATTAGGTAACCAGAATGGTAGTTCTTCCACTAAACAGTGTTCTCTAGGCTGTGAACAGGAAGAGAAAATAAGCAAAAATCCCCCCGGTGTTTAAACGATATGCTTAAACCCAGTGCACCTCTTCTTCTTTCCCCAAATGTGGGATCCTAACAGTTCTAGATTTTGCTACAAGCAGTTCTAGCAAACGTGAAGCGCATTACACATTTCCAAAGAAACAGTGTTTTCAAAGGGTGTTGCATTTCTAAACAAGGACTAGATAGTTGTAACAAACAAAAAGGTATAACATCAAGAAGTTCAGTCAAAATCACTATTGTCTTCTAAATTAGTAAAATTATGCTTTAAAGCTGGTATATTGAATTTAAAAATACTATATGTCCATTTAATATATAGGGAGTTCTAATCCATTATAAGTTAAATACTGTCATGAAATTTGACATTAAATAAATATGGCAGGTATAGTTGTTATAGTAAATATTGGATTACCAGTAATTTCCTCGCCTGAGAATTTAGAAAAATGTTTATGTTACAAACGATTTGAATTGCTTCTCTGAAATTTATTTTAAAATCGATCGTTCCCATGTAATCGCATATATTCACATTATTTGAATCTCACAGCCACCAAGTAAAGATGTTTTAATCCACTTCTATAGCTCAGGGGACCCAGACTCAGAGAATAAATCACACACATTTTAGTCAAGATATTTTTAATTGAAAGATTTTTTTTTAAAGCCCTCTTGATCTAGCATAAGCAAAGAGATATTTGTTATAATGCAGTCTTATAAACACTGAAGCCTTGGAATTGCAGTCCGTTTGGATAATATGGTGCCTGGTGTTGCAGACTGGTATCTGCTTGTCTGAAGTCCTTTTGGTATAAATATAAACCATTTACTTGTCACAAACATAGCTGCACTTTCACAGGGGTGATAAATTGGGGTGAATTCCAAAAAGTGGCTAGGATTGGCACCTCAAAATGCAGTTGCTACAGCGCAGGATCAAAATCCATACCCAGGTCGTCTTATTGCAAGTGAAGGCCTCCTTTCGCTGTACCTGTGGTAAAAGTTAAGTAATTACTTATTCATTTTAAATACTTGGAATAATTTAAGGATCCTGGAATTTTAGGTTTTGGTCATCCTTTTAAATAAATTATAGAACCTAAATATTTGAAAGTTTGCAAGATTTTCGGTGTGAAAGTTTGGATATATATTTTTTTTCTTTGACTTTCCCTCTCCCTATAAATAACATTAATGAAAACTAGGAATGTTAAATTAAAAAAAAAATCCAAAATGACAAAGAAAAAGTCAGGGAATCATAATTTGCGCTGTAGAGTTTTGGCTGTAGGTCATGTGTGTAAATTGGGAAGAGGATGACAGAACTGTGGGATGATTGTGTATTGATTCACCACCGAACATTAGACTCTGATGGAAACGCCCCTGTATCAGTGCACATAGGCGAGGCTGTGCTGTAATGACAACCCTGGCATCATATTAGATAACACAATTAAAAGTTTACTTCTCACTCAGAGAGAGTTTCTACTGTGATCCAACTACAACACTATTCCACATTTTCTTCAATTAATTCCCAGGCTGAAAGGCAGTAATCTACGTTTGGTCTGTGGCAGAGAATAAGTTAATGCACAGTGCACTGGTTCGTAAAGCCAAAAGTGGGATACGTCACTTCTGCCTACATTTCACTGGCCAAATAAAGTCATGTAGCTATGACTATGTTCAACTGGGTGGGATGTGTCATCTTCCTGCAGGGAGTGGCATCACAGAGGGTGCCATAGAAGGAACATATGGGTGAACAGAAATCCAATCAACCAGAAACCTCTTCTGACATCTTCAGTTGTTTCCCAGAATCACCAGAGAGAAGAGACCTGCATTTGTCAATTTATGTTAGTCAAAAATCTTACATATGAATATATAAAATGTATACATGTGCAAACACACATACATACATGTATATACATATGCACATACATATGCCTATACACATATGTACTTGAGAACATACATATATATGTGTATATTCACACATGTGTCTGCATATGTATATACTCGGGGTGCCAAAAAACTGTATACAAGTGAACACTTTGGTCAATGTTGCTCAAGTAGTAGTTCGCTGTAATCAGAAGTGTCTGGACGCTGATAGTAACCACTTTGAACACATCTTGTAATTGCAGAAGTCAAACTTGACTTGTATTCATATATTTTGTTATCATACATATTGAGTATTCAAATTTTAATAGTTTTTCCTTTCTTAAAATCTGTATACATCTTTTTGGCGCCCTCTGTATTTATACAAACACATACACTTTTACCAGCTAGCTACCTTTTTTGCTTTAAGAACTCAGTTTCTCATCATCAAGACCAGTTGGTTCCCATTATCAATATTGGTTTGAGCATACAAGGTCTGACAATTAACTTTGCGAACTCGTTGCAACTATGTTGCTAACCTTTTTTGATATCAGAGGGATTATTCATTATGAATTTGTACCAGCTGGACAAACAGTTAACCAAGTTTACTCTTTGGAAGTGCTGAAAAGGCTGCATGAAAAAGTTAGACGACCTGAACTTTTCGCCAACAATTCATGTCTTGCCTCACGACAACGCACCAGCTCACATGGCACTGTCTGTGAGGGAGTTTTTAAACAGTAAACAAATAACTGTTTTGGAACAGCCTCCCTACTCATCTGATTTGGACCCCAATGACTTTTTTCTTTACCCAAAGATAAAGAAAATATTGAAAGAAAGACATTTTGATGACATTCAGGACATCAGGGGTAATACGATGACAGCTCTGATGGCCATTCCAGAAAAAGAGTTCCCAAATTGTTTTGAAGGGTGGACTCGGCGCTGGTGTCAGCGCATAAAAATCTAGAGTTTCTCTTAGGTTATCTTGGAGGAATTTTATAGTTTTGTATTTTACATGTAGGTCTACGATCCATTTTGAGTTAATTTTTGTGATGAGTCTAAGGTCTATGTTTAGATTTATCTATTTGTTTATTTAGCATTATTTATTTATTTAGTCCTTTCTCGCTGGCACTGGAACCGTGGACAGGGAACCTGGTGTGGGTCTGGTACCTCTGGCTCTTCCAGGGTGGGGGGACCTCCATAGCCAAGATATCCCTCCCAGTTTTTAATGTTCACACCTGGGTGTGGGACCAGCCTGTTCTGTGTCTCTGCCCTTTCTACCAGTTTAAAGGTGGCTTCTTCTGTATGTCTGTAGTTGTAGGGCTTCGGTTCAGCTAGACTTCGGGTGACTCTCAATGATGGTTTTTCTGTCGTTTAGTTGTAGTTGATGTGGTCCTGAAAGGAGGTGAGCACAGCATTTCCCTACTCTGCCATCTTGACTGGAAAAAAAAATTGGACATTTTTAATCTTTCAGAAAGTCTTTCAAAAAAGAGAAACGATATATTTATTATTGTTATTGCTGAATAAACCATAAATAAATTCTTTACATTGGGTGGAAATTGCAGCAAATCTTTTTGAAATAAAGGGTCTGAGGGGGAAATGTAACAAATGTGAGGTCCTTGATGGGGAACTGTGAGATGAGACTAACAATACGGTAAGCAGGATTTAGGGCACACACACATGGGGTGAACTCAGTCTGGAGAGGTGTTAGTTTACATTACACATGGTTTTAAAAAAACTTCAATTTTGGTTACCTTTGGTCAGTCATGTGCAGTTATGAGGCCCCTTCAGTTTTTTTTTTCTTCCTCATTTCCTTCTTGTTGAGTGTGTGGTCTCTGGTCTAAAGAAGGGCTCCAAATTAGTTTTCCAAAATTTTTGTTGCTGTTAGTATTTCATTCAAAATCCAACTTTAGTCCTATTTCTTTAGTCTTATTTTTCATTTACTAACTTTCTTGAGACAATACAGCTTTAAATACTATATATAGTATATGGTACTTGAGGTTAGAAAGTTGTGTTCACTGTACCTCTTTTGCATATAAGGTGATGGGCTAAATTTTATTATGACTCATCAATACATTCCATAATGGTTGATCTTCGGTTCTGCAAAGATACCCTATATGAGATGCTTGAATTCTAATAGTTGAAGTTGGAATAATTCATTCTGTCAAGGAAGTGTTCCCGCTAGACCTTGCTCATCAACAAATTAGTTTAGTAGAATGTAAATACAGCATTAGAATTCAGAAACACAAGAGAGGTGTTTACCATTGCATTGCTCTTGACACGTGCTTTGATTTTTTATGGAAAAGTGAAGAGAATTTGACAGTATTTATTCCTTTCCTCACCAAGCATTTTGAATATCATTGCCCGTGGATTGTTATCACATACTGGAGGGAAGTAAGACGGTAGCGGTCAATATGAAATGTGTAGTTCAGTGCCACAAGTTTTGTATATAAAGAAACCACTGGAAAAAAATCATAATGTTAATTATGCTTTAAGATATTAAGAAATAATTTCTTATGGTACCTTGTTTAAATTTTGACATTATTGTAGAACTGTTACTGACTAGCCTTATGGAAGATTTATTTTCAGGAAAGATGTTGAAAGGTAAATATTGAACAATTACAGTTATAAAGAAATTTTAAAGATCAGTCCTATAATATGTTCTCATGTGATTTTTCAGTTGAGGAACATTGGGTGGCATAGGAATAGCATTTAGGATGCAGTTAAGAGGCAGAATGGGATTAAAGGTACAGTCTCTGGATCCACATTGCTGGAGAGACTGAATGCTGGCTTGGCCATTTGCTGTTAGTTTGTGTGCCTCAGTTCCTTCAACTGTACAGTGAGGGTAATAATAGCACTTCTCACATACTGGGGTGCCAAAAAAATGGATAGAAGTGGATATTTTGCTCAACGTTGCTCCAGCAGTAGTTTGCTGTAATCAGAAGTGTCTGGATGCTGACTGTAACCACTTTGAGAACTTCTTGTAATTTCAGAAGTCAAATGTGACTTGTATTCATCTTTTGTTATTGGTATGTATTGAGTATTACAATTTTAATAGTTTTTCTTTCTTAAAATGTGTATACATTCTTTTGGTGCCCTCTGTAATTGTGGTGAAGTTAACCTGAGTTAATGTATGGAACTGTTTTAGGAAAATGCCAGGCACTCACATGTTAAAGAAGGTAGGAGTGTTAGCCTTTATCATTAATATTACTCTCATTGAGAACATCTTTGATTCTCAGTACCAGGAAAACATGTAAATAACAAATACACAGGTAGTAGAAATTAATTTGTTTTCAAACTCCTCAGATAGAAGAGTCTTTAGGAAAATAATATCTTTCGTCCTTGAGGATTTTGCATGTAGCAAGCTCATTATTCATGAGCAGGTTTGACCATCTCCACGTTGAGTTCAAGGTTTTTGACTGAAAACATTACCATTCATCACCTTCAAGGAGTGCTCATCTATACAGGTAGTACTCTGAAGGCTATAGAGATTGATTGTGTCTTCCTTATTTTGTTCTACCATAATTAGCTTTTCAGAAGTAACAGTTGTTAGCAAAATACTCTACAGTTGTTTTCACCAATGAATGAAGAATGAATGTAAATATTTTCATACCCCACATGTGCTAGGGCACTGATACATTCCACACTGGCACAAAGAGTTGTCATCGTTCCAAGCTGAGGGTAGGTCTATAAAGAGTGAAAACATTGGAAACTTCTGCAGGTGTTCAATTTTCAATGGTAATCACTGTCTGAAGTTTACAACAGGTTTGTTATTTCACTCAGTACATCTGGACTTGGCGATTGCATTTTCTTAAAAAAATATTGGATTTTGGCTGTTAAGACACAGAGAAGGGTCTAGAGTATAATGAGCTCTACCTCTTGAGGACTCACACATTTATGCAAAATCCCTAGCCTCCAGATCACCCTAATTGCTCTCAGACCACAGCAGTGCACTATAGTTTGCTCTGGTTAGGAACTCTACATTTGATGTTTACTTTGGGAAGTAAACATGAGTGCTTTTCTCTCAGCCCAGAGGACAAGAGATGGGGTGCTGTTAAATAAAACAGAAATAGAGAATAAAGTGGGACTTTTCTGCTTGTGTATTCAATGGGGAATGTAAAACATGTCAGACAGAAGTTGGTTTTTCTCTGGTTCTTCTGTATCAAAAATCTAAGTAGTCTGCATGATAGAAAATAAAAAAAATCAGAGCTCTCTTTCCACCACCTCTTCCAGCGTCTTGTAGGCTCCTTACAGAAACAAGGAGCTCGTTAGAATTATATTTACTATCCTTTGCACTCCCCACAGGCACTCTTTGGGTAGAGGAGGTGAGAAAAGCCAGGAAAGCAATGAAAATAACCTCTATTAAATTAACTGCAATCTGGCATTAATACACATTTAAAATAAATTTACAGTGTTCTTTCCCTGTTTATTCCTATGGTTGGAATTCTCTATGAAGGACTATGCACATTTGTTTCAAGTAGATTTTTTTGTATCCTAGTGCAGTTTGTGTGGGAGCTTCTTAATTGCAGATAGGTCAGTATAAACTTTTGACAACTTGGCATTGCTCTAGCAAAGTAGAAACTATATTTTTTAGAGTAGTTACTGTCTGTGAGGCAATTATTTGCACTTCATTACCTATGAGCTTATTCCTTAATTGTTGTTGGCCTTGTTTCTTCTTGCATCTAGCAAGATATTTGGAATAAACCTTGTTAACGTCCTGAGGGGCATGTAATATGCCTTTGACTTATTTTTCATTCCCCACAACACCTCGCCATCCTGGGCACTTAGGTGTATTCAGTAAATACTTGATGAATCCATTACACTTTCTGACTTTTCCATAGGGAATGAAGATAACTGTTACCTTATAGTTACTCTACAGAGATCTGATTGTTTCCTAAGGTCTCCATAGTAAATGAGGTTCCCATCTGCATCTGTTGTTTGGTTGTAAACCATTTGCTTGTGATTATGAGTCTTTAGTAATTTAGAAACGATTGGACTCTGTTCTTTCCTCACAGTACGCAGTTGCTGGTCTCAGCAGAGGCGGTGTACTGTAGTGGCTAAGAGCAAGCTAATCCTGCTTTTGCCACCGATGAGCTGTGTGACCTTGGAGGTTGTAATAGTACTTGTTATTGCAAGAGTTACATAGATGTACATGAGTTAGAAAAGAGCCTGATAACAACCACATTTGTAGTAGCTTTTATTAGTAGCCGCTTTTTTTTCTGATACTAATACTCGTGTTTTTTAAATTAAATTTGTCGGGGTAACGTTGGTTAATAACATTATAACATTTTCAGATGTGCAAAATTATAATTTGACATCTGGTTACTCCATTACATGGTCCCTATCGGAAGTCTAGTTTCCTTCCATTACCATACATTTGACCCCCTTTACCCATTTCGCCCTCCCCCTTCTCTCCACTTCTAGTAATCACCATTCTGTTGTCTGTAGCAATTAGTTTGTTTTTGTTTGTTTTTATTCATTTGTTTATTACTTTTTGTTTCATATTCCACATGTGAGTGAAATCATACTGTTTTTGTCATTTTTCCATTTGATTTGTCTTACTTAGCATAGTACTCTCAAGATCCAGTTATATTGTGGCAAATGGAAATATTTCATCTTTTTTGTAGCTGAGTAGTACAGAGGGTGCCAAAAAATGTATACACATTTTAAGAAAGAAAAACTGTACTAAATGTAATACTCAATGTATACTGATAACAAAAGATGAAAACAAGTCACGTTTGACTTCTGCAATAACAAGAGGTGCTTAAAGTGGCTACCATCAGCGTGAAGACACTTCTAAGTACAGCAAACTACTGCTTGCGTAACTTTGAGCAAAATGTCCACTTGTATACCTGTTACGGTATTTCAGTGTGTGCTTGTGTGTGTGTGTCTGTGTGTGTGTGTATGTATTTTACATTTTCTTTATCCAATCATCCATCAGTGGACACTTAGGTGGTTTCCATGGCTATTATAATAATGCTTCAATGAATATAGGGGTACATATATCTTGATGAATAAGTGTTTTTATATTTTCAGGTAAATATCCATGAGAATAATTGCTGGCTCATGGTAGATCTATTTTTAATTTTGTTTTGTTTTTTCTTTTAGATTTTTTTTTATTGGGGAAGGGGAACAGGACTTTATTGAGGAACAGTATGTATTTACAGGACTTTTTCCAAGTCAAGTTGTTGTCCTTTCCATCTTAGTTTTGGAGGGTGCAGCTCAGCTCCAGGTCCAATTGCGGGAGGTGCGGGAGGTGCAGCCCACCACCCCTGCGGGAATTGAGGAATCAAACCGGCAACCTTGTGGTTGAGAGCCCGCCCTCCAACCAGCTGAGCCATCCAGGAGCTCAGCAGCAGCTCAGCTCAAGGTGGTGTGTTCAATCTTAATTGCAGGGGGTGGAGCCCACCATCCCTTGCCACAGTCAAGGAGTTGAACCCACAACCTTGTGGTTGAGAGCCCTGTGGCCCACGTGGGAATCGAACTGGCAGCCTTTGGAGTTTGGAGCACGGAGCTCTAACCTCCTGAGCCACTCGGCTGGCCCTTATTTTTAATTTTTTGAGAAAACTCTATACTGTTTTTCATAGTGGCTGCACAAATGTACATTCCCCCCAATAGTGTAGGAGTGTCCCCTTTTCTCCACATCCTCTCTAACACTTATTTCTTTTTGATAATAGTCATTCTAACTGGTGTGAGGTGGTATCTCTCTATGGTTTAGATTTGTATTTCCTAACTAGTGATGTTGAAAATCTTTTCATATCTCTGTTGGTTGTGTCTGTATTTCTTTCTTGGAAAAGTGTCTATTCATGTCCTCAGATCATTTTTTAATTGGATTGTTTGTTTCGTTATTGTTGTGGGGTTGTGTGATCTCTACATATTTTATATAGCTGCTTATCAGAGGTTTCATTTGCAAATTTATTCTCCCATTCAGTTGGTTGACTTTTTGTTTTGTTGATGGTTTCTTTTGCTGTGCAGAAGCTTTTTAGTTTGATGTAATCACATTCATTTTGCTTTTATTTCCCTTACCTTTAAGGTCAAGTTCACAAAAGCCCCTTTCAGACTAAGGTACATAAATTTAGTGCCTATGTTTTCTTCTAGGTATTTTATTGTTTTAGGTCATACATTCAAGTCTTTAATCCATTTTGAGTTAATTTTTGTGTATGGTGTAGGTAGTAATCTAGTTTCATTCTATTGAATGTAGCTGTCCAGTTTTCCCAAAACCACTTATTGAAAAGACTTAATTTTCTCCATTGTATATTCTTGACTCCTTTGTCAAAAACAAGTTGTCTGTACATGTGTAGGTTAATTTTTGGGCTCTCAGTTTGGTTCCATTGGTCTGGGTGTCTGTTTTTACATCAGTGCCATACTGTTTTGATTACTGTAGCTTTGTGGTATATTTTGAAATCAGGGAGTGTGTTACTACCGGCTTCGTCTTTTTCTCAGGATTAATTTGGCTATTGGGAGTCTTTTTTGGTTCCATACAAATTTACAGATTTTTTTTGTTGTTGTTCTATTTCTGTGCAAGTGCCATTGGGATTTTGATACGGATTGCATTAAATCTGTAGATTGCTTTAGGTAATATAGACATTTTAACAATGTTAATTTTTCTGAAACATTAACATGGAATATCTTTTTGCTTCTTTGTGTCTTCTTCAATTTCCACAATGACTTGTAGTTTTCAGTGTACAGGTCTTGCACCTTCTTTGTTAAGTTTATTCCCAGGTATTTTATTTTATTTTTGTTGTGATTGTAAATGGGATTGTTTTCTTCATTTCACTTTCTGCTATTCTCTTCTTAGTATATAGAAACACAACAGAATTTCATGTATTGATTTTATATCCTGAAACTTTACTGTATTTATTTATTGTTTTAAATAGTTTTTTGTTGGAGTCTTTAGGGTTTTCTATATATGGAATCATGTCATCTTAAAATAGTGACAATTTTACTTCTTTCCCAATTTGGATTCCTTTTGTTTCTTTTTCTTGCCTAATTGCACTGGCTAGGACTTCCAGTACTGCTTGAATAACAGTGGTGAGAGTAGACATCTTTGTCTTGTACCTGATTTTAGAGGAAAAGCTTGTAGTTTTTCACCATTAACTATGATGTTAGTTAAGTATTTGTCATATATGGCCTTTATTATGTTGTGGTATCTTTTTTCTATATGCATTTTATTGAGTGTTTTTATCATAAATAGATGTTGTATTTTGTTAAAGCTCACTTTTAAAAAAAGTGAGTTTGGAACAGTTTTTTACTTTCATGACCTGTGGAAATATTTGGAAGTTGACACGCTGTTTGGAAATGCAATTGCTTATTTCACTTAGACTAGTTAGTTTCCTGTGCATTAGGTTTACATTCTTTGACTTGGGCTCCATTCTTTATCATAAGCTGTTTTCTTAAAGATTTTATTCCCGTGAAAGACAATAATTATGTCTGGAGAACATAGGCTAAATAACAGTCAGAATATTGCTTATTTCTACCAGGTTTTCACAGTGCTAAATTGAATATAGGTAGTCTTTAATGGGTTGATATGACTCTTCATGATACTAATAGAGCCAATTTAGACTTTCAGATTTTTTTTTTGATGAAAAGAGTGTTTGAGGTTTTCTTTTTAGCTAGAACAATTTATTTTATAAAAAGAACAGTGTTACTTGCTCTTTGCTTTGTTAAACACTTTTAAACTATTACATCTTTCTTAATTTTGTATATTGAAGTATTATAAAAGTATTCTCGTGGCTTTAGCAAATGTAATAACATTGAACCAAACTCTGCAGAAAGCCATTGAACGTTACCTTCTAAGAGTCTGTAGACTATTAGTTGAATATTTAAAAAATTGATCTCAGAGGTTGTTCAAATAACCATTTTCCCATTGGATCTACACAGATTTAAATGACCTGGTTTTGATATTGTGTTGTTTTTGAAACGTATTTATTCAGTTCCGTTATGAGGACTGGGATTTGTAAGGCCTCTCTCTTAACTCCAGGGAAATTGACCTAATATTACCACTCATCTACAATTCCAAGTCATCAATTAGCTGTCAAGCTTGCTGCTTTAGAAATCAAATAGGGTCTAAAATCCAACTCTAAATCTCTATAGATTTATTTCCGACCACATCTGAATCATGGTCCACTGTTGTAAAGTGCTGAATTAAATCAACCAGATGCTATTTCTGACTCTACTCCTTACTGTCAAAATGAAACTTCCAGTGGATCAATTAGGAAACATTGATTTTTTTTTTAAAGGCTCTTATCCTAAATAGAACTTCTAAACCACAAAAGTATCTCTGTATATTTACGTACAGACTTGATCAGTAACTCAGATGGTCTCCTAATCTGAGCCAATATGATGCTGGAGTACAATTTGCAATGAACTATGGTGTGTTTTATAAATGAATACCCATGAGTATTCGTTGCTTAATGCAAGCCGGAAATACGGGCACCACATTTAGAGTGTGTGTTTCGTTTTCAAAGATGCATTTTAACAGTAGAGATGGTAAAGATTTTGAAATCAAACCACTTTGCTTACTTATTCTGTATTGATTATTGTCTATTTTGAGTAAATTAACTCAGTGGGAATGTTAAGTTACTCATACTCCAAATTAGAAAAATAAATCCTGTGTTCTATGATAGTATTTGCTAAAAACTCCTTCAAAAGCCTTAATAACCCTATCAGACCCTACAAGTATTTAAATTAAAATATTTATTCACGAATAAACTCATGCATCAAATGCAGAACAAACTGGATCTATTCCATTACATTTTATTTCTATTTCACAGATGGTGATTATAATTAGTTGCTTTTTCACACGTGAGCTCTGGCTTTATGTAATACAACTATTTTTATAATGAACCATCAATAATAAAATATGCAAGCGAATATTGCTTTAAAATAATCATCATGTGCGAGGTTATAAACTTGTTCGATAAATGTTACTACTATCCCAAACATTTTTGTTACTTCTGTTTTTGGAATTGCTTAGAAAGATACGGAATCCAAAGTTAAATTACTTTTTCCTGCAATGGCTATGAGGGGTGATTAAACAACTAGTTAAACAATTAAGAATATTTATTAAATGCCAAGTTGTCCTAGTTACTATTAAAAACTCGTATAATCTGGGAGTCTTCTTTGTCATCATATAATGAAAATTTGATGGAGATATAAGCATTGAAATTACAGTACAATATCTAAATAATAATATCTATGAAAGGATAACAGACGGGATTTCATGATTTATTGATAATACCTTACATTTATTTTGTATTTTACAGCTGTCAGAATACTTCCGTGTGTATCATCTTAACTGCTTTTCACAATAACCAGGTACACAGTCTAGACATTATCATCATTAAATCATGATAAATAGGCTAGAGATTAGGAGACTGACGTGAGGTCATAATTACTAAATGTAGTGCCAGGGGTAAAATCAAGATCATTAAAAAATAAACTCTAGGATTCAAACTGACATATACAGGAAAAGTTTTTAGGAATTGGAGTATAAGGTGGGTCTTCAAAAATACAGATAGGACATGCTGGAAAAATAAAAATGACAACGTCCAAGCAACATTCTAAGACTACAATGGAGACCTGAGTTTTACTAGATCAGAAGCTTTGTGTAGGGACCTTTGTGTTGTAGACAGTTCCTGGAAAAGTGGTTTGTGGCTAGATCTGATTTTCAACTAGGGGTGACATTTGGCAATGTCTGGGGACATTTTTAGTTGTCACAACTGGAGGGTTAAGGGGGTACTACTGGCATCTAGTTGGTATGGCCGATATGCTCCTAAATATTGTACAACCCATAGGATAGTTCCATATAACAAGGAGTTTTCTGGCCCCAAATGTCAGTAGTGTTGAGGGGGAGAGACCCTGGGCTAGATTGTAGAGGGCCGAAAATGTGATTCATGGAGCTAGAACTTAACACTGCATTAGGGAGCCACTGAGTGTTTTGTTTTGTTTTAAGGAGGGAGCAGCTAGTGGATGTAGGTCAGAGATGCTAAACTATGAAGTCAATTAGCCTTTCTGAGTTCTCTGACAGAAATAAAACACCAAACTGTTACCTTATGCATTCAGGGAACTGCAAAATTTATTTGTGATCAGTGTTTCAGGAGTGCCTTGCAATGAAGAGGTGGGTCTTGAAAGGTACTGAAACCTTTTAGGCAAATCCTTCCTCGTTGTTGGCGATAATGAGAATTCAGCTTGCAAAAAGATGTCCTGGAACAGCCAGTGCAAATTTATTTTACCTAAATGACTTGGGAGGCTCCTGCTTTACCCAGCAGAGCTAGAAGGGCACGATCAGGCTGCCAATGCGTATAAATCACAGAGATGGTTTATAGCAAGGGCAGCCTGTGCTGACGTGATCCATGCTCTCCAAAGCATCAATGGGACATTCCTCACTGTGATGACATGTGAATGCTGCCAGCGGTCATGAGAATCTTGGGTTTATCCGACCATCCTCAATTCTGAGTAGCTCACTGAGTGAGAGTTTTCAAAGCTCCAGCCCCCATGAAACCTTCAGCCACATGGGCTTTCAAATCTGTGAGGTACACATGACGAAATTTAGAGGTGAGCATCTGCTGATTTTGTAATCATTTTCCAATTGCTTTTCAAGCTTTTGACTTGTCACTGTCATAATGCTAGTTTTCACTGTCACTGGGCTTCATGCGATAAAAGCTGGTTCCCGCTTCTTTGCTGTTACATGTATTTCTCTATAAGACAATCTTATGTGAGAAGTTATACTCTAACAGTGTAAGTCTTTTGCTTTAGTGGGGTAATGAGAAATGAAAGGTAAATGCTAGGTTATCATTTGATAGTGTGCTTGTTACCAGGATTAATGAATGTGTTGCGGGGCCTGCTATCTGGGAAGAATATGATTCGTGTGACGCAACCTTCACCCAGTCTAAAACCTGTAGGTGTTCAGTTATCTGGGATCGGCTATGATATGGTTTAAGCAAAAGTACACATTTGCTAGAGCTGTGAATTACATTCAGGGCCAAGAAAATATCAAACCATATAGATTGCTTCGAACTAATTCAATCCAGGAAAAAGGTTGGTCTGTAAAAATTTTACTTTTAGTTTTCAAAATCATATGGCAGAGAATGTCTGTGTCCTGAGGCATATGCATTAGCTCCAGAGCTAGGACACTCTTCATCTTTTATTAATATTCTCAGTTTTACGTGTGTGGCTCTGGCTGGATTCATGCTGTGGACCAAAGCTCATTTTCAGGGGAATG
This sequence comes from Rhinolophus hipposideros, assembly GCF_964194185.1. Classification (NCBI taxonomy): domain Eukaryota; kingdom Metazoa; phylum Chordata; class Mammalia; order Chiroptera; family Rhinolophidae; genus Rhinolophus; species Rhinolophus hipposideros. The sequence continues at coordinate 72,042,539 of NC_138055.1, forward strand.
TAAATGTATTTTTAGTTAGCTTTGTTTACCCAGAATTTAAGGGACGATATTTTAAACCTCTTCGGTTGAAGCTTTATTCAAGAAAACCGCAGACACAGTTGGAAAATGACTTTAGGAAAGCATGGAGTGTGACCCATTTTGTTGGGTTGCTGCATCAATGCAGAGGAAATATATTGTAAATACCAAACATTAAGTATGAGATAAATCGGGGTTAAACCTAAGTTTAGCTGTTAGAATGGGGTGGTTCCTGAATTTTATCAATTACTCTCCTTTTGTCTGGAATACATCGCTGGCTGTAGTTACTGAATACCCTTTGAATGTCAATATATGTTGCTAGTTGAATGTTTTTCTTACTAGTATGACTATGACATTTGCCTAGTATTCTGAACATGTACTAATGCATTTTAATGTACATATCTAGCGTTTTATGGTTAGGTTTAAATTTTGTTTGCTATTCTTATTTCCTAATTTTCTAGTTCAATAAATTTAAGTTGATGGATTAGATCAAAAGCAAATGTAACTAGTTAAAGATTTACAGTCACATAGTACTTGAGAAACTGAAGAATGTACATTGGATAACTAGTTTTGAGAAAACAATTCTACTTTAAATATGTTCGAGAAAAGCTTCAGCTTGATTTGGAAAATGTAGGTTTGCTAAAAGGGAATTTATAACCAAAAGGAAGTAAAACATACCTAGGAAATGTCTTAAAAATTCTCAGGAGGCTTGGAGTCATGTTGATGATATTTGTCAAAATATTGCTTAAGAGTCCTTTATGAATTTTATGGCATTAGGCTTTATGAGAAAATAATAGAACTCAGGTTATATAATATTAAATAATATATAATGTGATTGGTTACTAAATATCTTAACTTCTGTGACTTTGGAAATTTTTATGCTACATAGCACTGAAAATGGTTAAATATAGTATTTATGGTCCTTTCTATGAAAAAGAAATAGGCATTTGAACCTGGAACTTAAGTGTAGTCTCCAATGACAAAATAATATTTATCTCGCTTAATTTATGCTTACAGACCCTTCTTTAGAGAAGCAATTAGGCAAAAGTATGTACAATGATTTTTCGTTTTGACTTTGGTTTTGGGTTCTAAGATCGGGAATCATAGGAGAGATTAATATATTTAAACTGTGTTGGCTTGTATGGTTTATACTATAGAAAGATGATGCAGGACTATTAGATAATAGATAATTATCCATAGGATCCTCTATGTGTCTTGTAAGAGTCATTAAATGAAAACTAAATTTTAGGCAATTCATGCCTGTTGAGACATGACTACTTAGTTATTTATGCATTAAAGTTCAAATTATTGTCAGCATCTAATTTAAATAACGTTCCATCTTCCACAAATAATAGACTGCTTGCTAAATGATATTTGAATGTTTGCTAACATGGAAGTCAGTTGAAATGATATCCTTTGCCTATGGGATAGCTTGGTTTATCTTTGAAAATTAGCTTTTCCCTGAGAGATTTTCTCCTTGTGTATTCAGTTTTGTAAAACCACTTGTATAAAAGAATCATGATGTTATAATCCTTGTTGATAGGAGAACCCTAGCTGTTCGAAAAGTGGAGCTTTGACAGTAATAAAAATAATAGTTTATATAAATTTCAACACACTCTGCCAGCATATAGTAGATACACAATAAAACATGTTTGGGCCGATTTAAATTGCGCTTTACTACAGCCTGGTTTGAACATCCCGGTTGCCTTTTGCTGTTTAACTTCGCTCGGAGCCCATACTTGTAGTGCCTCTTGTCCTCTTTTCCTGCAGCCAACCACCAACAGGAGTTGGGCAATACCGCTTTTCACAGGGATGGCTGCTGTATCAGTTTTCTATTGCTGCATAACAAGCTACCACGGACTTAGTGGCTTAAAACAATAGCCATTTATTACCTCCCAGTTCTGTGGATCAGAAATCTGGGTCCAGTGCGGCTCAGCTGGGTTCTTTGCTTAGACTATCACAAGGTTGATATCACAGTGTCAGATGGCCTATGTTCCTTTCTGGGGATGGATCCCGTTCCAAGCTCATTCCTGCTCTAACTGAATTCAGTTCCTGGCAGTTGTAGGAGAGAGGTGCTTGCTGGCTGTCAGCCAAGGGTCAGTCTGTGCTTCCGGAGCCTTATCTGCAGTCTTTCACACGCCTGCTGCTGTATATGTGTCTTCCCCTCTCTGCCCTCAGCTGCAGTGGGTCAGGACCTTTTCACTCTTCACATCTCTGTAGTTCCAGCCAGAGAAACTGCTCTGCTTTTAAGAGCTTGCATTTTTAGATTTGGCTCACCTGGATAATCCAGGGTAATGTTCTTGTTTTAAAGTTTCTAATGTTACTACATCTGCAAAAAGAAGATAATAATAATAATAATAATAATAGTAGTAGTAATAATAATGATAATTTAATTGTAATTGTATACCTAACCTGAACTGATGTGAGGCTATTTATGGTCTTCGTTCCAGTTAATGTATGTTGTATGCTTCACTACAGGATATTAATGCGTTTGATTATAGTATGATACTGTGACCCCTCGGACAGAGTTATATAATATATGGAATATCATCACCTTACCTTCCTAAAATCTGGAAACTTCTGAGCTTTGCAACAATCTGACTTCAATCATTTTGATAATGACAGCTTCCTGGGTGCTGTAGCCCTGAATTTCTATGACATGCCGTATGGTTTTATGAGCTTCTTTCCTTCGTGATGATGCTTGGTGTCAAATAGTATTTGTTTAAAATTAAAATGAATCCTATTTGGCGGTGTTTTGTTTAAGCCCTTTTGAAAATTGTCCCCCCCCATTGTACTAATAACACACATCGCTTCTGAGAACTGATGTAATACAGCCAGGCCAAAGCAGCAAACTCCAAGAATGTGCTGCCAAGACTATTGAGAAGCAAAATGTGTATTAACCGTGGAGGGAGGAGACCTCTTTCTTTTAGGGATATGTTTGGTTTTCAGTTAACAAAAAATTCTGGGCATTGTTCCAGAATTTAAATTTACAGCATTGATAGCAACACATGAATCTGAAAGTTGGAAGATGATGTTAATTGTGACGGATTCCCATAAGATACACTGGACCTCTCCAATGCTAGATACAAATCGTGATGGGAACATTTTCTGTGTATTTCTAGCAGCCTTCCGAATATACTGATTTGTTTAATTTATGATGCTAAAACTATTGCATTTCCTTAGCTTATTCTTTTATCTTGAATTTAGCTACTGCTAATTCTTCATCTAGTAAATTTCTTCACTTGACTTTTCAAAGGCTAAAGGAAGCTTATTCAAAAATAAACCTATGGCTGACCTTTAAATTGTTAATTTGCAGAAAAGTAATTGCATTTATTTTCTGGCATTGTAACACAATAGATATTTAAAACAAGAATCTTGTATGTTGGAGCTGTGAGTGTGTTGACATAGAGTTAAATATCACCCAGAAAAAGGAGTGACGATAGGTGAAAATTCCCTGCCTCCTTTCCTACTCTTTCTGGAGTTTTATGAGATGAGCTCCAAGTTACTTATGTTAGCAGTAAGCCTTGGGCTCTTATATTTCTATCAGGAGTTATTCGGATCTGGCCCAGAGAAGGTCGCTTGAGTACTCTGAGGTGTATGCTAAGAGGATGAAAATAGGCTGTGAACTTGTTCTTTATTTATGGTTCTTCATGTGTTCCCCCGAATACCAAAGGGTGATGGTGATGTGGTTGCTGTTTGGCTGCTGTTATCTTTTTCATTGACTGATTTCTGGATGAAACAACCTTACTTAGATATTCAAATACTCAGTTAGTGAAAATATATCTACTGTGGCGTGTGAGTATTGCCTAAAATATGACTGATTCTGTGTCATCGTAAAGTTCTGTAACAGCATTGCAAATAATTTGGTATCTTGACTTTGCTTTCCGTGGCAGGTTGATCTCTTCTTTAGGAAGTCAGTAGTAGGTAAAATGAAGAAATAAATGTTTCTATTTGTTCAGCATATCTTCGCTTCTTTGGGGTACAGAACATTTAGGGGAATAGAAAATTTATTCTCTGAGCCATCGAGTTTATTACTACCTACTAGTATTTTAAAGTCCCCTGGATCAAAATTATCGAATTCCTTTAAAAGTATTGTTTTCACATTTTACTGTTTATTCAGGATTAATTTTTCTCACCTAATGATAAAAGTAGCACTTCCTTGTTTTTGTCCCAAAATTTTTCTTTTAAGCTTCAAGATGCATGTGTGGGTTGGGTGGAAGTTATAGTTTTGATGTTTTATAATTTGATTAGTGTTCAGATTATCAGATAACTTTTAACCTGTTTTTGTGTAACATGAATACAATTTTAACCATATTCTTCTTCAGCTTTTGAGTATAAGGAATACTCCCTTTACTGGTGGTTCTTAATGTTTGGGCTGAGGACCCTCAGAAGTCCCCCAAATCTTTCAGGAGTCCACAAATTCCTCCCTTGTCCAATTATATATCTGTGTGAGGTCACATTATCTTTATAAACTTCATCTAAAACAGTATATCTCGATGGAATCCAGCTAGCTTTCATTAAGCTACACAGTCAAGAGGTTAACAAATATGTAGAACAATGTCACTCTTCTCACTCGTTACTTTTGTTTTAGAAAATATAGTTATTTTTCATAAAAGATATGTATTTATGTTTTAACATGCAGTGGTTTAATATTGTTATTTATAGTGCAGTAACAAATACTTAGACACTTCTCAGTTTTAATTGTGAATAGGTAAATATTGATCTATACAACCCATATAAAGAAAAGATCACTGTGGTCCTCAGTAAGTTTTACTGGCTTACAGGGGTTCTGAGATAAAAAATTTGAGAAGACATGCCTTACCTTTCAAAGGCATTCTAAACTTGCATTTCCTTGAACTCTTTCTTTTTTTTTTGAGTTCTAACACCTGGGTACAAGGGCTTTATAAATAGTTTATATTTAATTACTGGTACTTCTATTTAGCAGAAAAGCAATGCTGTATTTTCTGATCTCTCTCCAGGGACACTTAACTGGTTTAGGGACTGGCTATCTTGGGTAGGAGAGAGTTGAAGCAGAATGTTGATTCTGATACTCTTGAAGTCATCAAGGAGTAAAGGAAAGAGAATGACAAGTAGCTGCATACTTACCACTCAACTTTACCAAATCTCAACATTTTGCTGTATTTGCTCTCTTTAACTCTAACCTTCCTTCCTCTTCCTTTCTTTTTCTTTTTGTATTAGTTTCAGGTGTACAAAAAATGTAATAGTTAGACATTTATACCCCTCACAAAGTGATAACCACCCTCCCCCAATCTACTCTATTTCCTATGCTGTACTCCATATCCTGTGAATATATGTGTGTGTGTGTGTGTGTGTATGTATTTATATACATATACATATGTATATAAAATTTATATACATATACATATGTATATAAAATTTATACATATATATATATATATAATTATAGTTGAGATTCAATATTATTCAGCTTCAGCTTCAGGTGTCCAGTGCAGTGATCAGGCATCTACACCACCCATGAAGTGGTCTCCCTAATAAGACATGTCCCCATCTGACACCCTACTAAATCTTTACAACATCATTGATTATATTCCCCAAACTGTCATTTATATCCCTGTGGATTAAGAAACTGTGGCACATTTATACAATGGAATATTACTCGGCCATAAAGAAGAATGAAATCTTACCATTTGCAACGATATGGATGGACCTAGAGAACATTATGCTAAGTGAAATAAGTCAGACGGAGAAAGACAAATACCATATGATCTCACTTATATGTGGAATCTAAAGAACAGAATAAATGAGCAAAGTAAACAGAAATAGCCTCCGGTATAGAGGAAAAACTGATGATGGTTACTAGTTGGATGGGGGATGGGGATGAGGGAGAAGATGAGGGGATTAGAAAACCTCTTCCTTCTCCTAAGACTTTTTGGGATTACTTTGGGCCCACTTTGGTAATCTCACCCTTCTCAAATCTGCAAAATCCCTTTTGCCATGTTATGCAACATACTCACAAATTTCAGGGATTAAGAGGTAGACATCTTTGGGGTGGCCATTACTCTGCCTACCAGGGGTATATATCTCTTTAACTTTATTAGTTATTAACACGTAACTCTCCAAAGTTGTTGTATGAAGTTTTTCTTCTACCAGCAGTGCAAGAATTGGTCAACTTCCTTATCAACACCTGGTATTATCAGACTTAATATTTTTACTACTTTTAATTACAAAATACTTAGTATTTTCCTTATTATTAGTAATGTTGATCATCTTTTCATTTTTTATTGTAATTTTGCATAATCATTCTCTTCTTATGTTGGCTAAGAATATTTGCTCACATTTCTTCCCACTCACATAGCCTTGTGCAGTCCCTTTTGCAGTTACTTTCTGTGGTTGACAATTTACTAGCCAGAAATATGTAGCATCATCTACAAAATGAAAGACGTTTATCAAGGTATAAAATAAAACCAATCTCAGACTGAATGCTGGTTGAAATTAATCCAGAGATTTACCAGAAAACTACTTTTGTATATAATTCTATTCTTTGTAAGTGTATCCTAGATTTAAAATGTGTACATATTCATAGACCTATCGTGGTTATACGTGATAATAGTAAGGACATTGCCCATTGGTTTTACTCAGCTAGAACTCTTTTTCCTGAGCTGCCTGATAAGATTTAAGTGCTGTCTGTATTCTTTCTAGCCAGGACACTTGATGTAATCTCTTACCTGATTTTTCTTCCTTCAGTAGCATGTACTGTCTAGCCATTCTATATTACAGTCCTGGAGCCAGACTCATTTCTCCAAAGCATACCTTGAGAAAAAATCCCACTGGCAGTTTGCTCCAAATAGATTCTACAACCTTTCTTCATTCATGGACCCCTTTTAGAATTTAAAGACAGTTATAGATCCTTTTTCAGTGTGTATGTGACAGACACACACACACACACACACACACACACACACACACACACACACACACACTTAAAGCATCTGATTTACCGGATTAAGTTGAAACTGGTTAGCTCATACATCAAATCATGCCATTGATCATCTGATTCCTTAAATACCTACCTCTCCAGATTAATTTCTTGTTACTATATCCTTCATCAACATTCCACTACTTGAAACATTCTTTAACCATTTTATACTCTTATCAATTTTAAGCTAGGTCTGAGAGTCTGGCTATAGGATCCTGGTATCTATTTCTGGATGCCTGATAACCATATTAATAAGAAGACTGCTCAGGCCTTTGCCAAATGCCTTAGATGGCTTTCAGTGATTTTCTTTCCTCCATTTTTGCTCTTAGTTGTTATTTATTAATTTTTCAGCTTTGAATAGCTTCCATACCAGGAACCATAGATGGCAGAAGACACTATTTCTTCTTTCAAATGTGAAAGAAACCTTTGGGATAGTTATTTGCTGCTCATTGTCTGTTGTCCTTGTTTTCCTTCTTTTTTTTTAAAAAATAATCTCATTTCTTGATTCCTTGCAGTGTTCCACAAGTTGTAGCTTTTGGGGTGTCTGATAATAGGAAAAGTGAGAGCCGATATAGTGAAGTGGTTATGAAGATGGGTTCTAAAGTCACATGGACTCTTTCAGTCAGCAACCTAGCAGTGACAAGTTTTAGAAAATGCATTGCGGATTGGTTTCATTAAGGTCATTTTTTGACTCAGGTAACCAAAGTCCAGCAATATGTTCCCTTCAGGTAGGGTTTGGTCTCAGCTCCAGCACCATTTGTCTGTGATTGTCTTTTCCATGTCCTTCTTGAGCTGTGTTTTTTTTTTTTTTTAGAATACTTTCTCTCATAGGTAAATAGCTCTCCTCTGTCTAGGCTTTGTAGCCTGTATCCCATCATCCAAACGTGCAGAGGATGTTTTCTCAACCCTAGAATAAGAATCTTAGGATTTACTTTATTTGGAATAACTTAGGCCACATGCCAACCCCCGTGGTTCAGGAAATGTCATGTACTAGCTGGCCTCTAAAGAGGTTAGTGCTCATCAATAAAACAATTGTCTTTAAATAAAGAAACAAATGTAGCCTAGTTAAAAATGAACGCTTGGACAAGGATAGTTGAGATGAAGCCCAGGAACATAGATTAATCATACGTCATACCCGGATAACATTTAGATCTACAGCTTGATTGATCAAAAGCATTAAATGACTAGTTTAAGACACCGCCCTTCACTGGGCGGAACCTCATCTGAAAAAATATCTACCCCAGAGGGTTAGGAGTGTCAGGAAATGTGAAGACTCTGAGATTTTACCCTACTTTGCAAGCTAATAAATTAGCCTACCACAATTCAGGTTTGCTGGCAAAAGACACAAGATTCCTGATTCATATGCAAAAGACTTCTTGACTCACATGAACAATACAAGAGTATATGCATTTGCACCAGATTCCCAGTGCCTGTTCCCATTGGGCAGTGCAGAGAGGAGCAGATCATGCCTGTACATGCACTGCATTGCACTATAGAAAAGTCACGCCCCAACTGAGATGAGGGAAACGGAATCTTTTATAATGTCCTCTAAGCAAAGCAACCGGACCTCTGCATCAACAGTCATTATTTTTACTCTACTGGATAGTAAACAAACTTCCCCTTTGCTCCAGAGAGGGATACTGTTTCTCTCTTCCAAATCTATTTGCTTCACAAACATTCTTGAAAACATAGCCCAGAACCAAGGCTCTTAGTGCTTCTGCTTGTGAGACATGTGTAAATGTGAAGTACCCATGGAAAATGGTCTCCCAGTAATATCTATCCCTCATTTCTCCTCCATCTTGGCTTCTGGAGAATTTTCCCATGAGTATGCCATGACATTGGCTACTCTAAGTAATCTGGCGGAAAGAAGGTGCATTAAATCTGTTGCATTTGTGTCATACATTATTTAATTAAGACCACTGCCTGCAGGATACCAAACAGCATGATGACATGAACCTCATCCTCCAGGGGTCCGATCATCCGTCCAGGATCCCAAACCTAGCTAACTGAACAAATCCCATAAAACATTAGGGCAGTCTTAGAAAACCTGGTGGCTTTCTCCTTAAGTTTCTGTATTGACCTTTCTTTCCACTTGGCGTGAGTCATTAATCCAGACACAGCCGGCTGTATTAATGATTGTATATACTCTGGCTTGCCCAAAATGAGTAAGTCTGAGGCACAGTTCTCATCCATTACAGCTTTGGCCAGTGAGCTGAGTCTGACCTGAATGCCTTCCAGGGTTTAAGTGGTGTCATTGATCATTTCAGCTAAATTAAAGTCAGGGATAAATTTCACACCACCTTTTCCAATTAGGTGGCTCCTGTTGTAGGGAAAACTGCCCACAGGGTGTGCATAAATAACACATCAGTTATGCCTCTGGGAAGCCCCAGATAATAAGGGTAACTTCATTTTATAAGGATTTCTGCAATTTTCTGAGAGCCACGTGGTCTAATGGTCGTATTTCTAGAAGCAGGGGTAGGGTTGATTGAAACCTGCGTTAAGATTCATTTAACAGAACCTACAGGGTCGCTGTGTGACCTGGCCTCTGTCCACCTCTCCAGCTTTATTTTGTTCTTGCCCTCCCCCTCACTCTGTAATCTTTAATCCCCTTAGGTTCACTGGGCTCTCTAGACACATAGCCCTTGCCCAAGCTGGGCCCTCAATGTAAAATGCTTTCCCCGTCAACCTCAGCCTAATTAATTTCTATTTACTCCTTCTCTTCTCCTACCCTCATATCCTATTATACTGTATCTTGTATTTTTGAGGTGTTTTGTATTGCTTCATGGCACTTCGCACATTTTTAGTTTGCATCTGCTATAGTTGTTTCATTAGTGTCTATTCATTGCTAAACTTGGATGCTCTGTGATGGAAATAACATTTGTTTTTGTTCATCTTTATATTCCTGCACCTTCCTTGCACAATCTCTGGGATGAAGCCAGTATTCAGTAAATACTTATTAAATGAATTAATTTTTTAGTGTATTTAAAAGTAAATGTTTGGAAAGGATATTAGTGCCAAGCCCTTGGGCAGTCATCTCTCCTGTGTCAGACCTGGCTTGATTGACCAGGAAAGGAGATCCAGTCGTAAGACACCAAGTCAAATACAGGATGGTTTGATTAGCAAAAGAAGTGGAAAGTAAGGTGGGCCAAAGAGACTTGTGAAGCACCTGGGAAAGCACACCTTGAGGCTAAAGAGTGTACCATTTACTTCCTTGAAATCAGCAGCAGTCCTCCAAGTGGGCAGGAAACAGTTAATTGAGAGGTGACTTTATTTGTCACCAAACCCAAGTCTGCTGAGAAGGCTTTAGTAGAGAAGTCCTTCAAAGGGCCAAGGTATAGGAGGTAGATGTCCTTGATTCCTCAAGGACTGCAGGGTGGTGAAGGCCTGAGGAGATGCCTCCGGGCAAGTGAAAATAGTGTTCCCATGAAGCTGCCATTCCAAATGTACCTGGAAGTTCTTTTTCTTTCTCTTGAGCTTTTTGTTTTTTATTAAGGTCGTTCCCTATAAGGGTGTATTAGGGTAGTGAAAACCCTCAAAATATTTACTTTCAATCATTTCACCACTTGGCTGTAACTGTTCCAAGTCAGGTGCTCTATTTCTTTTTTCTTTTTTTTTTTGACTTAAACAAGAATGTATTTATTTCCTCACAGTTCTGGAGACCAGAAGTCGGGGATCAAAGTGTCAGCAGTGCTGGTTTCCTCTGAGGCTGGCAGAGATAATCTGTTCCATGCCTCCCCCTAGCTTCCGGTGGTTCCATGTCTTGGCCACCGTGAATAATACTGGGTCGTATGGTAATTCTATTCTTAATTTTTTGAGGAATGTCCATACTGTTTTCCATAGTGGCGGCACCAGTTTACATTTCCACCATCAGTGTACAGTGTATGAGGGTTCCTTTTACTCCACAGCCCCTCCAACACTTGTTATTACTTGTCTTGTTGATGACAGGCATTCTAACAGGTGTGAGGTGGTATTTCATTGTGATTTTGATTTGCATTTCCCTAGTAGCTAGTGAAATTGAGCATTTTTTATATATATATATATCTGTTGGCTGTTTGTATGTCTTCTTGGGAGAAGTGTATGTTCAGGTCCTCTGCTCATTTTTTAATTGGTTTGTTTGTTTTTTTGTTTTTGAGTTATGAGTTCTTTATATATTTAGATATCAGCCCCTTATCAAAGGCATTTGCAAATATCTTCATCCATTTGGTTGATTGCATCTTTGTTTTATTGATGGTTTCTTTTGTTGCACAGAAGCTTCTCAGTTTGATGTAGTCCCATTCATTTATTTTTGCTTTTACTTCCCTTGTCTTTCAGATCAAATTTACAAAATCCTCTCTGAACCCAAGGTCCATAAGTTTAGTACCTATGCTTTCTTTTATCAGGTCTTACATGTAGGTCTTTGATTCATTTTGAGTCAATTTTGGTATATGGTAACAGCAGTCTAGTTTCATTCTTTTGCACCTGGCTTTCCAATTTTCCCAGCACCATTTATTGAACAGGCTGTCTTTTCTCCATTGTATGCTTTTGGCCCCTTAGTTTAAAATTATCTGCCCATATATATGTGGGATTACTTCTGGATTCTCAATTCTTTTTTTTTTTTTTAATTTATTGGGGTGACATTTGTTAGTAAAATTACATAGATTTCAGGTGTACAATTCTGTATTACATCATCTGTAAATCCCCTTGTGTGTTCACCACCCGGATTCAGTTCTTCTTCCATCGCCATATATTTGATCCCCCTTACCCTCATCTTCCACTATTTCTCTGCCCAATAACCTAGCATAGCACCGTGCCTGGAAGCTACTGAGTAGTAACTCCTTGGAGTTTTGTCCTATGGGCTCTGGAGAGACTGCTTAGTGTCAACCAAGCTCTGCCTCTTCTGGCTGTGTAAGCTTGGAAGTTTACTGCATCGCTCCAATCTTCTCGTCCTCATGGGGATGGTAAGGCTCAGAGGATCCTTGTGAGAACTGTATGACATAATGTTCAGGAAGCACTTAGGAAGTGTCTGGCCCATATCTAGTACTTAGTGAATTGCAGCTTTCATTTATAGGATTAAAACATCACACCCTCCCTACATTTCGACCGAGTTTGGGAATCTGAAAATCAGTTGGAACATTAATAGCTATGTTCGTACAGATAATTCATGGTAATTGCCAAGTTGAGGGTCTCACCTGGGCTGTTCTCCTTCCAATGGTGACTCAGGGATTCAGAATCCTTCCCTCTTGCAGTTCTGTCTGTGCCCCCAGAACTGCCTTGGAATTCCCAACTGCATGCTGCCATCCAGCTGGCCAATGAGTGAAGGGAGAGAAGACGTAGGATCAGGCAGGCCTGTTTGGGGCCACGTCTAGCAGTGCTATAATTCCCTGCTCCTCATGTTCTATTGGCCAGAATTCAGGCACAAAACTCCATATAGATGCAAGAAGACTGGAAGATAGAGTCTCTTATGTACCCAGGAAATGGTATGAGAAACTCATTGTATGTCTATTGCAACAGATTTCATTAGTAGCTGCCAAATATCCACCATCAGCTTGAAATAATATTTTCACTGCATTTAATCTAGTTTGATCAATGTTGTTATTTTCATCACATTTGTTTTTACAGTTTGCCTGGTATGGCACGTCCTGCCCATGGGTAGGTAGATTCAAGTTGGCAGCTGGAAGAATGCTAGGAAAGATGGCAAAAACGAGACCTGCCTCCAAACGGGCACCTTGAAGTTGTTGAAGCTGTTTTTGTCTTGGAAACTGAAAGAACTTAGAGGTTTTTTGTTTTTATTTTGTTTTGTTTTGTTCTGTTTTGTTTTTATGATATCTGTTGATTTCTCATTAAACTTCCTTTGGATTTAATTGTAGGTTTTAATAGATCCCATTTTGGGCTTCAGATTCTAGTCAATCTGACTTTGAGATTCTAGTTAACCTACAGCTTTTTCTAGTAGGAACATATGTATGGCATGTCTTCTTTGTTAGCTGTATGATAAGCTTTTATTAGTTATTTCTCAAGAGACTCCCATTTCATAGTTCAGACATTATCTCTATTTCACCAAGTTAGAGGTGAACTCTTACATGAAGGCAATTGACCATGTTAGCTGCACATCCACTGGTTCCTCGGCATTATGTTTAGTTATTCTTTATTCTCTATAATCTTAATTTATTACATGAAGTGGGTTTTGGATTCCCTTAGCTAAGAAACAAATGTGGCTAAAGTGTCCTCCTTATTGCTTTTAAACCTGAGGGATTATCAGATGCATTACAACTCCATTAAGCTCAAGGCAATTTAATAACTTGCACCCTCCAAATCATAAGAACATATAAAACATCTAGGACACTAACAGCTAAGTAGGACATTTCCTTTCTAAGCACTGAGAAGCAGCAGCATTAGACTGAGTCCCAACAGAATGAAAACTCTTCTCCTACACCTTGACCTTGGCAGTCATTTAAGAGTATGAAACTGTAGTGTTTGGCTAGTTTACTTTTGAGTCTTAGCAGGGCTTTTCTTGAATATCATCAAAAGCGTATGTGATATGCTGATGGTCAGAGTTATATGTGGGAGACTTAGATCTGGGTCTTGAGGGTATGTCATTACTGACCCTTCTTGGGGACACAGGCTTTTGTAATACTGCCTCTAATTGCAGGATTTATGCTCTGGGAACCAGAGGCGCTAGAGTTGGGTGCAAGCCTTAAGGTTTCTCCTTGATTTTGAGAGCTCTAAATCTAGAAAGTAAAACGGGCTGTGTACCCAGTGGGTGTCCTAGTGTTAGAATTCATGATAATTGGATTAAAGTCTCAGATAGTTGTATACATAGCCCTCTACTCCAGATGCTTTCCTATATTCCGGTCCAGGAACTCCTGAAAAAGGGCTTCCGTTGAAACTCAAGTATTGTAAATTTTCTGTCCCTGGTTTCCCAGGAGCTCTTTATTGAGCTGTCCTTAGTGACCACTTCTAGAGGCTGTTGCAGTCAACTGTGTAACTAAGATTGTCTTAAAGGGATTTGTTTGTCAGCATGAAACTTTTACCATCCAAGATGTCAAGGGCGTATTTTTTGTCATTGGGACCTTTCTGGACATTGGCAGGAACCCGGGGATTCCAAAAGAATAGCAGTGTTGTTTTTCTTTGATTTATTTTTCCTTTGTTGTATTTTTGTGTTTCATGTGTGCTTAGCAGTTCTCTGCAGTTTTATTGACTTCCAAACTAAGCAAATAGAACAAACTATGGTGGTATAAAGTGCTAAGTGAATGAGCCGCAGGGAGCACATTATAACAAGGCTCTTCACTCCCTGGGCTCTGGCTGCCAATTTGTTTTCAAGTGCAATTCAGGAAGGTGGTTATGGTCTATCAAGCTCTAAATAATCTCGGCCTTGTTCACCTCAGAAATTAACTTCTTTATATACCGTCACCACCATTAATCATGGCCCATCCTTCTCATGTCATACGTGGGCAGTTTCAGCAAATATTTCCTTTGACGGACTCTTCCTATACCTCTTGTCCCTCTTGTTTATCATGAGTGACGGTTTAGAGGCCTGTTTAGGAGCTGGACTTTTTTTGAGACTCAGGCTCAAAATTCAGATTTACAGCATAGTAGTTTTGTGATGTTGGCCAGCATAATACCATCAATGCTACCCTTACTTATTAGAACAAACGCAGAGTGCTATTATATGTGAGGTACTGTTGTAAATTTTAACAAATGTTCTTTTCAGTTATCACTCCCAGTCCTATCTTGAAGGTATTTTTGTTTCCCTGTTTTGTAGGTCATGAAACCAAGAACAAATACTGAAGCTCTGATTCTCAGATTCCTCAACTGGAAAATGAGAGTAACAGTACTAACTGAATAGGGATGTTGTAAGGATTAAATGAGATTTTGTATAGAATAGTCTCTTTTATTAAATATGTGCTCAGTAAATGTTAGCTATTAATATTAACTGTAACAGTTGTATTAGGGTTCTTCAGAGAAACACAACATATATATATATATATATATACATATATATATATATATATATATATATATATATATACATATATATATATTTGATTAATTATAACTAATTAATATAGTTAGGATACAGCAGGTCCTCAAAGTAACAACATTGCATTCAATGTCATTTCATTAGAATTTTGATGAGATGCCATAGGAACGGAATTCTTGTTTGTATCAGACTATGGTAAAATTGGTGTAATTACATTGTTTCACTAAAGCAGAACATATCAACAATATTACTTGAAGAATGTCTATCTACCTATCTACACACAGATTTGTTATAAGGAATTGCTAATGTGATTATGGAGGTAAGGCCAAAATCTTCTCAATGGGCGGGTGATAAGGGAGACCCAGGGAGAACCAATATTCCAGTTCAAAAGCTGTCAGGCATTAAGAGTTAAAGTTGCAGATGACATTGGAAGGCAATTTGCTGTGAATTCTCTCTTACCTGGGGGAACGTTGTTCTATTCAGGCTTTCAACTGCTTTGATGAGGCCCACCCACGTCATGGTGGGTAATCTGCTTTACTCTTAACAATTAAAATGTTAATCTAATCTAATGTTGCAGTCTTTTAATTAAATGTTAAGCTCACACAAGAACACTCTCATAGAAACACCCAGAGTAATGTTTAACCAAATGTCTGGGGACCCCGTGGTCCAGTAAAGGTGACATTTAAAGTTAACCATCACAGTGGTATATCTGATACAATAATTAATGTGATGAATATATTTTCCAATGAAATATAATATTCTTAGGAGAATGATATTTTAGGGCTTTATTTTCACCTGAGATAATATAAAATTCTACATGTGGGGGTATATATATATATATATAGATATATATATATAGATAGATAGATAGATAGATATACAATCAATGTTATGTATGTGTATATATATATACATATATACATACGTATATATGTATATATGTGTATATATGTATACATACATACACACACACACACACACATATACATATATGTAATATATACTGTGTTTCCCTGAAAATAAGACCTAGCCGGACAATCAGCTCTAATGCATCTTTTGGAGCAAAAGTTAATATAATACCCGGTCTCATTTTATTATAATAGGAGACCAGGTATAATATAATATAACACAACACCACACCACACCATAACATATTATACATATCATTTATATGTTATGTATATTAATAAATTATATTTATATATCTTATATTAATTTTTGCTTCAAAAGATGCATTAGAGCTGATTGGCTGTGTCTTATTTTTGGGGAAACAAGGTATATACTATGTATATAGTATATATATATCTATAGATACTTTATATAATATATATAAAACTATTCACATATTTATTTTAAATTCATTTCATTCATGCAGATAAGTACATTGCTTTTCTTGCTTTTTTTTTCTTATTTAGGGGAAAAAGAGTACCCTTCTAAACTCTTGGATTCCTGGGAATTTGGGAATTCATGAGGAGTTTTGATCAGTGACTCTGTTTTTTTCCAGATATGACTGTTGTTAGGTGGGGATGTGTCTAAGTGTCATTTGCATGAGTGTTTGTTCTAAGGCTGAGGCCCAATAGAGCACACTTGTATCAAAAGTATACAGTAGTATCTTGGTTGTCGAATGTCTCCGTTGACGAACATTTTGGTTTACGAACACCGTAAACCCAGAAGTAAATGCTGTGGTTTTTGAACACACCTCAGAAGTCGAACATGTCATGTGGCTTCCGCTGAGCGCAAGCAAGACCCTGAGGCCTAGCTGTCGGCTGTTTTCGAACGTTTCAGAAATCAATCGGTCTTCCAGAACGAGTTACATTCGAAAACCCAGGTACCACTGTATTTGACCAGGAGGTGATTTTATAAGTGCAACTTAATATTTGGAAAAACTCAGTTGAAATCCACACTTTTAATACTCTTTGCAGTTCAATTCCTTAATTTTAGTTGTTTAAAAAGAGGAGAAGAAATTGTACTTTCTATTTGTAAAACTCGAAATGTTTTATGATGCTCTTGTCACTGCAACAGCATCTAGTTATTTCTTAGCCTTGCAATGGACCCCGGAAGATGTAAATTACTGGCTTTCTGTATAAACATGCTGTAACCATAATGAAATCAACGTTTTGTCTTTCCTCTACAATCACATGTAAGAGGTATCTTTGTATGCAATTGGAATAATTTGAAACTAAACACCACTTAATCAGAAGACATCTGATCATTAATCATTTGCTGTATCTGATTTTTTCCCCATAGACTTGTTTGCAAAAACTAATGCTCCCAAATATTCACTTTAGCTCTATTTGGCTCATTGCGTAGTAGCACATTTTTAAAGCTAAACCTGCTCTTTAACTTAACCTTTTATATATGATTCATTTCCTTCCCCCAAGCTGTTTTTGAACCTTCAGAACCATGCTAATATTGAAATTGGTGATAGTAAGAGAAAAATCAGAAGAAGGGTTGAAATATTGAAAAGTTGACTCCATACAGCAGGTTGAACCTCTATGAAAAATAACAATAGAATGTGGTAAGTGGGGAGGGCACTATCTTACTTTGGGGAAGTCAGGATAGAAATATTATGAAAAGAAGCCACCCTCCCCCACACACACACACACAAAAACTCCACAAAATCTTAAACAAAGGTCCAGTAATCTTCTGTCAGTCTTTATCTTATGCAAATGAATCTGCGTAATCCTCCTTAAAGATCCTTTCAGTAAACAACTATAGGAAAGGAAAACGACCAAAACAAAACACCGATATTAAAGAAAGTTTCTCTCTAGCATATATAATGCTCAACTTCACTTTCTTAGAAGCAATGTGGTGCTCTTTTGTGACTTTCTGTATTACATGATGCTTTGTGCATAAGGATTCCCTATTGATTCTAATTTGTAGTTGGCCAAGAAGAATATTACTGTCTTCCTTTGAGACTCTGGTGAGATGCAGGTTTACGGACACAATGCCCCATGACTCTTGAGGTGATGTATCCAATAGTTGTACCTTTTGGCGGTGACTCTGCAAAGAATGCAGAGATTATCAGTAGTTCATTGTGAGCCCTTAATGATGGCACCCTCTGGTGTTCAGGTCCATAGTCTTGAGTAAGGACTAATCTGCGTTAAAAATGAGCAAAAAGTAAGTAGAGCAGATTCAATTTTTATTAGTCCTGCTTAAAAAAAATGTCTGGCTGGAGTTTGACCCTATAAACAATGTAACAGATTGAATTCTGCTGTTGACCTCAGAAATCTTCTTGACAACCATCTCTAGCAATCAACTTTGGGGAAACTTTAATAGTCTCTGCCCCATTATTGGCTTGGATAAAGTCCAGGTCACCCATTTTATAAACTTAAATACAGTAGGTTCATACCCATGATGAAAGAAAAAAATTTATATGTCTACTCTTAGTGAGGTGAGATTGTGGCAGAGACTTGAGGTGCAATAAACAAACACCTTAGCTCATTTTGTATACTCCACTGCAGTAAAGAATTTGTGCTAATTCATGTAGGTTGTTGACTGAGACCTCTGGCTCTATGTATAGCAACAAGAAGGCAGAAACCTCTCCCTGAAGATTCATGCTGCATATTAACAAAAGAGTTTCTGGTGGTACTTGCTCTCTTATGATCATTCTGAGAGAAAAACTCTTCCACAGGTCCCTGAGGCCCCTTTCTGCCTTAGGGCCTCTGAACTGAATACTCTCTTCCCAGAAGCTCTTGACCCAGATCTTCTCTAGGCGGGTGCCTTTCTGTTGTTTGGAAATCAGCTCAAATATTTCGTTTTCAGAGACTCCTTTCCTGGCCTCAAATGAAAGCAGCACTCCCTTGTCACTCTGTCACTACAGCTGATTTAGCATAACACTATCACTGTTCGTGTTTCTACTGTCTGTATTGCTTCACCCCACCACGAGGTCTCCTGTATGAAAGGTCCAGGAGAAGGCGGAAGATTGCCTTTTGTGCTGTATATATACATATACAGCCTATATATCTGTATATCTATCTATCTATCTATCTATCTATCTATCTATCTATCTATCTATCTATCGAGACAGACAGAGACAGAAACAGAGAGACAGAGAGAGACAGAGAGAGATAGAGATATCTGGATACCTACCTATCTAGATATCTAAATATATAGATCTCTCTCTCTCTCTCTCTCTCTCTCTATATATATATATATATATATATATATATACATACATACATACATATATAGACATATACATATACAAACTAATGTATATATATAGTGCCAAAAAATGTATACACATTTTAAGAAAGGAACAAAACTATTAAAATTGTAATAATATATACCGGTGACAAAAGATAAATACAAGTCACGTTTATCTTCTGCAATCGCAAAAGTGGTTACCATAAGTGTGATTTTAATACAGTTTTTTCCTTTCTTAAAATGTGTATACACATTTTTTTGTTTTGCACCCTCTCTATACATATATATGTATAGATAAAATTAGGTACTTTTAAAATATTTGTGAAGTGAATTGTTGACACTCAGTAAACAAAACCACCTTGTGTTTTCCATGTGCAGCTATTTATGGGTAATGATAATAGAAATAACAAGAACTCTGTACCTTGTTTTGAGGGCTGTGTCCCAGGCACTATGCCTCAGAACAGTGCTTTACCTACATCTGTCAATGTCCAAATAATTTTAAATGCAGACACTATCATTATCCATATTTTTTTGGTGTAGAAATAAGTTCAGAAATATTCCTACCAATTGGTGAAGCTCTCGTAGCTGTAAAGTGATAAAACTAGGATTAAAATGCAGGCAGTGTGATTCTGAAGTCTTTCAGTTAACTGTGTATTTTAGGGCCAGAGGCATTTTTCTCTGAAACATGACACAGTTACTGAGCTTTACTTTTTTTATGAATAATTAAGAATACTTGGTGCTTGGCAGTATAATGTGCCATAATAGTTTCATAATTCCATTCTGAGTTATATTGAATGACAGCGTCTCTGAAGGTGGCTTTTTCCCCCCATACAGACTCTACTCCCGTGTTCTTAAACTTCTGCAGACTGTGCAAATGGTAATTGTTTTTGTTCCAGACGTATTATGAAGCAAATGTTTCCTGTTTTCTGTTGCCTACTGAAAATTTTTTTTCCTGCTTGCACATATAGTTATTTATACAATAGAAGCTCCCTTTCTCTTTGAAGCTTGTAATAGTGTTGCCTAATTGGCTGGAAGTTACTTTTTAGTTGTTTTAACTGTTAAAATTTGGCTCAGTCAAGGGCTTTAGGAAGAGTTTACTTGTGATCTTCACATGTAACCAAACCAGAGGTAATATATTCTGTTAGAAATTACTCAGATCTCAATGGTGAGGCACTTGCTATTCTGGTGTCATAGATAAGTAGTCGTGCCCTAAAATGGTGACTCCATTTGAATGGTAATATGAGATGAAAAATGTACCTTCAGTTGACCCACAAAATCATTGAGTGCCCTGATCTTTTGTGAAGCTAGGATGGTGAGAGGGATTAACATGGCAAGTATTTGATTTAGACAGACTCTCATAAATATATCAAAGTAGGTAGCTCGTCTGAATCACCATGCATAAACTTAAGTGTAGGGGAAATCCTGCATTTCTCCATATTGTAACTAACAGAATTCCAGTTTGCAGAACGCAGAGGCATGGAATTTCAAGCTCATTTTAAATTTTTATGTGCCCTCCTTCCTCCATGGTTGTGCAGAGATATCCCAGTGTTACGCAACCCAGTAAGACAGTGGTGCAGACCCTGCTGTCCCTGGTCACCAGGGTACCGGTGAGGCATACTCTCATTTCCAGACACATGTTTCCTTGGGCTCCACAGTGCATCCCTTCCATGCTACAATTTGGGCTCAGGAATCTTAGGCAAAGTTGAGAATCCAGGACCTTCTCTCCTTTTGTGTCCCACACAGCAGTTCCCCTACGTGGCCCTGCCATCTACCTGATGCAGAGAAAGGTGCTAGCTAGTCTGCAGATCTCTGTCCCCTTTTCAGTCCCAGGAAATCTTTCTCATCTGCCTCAGGTCTTCCCCAAATCACCTTTCATGGGCCAGTCCAAATCTCCAAAATAAGTAATTGCAAGAGAAGACCAACGATATACTATTTCAGCAGATTATTTTGTCACAGTGAATCGAGTGCCTTTTAGAAAATGAGTCCTAGGAAGTGGTGTAAATGATTGACATTCATGCACTTTATATAACAAAATAGCCATTTTGAAGATAAGGTCTCGGTCTCGGCAATGTCTGCATCGGAGATCATATTAAATGTTTACCCAAAATTGTGGAGAACAGGGTTCAAGATACTGCCTTAAAAATGCTATTGTATTCAGAACCGTATTCTCATCACGAGAGAAGTTATTATAATTGGGTAGCACTAAAAAGCAAACACACAGACCAAGAAAGAGACTGGGCTTTTACCAGGGAGGCCTTCATTGCTCCCACACTGTTTTGGCTAATCTTCCTTTCCACGAATGAGGAGACAACTAAAGATGTTAAAGTGGTTACCAGTCCTCACTAACACAGAATCATAGAACTCACCTGCTTGCATCGTAGAGCAGCTGGGTGGTGAGGTAGGAGGAGAGCTCTCTGGCCTCTTTAGGAAGAGAATACCGTGGAGGAGCCATTTCTTCCATTTGAAGGGTTGAAAAGGTGACACTGTAGCTATTTAAGAATTATAACTTCACAAATACCAGCTGGCCAAAGAAGACTATGAAATACACCTAGAAAGAGGATTTTCTATTGGTATAGGAATGTCTTCTTTTTTTTTTTTTTATTTAGAGAAACGTTTTTGTTTCCTCTCTTTTTTATTACTTTCATTGTAAATGTTCTCAGATGTGTTTGGCATTTGGATAAAAATCAGTATCATCCACATTGTTTACATGTGGCAATTCTCTTGCCTTGCTTCAACTGTTATTTAAGCCTTATTTCTCATTTCACTTTGGAAAGCACATGATAATGGCATTAATTTTGCTTTGATCTGGGGCCTTTTCTGATGGCTGAACACTATAATTTACCCAATGCACTGACTTTGATATGTTTTTCTTTGTTAAGCTTACCCAGATATTACATGTCACAACTGGTGGCCTATAATAATTTTATTATCCACTACACGTCAAACTAAAAATGTACATGAGATAGTTAAGGCTCCTATCTCATTAATTATTCTCTTGGGATTTCTGAAATTCTGTGTTAATGAGCTGAAACATTCTGAAGACCAAATGCCTGAAAGTTTTAAACGGGAGAGTGAGAAAACCAGCAAAATGGAAAATGCACATGAAGAAGGATAAGATAAAAATAAGAAAATGTGGTGTAGTCATTTAATTTTTTTTTTTCCTTTTTTTAATGAGGCTGTTGCCCACTTTTAGGAATTAAGATCACTCTTGCTATTTAATCGAATCACTGTGTGTCAGTGGCTAACAAGTCATGTGCATTGACATAGCCTTTCTACAAAAACAGATCTGGCATCTTCAATGGAATTCAGTGCATGCTACCTGGCAGATGAATGAATGAATGAATGAATCAATGAGGGAGAGTGTAGGTCCTTTAGTGTATTGCTCTGAGTCTGTCTTTGACTAATTGAAATCTGTGATTCTAAGGAAGATCATGAGCTGTGACATCAGAAATCCCAAATTCTCCTACTTGTTCCAAAACTAGGGCAAGTCATTTTCTTCTCTGAATCACTATGCCATTATTTACAAAATAAGGAAAATGATTCCTATCTCCTAGTGGCTGAGGTATGAATAGGTTTATTTACATATAATTGCTATGTACATTCTAAAGTGTTGTGCAGTTTTCTGTGTGTGTGTGTGTGTGTGTTTCTTTTCACCTTCTCATTTGGGTTCTTTGAATACTTTTGCAATTTCCCAGCAGTCCACAGCCATTCTGATTTAACTGAGGGTGCCTTGTAGAGTGTGTTTATTCTATGTGTTGCTGACTTGTCCAGTTCATTGAAGGACAATCTGAGAATTGCTTTTTCTATTATGGTATATGCATAGTGACTATGAAGTGTAGCTTTAACAATTTTTTTCGGGGAGAAAAAACTAGGCTGAAGGAAAGAGTATATCATAAGAATTCCAAAGATGTTATGGAAGGTTTGAGTTTAGTAGTCATGGTGATATGATTTTCTGTGAGTAGCCGGGTGGTCCCATATGGCAGAGGACCACTCTAAATGAAAGCTTTATTTTTGATACAGCAAAGAATCTTCATTTTTAATCTTCATTCATTTTATTGTGAGTCTCCAAAAGCTTTACTTAGAAATTTGTAGATTCTTAGGCTTGACTGGATTTCTAATTTATACAGAATTAATGGTATGTAGCTTTATTCTGAGAATAAATATCGCAAAGGAGTTACATAATGTAAGCCTGTATTTGCTGGTTGAAGAGCAGTGTAGATTTTCTTTTATCTCATTTTATTTTTATGAAGTCTGAAAATTAGGTAAAAGCAAAAGGGCAGTAGAAAGGTTATATGGGCTAGAAGTGGTGAGAGGAGCGTGGGGTAAAGGCTGACAGAATCTTAGATATCTGTGATTTCTTTAATGAGGCTTTAAATGAGACATTAAAGAGTCAGACAGTTAATGAAATTTGAAGAAACTTGAAGACACTTTTTGCATAATCTGAATTACTTGGAAAGAGGAGCTAGCACTTCCTAGAGTTCTTTTATGTTTTGAATATCCCTTAGGGAGTACAGGCTGCCTATGTTCTAGCGTGAACTTTTTTCATTGACATTAAGCTATATCTTTAAGCTCCATTCTTGCCTCTGTGGCATCGCTCCTTCTTTAACTTTTAACTCATGGTAAATTTCATTTAGCTTGGTACGCTACCTGACCCTTCATCTTAATCTGAATATGACTATTGTTACCATGCAGTTTTTTTTTTCTTCCATCTTTTTCAAACATGTCTGGGAAAGTTTTCTTATTCTTACCTTTCTTTGAAATTATGATCCATTTGAAGGCAGATTGTCCTTCAAATGGATCGTAATTTCAGGCCCTGAAGCTTAAATTTCAGGGCCCCTCATTTGCATGAACTCTTTCCTAGGTATTTGTAAGGTGCTGGTTACACAATTTTGTATTCATAATATTGTTCTTTCAAAGGGGATGGTCCCCCAAATCTGAATTTTCCACAACCTCTATTGCCACTCACTACTGAGATGTTGCTAAACATTTCAGTAACTATAGAGTTTTAAGTTTGGCTTAACTGGACTTCCTGGTACGTAACACCATTTACTAATCTCTTTTCCACAAACGTCTCTTTTGTTTGGTTCCTGTTTTTTCCAGTTTCTGTGGTGTTTCGAAAGTTCATCTTCATTTCAGTTGTAGGCTGTTTTTCCATCATCTCTATAGGCCTTATCCAGAGTTCCATTTTTGGTCCTCTCTTCCTATTGTGTTTACACTTTCCATGTAATATACCATTCTCAAGTCTTCAACAACCCCCTACTCCCTGCAGTATATAGTAGCCACCAGCCACATAGGGCTACTTAGCATTGAAATGTAGTTAGTGTCCTGTCCTGTTTTGGATATATTGGTAAAATATAATTTCCTTTTTTTTTTTTACATTTTTTAATATAGCTACTAGAAAATGTTAAATTTTATATATGAATTGCATCATATTTCCATTTGAGAGCACTAAAAAATGCTGACGGTTGCCAAATCTGTCTCCAGTCCAGACCCCACACTGGAACTTCAAGCATGAAAATCCTGCTGGGTATCCACCTGGGCATTTTATAAGGCTGGGACTGAGCCCATCATATCCTTAGTCAATTACTTCTCCTGTTTTCTTTATCTCAGTTGGAGGAATCGACTATCTATTAACTCACCCAGACTAGAGACCTAGTATCATACTTGATTCCACCCTCTTGCTCATGCATATATCTAATCAATCACAAATCCTAGTCAATTTGATTTCAGAATTATATTTCAAGTGCATCCTTTTCATCCTCACTGCGTCTAACCTTCTTTGAGCTTCCATATATATATATATTTTAATCCGAACTACTATAACAACCTTCCAAATAGTTTTCCCATTTGATGCCCTTCAGATTATATTCTTAGGTGATTGATGGTTTGTGTAGGAGAGGAAATATAGGCAGACTATTAAAAAAAGACAAAAAGAAAACACGAGACTTATCAGGAGACATGATCATAGCTTTATGAGTGGAGAAGTGCACTGTTCTGGTATAATGCATCTGCCTTACATATGTGAGGCGGCTTGCTGTATCAAATCATTAATCCCTAGCCTTAAACTACCAACCTAATGAGAAGATATGCAGGTATTTCAAATTCCACAACCCTGTGATTGTACTTTTCCCCTTATAAGAGAACTAATAAACATTCTTCCCCAACTTTACTATTCACTTTGACATATTCACAGTAAGTAGTCAGCTGCTTCTGCAAAATTGTAACCATTGTTTTAATACCCCTCTGTTGCTATGATGTCTGTTTTGGTAATTATTTTAGATTATAAGTGAATATCAGAGGTGAATTTGCTTAAAAAACATGGTGCATGTTGGAAATTAATAAATTTATTTTCATTATGATGATGTCACATTAATCTTTATCAAGGCAAGTGCTAAGGAAAGTGAACATTCAAATCTTCAAATAGCAAACGGTGCTTGGTGAGAAAAATTAAATAACAAATTCACCAGATATCTTTTTCTAATGGTTAATTTTGTTACATTAAAATTCCCTTCTTCTTTTGACAATGTGTGAGTTCATCAATACCTTCACTAAGTTTTCTCTTTAGTGTGTACATTTTTCTAAACAAAATTGGGACCTGGTATCTAGTGATTCAAACTTCTTTGGGGTAGAAACACGAGTGATACTGCACCAGGTAGAGATCTACCTGGCTTGGATTGTTTTATTCTTAGAAGATGCCCAGCATAGCAGAAACATAAAAAAAAGGAACAGTCATCTTCATATGTAGAAATAAATTATCTTGGTTATATGTCATGAATGCTGTGGTACATGGTTGCAATCATGTTTTGTCTTTTACAGGTATAAAGGATCTCTGTTCTCCATTGATGTCTCTCTACTTTGGTGTGGTCCATTTCAATTTAAATTATTTTTTGTCGAATATGCATTCAATTACTTAGATTTCAAGACAATTTAATAAGTATTCTTACTAATATTCTCTATCATAAACCCTTCAATTTTTCTTCTGTGCCGAACCAGGCTTGCTGGGATAATTACATCAATAATACATTTCTATCCAAAATTAAAGTGCGAAGTAGGGAACGTGCTAATAGATTCCATTGATTTCAACTTTGGGAATGGGTGCAGGCAATCAGAAAGCAGGTGCCAACCTGACTAGCAATGAACTACTGTGAGGATATTGGGCCAGGATTAGTGACAAGACTCATAGCTGTGATATGAATTAGAATAATGATGTTGGAGCAATTAAAGCCTCTGGGAAAAACGTGAATGCTTCCTTACGGTGGCTTTCAGTGGTAAAGAGTCCTAAACTCTGTCTTAGGAATTTTATTGGTTTTCTTTTATTTTCCTTGCTGTGAGCTGTATATAGATTCACTTTCATTTTAGTTTTCTGGAGACTTCAAAGAGGAGGGTAGGACATAGCTCAAAATACTCAAGCATTGTGTTTACTTTCAATATTTGTAAAACTGCTGTGTCATTAAGGCTAATTCTGTAGTTCAGTGTATACTTCTTTATATTTACTTCTTTGTTTCTGGCCTTAAAAATTTGAAAGAATAGATGATATTGTACATAAATATTCCTAGTAATATTCCTAATTTCTCTTTGGAATCCTCAATCCTGGTTTCTCTTCTTTTTGAAGTTTGTCCCTTCTGTTTGATAGGCGTACTTTCAGACACTGTACTTCTTGATGGTCCTATGTACGTAATAATTCAAATGATTACCATCAGAAACCTCCAATAAAACACAGAAATTGATTCATTCACTAGAAACTAAGAGGTTCATTTGGTTTTCTTGAAACAGTTTACAATGGGCGATGGAAAGACTAGGCTGTTAAGGATCAGGCCTCTGTGTTCTGTACCTGAAAATATCACATCTGGCTGAGGGCCTGATATATGGACACTGTCATTGGAATCTGGAACACGTGCTTTGTGTCTAGGTGGCCTGAGTTTTAATCTCTGCGTCTCTACTTGCTAGCTGTTACATTGTGTCACAGTTTTCTCAGTTAAGAAACGGGGCTCTGATTGAGACCTCCTGTGTTTCCTGGAAAATAAGACCTACCCTGAAAGTAAGTCCCAGTTAAGATTGTCAGCCTGACGGACCCATTTAGTACGTGATGAAATTGTTCCAGAAGAAGATGTCATGACTATATTTGAATAAATATACATTGTTGTACATGAGAAAATAAGACATCCCCTGAAAATATGTCCTAATGCGTATTTTGGAGCAAAAATTAATATAAGACCCAGTCTTATTTTTGGGGAAATATGGTATAAGACCCGGTCTTATTTTTGGGGAAACACGGTACGTATAGAAGTATAAGGATTAAATGAGTTAATCCACTTAAATCTCTGGGAACAATGCCTGGAACTTGGTAAGCACCCTATAAATATTAGCATGTGTAATAGTTGCTGTTGTTATTGTTATTGTTGTTATTATAAAATCGCTATACTGTACCTGCTTTTCCAAGAGTGGCCTTACAGAAGGTGTCACTCCATATTGACACAGTTCGCACTGTCATTCATTCTAGCTAAACGACTTTCTTTTGCATTCCTGCTGAAATACTGTCCTACACCATTTCTTATTCCGGAGAAATGTGATTTTGGCCTTCTGACCTTATCTACCAAATCCTTAAAGTGGATGGAGATAGTGTCAGAGAATGCATTTTATTCTCTTGTTTGAACGGGAAGACTGCTTTTGCTTCAGCAAGGACCAAAATCTACCTCGATGGCTGATTCTTATACTGGGAATGCCGGAAGTAGGTAAAAAGAATAATTTGGTCAGAAACAGGACTCACTCCTGAGGCAGCCTTCCTAAATCTTCTCAGGTATTATTTTACTGGTATAATTTTTAGCTTTGGATGGTCTTTCACATACCTAAAGAATAAGAAATCTCTTTGGTTGCTCATGCCACTTGCAATGGGTGTGGTTTTTAGTTAAGTACCTTAACCTCTCTGAGGCTGTTTGCTAATCTAAAAATCAAAATAAAAATAGTATCTACTTTATAGGACTGTAGCTAGGATTTACTGATTCAGGGAACGTGATGTGCTATGTATATTGTGTAATCCTAATAAATTGTCACTCTTAACCCAGAAATATCCTTTTTAGTTAAAAGATTCTTGGCGAAATTCTGACAGGTCCTTCAGGCTACACGCTGCTTCTGACAGTAGCACTTGGTGCAGTGGCATTAGAGCCACAAGTGGGAAATACATGTAGGCCAGCCCCAGACTGTAGTAGGTGCAAAGCCTGTTCCCAGGGCCACACCTCCTCCTACCTGCCTCCTCCCCATGCCTAAGAATGGTCCTGATTCCTTCTGCTTTCTTTATGCTTGATTATGAATATTCATTTCTAACTATAAGCATTGGTCTTGGTCAATGCTTAGTCTTTGCTTTCTTCAGAAGAGGGAAATAAAATTTTAATATGAAGTAACTGGAGGAAGAAAAATGTGAAGAGTCATCTTAAATGAAGAGGTAAAAGGCAAGCTTGATACATGGTTGCCTGTCATCTTATTTGTTCCACAAAAAAAAACAAACAAAACAAACAAACAAACAAAAAAAACACACAGAAAAACCCAAAACAAACAAACAAAAAAACAAAACAAAAAACAAGAGTAGAGAAACAGGCTTTCACAGCTCCATATTCTTGACTAATGTCCAATTAATGACTAGAGCCATCCTGGTAGAACATTTCATGAGATTCTCCTGCCTATTTTACCTGCTGCTGACTAAAAGTGAAAATATCAAGGCCTGTGTTTGTGTAGAAAATTTTTTTTCTAGCAAGGACAGAGCTAGGAATCCAGCCATTAATTCATTGTAGTCAAATTGTTCTCTTGTGAATTTTGTCTTCTATATTGGAACGTGCTCAGTGCCATTACTGAGCATTTTATGAAACCCTGGATTGTTGTTATTTGATTCATTTGATGGTAATGTTCATTAGAGAGTTTGTGAGGTAAAGATTAAAGGTAAAATTATCTGTTGTTAAGCTGCCAATACACATGCCATGGCTTTCAATTATATAGTAATTCTTCCAATTATTCACTTTAATTTTCTAAAGCAGGGGTCACAAGAACACATTTTCCTTGGATGAATAAGCCCTAGGGAAATCATTTGAGGCCACTGTGTTAAAATAAACAGTAACAGTCCATTTTTCTACTCATGCAGAAAATCCAAGAAGCTTTGGGAAACAAATGTTTGAGTTTAACATGAATATCTGAAGAAAAAAGGATTGGCACATATTATCTTAGCTACATTTGGGAAAGAAATTCAACTTGGTCAATTATGGTTGCTATACTCTTCAGGAATATTGTTCTTCTCTTATAAATTAGATATTTGTAGACATACTCTTAATTTTGTAATACTACAATGGAGTAAATGAAATTGTGGAGAGCACCTCAGTAAGCCATAACCCCTGTTAGAAAAAAAGATGCATTACATGACTATACACATACTTGTTTCTAATTTTACTCTTCCTATTATGAGTGTATGTATGTATATGTGTGTGTGTGTGTGTGCGCATGTGTGTATTTGTGCTATCTTATTGGATTCCCTTCCACCACAATTTAATTGAGGAAGAATCTCTGTTTTCTATTGATATTTGCCTGTATTCTTTCCATTTTTGTGATGTCCCTGGTGTTTGTAGTAGTATATGTAGAAAGTGTCATATGCTGAATTAGTTTTCCTTCCAAATCATTAAATTAAAAATATGAAACAGATCCAAAGCAGATTTGCTAGTGAGCTAATGATTGCTATAGGAAACAGATGTTATAAAATTGACTTGCTGCATTTTCCACCCCCCAGCCTCCACCCCTGTTTACACCCATTGATCCTTAATTTAGAGTATGTTTTGGGAAATTTTTGCACCTCATCGTGTAGGAGGAAAGGAACCAGTAAGAATCTACATTGTGCCTGTACAGCACAATTAGTAGTTTTCAATAAGTAATTTTTAAAGAAAAATTCAAGGTTCTGTGCTTTGGTATTTATTCATCATTCATTCATCCAACAAATAATTGCTGAGTACTTAGGTGTCATATAGGTATTATACAGGTAAAATCACATTTATGGAGTGTAACTGCTTGAAATTTATTTCAGTATGTCCATTCTAGATTTAATTTGCATTCAATGCAGTAAACATACTTTTGGGTATATTCTGATATAGAAATAATATAGGAATTAGAATATATAAATATAAATATAGAAAAATACAAAATTCACATGTATAGTGACAAGTAATATGGTACTCTCTCATTTTCTTGTTTAACAGTTTTCTAATATGTACATGTGTGGTATTGTTGAGGTTGGTGTAAAAAAATCTCACCTATATAGATTTTGAAAACTGGAAATAATGTATTCTGTACTTTTATTTTCCTCTGTCATATTTTTATTCATACTGAAGTATCCAAAGTTTTCTTTTTGCTGCTTTTATTGCAGTTCCTTTTATATGAGTATCTATCTCTTGACAATTATTGTTTCCTTCTTGAGTACATAGATGTAGGCCTTATGCAGACTCTTGCAGATATTTCCGAGGAAAATAGTGCAAATAGGAGATGATGTGTGAAATGCTGCCGCAGTATCGATTGCCCTGCCACTCGAACAGGAACAAACTGAATTACTGCCATTATCCAAGCCTTTTATAACTATGGGCTACGGCCAAGGTTAAGCTGGAAGGTGAATTGCATTCAGAATATTATATGGCATATGGATTTTTCAGAAAGGAACGAGACTTTGAAGACTTGGAGAGATTGTGAAGTTTGCCCTGTTATGTGGGACACATTTGTTAGATTAAGATTAAAAATTGGTTGTAACAGGAGGACAAATGCCTTTGAATTGTAAACACGGTAGTTAAAAAATCATTACCTAAACACACACACACACACACAGATTTGGTGATTAACACACATCACTGACAAAAGTTTGTGAGCTGACATAAGTTGACCAATGTTAAGATATACCAAGCAAAACACTGAGAAAATAACAGTTTATCCACTCGGTTTTATAGCAGTTGGACTCTGGCTTGTAGCCTTCTAAATTTCATATTAGCATTTCTAGTTCTCTACTTTGAAGTGTCCTCAGCATTCTTTTCTTTTAGCTCTTAAGGACCTGAATTCTTCATATGTAAACATTCCATTAGCTTGCAATCAAATTTGAAAAGTTTTGAGTTTGTATGTGAGCATAGGACATCTGAGATAATACCCAAGTCGTTGCTTCCAGTCTTCAAAATGTTGAGCTCAATAAAATATTTTTCTTTTGTTTTCCTATAAACCAATGTTTCACCCCCACCCCCCGACATTTCCGTCAAATGCTTTGGAACAATATAGAAATAACCTTGTTGTCTCTGGTTCTTTCAGTGACCCTTCAGATGGAAAACTTATTAGGCAATAATTTATACTTTGTTTTTTAAAGGAAATCTGTATGAGCCATGGTTATGGTCTATCCCACACATGTCAACATTTAATTGCATTCTTCCTTTTAATTCTGTCTTGTTGTTCTATATTTGAATGTCTTATCTCAGACATGGGGGTGAACTTCTTTAGGCAGGGGCATAGAAAATCCCCAGTATTATCAGCTTTTCTGAGGTCAGTGATCCATACAACAAATTGTGTTGTCCTAAGGAAAAATTAGAAAGAAACGAAAGCATACTAAATCCAACAATGTTTTATAAGGCCACATGGCCAAGGATTGAAGGGGGCCTTTGGGGTAGGAGTATTCCCGTCTTCTGCTGAACTGTATTGGCAGGGATTGATGGGTGACAAGGCCAGCAGCGGACAATGATAGAAGAAGATAAGGAAACATAGATAAGAGAAGGCATTAGTGGTAGTAATGGAAGAGGAAGGACACAAGGCAGTGAGCGATGGCAGTTTTCCATGTCCATAGATCAGAAATGCACTAGAAGTCAGTATTATTGCCTCTAGGTGGAAGATTATGACAAACGAAATGTATTGCAGGTTTTGGGATGGAATGAATAACTATTGATTTACATTGTCTAGACCAGCGCTGTCTAGTAGAAACATAACACATGCCCCATATGCAATTTAAAAATTTCTAGTAGCTGTATCTCAAAAACAAAAAGACACAGGAACTAATTTTAGTCATGTAATTTACTTTATCCAGTATTTCCGAACTATTACCATTTCATCTTCTAATCAAATGAAAATTATAAATGAGATGCTTTATATGTTATTGGTATTAAGCTTTAGAAATCATTGCAATTTAGACTAGTCACATTTCCAGTATCTCCATGTGGCTAGTAGTGATTGTATTAGACAAAGAAGGTATAGATTAAAAAAAATAAAAAATATGCTTTCCTATCTTCTAAAAATGGACATATACATAGTTTCTGGGCATTACTCACGTTTGTATGTTGCCCTTTAAAGTCTTAGAAGAATTCCTTCATGTATGGTGTAAAAGCCTGTTTAGAAATTTTAACAAAGTAGTCCCCGTGTTATTAAGGTCACATTGTGTCCTTGGGGTCTTATCCTGGCCATGAATAATTAGGAGCTCTGGGAAATCCCTGAAATTATAAGTAAAATTCTGTGTTCGTGTGGATATATTGTGTGTACACCTACTGGTTCCCACATGCTTCTCTGAAAGGAGAGTTTATATGTGCTTTACCCAATTCTCAAAGGGATCATGACACCCTTACTCCCCCCCACCAAAAAAACACACAAAACAAACAACCCAAAAAAAGGGGTTAAAAATTTTACCAGTGTTTATTTCCTTTGTGTAAAGAGCCTAGAAATTAAAATAAAGTTGGTAAAATGAAAAGCATGATATAGTTATACATTGACTAGAAAGCCTGCCACAAGGACTCAAATAAATACACATTATGGCAAATACCTAATTAGGAATCTGTGTTTGTTTGATGCACAGAATGTATGAAATTATGAAATTCTACAATGTTGTATTTATTAAAATATGACAGGTTATTGTTTAATTCTTTACAATTATTAATGAGGTATTTCCATAACTTGCCAATGACACATTAATATAACTGGTCTGGGAGCTCCATAGTTTGATTCTTCAATAACACACGTCTGGCAAGGCTACCTCTTCAGAGTGTGATGCAAATAACTTCAGTTCATCCAGTATGCCTTATTTCTGGTTTAGCTTCTACTATATGATTTTCAATCTAACTTTTCTGTGGGAGAACAAAATATCAATTCTCTAGTTCTTTGATCTGTGCTTTAAACTCTGTTATTTTGCTTTCAGAGAGACATTTTGCTTGTTTAGAGAGATCAGAATTATAGTAGAGTCCCACCTTGATGTATTTGGGGTGATGAGAAGTCCATATTCCATTATTATGTATATGAGGTATCAAGTGATGAAACCTTCTTTCCCTGTCCCTTTATAAATAATTCTCCATTTATGAGTGCATTTGGATTGCAGTGGCTGGGAAACTTTTTTTTTTTTTAAGCAATTTGTAATTATTAATTGATTATCTCTGTATTATACAAACTCCCTAGTGACTTGTCTGGAGGTCTGGAGACAACTGTAATAAATCACAGCATTAGCATAAATTAATCATGAAAAAATAGGAGATATGTGAAGAGCTGAAAATAAGATTAGAGGTGACATTTCCTCTAGAAAATACCAAAAAAAAGAAAAAGGATAAAGGTTTTTAGGGAGAAGTAGATAATCTCACATTCAAGGAAAAATGAAAAGCAAAGCACAAAGGATTGGTAACTTTAGTGTGAAGAATGGGTCGAGTGGGAAGAGAAAAGTCCCGGTTGTATGAACAAACTGCAGAGGTGATAGAGGATAGTGAAAAGCCAGTTAGTGAGTCAGAATGTGAGAAGGCAGGTCTAATAGAAAGCAATTTGGACAGGCTTACAATGTAGTAAAGAAAACTGTTATAGAGAAAAAAAGGAGGAAATTACACAGAATCAACAAGAGACTATTCAAGAAACAGGAGCTAAGAACCAGAGCCCGGCAAACCTGGCTCTCCTGAAGCAGAGCTTTGTTTTGAGGTTTTGATGGGGCTCACTTCATGGGGCCCCTTCTCTGAGGGACAGAGGCCGAAGTCATGTTTGCGATGACAAGAAATGGATTTGGAGTAGTATTTGTATTTTAGTCTCTTCGGGCTGCTATCGTAGGATATACCACAGACTGGTTAGCTTATAAACAACAGAAATTTATTTCTCACAGTGCTTGAGGCTGAAAAGTCCAGGATGAAGGCAGTGGCAGATTCAGTGTCTGCTGAGGGCCCACTTCCTGTTCCTAGACAGCGGTTCCTTCTGCCCCACATGGCAGAAGGGGTGAGAGAGCTTCCTGCCTAAGGACGCTAATCCCATGCATGAAGACTGCCCTCAAGACTTAATAAGGTCCTGCAGGCTCCACATTCTAATGTCATAGCATTGGGGAATTAGGTTTCAACATACGAATTTTGAGGGGACACAAACATTCTGTCTATGGCAGTTTGCTGTTTTTCTCCCTGTACTCAAAAGGTTAACTTGGAAACTCACTTTGAACACATGAACACACATATGCACACACAGTGTGTGCACAGGCACTGTGATCTTCTGGGGTTGAATGGATTTGAAGTATACATCTCCTTGGTAGTGCTGCCATGTGAAATCTGACAGATTTCACAGGATTTCAGGAGCCGATGTGTCTGGGCCTTTCCTGTAACTCAGGCACATGGTTTGTGGAATGTGGGTTATGGACAGGAATTTAGCTTTAAGGTGGTCAGAATTATTAACAAGAAGATGGGGTTAGGTGATGGTGTAAACATCATGGATCCCATCACAGTCTCTCCACAGCTGACCCTTCCTGTGTGTGTGTGTGTGTGTGTGCGCGCGTGCGCATGTGTAGAGTAAATAATGGCTTGGAAAGGGGGATCCGTAGTACATATTAAAGAAACCAACACTTAGACAGACAGATGGACAGTCTGTCTGGGTGTTGATTTATTACAAGGAGTTTAACGGATATGCATATTTTCATATCAAATGTTGATGTATTAGAATTACAGCCAGAGAAGTCTAAATCCAGACAGTTCCTGCAGGATCAGTGAGGAATGGGTGCTGTCTGCTCCAGGGCAGGCCTAAGGGAAGGCTACAGTGAAAAGCTCTAGTTGTATTGTGCTTGCCTTTGCCCTATTCCTCAAACATTGGTTTGCTTCATTTGTTAAAAGAATCCATCTGGGATCTGAGTAGATTCTCTGCAACTCGGTCCTGAAGGTTCTTGACAAAACCTTGGTTAACTTCTCCCTCCCTCTGCATGATGAGTGTGAGCTTCTTCTCTAGCTCATGGAACCTCTAGGACTCCCAAAATATGGTTCTGAGAGTCGAGATATGTAGATAACCTGTTACAACTTTCTCGGACATTAATTTATTCAGCTTCTTATATCTAGAAGATTCTAGAGACATTTATATCCACTAAGTTTTGTAGTTGTACATCATTAATTTTTTTTCTTTCTTTCCAGCTTTAATAAGATACAATTGACAAAATATTGTGTGTAAATTTAAGGTGTACAAAATGACTTGATTTGGATTATTCCTTTCTGTTGTTTACATTATATCTTATAATTACAATTTTTTTTGGAACATAGACTCTTAGCATATTCTGGAAGGTGGAGGCTTGTTGGATTGCCTAATATAAGATTGACATACCCCTCCCATTTATATATTTGAATCACCATACACAGGGATGGACAATCTGGTATTTTAAAAAGGAAAATGTGTGTAAGATGAAGTCTATAAAATTTAAAGTCATTGTAACAAAGCAAGTTTCCCGTAATAATACCAAGAGTAAACAAGTTCAGATATTCTGCTATTCAGTCACAGAAATTCAGTCACAGAAATAACTGACCTCTATGACCTCTAACATAGAAGTAGAAAAGCTACTTTTGCCCCTGGTCACAAAACCATAGAAGTAGAAAAGCTACTTTTGCCCCTAGTCACAAAACAGGTAATGTGCATAATATTTAAAAGGTGATGTAAGCCATAAAATGCAAACCTGTCTATCCCATGTTCAATGTCTAAGGTACTGAGTTAATGCAATGGGATTTGTTTTTTTCCTTTTTACTTGGTAAGTAGAATCTGAGTAGACTATAACTTTGTGTTAATAAATAAGATTAATGAAACCTGATAATCAATTTAACCTACTCTGGATAATAAAGTTTGACAATAGAAAATTTTCTCTCCAGTAACCTTGTCAAAGTAATATTTATTAATTTTCCTCATACATGTGGTGTGTGCTATGGAAAAAGATTTTTGCTCAGTACTTCAATAGACATATTTTCTACTCAGCATGTGGTATATTTTAAGAGAATATTGGTTTTGCTATTTTAAAATATTGTGTGTCTATAAATAACATAATCTTTCAACTTGAGCCAAATATTTGCATTTGAGAAATAGCCCATTTGTTTTATTTATTGTCTCCTATTTCTTCCTGACTGTGTTTGGTTACTTATAAGCTTAGAAAAAATATATATAATAATGGTACCAAGAGCTTCAATATGGCCTACTCAATCCAGTTTGATTTGTGTCCACTTTACAGTGCTTTAGGCATATTGTGTTCACATGTCCAACTGTAGAGAATGGATTGAAAATAATTTTAAATTTGGGTAGTATCATTTTACTTCTAATTGAGATAAAAAGTGTACTTGTACAATTTTCCTTTCACTGGATAAGGGAAAAGCATATTCACTTTGCTCAATATCTGAACAACTCTTCATCAGAAAAAAGTAAACTAAATTCACATTTTCCTCTGTGTTTCCAGATTTTTTGGACATTGTGTATTGTATTAACAGTTATACCCACTGCTTTAAATTTAGAGACACTTGATCTAAAATGTTTACTATGAGTAGAAGTAAAACATGTTGAATATATTATATTTAAAAAATGTAACTAACAAATTTTAAAAATAAGTTTCCTTGTGTTTCCTGATTTTTCAGATACTCTGTGTGTGTATATATATATGTATATATATATATATATATATCTGTAAATATACTCTGTATATATATATATGTATATATATATTGCTTGACTTTTCAGATACCATGTATATACATATGTATTTGTGTATGTTTATATATGTATATATGTATATATATGTGTACATATATATATATATATGTACACATATATATATATATATATAGCTTGACCTGCAAAGTTTATACTACCAAACTCTACTATTTAGGTAGATGAATGGTAAATATAAACTGGAAAAATTAGCTGTAAATACGTTGTGCACTGGTAAACAGACTGTGCTTTGGAGAGAATTCAGCTTTAGATTAAACTAAGTTTTATAAGGTCAGGATAGAATCTAGAGGGATGGTTCTCCTGTATCTATTGCTCATACAGTTAGCATCCATATTTCATGTGTGTTCTATTCAGGACCGTACAACTCCTTACAGTGGGAGCTTCCAGAGTCTCCCAGCTGTGCTCGCTAATGACACGCCACTGATCTGGCTTTGCACATACTCATAGAACACCCGACAGCAAGACATCTGGTCAGGCAACTTTTCTGGAGCCAGAGAGAATTCAGAAAAGGAATATAATCAGAAATTCAAGGAACACCCTGTTCATCAAGCGTGAATGTAAATTCTAGGGATAGGGTTACTTTTTTGTGCCCCTTCTGAGTGTATGTGCGTGTACACACACACACACACACACACACAGACACACACACACACACACACACAGAGTAAATGAAATCAGTACCTTAAGAGATACCTGTGCTCTTATGTTTATTGAGACATTGTTCACAATGGCCAAGGTATGGATACAACCTAAATGTCGATGAAATATGAGGTATGTATTGCAATCTCTTTATCCATTCATTCACACATATATACATATATGTGTATATTTGATGGCATATATGTGATCAAATTTTATATATGTATTATATATTGGAATATTATATCAAAGTTTATATATGTATATAGTATGTAAAATGAATATTATTCAGTCTTAAAAAAGTAGTTCTTGCCATCTATGACAACATGGTTGAACCTGGAGGACATAATGCTAAGTGAAATAAGCTAGACACAAAAAGAAAAATACTGCATGTTCTCACTTATATGTGGAATGTAAAAGCATTGACTACGTAGAAGTAGACAGTAAAATAGGGGTTGCCAGGGGTGGAGAGGTCGAGGAAATGGGGAGACATTGGTCAAGGGTACAAAATTACAGTTATGTAAGATGAATAAAATCTAGAGATATAATGTATAGCATGATGACTATAGTTAATAATACTATACAAAAAATTTGCTGAGAGAGTAATTTCAAGTACTCCCACCATACACACAAAAAAGGTAGCTATATGAAGAGATGGGTAAATTATAATAATAATAATAATTATTATTTAAGATTTTATTGGGGAAGGGGAACAGGACTTTATTGGGGAACAGTTTTTTCTAGGACCTATCAGCTCCAAGTCAAGTTGTCCTTTCAATCTAGTTGTGATGGGCGCAGCTCAGCTCCAAGTCCAGTTGCTGTTGTTCAATCTTAGTTGCAGGGGGCGCAGCCCACCATCCCTTGTGGGTGTGGAATCGGCAACCTTGTGGTTGAGAGCATCCAACCAACTGAGCCATCTGGCCACATGGCTGCTCGTTGTCTTCATTCTAGTTGAGGAGGGTGCAGCTCACTGGCCCATGTGGGAATCAAACTGGCAACCCTGTTGCTCAGAGCTCATTCTCTAACCAACTGAGCCACCTGTCCACCCCAAGAGATGGGTAAATTAATTAGCTTGATTGCAGTGACCTTTTCATTATATCAAAACGTCATGTTGTACACCTTAAAAGTACACAATTTTTATTTTAAAAATAAAGTGCAATGTTCTAGTCTTGCAGAACACAAAAAGACAAAACCTTCAAGTTCAGCAGAAGTCTGTAAAAGTTGCAACTATGGCTAATGATGCAAATTGCAGCTCCAGCCACAAGGCAGGGAACCACCCCACTGTGTCCATTATCTAGATGTACCTGTGGAGCATACAAAAGACTCTTGGGGGGTGGCCGGTTGGCTCCGTTGGTTAGGGTGCAGTGCTCATAACACCAACATCGCTGGTTCGATTCCCACATGGGCCAGCGAGCTGCGCCCTCCGCAACTAGAGTGAAAACAATGACTTGACTTAGAACTGATGGGTCCTGGGAAAACACACTGTTCTCCAATTAAAAAAAAAAAAAAAGTCTTGAGCTTCACTACATTCTCGCAACTAATGGCATAATTTCCAATAGAATATAACTGAGAATTTAGAATCAAGGTGAATCAAGATTTTTTTCTTTGTTTTCCATCTATTGTCATTTTTAAATAACAAAAATATTTCCTGAAGCATGATTAAAAAATATTTTCATGTGTTGTCAATTATCCCCTTGGGGGCCTTCCGATATAGAGGCTAATATTAAAATCTGCAACCTGCAAGTCAACTGGAACTTTGTAAAATAATATGAACAGAGTTTTCCTAACACAGGCATTTGGAAGAGGGAATGTAAGACTTTAGTCCTACAGCCCGGCGAGTTAGGTCGGTGCATTTCTGGCAGCCAGATAAATACCAAATGTTGTTTCTGCTATGTTAAATAAAAGGAGATCTCGTATCGGATAAGTCCAAGGAGTGTATTTGATACTTGTTCCAGAAAAATAAATTCAGACCAAATCTTTTGTATTGATGTTTAGTTGAAGACGTGTAGGGTGCTTATCCTTTGAAATGGTACGTGGTTGGAATCAGAATTTGCAAAGTGGAGGCTAAGAGTCCCAGTTTGTCTTCAGAAGATGTTGAGAAGCAAAGCCATTTTAAGCTAACATTGAAAAAATTAGAGGTATTCATTTAAATACTTGGGTGTCTGACTTCCTGGAAGACTTAGAAGATGAACCATCCTGAACCTGCATTCTTGCATGACGATATTTTTTCTGAGATTCAATCTCACTGTTGCCTTTAAAGGAAATATATTCTCTCTCCAGGCCCCATAACTTTGTTGTCTCTGTAAAACGGAGGCCCTGTGCAGTGTTGTGCTGGTCAATATTTACTACTTGGCTCCGCAGAAGGTAAAACCTCTGATGTATAGCATTGGATGATTTCGCGCCACTGCCAATTTCAAATTGCCAACGTGATGCCATTGAGCTAGGAGTAGGGAGGACGCTCATACAATCTGCTATAAGCTGGTTCTAGCATACCACAGACAGTTTTCATTTATTATCACACTTGAGTTCTTTTTCTTATGGTAAAGAAATATTTCTCCATTCTTTGATCTGCCAAATTGGAAACATGGAGGACAAATCAGAAGACCGTATGTTCTGGGGAAAAAAAGAAAATGGGAGGATCTGTCACTAGTTTGTGCTCCCTCTTCACACCCTCTGTGTATTTGTTTGCTTCCTGTGGTTTAAAGGTCTCTGAGGACAAGAAAAGATTCTGGGAGTTTTAAAGAAATTGTGCTGTAGTGGAAAGAACACCAGACAAGCTCTCAGCAATTTCGACTTTTCCATCTTCTGCTGCTAACTTGCTGTTTGATCTTCAGCATGCCATTAACTCCACTGCGATGTTTTGAATCATAGGCCATTAGAATTGGAAGGAGCATAGGATCTCTGTATTGGACCCCCGTCTGTGCCTCCCCCTCAGTAACTTGCCTAATTGGAAGGCATTGCTACCACGTCATCTCATAACATCCTCTGCTGGGGTGAGGCCTGGCCACCGTGGCTCTGACACCCAGGTCCAACTTCCACGTCCAGACTGATAAGACTCACAGGGGGGTTTTCTTCCAACTTCCAGGCTTAGAAGAAGTGCTGTCTACATAGCAAATAGGATCTGGCTTCTGTCCCAGCTGTTATGCAGAGGGCAGGACAAAGAAAACAGGCAATATTAGAAGATTACCATGACGTGGGGCTGACTTTGAACAATGAGGGAGACATCACTGGAAGAAGTATGGAAATCACATTCGCTCCTAAATGTTGCCCCAAGGTGCCGTGGTTCCACGTGGCCCGTCTATGGAAACCCCCGTTGTGTGCCTCAGCCTCTGTCTGTATTTTCTTGGGAAGCTTCATAATGTCTCCACACTGTATTTTCTTTCCCTTCTTCCATGTTTCCCTCCTCTGACTCTTGCTGCCTTGGAATTGCACCTGCTGTTAAAGCCCCAGCCTGTAATATTTACCTCAGAGTTGGATTTTTAAAGACTCAAGATCAAGATACTAGTCATTTATCAAAACAGGAATTTTAGTAATCAAGTGACTTCTTGAGTAAATATTTACAGTATTCTAAAAAACAATTCTAATTTGTAAGGAGTCAGGCTCTCAAGAGATATATAGAATAAATGGAATTCTTATTTACATGTATTTAAAGATGAAGGAAATGTTGCAAAAATGGTTAAGAGTGGGAACAGTTGGATTCAAGGAGACCTGAGATGAAATCCTTCCAACACTTGAAGGTGTGTCATCATCGGTAAATGTACAAAATCTCTCTCCGCTTCAATTTTCTTAAAATACAGACCTGTGATAATTTGACTTTGCGTCCCTGGTCCTTGATTGAAACAGCCGTGGCCTTGGGGACTTTGTCTTTCAATAAGTAGGAGGGAAGGGACTGGCGGTGGTTGGTGAAGTAGGGTCCAGCTTCCTCCTTTGCATTCTGCGTCAGTCAGATGGGTTCCAGTAGGAAGATTCTCACAGCAGAATCTGTACTGAGGACTAGAGGTAACAAGAAGATTGCAGTCAAAATCAGAAACTTCACTGGGGCTCCTCAGCTTTTCAGCTGAAAAACAAATAAGAGGTTAGTGAATAGCATCCAGGAATGAAGATAAGATTAGATGTGACAGCTTTGCCAGGAGGTCTTCTTGGGGCTGTGGAAAAAAGTACAAATAGAAAAACACATTTCAGTTTCTCTCCCCTCTCTTTTAGGGATAGCCTGGGGAAAGCCTGTATGTTAGAAACATCACCTCAAATACTGCTACTTGGTTTTTCCAGACAATTTACTAATCACTGTTTTCATTTGGAAAGGTTGAATATTTCATTGGAAAATATCCAAAATTCTAAAAGGATAAAAGAGACGAGAGAAAAAAAAACTACTTCAGCATAAATTCATGTTTCTGGCTAGCTGATGTCAGTTAAAAGGAATCTTTTTGTTTGTGAACAATTACCCATTACTGTATTTTATAAGATTATTAAGTATTATGAAATTCAAGCTTTTGTGACAAAACAAAATACATTTGAGGTTAAAAATATGTTTCAGAAATCTATACCAGTATATATGATA
Source organism: Rhinolophus hipposideros (assembly GCF_964194185.1). Lineage (NCBI taxonomy): Eukaryota > Metazoa > Chordata > Mammalia > Chiroptera > Rhinolophidae > Rhinolophus > Rhinolophus hipposideros. Next base: position 72,084,767 of record NC_138055.1, read on the forward strand.
CACACACACACACACACACACACACACACACTCATATGTATGCTAGCCCATGCTATGTACACAATGTTTGAACTGTTCTCCATTTTGTAGTCGTATCATTTTACAAAGAAGGAAATATTGATGCTCTATTCATATTTATTGGTTCACAGTAGTAGAATGTGGGTGATATTTGGCAGCGTTCTTAAGTGTAAACCTCAGAATCCATTTTGACAGAGAGGAATTTATTATAGGATATCTGGGGCCCGTAGAACATTTGAGCCACTGGAGACAGAGAGCTGAAGGGTGCATTTCCTGGGACAGTGAAGCTGCTTGCTTACCTGGCCTGTTGTGGAGGCGGCTGCACCAAACGTTAAATGCCAGAAACTTGACTTTGTGGCATCGATACCTCCTGAACATCAGGAACTTGACCTTGCAGCCCCCGAGCCCCAGGGAACTGGATGCCTACCACTCCCGATGCCTGCAGTATGGAAGCTGCCTGCAGAGCCTGTTTCCACACATTGTTCATTTCTGAATTGATGGCTTGGTGGGTGCATCTGATGACTGAAGCATACATAGGTCACATCTCTGCGATCAGGCTGCAATTTGAGTTTGCCTTTTACACTGGGGACATGGGACTGAATATCTGGGAGGACTCCCAATTGTGGAAATGTTATTCAAAGGAAGATAGACTGCTAATATGCCATATTTAATCCAGTCGGGGAATGCAAATCTAACCCTGTTTCTGCTCCAGAGCTTATTCTCTTAACCCTAATGCCATGCGTCTTCAATTCTGCCTCTGTCTGAGGCCAGTGCTTCTCAAAGTGTAGATCGCGGACCATCAGCGTCCTTTGAATGATCATCGAAGTGCAAATGCTTGGGTGGTACCGCAGATCTACTGAGTAAGAGAGTCTGGGCGTGGACCCCAGCAATCTGTGTTTAAACAGCCCAGGGGTGATCATGAAGCCACTGCAGTCTGAGAACAACTGCCCTGTGCTCTGCTTTTTCCCACAGCTTCCTCTTCAGGGCCTTCACACTTTTGGGAGGCTGAGGGAAAAAAGATCAATAGGAAACCAACAGAGTTAGAAACCACGGACAACCATTGGCATACTTTTCCATAGCTCCTTTGTGATTCTTACTCATGTGCAAATGATGTTTTCATTTATTGGGACTTCATACAGTCGTGGTAACTTACCACTGTGCAAATATATCAAATGGACAGATGAGCTGAGCTTTTAAGTGAGGGTGATGGAGCGCCAGAGACTTTTAACTCTCTATACTGTCGACCAGAATTGCACTCTAAAAGCTAAATCTTTTAATTGTGCGTAAACCCTGGAGGAATCGTCTAGGTTGGCTGCTCTCAGGTGTTCTTTTAAAAACAAAGGGCACTTGCCTCCGAGTGTCGGAATGTGAATAAGCGTTGGAGTAAAGCATGCCTCTCCTAGGGATCTGTGTGTGTACTTTGCTTTTTATAAACTTAGAATTGTTGGTTTGCTATAAATTCTTAGTCACGCCTAGAATGTGTGGGAGAGGATGTAACAGAGCAGATTGAAAAGTCCTCCATCCATCCATCCATCCATCCATCCATCCATCCTCTATTTATTAAGCAGCATGTATTTAGAAAGTGTTGTCCTAGTGGCAACCTTTAGGCTAGAATTGAAAAAAAAAATATTGCAGAACTGAATTATCCCCATATCATACATGACTTTATGTTCAAAGAGTAAGGATCAAGTAAAATACTTAACACAGAAATAAATGGCTAAAAGCATAGCCCAGCCTTACCTTGTGGACAAGGAAAGGAAGGCATAATTTGAGGGGCCCTGTAGTTACTGAGAGTCTGCTTTGGGCTGAACTCTCTATTGGTTATTTTTTCAGGCACTTGTTTCATTTATTCTGTCGTCCATGTGAGGTAGCTGGGCTGTAGGAGGAGCCCTGGTAGAGCAAGGTTGATGAACAAGCCACTGCCCTTGTCCTCAAGGCATTCACCCTCTGGTGAGGACAGGCATATCATTTCAGTATAATATGTAATTCCCACAGGGATATTAACCCATGCCTATAGATATCGGAAGAGAAGGAGGTCACATGTTAGACATACCTGACTCAGCCCAGGCCCAGTCTGGGAACCCTGTTCCATCAGAGTGGATGTGTGTGGAGCTATGTCATTTGCCCAAAGTCAGTGTCTCAAGGGATATTCTACTCTTTGGATATTGGAGAATGAGAGACTGAGGAGAAGAGATGCAGGTATGTTATTCAGTATCTGCTAAGGGGATGACAACATAGGGTCTGGGTCAGCCAGGGGGATCCTTATAGCCTTGGAATAATGACAACATTAGTATCCATTCCAAGTACAGTGGGAGTTAGTTATAAAGGCGGATCTATGTACCGGGTTTTTTGTTTGTTTGTTTTGTTCTTGTTTGAGTCAACACTAGTAAGGAGGCATTCCTGAGCCCCAGAGCTGCAGTGAGTTGACAAAGGTGACACAACCAGTAAGTAGCAGGTCTGGGGTTAGTTTAGAGTGCCTGCTCTTAGCCGTTATATAAAACTGTCCATTTAGTCACCATAATCCTCCTATACCCATTTGATAGGTGGAGGGAACTGAAGTTTAGGGAGATTAAATAAGACCTGTTGTTTGGGGTCTTACAGCTCTTAAGGATCAGAGCCCACTGGGCTTAATGCCACATTGATTTTGCTCCAAAGCCATACCACACTTTGGCTAACTATTGTCAGGAAAAACATTTTTTTTCACTTCAACTATGCCAAGTGTAGATGATTGTTTTTGGCATAAACTGTCCAAATTCACATGGACAAGATTAAATCTTTTCAGTGGCACAGCTGGGAAGACAACTTGCGTGTCACTTTGGGGGCTAATTCATTCTGGCAGGCCTTTCAAGAGGTGGTGTTGTGTGCTAGAGTGATAACAAAGGATATTAACATCTTCCTGGCCCAACTCAACATTTCTATTGTGTTCCCTGATACAGAACTACTATATCTGCTCAGTTTAGTACCGGTCTCATTACTTGAATGATTCCAACTTTTGTTACTGTAAAAAATTTGGCCTTTTCTCCTAAGCCATCTTGGCAATCTGTTGAAAGCTGAAATAACCTTTCATCTGGGTGGAATCAGATACCACAGTTTTCACCATAAAATGTCTGGGGGCCACTTCCCTCTCTTGTTTCTTTTTACTCTCCTTTCTATTGACAGTATTATGTTTGTACTTTGGGCACTTAACTAGAAACTAAATCCTGCATTTACTGCTGGGTAGGTTACTTTGAACACAATGATACCCATACTATTTTAGGTAGGACTGGATACAAAATTTGTGGGGCGCAGTGCAAAATGAAACCATTGTGCTGTTTTTTATTTTATTTATTGATTTTTTAATTCAGGATGATCATCAGAGGGTATTAAAATGCAAGTGAGAGGCCCTTCTGAGTGCAGGGTCGAATGAGCCGGTACAGGTCACTGATTCATGAAGCTGACCTGATTTTAGAAAAATTGTGTAAGGTAGGGATACCCACATTTCTGGTGCCAGTCTGTGCAAAGCTTTTACTTCTTGTGGCAAATAGGAAAAAAAAAAAATTAGGACCACGTAGTGATCTTATCATATAGTTCATAAAATTTACTAAAGGACTAACCCTTTAATATAATGTACTTTTTTGCCATTCAAAATAACTTTTCTTTTTGAAGTGATTGTGATAGACAAAAAAATACCCTTATCTGACAAAAGTAACACACAACTCTTGCTACTTAGAAATTCATAATGTCTTGGAACCCCAAGTCTAATTAGACTATTTCATTGTGTTCCCTAAATTCTTCATTAGGTGGAATCTTCAGGGAGCAACGTATTATTTAAATCTCATGAAATTATTTACTGTGTTTTCCTCAGTCTTCATCAAACATTGTTATAAGAAATGGCTGTAAGAAGATAGTTTTGCCCTCCCGTATTCTAAATATATTTTCCATCCCATTTTCAACAGCTCCCTTATGTATAAGAATCTGCAAAATAGATTCTTCCTAGGATTTAATGTCAGCAATATCTGACTGTCAAATGAGCTTGCTTGCAGACAAAGAGAACTGTAAATCCCATCACAAAATTTTAGCTGAGTGCTAAATTTGGTCTTCGATTGCAAAACTATTTTATACCATTTTTCCTAGGATCTCTCCTCCCTTCCTCTAAATTTCCAATCTCTCTTTGAGAAATTAGTGTTTTAACTGTTCTTATTTTGTTGTAAATGTTTTTATTAGTAAAACTTCAAATTTATTTTTTAAGCATTAGGTTGACTATTGTAAATAGCCAAAAAAAATACTATAAATTGAGTGACAACAGCTGAAAGTGTAGAAATACATTTTGATGAGCTTATAGAGCTTATCACCCAGAAGAGGTAATACTCAAATCAAAGTCATACGCTTTTCTTGTTCCCCTGACACCTTCTGTGTCTGTCTCCTTTGCATTTTTCTCATGATTGTGCCTCTTGGCAGTTATATATAAGGAAGATGAGGGTGACTTAGCTTCTTGACATACGTGTGTGTCAATTTCAGGTTCTGCCAATGAGGCCGTCGTCCTTTTTCCTCAGGTTGGTGGTCGGAGTGCAGTATGCAGTATTATTTCTTTTATCTCTGTAATTTAAGCTGCTTTACCAAATTGTGATTTTAAACGTGAAACGTAATCCTGCGTTTAGCTGGAAAATGCACAGGTAAAAATTGATGTGACTTGATACTCCTGCAGAAGGGAGCCTTCACCTAGGCTGGAATGCCTTACCTACCGGCGTCTTAAACATATGACTTTGCAAATGTGTCCTTTCATTGTTTAATGAATAAATTACAATTAAACAGGTTAGAATTCAGTAAGCAGTGCTCTGCATTCTTAAGAGAAGCTGATGTACATTTTCACTTTTATTTTCATGGTGGATTACAGTGTGCTATCTATTAGGAAATATTGTGACATGGTGGTTATACATTCTAAAAGAGAGGGAACTAACTATTGAGTAACCTACTGTATTACTTGTCAAGGATTGTCCATAAATTATTTAATTTCATAACTTCATGAAAATCTACTATTTCTATTTTTCATTTGTTAGGCAAATGAGGCTCAGAAACAAATTGCAACAAGTTGCTAGTGCTTTTTGATATCAAAGGGATTGTTCATCGTGAATTTGTACCAACTGAACAAGCAGTTAACCAAGTTTACTATTTGGAAGTTCTGAAAAGGCTGCGTGAAAAGTTAGATGACCTGCACTTTTTCACCAACAATTCATGGTCTTGCCTCACGACAATGCACCAGCTCCCACAGCACTGTCTGTGAGGGAGTTTGTAGCCAGTAAACAAATAACTGTATTGGAATACCCTCCCTACTTACCTGATCTGGCCCCCAATGACTCTTTCTTTACCTGAAGATAAAGGAAATATTGAAAGGTAGACACTGTGATGACATTCAGGACATCAAGGTTAATACTATGACAGCTCTGATGGCCTTTCCAGAAAAAGATTTCCAAAATTGCTTTGAAGGGTGGACTAGGCACTGGCGTCAGTGTGTAGCTGCCCAAGGGGAGCACTTCGAAGGTGACCGTAGTGATATTAAGCAAGGAGGTATGTAGCACTTTTCTATGATGTGCTTGCAAACTTAATTGTTTGGCCTCATATCTGTCTGGTTTCATCTGATTTAATATTATTCAAGGGGCGAAGATTGTGCACTTCGCCCCTTGAGTAATACTGCTATTACTGCGTTGGATACTTGAGGTCTTCAGGCAGCTTATGAGGAAGGCACTTGGGAGTTGATGATGTTGACCATTGTTTTACTGATCTGTTGTCACCACGCCCACTTTACTGTACAAAGACTTACTCGAGCCAGCCCAGTCATCTTGCTAGAAACTTCAGAGCTCCTTGGAGAAACTACAATTGTCATCTTTAACAAAAACAATGTTAGGAAGCCTCAGGTGTTAGAGAAGGCCCTTTCTCCCAACCAAAAGCCCGCAGCTGTGACACCTCATTTATACATTAATTGGGCAAAAAACATTCTTACTATGTGCAGAGTACTGTGACATATTACAGTGTCCAAGAAGCACATGGTCTCATTTCTCATGCAGTTCATTGTTTATTGGAATAAATTGATAGTAAGCTCAGAATCACACAAATAATTTATTAATTTGAATTGTGATAAATTGTACAGTGGAGACATAACAGGATATTAAGAGTGTGTCAAAAAAGAAAAGTAATAACTCTGAAATAGAGTAGTGGTCAGCTAAATGAAGGAAGTGGGTCAGCTAAGCATTCCAGGCAGAGGGTGGAGATAGAATCTAGAATAATCATATGGAAGTAGGCAACGCATAGGTTGAATTGCAAGAGGACAGAATAAGAGGGTTGTGATTACATCAGACACTTTCAGTTAGTACTTGGGGTAACTCTGAATTCCGTTCTTACCCCAGTTTTGTAATACATAGTACAAGCAGCACAGCACCTGCATATAGTAGGGATTACATGTGTTTTCTCTGAATTTTCAAGTTGTCTCCTGCTTTGTAATAAACTGTTCTGAAACTTAGTGATCAGAACAATTATTCTGTCTCATTGTTCTGAGTTGACTGGATCAGCTGGGTGGTTCTAAGAGACCCAACTGGAAGCTGCAGGGCTCTTCTCTTTTCTTGTTAAGTCTGACAGCTTCACTTCTACTATATTCTCTTGATCAAAAAAATACCTAAGCCCAACCCAGATTCAAGGGGAGGGGAATTAAACTTCACCTGTTGGTTTAGGAGTGGGCAGGTCATGTTGCAGAAGCACAGGCGGAAAGGAAGATATTATTATCACCATTAACAGAAAACAAAAACAAACCACAATCTGCCCTGATGAATAAAGGAACTGATTGCTAGTCAGGAGTGAGATATACTCAGGAGGGCTGGTTTGGCTGCTCCTTGTGGTTTCAAGTTTCTGATCTGATTCAGATTTTAGGAACTGCCAAGATTAGATATCTCTCACTTCTCTTAATGTGACCTTTCTCTGATTCATTTCATCTCTATGAGATGGCATTACCAAATACATCTTTAGCAAGTATTTTTGGTCAACTTATGTTATTTCTCTAAGATAAAAAAAAAATCGAGTAAAAATCTAGACTGTAAAAGCCTCCTTATCAGCTACATTAGGCTGTGGTAAGGTTGTCAGTGATTCACTCATTTATTTTACAAATAACGAGAGCAGACACTTAGGGTGCCAACTATAGGCCTGAAACTATTCTAAGAACTCTATGTTAAATGGTCTTTAAAACAGGACTGAGGGCCTGCTGTGTGCCAGGCAGCATACTCTGTTCTCAGGATAGAAATACTAGTGTCCTCAGTGATTTTCTAGTATCAGGAGGGGTTAAATGTTCACACAAATGTGCCTTTACACCTCAGACACAAAGGCATATGATGAGAAGAACAACTTTGATTAACCAAGATACACAAGTACCTACTTTGTGTCAAGCCTGGGCTAATTTAAGTCAGTTGATGACAGTCCCTACTATGGATAATGTGTGAAGGTCATTACGTGAGTGTGTTGGAAGGTGTGAGAGTAACCTGAATAATTGTAAGCTCCTGGCGAAGTAAACTTGAGAAAGAAGCTGAAATACGGATTTGGTGATGAAGAAGTTTCTTTGAGTGCATTTGAAGAGTTTGCTTCTTATTCTGTTAATTTGAATGGGCAGATGTGAATGAACAGTGGTGCAAATTTCTTCAAAATAGTGTTTCTTGCAAATTCTGTGATTTTTTTTTTGATGACAGATCTGCCCACCCTCCAGAAAATAAATAAAATAAAAATAAAGATGTCTCTCTGGTTCCATAAGTTAGAGAGAAATGCTTCTATCCTATAGAATTAATGAGGAAAGATACTTCTCTGGCCTTTTTGCTAAAAATACTTATGATTATTCTTTAAAAGGCACAGTGTTACAGTTCAGAAAGCCAAAGCCTTTATATTTTGAGTTAGAAAGGAATGGCTTTGAATTTAATTTTTCCTTTTACTAACCAACCATTTTTGCCTGAGACACTTAGCACATCTGACCTTCAGTTTCCACGTATGTGAAGTATCTTGTTATTACACTGCAAAACACTATGTGAAGCATTATGATATCTTATAATTATTATTTAATATTTGGTATAAATTGAGGCTGTAGAAATGATATTTCCAGCTTAGACAAAAGCCTTTATGTCTCATATGTAAGTTCTGTTAGATTCCAAGATTAGTAATTGATTTCAGAATAATATTGGGCCTTGATATCAGTTGTTGTTAGGGCTGGTGACTACTTTGTGTGTGAAATCACCTTTTATGTAGTACTTTGAGTAATTTACTGCTTTGGTTGTCTATACTTTTAGTGACTAATTACCTCACTCTGCTGTGTGATAATAATTTTAGAGTAATTCACAGGGAGTCCTTGCTATCCTTTTATAAAGTTGGGAGCAAAAATTGCTATAATACGGAGCTTTTTGTTGATATTTACCTCAAAAATTAAGTCTCCATTCAAACATCTCTTTTTGTTTGTAAGAAGGCATCTCATGATGCCATCTTTCCCTGCATCTGTATCAAATCCACAATGTGCAGTTGCTTGCTTAAATGTAATGCAAATATGGTGTGAATCATTGGAAAATGAAGTGATCCTTTCTTTTCCCCCTGAGTGGATCAGAAATAAAGTGAACGATGTCTTATGTTTTCATGTAATTTTGTCAGAAAAATAACGCCTCTAAAATTTATATTTGATTGGTTTTTGGTCCACTTAAAAATATAAAATATTTTCTTATTTTTAGTTCTGTTTTCAAGGAATGCTGTCAATCGATTTTTCTGAATCAGTTATCATAGCATTACAGCCCCCCCCCCCAGTTGCTTTTTGGTACCATTGTTCTACAACACAGAGCATCTATTGCATATTAAATTAGAACCTGGCATCCAGTTTAACAGAAAATGTGGCAGAAAGATGATAGAAACAATAAAAGAAATTAAATTTTAAGGGCTAAAATTATTTTCAGGAATTTTAAAATCTGGATTTCTATTGTTTATTTGTATTAGGTTATTAGTACCATATACCAAAAAAAGAAGCTTCTTAAAAAGAGTTATTAGTTGAATATGAATTACTGTTAATGAATTCAGATTATTAGTTTAATAATAATCAGTATTCTTCTGTTGAGATTTGGGATTAAAAGAAGCAGTGATAATTTGAGGAATACCCAGGGAAGAGTGGATAAAATATAACTTTTAGGTTTTTTTTCAAACTAATTTGACTTTTTATACTTCTTCCCTTGTTGCAAACATTCAGTTTAAATTACACCTTGATCACTATTTACTCTGATCAGTGATTCACAAAAAAGATTATACACTTTAGAATCACCTGGGGAACTTTATAAACATACGACTACCCAGAACCCACTCAGTCTAATTAACTTAGAATCTCTAGGGGGTAAGGCCCAGGCCTGGCTAATTTTAAGAATTGTCCAAGTGACAATTCTTGGCCAAAAATTGAGTAGTGCATGACCAAGGTTGAGAACCACTGACACAGATCCTGACCCAGCGGTCACTCAGAAGTGAACGTGGGATGGCAGTTAGCAAACCACCATCTCCTGGAACCCAGTGATTCAGAAATGGCTGCAGCATTAGTCTGTTCTCTACTCTCAGCTGTTCCTCCCATTGCTCCTACTTAGGAGATGTAAATAACATTATTTAGAGCACAACTGGCCCCAGGATGCAGTTTTAGCAAGATTTCAGCTTGGCTGCCCTTGTTGACTGCAATTGCTTTCTATAGAGACAAGCCAGTTTTCCCTCAAAACAACTTTAAACGTAGTATTATTGTGGATTGTCAAGGGTGAAACAACTGTCTAACCCTCAGACCTTGATGAAGCTTTTAGCTATTATATATTGCCCTTGAAATGGACCAATACAAGATCACGTTGGGAATTTGCCGATTTTACATCAAGGACTCGCCCAGACAGGCTGTGAAGTGGAAAGATCCAGCTGCTGAGAAGAATGAAGCTGCCAGGAACAGTTTTGGTGCCGGAGGCTGGAACCTTGTCTGTCTTGTTCACGGCTGGGTCCCTGGCTCCTAGAAGAATATCAACCACAGAGTGGGCACATGATGAAAACTTGTTGAATGAAGGCATAAAGCATGAAAAACAAGTGCTGAATGGCTTTGAGAAAGGCTTTTAAACACCACCCCTCTCCTTCCCCCCACATGACTGAGTGCTTACATGGGCCCGACATTGCACTAAAATTACACACACGCTCTCACATGGACAGATATACATGCACACATAAACACACATAGTCTTTCCTATTTAAAACTCATAACAACCCTATGAAGTAAGCACTATTGTTATCTTCATGTCATGATTGGGGAAACGGAGACTTAGACAGGCCAAGCCACATTTCCAGGAGCACAGCTAATTCGTAGCCTCATTGGCATTCAAAGTCTCTACTGGCATCTAGAGGGGAGAGGCCGGGGATGTTGCTAAACATCCTACAATGCACAGGATCACTGCCAATGAATTACCTGGCCAGAATGTCAGTAGTGCAGACATTTGAAAAAGTTTCACTGGGTGGCGACCATACAATAGATGGGTGGTGATATATAGATGATGTATTACAGACTTCTACACTGGAAACCTATGTAACTTTACTAACCATTGTCACCCCAATAAACTAATTAAAAAATATCAAAACCCCCCAAACCCCCCAAAACAACAACAACAAAGTTTGTTTTACAGAAAGCTTTCTAAAACCTCATTCTAATTCATGTAGAGTAAAACCTTTCAATGCCCTCTGCCAGTCGGGTAAAATACAGAGTTCATGGCATAGTGTGTGGAGTGTAATTATGATTTGCTTCCTCCTTCAGCTGTATTTCTCACTCTTCTTCCACATGTGTATGAAATTCCAAGCACTTTAAGCAATTGGCATGTCCTCAAAAGTTTTTATTTCCTGTTGTTCACTTGTTAAAACTCGCATGCAAACTTCTGAGATGTCCTCCTAAACGAATCTAAATACAGTCATTGAACAAATATTGAGTGAGCCCATTGCCACACTGAGTGGGCTTTGTGTTAGGAACTGAGGATACAGCAGTGAGTAAAATGAGCAGAATTCCTCCCATCTTGGAGTTTCCTGTATTCACCTACTATAGTTCGTTTAGGAATATATAATGCTTAGAGATAGCACTTGCCATTAATAGACCACTAAATACCATTCAATTATCACCTCAAAAAAATGAGCAATAATTACTTAAGGTCATGCTCAGTTCCTATTCAAATTCAATATACTGATCTGTCTAAGAAATGTGTGTGTGTTTTAAACAGTTGTTTTCTTCAAATCAGGTTTTGATCCATTCATTGCATTTGGTCATGTCCTTTAATTCTCTTTTAAGCCTTTTGGGTTAACTTAATCTAACAGCCAACTTCTTTTCTTCTTTCATTTCTCCTTCCCTTCGTTTCTTTTGTCCTTCCTTCTTTCATTCCTTCTATATTTCCCTCAGCTCTTTCTGCCTTCCTCCCTTCTTCCCTCTCTTCCATTCTATTGATTTGCAGAAGCAGTCAGTTGTCCTGTAGAAAGTCCCACATTCTAGCGTTTGGACTTTTCTGATTTCTCCTTTGTCCAGGGACTTAATTCATTGCCCTATTCTACACGCTCCCTATAGAGTGGAAGTTAGACAGGACGACTTAATTAGACTTATGTATATTTTTTGCAAGAATAAGTCATACGTGGTGCTTTGTATTTTATCACATTTTAGCACATCGGTGTTTAGCAATGTCTGGTTGTTTTAATGATACTTAGATTGGGTTCAGGTGGTGACAGATGATAGACCGATTTCTTCCTTGTAAACTTCTCGTCAACTTTGCACCTAATGATTTTACTACTCATTGACTATTGCATGAATCAGTTATTTTATTAGATATGGAATAAGGGTGTCAGTCTAATTCTTTTTTACTAATTTTTACTAAATTTATTGAGGTGGAATTTTATTAGTAAAATTATATAGGTTTCAAGCGTACAATTCTGTAACACATCATCTACGTATTGCAGTATGTGTTCACCACCCAGAGTCAGTTCTCCTTCCATCACCATATATTTGACCCCATTTTCCCCCTTCCCCCCTGGTAACCACTAAACTATTGTCTGTGTCTATGAGTTTTTGTTTCTTTATTTGTTTGTCTTGTTCCTTTGTTGCTTTCAGTTTTATATCCCACATATGAGTGAAGTCATATGGTTCTCGACTTTTTCTGTCTGACTTATTTCATTCTGTTTGCATTTATTAGGTAGAATTCCTTTATATAGAACTTGCCTCAAGATTATTGTGAAATATAATAAATAATACTATTTTTTTCTCTTTAATCATTAATTTTCATAGAACTAAGTTGGTACCTTAACATTCTCTGGTGGTATCCATTTAGTTTTATTTTGTTTTTCTCTTTATCCTTCCTCTTCATTTTCCCCTGTAAGTATTATTATGAACTAATTGCTTTTTATGCCTATTACCTCTTTTAAATTCATGAGGCTTTGTTATTTAATATAAATCTTTGCACATAAGCAATGAATGTTTGTAGTTTTTCTCTGATACTTTTAGAAATAATCTTTGTTTTAGTATTAGGGGAAAATATTAGAAAATGCAATGAAATAGCTGTTGTTACTCAAGACAATAGGTCTTATTGTGTATGACTCCTTGCTTCCTTCCAATGCACACCTGTTTGAGCACTTCTTATGTGTCAGACACTAGATGAGACACTATTTTTGTTACAGATTTACTTTTGATCAAGATATCTGTGAATTATTTAGGATTACATGCCATTGGAATATGCAATGTATTAGATAATTTAGAGAAACCTCATTCTTTGTAGGAGGCCAAGGGACAATTACGGATCCACATTGGAACTTCTCTAACGTGTATATAATTCCCTTGTGTGAGCAGGTATTAGATGTCTGTGGACAATGAGTGACATTTTTAGAAATGCTGATTAGAAAGCACTTAACCAAGTTAAAACAGGGCCTTGAGTTTAAAGTAGTTTTTCTGATGTTTTTTGTCTTGCAATTGATTTCCTAGACAATGTTGATCATATCTTTAAATTTTCCTTTTCCCCAACCACTTCACATTTAACAAATGGTGTTTATGCCAGTCTGCTAATCTTTCAGAGATGGGGTGTCATTTAATCGGTGTTATATAAAATGCATACATTATAATTGTTTTTCAATATCCTTTTCCCGGATATGTCTTGTTGCTACATAATTTTATCCACCTGATGTATACTTGGGGTTTTCCTGTGCTGTCAATAGACTGTTATAAAGTTGATTACAACTCAAATTACTTCGCATTATTGGAAATTGAAACAAAAGTAACAAGCTAGCTTTTATGATTGTCACATGTCAATTTTAAAAATTGCTATGAATATAATATCTACACAAACTGGCAGTAATGTTAGAATCACTGCTTGGTGCTTGTCCTTGCTTGTCTGATAGCTTACACCAATAACATTTTTTTGGTATCACTAGTTTTCCTTGATTAAATTAGACTATATCTTTGGATGATTTGCTTTAAAATATTTTTAGGACTCAACATAATTTTAATAAAAAATGGCTTCTATGTATGGGTTACTTACTATGTGCTAGGTCTTAGGATACTGTACTGCTTTTGTAATATACCTTACATTATTTGATTTTTAAAACAGCCTAATGCATTTCCAGAAGACAGTAGAGTCTTAATTAGTTAAATAATTTCCCAGTGTACCATATATAATTAGAAGTAAAACTGGGATTAACTGAAGTTTGCCTGAGTCCAAAGTTTATGATCTTAACTATGAGCTACTGTCACTTCTAAAAAAAAGACAAACTCCTTTTCTATAGAGAACCAAATTCCTTTTCCAACCATAATAAATGCTTGTTTATGTAAGTGAGCATATATTTGGAGGTTTGCACATATGATGTAGCTCTCAATAACCTAGAAACTCATTACTTAGTACTTAGTACCACAGCAACATGGCATGAAAGAGGCAAAGTTTATAGCTCAAAATAGTTAGAGTATATATTTTACTTTTTGCATGCTGTGACCTTAATCAGACATTAAAAACCACACACACTAAAATACGTAGCTCATAATCAGCATTTATTAAACTTTCCTTTTCTCTCTAACTCACAGCTCTTGTCTCTTCAAATTAATTCCCCAAATTCCATTTTCACCATCTGCCTTTTAAAAATATCCCCCTTTCTCTCTTTCAAATTCATTCAACTTAGGAAAGAATTTTTCCTATTTAGGAAAGAGGTAAGGGAAATCAAATTTGTGATTTCAGCAGTGGGTTTCACTTTCTTGACTACGTACAATAAATGACAAGTGTCAGAAAATAATGTGGTGGACTTTAAGATTTCTATTTTATTAGATTCCATTCCATTCCATTCCAATTCTCTCCCCTCTCCCCTATCCAGAAATGTTGGTTATGATTCATCTAGTTGATTTTATGATCCATTAATGAGTCATGGGTGGCAATAAAAAATAGGATTACACAATTATCTTTGAAGAAAGAAAGAAGTCTATGAACATGAATAAATTAAAATTTTTCCTCCTATCACCCATATAAATGCATGTTATATTAATTGCTTTGCTAGGAATTACTTTAATGGGAACTTATATTTTGTAAAGTCATATTAAAGTAATTAAAGTCATATTAAATGAATATTAATTTTGTAAAGTCATATTAAATGAAAGAGAAAAGGGTAATGATTAGGTCAGAGAGGAATGAAATAACACCTTTTCAAAATAATAGGATTAAGTAGATTATGGAGTTAATATGTTTTATGTTATTTAAAATTTGTAGATTTGTTTGGCAACATAGGAGTTTCACATGGAAAGGAGAGCAGAGCACAACAATTTTAATAAGGAGTAAAATGACCCAGAGAATTTATAAGTATTAGAAATACATATTTTAGGACAGACAATGATAAATGTTGGTTGAGAATGTGTAAAAATTGGAAACCTTATATATTGCTGGTGGGACTGTAAAATAGTGCAGCAACTTTGGAAAACAGTTTGGCCGTTTTTCATAATATTAAACATAGTTACCATTTGGTGCAGCATTTCCACTCCTAGGTATTCATGTGAGAGCACTGAAAATATGTCTACCCCCAAACTCCTACACAAATGTTCATAGGAGCATTATTCATAGTAGACAAATATTGGAAATAACCAAATGTTCATCAGCTGATAGATGAATAAACAAAATGTGGTATATTCACTTAATCTAATACTACTCGGCAATAAAAAGAAAGGAAGTAGTGATGCATGCTACGTCATGGATTAATCATTAAAGCATTGTGACAACTGAAAGAAGCCATTCACAAAGGACCATGTGGTGTATGATTTCATTAATATGAAATATCCAGAATGGCACATTTATAGTAATAGAAAGTCGACTGGGCTGAGGATGGGATGGAGCATAAGGAGTAGTTGCTAATGGGTGCGGGGTTTCTGTTTGGGATGACAAAAATGTTCTAAAATTATATTGTGGTGATGGTTATACAATTATATATCCAAATATAATATACCCAAATCCACTGAATTGTGCATTTTAAATGGGTGAATTTTAGACTATATGAATTATATCTCAATAAAGTTGTTCAAAAAGGATATACATATTTTAGGACTGAGTGCAAGTATTAAATAAGTGCTGTCGTTTGATGAACCAAGTTATAATCTGTGTTTTGGATATAGTTTACACGTTTGCTTTTCATGTTAGACTCCTTGCCCCAGGTATCTTCATGTTCTTAAGAGCACAACTAGTGTAATGATTTGGCTCAAGTTTGTGGAAAATCTGCATCCATAGGATAGAGTCAGTTAATAAATAAATGATATTTTCAGAAAGACATCTAGAACTAAGTCCAATAAAATGGCAAAAATAGCTCAAGAAAAGAAGGAAAGAAACCATGAACATTAGTTTTAACCGTGAAGGTAGTAGATTGCATATTGTTAATTTTGATTCAAGATTTTTATAACTGCACTTCAAAATTCACCCTTTATTGTGTTTTCATACCTTGGGGACATGATTGCTTCTGTTTCAGCAGTAGTTTAATTACAATTTGAAGTAATTCAGAAATAGATATTAAGGTTTTCATGTGGTTTCTTTTTTTTGGAAAATAAGTTTATTTGAAAATAAACATTGTATTTTGGAATAACTGGATTTATAGGAAGATTGTAAGATAGTAGAATGTTTCCTTACAATTCTTGCCCATTTCCCTCAAGGTTAGCCATGGTATATATATCAAAACAAGGAAACCAGTCTTATCACATTAATATTAACTGAACTCCAGAATTCATTTGGATTTCACAAATTTTCCTACAATTGTCCTTTTTTCTGTGCAATGATCCAGTCTAGGTTAGCACATTGCATTTCATCCTCATGACTTCGTAGTCTCCTCTGACATGGGATTGTAGTCTTTCCTTGATACTTGCATGCCCTTCACATTTTTAGTGATACTGGTCAGTTATATTTTAGAATATTCCTCACTTTAGTTTCGTCTGAAATATATATTTTTATCATTATTAGACTTGAGCTATGAGGATCGGGGAAGAATATCACAGAGCTGAAGTTCCCTTCTGCTCACTTCATATCAGGATGCACATGGTATCAACTTGACTTATACCTGGTGGTACTAACCTTGATCACTTGGCTGAGGTCATGTTTGCTGGGTTTCTTCACTGGCAAGTTCTTTTCCCTATCTGTGTTTTATTCTTCGGAAGCAAGGAACATAAGTTTATATGGTAAAAAGAGTGCTACATTTTGATTTTATTTTTGTATTTCAACCCAAATTCATCTTTTGAATCTGTGCATAAGTATCTTTTATCTTTAATTAAAACATCTTATCCTTCAAATGACAAATTCTGCTTCTTAATCAAGTGAATTTTGATTTTCATAGCAGACCAAAGCTTCCATTATAAGTTAGGTAGCTTTTTACTAGTGACAGTAAAAATGCTAACATGAGATGAAACTTCTTGTATCAAAAGAACATATTTTTAGGGTAATCCAATAAACAAGGTCTTTCATAGTGTTGTTTCATATAAACAATAAAAGGAAAATATTATACCATATATGGCATTTTATGTTTATCGGGGAAGATATGTGGCTATACTTTTCATGTGTTTGTCTTTCCACTTAGAAAATTCTTTTTATGGAAATGTGAATATTTTAGTTTCATTCGCTCCATATGCTTTATAAGTTCTACGTCAAAAATTGTATTTTTTCCCCAGATAGCTTGGCTTTAATTACCTCCAAGACATCTCCTATCCAAGGCTAATTCCTCTTGGTCCAGTTCCCTTCTTTCCTCTCCAACAACAGATTCCTTCAGTTAGTTCCTATTTTAATTTAGTTTTCAACCTTTTCTTCATCATAGGTTTCTTCCCAAAGAGAAACAAGCTGTCTGGTTCAGCTTTGAAATGAACATGTATGCGAGGGTACCCATATGTTTGTATGTGCACACAGATACCCAGGCTCACACGTTCTTGCATTCTTGGGCAAAAACACACAAGAATCTGAAGGCTTAAGGGCTCATAATCTGTGTCTCTGTCTTTGTGTCTCTAAATCTTTCATTCTTCAAAATCTCTTAAAAGAGGTTACATTTACCGCTTTTATGTCCCTATTTGCCATCTTTAACCCAATTTCATTATGACTTCTACCATTATTTCTCTACTGAAATTGTTCTATGTCAACAGTCAGCTGTAATTTTCAAATCAAATGAACTTTCGTTTACTGGAGACTGACAGTCATTGGCACACAGTGTATATTTAATAAATATCAGTTGATTGAATGTTGAAGGAACTTTGAATATCGAATGAAATACTGGCCTACATAAAAATCTTGCACAATATCGTGCTTTCTTAATTTGTTTCACTTATGATAACTGGTGACTTTTCCCTTTCCATGTCTTTTTGGTATCTACTCAAGTTTCTGAATGGAGCAGGAAATGTCTGGTATTGTTAGACATTGTAGTAGTTTTCGCAATGTATATAGATTATTGTGTATTTTTAGTTCTCCTTTAAGAATTTTAGTAACAGGTTTGGGGCCTGTTTAGACAGTACACGACCTATTTTTCTCCAACTACGGTATTCCTTTCCACTCTACCTGTTGGGTCCTGACAGGCAAATTTATAGTTGTTCTAGACAATAAAAATTGGATGAAGAGGAATATACCTCTCCCAAAATAGGCTACTTTTTCTGTTCCCTGAGAAACATCAGCTGGTCACCTGAACTACGTAAAGACATACATATTTAAAAATGAGATAGTAGTCATATTCCCTGGTCATATAGTGGAGGTAAAAAAAAAAATGGTTCCAGAGGCAGAGAGAGTAATTAGCCATAGTTTTGAAGCAGTGACGGGAATCTTTCACTGGTCAACCCTTAACTTGAGAATTCTTTTTCCAACCCCAAATAAAGACCCACAAGAGGACACTTCAACATCTTCATATAAACCCAAAGTGCTTATCACAATGGAGTTATATCTATGCTTGTGGGGCCGCAGTGGGTCTGTTCAGTGGATATATCTCTTTTTTCTCTCATAATTATACCTTTATTTAAACTTCTTTTAAGACACATTGTAGAGAGCAATGGAATAGATGTTTCTATTGGAGAGTGGGGCCTACCTTTTAGCTTAATAGTGTCAACATTTGTCTGGGCCCAGAATAATAGTAATAAATATTAATTAGGGTGAGAGTATTCGTAACCATTTATTGAGCACCTGCTATGTAATTGCAAAAGTCATCCAGGCATTTTGCAAATATTCTATTCGGAAGTCAGGGATCATGTCTCTTGTATTCACTGCTGTATCCCCGGCCTTGAGAGAGTCACTGGGACATATAAGGCAGTTATTAATAATATGTGTTTCTTAAATGAAGGAATTGTTTTCGTCTTCAGAACTACCCTGAACAGATCTATTACAGATGGAGAAATTGAAGCTTACAAATAAGTAACCTGAACAGAGCCGTTCAGTTAGTAATTGTTAGTATCTGATTTGAGCTCTAGTATATACAGCTCCAAAACCAGAAATGTTTCCACCATACCATAGTGGTGAGTCAATGGATGGATAAAATAATAAAGGAGTGACTGAGTGAATGAATTTATTTAGCCCTATTGTATTTCTTACTCAGCCATCCCTAGACTACTTTTTCCTTTGGTTAGAATAATAGAAATACTCTAGACACTGGGTAGAAGATGGCTTAGAATTCTGCTTCCCTGTTCTCAAAATCCAAAGAATATTTGGAAGTCAGTCAAAGCCAATGATACAAGGTTCCCAAATGTACTAATACTATGGAAGCCAACTTGTTTGAGTAGCTACAGGTCTCCAAGTTTGTCACCAAAGGTTGTCAGGAGTCTTTTGTCACTTTTGCGTGTGTGCGCGCGCATGCGGATAAATCGTTACCTGTCAAGTACCCACATCATTCTTTAGGCCTTCTGAGTTCAGGTTCCAAATATGACTTATGTCATTCTTCTCTGTGCATTGGCCCAGAATCTGGTTAACTGTTCAAACCTGGGGAGCTCACAAATCAAAATAATCAATTCCAAGAAGAGTGGCCTATTTAAATTCAATTCCAGGAAGGTGGTGGAGTCAGAGGGGGTTCTGTAATAGGGCAGGTTAGCGCAAAAGACTGAGATAGGCTAGGACAGGGAAAGAGCATTTTAGGCAGAAAATAATGTAGTCATTATCACACTTGGTTAACTTTGAATTTTAACCCTTTTATTTCCCCGTTTTACTTTCCCCCTAGAAACTGCTAAGCAAATTGGCTAGAAAGCAGAGAGAAGAAGAGGAAAAGGCCATAAATCATTTATGGGTTTCATAATTCATATTTGGGTCTGAAAATTTGCTTAAGTTATTAGATATTTCCATGGAATAAAATATGAAAACAAAACTAAAGTAGCCAACAACACTCTCGGAGTGCTTTTGAATGATTGGTTCATTAAAAGACAAGCTTTGTGTCTCAGAGTCTTTTGCAAATTTCCAGCCAAAGAGTTCCAGTGATAACAAGATGTATCTAATATGACTACCTGTTTGTCAGAGGGTTGTAGTTATTTAGCTGGAAACATAGCATTTTCGTTGCTAGGCAAAATATATCTCTTGTAAACAATAATGCCTTTACATAAATTTATCTGAGATTTTGGAAGAAACTAAATTCAGCTGATCCTCATTTACATTTCTAATGTATGCCTTTTGACTGTGCTGATTCTAAAACATTGGTTATGACTCTGTGTGATATTGTTAATTTATACAGTAGCACAGTGTTTATAGACCACCAGCTTCTGAGATTTGAGGCAATTTGAAGAACAGCGTACTGCTCGTCTTTCTATAAGCTCTTATTTAAAACAGTAAAATAAGAATGTTTTGAAGATAATTGAATTTACCTTATAGGGTATTAAATCACTGGCACTTATATTTATATTTGTGTCTTTCTTCACATATAAAACAAACTCTTGGGGGGGAAAAGCATTCTCCAAAATTTAGTTTTATATCACTTTTATATCTATTAAACTTAACAACTCTATAAAAATGAAATAGAGCTATTTCTTTTATGCACATAAAGACCTCATTAATAGTGTTTTGGTTAAAAGTGTGTTTTGAAGATGTACTTTAGGAGTTTTATCCTCCTACTTTATCATTTACTAGCTGTATAATTTTTAAGCAACTGATAGATAGACATGGCACCTTTCTTTGCCTTAAGCTTTTCAACTTTAGCTGTAGATTATAATAATACCTGCCCACCACCTTTGTTCAGAGAATTAAATGAAATCCTTCTGATAGTTGCTTACCTAGAACAATATCTGGCACATAGTAAACATTATTTCTATTATAATTTTTGTCTTTGAACTTTCATAATCTCTATATAGTTTTGATTGATAATTATATTTCTAGTAATCAGCGTATTTTAATTTGTCTACCTGATTCTTGATCAAGCAAGATTTCATTTACTGTATTTACTTTGGGCTCTTATTTTAGCAATTTTTGGAGAATATGCTTTGAGAGAACCCAAAGATATTGTATGTGGGAATCAAATATAAATATATGTGAGTATGTAATACATAATCATTTAGCATTATTGCATTAGAAATGTTGGACTATTTCAACCTATTTTATGTATTTGGAAGATTGTCAGGTTAAAGTGCATTACTGTTTTGGAAAGCCTTGTTAAAACTCTATGCTATACTATTTTCTTCTGTTCCTCATTAATTTAAGCCATGGTCTCAATAGATGGGCACTTCAAAATTATAAAATCACTGAAGTAGAATGATTAATCTTTCATTTTGGTAATTTATGTTTTCATATTTATGCCCCTTCTTTAGAGGAATATTAGGAAAGTGAGTTTTATGTTTGAAACTGTATAGAGCTTATTTATTTTATTTTGATAAGACATGAAATGCAGAACTCTGAGATATGGTAATATGATTTTCCGACGTGTTTTCAGGAAATAATGTACTCCAAACAAATGTATTTTTTCAGGTGATTACCCCCCCACCCCGTAATGTATTGCTTTCTTCCTTATCTTCTGAAGTAGTACCTAATGAGTATAATATGAATTTGTCTTCATAATACAGGGTTATCACAAGCAATTTTATTATTATTCTACCCAGTGACACAATATTGTCCTCAGGATATATTAAAATATGCAACCTTGCTTGACCATGTATACAATGGATCCAGACAGCTGTCTTTTTTTGAAAGCCCAGGTCTGCTGTTATTCCTCACTACTGGCAATGTGCCTCCTTCTAGAAAATCAATCCCCTTTATTTGCTGATTCTGACTGCAAGCTATGCTTGCTGGAATTGTGTCTAAAATAACACTAGAACAGAGCTTGAGTGAAGACTTCTGTCTCCTCAAGAACATACAATATGAGATATAGATGATGTATTACAGAATTGTACACCTGAAATCTATAACTTTACTAACAGTTGTCACCCCAGTAAACTTTAATTAAAAAAAAAAAAGTGCAGTTCAGAGAACAGGGAGGTGATAGTGGATATAAATGGGCTGTTGGCTCCCTCACAGAGCTTTGTTATAAGAACTATTTTTGATTTCTGGTAACTATTCTAATATAAAACCAAAGGACCTATATATTTAACATTTTCATGTATGTCCAAGTGAAGAACTTGAGTGTAAATACTGACATTACACAGATATGATCTGGGTAGATTTGCTAAATCTGTAAAAAGGAGGAATAGAATTCTGAGTTCAGAAATCAGACATCTTGTATAATGATGATTAAAGTAGGACAGACTATAATGCAGATCATAGAGGAGTCTTCATCCCTGAAGATACTTCACAGCATAAGTGAAGAATGACGCTCGACTATTTTTAGGCAATATTTTGGTAGTGGAGATTTTTATAGGCCAGGTGATCATTAGGAAACTCTTTGGCTTTGCCTCTGTTCTCCTCTTCAGATATAAACATTGAATATATTGATTAATTCAACAATTATTTTGAGTTTTTTTCCTCTAAATTACAGGTACTGTGGAGTTGAATAAAGCAGATTTGGCCCTTGCTCTCCCTGAAAAATGGGGAGTAAAATAATTACAAAAAAATACATAGTTTGAATAAATCTTATGAAAGAAAAAGGCTGGATGCTGTGAGTTTAAATATTAACAAGAGGAGGTAATTTAGATTTGGAATTTAGAGATGAATTGATGCTCGGATGAGATCTGAAAAGGGAAACTAGAAAAAAGAACCCTCCTAACAGAGTAGCACTATGAGGAATTTCTTAGAGACGGGAAAGAACTTGGCACATTGTAAGAACTAAAACAAGGCCAAGGTAACTGGAATGCAGTAAGCAAGGAAGACTGTGTTAAGAGATAAAGATAGTGAAATGTGTAAGTGCTGGGTCTTGAAGAATCTTGGAGACCATTGTAAGAATTTTGCATGTTTTTGCCTAATGTAAAGACATTGAAGAATTTTAAGTAGGAGAATGACATAATCAGAGTTGAATTTAAAAAAATATTTTTTTCTCTGCTATTTGTTGATTAATGAAAATTGGAGAAAGACTGGAGGTGGAAGTAGAGATTGCCTAAGAGGCTATTGAAGTGTGATATAAGTGTGGTAAAAGTGATGATGGACAGAAGTGCACAGAGCCAAGATAAACAGACCAAGCCCTTGGTTTCATTTCTTTTATAAAATGGGGATAGTTGTGTTTGGTACCAGGTTAATATCAGTAAATATTAGCTATTGTTATTTTTTATATTGTTGACCTTAAACAAATAGGCAGCCAAATATTTCCAGAGCAAAATGTGTTTACTTGGGAACAAAAAAGAACTGCAGTTCAGGAATTGTGGTCTAATTTTGAATCACGTGATGTCTAATTTTGAACCACATGCAAATCCAGAGAAACAAAGGAGGAGAACGCTCTTTTATGGATTTGGGAGGAATTTTAGTAAATGAAGAGTCCACTGGAGGAAAGTTTGAAGTATAGTGACTTTTCATTGGCTGAGTTATAGCGATCTCCCATTGGCTTAGCTGTTAGTAGGCAAGGAGGAATTTTTTCTTCCTCCTGCTGAGGGAGTACTATAGTATCACTTCCTGTCAGAGATGTAAGGTACTTCTCTTCCTGTTGGGGTCAGTATTATGTTTTGAGTGACTGGCTGTGTGAGAATCTCTCTTCTAGTGTCTGACTCCATTTTAAATGAGGTTTGTGTTCATTAATTTTCACGGTATTATTCAATGGATTTTGTACTTCTTGGTTAATTGAAAAGCTGGTTAAAGAAGGGAAATATTAAATAATATATACACAGTTTCTGTATTTTGTGTTAACTTAAAGCATATGAACATTGCCAGTCTTTTGATGCAGTGTTAGAACCATTTGTTCAATGTGAATTTGTCAGTTGGAGTTCTGAATTGATTTTGTTTGGTTTGGTTTTATATGAACCTATCTATCGTTACATCTTGTATGATTTAGTTATGGTTCCCTTAAAGTGAAGCATTTGTGAATGTTTTAATGAAGCAGGGACAGCAATGAGAACAAAGAACTCTTTTTTTATTTTCCAGTTGTGCCTGTTGTGTAATTAAAAAATAATTCATATAGGAATTTTTTTTTCTGGAGATGTTCCAAAACATTCCATCTAGTTTTTGTAGAACCAAACTTTTTAAAATTCAAATTTTACCAGTTTATTTAATATTTGATTGAAATGTATCATTTCAATAACAAGTAAAACTGGTATAAGCAGGTTTGGAAACAAATGCAACTGACTTCTGGCATGGGTATTATTTGTCTAGAGGGAGTAAAAATGTAGGGTGATACTAGAAATTAACTTTGTATTGACTGCAAACATTCAGTGTGCCATGCTCATGAGTCAATGTCTTTTTATAGAAGAAATGGAGAATATCGGTTAATCTAGCAGTCAGGTAACTGGTGAATAAAGAGTGATGTTTACTGGGTTTTGGAAGTAGAATTCACAGGACAGGACTTGATGTGGGGTGAGGAAAAGGACAGTCCCAAAGATGTCTCCCATATTTGTGACATAAGCAACCATAGGAAGAAGGAATTATTGATCAAGATGGGTGGGAAAATGGGAGATAGGATGCAAATGTAGTTTTATTTTTAAGATGTTTGGAAGACATTCAAGTGGCAATGTTAAGTAGTCCTTTGGCAGTACAGCCCCAAAGTTTAGAGAGGTCTTGACTAGCTTTGGTTGAGGAACTGGGGGCTTGAACGAAGGTATAGTAGCCCATGTGCCAGACTGGATTATACAGAACATGCCGTCATGGTGGCTGGTGGCCATTGGTGAGAAGGAGGGTCTGAATCATGCTTGAGGAAGGAGGCAGAGTGACGTCGCTGCAGAAGTGGCACTGATTGTCAGGTACAAGGGTCAAGGTGAAGCTCCAAATGCAAAAGCTAATCAGAAAATCACAAACATACAGTATTAAGAGATCATAAAGTATGGCAAGAAACAGATTAAGGTAAATGCTTCAACAGTAACTCTGAAAAATGCCAGGGTGTTAGAACACCATTTTTGTGTGTCTCTGCCTGAAGGGTGTGCAGGCCAACGTGAGAGTTCCCTGATACACAGTCACCCAGGCACAAACACTAATTTTATTTTCTGGGAGTGTTTTTTATTTTCAATGGGCTTTTCATAATGCCACTTTGATTCAAGGATACCCTTGTAATCAATGTCTTGCATTTATGGATGTCTGTGTTAGGGGTGCTAGGCTAAAGAAAGCAATTGAATTTCCTATTTGGAACGAAGCTCCTGACCTTGGCCTTTTTAATGTTATTCTGTAACAAAATAAACGAATTCTGAGTCTACCAATTTATCATCGGCATGCACAACAATGTAGACGTTTGTTATCACCAGTGCCTTAGATTCATATTGATGTGCGAATCATCCAATTGTGTTGGAATTCATATTGAAAACGCAATATGTTCAGAAACTGGTGGAAATTATAATTAGATCTGAAAGTATTCTGTCAATCAAAATTAATATTGTTGTTTTACCCAGCTGAGTTAAGAGGCAAATTGTGGTAAGGAAGAAAATGTTTATTTTTAGTCAATGAATATAGTTAATCTGGCCCCTCAGTGTAGGGGTGTTATGCTGTGATATAAGAGATAATATGGCTCACTGGTCATGTAGTGGCTGTTAAGTAATTTGAAACACACCAGATTGAAGATTCTCATTGATTTCCTATTTCCTAAAAGTCTAGAGAGCTGAATCTGGGTGTCTTTTCTTTTTGAAGAGGCAGTCTCTTAAAGCATAGTTTCTTCCTTCTGATGGGGATATTTATATTGAATATTATAACTGAAAGTAGCAGCCATTGATTTTATGGAGGGGGCTTGATCCCTCTTCCACATAGTGAATTTCTTAAATGTTTTAAAGTTTAATGCACAAATATTTGATGCTTAATTTTTTTTCTTTAAGCATTTATTTTTAAAAATATTCCTAAAGAAATATTCTTTTTTTGTAAGAAATCTGTCATTTTCTCATGTTTATAATACATCTTTTTTTCATTTTATATTTAGAAGGAGCCAAACATTTTTATTATGATTTACCATATTCTTCCACCAGCTGCTATGCTTTTTGATTTCCTTTCTCAGGGTGTGGTGCAACCATTCAGTCCCTTGCCAAAGCCAAAAAACTGGGCTTCACCCTTGACTCCTACTTTTCACTTTCTCATGTTTAGCTCATTCAAGAATCTGCTTAGTACTCTCGACTTCCATAGCCACTACCTAATTTAGCTCACTATCTCTCTGCCTGAGATCATTGCAACGACTTTCTGCATTCTTTCTGCCGCTACTTTTCAATCCATTCTCCCTACTTTAGTCAACATGATGTATAATCATGCCACCTCCCTGCCTAAAACGTCAGTGGTTGTGCTCTTGGGATAAGAAATAAACTACGTAGTATGCTGTAGAAAGTGTTTCAAGGCCTGACTTCCTCCTGTTTCTTCAGATTCAGACTCATTTATGACTCCCCCAAATTCTCAGCTCCAGGCTCACAGAAACTTAATTTATTTTCTTAGATATTACATAGCTGTATGGACTTCTAGCCATCACACGTGATCTTCATTTGGTTTAGAACACCCTCTTCCTACCTTCCAGTCCTCAATTTAGAAGCCACTATCAGAAGGAATCTTCCCGGAGCACCACAAATGAGGATAGGTGTTCATGCAGCCATTTTATCATATTGTGGCACTTCTTAGTTCTTTATTGCTGTTGCTTATTTACTTGTTTGAACCTCCCAATGGACTGTAAGGGGCGAGGCCATATCTGTTGTTCTGAGTATTTATTGTCACATATTTTAGGTTTGTTATGACATCACCCCTCTTCCAGGAGTCAAAGTCTGTTCCAGTTACTATTTAAAAAAAAATCTCAAACCTTAGTGGTATATGATTTGTATACCGGCAATCGTTTTGTATGCTCAGGGTTACATGGGTCAAAAATTTGAACACAACATAGTCCAACATGGGGATGGTTTGTTTCTGCACCATGGTGTCTGAGGCATTAATTGGAAATACTAGAAGGGCAAAGACTACTTTAGTGGCTAGAAAATGGAATCATCTGAAGGATTCTTAACTTATTTACTTTTAAGTCCAATTATCAACTTCTCCTATTGTTGCTGATACTTTTGGTGTCACACCTAAGAAACCATTGCCTAACCCAAGGTTATGGGCATTTACTCCATCAGGTGTATGTGGTAGCACCCACAGACTAAGCCTCTATCCACAGTTTTTGTGCAGGAAAGAAAAAATCTTGTAGCTCATCACTTTTTCTTATCTTCAAATTGAAAACATACCCACCACTAGTTCATATTCCCTTGAGAAGTATTTGGAAACCAGCTTGAGTAACAGTCCAACGCATCTGAGGAATGTGTACTTGTGCCGAACTCTATGCATGTTAGGATGGTATTTTCCACACAAGAAGGCAAGTTGTAATGATATGAATGATGTGAAAAACCACCTGCTTAAATAAGCTCATTAAATCAAGCAGTTGTGTAATTCGTGTTCACCCAGCTATTAAACAGACTCTCTGAGAAAACTTACCCATTTTCATTCATGGAGAAATCATTCCAGAAACCAGATCCAAATCTCTAGTGATATCTTTGGGATGGACTATATAAGTTAGGGTTCATCTTTTTGTAAAAAACAACAAATTACTATGGCTAGCTTAAGCAAATCAATGAATTCATTTGAAGTTTATGGTGTAGTTTCCAGTAATGAAAGGAATACTGTAAAAGAGGCTTCAGACAGGCCGGAACCAGGCATATCTATGTGGATTTTAGGAGTAGGAACATTTTAATCATCTTTCCTGGCAGCTTCATGGGATATCTGAACTCAAATTGCTTACTCTGCCCTTGCGTTACCTTGCTTGAATTTCTAAGAGCCAGTATTTCAAGTTGCCAACCCTCCACCTTACCTGTATATGAATGGCAAGAGAAAAGAACCCATGGTAAGATCTTTAGGCTCTCCTTGGGGTTGTGAAGTGGGAAGGCAAAGCACCTGTATTTACCCCTCCAAGATACCACATAGGGAGGGAAAGTTATTTTCTAAAATGAAACTGGATACTGTCAGCAAAGCAAAATCCTACCAGGCAGCTCCAAGGCAAGAGCTATCCACTATACTGGTATTTTGCATAAATTTAAGGGCTTAGAAGCAGTCTGGCTTTGCATAATTAGTTCTGCTTTTGCTTATGGATACTCTTTAAAAGAGTGTACAACCGTAGCAGAGCTTATAACTAAATGAATACAGGTGTTTTAGAACTTCCTTCACAGTATTGTGGAGAAAAGTCAGTATCATATGTAGCAAATAGATTAGATTTTAAAACAAGCATTGTCTTTGAAATAAAAATCGATTGAGATTTGCCAGCAGTTTAAACAGAGGATGTGGGGAAAGAACCCCAAGAACATCTTATAAAAATGAACTACAATCTTAAATCTAATGCTAGTAGGACAATTAGAAAATTCAGTTCTAACAAATGGAGCTGAGACAATGAGGTAGCCACATGTAAAAGAATGAGCTTGGGGTTTATTTAATACCATATTCAAAAATTAACTCAAAATGGATCATAGTCCTAAATGTAAGAGCTACAACTATAAAACTCTTAAAACCTAGGAGTAAAATTTTATGATCTTGGATTAGACAGTGGTTTCTTAGATATGACACCACAAATATAAGCAACAAAAGGAAAAATAGATAAATTGGACTTTATCAAAATTAATAAGTGTTGTGCTTTAGAGGACACCATCAAGAAAGTGAATCAACAGCCCATAGAATAGGAGAAAATACTTGCGATTCATATATCTGATAAGCATCTAGTATCCATGCTATATAAAGAACTCTTACAATTCAGCAATAAGATAACCCAATTAAAATAGATAAAATATATGAATATATATTTCTCTAAAAAAGATATACAGATGTCTAGTAAGCACCTGAAAACATTATTAGTCATCAGGGAAATGCAAATCAAAACAACAGTGAGATATCACTTCACATCTACTAGGATGGCTAAAATCAGGAAGATAGACAATAAATAACAAGTGTTGTGAAGAGATGGAGATATTAGAACCCTTAAACATTGCTGGTCATATTGTAAAATGGTGCAGTCACTTTGGAAAACAGTTAGCAGTTTCTCAATATGGTAGCCATTGAGTTACCATGTGACCCAGCAAATACCACCCCTACATATGTATCCCCCCAAAATGTAAAGCTATGTCACACAAAACCTGTACATGAATGTTTGTAGCAGCATTATTCATAGTAGCCAAGAAGTGAAAACAGTCCAAAATATACAACAATTAATGAATGGATAAACAAAACATGATGAGGTAGATACATACAACAACACAGATGAACCTTGAAAACATTATGCTACATGAAAGGAGCCAATCACAAAAGGCCACATATTGTATGATTGCTCATATGGAATGATCAGATTAGGCAAATCCCCAGAAACAAAAAGTAGATTAGTGGTTGCTAGAATGGATGGATAAGGAAATGACTGGTAAAGGGTGTGAGGTTTCTTTCTGAGGTGACAAAAATGTTCTGAAATTATGTAGTGGTGATGATTGTGTGGGGCAGAATAAGGAGTTTTCCTGTACCTTTCTAGGTTCTTCCATCTGGTCTAATAACTAAATCAACATGAAACAGATCAACAAGAGAAAACAACCAAATGTGTATGGGAACTGCACATACATGAGAGAGTCAGGGGCTCCACATACATGAAAAGTTCAGAGAGAAGTTAAAATGAGGTATAAATGGCATTCTGAGCTAAGAATGAGGTAAGGGCCTTGGGACTTCAGAGGGAAATAAGGTCATGTGCAGGATGATAAGAAGAGCAGATGTTCAATAACTAGAAATTTGCCCTGCTGTATATATAGGTCATAAAAAATTATTTCTGGTAATAACTCTTATTATGGGTAGGGCCCCACATGTAAATTCTTTAAGGGAGAAGTAAAAGTTTCACATGAGCCTGCAGGGTTTTGATTGCCTTCAGCTCAAAATAATTCACATGCCAAAGTAGCACATCTTAGGGAGGTCCGTTCTGATCCCCTTCAGTTGCACAACTCCATGAATATTCTAAATTCCACTGACTATGCTTTAAAGAGTGAAATTTATGGTATGTGAATTATATGTCAATAAAGCTGTTTTGGAAAAAACACAAAGAAGACAAAAGTACAGTCAGAATCTGGGCATGTTTATCTACTTGATTATAAGAGGAGGGCATTTCTGGCCTTGATTTTCATGAGCGATGTTGTTTCGTGGCACATAGGGTGAACTTGGGCCTTCTGCTACCCTTGGGTGTGGAGCATGGAAGTTCTGGACCTTCTTTCTCATTCTGCAACCATGACCAAAAGAAGGAAGAACAGACTATCACTTAGTAAAAATCTGCATGTGGTTGAAATCAACAAGCATTTGCTGAGCACCTAGTAGATGACAGACCACGTGCTAGAGAAAACATGAAAGAAAACTGATGCATTTTCATTATTCAAGAAACTCACTTGCTTAGAGTCTCACTTCCCACCTCTGTTTACAAAATTGCTAGAGGTCAGAGGAGAGAAGGAACCTTTTCATTTCTACATTGAAATTAGATGGCATTTCAACAGATATACTGAAACAGCTATTAATTACCATATTAAGAATAACTTTATTCACTTAATTTGACTATTTAATGCTATAATGTTTAAAGCTGTAATAGCTAGGGTCTTCTTTGCTACTGTAATGCAACAGTAGTGAAGAACTTTTTTTTGCCTACTGTATTCCGTATATTAACAATAGAAATGATCTATTTCTAAATATTTAAATATTAAAAGGGATGGTCTATTTTTAATCTGAATGTTCAAAATAGTTTAAAGATAATTCTATATTGGATTAAAATTGTAACATTCTGTTGTATTTTACTTAGGAGTAATTAACATTATCATGTATTGTCATTTAATTCAGCTAAAAGCAGAAAAATGTATTTTCTCACGTCGATAGTTGCTTCCTATTCTCATATTTCCCTTTTTTTGGAGAAAAATGTGTGCATTATTTCTAATATACAAAGATATAAAAAGTGAGGTATCAGTAGAGTATTTTGACATAGGTATTCATTAGAAAAAACACAGTTGTCAAGAAAGGGAGTTAAAGCAAGGAGTGTAAATGTGCTCAGTGCAAAGTAGAAAGACTGTGAAAGAACAGATTTGGGTGGACAATTTGCCATATTTTTTATGTCAGTGCTTTCATTCACTGTTTCTTCTAATGGAATTTGGTACTTTTTTTGTACCAAAATGACATCACACAATCTCCTTTACAATCTCCCTGTTCAAACCCCTGGACTATCTGTTGTTATATGGAATATACCTGAGCTTTCATACCTTGTGCCTTTGTTCACATTGCTTCTTCCATTTATCTTCCCTCCTAGTGCATTCTGTGATAGATAATGAGTGAGACAGTAGGATACAAAGATGAATAAGAGATTTTATACAGATCCTAAGCTTCTTGGAGAAAGAGGAAGCATGGCTGTTGGAGATAGATAGGACTGGAGGTGCTGAATTACTAGCTGTGTGACTTCGGGCAAGTTCTTAACCTGAGAGACAGCTTCCTGATGTGTGAAATGAGAATAACATCATCTACCTTGGAGAGTTGCCAGGGGATTTAAATTACACACACACACACACACACACACACACACTCACACACACACACACACACACACACACGGTGCCAAAAAAAATGTATACACATTTTAAGAAAGGAGAAAACTGTTATAATTAGTCATTCAAATATTTTTAATTCATGTGTTATATAATTTCTTGGATTCTGATCATAAAAATAACATATCACAAAATGTTATTGTAGTGAGTAGTTAGGTTCAAAAGTATATTTAATATTTCTCAGCATCAGTGTACATGCATATGAGTAAATGGAAGGTGACACAGTGACAGAGAGACGGAATGGAGATGGAGAGGAAGAAAAAAAGAGGCAGAGGCAGAGAAGGAGAGGTATTGATTTTACTAATGAATCTGCATTTTGGAGTTTTACATTTATTCAACATGAGGCCATAAGGTTTAATATATCTTGAAAAACATGATATTTGATACACTGTTTAGTATAAGCCAAAAAGTCTATTTAGTTCAACCAGCTATGTTCTGGAACATTTATGTTCAGTAACACCCGATATGAAAATAAAAGGAGAAGCTGGCATATTCTTATCTTTCTGTTTGTTTTATTTAGAAATTGGAAGATGATTGATGGGAAAAAGAAGGCACACTGTCACCTTGTCACCTGCTTTATTGCATGATATAAAGAAAAATGTTGTTATGCCATGACTCAATATCTTTGCCACAAATTTGCATGGTGTTTGTAGCTGAAAACATGGATATTATAAAATTGATTACTCAACAATACATTACTAAATTGACATTCATACACTCAACATTTATTGGCTATCCAAAAGAATTGAAAACAGTGTCTCAAAGAGATATTTGCATACCCATATTCGTTGCAGCACTATTTACAAGAGCCAGGTGGTGGAAGTAACCTAAATGTCCATCAATGGATGAATGGATAATGAAAATGTGGTCTACAGCTGTCCCTTGGTATCCAAAGGGGGTTGGTTCCAGGACACCCCATGGATACCAAAATCCTCAGATGCTCAAGTCCCTGATATCAATGGTGTCATATTTTCATAAAACCTGTATTTGTATATCACTGCAACAACGTATGTCTACATGGCACTTCATTGGTGTGGATTCAGCATAGTGCTTGTTGCATGGCAAGTTCAAGTTTTGCTTTTCGGACTTTCTGTGATTTTTTCCCCCCAAGATATTTTCAGTCTGAGGTTGATGGAATCCACAGACATGAAATCTGCAGATGTGGAGGACCAACTATACATACAATGGAATAGTATTAAGCTTTGAAAATGAAGGAAATCCTTTCATATGCTAAAACACGAATGATCCTGCAGGATTAAGGGCAATAAGCCAGTCACAAGGAGGACAAATACTGCATGAGTCTACTTAAATGCGATATCTAAAGTTGTCAAACTCATAGAAATAGAAAGTAGTATGTGGTGACTGGAGACTTGGGGGAGAGAGAAATGGGGGGTTATTCAATGGGTGTAAAATTTCCTTTTTGCAAGATGTAAAAGTTATAGAGATCTGTTGCACAGCAGTATGTTATTGAGTTAACTACTGTACTGTACACTTAAGAATGGTTAAGAGAGTGAATTTTATGTTACGTATTCTTTACTACAATAAAAAATCCTAAAACAACATATGGGGCATACAGAAGTGGCATGGTAGGATATTTAGGCACTGTCTTTTTTCCCCAGAGGTGGATGCTAGGGAATTTTCTCCATAAATTTGGATAAAATTAGCTATTTTGCATGTAAACAGTGAAAATGATAACCTGAATAAAGCCTTCATTATGAAAATTTAGAACTGAAACTTTTGAGTTGGAAAAATTTTACTTTGTAGAATAATTGCCAAAAAGTAAAAGTAGCTATGCAGTCTGTTTCTCCAGGCAATTTTTCTTTTATCAAAATTTGATCAATAAATAATATCTTTATTTTTGAAATATTGGATACGGACAGACAGGAAGAAATCCAGGCTGATTCTACCTTGGATAACACACCATCTGGGTTGGGAGACAGATGCCTAAATAAATAATGGTGATTACAGGCAGTGCAAGGAGCTTAGATAGCCCAGAGGATGGACCACCTGACTGCCAAAGGCAGACAAAGCAGCTTCTATAGAGGAGCTGGGATTTGAAGGATGGACTGTCACTTCCATGGTGGAGAAGAGTGTCTCTAGGTAAAAGAAAGAGCACAGGTAAAACTCTGGAGTCGTGAAAGAAAAGCATACCTTGGGGATGATGAGAGGTGCCGCATGTCTGGAGTTTGAGGTGCATAAAGTGAGAATATGGAGTTTGAGATGCATAAAGTGAGAATATTTGGAGCCAGATTATAGTGCCCTCCAATGGGAAATCCTATGCAGTTTATAGTTTCTTCTCAAGGTGGTGAGGAGCTGTGCTAAGAGTGATTATAATGACCACTATTTACTGAGGGCTAAACATTGGCAACAATTAAATTGTTTGCATATATCATCTTTTTCTCACTTGGTAGACAAAGAAATAAAGATTCACAGAGGTGAAGTAACTTACCGAAAGACACATAGCCAATGACCAGCAGAGCTGGTTTTGGAGCCAGACAGTCTCAGGTTCCAAAGCTTATGCTCTCTCAATGTAGTACTTTACTGCCTTCTGTGATGGTTGTTAAAGTGGGGCCATATAGGTCATAGTGAAATGTGCTTAAGGAAGATATTACAACAATAGTGCAGAGGAATGGAATCGTCTGGAGGCAAGGTGGGTTCCAGTGGTAGTGCCGGTGGAAAATCATGAGTCTCAATAAAAAGTATTGGTGGGAAACGGTTGAATCTGAAATCGTACTGATCTGAGATGGTACTCTACTAGTAAGCTAAGAAGCTCGCTTACCGTGATAGTCTGTGCATATAGTCACTATCAGAAACATGAGACCTCTGGACAGGGTTGCTTGCTCACAGAACATCTTAGAGCACTCATTCCCCATGGGGCAGTGCAACGTGGTCTAGATATATCTGTGCGTGCAAGGACAGCACCAAAGGAGAGGAATCCACAAATGATGGAACTCAGTGCTTACATAGGACAGCAAGCATATCTACCCTTCCACCCCTTCGGAGAGATGAATCCTATCTGGGGAGGGGAAGGAAACGTCCCTAAATCATTACCCTTATAACGTGAGCAATATCTGTGGGAGATAAACCCTTAAATATCTAGAAAAATTCGCTATTTTTAACTTCCAAGATGTGGTTACCATTCAATTATCTATTAACCCAGGGTACTATTAATTTTTACTCTGAAAATCCTGACTGTGCAGAAATGTGAAAATATTCATGGAATATAGTTTCCCTACAGTGGTGTGTACAACCTATTGAAAGTGGATAGAATTTCTACACCTTTTATAAGATGCCAGATCAGTCTGTCACAAGCTTATAATGTCGACTACACAAATTGGACAGTTGTTGAGGCTTCACTACCTATGCAATTCAATTTGAAAGGTATTTCTTAAATAAATCACCTGGAGTATTCAAGTGATAGATGTATGATTTTATTTTGAGTTCCAATCAAGTATTGAAAATAATCCTATTTATTCTGTACTTTGAAAGTTCTGAAGAAATACTGATTAATGGGCAACAGAAGGACCAAGGAACCATGCTTTTATTCAGAAATCCAGGCTATTATCACAATTTTAAGAATACAGTAACATATCTCAAGAACAAATTCCATGTAATAAAAAAAAGACATGGGGTGTGAAATTAAAAAAAAAAAAACATAGTTTCCTTTATTTTCTCTAGAACATATAACGGCATGCCATCTGTTTTCCTAAAAAATAAAAAGGTGAAGGATTTTTTGGTGTGTTTCATAGGATTATCTAGGGAGGTACCAAAAAGAAGAAATACAGTAACAGTGTTACACTAAGCTGAGTCTGATATTTTGAGAATAAAAAAAAAGTAGTTACTAGTATTTAGTATAATACCATAACTTTTCATTTCAACTTTTTTTCTTCTGATTTTTTTTTTAATGTGGATTTTGGTCTCTCTATATCTTTTGGTATAGATATAGGGAGAATAAGAAACAAGGATGGAACTTCCAACGATCTTCACATGTGGGTATTTGACAGCAAGTAACTTTCCCAATGTTACATACAAAATGAAACTATTAGGGTTTGAAAACATTTAATTTTCGTGTTTTTCCCTCCTTTTCTCATTGCCAGAGATGACATTAGCCTTGTTTCTATCAATTACATCCTAGAGAGAAGGAGGATATCAACACTACCAATAATCAAGCAGTGCAGTTTGGTTGAAGACCAGTCTTCAATGTATAGCTATCAGTTTTTATATTTTACATATTGTTTGAAATGATAGTAATGAAAAGGTGTTTTAAAATAGAAAGTTCCACTGATCTGCCACCATCAATTTGCTTTTCTGTATGACCTTATATTATACACACACACACACACACACACACACACACACACACGTTTCGGTAGTTATTAAGTAATTAATACATCTTTCCTGTTAGCATTTTATTATATTTGTTCAAAGAGGCGTGAAACGCACAAATCCGAAAAGTAAAAAGATGAGTCAGGTGTAATGAGTCTTTTTTTCTTTTACTTTTAAGTTTGCTAGAATAACCCTAGGCTAATGTTAGTCCTGCTAGTGATAGGTTAAAAGGGTGACAGGGGTAGAATGATCTTTTGTCGTAGCTGTTCGGCAGATGAGAGTGCTGATTTCACATTTTTATGCTGCTGACCTCATCACAGCCATCTCACAAGGCCATTTTGTAAGCTGGATTGTTGCTTCATCAGAATTATTCAATTTATAATTTCTTTAGAATATCAAATTATTTTTGCATGTGCATTCCTATGTTTTTAGTAATCATTTTAAGGGAATCAATTTTGCTACAGAAGTCACAAGCTCCTAGAACTGTTAAAAGCACTTATACATCTTAGTATATATCAAATCAAGTCTCAAATTTTGTTCTACATCTGGGGGTGCTGCTTTAAAATGGAGAATCTCTGAAGAATCTGGTTAATGGATTTGATGTGGGGCCTACTAAATTTAGGTTTTTGAAATGTGCCCCGGGGTGATGTTGCATGTGGTTGTTGGACCACATTGAGAAAATATCAACTTCGAGTTTGTCTCGTTCAAGTACGCATTTAACAGAGGAGTAAACTGTGGGCCAGGGAGAAGTGACTCTCGGAAGGCTGCAGGTAACAACGAAACAGCTACACACTGTGTTAATAAGAAATGTTACTGACTTCTGTAAGAGGAAATCCAGAGGCAAAGTGGGCTTCAGTGATGGTGCAGTGAGGACCCAGCTCGGCCTCTTTTTGCTCACTGAGCTTTTTTCTTGTCCTTGTGTGACATTTCATTCTGCTCACTTCTGCAGTAGCACAATTGTTGCAAAGGCCCTTGGAACGGATTATTCCTCATTCATATTCAGCAGTTACTTCCCATGCCTCTCTTAACCCTCCCTTATACTTCCCATCTCATTGGCGAGAATTGGATCACAGATTCATCTCTAAAATAAGTGCTGACAGAAGAAATGGAATCACCATGATTGATGTAGACTAATTCATTCTATCCTTGGAGCTGAAGGCAAATCTATGATCTTCCTTGCCTGCTACTCTGTGGGCAAAGGTGGAATAAATGGGGTGGAATTTCAAAGCTACAATGCCTTGTTTAGGAAAAGGAAGAACTATTTTGAATTTAATTTTTCAATTATGCAAATAGTATTTATCTCTCTTCTAGAAACCTTTTCTGTTATTATTTTTCTTTTTTTCTTCCCTCAAACGTTAAGCTTAGTTCCTTATTTTAGGATAACCCTGTAAACTCCAAACTGTAAAGTGTTTTCAATATGTAAAGAAGCACCAGAGAGCACGTTTTTATATTATGATTTAATGAAGGTTCTACTAGGAGATTTAATTCATGTGTTGTATTCATGTCACATCGGCTTGCTATTTTCAGCGAGTCTCATTACTGACTATACACTGCTGTGTCCCAGACCATGTTAGTGCTGAGACTATGGTTGTTGAACCCAGATAGACAAGTCGCTGTGTATGGAGAGTGCTTTCCAGCTATGGATTCAGTCATATGCAGGCGATTGCAAGCTTGTTTTAGTTCAGGGTGCTATAACAAATACCACAGGCTCAGTGGCTGAAATAACAAACATTTCTGTTCTGGGGTCTGGACATCTGTGATCTGGTTGCCAGCAAAGCCCCTTTCCTGGTTATGTCCTCACATGGCCTTTCCTTGGTGCATAGAGGATCTGGAGGAGAGAGAAGGAGAGGGGGGACGAGGAGGGGAAGGGGAGTCTCAAGTACTTTAATCTTTTTATAAGGGCATTAATTCCAACATGGAGCCTCTACCCTCCTGATCTCTTCTAAACCTAATTACCTCCCAAAGGTCCCACCTCCAAATACCATCATGTTGGGGGTTAGGGTTTCAATACACAGATTTGGGAGATGGGGACAGAAATGTTCAGTCCATACCAAGTATAGTGCCATAAGTGCTGTGATAGGCATAAGAACCAGGTGTATGGAGCTGGGTTAGGAGGACCCTCTCGCCAAGAACCTGGCGGAAGTAACACTTCAGCGCGATTTGAACTTGGAGCAGCAGTTAAAAAGGTGTAGAAAACAGAGTTTCCAGAACAGCAAAGGCAAGGAAGAACATGGTTGAAGGACTCTGGCATTCGGTAGCACGTCAGTGAGGTACAAAGCAGCCGGTGGTGTGGGTGGAGTGATACCAGTGCCAGGTTCTTAAGCCTGTGCAAGTTATACTACAGAGCTGGGACTTCCTGGTGGGGAAGATAGGGAGCCAATGAATGGCATTTAAAGAAGGGATTTTCCTCATGGAATCTGAACTTTCCAGGAGTGACTCTCTGTGTGAAAAATGGATTTCAGAAAGGCAAAGTAAACAATTTGAAAAGTTCTCAGTGATCCAAGTGAGGGATGGAGGAAGCTTAAGATCAGGTGCAGGCAGTGGAGCTTTAAAGAAGTCAGGCTGAGGAAGAACTGAACAGGCTGAATCCATGGGGCTTTATGTATAAAGAGGGACACTTTCAGGATTATTGCATAGGTGTCTGACCTGGAACGCTGTCCAGCTGGTGGTGCCAGCCTCTGTGAATGCCTATGCCCCCTTTTCAACCCAGTAGTGTCTCTGGACCATGAAGATAAACGTACTTGAGGCTGGCAGAGTGATGCATTTTATGTAATCGATCTTTTGTTCTTAAGTTTTACATTTTAAGTTTGATGTCAGTATTGCTAATATGCTTGAACATAAAAATGTGTTTATACATATCTTTTCATCTCTACCTTGAAGCCCTCCTGATTTCCTTCATTTAAAAATGATTAACGTTCACTTTGCCATTTATAGGTATATTACCACACAGCTACGTGAGTTTTGAATTATGTAGGAGTTTTACTTATATTTTCATGTGTCTTTGTTTTGGGCTTATCTCATTACCTTATGATTAAGTACTTGGGAGTGCCTTCTGTTTCTTCTATATTTTATTAAGATGTCTGGTTTTGACAGATTAAAGTGTCTGTCACATAAAATGTAAATGTGGCAGCCAGCAAAGTAAACATGATGTAAAGTCAAAACAACAAACATGTACTCCATGTCTGAAAGGTTAGCTGTGCTGGAAATTATTCCGACTCTCATCATTAATGTCTAAAGAAACTATCAGGAAATTACTACATTTGTGATTTTTGTTATTTATTGACTATATGCAGAGCACCAATAACTGCTTGAAGTATTTGTTGATAAGAGTTTTTACACAGTAATTATTTTCTCATTACTGTAATAGATAGAGCTTTCTGAAATAAAATATAATCAAGTCTCTATCAGTAAATCCAAACCAATCAGACTCATCTCATTCAAGTGTTTTTTTATTGCTCATTGTTGATCTCGAAATTCCTTGCCAGCTGCAAAAATATGAAGAAAACTATAGGAAGATAATGAAACGTATAATAATTTCCTCAGTTTTTCTTAGCTGAACATAAATGTTGACAGAGCTGACAGTCTGACATACACAAGCTCTTTCATGAAAAGCATGTCTGGTTTTCAAACACCCAGTCTTTTCGTGTTCTCTTAAGTTTTGCAATTTTTTTTTCCATAAAGAATCTCTTTTTTTGTTCATTTTATTATAAGGAGTGTGGTTTATAAACTGTAGTTTATAGTCCTTAAAGTTTTTGACAAAATAAATAACTAAAAGGAAAGAAACTAAGCTCTTATTTTCATATAAATCCTATGAATATTTTCATTTTTAGAAAAACTTGTCTTATGGCTCAGTGTTTAAAATTTTGAGCTATAAGGTCATACTTGGTACCCTTTTTATTTATCTTCTGTAAAGTATTATTTCAGAGCAAATGTCTATGTCCTGATTTTTTGCCTCTCTCTTTTCTTTGCATGTATCTTTATTGAAAGCATTCTTGAATCCAATTTAGCCTCATTATTCTATCTTTTACGAATTTTGACTTGTATTTGCTAAGTCTTTTCCACTGATCATTCAGGTCATTATGTAGCTCTAATTTTTTAATATGCTGGGTGTGTTATTATATTTGTTCTATTTGTCTTAGTCTCTTCATAAAGAATATACTTGTCATCCGTATATTGAAAAACAACTGTCTTTAAATTTGTCATAACTCTCTTCGTTGTAGTCAACTTTAGTATTTATCTTTTCCACTTTTGGAAAGGCTGTCAAATTTCTCCCATAATTCCTGATTTGAACTTTATGTTGTTTATTACTCTATGTAATGTTCGTTTGAATCCCGCCCTAGCTTTCTAAATGACCTATCATTCTTCTATACAGCTCCCTTAGTATATTATTTGCTATGTTAGCATCTATACTAATTTCTGTGCTGTGGGGATCAATCACCAACCTGAAATCTCTGTAACTCAGTGAAACAAAAGTATATGTTTTTCACACTACATATTCAACTTAAGGTGATGTGTGCTCTGTTCCATGCAGCCACTCGGTGATCCAAGCTGATGGAGCCCCACTGTTATTTGCTAGCACCATTTGGGTTATGTCCCATTTTCAGTCACAGCACTGTGATTTCATGTTTCTGACTCATTGGCCAAAGCAGTCACTTAGCCCACCTAGCTGTATGTGCCTGGAAGGAGAGGAGAATGAGATATGTGTGAGCACTAGGAATCTCTACCAGAACTTTCATGAAATCAGTGGTTATTTTTAAAAATTGTTTTGAGTGTATAAAGCAGATGCTATTTAAACTTGACCTGTGTTTGAGTGGTAAAACTTTTTCAGACTTATAATTTTTCTCTTCCTTTGGTTTGGCAAAATCTAGAATTCAGAGCATCAGAAAATAATGCTTTAATTGTAGTTAATGTATTTTAATATACTGAGATAAGATTTATATTATATCAAACATTTACAGACATCTTACTTTGTTTTCCCAGATTGAATACTATCCAGTTGCCCCTATATCACTTATTGGATATTTCTTCTTATCACTGCTTTGAACTGAAGGATCATTTTTGTATACTAAATTCTCATGGTAGGGAAAAGCATTAACTTTTTTTTCTGAAATTTCTTTAATATTTATATATATTTATGATCATAACTATATTTTATAGAGCCACATTCCTGGGTTCTAATCTCAGCCTTGCCAATTAATAGCCATGTGACCTTGGGAATATACTAGGCTCTGTGTCTCAATTTCCTCATCTGTAAAATAGGGATAATAACATTGTCTACCCAATAGGGTTTTTGTGAAGTTGAGATGGATTAGTATTTGTAAAGCTCTTAGTACAGTTCCTGATATGTATTAAGTTTTGTATGAGTGTTTTTTAAAATGTAAATATGAAGTAAATTAAAAACATAATACTGGAATGCAATAGAAATGTGTGTGGTTTTCAAGAATACTATACAAAGAGAAATGCAGTTCATATGGGACCAAGAAAATATCATGTGTGAATGTAGGCAGCATCGTTCTTTCTGGTGTTGGTTGTCAGGGTGGATGAAATGTCAATGCACCTGATGTAATTTATGAGGTCATCTGAGATTAGAACATTCGCTATTCCTGAGGAAACATTAAAATTCCTGTCAGGAGACCCATACATTCTTGGGGAAAGGCTATCCATTACACACCCTGAAAGCATCGCTTTTCATAGTAAAATGCACTTTTAAAAAGTCTGTAAGTACTCATCTTTTAGCAAAAATAAACACATTGGTTGTGAATTTTTTTTTTTTACCAGGGAGAGCAGTTCATTAAAAAAATAATTAGTGTGCACAGGCAGACATACATATTATTCTGAATGTTTTACTTTTATGTCTGTTTGTTAGGGTATACTAGAAATTTTATGATCATAATCACTATTGAACGCAGTGTTTTGTTTTTTTAATCGGATTTTTATATTTGAAGAATAATGAGATCTGTAAAGGAATAGCAAGATTTGATAATGTCCATTATAAATTAATAGTAAAATGTGGAGATGTCTGAGTATGAGGTGAACTATAAGTATACTATTAGGTTGGTCCAAAAGTAACTGCGGTTTAAAAGGTTAAAAATAATTGCAAAAAGTGCCATTACTTTTGCATCAACCTAATATTTACATGGCCAACTGAAATATCACATGGATCATCTCATTGTAAAATGTTAAGAATCCCTTATCTTCAGAGAGCAAGAAGTACAGGAGATGAACTATTATTGCAATGCTAGCACAGAACAATATACCTTTTTTTATTACAGAATCAGGGAAAAACCCTGTGAGATTCTTATTTGAAGTAGAATAGAATGAATTTTTATTGATTTGTTATTTCATTTAAAACATCATTTTGCCCTCTTGCTCTCTTGTAGTATGAGTGTTCGATAAATAATACACTCTTTCTTGTACATTTGCCACCTAAGAATTTGTTTGGCTTAAAATCAGCCAGGTGTTTCCACAACCCCCTGTCTGGCTTCTCTGTTGTGCATCACAGCTGTAAGACTGGGCTTCTTAATTATTTTATGTGATGTGAATTCAGGGTTGGCCTGGGGTCACTGGCTGAATGCTCCTTACCAAGTGCCATGTTATGGACATGTGCTTCTCTTATTGTCTCTGGTTGATGTGTGATGATGGCGACTGACCCCTGCCTTATGTGTGCCTAGTAACGGATT
Source organism: Rhinolophus hipposideros (assembly GCF_964194185.1). NCBI lineage: Eukaryota > Metazoa > Chordata > Mammalia > Chiroptera > Rhinolophidae > Rhinolophus > Rhinolophus hipposideros. Next base: position 72,127,373 of record NC_138055.1, read on the forward strand.
GAAAGAATCCACCTTGGAATGATGATTGGTAGCTGAGCGTTTGAGGCTGACAGCAACCAGATGTAAAAGCAATATTGCAAGTAAGACACTCATTTCATGGTCTGATTCAGCAGGGAGCATGGTTGTGATACAAGCTACATTTTTATAATCAGGGAAACATGACAAGACGGGTTTTTCCAGAGAAGGTTATTTATATATTTCATCAATGGTTCCCTGTTTTTAATTTAAAATACTAGCAACGTCATTTTTAGATTGTTTTAGTAGGCCTACAAAAGAAAGGCAGAGGAGACAATTTTAAAATGGCACATAGTAGGGTTTCTGTGAGTGCTAAATTGAACTCAGAATTAAATTAGAAAGCATCTGTTATTTCCTGACGTTCCTTTCTCTGAAACTGCCATGTTCTATAGTGGAACTGCCTACATGGGAATGTATTGAAATGAGAAGTATCACACCTTTTTCCCCTGTCAGGTTTTACTGTCTCCCTACTGCAAACCTTTCTTCAGGCCCGAGCTTTGATTATGGACAAGATGTGATTTATGTTACATTGATTGCATTAAACTAGGGATTCAATTTTTGCTGTCAGCTGACATCTTTTGGAGAGAATATGTTCGTTTTTATTCTTAGTATCTCACTTAGTCCTTCCCTATCACTTTTATTACAACTCAGTTTAGTCTGTACTGGGCCCTTCGCACACCCTGGCCCAGGCTGGAAGAACAGTATTGAGTACAGTGAATGCATATTTCTTCAAAGATGTTTTTATAATGGAGGCCTTCTCTAAGAGCCTACTTATTACAGATCACCCTTCATGTCCCTACGGGTAGCCAGTGTTGGATTCAGGTAATAGTTTAGATAAAAGCTCACTTTACTTCCTACTTCAGACCTCAAATTTAACATGATTCTTGCAAGGCCCACAGCATTTTACCTTAAAAAAAAAAAAGACGTATATTCCAATTCCCAAATAGCACTTTTGAACAAAACATATATTTTGAAGCTACACAGTAAACTGTACATAATTCTCATTAGGTTTTAAAAGTATAAATACCTTATGTCATTACTTCTTCAACATTTGAATTCTTTTTGAATTGCGCGAAGGACTTGAAGATAGATGCTAACAAATGCATCGTAATGCAAAGCAGAGAGGGAAGAAGGAAAATATACATACAGGATTTGGGGAAAAATCAACATCTTTGCTGTTGATATACGTCTGTATTCGATGTGTTGTTGACCAACAGTTTAAAAGTTTACACATCCTCCCAAACTGAAAACATTGAGGTAAAAAGATAACCGAAAGAGGAAATATTAGTAAGAGATCTTTAATGCCAGGTCAGTAAGTATTATAATCATGATCTATTTTCTTTATTAATATTGGTTTACAATTTCTGTTTAGCCATTAATGGTTTTTTGGTCCTGTCTTGGATTCCATATTTATATTTGATAGTATTTAGTTTTTCTAACATAAAAGAAACAGTCATGTTAGAAACTTAGGGAAATACATACAATAAAAATAATGACAAGCATTTTTAATGAAATGGTACATGATGAGATTTGCTTCAAAATAATTTTGGGTGCGAAAAGATGTGAGATGAAAAGTACATTGAGATGAAACTACTTTGGCCATGATAAGTTTTGGGTACACACAAGTTCTTTACACTATTCATTTTATTTCTGTATCCTTTGAAAATTTCTGCAAGTAAAAGTAAAAAAGAAAAACACCCCATTTCCCAGAGACAACTATTTCTTCTGCTGTACCGATGCAGTCACAAAAAACACACCTACATGTACTCACACTTTTTATTTAAACAAAATTAGAGCACCCACAGATGGGGTATCCAATAGAAAGTCCAGTGGAGACTCAGGTTAGTTGCTCTTCTAAAATGCCCTTGGCAAGCCCATATTCAGAGTATCCATTTGAAATTTGTTGACTTGTCATTGGATGGTCAGGTTGAGTAAATGAAGCCACTTGTGTACTCATTTTCGGGGATTCAGCCCTCAATTAACTGCTATATAGATTGACACTAAACTGTGGCTGAAACTTAGAATTTGCTTGTGTTTGGTGTTGTGTTTAGATACAGCTTGAATATATTCTGTAGGGAGAGATGTGGGGGGAAAAGTTGAAAAAGCAGGGGAAACTACCACTTTCTCATCCTCTCTTTTTGTATTGTTTACTCCCTCTTCCTCTGAAAGAATAAATGGTGGGAATAAATGGTGGGAAAACTCAGTAGAACCTCAGAATGGTTTAATTCAGAGAGTGAGAAATGAAAGAACTGGACTGCTACCTGCCTTCTCCTAGCCCCTTCGTATCTTCTACCCCAGGCACAAATGTGTGTCAGATTTATTCATGAGTTCTTATTCCACATCCCAGGCAATCCCCAAATATTTTATTGAAAATAAAATTCCCAGGATAGCTCCTGAGGTAACATGACTCGGGATTCTCCAGGTGCTGCTACCTTTTCTAGAATAATCATTCCTAAACAGACATTTAATTATAAATCTCTTATTTGCTTCAAAAAATCTAACGTATTTTTTAACTTAAGTATTTAGAAATTCACACAATTTCAACTGTGCATCAATGGCTTTATTCCCTAAAGGTATGTGAGGAACACTCTTGGTAGAGTTTGCCCTCATCTACACTAATTTTCACGACACTAGAGGATGGGATAGGCCCAGGTGTGCAAAGAATCACACTGATTATGGGAAAATTATTTGGATTCATGAAGTGAATGGCTACATAATTTGCAAAGCTTTTCCTCAGTACAACCCATGTCCGTGGTACTAGCCTTCCTTTGCACGGATTCTCATTCTTGAATATTTTTTTTTTTAGTACATTAGGCAAATACAAAGTTGTCAGCATCCAGAGTGTACCATTCCAGATACCGTGTATTCTCTTCATGCCTATTTATTTTAAACATTTATTCCTTATCAACATTTGAGTGTTAAATTATCCTGCCTCCTCTGTAATCATAATGAAATTTGATGCAGCACTTTTGAGGTAGTTCTGGGCACTGAGCCCTGGTGGCAAGACACAAGAAGAGAGGAAAATATGATGCTAAGCAAATGTAGTTTATTCTGTAAAAGTATCAGTGAGTTAGTTACATTACAGCAAATAAGTATGTGAATATTTTTAATGGTCATTGACCTGGGTTCATTCATGGTATAGGGCAGGAATTTAGAATATTTTGAATAATAGCAGAATATTTTAAAGCCTAACCTGCATTTTCAAAACCTCTATATTTTAAAATTTAGATTTACTTTGAATTATACTTTCAGGTTAATTGTTGGCTTGGTTTTATGGATGGGTCTATTAAATAATATCACTGCATAAACTTAATTTATGATTAATGATTTTTTTTTCATTAATGCCTACTTTTGAAAACCTGTGCTTTGATCACTACAACTAAGAAATAAGTTGTTTTTAGTTTTAGTATTCTATCCTGGTTTTATAGTCTATCCTATTTTATATTGATTTTTGCTATAAGTCTGTGTTTTTCCAATATCAGAAGATACATCAACATTTAGTAAAATTCTTAATATTTCCTCCAAATAACATTTAATATTATAAATGTTTGTCTACTTGTATTTTGAGTCTCCAACTCAAACGCTCTAAGAAATTAGTAAAATTCTCATGTGCTTTTAAGTTTCAGTTGTACAATAAATAAATTTCTGTTGAAATTTTTCATTGATTCCTGGATCCAATATAACAAGGAGCAATAATTAAAAAAAAAAAAATGCCAAACCAAAGCAAGATACTCTTTTAGCTAGCTTCTATAAGGTCACAAACCTGGACTACTCCCAACATTAAGTTGGTAATTTATTAAAGTAAATGTTTGATTGAATTACTCCTTGGAGATAAGGAATTCCCATTATTTTAAAGGGAATGATATTTAATCAAGGTCAAATTCTAAAACATCTTTTCAGAATTTTGTGTTTGACTTCCGTGAGTTTGATTTCTCACATGCAGTTTCCTTTTAATATTCCTTCTTTTTAAACTTGATTTTCCTTTGACAAGGGGAAAAGTCTTTGCTTCTAGATTAAAGGTTAATCTGTGAATCAGAATGATAAATGAATAAACCCTTTTCTTCCTCCACCATTGCCAAGAGAAGTTTTTTATTTTCTAATATGTGTTTCAATAAAACATTTTGTTGCTATTATAGAAAATTGGACATTCTCACTTACTGTGAAATTAGCTTATAGTCACTTCTTTTTTATTTTTTTTATTTATTTTTTATTTTTTTTAATTTGCTCAGACCAGGTACTGGGAAAAGGTGTTTTCTGAGATGTGGAAAATGTACCATCTGTTTCTTAAAATTACTTTGGGTTTCCTTGTAAAGGTAGGGATTTGTGGAGTACTTGAGTTACTTCCCTCTTCTGGCTGTGACAGCAGAAGAGCAGATTTATTTAACTGTTAACCTACACTCGTAAGGCATCTTCTACTTCTTGTTAGATTTATTGTCTAGACTTCAAAGGTACAAACAGCCTTGATCTCCCTTGCATTCTTTTCTGCCCTCTCCACCATCTCATCACTCTCTCCTCCCTGGTCTCTCCGGCTCCTTGTTCTCTTTTCTCTTCTCCCTTTTCTTTTTCTTCTTCTCTTTTTTCTACCACCCTCTATCCCTCCTGCTTTTCCTCCCCCTCTCTCCATGCTCTCTACCTCCTTCCACCTCTTCCTATCCTCTCTGTCCTAGAATGTGCAGTTCTAAAACAACAGTGACGCAAACATTACATCATTAATTGCCAGGGCCTTTTAAGTAACTGCAAAGAGTTGAAACCAAATGATGAAACTACAAATTTTAAATATGAGACTACCAAGAGTTTACCTTCTCTTCACATAACAATTCACTTTTGTGGTCATAAATTTTAATTGGCAAGTGTTCTAAGGAAAGAGCTTCAATGGAAGGGGAACTGGGGCAAATATGTGGGAGCATAAGAATCTAGAAAATGAGACAAACTGCTTCCCTTATTGAGGATGTAAGAGCTTCTTAGCCCTATTCAGACTGACACATTAATGAGTGGTTCCAGAACACCGCCAGCCAGCATGGCCCAGGGTGATCCAGAGCGAGACAGAATATCAGGCCAAATCAGGATTCTAGGCTAAGTCATGCTAAAAGATTTTTATCTAAGCAAAACTGAGGAGAAATACGGTTAAACTTTCTGGTAGTGGGGCTGGTGGGAGTACAGCAGATTCAAATCCTAAATAAGAGTCACTGGGATACTCTTAGAGAGATATCACATGGAGCAAGGGTGGTATCAGTAAAGTCCAAGTTACTGTTAAAAATAATTCTCCTCACCTGTCCTAATGTAGCTTAAATAAGAGAGAAATGTTTTGAAGTGTGCGTGTGTGTTCACATGTGTGTGTTTAATTCTTATGTGGCAGTCCCAGGGTGATCCAGGGCTGGTGTGTGGTGTGTTTCTGCTCACACAACCATCCAGGGACTCAGACTCATTTAGCCTTATGGCTCTGTCCTTCTCAGTATGCAACTTTCACATCATGGTCTCAGATGGCAGCTCTAGTTCTCACTATCATATATATACCCCAGGTAATAGGAAGAGGAAAAGTCAGGTGAGCATGTACCCATTTCTTCTAAGAGCAATGGCATACATCAGTTCTGCCTAGCTAGAAATGTGTTATATGGTCACATCTAGATGCAAAGGAAGCTGGGAAGTATCTCTAGCTAGGCAGTTGTTTATCTGTTTAATTTGCAAATTTTAATTTGGGATTTCTGTTATTAAAGGAAGAAGGGGATAATGCTTGTTCATGAAGAACCAGTGGTCTCTTACAAATGTATTGTGCACACTAATCAACCAATGCCTTGGATGGTCCTAAGCTACTGGTTCTGATACTCATTGTGCCTGAGGAATATCATTTTATCATTTGCTATGATTGGCAAGAAGAGAAGGAGTGTTTTCCTGAAAGTGGGCATTATCTTAAGAACTTGACATGGGGCTTTGTGGGAAAAACAGCAAGAACAGTCACCCTACTACAATGTGAGTTTCTTGAGAGTAAATTCTGCATGTTATTCATTTTTATATTCCCAAAGTTTAACACAATTCTTACTCTATATTTTTTGACTAATATTTTATGACTAATAGATAAATACTAAATGAACAGATGAAAATGTATCCATTAAGAGAATAAGAAAGAAGGGATGTCATATAAAGAAAAGGTCACAATGGCTTAAATTATTTAAATCATTGTGTTAAAAAATTGTTTTATGTTTTTGTGTTTTGATTTTTGCATTGGAATTTTCCTTAATATTTGAAATTGGTGGTCCAAGACACATACTTTTCTCCCTGAACCTTGTGTAAGGCTAAAACAATGACTTATGGCAAGTATGCCATTTTCTATCCAAATATAAATGTAACTTAAACTATATCTGAATATAGCCTAAATATTTTCACCTCTGACATTGATAACTTTGAAACCATTTGTCAAATAACAGACACTCTGCCTTTTTATCTTAATACATATCTAATGACGAAATTGTAACTTTCAGGGTTTGCTAAGCTTTCAAAATACAGGGATATAATTCTTAAATTACATTGCATGAATTCATTTTTGTTTTCAATCACATCTTCTCGTAGTACTTCAGTAAACAGTATTACATTTTAAAAAATCATGTAGTACATAAGTAATTGCCCTTTGCCATATCCTGGTGTCTTTCCATCCTCAAACATATGTTAAACATACATAAAATTTATATATATATATATATATACATCATTTGCTATGATTGTATATATACACACATATATAAATGAAATTCAGGCTCCATGTATGTATATGTGTATATTTACATACATGTATACACTGTGATGTTAAAATAGAGGGAAATGTTTCCAGTTAGCAAAGTACAAGTTGCCTTACTGGGGAATATGTCTTTTAAACCTTTACATGTAAAGTTTAGTTTATTTAGTTAATTTTCTTTATATTGTTTATTTAGGTTGTTCTGGTATACAAATAAACTATACTTCTCCACTAAAAAACCCCCACATAAATGGGAAAGAGAACTTATAGAAAAAGTTTAAGTACCCAGTTTGCCTTAATTATAGTCAGAGCAGAATAACATTCCATATGGAATGTACAAATATGGTACATTTTTGCAGATATGCTATTTATGGTATAACATTTATATTATCGATCTTCTCTGATCTGAATAGCAATTTTCTGTAGCTAATTTATTTAAAAAATATATTTTGAGCTTTTTACATATCTCTGATATAATGTGAGGTTAGGTATTTTTATATATATTATACTGTTTAATCTCTTTGATATAAAGGGTGATGTTTCCCCATTTTATTGATGAGGACACTGAGTCTAAGTGCAGGGGAGGGTGGGATACAAGCCTAGCTTTGATCACAAGTCTCCTACTTATTACAGTTCACTTCCTCCATCCTTTTAGTCTGGCACTTACCAATTATTACCTTGTATTTGTTTATTTTTTAACTTATTTACTACACTGTGAGCTTATAGAAAAGAAGTGAATTATATGTAAAAAAAAAAGTTTGTTTTTTTCTCATAGTCCAGCTATTAAAGCAAATAGCTTTTTTATACTCAGAACAGTAAAAGATGCTTATTTTGACTTGGAAATTCTATCAAGTTTATTTTATTTTCCTTTTGGATCTGGAGCCTAGTTTGCCCAATGAGTGAAGGATCTGGGTAAACATCCCAGAATTTTCTTCTGTACTTTCATCTCAAGTCTTACTTCAAGTTCAGAATTGTTTAATGATGGCTTCCAAACAATTAAAAATTGAAACTATTAAATTTCAAACTATTAAAAATTAAGCAGTAGGCAAAATAAATTCTTTTTAATTTTCTTTTTTTAACATAAACAAACTCTATTGAAATAAACTAAGATTTTCCTCTTCTGTTACTTTTAAGTTAATATCACTTAACTGATTTGATTAGTAGAAATATGTTTTATTTAAAAAAAATACTTACCATAAACATTCTAAAAGAAAACATAGGTGGTTTCCTCTTTAATCTTGATGTTAAGTAAGGCTTATATAATTAAGACTCAAAGTGAAAAGTTAATAAAAGAAAAGAACCAATAATTTTGGACACACACACACACACATTCACAAACACACACAGAGTGAAAGAAAAAGAAAACTAATGACATCACTACACAATATACAGATATTACAAGAATAAGGGAATGTTACAAACAACTTTACAAATTTGACAACTTTGATGAAAAGAACAAATTCATGAGAGAGAAAAACTAAAAAGGCTTACTCAAGACGAAATAGATAACCTGCACAGTCTTATAGCTACTAGAAGAATTGAATTTATAGCAAGTCTACCAACAAAGAAAACCTCAGGTCCAAATGGTTCCACTGGTGCGTCTCAACATATGGTCTATCCTTGAGAATGTCCATGTACGTTAGAAAAGAATGCATTGTCTGTTGTTCTAGGATGAAAGGCTCTGTAAATGTCAATATGTCCATTTGATCTAATGTATAACAACGCTTATTTTTTTTTTAATTTTATGTTTGCATGATCTATCCATAGCTGTCGATGATGTAATTAGGTCCCTACTATAATTGTATATTTGTCAATTTCTCCCTTTGGTCCTATCAGTAGTTACTTTATATATTTTGATGCTCCCTGATTGGTATATATTGATAAGTCTTATGATAAGTGTTATGATAAGTCGTCTTGTTGTATTGTCTCCTTTATCATTATGAAATGTCCATCTTTGTATCTTGTTACCTTTTTTATCCTGAAGTCTGTATCATCAGATATAAATATGATTACACTGCTTTTTTTGGGATGCCATTTGCTTGGAGTGTGATTTCCCACCCTTTCACTTTGAGTCTATATTTGTCCTTGAAGCAGAGATGTGTCTCTTGAAGGTAGAATATGGGTGGGTATTGTGTTTTGATTCAATTTGCTACTCTGTGCCTTTTTATTGGTGAGTTTAGTCCATTTATATTGATATATGATTATTCATATATGAGGATTTCTATAGCCATTTTGTTTTCTGGTAGCGTGGTGTCTCCATTGTTTCTTTGTCTTTGTGTTTCTGTCTGTTATTTTAGTTTGGTGGTATTTTATTATTTTTTTCCCTGTGTTTCCTCTTTTTTTTACGTTATATATCTTAGTTCTGGACTTTTTCTTTTTCCTTTGGAGTGGTTACCATTAAGTCTACGTAACAGAAAGTTTCATACATGCAGTAGTCCTTTTTCTTCAGCATGCATTTTATCTCCGTTCCCCTTGAAAATTCAGACCTTTGCCCCGCCCCTCCCTTTTATGTCTTAAAATTTTTTTTTTTTAAATTTATGGGGGAACAGTGTGTTTCTCCACTGCCCATCAGCTCCGAGTCGTTGTCCTTCAATCTAGTTGTGGATGGCCCAGCTCAGCTCCAAGTCCAGTTGCTATTTTCAGTCTTTAGTGGCAGGGGGTGCAGGCCACCATCCCATGCCGGAACTGAACTGGCAACCTGGTCGTTGAGAGCTAGTGCTCTAACCAATTGAGTCATCCAGCTGCCCTTCCAGAAGTTCATCGGCATCTCGTTGGCTTCAATCTAGTTGTGGAGCGTGCAGCTCACTGGCCCATGTGGGAGTTGAACCAGCAACCCTGTTGCTCAGAGCTCACACTCTAACCAACTTTGCCATCTGGCCACCCCACCTTTTATGTTTCTATTGTCTCAAATTATCCCTATTTATGCTGTGAGTTCATTTCTGAACTTCAGTAACAAATTATCTTCTTCTCTCTTTATTTATTTCTGTTTCTATTTCCTTTACCTTTTAGGTTTGTTTAAGTGTATAGTGCCCTGTTCCATGTTGGGGTTGCGATTTCCTGCTTATGTCTGTCTGTTAGTAATCTTACTCTTAATTTTGTATCCTTTTGTCTTTTGGTTTCAGGTTGAATAACCTCCTTTAGTATTTCCTGTAATGTAGGCCTTATGGTGGAAAATTCCCTCAGCTTCTATATATCTAGAAAGGTCTTTATTCTTCCTTTATATCTAAAGGATAATTTTGCTGGGTATATTATTCTTGCCTGGTAATTTCTTTCAATAACTTGAATATTTGATTCCACTCCTTCCTGGGTTGTAGAGTTTATGCTAAAAAATGTGACGATAATCTAATGGGCTTTCCATTGTAGGTTACCATCTTTTTTTCTCTGGCTGCCTTGAGAATTCTTTCTTTGTTATTAATTTTTGACAGCTTCGATATAATGTGCCTTGAAAAAGGCCTGTTAGGATTGAGGTAATTAGGTGTTCTGTTTGCTCCTAGCATTCGAGAATCCAGTTCTTTGCAAAGGTTTGGGAAGTTCTCAAACCTATTTATTTGAATAGGCTCTCTGTGCCCTTCTCCCTCTCTTCTCCTTCTGGTATACCCGTTATTCTTATATTGCTCTTTCTGATGGAGTCAGATAATTCTTGTAGAGTTTTTTTTCCCCTCATATCTTTTAACTCTCAAATCTCTCTCTTCTTCCATCTGCATCATTTGTATCTTCAATATCACTATTTTTTTCCCCCTCCATCTGGTCAGCTCTATTTCCTAAGCTTGCTATTTCATTTTTTATGTCTTTTATTTAATTCTTCAACTCCAGAATTTCTTTCTTTTTTTTTATTTAAAGTTTCAGTCTTTTTTGGTAAAGTATTCATTTTGTTCATTGATTTTATTTCTGAGTTCATTAAACTACGTATATGAGTTTTCTTGCTTCTCATTGAAGTTTTTTAGAACTGCAATCTTGAATTCTCTGTCATTTAAGTCACATGTTTCCGTGTCTTTCAGTTCATTTTCTGCAGATTTTTAATTTTCTTTCTTAGCTGCCTTGTTACCTTGGTTATTCATGGAAATTGATGTATTATTTTCTTTGTGGACATCTGCAGGAGTGAATGCTGCAGAAGGTTGATATGAAGAGGTCTTTCTTTTATTTTTCAGTAGGTAGTATGGGAGCATTTTATTTTCTCTTGCCCTGTTCTGGCTTCTTGCAATGGAAGATTTACTGGGGGAGATGGGCGACTCCTCTCTGACCAAGTCACCTTGGTTTCAGGGCACTACCCTTGTGGGAGGATATGGTGGTTAAGGGGTTCTGAGCCCCTGAAATCCCAGTGCTGCTCCTGCAGCAGATGCAGAAATGTGCACCTCAGCAGCCCTGAGTGCTCCTGCTGGGATCAGTGGAGAAAGTGGGGACAGGGTGGGCTGGGAGAGGTGGCTGGTGTATTTGTGTCTTTTTTCTCTTACAAGTAATGGTGACTGCCAGAACACAGCTGCCTCACCCCAATTGCTCCTCCCTTGCCACTGGAATTAGCCATAGTGTGTATCTGCCACTCAGGAACTATGTTTCCAGTTCTCATGACCATGGCTATTCTGCTCTTTAATCCAACACTGCTACCATTTTTTCAGGGGGCTGCAACTAGCACGGGGAGGATGTGGGAGAGGTGAGCTTGGGAGGCTGGAGGGAAGTGACCAGGCTCCATGGCTTTGTTTTCTGCCAGCAAGAGGGCCGTTAAACCATAGTTGTTGCACTTATATAGTTAGTCTTTACCCCGAGGTCTCTGCCCTGATTGTTGGGTTCAACTGTATTATGTGCTGATCAGTTGGGCAGGATTGCTGGGGCCACAGAGAGTGTACCTGCAGTCCCAGTCTTCCGCTCTTCTTCAGTGAGCTCTGGGCTGTGTCTCACAGTCCTGCAGCCCCTGTCTCTGTACTTCTCCCTTCCCTCCTCCCATGTTTGCCCTGAAGGTGGGTGCATCTTCATGTGTTTTGATGTGTGGATCTCTCAGACATGTTTGTGTCTTGCATAGGGAATTTTTGTTGAATTATAGCTGTTAAACTTGTTATAATTTCAAGGGGAGAGATCAAAGGGATCCCCTCATGGTGCCATGTTTCTGGCGTCAGTTGGAAGGAGTATTCTTAACTCATTTTATGAGGCCAATATTGCTCTTATATTAAAACCAGACACCGGCACTACATGAAAACGACAGATCGATATCCCATATGAACATTGATGCAACAATTCTGAAAAAAGCAAAACAAATAAACAATCAAAAACACTAGAAACACAATTCAGCAGCATATTAGAAGGATTATACACCATGACTAAGTGGGATTTATTCCTGGAATGCAAGAATATGTTAAAATATGAAAATAGATCAGTGTAATATGCTACATCAACAGAATGAAGGAAGAAACCCAAATGATTATCTCAACTGATGCAGAAAAAGCATTTGAAAAAATTCAACACTTTTTTTATGATAAAAGCACTCAACAAACTAGAAATAGAAGAAAACTACCTCAACATAATAAAAGTCATATATGAAAAATCCACAGCAAATATCATACATATATCATATATATCATATACATATATATCCTATATGTATATAGAAAACCCTAAAGATCACACACACACACATACACACACAAATACACACAACTGTTAGAACTAATAAATGAATTTAGCAAAGTAGCAGGATACAGTCAACATACAAAAAGCAGTTGTACTTATATTTATGAACAATCTGAAAGGAAATTACAAAATGATTCCTTTTGCAACAGTATCCAAAGGAATAAATTACTTAGGACTTAGCTAATGAAAACTACAAATCATTACTGAAGGAAATTAAAGAGGATATAAATAAATGGAAACTCATTCTATGTTCATGGATTGGAAGATTTAATATTAGTAAAATGTCAGTAATATTAAAAGTAATATACGATTTAACACAATCCCTCTCTAAATTCCAATGTCATTATTTGCAGAAATAGAAAACCTATCCTAAAATTTATATGGACTCTCAAGGGATCCCAAATAGCCAGAACAATCTAAAAGAAGAAAAAAACTGGAAGATTCTCCATTTCTGTTTTCAAAAGTTACTACAGTGTTTCCCTGAAAATAAGTCCTGGCCGGACAATCAGCTCTAATGCGTCTTTTGGAGCAAAAATTAATATAAGACCCAGTCTTACTTTACTGTAAGATGAGGTATAATATAATATAATATAATATAATATAATATAATATAATATAATATAATATAATACAATACAATACCGGGTCATATATATATATATATATATATATATATATATATATATATATAATAAAATCAAATATGTAATGTAATGTAATATAATATAATACCCAGTCTTATATAATATAATATAATGTAATATAATATAAGACTGGGTCTTATATTAATTTTTGCTCCAAAAGACGCATTAGAGCTCATTGTCCAGCTAGGTCTTATTTTCGGGGAAACACGATAGACATTTCCCCAAAGAAGATATATAAATGGCCAATATGCATGAAAAGATGTTCAACATCACTAATCATTAGGGGGAAATGCAAATCAAAATGACAATGAGATACTACATCATATCCATTAGGGTGGCTACTATTAAAAAATAAACAAAAAACACTACTGTTGTTGAGGATGTGGAGAAATCAGAACTCTTGCACTCTTAGTGGAATGTAAAATGGTACAGCCCCTAAAGAAAACAGGATGCGGTTTCCTCAAAAAATTAAAAATAGAATTATCATATAATCCTGCAATTCCACTTCTGGGTGTATATACCCAAAATAACTGAAACAAGGTCTCAAAGAGATATCTGTTCCCTCTTATTCATAGCAGCATTATTCACAATAGCTAAAATATGGAAGCAAACCAAGTATCCATTGACTGATGAATGGAGAAACAAAATGTGGCATATACATATAATAGAATATCATTCAGCCTTTCAAAAGAAAGAAATACTGCAGTACACTACAACATAGAAGAACCTTGAGGACATTTTGCTAAATGACATAAACTCGTCACAAAAAGTCAAATACTATATGATTTCATTTATATGAGGTGCTTAGAGTAATCAAAATCATATGAAGTTGGACAATTAAGTTCGCGAACTCATCCTAGAAAAAGTGCTACACACCTCATTGCTGAATATCACTATGGTCACCTTCGAAGTACTCCCCTTGGGAAGCTATGCATCAACACTAGCGCCTAGTCCACCCTTCAAAGCAATTTTAGAACTCTTTTACTGGCATGGCCATCAGAGCTGTCGTATTACCCTTGATGTCCTGTATGTCCAAATATCTTCCTTTCAATATTTCCTTTATTTTCAGGTAAAGAAGGAAGTCATTGGGGGCCAGATCAGGTGAGTAGGGAGGGTTTTGCAATACAGTTATTTGTTTACTGGCTAAAAATTCCCTCACAGACAGTGCCGCGTGAGCTGGTGCATTGTTGTGATGCAAGAATTGGCGAAAAGTTCAGGTCATTTTCATCTTAAGTTTCTCACGTAGCCTTTTCAGCACTTCCAAATAGTAAACTTGGTTGACTGTTTTTCCAGTTGGTACAAATTTATAATGAATAATCCCTTTGATATCAACATCATTGCAACAAGTTAGCGAACTTAATTGTCAGATCTGGTAAAAACAGTGTTGTGGCGGTTGCCAGGGCAGAAAGGGGAGTTATTAATTGGTACAGAGTTTCAATTTTACATGATAAAAAGTGTTATAGAAATAGATGGTTCTAGTAGTTGCACAGCGATGTGAATGTGTATGCAATACTGCTAAACTGTACACTTAAAAATGGTCAAGATGGTAAGTTTTATGTATGTTTTATCACAATAAAACAAACAGGATGGGGGATATTAAAAGGATACAAGAGCCAACTTAAAGGAGCTTCTAGTGATCAAACCTGGAACAATTTAAATACGAAAATAAATAATGAGCATGTTGGATTATAACTCATAGAATAAAACAAATTTCCCTACCGATATAAATAAATAACTGAATATATAAATTGTGGAGAAGAGACAGTTTTCCCTGCTGAGGTAATTCCATTAACTCCTTTCTTAAGCCTGTAAGACCATTTGTAGAGAAGCCTGTGTATTTTTAGTGACACAGTTTAACCATTTGTTAAAAGGGAGACAGACCACTTGTTACATGGGTGTCATATCTTCTGAGTTTATTCGATTAATCTGCCACTGAAGAAATGAAATATTAAAGAAGTGTTTGTATGGGAAATTAAGTGTTTAAGAGTAAAACGCAAGTCTCTGGATACATCAAATGGGAGGGGGGGAGAATAAAAAACAAAAGAGCATTAGCTGGAGCGGAAGAGCTGGGAACTTTACAGGAAGCAAGACTCTTGAGGGAAGAAATGCGGCTAAGAGATTTATATTGGAAAAATTTGGGTTTACAATGAAAAACATGCCCTTTCCCTGGGTAGCCACAAACAAACAATTTTGAGTTAGAAAATCATAGAAATTTAGATATTCTTTAAGTTTCTTATTTTACAGAGAAGAACCTGAAGACCAGATGGAAACAACTGCCTTGGGTCGTAACTATTTCCTGGTAGTATATTGTTAATTTCTGTACCACGATTTGTTGTTTTAAAAGGCTTTTTCTAACAAGATAAGGGATGGTGGAATATCTTGAAAATTATAACATAATGTACAGAAGTGGTTAATAAGTTTCAAAAATCAATTCTCCCTCTATATGGCGTGGGTGCTATTACCACCTTCCTTTCACTCATCCAGTAAATATCCCTGAAGGCCCCCTGTTCCAGGAAGGAGAGTAAAGTAGGTAGTGACCCAGTTTTAACTCAGAATCAAACTGCCAGCTTCTACCATTGGCTATTTAAGTGAACTTTAGTAGTTAATTTCACTTCCACATGCTTCAGTTTCCTTGTCTGTAAAATGGAGAGAATGAAAGTCAGAAACACAGGTTTCTGGCAAGAAGGTAATGAGATGGTTCTTCACACAGAGCATGGCTTGTAGGGAATGCTATGATCTGTGGTCCACTTGAAAGAAGAACAGCAGGCTGAAGAATTGTCCATCAGCCACTGCAACAGTACCGATTCTTCTACAAGGTTACTCTAGAAGCAGAGTCTGAATCAGAGAGAATTCACTTTCCTTCCTTTGGGCTCACTACATGTTTTTAGGTCCTGAAAGAACACTAACTAGTCCTTACAACATACTACGGAATTATCTTTATTGAGATGCTAAAGAGTTTTTCTGTACTATTGCTGAACAAATTGAGTAAGAAATTGCTTCTCTGAAATCCATCAAAAGAAAATATATACAGTATCTTAAACCAGTATAGCCATATTTTCATTAATCTACAATGGTAGTCTATCATGTGAACTAATGTTGCCGAAATCATGTAAATGGAATACATCTTTATATTCTAATGCAGAAGTATGCAGATATTTCTACAATGTTTCCTGTTTGCCACTTAAGGCAGTAAGGCATGCTGTCCATTGAAACCAGTATTTTCTTCCAGAGAATAAGCACGGAGGTCACTTATTTTTGGTTGTTCTTTATTTACTTTGTTTTGTTTTAAAATTGTATCATGCTAGCTGCTCTCTATTATTTGATTGTCAAAGTTAAAACTGTACCATTTAATAAGGAAAGTGATGGCTTCATTCTTCATGAATAGACCTCAATCTATGCAAAAATTCATATGATCCACTTCTGCTTCTCAGACAAACCTAAATCATTACCCCTGCCCCAGTGCTTCTATTGGAAACTTTTCCTCTTCTCTACCTTTCTGAGTCAGGGGTTGTAACCTCGAATGTGTTAATCATGTTTAGGGAATAGGTAATTATTATAAATATTTGCAGTGATTAGTTGTAATATGATAGCAAGTGGAGAGGCTTATAGCAAATTGAGAATGCATGTTTTGCCTAATAACAATTAAAACAAATAAAAGCAAAAAATAAAGCCCTAACACCCATCCTGACCATCTACACCCCCAACACACACTCTCTGATGCTTGACTTTCCGGTCAGGGAGAATGTCATAAGCCCTGCTGTATGCCCTTTTATTTCTTCAAGACTAAGCTGAAGATCTATCATTCTTCATGCATAATTTCCCATGTTCTTCTTTGAAATTATGCTACAATAATTTAAACGTAACAATTTTTGCAACATTTTGCTAAAGTAGATAATTGGGATCAGGATTAGCTTGCCATTAACAAAAGTCTCTTTTCTAGAATATATGTGAGAAAATGCCATTTTCTTGTGCCCTTCTAAAGCAGCGTTAATGCTTGGCATTTGGGTGCTTAATGCATATGCATTGAATGAAGGAATATCTGACTTGCTTTCATGACTAATAAGAACCATTTGTAATTAACACATTCATCGCTTGTAAACAAATTACATGTAGCGGAAGAGCTTTGAAGTGTCTAGTGCTTGTTGAAGTACTATTTAAACTATTGATTTGCTCTGAAATCCTTTTCAAAACTAATATGAAATAAAATTAAGTACACATAATTCTAATTTCTGAATATAAATTGTGTTAGTGTGGATGGATTAATAGTGATTCAGATATTTTAAAATATTTTTCAATGATTAAATAGTTTTGGTTTTTTTTGTTTGTTTGTTTGTTTTTTGTCCAATATTGTTATATTGCTATGTAAAGAGCCAGATTATCAGAAAGGCCAATGTAGGATAAACCTTCACAAAAGAATTTTGTTTCTTTTGTTCGTTGATATAGTTTTCTTTCTTCTCTTCATTTTTCCTTTCTTATTTCCACAATCATTTGTTAAACTATGTGTTAAGATAACTTACTCCTGAAGAATAAAAGCAAGGTAGTCTTAACTGTCACTTAAGTAACTCATTGTCTGGAGGGGTACTAGAAAGCACCTCATTTGACTATATTTCACATTTCTCAAGTTATTTATATTCAACTTATCATGACTGTTTAAACATAAAAGAGTTTATCTCTGTGTCTCATTTTTATGACTTTAATACCTAACATTTATGAGTATATTAAAACAAATGTAATAATTGTTGGAAACTTTTCCATAATGCGATTAGGACTCAGTGTAAAATTCTTGGCCATGTGGAAATTGATCAAATGCATCAAACATACTTTCCATCTTTAAATGCATCAAACATACTTTCCATCTTTCTGAATACCCTGTGCAGTGGCATGCTGTATATTGCAGCGTTAATGGAAACGTGAACCATGTTTGTGCTGTTTTCTTTATTCTCACTTTATCAGAATTCCGACTTTATCAACCACATTCTATGGATGCATGTGAAAACAAAAGAAAAAGGTTTTCAACGTAATAGAAATATTCCAGTAGAGAAGAAGATAGGACACTCAAGGCTATGGGGGGTTAGGGCCAAGGGATCTTTTATTGGTCAGGGTAACTGTTGTAGTAAGAAATTCCAGTATCAGTGGCTTACCACAACACAGGTCTATTTCCTACTTGTATCACTGACAGATGTGGGCCAGGCTGCTGTTGGTCAACAGTAACTCAGTGATTCAAACTGTTTCCCTTTCAGCTGCATAGATGAGAAAGAGTGTTAGGAGCTCACACTCACATATTTAACTGTGTAGTTGCTGAGGTGACATCTTACATTTACTGTTGGTGAGAACTAAGCAAGGTGGTCCCAACCCTGAAGAAAAATAATAGGCACTAAGCATGGTTTTTACTGGACTCAAAAATACTACCAAATGTTTCCCAAAGGGCTTCTCCTCTTCCCATACTTTTACAAATCTTACTACATAAAAGAATGACCTCCATTGAGTGCTAGTCTTTATTTAATATCTCTTCAATGTATACCATCAGTCCCTCTAGTAGAAAATTTTGTTTTTCTACTAGAAGCTGGCCAGACTTCTGATTCTCTACCTAACATGGAATTTATGATATTTAATAGATAGCTTTTGCTTCTTTGTGTTGCTTGCATGCCCAAATGTTGAATATAATAGAAATAGACAGTTGAGCTATAAAATGGTAACAGATGATCATCTGAAATCAAGGAGAGCTAAGAACATCTCTTATGAAGAATGTGTTTTTACTCAGTGTCTGTATGTTGCAACGTACTGATTTAGATAGTGAAGCACTTTGGCTAAGAAAGTGGCAGAAATTAGGAGGCACTATATAAAATCTTAGAATATTAAAGTTGTAGGGATCTTTCGAGAGTGTGTATTTCATCCTTCTATGCGGAAGATCAGGAAATTGAAATCGTGATGAATTACACATAAAAGTTTTTGAAACTTCTAATTTCAAATTCATGAATTCCAAATTGTTTCCTTTCATATGTCATCAGAACTTCTTTCTTTTCAGGGTATCTATTGCTTCAATAATGTTGCCTAACTTCCCTCCTTTTTCTTCCCCCAAATTCAATGTCTTAGAACAAGAAGCTTTTATTTTCTGGTTAATGGGTAGTTAGATCTCAGTTGGGCTTAGCTGGTCTTGGCATCGTGCTGTGGGTTAGATTTAGGTCTTCTCCATATACCCAACCCCTTTCTTGAGGGAACAGTAGCTACCCAAGGTATGCCCTTCTCATGGAGGAGCATACCTGCACGGTCCTCTGTGAGGGCACGAGGGCAAGCCCATTTAAAACCCCTTCTTGCATTATTTCACTCGTTTTTTTATTGGGCAAGGCAAATCACATGGTCAAGTTCCAAGTCACTGAGGCCGAAAGATAGAATATTTACTAAAAACAGTCCAGTCTATCGTCAGGACAAGACTCTATATTGTTTAGGGTAAAGGCTAAGCTGCTGTAACAAAAGAGTACTATGATTCAAACAACAGTGTAGTTTATTTTTCACTCTCATAACAATTTACATATTTGGAAAGAATTAGCATGGATAAAAATCCTTTCCTCTAAGAGGAATTGTATAGAAAACAATATTTCCACAGGAAGAAAACTAGACAAATTTTAAAAACTTTCCTTAGCTCACCAATTCTCAGTATATATACTTTTATGATTACCTAGATATAATGATAGTCTGTTTGATATTGCAACAAGAAAACAGCCGTGCGTTCCAAATCCCCCTTATGGGGGCCTGTATTATCTAAATAACTGAATCCATATACAGACCAAATGTAAGAATCTGATCAAATCAAAAGTTTGATTAAAATGACATAATAAGGCATTGCATGTTTGTAAGCCTTCATCATAATTTTATCTACATAATGTATGCCATATCAACTGGGTTATGACCTGGGTTATTGGAAATATTGTGCGTGTTTTTCTCTTTTCTTCACATAGAAACCATTTCAGAACGATTACTGAAGATCGAATTGATGTCAGCCAGGAAACTGCAATTTCATGTCACTTGGCCTTGAATTACTACATTGAGTTTTCAGGCAATAAACAAATTTAGCTAAAAGATGCAAGCTTTTTTCTACTTATCATTAGTACCTAAGAATATGTACATTTTATACTCTTCCATCTCCATTACACATACAGTTATTGGCTCAGAATGATATTCAACCCTCCTTGTATCCTTTTATCTTGAACTAATCAAGTCCAAACTTCCTGCTGAAAACCCATGTATGTTCTTATAATTGTGGGCTGCAGAGCCAATTTATCTGATAAAGGCAAATAACCTACCATTTCCAGTCTGCAGAAATGAAGCAGAGCGGCTGTGTTGCAGGGAACATAATGTTTTCCCCTGCTGTTTTTGTTTCTCCTTCCTGTCACAGGTGGGAAAGATGGAGTTTTACAAGAATTAAGTTTGTGACGTACGATGCAAGGCAGTTGTTTGTTTTTTAATGCTTTTCCTGAATGCTTGACATACAAGAGAAGAACTTGTTTTGTCTGACATAATTAGGTTGACGTTTTCTAAAAAAATAACTCAAAAATTTGTGTTACATGATTATTGACTTTCTGGTTGCCAGGCTTTCTATGACACCACAAAGAGAGAGGCATTTATGTGGGGAGGTGTTTATGGAGCAACCAATAGCACCAAGACTCTGTCTAATTGTATCAGATGAAGCATAATTTCCTGAGGTTAATTTGAAGGAGTCAACTCCTTGGTGGAGGGTATGAGCAGGGAACTCAGCTCAGGGGGTGGGGAGCAGGGCAGAGCCTGATGCATTTTTTTCTCTTTCTGGTCCTAGAACAATCTCTGAGATGTAGGACGCTCTGGGGGGAAGATTATTAAAGGAAGGATCCTAAGGAAGCGGCAGTTTTCTCATGGGGAGTGTTGTGAATTCACACTGTGGTTAAGTCAGCCATGTTCCAAGGCTGCTTGGTATAGAGACCGTTTCTGTCCACAGAGGAGATCTGGGGACAATCTTTCCTTGTGCTGGATTGTACAAATGCATTGCAAGATGTTTATCATCCTCTCCGTCCCTCCAATAAATGCCAGCAGCGCTCACCTGTTAATGAGATAATTAAAGAGAGACCATGACCTGGCACATTATGAAATGCCACCTATGGGGAGGTCCTAGCTCTTCAGAAAACCATTTGCTGAAAGTCCCATGTTCCATGTTGGTTGATTTATCTGTTATAAATACTTTTACACTTTGTAACGTCTCATTTTGTTGTTTGTTTTTTAACATGTTTTATTTTTACTGTGTACTATTTTAAGTGCTAAGAAAAGCAGAGTCAACAAGCAGAGAGAGTACACAAAATTAACTTTTTGTACTCAACAGCCAGCTTTGCCACATTTTAACATTTTGTTGTAGACATTTTTTTAAAAGACATGGAATATTGCATTATTATTAAAGCTACCTTGGTAATCCATGCCCTCGCCCCAGAGAACAAAAAACCTGCTCTTTTGATTTCAGATTTATCATTTCTTACATGTGTTTATTCTTTTACCATATTTGTATGCATTTCTATATGATATTTTCTATTTCTTTACATGTTTTTGAACTTCTTCTAAATAATATCACTCTATTCTTGTGTGACTTCCTTACTTGATGCATAATTATGTTATCAAGATTTGTCTATGTGGGTATGTGAAGATTTAGATCATTTTAAATGCCATAAACCATGTCATACAAATATATGCTCCAATTTACTTAGCTAAATTTCTGATACTGGATATTTAGAATCTTTTTTCTTTTCTTTTCTTTTCTTTTCTTTTCTTTCTGTTTTTTCTTTTCTTTTCTTTTTTTTTTATTTTTAGCTATGCCAAGGATGAATATTCTTATGCTGGTCTTGTAGTGTATGGAATTTTCCCTAGGAATTTGATCGATTTATCTGAGGGTGTGCTACCCAAGTACTCACTATAGAGCTTGCCCTATAACCGCATAGCAGTTACACCCACTAGCAGTTCATGAAAGTCCTAGTACGGTCACATCTTTCCCAATGGTTGCCATTGGTAGTATTTAACAGTTTTTAAAAATATGTTAAGTGCGGGAGGTAGTGTCTTATTAAAATAAATTGTATTTTCTCCATTACTACTTTTCATATGCTTATTGGCCATTCATGTTTCCTCTTGTGGGAGTTGCCTATTCATATACTTTGCTCCTTTTTCTGCTGGGTTGTTTGTCTTTTTTGTTTGCAATTTTTGGTAAGAATTTTGTTAATATGTACACACACCATATATGTATGTTGTGAATACATGTTCCCAGTTCTCTCTGGCTTTTCTTTTCTATGTTATATGCTCACTTTTTGTTGTATAGATAGTTGTAGTCAATTTTATTAATCTCTGTTAGTGCTTGTGTTTTTTATGTATTGTGAAAGAACTCTTTTTCTACTAGCCATAGTTTACCCCATGTGAATAACCAGTTCCCGAATAATTTTTTAAAATCCCCAATTCTTTCCTCATGGGATTGCATATTAATAGTCGATATGGGTGTGTCTGTTTCTATTTCTGAGCTATATATTATATTCCAATAATCTATTTGTTTTTCCCTTTGTCCATGACCTCTCTGTCTTAAATATCATTGTTTTATATAAATCTTGATATCTTTGAAAGCATGCATTTTTCAAAATTGTCTTGGCTTGTCTTATCCCTTTGTTCCTACATATGAATTTAATAATCAACTTTTTTAGTTACATAATACAGTTATATATTGAAATTTTGAATGGAACTGAACTGAAATGATGGAACAATTGGAAGAAGACAGCTGACATCTTTATGATATTGAATCCTCCTACTCATGAACATGTTATTTTCTCCACTTATAGTTACTGTTCATGTCTTTCAATGAAATAAAAGGCCTTTCTATATAAAGATCTTAATATGTTTCTCTAGTTTCATCTCTATATTCTGTCTTTCACTAATGGAATTTATTTTAAAATTATGTTTTCTTTCACTGATTTTATTGTCGTGGGTGGCATAAAGGTATACATTTTGTTAGTGTATTGTAAATGATAGTCTTGTTTAGTATTTCTAATTTGTGTATAAATTTTCTCAAATGCTATAGTCAGTGATACTATATTCAAATAATTTTTCTACTTTTCCTATCCTTGTATTTATTTATTTTTGTCTTACCATGGTGATAGTTTCCTGTAATACAGTGTTTGTTGAAATGATGATAGCGGGCATCATTGTCTTATTCCTGACTTTTTTAGAGATTCATAATTTCATGCAAGAGATTATACTTTATATATGTGTGCATTTATCAATAATGCTAATGATTTACATGTTTTAAAACTTCATATAAATGGCATATTCCATGTATCCTTCTGATAGTTCACCTTAAGTATGATGTTCTCTGCTGTAGCTATTTGACTTCCTTCTATTACTAATTGTTTTATAAATTTTATATTTAAATCATGAATAGATAGTGATGTTTACACATTTTTAAACTTTTTTAAATGATAGCTATATTATTACAATAGTTTTCTAGTATTTTTACAGTGGAAGACTCCTTTATTGGATGTAACAGTGGAGTGTTAGGTCTGGGGCACATTGGTAGGAGGGCTAGTGAAACTTTTGTCCCCAAGACCCTCTTCTACCGGAGTAACTTCTTAAACAACCCTTTCCATTTGGGCCTGGATCCTTTTCTTAGCTCTTAAGAAATACTGACTGGCCACATAGAGATTATTTAACAATTCAGTATCAGAATTCAAAGAATAAACAGTGACCATTTCACCTCTAACTGATAAAAATTCCAAAAGAAATTTTGGGTCATTTTTTTAATGGTTTCTGGATCTTTGATTTGTTATTCTGTCAACAGTCTGACCACAGAAACTGTTGATTCGTTTGTATTCTCTTTGGCTTGAATAGAGGTCACAGAGCCTGGGAGGAGTGAAGCAAACTTTTTTATTTTTTTCATTTGTAAGCATAAAAAGTCCAAAGAGCTGAATTGGGATATGGAGTTCAGGATGATTAAAAATCTATGCTGAACTGGGCTTTATTTTGGTCACTTACAAACTGGGACATGCAAGCACAACCATCCCCTTTATAAGAGCAAAAGAAAGGAATGAACGACTGCAATTAACAACGACACAGATGTACTCTCCAGATTAAATGTGGAAAAACAGCAGAAACAAATGATTCCACTTAGTATGAAGTTTCAAGAACAGAGAAAATAAATCTATGGTGATTACCTTTAGGAATATTAAGGGAGAGGGGGAGTGAGGGAGTTATCTGGAGTTTTGGAAATATTCTGTGTCATCAGATGAGTGGTGGTTAACGGAGTGTATCATAGGCTGTACACTTAAGATTTTTGTACTTTATCGATGCATGTGACACTTCAGTGAAAAAGAGCATGGCTAAAATTCTAAGATCAGAGAGAGCCCTTTCTAAACTAATAATTTTCATAGCATGAGACAATTTGGGTTCAACCTTTTTAGGTTTATAGGAAATTATTGGTGAGAGAGGGAGAGAGAGAGAATCTCATGTTTTCTCAAAATCACACGGATCACTTAATGGATGATTACAATGCCTGGTATGATACCAGGCATTGTATCATACCTTGGGGGTTCTAAAAGAGTATTTAGGGGCTGACGACCTAGAAGGGGACAAGTAACTAAGTTAAGTGATAATATGGGAGAAGTATACAGATGCTCAGAGAACACTAGGGAAGAAGGGCCTAACTTGTCTGGAGTGGGGTTGTGGATATAAAGAAAGTAAGGTCTTCATAGAAGACATGGATTTGAGGAGACTTTTTAAGGATAAGCAGGTCTTTGCTGATTGGATTGTGTGGCACTTATGGATATGTTTGTGCTTGAGATATGAAATGACATGTTGTATTCAGGAACTCGTGTTTTTTGGTATAACTACACTAAAATACGGAAGCTGGAAGTGGTAATATACGAATCCGGAAAGTTAAAAACAGATCATGTTGGTAGAGTGTTGAGTGACATTCTAAGGAATTTTGATTTTTATTTTCCTTTTGGCTTTACGTGTTAGGGAACCATTGAAGAATTTTAATTAAGTGGTGTGATCAAGTTTGCGTTTTGGGGGTTGATTTAAACAATACTATCTAAGACAATTTGGATCGTCCCCCTGGAGTTCTGCCCTTGGTGATTTTTACCCTGTGTAACTTCCATAAATGACATCCTCTTTATTTTTTTTTTTTTTTACAATGGCAACAACATCTGATTTTTTTTTTATTAATTAATTTATTTATTAGTTTCAGGTGTACAAAACAAGGTAATACTTAGACGTTCATCATTTATATCCCTCATACTGTGAACCCCCCTCCCCCCATCCACTATCCCTCCGACCTCACACTGAACCATCACATTATATATATAAAATTATAGTTGGCATTCATTAATGTTTAGCTTCTGATGTACAATGCCATGATCAGGTATCCACAGTATCCCTGAGGTGGTCTCCCAAATAGGACGCATGTCCATCGGATACCCAACAAAATCTTTACAACATTGTAGAATACCTTCCCCAAATTAATTTTCAAAAGAAAAACCCTGAGGCCATCTTGTGGTTACCAGCTGCTTCCAAATCCCTTCACCTTTCCCCTTATCCCCAACCCCCTCCCACACACCCATCTAACCACTCTCGGTTTTTTCTCTGCGTCCCCAAAACTGACTCTGATTAGTTCATTCACATAAGACAAGGTTGCCCACTTTCTCCACTTCTATTCAACATAGTGCTGGGAGTTCTACCCACAGCAATCAGACAAGAGAAAGAAATAAAAGGCATCCAAATTGGTAAGGAGGAAGTAAAATTATCATTATATGCAGATGATATGATACTATATATAGAGAACCCTAAAGACTCCACCAAGAAACTATTAGAGCTGATAGATGAATTTAGTAAAGTAGCAGGATATAAAATTAATATTCGGAAATCAGTTGCATTTGTATATACCAATGATAAAATAGCAGAAGGAGAAATTAAAAAAAACAATTCCATTTACAATTGCTCCAAAGACTATAAAATATCTGGGAATAAATCTAACCAAAGATGTAAAGGATCTGTACTCAGAAAATTATACAACACTGAAGAAAGAAATGAAAGAAGACATAAATAGATGGAAACACATTCCATGTTCATGGATAGGAAGAATTAATATAATTAAAATGTCCATACTGCCTAAGGCAATATACATATTCAACGCAATTCCTATCAAACTACCAACGACGTTTTTCACAGAAATGACATCCTCTTTAGACTAATGACTCCTACCTCTAAATCTCTATTCCAAACTTCTCTCTTGTTTCTTCAGACTTCTCATAGAATTGTTTCTGAGTCCGTGGATGCAGATTTGGGTTATTTAATGTTTTTGCTCACTTTTAGATCATATAAGCTTTATGATCAATTTAGGTCACAAAAAATTTCAATTCACAATTTAGAATATTTATTTCAATATTTTTATTAACACATCTTTATTCAAAAACGTCTTCTTCACTCAGACCAAGAATGGGTACCAGTGCCCCTTCCTACCCTCCTACAGCCTCTGGGAAAGGACCTTCTTTTTTCACCTCCTCCCCCACTCACAGGGTCTTGTAGGGGAGATGGGGAAGAGAGGGGAGACATGGAGGTAGAAAATCTCTTGTTGTCTGATATTGTTATAAGATGCCTTCATTCTCTAGGTCTGCGGGATATTTAAAACTGACTTTTTTCGTGGTTATTTGGCTGAGATGTTTGAAGATTGTACTACTGGGTCCCTCTGACCTCACCTCCCTTGACCGTTGTAATGACCTTTCCTTGAATTGGACATTTCAGATCTTTCCTCAGGTTCTCTGCCCTGCAGCACCTACCGCTTCCTCCTGCAGCAGGCCCCTTACCCTGGCAAATTACTCTTGGGAGCAGACTCCCTTTTATGAATGAATTGAGACAAACATTCCTACCACAAATTCGATATCTTGTCCCTGAGAATTATACATTTTTGATGTACAATCAGAGAAGACCTCAGTTTCCTTCTCAGATGATAAACCTACCACAGTGCCATGGGTCAGTTTACCTTGCTCGGTTTTGGACGTTTGTGTTCCCTCAACTGCAGGGGACATGCATCGTTTCCTGAATGGTCCCCTTAAAATCTCTCTCAGAAGGCTGGGTTAGGAGGTAGCACACACTCCAACCACTCAAAAATCCTTCCAAACTCTCACTTTGTTGATCTTTTTATAAATCTTTAATACGAGTGAGGAATTTCTAGATAAATTTGAACAGTATGGAAACCTCTTAAACTATAGAAAAAAATAAAACTGTATGTATGCATACCGTGATTATATTTAACTACCAAACCCAATGTCTGAATTATATTGAAGAAGAGTGGCAGAGAATTAATATTGGCGTGTTGACAATTGCCTGCATATGAGAATAACTTTCAGAATCATTTTAATATATATAAATCCACTTTTTCTCCCAGCTCCTTTAGCGTTTTCTTATAAATGGTTTTTATTTCACAAAAGTAAGCATAAGTCATACTGTGTGTCCTTTATGCATTTAAAAGGAACTGTATTCAAATTAATTTTTATCTGCATAGTGTTCTACTAATTAATTCTGTCTACATGAAATTGCCTTTTATCTTTGGTGTAAATTCATCAGTATTTTAAAAGTTTTGATGTTGGACACATCTGGAAAAGCTATGCTGATGTGCCTTAGTTTTATTTACATCCGACTCCCCACTGGAGTGGAAGCTCCGTAAAGACAAGAGCTAGATTTGAAATTTGCTATTTCTGGCCTCACTGTGTCAAGTACATGTGAAGCACTCAGTGCGATGAGTCTTTTAACACTGTAAGGGCAGGTTTTAGGTAAGGTGTATAAATCTGAATAATTTAGAGCATTCGTGAGGCTTTTGGAAATATTTCACACTGATATAAATAAATTTGTGTAAACTATTTCATAGATTATTTCTAGACTATTCATAGACTATTTTCATAGACTATTTAATAGACATAGGTTCATAGAGTATAATAACTCATTACTCTAAAGAAGTGGAACATATATTGGAAGTCAGGAGATGAATGCGTTCTCTGACATTTAATAGATCCTGTATTGGTAAACTTATTGTTCTCAGGCAAAAGTCTACGCCATAATCAAACAGCTGGTCCCATAATTAAAAAAAAAAAAAAGAATACAGAAATGACCACTGATAACATTGTAACAGCCATCTAACTTAGATACTTATTTGTTGCTTATTAGAGCAACATGGAAATACTAAAGACGTAGATGTACCTGAATTTTTTCTTAGCCAATATTTTGATCACAAAGCATATTAAACATCAAGAAAACTGTGCGGAATGTAAACTCACAGCTCAGTGAATTGTAACAAGACTAAAATCCATGTGATGCCCACCCAAGTCAAAAAAAATGGCATGTTGATAACACTTCAAACTCCTATCAAAATCCAAACTCCTTTTCCTTCCCCTCAACAAAGGTAACCACTCTCTTGACTTTTACAAGTTTTTTAAACTTTATATAAATGGGATCATACAGGATATATATTCTTTTGGTTTGGACTTTTTTGAATTCTTAATATTTTGACATTCATCCATATTGATATGTCTGTTTATAGTTTGTTCATTTTATTTAATGTACAGTTATCTCTTATATAAATATGTCACAAGTTATTTATACGTTCTAATGTTGACGGAGTTTTGTGTTGTTTCCTGGTTTGTTTGTTTTCTTTCTTTTTGGTAATTCTGAAGGAATTTTCTTGTATATTTCTCTTGCTGCACATATGCTTATATTTTTGACCTGTCTAGGAATGTTATTGCTAGGTCATACAACAGTATGTGTATCTTCAAATTTAGTGGGTCAGACTCATTTTTTTTACAAGTTTATACTTTGATCAGTAATGTTCTTGTTGTTCCATGTCTTTGCCAACAGTTGGTATTCTTATTTATTTGGGTGTTTTTTTTTTTTTTTTTTTAGTCCATTTGGATAGATGAGAAGTTGTATCTCATCACAGTTTACATTAGCATTTTCCTGATTACTAATGAGGGTGTTCATGTTTTCTTTCATGTGTTCATTGGCCATTTGTACATCTTTTTTTTTTTTTTTTCAGTGTTTTTCCAGGGCCCATCAGCTCCAAATCAAGTAGTTGTTTCAATCTAGTTGTGGAGGGCGCAGCTCTCCGTGGCCCCTGTGGGGATCGAACCGGCAACCTTGTTGTTAAGAGCATCACCCTCTAACCAACTGAGCTAACCGGCCGCCCCATGCATCCTCTTTTTTATCACTTTTAATTTTTAAATAATTTCAGAGTCACAGGAAGTGGAAGAAGGAAAAAAGTGCAGGGAGGTCCTGTATACTCTTCACTTGGTTTCCTCCAGTGGTACCATCTTACATAACTGGAGTACAATATCAAAGCCAGGACACTGACATTGGAACAATCCATAGAGGTTGTTCATATTGCAACAGTTTTATATACACTCATTTGTGTGTGTGTATTGTTCTGTGGGGTTTTACCACATGTATAGATTCACGTAACCATGTCCACAATCAAGATACATCCTGGTTCTGTTACTAAACACTTCCACGTACTCTCCCTTTTAGACATACTTACCCTCTTTCCCCATCCCTAATGTACCTTTTTCTACTCTGTGCATTTACATTTTCTTATAGGCAAAACCTGATAAATAAAAATTTTTGATTTTAATATAATCATAGTTATTATTTTTAAAAACTATTCATTGCTTTTTTATTCTTGTTTAAGAAATCATTTCCTCCCCCAAGGTCATGAAAATATTCTCCTGGAGGTTTATTGTTTTGTCGCATGTACATCTACAATCCACCTGGATTTGATTATTGGTGTGAAGTAGAGGTCAAGTTTCATTTTTTCCCATTTGGATATCCAATTAACCCAGAACTCTTTGTTGAAAAGACTCCCCCCTGCCCCCTCCACCACAGGTTTGTGATTTTGCTTATGTTATAAATCAAGTGAGCATATGTGTTAAGAGTCTCTCTGGGTTTTCTGTGTTTTATTGGTTAACTTGTCTATCCTTGCACTAGTTAGATACTGTTTTATTTGCAGTTGGTTTGTAATATGTCTTAACATCTGGTAGAGCAAATAGTTGCAACTTGTCCTGCATTTGAATGTCTTGTATTTTCTTGGTCTTTTTTATTTTCATATATATTTTAGAAGCATATTCTGAAGTTATAAAAAGAAAACTGGGGATTTTGAGTAGTAATGCACTTATTCTATAAATCTTTTAGGCATGCACTGGCATTTCTACAGTATTGAATCTTACAGTCTATGAATGTGCATGGCACTCTGCTCATTAAGAGCTTTACTTTTTGATGATGTGTTATTGCTTTATCATAAAGTTTTTACCATCTAGTATGAGATTTATTCCAGGATACTTGATATTTTTAGTGGCACTGTAAATAGTATCCTTTTAAAGTTTCATTTTTTAAAAATATTTGTTGGTGTTATAAAGAAATATAAAAGAATGCTATATATTGATTTTGTATCCAGGAAACTTGCTGAACTCACTTATTAATTCTAGTAATTTATCTCTTGATTCTTTAATATTTTCTATATATATCATCATAACATTTGAAATAATAACAGTTTTATTTCTTCCTTTCCAAAGTTTATACTGCTTGCCTGCATCTTCCTGCCTCCTTCCATCCCTCCATCTTTTTTACCTCGTCCCTCCCTCTGTCTCTCACATTCTTTTTTTTGTTCTGCTGAATGGCCAGGACAATACAATATTGAATAGAAGTCATGTTAGCAGGTATTCATGAGCAAATGGAAAGTATAACTTATCACCAATAAATTTGATTATTTACTGTAGATGTTTTGTGAATATATTTTATCATTTAAAGTGTAAGTATTATCAGATCAACTTTTTTTTTGTCATGAATCAATGTTTAATTTGTTAGATTATATTTGTATACCAACAGATGAACATATATCCTTTTTTTTTTTGCCTTATTTTACTAATGTGAATTACACTGATTGATTTTTAAAGTTTAAACCAATCTTTATTCCTGGCATAGTACAAACTTGGAATTGATGTAAGATTCATTTTATACATTGTTGGATTCCATTTGTTAATGTTCCTTTAGGACTTTTGCTTCTATGTCCATCAGTGAGATTGGCTTGTAATTTTCTAGATTTTAACAAGCATCTTTTTTTTACTTTACAAATTTTTTTATCTTCTTCTGTCCAAAGTGCTTCTCTTCTGGAATCTGCTGCTTGAGATAATGATATCATTGGCCATATGCTCATGAACCCTTAAACCACACATTTACACTCATATTCATATCCAATCAATTGCCAATTCTGTCAATTACACCTTTTAAATACCGTATCACGCAATTTGGTCATTCTTTCTATCCTATCAGCTCCTACACTAGTTCAGGATGCTGTTGTCTCTTTTGTTTTCTGCCATAGATTTCTCTCCCTTCCATCAATTTTCCATATTGCAGTTAAGATGAACTTTTAAAATCACAAATTCTATTCTGCGGCATTCCTTCTTCACATTTTTCAGCAATTCCTCATTGAATTCCTTTGAGTGTCTCAAATTGGCCATATTTTCTCTCACATCCAAGCCTTTGCCCATACTGGTTCCTTTTCTAGTAACATTCACATTAGTGCACAAACTACAAATATTTACGTAGCAGAGCTGAAGGTTTGAGACGGATCAATGGTTGGCAGAAGGATGGCTAGACAGGAAACATTGTGTAGAGAGGTATAAAAGGCAGCTCAGGCAGTGATTTTTCCAACACCAGTTGTCTGCTTTATCATTTATTTTATGCTTGGCCTGTCATGTTTTGTGGGACCTGAAGGTTAGTTCTTAAAGGGAGCATGCTGTGGCTGACCGACTCTTGTGTTCTCTTCTGGGTCGCACAGGTTATGGGTCCTGTGAAAAGAGAAAGCTCTTCTGAAGAAAGTAAGCAGGGTAGTGAGGAATTGTTGAAGGTTCCAGGGATGATTAACCAGGCTGAAGTGGTACTTGAAGAACTGTCAGATAAAAAGGGAAATTAAAAATGTTTTGTGTACAGTAATGGCTACAAAGACATAAGATATTACAAATGTTCAGAAATATTCATGAATGCAGACTTCATGTCCAAATTAGGACGAACTATCTAAAGACTAAAGCTGTCTCAATATGAAAAGAGCTGCCTGTGAGACACTAAGTTTCCTCTTGTTGAATGTATTCAAGCAGTGATTGGTCAACTATGTAAAAGGACTATATATAGTATTAGGACGGCTCCAAGAGTCAGATCACATCCCAGATTAATTACATATAGTTTCTTAAGATTAGACACAAAATCTGTAGTTTTTGAAGCTTCACAGGTTATTCCAAAATGCAGTTTGGGAAGTTTGGGAAGTCCTGCATTAGAGGGAGGTTTCAACTCCTTAGTCAATTTCCTGTATCAGTGTCTAGAAGAGATGAAAAAAAAAATACAGATTTCCAAGCACTAACTTGTAGCTTCTAAATTAGCAGAGTTGGGTAGACTCCAGGAATCTATATAATCAAAATTATTTTAACAAGTAATTCTGTTTTCTAGGCGGGATGGGCATCACCAGGTTATGTGACCCTTTTAGGAGAATGCATTATGCATTCATAATTCAGCTAGATATCCTGTGGACAAAATATGCAATATGAATTGAGAGAAGTTTATCCAGTACAACAACAACAAAAAGGGTTTTGGAGTCAAAGGTGTCTGAATTCTAATTCTACTTGTTTGTTGCTACTCATTTACTAGCATACAAAAGTTTTCCTACCTTCTCAATATCCTCATCTTAAAATAGAGTAATGACAAATTCACAGACTGATTTTGAAGTTTAAATACAATTCTTTATGAAAAGTATCATTCTATCATTGTGTCTACTTATATCGTGCTCTTTTCTAAATTCTGTAGTTCTCTGAATGCTGTAATTAATAAGTGGAAGCATGGAGCGTATACACCTGTTGATGCGTATATTTGTAGTCTCTGCTGAGTTTTAGCGTCAGTGTGCTGTGAATTCCTCGTTTTAGTATTCCTTTTGGTTCAGGTATTATAATTGGTATTTTGAAGGCAGTGGGGGTGAAGAATAACGCCTTTCACTTACTCTTTTAAGTGAAATATAATCTGTGCCTAAATTTTTTCTAAATTGAGTGTTTCAGACAAGAATTTTTCATTAATTGTGAGAGAGAATTAACTATGTGCTTATTTTTTTATCACAGGTTTACAGGAACTGTGTAATTATTTATTAAAATGGAAAACTGTGAAGAAAGAAAAAGATAGCAGTTGGAATTAAAATTCCTGGATGACAATTTTGCTTTTGAGACATCAGCATTTAAAAACGATATGTTGATTTGGAAAGTCCTGGGAGTAAATTCCAAAATTCATTTTTTCCATTCAATCAATGGATTTTTTAATCATTCCGTGGAGTTGATGAAGTTCAGAGACGGTGTGTGATGGGAAATGTGGCATGCCAATGTTTTTCTACTGATTGCATCTTGGATTAGTTTGCTGCTTTTCTGAAGAGATTCCATTTTGAAGGGTAAGAACCTAATGTGATGGATTTATCTTCAGAGATGAACAGACATGGGAAGAATCCAGTGAGCCATAAGCTAGAAGATCAGAAGAAGGTAATGCAAATACATTTCCTTTTATTTGGTCATTTTTGTTTATGCTTAAAGAGAATATTGTAAGTTGAAAATGAATGTGTTTTAGGAGATAAAATAACATGCCATTTCATGGTAACAAATCCTGCCACATAGCCAAGTGTGGCTATGGGTCTGGATTTTATTACCATTTATTTGGTGGTTTTATTTCTAACGTCTTCTGAATTCATCCATCCAATGGTTTTGCAAAGGATTCTACTTTGTTCTCTCACTCTTGACTTCATTTTGGTGAACTGCTGGCCTGACCTCATGTGAACTGTTTTCTGAGATCCAGGATGAGGTGTGATTTTCTGAGATCCAGGGTGAGGTGTGAGTCATGGGGCATCTCTGGAGTCATGGAGCAAGTTAGATCTCTCTTGCACGAGAACACCTGCCTTCTTACCATTAGAAGCCACCATTGGCATTTGAAATTCTCCAATTTCATGTCCTTGGGGAACATCAGTTTAAGCCTTATTTTTTATAGCTGGCCTGGAAAGAGAGTCATGAGGCCACTGTGAGCTTTTGTTTGATGCTTGAAGTCTGTTGTTGAAGGAACTAATGGAAAAATATCGAGAAAGGACTGTGCTAATATAGTTTTTTAAAACTGGTTTAGAGAGCTTCTGAGTAAGAAGCTGGGAATTGAATACTAAGGATTGCACTTAAGCCTCATTTTTTTCTACCTTTTTAGAAACTCTTACCTGCTCAACTGCTGCACGGTAGTGAGAACCATCTAGAGAACACTTATCAGAAGGGTCAGAGATGGTGCCCAGGAGAGAAAGCCCACTCATAGTAAAATATATCATCTTTTGTGCTGCTTTCATTGACTCCATTAGTACAGGAGAGGTGTGTGGGGACCCAGTGGCTAAGGCACAAAAGCGAGGTATCATGAGATCATAGAAAGGAGATTTTTAGTTAGACTTGGGTCTAAGGGCCATGATTAAGGTTTGTTTTCACATCAGTCTTAATTTTTTACTAGTCACTTTGTAGTCCCAGAAGACAACTAGCTCTTTCACAGTTCTGGAGGTTAGAAGTTTAGAAGAGACAATATAGAGGCAATAGCTTATTAATTTATGCTGAAATTATAACCAATGCGACTAGAATGGGTGCTACAGCGATCTCTTTGCATCAGTTCAGAACAAAATGGATGGCTTATTTATGTCCAGGTTGGTCCATTCATTGTGCTTACCTGCAGTATAAGTAAACCTTAGAAAATACTAAGTACTATAAAATCCAAGATACCTGAAATCAATTTTCACTTCAATATGAATATGAATTTCTACACAAATAAGTGTATTACCAAGAATGGTGGTGGTGTTTCAAATGGTCAGCATTGTTTTCCCCCACCTGCTGGCACTAAGGGTATAAAATGCAAAAAGAGATGGCAAGACGAGTTTACATCTAAAGCATTTCTGGAATCTCTTAACTACGGAGGAGTCATTTGATTATTTTTCTCTATCTACATTTTTAAACTGTCCTTAACTCTGATGGTAATTTGCCGGTTGGGTAAATGAAGAGGGAAGTGGGTACTAGGTTGGCAATTAATATCACAGAGTTATAATTCTTGATTGAAGTTCTGTTTTTTGGCAGGAAAGGAAAGTACCTCTGCAGGTGCTTTTCTTTTATTTCCTGAATAAGAGATGTTTTCTGCTAACACAGAGGGATTACAAGCTGAAGAATGAAATGAATTTTAAACGTCATTTTGAAAATTCCTTGTATGGAACTTGAAACAATGGTCTATAATGATGGTTAGTTTCCCAGGCCATTCACAAAGGACTATTCAGCTCATAAAGAATAGTAGTAGAATTTAGACAAACTATGGTGAGGCATGATTCTGTGGGAAAATTAAAAGAAAAAAACAACAACAGCTTGGTGTAGTGAGACGAGAGGACCCCATTCCACTAGAGCCCCAACTTCTAGGTGGTAGGGAGATAGGGGAGGAATGAACAATTTCAATGAGCAGTAGCAAGATGGAAAATAGGATTCTAATGATTTCCTGGCCACCCAGTTTGTGTGGGCATTCACACTGAATAAACCAGAAACACAGATATTGATGGATCGATTGATCGATACTTAAGGTTCAGATTTGTTAAGTGTCAGCAGGAACACCTAGTCTCAGTGACAGTTTTTGAGTTTGTATGAAGGAGAAAAATGAAATGTAGTTTCATAAATCTTTGTAGGCTAAGCTCTGGGCACAGCCCTGTCACCACACAATTGCCAGTAGAGGTTAT
The DNA here is from genome assembly GCF_964194185.1 of Rhinolophus hipposideros. Classification (NCBI taxonomy): domain Eukaryota; kingdom Metazoa; phylum Chordata; class Mammalia; order Chiroptera; family Rhinolophidae; genus Rhinolophus; species Rhinolophus hipposideros. The sequence continues at coordinate 72,163,215 of NC_138055.1, forward strand.
AAGATCATTCATGTAATTACTTCAAACGTTTGTACTCTTTCATGATGAATTAATTTAACAGGCACAGTGTTCCACATCAGTGAAATAAAATACATTTATTCGAACACATGACTTCATCCAGAGGTGAAGCATCTTCTTGGTATTATTGAAAAATGTGTTCTTTTCACAGTGTTTGACATATGGCAGACATTCAAAAAATAAGATGCATTGAACTGGCTTTTAATATAGATAGGTTCCTACTCTGAACACTGTATAACTGATTTCTTGTTCAGTCCACCATAGCTCACTGGCTTTTGTTCTTAATTGAAAGTATGTGGATTTGTACTTATGTTCTGCTTCTAAGTAGATACTGTTAGGACACTGAGCATGCGAGTTTCTGATTTTGTGTTCTACTGCAATGAGTAGGTGGAAGTCAGGGAAGAGGTAATGTATGGACTGCTTGCTGTATACCAGGAACTTGCTTGCTCCTTTCCGATTTATTAAGAAGGTATCTTTCTGGAAAGATAAAAGCTGCTTTTACCTCTAGAGGTTTGGTCTTGGAAAAAAGAGTATACGTACTGTTATTCAAAATTAAAGAGTTTAAAAGTGTATGTGACTACTAGGGCTTCTTTTAAATAATGCCTTATCACCTTACTAAATCTGAACAGAGGAAAACATGCTTGCACGTTAAAAGGTATCCTCTAACAAGTCGTATCTGAAGTCTTCTTCAATATGGATAAAGCAGAGATGTGGATTTTATAGGAGTTGAAAATAGTTCTAAGAATCTCAAATCAACTTGGGTTAGTGTATGGTGAGGTGGAACTCAATTGCATATTTGATCCCTGTGATTTTTATCAGAACTTTCAGTTACTTTTAGCTCTTATGGATTATTCTTGTTCTTGACATTTAGCTTCTGGACTGTTCCAGATGGGAGAATTGTCATGGCATATCAAATAACCTGAATGCCCTGGTGTGTTTTATTTATGAAAACTTGACATTTTGATCCTTTTGTTTGTTCATTGATGCTGGTGAGGTTGGTATGTTGCTTTCCACTAATTTTATTGATTTATGAGATTATTCCTCCAAAAGCCCCTACAATAGTGAAAGCTCAATAGGTACAAATGTCACTGCTATATAATTAATTGTGACCTTGAACTGAAAAGCAGAGCTCAGTAGATTTTACTGTCAGTCTAATTGCAGGCAGTTTGCAGTTCGGACAGCCCTGGGACGTTGCTTTATTGCTCCACAAATATTTTGTGTATTAAACCGAAGCATTTGTCATAGTCAGCAATTTACTAGGCACTGCTAAAAGGGCAGCAGGATACACATTTTGAAATTATGGCAATGGTAATGCAATAAATATTTTGTGATTTGTTTGAATTATTTTGTTTCTCTGTTCTCTAACCCAGAAAGGGATGAGCAGTATTACCGCCTATATGAAGATATATTTACTTTTATGGAAATGTCTAAGATTGATGCCATCTCTGTTTTTCACTTCCTAAAATTGTGTCTTTTACATGCTAGCCAGCATTATTTTCACACTACCATGCAAAAAGCTCAAGAATAATTGCAGCACATCATGTCTTTCTTTCTTAGAGATGACAATTATTTCAGAAGTGACACACTCTGGGGATAGTGAATTGGAGTGTTTGCAATGTGGAAAAATCATGTAAAATGAGAGAAATGATTGTATTAATTCATAGAAAAGAAGATGTTGGCGTGGAGAAAGCCTATTATTTTTTTAATTAAGTTTATTGGGGTGACATGGTTAGTAAAATTATGTAGGTTTCAGGTGTACAATTCTGTAATACATCATCTGTATATTGCATTGTGTGTTCACCACCCAGAGTGAAATCATATGGTTCATGACTTTTTCTGTCTGACTTATTTTGTGAAGCATAATAATCTCAAGATTCATCCATATTTTTCAACTTTTCATCTTTTCTTATGGACGAGTAGTATTCCATTGTGTATAACTCATAGGTACCACATCTTCTTTATCCAATCATCTATCGAAGAACACTTTGGTTGTTTCCATGTGTTGGCCGCTGTAAATAAAGCTGCAATGAACATTGGGGTTCATATATCTTATGGATAAATGTTTTCAGATGTTTTGGGTAGATACCCAGGAGAGGAATTGCTGGATCATATGGTAAACATATTCTTAATTTTTAGCGGAGGTACCAATTTACGTTCCCACCAATATTGTATGGGAGTTCGTTTTTCTCCACAGCCTCTCCAACACTTGTTACTATTTGTCTTGTTGATAATAGCCATTCTAACTAGTGTGAGGTGGTACCTCATTGTGTTCTTGACTTGCATTTCCCTAAGAGCTAGTGAAGTTGAGCGTATTTTCATATAGCTGTTGGCCGTTTCTATGTCTTGGGAAAAGTGTCTGTTCAGGTCCTCTACCCATTTTTTAATTGGATTTTTTTTCTTGAGTTGTATGAGTTTCTTATTCTCATAATATAGGAAGCCAGTTAATTTACGGTTGCCTCTGTGACATCATAGACTGAAAATTAAGTTTAAATGGGAAGTTAGAGAAAGCATTGTCTGCAGGTAACAATGAGTGCTTTGTCAGTGTTGATCCACATGAACTAGTTTTATACTTATTTTTTCAGCTGACATGAAACAGAAGTGTTGTCCAGATACATATCTGCACATGACTGTGTTAGACTTGTCTAATAATATTTTACAGAGTAAAAATGTTTATCAATTTAAAGCTGGCAAATTTTCATTTTACTATTTTTAGTGTGCTGATTTTTTTAAAGTGTAAATTCCATTTTATTTTTTCCCTAGAGAATATTTCTTCAGTTCTTAAGGACATAGTTTCTTATATGGGCTTTGGCAGAGGTCGTGGTCTAAATTGGGGTGGGGATGTCTGGTCCTTCCGGGTTTCATGGGAACGCTTCCTGACTATCTTGTTGTGAATGGCACAACTCACAGTAACGTGGTTTCACATACAGCTTGGGAAGCACATGAGTGTGGAAGACACTTCAGAAATGTCCCTATCAACTGTGGCCTCTATTATGTTTCCGATGACACTCTTCTTCAGGGCCTTGTTCTTAGGCACACATTGGGCACAGTTGGTGCAACAAGTTGGCTGCATATGGCGGGGGGCCCTTTTGGGTGCCTCCATTATTCTTTCTTTTCTTGGTCATATTGGAAGCGAGGTCCCCACGGTATGCTGATTTTTTTAATTTAGACCCTATTTGTTGCATTTTCTTGCAGTCTTGGTAAAAGAGCATCACATAAGAGACAAGAAGAGTATTGGGATTATTCACATAAGTCTTGAGGACTACTTAAAATTATTTATGTTGGAAACTGATTAAAAATCTGTCTCCTTAAGACAAAATATGGAGAAATATGTCTTCTTAAGAGAAAAATATCATGAAAAAAGGGAAGGCTTGGGATAGATTCAGCCCTATCATTCTTTGATCTGCTTGAAGGATAGAATCATTACATGTTGATTTATATTTAAAAATATGCCGGACTCCTTTTTTGTTCCTGTGTATGAGATATGTTAAAAGGGCCATGAGGGAGGATGAAGTAAACCCATATCATTTATTAATCATCTGATCTTGATTAATCATGACTGCTAATATGAATGAATTGTCTGGGGGTTTCAACAAAATTGATTAGTCATCGAGTTACTGATTATCCAAGCTTTTAATTTTTGAGATGAATTGAGCAATCATTCTGCAGTGTTATTATACAAATCTGGAATACATGTCCAAACACAAATATGGATGTCAAGTTCACAAAGAAACTAGTACTGGAATTACGGTATACTGTGATGACAATTAAAACTGCCCCTAATTTCTCCCTGTGTCCCCTCATCTTTGATAAAAGAATGCTACAAATAGCTGCCTCCCAGCTTTACCTGGAGTTCTCTAAGGATAAATTAGATTTTGTGAGTTCTTTTTCTGCTTAGAAGTGATTCTAGAAACTTCTTTTTCAGATCTGAAGATGGGTAGAACCTCCTTTAAAACTTCCTCGATCATATACTAGGTAGTTATCAAACGGAGTTCTGAAAGTTTGTATGGCCACTTCCCTTTTTTGCTCCTAGCAGCATACATTTTTAATGTAAACAGACTTGGGGTAACAGAAACCTGGAACTAGATAAAAGTGACTATATATACACCATGCTTCATGGTTCTACTCCTTTGTGCAAAACTAGACCACATCTTTTTCCCGATTGGTGGATTTTAGATGTCAAAAGATATAATGACCTTGTAAACTTCATATAGATAAATAGATAGGTCTGAGATACATGATACATGAGTTATGTGATAAATATTCTGAGCATTTGAAGGCAGAATTACATGTAAATTGTTTTTAATGTTATTGCTTTTCATTAATTATGTCAATGATAATGATAGTCACGACTACTAATATACAAGGTTTAGTAAGTTTTAAATTGTGTTTGTTCTTAAATCCCTTCCTCTGTCTGAGTATTTATATGTGTGTTCTTCTGGCTTTTATCATTTCATAAAGGAATGACTGAGACTAATTTTTTTGTTCTAAAATATATTTTAAAATGTGGTTATACACAATGCAGAATACTTGGAATACACTAATGTACCAATTTACTCTCACCTTTCTATGCATACAATATTAGGTTTTTATATATTCATATCTAACGTACACATACACACACTTTTTAAAGCAAATATTCTAATATTTTGTGGCCTCTTTTGAATGGCAATCATATCATTGTCCGTTTCTCTTTAAGATTGAATTTCCAAAGGGGCTGGGACTTTTCTCCATTTGACCATATGAATATATACATCTGAACATAGCATAATCAATTTAAAACAATCGTTCAACCATGTCCAGTTGTTTCTCTTGAGGTTCCAGGTGAGTATAACCAAGTGGACTGACATTCCACAGAGCTTACCCTGAGGCAGCCACATGGATAAGAACCTGTGAACTCATGCAAGCATACTGTTAAAGAGTGCTGAGCATCAAAATCAGGAAATAAGTATTTCATTTCCAAGGGCCAAAGATTTAAGACTAATCACCAAAATCAGAATGAGTTGTCACTGGAATGGAGTGGGGAGCAGGCACAGGTGTGTAAGCAGAGAGAGTCAGAGATGAATTGGGAGTGGGAGGACACGCCTGATTCGTTTCTATGCACAGCGGGCTATGTGCCGGTGAGCAGAACCATCTAATTAGTAGCTTTAGGACGGGGTGAACAGAATGCTTTATGTCTTCCTTACATAGGGACTGACCAATTTCTTTAAGACTGATGATATTCAATGAGTACACAATGCCTGGGATAAGAGTTACATGAAACAGCAGATGTCATGATATGTAAGCAGCAGACATAAGAAAGTTTGTGAATTTTCTGTGCAAATTTAATTTGCACATAAGCAGAAAGCTATCAACATCTTTGACTTTCAAAGTGTGTTGTTCTGAGGAGTGGCCACAGCGTTCTTATCCGGAATTATATAAGTAATGCAGAGTCTCAGGCCCCACACTAAACCAACTGAATCTCAATGTGCATTTTAACAAGATCCCTGAAGGACTTTTTTTTTTTTTTTTTTTTTTTTTATTAATTAATTTATTTATTAGTTTCAGGTGTACAAAACAAGGTAATACTTAGACGTTCATCATTTATATCCCTCATACTGTGAACCCCCCTCCCCCCATCCACTATCCCTCCGACCTCACACTGAACCATCACATTATATATATAAAATTATAGTTGGCATTCATTAATGTTTAGCTTCTGATGTACAATGCCATGATCAGGTATCCACAGTATCCCTGAGGTGGTCTCCCAAATAGGACGCATGTCCATCGGATACCCAACAAAATCTTTACAACATTATAGAATACCTTCCCCAAATTAATTTTCAAAAGAAAAACCCTGAGGCCATCTTGTGGTTACCAGCTGCTTCCAAATCCCTTCACCTTTCCCCTTATCCCCAACCCCCTCCCACACACCCATCTAACCACTCTCGGTTTTTTCTCTGCGTCCCCAAAACTGACTCTGATTAGTTCATTCACATAGTCTTTTCTTTAGATTCCATATATAAGTGAGATCATATGGTACTTGTCTTTCTCTGAAGGACTTTAATGCACAGCAATCTCTGAGAAGCCCTGCCCGAGAGAACATATCTGAGAGTCCCTCGGTGGGGTTAGCTTTAGTTACACACTGCTGCAATCCAAGTGTGCTTTATTTTCTATCTTCAGGTTCTCCCTCTCTGACTCACTTCCCTGTATGTCTTGGAATCATCAACCAAATAAACTATTTGCACTTGAATCGTTGCTTCATGGGTTGCTGTGGTGCAGCCTAAACTAAGACATTCTATACTCGAATTCTGGAATCCATACAAGTGTGTTTGTTTCTACTAGCTAGTGTTGGATCCTATGTTAACACAGCTGTTTGGAATTAAAAATTTTAAGGATTCTTTTATCCTTTTTATTCATTCCCATTTTACTCTTGGATATCCTAAGTGCAAACCCAGACAGATGATAATGTCAATACTTGTACAGTATGACTGACCCAGACTTATAAACACTCACTGGACAGGTGACCCACTTATAGGACAGATGACCCACTTAAAGGACAGCTGCTGCCACTACCCCCTGGCCTCTGCAGCTGAAATTGGTCAAAGCAGGTGCTGATCTGCCAGCACCTCTTTCCATCTCTTGCCTTCACCTCATTCACTGAAAAAAATGGACAAAACACAATTAGGAGACATTGACTCAATCTGGTGTTTGGGACTTAGGCTGGGTTTTTATATGAAATCCTATTCACTCCTCTTTTCTTCTAGGGTTTCCTGCTGAGGAAGCTATATATACACAAAACAGTGACTAAATAGGAACAAAGGAGAGTATGTGTATAAATGCTCCCAAACTCTCCTAAAAATAGATCATCTCTGAGAAGCTGTGATACCTTAAAGGCTCCAGAAGCCAACTCTGGGTTTCCTTGTCCCTCAAAGTAGAATCACTGCCCCACTTAGCTGCCCCGAAAATACTAACCAAGTTGTGTGGATGAAGATGGACAGAGAGAGCCTGCTTAAAGAGGAGGACCCTATTAGGTGAGCTTATCCCAAATGAGCAATACAATGGGGGGAAAAATGGTGATGCCCATCATCCGACCTTTAGCAGAAAGAAACACTGCCCAGTTATAATACATGGCCCATTATTTCACTCATGTCCTGACCAATCAGGCTACTAATGTCTGTGGGAGGATGTAGTACAAAGTAACATAGTAAATATTTAAGAGTGAAGAATCTAGAATAAGACTGAGTTTGATTCTTGGCTCTGGTACTTTGTTAAATTATTCAACTTACCTTCTACTTCTCTTATTTGTGTTATTTCATAAAATGGGAGTATTGAAAACAGTTGTCTGTAAAGCATTTAGAACAATGCTTTGTCCCTAGAAAACACGCAATAACTGGTAGCTCTTGGGGGTGAACTAAGGAGATGGATGTGGGCTCTCCTCTGTGGGCAGAGGCCAGAATGTGAATTGAAGGGCAGAAGTGTTCCTCTCTTCTCATCGCTTGATTTCCTATGAGGCCCCCGACGTGCAGGTGCTGAATGACTTCTAGGCTAGTTCCAATCACAGCTGTCTGTTTTAGACTTCTCTTTACTATCTGTGTTTGACAATTTAACCCTGTTGCTGTGACTGTCAGATATAATATCTGAATGAATATTTCCATCCGCTGACATAAGACGGAAACTTCCAGAAAGGAAGTTTAGGAAAGCACGTGTGCATTTTTCTATATTTCTGTGTTTTTCAAGAATAATAATAGGAAAATTTTATATATATCAATAATGTTATTTATATACAAAGCAGCTCAAATTGCTATTATTAAATGCATAAAATAGTCAAAATATCAACTTTTTGTTTTTTTGTGGATTTCTGACACATTTTGAAAAGAAAACCAAAACTTGAAATCAATGAACACAGCGAAAGAGTTAAGCACTCAACACCAGGCTCCCCAAAAATGAAGGACTTATTTACTTATAAGTGGGAGCAACACACACACACACACACACACACACACACTTGAAAAAATATAAGTGGAACCAATCAACCAATCCTGGATTATCCACCCTTGATCCAGGGTAGAACTTCCCTGTGGGTCTGTCTGAGCTTTCTTTCCTAATATATGTTGGACTTGGTATTAGTGGTTCATCTGAGGCCAAGGCTCAGCTTACCTGTTTACTGCAGTCACAAGATAGTTGGTGCTCAAGACAGTGTATCTTAAAATATGGATATAAAGTCAATCACATGTGATTAGAGCTCAACCCTAGAGCCAGTCAGAGGAGAAGCCTGTGTATTCAAAGACTTTATTTCCCTCATAATCACAAGTTTAATAAAGCACAATATTGTCTGATCATGGCATGTTGACAGTTATCCTTAATTCATGGAACACGAATTAATTCTTGGCAGGCTTTATCTCTGTCATTTCCAAAATGAGACTGAGAATGTAAAAATTATATATAACAAAGATAATATAGTAAAATGTTAATTGTAAAGTCTCGTGGCAGGTTTATGTAGCACAGTAAAATTCTTTCAGTGTTGCTGTATGTTTGAAAAGGTGTATAAAACCACAGGGAGGTATATGTTAAAAAGACGTGATGCTTGCTTTCAAGGTATTTTCTATCTAGTAGCATATAGGTTTTCTGCCTCATTTTCCCAAGCTTGATCCTCCTTCCCAATGTGACTTCTGGATCAAGAGACCTTCGAGGATTGTAGAAGAGTTAAGGGAGACTGACTCAGGATTGCTAATACTTGTCTTTTAGCTAACAAGGTAGTTTTTTACAATGGGCCTAGGATCCTCAGCAGTGTTTCTTACAGGATATATGTGGGATGTACACTCACAATTTTCTTTTTTTTAATTATTATTTTTAATTAAATTTATTGGGGTGACAGTGGTTAGTAAATGTCAATAATTGACTTAAAATCACTTTTAGGACCCCATTCCATATGTATAGATGATTTTTCCTTGACTGAAAAAGAAATTTTGAGTGTTCAGTCATTTGTATGTTTTATACGAGAGCATAATGATTGTGCTTCAATTTGAATATGCTGCTATTGGTTCCAAGCATTAATGCAATAAAAGTAAATACCTTTTTATCATTTTTGCAATCATTCTCTGTAATCAGTTTTTCCTATTTCACAGAATAAACTGTCTTTTATAAATACTCCATGACAAATGTTACACTGGGCCATGTAATTATTTAAGAATCCATTTAAAATCTGCAATGTTATATTGCCGTTTTAGATGCAAATTTTTGTGAGCGTTTTTGCATAACAATACAGTAGTTCCTCAGTGCCCAATGGATACACTTCTTGGCTAAGAATGTTCTACAGTATATTTATAATAGGCTCTACATCATGCCTGCTATTTTCCTCACTAGCCAAGCTTCGGAAAGTCATTGTTTCAGAGATAAAGATGGAGGTTAGTAGGTTCAAGTTAGTAACGCTGCTTTTAGCTTAGTATATGCTCTATTTTAGTGTAATATTTTGTTTGAAGATGAAAATGATCAATTTGGGAATTGAACACAGATTGAAATTATACTGTATTTTGGCTGAATTCAATACGTTTTTGTGTTTTTACGGAGTGCCTACAAGTGCTCTGTGGTAGGTAAGAGGAATACACTTTACTGTGTTATCTGCATTACTAATAGTTTATCCATTTATGTCCATCACCTCCCCCTTGCATAGCAAAGTGGGTTAGCCTCCTAACTCATATTTGAATAGCAACCTGTAGTTTACAACACATTTTTTTTTCTTGCATTTCCATCCACGCTCACAGATCTGTGGAGACGAAGGTCAGATATCCTTTATGTCCACTTAGGGACGGATGTGCCCAAGGGTAAAAAAAAACTCACCATATTGCATGTTTTGTTTTGCTTAGTGGTTTATGATTTTATTGTACCTTTTTGTCTGTTCTAGCATGTTTTCTATGTGCATGGATATTACATATTAAATCATTTCTTTCTTTAAAAAAACATCTGATTTATTAATATGTTGTTAAAAATCTGTTTGAAGGCTATAAATCTACAGAAGCCTTTCCAGTTTTCCTATTAAACTTTTATGCTACATGAGTCTGACTATGATATACTTCCTTTGAGCAAATGTTTTTCAAGAGCTACTCCCAACATGATTTTGAAAGGCGTGAAAAATGAGAGTCCAGATTTGGCAAACTGCTGTTCTTTGTTGGCACTCAACCTGGTTTGGTCACATTAGACTTGTCACATTTGGGAACTTAGATTCAAGGTTCTCTATCTTTCTTATTTAAGGTGACTGATTTCATTAAATCATATTAGGAAGCTTCATTTAATTATTAGGGAAATATGTTGTCAGGAACATAGGTCACATTTAAGTTTGATAGGCTACACAGAGAAAAATCGTCAGTCCTCACAGGTAGGGCCGTACTCCATCTCAGCTTCTCAGTTTTGCCAGCTGATCAGCCACCAGATAACACACAAAGGTTGGCTACCTGGCCTTCTGGCTGTGCCAATGACACATGTGAGTACATGCAGTTATGTGAGCTGCCGTGCTCTCCTGTAGTGAGGCAGAATGTCCTGTTGGATCGCATTCATAGTTGGAATTTGCTCACCATGGTGGAAATGGATGGGAAGTGGGGTCTGTTCCAGAGGTAAGCTGGCTAGCTATTTCAAAACATATCCACATCATTTTTGAGGGAATATTAAAAAATAAAATAAAATGGATATGTGCCCATCTTTAGATCTACTTTACAGTATGTTTCACTTGTCTGATGTGAAATGAAAATGAGAATCCTATTCTAAATCAGAGGCCTTTTGTATTTTTTGCTGTGATAAATACCTTTAAAGAATGTTGTGGTTACAAGCATCACATTTTTCTAATGTTCGTATTTTCACACATGCTAATAGCTATAGGGTACTAATCAAATAGCGCATATTCAGTTCTGAGGCAAGGCTGCCTCTTAAGAGTGTGACTGAAGCCACACCAATTCTCCTGCTTGCTTTTAACATTTTGCTGATGGTAGTTAATTTTTTACTTTATATTTTTCATTAACATTAGACGTTCTCTTTTGAAACTCTTACCTGCTGCTTGATTGAACAACACTCTTAGGTATACCATAGTGGTTTTACCTCATGCTAACTCAATAAGAAGGGCCTCTATCTTTCAACAGCTGCTGGTATTGGCAAACCATAATGTTTGTAAATAATAGATAAATAACATCTTGTATGTATATGTTATTCTCTAACACTAGAAAAGGATTTAGGGTGAAACTTTAAAAACAATGTAGACTTCATAATTAATGCCTTCATCTGCTTTCTCCATAAAACATTTTTATATAATTATAAACTGATGCAGTGATTTCCACATTGCTTTGGAGGAAAAGTGCAAAATAATGTTAAATAAAAATGTGTCCTAATATTTCTGTAGTACCTGCCATTTTACAAATGTCTTTCAGATCCTTCATCAATAGTTCCCCTCTTGTCATCAGTGGACGTACCAAGATTCCCGGTGGATGCCTGAAACCATGGATAGTACAGAATCCTATATCTCTAGCTCTAGCTCTATCTATTTACACATACGCACATGAGCTCACACACACACACACACACACACACACACACACACACACACATACACACACGGTGCCAAAAAAAACTATGCACATTTTAAGAAAGGAAAACAATGTATTAAAATTGTAATAATATACACTGATAACAAAAGATGAATACAAGTCATGTGTATACATTTTTTGGCACTCCAGTGTGTGTGTGTGTGTGTGTGTGTGTGTGCGTACATATAGAAAGAAACATTATATATGTATATAATATATATATGTATATATATGTGTGTATATATAATGTTTTCTTCTATATGTATTTACCTATGATAAACTTTATAAATTAGACACAGTGAGAGATTAACAACAAAACAAAAGGATAATTCACATCTGGCAGTACAGGAATAGGGCAGTGTAAGATTTCATCACACTGCTCAGAACGGCACACAATTTAAAAATGTAAGAATTATTTCTGGAATTTTCCATTTAGTATTTTCAGACTGCAGTTGACCGTGGATAATGGAAACTGTAGAAGGCAAAACCATGATTAAGGGGAGGACTGCAGTACTAAATTAGTGGTACAGGTAAATATATGACACTAAGAGTGTTCATGGGTATAACAGTGATTTTTTAAAAAATGCACAGTGCATCCAGGTTACCACTCATCTTCCAAAAACCCTTCCATGATGTTTCAGTGCATTGGAAGTGCAATCTGACCTCCTTGACGTGGTCCTTGGGGTCCTACATAATCTAATTTTGATTCCCCCTCCAACCTCGTCACCTGTCACTCTTCTACTCACTCATTCTGTTCCAGCCATACTGGTGATCCATTTTAAGTTCTTTGAACAAATCAAGGACTTTCTCACTTTAGGGCCTTTGCCCTGACTGCTGTGTTTCCCCCTGGAATGCTCATTGCTCTACTTTTTGCATGGTTGGCCTCTCATCATTCAGGTATTCAGTATTAACGTAATTTCCCCCTGAAAGTGCCCGCCCACTCCATCGTTTCGTTCTGCTCTAGCACCCTGTTGGTTTCTTTCTTGACAATTATTTCAATTTGTCCTATTAGCCAGGTATTTGCTTGCTTGTTTCTAATCTGTGTCTACTAGGCCAGGGAAGCTGCCTGTCTTGATCATCATCATGTTGGAAACCTTGCCTGTGATACAAACTCAAGAACTATTGCTATGGAGCAAAGAAGGAAAATCTGTGAGTTAATAAATCACCATTTACGTAGCAAAGGTTTGATGAACATTTACCAAATTGGAGTATCGTTCTTGATAAAAAAAAACCTAAAGAAAAAATAAGAAGAGACAACACACGATTTGTTTCAAAGAAGCTCTCAGGCTAGTATATCATTAACTAGGAAAATAGGAAAACTTAACAAGGACGTTTAGGTTAGAGTAAATGCTCATGTGTAGTCTCTTGCATACTTACCCTTGGATCTTTATTTCTCCCGTTGAGGGAAGAGTGGAACTTTCAAAGCACATTTATCTATACAGCCTCCTGTATTTTCGACTGACCCTCTAAAGCCTTCAGGCTCTCCAACGTGAGAGAAATGACAGGTTTAAACATTTTATGATTTTCATTGCAAATTATCTAGCTACAGTACGTATTTATGAATTCACCCATGGCATTTTCTCAGCAGAAGTAATGCCATCTGTGGTTTTTAAAATTATTGGATACTGATTAATGCAGATATTTATGTGAAATTTGGACTTTTTTTAGCAGCTGTATCGAAAATTAAGGCTAAAGTTATTTAACATTTAAGATTTGATTGTTTTTCCCCATCAACATACGATGGTCAGATTTTATTTAGGTTTTGAAATAATTATAATTGTTCCCTCCTACCATATTTGCACAGACACTAATATCACCTTCTTTTTTTTTAAAAAAAAAAAGGATTTTATTGGGGAAGGGGAATAGGACTTTATTGGGGAACAGTAGTGTGTTTTTCCCAGGACTCATCAGCTCCATCCAAGTCAAGTTGTTGTCCTTTCTACCTTAGTTGTGCAGGGCTCAGCTCAGCTCCAGGTCTTCTTGAGTGCTCTGGTGATACACTTGAAAGAAGAGAAGGATGGTGAGTCCTACTTACATATCCAAAGAAAGATCAACCCCAGCCTCGTCAGTTCATGACATTATTTTTTTTTGTTTTCATGTGGTGCTGACAGGTGTTTCTTCATAGCCTGAGCGGTGATGCCCATCTATTGCTGGTCCAGGATGTTCTCTGAGAGAATACGATCCTGCTTCGTAGGGCTGAGCTGGACTGCACTTTTGTTACTGTAGCTGCAGTGTTCAGTGTCCCTTCTTTGCAGGTCACATACATATGCACCTCCCAGGTAACCGTTGGCACCAGGGACACTGCATCAGACTGGTTTCCAGGATCTCTCTTCTCCAGGCATTTACCCCTAGACATTACCCATTTATCTTTTCTACTTTCAAACACAATGTTCTTGATTATACACCCTTTCCCTGCGTAGCGGGCTTCTAGTATGACTCCCTTATATTCGAGGCAGAGTCAATTTCAAGGACGCCAAGATAATTTCCAGTGACCCTCTTGTTAGGGGAAAGAAAACACAAAATGAAAACAAAATTAAATTAGTTTCTGATGAGCCATACTACCATATGAAGTACACGATGTCAATAAGTTTGTTGATTTTCTTACCTCTGAAATATGCATAGCCATCCTCAAATTTGCTGTAATATTATAATTTATACTGACCAGCAGCTCCTTGTATATGAATTCTGTCCTGTACAGTCTTCTAATGTTGATTGGCCAACAGTATAAGGAGTCTTTCCTGGAAGAAAGACTTTATTATTGCAGCTTAGGAGAGCACTTTCTCAGATAAGAAAATGTAATCAACCTTTTATATGCTTGTTTTTTTTATGGCTAGATTCTTCCCAATATTCAGAAAGGTTCGGGGTCTATTAGCACACACGGTTTTATTTTTTTCTCCATGATAATGGGCTTTTCATACTCTTGTTTACAAACATAATTAAAAATAAGCTTTTGTAGAGAGGAACTTAATTCTAATAGAATGATGATTAACTGAAGTGTTATTTAGTTTTTTCTAAAAGTCTTCAAGAGCACCTGATAGAAATTTAGGATTATTTCTAAGAGAAAGTAAAAGTAAAGCAGCTATTGCAAAATAGCAACCAGAGCTTAGAAAAGATTTGAATGCTCTATCTGTGCTTACTGATACAGTATGTACTAGCCACTGAAGCCATTACAATTTAGATTAATTAAAATTAAAAAGCCATATTTCAAGTGCTGAATCATCACAGGTGGCTAGTGGCTACGAGGTTGGACAGCAGACATACCCAACATTTTCATTCTTGCAGAAAGTTCTGTTGGGCATCACTGATGAAAGCTTGTCATGGTTGGAAGGCAATGAAGAATAGGAAGTTAGGGGACTCCAAGTCAGATTTAGACCAATGAAAGTCAGAACAAGAGCTGCCGTGGAAGATATTTTGTGTTCTTTTCAGTGCACAGATTTTGGAATGGGGGGCTATCATTGTCCTGTGGAAAAGAGGAAAATGACCTTTTTTCCTGCCGTAAGTTTAGTGGAATCAAGTGTTTGAAAGGATCTTGAAGGGCAATTAGACCAATTACCAAATTAATATCTGAACTGTACATGTTGACTATTTTTGCTTACATGAAATAACCTGAAGCTCCCTACCTTAATAAACAATATGCATTGAGCAATTGTGAGATAATCAATTTGTATATATATATGAATTATCATAAATTATTATCCATAATAAATTATTTGATAATAAACTTTCACTACTGAGCCAACAGGAAGACTTTCCAAGTGCTTTCCATGATCTCACAGGCAACTTAATGCTGTTTCAGATCCCAGAACACAATAAGGTCAGCCAACAAATTAGTATTAGGGCAGAGGTATTAAGGTAAAAAAAAAAATTCTAAAATGCTTACAAAAATACATGTATAATATTTTCCATCATTTTAGCAAATGATTTAAAATCATGATTGTATCCATTTATATTGTAGTTCAACTCATCTGTCCTATATATTTATTGTCTTCTTGCCAAATGATAAGATCTGCAGAGCCATATGTTTCTTAAGCTCCTCTTGGACAGAAATGTTACTAAAGCTAGAAAAAGTTCAATGTTACCCAGTCAGCAAAGACATCGTTAGTTTATTTTGTGTTCCAGGCAATACTGATCTAAATTATGGATTATGGAAGCCCATTTTTTTGTGACTTAATATCAGACCACTTTAAGTACAAAATGTAAAACCAAAGGGGCCCCAGAAAAGCATGGTGAAACTATTTATTATATTCATTAAAAATGAAAGAGTAACAAGGAGTTTAAATAATAATACAAATAATATACATTGCCAGGAATGTTAAGTTTTAGTAGACTGAAGTATGTCTTCTTTGTAATAGTTACAGAATTTTAAAGCCAAAAAGAACCTTAGAGATTCTGTAGTTCACTCTGAAATCAACCTGAGGCCCAGAGTGTCTGTGTGACTTTCTCAGGGTCACACTGCTGGTTAGTGTCAGAGTTGTGACCAAAAATACATACATAATGGTTTCAATTCCATCAAGTAGAATTTATTTATCTGTAAATCAGGCTGTCCATTCTAATGTGTAACAGCTTATAATTTTCACACGTTTTTTTAACATAAATGTGTATACACCAATCATTCCCAAACTTAACATTCTCAGAGAAGCTGGTCTTAATATTATGAGCCAATACATGCTTATCGCTACATTTGACCAGTGATAGGAAGGAAAAACCCAGTACAGCACTTGAATTGAGCTTCATTTACCATCTCCTTGGCACTTTCAGACACTGGTGTTCACACCCCGTCCTGTGTTGTTGTTCGTAGGTCCCTTTACTTGTAACCACAAGGGTTCAGGCACTTTTAAGTCCCAGGGTTTAAGCACCTTTGTGTCCTCAGAGCCATTGCATAGCACTAGGCCTAATGAACACTACCTGTCATGTTTGTTGAATGGATGGATGGATGGATGGATGGATGATCATAATCTCCTATCCAATAAGTATCTTATTTTGCTAAATACTTAGAAAGAAATTAATTCCCATGAAAAGTATAGGTCTGAATCATAAAAATACCCTTTTTTTCTCTTTTTCTAAAAAAAATAAAATTGTAATGCAGTATTGCTATTTGATGAGAGAATAACAAAAGTAGGTAATTTTGATTCCCTTTAAAAAATTTTTAAATCCCTTTTGAAATGGAGTTTTAACTGGCACTCTGGATACAGAGCAGTAGGAGATGAGAGCAGTGGGCACGGAACAGAAAAACGCGGGAATGACTGGTAAGAGCAAGCTGAAGAGATTGTCCAGATGCAGATACACCTGAGCTTTACGTAAAGACAGCCCAGCTTCCCAGAACATGAGCTTCTACAGGTAGCATAGGAGCGGTAAGCCCTATCAAAGCCAAAGCAGCCTGGATTAACTGAGGCTGGATGTAAAGGGTCTAAATATTGAGACAAGGATTGCTTTAGGAGGGAAATATTTTATATATATATATATATATATATATATATATATATATATACACACACATATTATATATATATATATATATACACACACATATTATATATATATATATATATATATATATATATATATATATATATATATTTTTTTTTTTTCCCCTGTAGGAAGTACTTGGTAACATGAAATAGTAGGAAAAACACATGCCTTGGAAGAAGACAGGCATTAGTTCAAATCCTGGCTCCCTCAATTAATAGCTCTGTGACTTTGGTTCAGTGACTCAACCACACTGAGCCTCAACTTCCCTCATCTGTAAAATGGATTTGGAATGTTAGTTCCACTTTCTAGAACACGGCCATCTTGGGGACTACTAATCAGCAAGGATTCTGTGACATAAGAAAAATGTGGGTGTTCCTTTAGAATAATTTTTATTATCTCTATGTTGTAGATCTCTATGTTCTCCAACAAATACGTTGGACGTCATCTTAGTAACAAGGAATCTGTAAAAGTACACTTTCTTAAAAGAAAATTTACAAATGATATCTGTGCATATTTGGATCAACACAATGTATGTATATACACATATACTATAGGAATCCAAATGTGAATATCTAAAAATGATGGCAAAATATGTAATCAGAGAGACATCATATGTGTATATAACAAAAATCAGTCTATTGATTTAAGATATAAAAGTATTGACTTATATTTGGGTCATAGTTCAAAAGAAAATTAAAATTACACTCTTTTTAGAAATCATTTCCCAGTGTTCTTATGGGGAGAACTTCCTGTTTCTGGACTCTTGTGGCATTTAATTTGGTGACATGTGGGATAGCGACAGATTTCTCCTGCTGAAATCCTATAACTATAGAAGAGGATAATTGTCCAAGGCCACTAAGAAGGGCCACCAAACCATTGTCCCTGGAAAAGATTTCTGTGGACTCTGGAGAATTGTGTTTTAACTCATAGCTGACCAGTTTGAACTTGACCATCAAACTGTATAGAGTCCCTTGTTGAAGCCTTGAAATTGAAAATGAGTTGTTTTTCACATAGAAACAATATGAAGAACTGCAATATGGGACATCTTAAATTGACCCTGAATTTATTTGTCCACCAAGTATGTTTTACAGAGAATAGAGCTTATGAGCACGTGCTCCAGAGTCAGTCAGGCTGGGTCTGAAAACAGTTCTGCTCTTTCCTAGCTGCATCACCTTGATTAAGGTAGTTAATCTCTTCATTTTTCAGTTTTCTCATCTGGAAAATAGGGACAATAATAGTCTCTCCTCATATGGTTGTTGAGTCCATTAAGGGAGGTAACTCGTAAACTTGGAACAGAGTGAAAATCTAGTACAGATTAGATGTATCGGCTATGTAACTCCTGAATGATACAAGACTAAAACAATCTTTGAGCTGTACAGGGAAGAAAAAGGTGTCTAGGTATAGAGTAGATTCATCATTCCATAGAATAAATAACAAGGAATTCCCGGAAAAGGTTGTGTAACTCAATCTGCACTTGGCACTCTAGGTCAGGTGATGGCAGAATATGGACAGCTGGAGGGCTGGGCTGTGGATGGTTCGTCAGTATTGGGTTAAGTTTCTCACCTGCCATTTGCTTGGGCCCTCCACGATTAAGATGAGAAGACTCAACGGCAGATTCCCCATCTGGAGGAAGAAAGTTAAGATCCCACCCTTGTGGTTTTAGTTATTCACATCAAAGTGCTCATTCATGGAACTTGATCATCAAATTTATACACAGAAGCTTATATGGACTTTGTGAATAGACACAGAATTTTATAGTGATTAATAAAGGGGGTGGCAGAGTCCTACAGATTTGGGTATGCATGCCAAGTTTACTCCCTCCTTTCTATGCAGTTATAGCACATTTAGCTTCAGTTTATTCATCTGAAATATAGGGATCACACTACTCCCCACCTCATTAGACAGTTGTGATAATAAAGTTCATAGCTATGATAGCATAAATCCCATTATACAGTGCTTACTGTGTAGTGTAAGAATGACTCATGGAAAGAGGAAGAGGAGGAATCAGACTGGCAGGGGTGACTTATTTAGTTGGTCCCTCCAAATGCTGCTAATAATCATTCAACTGGAAAATCTGGGGAGAAAGAAGAGAGTATATGACATAAATACTGTTCTCATGCATAGTTATCTTACCTAAATTAACTGCTCATTAAAATCACTGCCTTCCTTATAAAATCTCTCAATGATTCATTTTCAGTTTGAACTCTTACTTCTTAAAAGGAAAGTTGTGATTAATTTAAACATATATTATTTCCATCTTTCTCAATTTCATATTTGTCCGTTTTATTTATTCTTATGGACGATGGGATACATCTTACCAGCCAGATTTCCTTTTTAGATTTTCAGGATTATATCCTGTTGGAAATTTTACAACATGGAAAATGCATATGATGTTTCTTAATTATTTTGTACAAAGCCTGACATTGAAGCTATTTCTGGAAATGTTATATAAATTATACAATCAACAGAGTCAACTCTACACAAATGGAAGAAGCTGGTGCTTGGAGAATAACTAACTTCTTGAACTGGCCAATATAGATGAATTGAGTGATCAGTGATTATCCATAATATCATAGCATTTTGATCAGACATATTCAGGTGTGCCAGTTGATTTCAAAACCATTTACATATATGGCAAATTATTCTAGATTTGCATATCTAAAACAAATAATCCGGATACAATTCTATATAAATATAAAATATATGCATATTTAGATTTATTATGATTATTATGTGTGTTTAGAGATATGTATGTATACATATGTATATCCAAATATGTATGTATGTGTGTAAGTACAATATCATATTTATTGTATTACTGATGAATAAGAAAGTCTAGCCAATTTCTAGCAAAATATAAAGAATGCTATGAATTTCCGAGATGGTTTAGGAATTGTAAAATGTACTTTTCATTCCATTGAAGTCAAGCTTCTGAAATAGGATTCAATGACAGGTTACTACATTGTCGTGAGAAACAATACATTCTGGGCCCCTTGACGGCAGGCACTGCAGGTGCTTCACATAGTCTGGCTCTCAGACCCGATTTGGATCCTGCCTGGCTCCTTGGGCTTTCCTCCCAGGCTTCCTAATCAGAAAATTGAAGGCCAGCTGCTGCTTGTCATTAGGAAGCTTGGTGAAAGTCAACATGGGGCTGCCTGGGGGTGGATGGGGCACTGGCCACACTCTCACTACCGAGTCACATAGAGAAGGGCTCTGCTAATGCACTTAGGGACTTGCTGTGTGATGTGCCTGCCCTAGAGCAGCCCCAGGGAGGTAACAGATCAGTTTCAGAAGGTTCCATTGTTTAAATCCATGTCGTAAATGGGACTTTTTCTTCAAGGTGTGGAATGAGAGAATGGTCATTCTTTGGTCTCCTCAACCCTCATTATGGCTGAATTGAGATTCCCTTTTGTGTTACTCTGAAGCTTTATTGAAGCAACTCCTTATCCTTCTCTTTTTTTTTTTGTTGGTTTTTAAATTTTTATTAAATTTATTGGGGTGACAATTGTTAGTAAATTTACATAGATTTCAGGTGTACAATTCTGTATTACATCATCTATAAATCCCATTGTGTGTTCACCACCCAGAGTCAGTTCTCCTTCCATCACCATATGGTTGATCCCCCTTACCCTCGTCTCCCTCCCCCCACCCCCCTTACCCTCTGGTAACCACTAAACTATTGTCTGTCTATGAGTTTTTGTTTCTCATTTGTTTGTCTTGTTCTTTTGTTGTTTTTGGTTTATATACCACATATCAGTGAAATCATAGGGTTCTCTACTTTTTCTGTATTTCTGACTGGTCTCATCATGCCCACCTAATACTTTTTGTAACATAGTAAAGTCTTAAGGGCTGATTTATTTTCTCACCTCCCTTAATGAAGATAATCAGATTATGCCCTGTAGCCTAACAGTTGTTCCGAGTCTTTGGTCTGATATCTTGGTTGGTGCCGTCACATATGTTGTACTTGTTCACATACGCTAAATCGCTAAACTCTCCAAAATTCCTCTAAATATTTTGGCTGAATAATTTCCTCTGGCAGTTGATTACCCATGTTGCCCATATACTGGGTATTCTGAATGTGTCCTGCTTTTATCAAGCTATTTCATACGATATCATATTTTTGTTTAGCAAAGCCTATTGAATGAAAAGAAAATGCTGACATTTGAATGGAAAGGCTAGAGGGCTTAGGAAATGCCAGGGGAATTCTACAAATATCCTTTCTCAGTGGCCTACACAATTGGGATCCAATTCTTCTCGGGCAGCAGATGGAGATGGTAAAAACTGAGCTTCTAAATGGCATGAGTCTCTGAGTTAAAGGGCTTGGTTCTGTGCCATGCAAACAGCCCTGCTTTTTTCCAGCCTGCAACCAGGACAGACGCCAGCTTTCAGAGAAAGCGGCCTCTCGGAGAAGAGAGAAACCCAAATTGCCCTTGGGTGTATCAAAATCATCACAGTTCAAAAAATAATAGATGTTGACTAAGAATGCCACTGTTAACACCAACGCTATTAACACTCATTAACTCTATGGAGCATGTATGTACGTGTGCACATGCATGCGTGTATTTTTATCACTTCGGTTTTAAACAATATAAAGCCGATTATATCTTATTCTAACACATTTAACCAGTCTCTCTGTCTCTCCGTTGAGTCTTTCTCAACTCCCCTTCCTCTATCCTTTTCCCTCTCTTTCTCCTCCTGCTTCTCTCTCTCTCTCTCCCAAACAGCAAACATATTTTGTGATTATTTTAGGGAAGGGGATATTTGGGTAGAAGAAAGGGAAACTAGGTCTTAATAGCTTGTAGCTTATTAATTTGTCACCTGTCTTAATGCTCTTTTCTCAATATTTTACCTCCTCTCTAATGTCACATGACTCTTATCTTTGCAGTCTTGTGCATATGACATTTACATATATACTAGCACGGCTTCTGTCATATATGTAGTTACTAATTTTTGAACAAGTTTTACATAATTTATATCTCTCCTCATTTTCTGTAGATCTCCTTAATGCCAATGACTAACAAAATCATAAAAGAGAAATCTTACTAAGTCCCCATACTGTTGGAACACCCAACAAAAAAATGCTAGCAAATTTTGTCTTTTGTAGAGGAATTATGGGTCTTATCTCACACGTTTACAATTGCAGACACTTTATTTAATAATTCATATTGCCCAAGGGAGAAGTGGGGGTACGAGGAAGAGGCTGGTCTACAATATTGGAAATATTGTCACGGAGAAGAGAACATCCACTCAGAATTCTGTAATCATCTTCTATTATCAGCTGTACTAAGAAAAAAAGAAAAATAGCTTAGTCCTTCTTCCAGAGTTTAAATAAATGTGCCCAATTATCTGAACCAGTTTCCACTGACTTGTCAAAATCCTTGTGTATAATAATGGTCTGCCAGCGGCAAGACTGGACAGAAATACTGTACAGTAAATGATTTTGTTAGTTGAACATCTGGCAAAGCAGCCTGGATATTTACTTGGAAGGAATGTTCCCCAATGGGAATAAGTTCGCTGTTGGGTTTTAGGGCACTAAAGTGCCAGATCAGGCTGCTCTGGGCATGAAACACATAGATGACAACAGGAAAGTAAGTCAATGAAAGAAAATGAGGATGAAGTGAGGCACATTTCACATATGGACTGAAGGTTAGGCGCCATTTTTTCCAGGGCCTCCTTACTGGAGTTTAAAATGGAAACCGGGCTATATACAATAGGATAATTGTGTTACTTCACATTTGTTATAATTAGCCCTTCTTTTTCTTAAATGGAGTTTTGTCTTAATAAATGCTACTAAGGAAAGCCCAATTATGAGAAAAAAATAATTCATTTTCAAAATATAATACTTGCAAAGTGCATCTATGGTATAAGAGCCTACTGATAGGAATGCAGTACTGATTCTGATAAGTACTGTCATTTGGTTTGTTTCTTATCTAATCAGTCTGGCATGTATATCTATATGTTGGGTGGTTCAATTGTTTTTCTCATAAATGTGTGATTTTGACAACAATGAAAAGCTCACAGTGTGTCTCTCTCACTCTGATTTCTCTCAGTGAGCTGTAAGTTACCGATTGTGCTTGGGATCATAAAATGTTGTTGTGAATATTTTTCTTGTGTAATTAATTGTAATGATCTTGTGGTAGCATTTTTTTGTTTTTGTTTTTGTGGGACATTAAAAATTTTTTTTCCAAGGAAATGGCCAATTGTACTAACCAGGAAGAGTAAGTTATGTTGGCATGAGCTCCTTATTTATATTCCTCAAATTGCAGCATTATTTCATTATACCTCCTAAGATGGAATTCCCAATAGACAGAGTTTGCTTTGTGGGTGAGAATCCTACCAATTTTTATATTCTAGCACAGTTACTGACATACAGTAGATATTAAGTGAATAATTAGTGAGTAAATCCCTCCATAATTTACATTTATTTTCAGCACATCTTTTATCATGTTGAACACAAGTTTATAGAGGAAATGAACCACCATATACATTTGACTCTTGAACAAGGTGAAGGTGAGGGGCTCCACCCTTGTGCAGTTGAAAATCCACGTATAACTTTTGACTCCCCCAAAACTTACCTAATAATAGCATGCTTTTGGGTGGAAGACTTACTGGTAAACAGTTAACATATATTTTGTGTATTATATGTATTGTATCCTATATTCTTATAATAAAGTAAGCTAGAGAAAAATGTTATTAAGAAAACCTTAAGGAAATACATTTACAGTATTTATTGAAAAACTATGTATATAAGTGGACCCACATAGTTGAAATCCATATTGTTCAAGGGTTAACCATACAAATGTGAAGTATGTTAGCTGTGATATGTATATGTTTAACTTGAATATTTGTCATATTCCCATAGTTCTAATTAACTCTATGACAGATACATTTGTCTGGCAGGTAAATAATAAGAAAGAGGAAAGTAATGCACTGAATTTTAAAATGATCTCAAATAGGGAGAAACTTATCTTAAGAACCTTGGAGATTCATTGGATTTATAGTTTTTATTCAACTGTCTGGCCCATTCTGACAATCGCTGAGCAAGATGTCATTTTAGTCATGTAATCGTAACTAAAAGGTTGGGCTCTGGGGACAGGGAAGCCCAAGAAAATCTGAGTCCAGATCCCAGATCTACCACTTTCCTGGCTGTTTGACATTGGACAGGAGGCTTGATCTTTCTGAATCTCTGTACTCCTTGGGAATAGTAATAATAGAATATACGACAATGTTGGGAAGATAAATGAGGCAATATATTGTACCTTTAGCAAGTACATGATGAGTGACGAGTACTTAAAAAATGGTGATTTTTGTTATTTGAGCATATCAGACTAACTGGTTTTATTTTGTACAGACTCTAGATTTGATCAAAATTTAGCTTTTTATCAAATCTGTCTTAATATTTATTGATTGGTATATGGAGCATACATGCTCTTTAAATAACAGTAAAATAAAAATTTTAATGTCATGCTACCAGGATATGTAATTCAAAGTTCATATTTCTTATATATATTAAGTAAAATTGTATAAAATTTTATTCTCAGATTTATATCTGTTCACCACATTCGACCAGTTTAGCAGATTATAGAGTAAATAAACATATTTCAGCATATCTTTGTACTTTTGAATTAAAGGTTAGTTAAATAACCTATTCATGAAGCATTCACTTCCAGATGCTACATGAGGTGCTGAGACTAGAGGATGTAAATGACATTTTCTCAGCTTTCAAGGCATTCGGAGACTAAGAGAGAAAAGCATTTTAATTGCACAATCAATGAAACAAGAGAAGCTCTTATAATGTACAGAGGTACAAAGGACATGGTCGTTACCAATGGAGGTCTGGACTTAGATGCTTGTGTTGGAAGGTACAGAGACCTGAACTAGGTTGGGGGGGTTGGGTGCCCATGTGCAGTTTCCAGAAAGTAAAGTTGGTAGGTGAGGTGGAGAGAGGTAAAATAAACTTGTTGGTAAAAACGCGATCCTGAAGGGTCTTGCAGTCAAGAGATGGCTACTTCTCTCTGTGCGTGCATCCATTGGTCCCCATTATCTGCCAATTGAAGAGCATGGGAACACGGTCACTTTCTTCAGTTCAAGCAGCAGTGTGCTGATGGAGATCTGTGCTCACTATTATTCAAAAATTGGTTAACCTTTGCTGGGCTCAAGGTGTATTGTGTATGTACAATGTATGTATGTAATGTGGAAACCCTGAAAACCTCCTTTAAGGTGACAGGTAGTAAGAATTACATGATATTTATGGTCTCAAGTAATAACTCCTTTCTTTAGCCTGTTCTGTTTGTTGGAATAGTTTGACACCACCCGTAAGATATGCTGTTACTCATTTCTCAGTATTCCTTTATCAAGTTGCACTGGCCTCTATTCATTATTAGTCACATGACATGAAATGACTTGTTTCTATGCCTCTCTCCTCCACTAAGCCATGAAGTCTTTGTATCCCCAGTGCACTGAGCAGCTGCTCAATAAATATTCAATCTGTTTTCTAGACTTCGTAATTTTCAGTGACAATAAGAAAAATATCTTAATATCTAAACATTTGTTAAATGTTTCAATGTATCCTTCATTCTCTCTCTCTCTCTCTCTCTCTCTCTCTCTCTCTCTCTCTCTCTCTCTTTTTTCTTTTCTTTTCTTTTTATAGGTATAAATCTGTTTATTCAAGACAAATGTGGTCAGGACCTTACTGATTGGTTAGTAAAATATAGTTGAAGGTGTTATTCATTTCCAAGGATACTCAGATAATCATTTCACCAGCAAGTGAATGCAATACCTTTCTGACTACTCTCCTTCACTTTTTAAGAGTTTTCTAAACTTTATATTTAACTACTTTATTATTTTTTAAATTAATTTCAGGTGTACAAAACAACATAGTAATTAGACATTTATATACCTCACAGAATAATAACGCCAATAAGTCTATTACCCATCTAACACTGTACATAATTATTAGAATATTATTGACTATATACCCTATGCTGTACTATATGTCTCTGTGACTTTTTTTAATTATAGTTGACATTCAATATTATTTTACATTAGTTTCAGGTGTACAGCATAGTGATTAGACATTTACATAATTTATGAAGTGATTCCCAATAAGTCTAGTACCCATCTCACACTATGCATAGTTTTTATAATATTATTGATTATATTCCCCATACTGTAGTTTAAATATCCATGACTCTTTTGTAACTATCAATTTGTACTTCTTAAACCCTTTACCTCTCTCAACCAGCCCCCGAAGTCCCTTCCCCTCTGGCAACCATCAGTTAGTTCTCTGTATGTGTGAGTCTGTTTCTGTTGTGTTTGTTCATTTGTTTTGTTCTTTAGATTCCACATAAAAGTGTGATCATATGGTATTTATCTTTCTCAGTCTGACTTATTGAACTTAGCATAATTCCCTCTAGGTCCATCCATCTTGTCACAAATGGTAAAGTTTCATTCTTTGTGGCACAGTAATATTCCATTGTATATATGTACCACAATTTTTTATATCTAATCATGTATTGATGGGCATTTTGGCTGTTTCCATATCTTGGCTATTGTAAATAGCACTGTAGTGAACATAGGGGTGCATATATCTTTTTGAATTAGTGTTTTGAATTTCTCTGGATAAGTACCCAGGAATAGAATTGCTGGGACATAAGGTAGTTCTATTTGTAATTTTTTGAGGAACCTCAATACTGTTTTTCATAGTAGCTGCACCAGTTTGCAATCCCACCAACAGTGGATGAGGGTTCCCTTTTCTCTACATCTTCTCCAACAGCTGTTATTTGTTGATTTATTGATGATGTCCATTCTGACAGGGCTGAGGTGGTATAATATTGTGGTTTTTATTTGCATTTCTCTGATGATTAATGAGGTTGAGGATATTTTCATATGTCTATTGGCCACCTGTATGTCCTCTTTGGAGAAATGTCTATTCAGGTACTCTGCCCATTTGTTCATTGGATTATGTGTGTTTTTGGTGTTGAGTTGTGAGTTTTTTAAATAGATTTTTGATATTCAAGATACAATATTTAATATTTTGATAGTAGATTTTTAAGTATTTCAAACACTTTTTTTCTGTCATCGGCTATCATAGTCCTTTTAATAATTATAATTTACAAAGTTCCAGTATTTTCCTTAGGTTTTCTTATTTCTTTAAAGATATCATTGTTATTAAAAGGACACTCAAATCAGGTGTTCTTTGGTAATAGTGTTGTGATTTACATTTGCGAGATTGTAAATTTTTAATGTGGTCTGTTTTCATTATATAAGAAGCAGAACACAGAGCCAAGACATAGAGCAGGAAGCACATTAATGATTATCCAGTTTTTAGTCCAATCCTCTCACACTGTGAGTAGAAAGTCAATTTGCAGAAAAATTTTGCTATTAGGCCAGTATAGCAGCTTTTTAATTATTAAAGAGGCCTCTCAGATCTTTGAAAATCTACATAACATCACAGATTTTCTTCTGTTTTGTAGCCGTGCTTACTGTCAGAATGTATTTAGAAACATTGATGCTTAAGCAAATGTGTAATACATGTGGTTGAAGTAATGCAGAGTAAGTGTAAGTTTACCCCAGGGAATGAAAAACTAGAGTTTTGATGTTTGTGCTTAAATATTTAGTACCTAGGCCTGCTCTGGGCAGAATTGGTAAAACACGTCTTCGGCATTCTCACCTTCTTTTAGCTCCTTCCTATATGGGATTACTGATGTACTGGTCCTAGGTCTGCGATCTTGTACTGACCAATGCCCCATTGCATCTCAACTCTCTTTCACTGAAGTTTCCAACACAGGTCCTTTTGCCCTCCTGACTGTCTCTTCTCTCCAACCCATCTTTTTTCCTTTCCAGTCTTCTTCAAGCTTTATGTTCAATATATGATGTAGGAATTTGGTAGGACGGTGGGGTCTAGGCTATTCAGACTATGGGGAGAAGCCACAATGTTGAAATGCTCTTGAGATCAGACCAGAGACAAGAATACTTAATTGAAACACAGCCAGCAAGTGTATTGTCTTAAAAGGGGATAAAAATGAATCATAGATCAGGGAATGAGTATGTGAATTGGGAGCTAAAGGTAAAGCATCCAGTGAATGGCAAAACTAGAGAGAAAAGTACAGAAATTTGATTGGACAGATAAGTTGAGTTCATCCCAGGACAAATGATATGAATGACCTTTCAGATAGTGATGAAGGTCTAGTTCAGGATCAGTATAGCAGACACTGCACTCTGGTTTCCAGTATTTTTATAGGTATCTTGACAAGTATTTTTACATATAGTAGGCCTGAAAGTGGCAGACTTCTTCCAGGCATCTTATAACCCTTGAAACTCAATAGATAACTTATATAAAAAATAGCCAGTTTTTGTGGAGAAAAAGGAACTCTCATACACTGTTGGTGGGAATGCAGACTGGTGCAGCCGTTATGGAAGGCAGTGTGGAGGTTCCTCAAGAAATTACAAATGGAATTACCATATGACCCAGCAATCGCTCTCCTGGGTATCTACCCCAAAAATATAAAAGCATTTCTCTATAGAGACACGTGTACGCCAATGTTCATTGCAGCTTTGTTTACGGTGGCCAAGACATGGAAACAACCAAAATGTCCTTCGATAGATGAATGGATAAAGAAGTTGTGGTACATATACACAATGGAATACTATTCGGCGTTAAGGAAAGATGATATAGGAACATTTGTGACAACATGGATGGATCTCGAGAGAATAATGCTAAGTGAAACAAGTCAGACAGAAAAAGCAGAGAACCCTATGATTTCACTGATATGTGGTATATAGACCAAAAAGAACAAGACAAGCAAATGAGAAACAAAAACTCATAGACACAGACAATAATTTAGTGGTTACCAGAGGGTAAGGGGGTGGGGGGTGGGTGATGAGGGTAAAGGGGATCAAATATATGGTGATGGAAGGAGAACTGACTCTGGGTGGTGAACACACAATGGGATTTATAGACGATGTAATACAGAATTGTACACCTGAAATCTATGTAAATTTACTAACAATTGTCACCCCAATAAAATTAATTAAAAAAAAAATAGCCAGTTTTACAAATGTATCCCTACCAGATAATAATGAGAAAAGACACAAATAATTAGCCATTATTCAGTCACAGTAATCACCCTGGACCCTCCTTGCCCTTCCTTGTACCATTTTCTTTTTAAAATTTGTAATAAAAGCTAGCGTTTATATAGTGCTTCATGTAGCAGTCTGTGTTTTAAATGCTTTGTTGTAAACTCATTACGTATCCAGTTCATTTTCCATTTCATTACATATTGACATATTTACAATTCATTACATATCCAAACTCATTTTATCCTTACCAGTATCAAGTGAAGTAAGAACAATTATTATCCTCATCTCAGATGAGGACACTTAAGGACAGAGAGGGTAAGTGACATGCCCAGGGTCATGTAGCTATTGAGTGGCAGCATTAGTATTTGAAACCAAGCACTGTGGCTTCAGAGCTTGTGCACTTTATGACTGCTAGGTTACTGTCTCAACTAATGCTTGAGCCTTTTGTAACTCAAACGAGGGATTATTATAGTGGAATCAGGATGAATATAAGGGAGGGTTATCACCATAGTATATTTTCATATTGGCAGGATGCTTCCTTACATTCATTAAATCTGTCTTTTTGTACGTGCTTGAACCTTTGAAGTTATTCAACAAATATTTACTACTGTCCAATACGTGCCATATTGACAGAGGTACAAAGATGAATATGAAATTATTTCTATCTTTTAGAAATCTAGAGTGAGTTAGATATGCAAACAGATAAAATATGATATGTTACTGCTGTTACACAAATATGGGCAAACTTATATAATAGAACACAGATAATAGAGCAATAATCTCCTGGGAAATTTCTAAAAGTCTTCCTTGAAAATATGATGTTTGTACTGGGACTTAAAGGGTAAGGAGGTCTTTTTATGACCAAGAAGAGGGAAAGGGATATTTCAACCAAAGAGGCTTCATGAGCAAGGCAAAATGTCATAAAAAGCCTGAGATCACTTTGTAAATAATGGGGATTTCTGTGTGACAGGAGCATGCGCTACGTGGTGAGGAATGGTAAGAAGTGAGAAGAATTTCAAAGATGTATGAGTATGTATACCAAGTGAAGGGACTTGCGTTGTATATAGTAGATGCTGGGATGTTTCCTTCAGATGTTTTGATGCAGAAGAGTGATACCAAAATTTTTGTTTGGTGGGAAGATTATGCTATAGGCTGTTACAGAATAGACCATAGTGTAAGGAGCATTAGATACGAGACTTAGGAAATTCTAAGCCGGAGGCTTCGACAGCTAGAACTCAGAGTTCATGCAGTTGGAGAAGAGGAATTGAATTTAAGATTCTTTTTTTCTCAGATAGTATCAAGATTTGATAAATGATAGTAGGTAGGGGATGAGGTATATTGAGGCGCAGGGCCTTTGAAGCTTCTAGCTTGCGAGACGGATTGTGTATTGTTTAGAATTCTGGTTAGCTGATGTACCCAAGATCCAATTTGACAATAGTAATTCAAACAAGGCAGGAGTTGATTTGTGACTGGATCAAGGAAATGCGATATGTATATATACACTATAGAATATTATTTAGCCTTAAGAAAGCAGAAAATGCTGACTGACATTTGTGACTACATGGATGAACCTAGAAGACATTATGCTAAGTAAAATAAGCCAGATGCGGAAAGACAAATACTGCATGATCTCAGCTATAGATGGAATCTAAACTAGTCAAACTCATAGGAGCAGAGAGAATGTTGATTTCCAGGGTTGGGAGGTGGGGAGAAAAAAATGGGGAGATGTTTGTCATGAGCAACAAAGCTTCAGTTACGCAAGATGAACTTACATACAACAAAGGAACTATAATTAACACTGTATTGTATACTTAAATTTTGCTAAGACTGTAGATCTTACTTGTTCCCACCACATTTGAAAAAAAAAGGAAAACAGCAAGAAAAAAAAAGGTAACCGTGAGGTGGTAATTGGCTTGATTATGGTGATTATTTCAAGGTATATATAACATGCATCAAATCAGCAAATTGTACACCTTAAATGTATACCCGTATGATGTTTAACTGTCAGTCATTAGAAAAATAAAGCAGACATTTATTTCTCTGTCAGTCAAACAATCCTAGCTTAGCAGTCTAGAGATAATATGGCGTCCCATGGTATTGCAGATCCAGATACACTTTTCCTTGTTGCTCTACCTTCCCTTAAGATGACACGCTCATTCATGTGGTTGAACAGTTCTCATCGCCAAAGTAGTTAGTTCCACAGTCCATGAAATAGGAAGGAGCAAAAGGGAGAAGAGATCATCAGGAAGTCTGGTCCCAATCTGCATTGACCACGACAGTTACGTAGACATTTCTAGAAGTAAGGAAGGCTGGGAATTGTAGTCTTTATTCAGGATGGCCATGTACTCAGCTAAAACTTGGGGGTTATATTGTTAAAGGAAGAGAAGGAGAATGGATATGGAGGTACAATTAGTAGTTCAGCTGCAGAGTGTCTGATGACCAAATTAATAGCAGTGGAAGAGGTAGCACAGATTTTGGGAGACATGGGGAGATAATGAGTTCCATTTTAGACATATTAAATTTTAAGTGTCTGTGAGACCATCTGATAGCTACAAATGTCCAAAAGGCAGTTTGAAATAAGGGTTTAACATGACAGATAAATTTGAGAGTCATCAGCAATGGAAGCTATGCCAAATGAACTGGGGAGGGCATTCATAACGATGATTGAAGACTAAGAATAGAATCTAAAAGACCACAACCTTAGAGGGAATGGATTGGAGACAGAAGGGGAAGCCAGAAAAGTTAATATAGTAGAGGAGATGGGCAGAGAGATAGGGAAGCATGACATTAGAATTCTCCTTCAAAGGCCTTGGACCCCATTTCACTCTACAACATCACTGCATAGATTACCATGCCCATGAAAGTGATTTCACTCTGCAGCCTCCTACCTGCCAGGAAACAGCTTCCAGACTCCCTAAGAATCCAGTGACAATGGAATGGCCTTCAAATATGACCTCATGCCAATGGCCCAGATGGAGTCAGAAAGCATCAGTTGTACAACTAATCTGCATAGCTGATTTTCTTCAGCAACACTTTGCTTTATAAACATTCAAGACAGAATAGATACTTCTGTTTCCAGAGCAAAGAGGTCAATGGGTTTAGCAAAGGGGGGTGGGGAGAATAATGTGAATCAGGAATGCTGGAAAATTTGAGGTTCCAGACTAGCTAAAAAAGTAAGTGCAGTTTGGAACAAAAATAGAAAAGTAATAGGAAAAGGATAAGCATTCTCAGAAAGATGACAAACACTTAAAACCATCCAACCGTTAT
The DNA here is from genome assembly GCF_964194185.1 of Rhinolophus hipposideros. Lineage (NCBI taxonomy): Eukaryota > Metazoa > Chordata > Mammalia > Chiroptera > Rhinolophidae > Rhinolophus > Rhinolophus hipposideros. The sequence goes on from NC_138055.1 coordinate 72,195,599, forward strand.
CTTAAAACTATGAACAGAGGTAATGATATAGGACGTAGAACACAACATAACACAGAGTAGTCACAGATTAATATTCTTTAAATAAATGACTATTTTTCCCTCTAGGAACCATATATGTACTCTTATGCGGTTTTGGGGGGAGAGGCATTTTGGAAAAATAGCTCTCTAGAATGCATTTGAGACACAAATGGGTGTTGGAATATGTGTTCCTTTTTCTTTGACATTTCTTCCTTTGAGCACTTACTAGGCTGTTTAGTTTGTGCTGCTATAGTCCACAGTTCAGTTGTTTCTTTTGACCTCATTTAGATAGACAGGTTTAAACTTTGTATATAAATGGTGCTTATTGGTAAAATTCCAACTAGCTTGGAGATGTTTAGGTAACTTATTAAGAGGATTTACTTACTATCTCTCATATAACTGGACTCTTGTATTAACACTGCACTATGCGCAGAAATAAACTTTGTGCTTTTAAACTCTAAATAAAGACTTGCTTAACTATTTCAAGTAGTGCACTTAAATAAAGCAAAAAACAAATGGAATACTGTGAAATGGTTGTTTGCTTGAGTTTAACTCATGTTGACATTTTTCATTCAACATTTATTGAGAGCCTAGTATTTAAATTAAGCTGTGAAAAATGGACTAAAGATTTAATACCTAGGGAACAAAGAGAAAAGGGACTATATTGTCTCTAATGATGAATCATTTCAAAAGCAGTTCAATTTTCCATGCTGTAGAAATGTTCTTCAGCTATAGCAATTCTAAATAATATAATTATGAAATAAATTAGAATCACACCTAGCAAAATTCTTTATAATCATTCATTCAGTCAAGTCGTTTACAATTTCATAGTTACAGATTCCTCATCCATAAAATGAGAATAATTATTCAAACATGGTAGTTATGAGAATGAAATCAGTAGCACTTATCCTATGATTATTACCTCTAAATATTAGTTTTCTTGCCCTATTCCCTGTTCCACTAAAAGACTCAGTCAATTAATTCTCGTAATATTCTTTTCTCAATGACAATCAAGGGAACAAAGCTCCCTTGAGTTTTGGGTTATATTTGTACAAACCCAAGTAAGAAGATTACAATAATAGTTCTTTATTGCAGCATATTAATTTGCATTGGGACTACTTTAACATGTTCATTTTGTCCTCTAAAATATATAATCTCTTTTAGAGGGAAGTACATGAAATAATAATCCTTCCTGCATCTCTGATTATAGTAAAACTGTACACTTTTACTGTTTACACTTTTACCGAAGAACAGTGACAACTGGCATTTATCTTGAATGTTTTATAATCTTTAACCTGTTTTCATATCCTTTATTGAATGTGATTCCACAGGGAACATTTTACTCACACAGGAATATATTTTAACATCTAACTACTATTTTATCACCTTGGCTTTTTAAAATAGTTAACTTTTGCTTCACTGAGTTTGTTAACTTTCAGGTCCCTCGATATTCCTTATGAAAATACCCCACAGGTAAAATTAATTACCTGGTAGTGGCCTAAGAGTTAATACTTTGCATTCTGTACACTGCAATGTCTTTATCATGCCACACAATAAATAGCAACTTGTTTCAGGAATTAGTTGGTGATTTTAAGAGGCTAATGTTGGGTGAGAGTATTAATGTTTGGTATTTAAGCCACAGGGATTTCACATTGAATGTAAAGGAACAAGCCACGCTGTTAAATGTAGATGGACCTATTATGTAAAATACTGATGTGGTTTAGTCTGATATTTTTTAATTTAATTTTTTGGGGTGACATTAGTTAATAAAATTATATAGGTTTCAAGTGTGCAATTCTATAACACATCGTCTGTATATTGCATGGTGTGTTCACCATCCAAAGTCAAATATTTCTCTGTTGCCATATGTTTGACCAACTTTACCTTTTTCTATCTCCACCCACACATCTTTCCCTCGAATAATCACCATACTGTTGTCTGTGTTTAGGACTTTTTGTTTGTCTTGTTTGTTCCATTGTTGCTTTCAGTTTTATATCCCACATATGAGTGAAGTCATACAGTTCTTGACTTTTACTGTCTGACTTACTTTGCTTAGCATGATATTCTTAAGATCCATCCATGTTGTCACAAATGGAAGTATTTAATCTTTTCTTATGGCACAGTAGTATTCCATTGTCTATTATGTACTACATCTTCTTTATCCAATCATCTGTCAAAGGACACTTCAGTTGTTTCCATGTTTTGGCCACTGTGAATAATGCTGCAATAACCATAAGTGTACATATATCTTTATGTATAAATGTTTTCAAATATTTTGGGCAGATACCCAGAAGCGGGATGGCTGGGTTATATGATAACTATTCTTAATTTATTGAGGAACCTCCATACTGTTTTCCATAGTGGCTGTACTGATTTACATTCCCACCACCAGTGTATGAGGGTTCCTTTTCCTCCACAGCCTCTCCAACACTTGTTATTACTTGTCTTGTTGATGATAGCCATTCTGACTGGGGTGAGGTGATATCTCATTGTTGTTTTGATTTGTATTTCCCTAATAGCTAGTGAAGTTGAGCATCTTTTCGCATATCTATTGGCCATTCGTTTGTCTTCTTTGGAGAAGTGTCTATTCAGGTCCTATGCTCATTTTTTAAAAAAAGTATTGTTTGTTGTTTAGTTGTTGTTGAGTTGTATGTGTTCTTTATATATTTTGGATATTAGCCCCTCATCGGTGGCGTTGCTTACAAATATCTTCTCCCAGTCACTTGGTTGCCTCTTTGTTGTGTTTGCTGTGCAGAAGCTTTCTAGTTTGATACAGTCCCATTCATTTATTTTTGCTTTTACTTCCCTTGCCTTTGAGGTCAAATTCATAAAATGCTCTTTGAACCCAAGGTCCATAAGTTTAGTATCTATGTTTTCTTCTCTGCAGTTTATTGTTTCAGGTCTTATGTTTAGGTCTTTGATCCATTTTGAGTTAATTTTGGTACATAGTGACAGATAACAGTCTAGTTTCATTCTTTTCATGTGGCTTTCCAATTCTCCCAGCACCATTTATTAAAGAGGCTTTCTTTTCTTGATTGTATGTTTTTGACTCCTTTGTCAAAAATTATTTTCCCATATATGTGGGTTTATTTCTGGGTTTTCAGTTCTGTTCCATTGGTCTGTGTATCTGTTTTTCTGTCAGTTTCATGCTGTTTTGATTAATGTCACTTTGTAGTATAATTTGAATTTAGGGGTGTTTTACCTTGGTTTTCTTTTTTTCCCCTCAGTATTGCTTTGGCTGGTTGGGGATCTTTTGCAATTCCATACAAGTCTGATGATTTCTTGTTCTATTTCTTTAAAATAATGCCACTGGGATTTTGACTGGGATTGCATTAAATTTGTATATTGCTTTGGGTAATATGGCCATTTTAGCTATGTTGATTCTTTCCATCCATGAATACAGGATATCTTTTCATTTCTTTTTGTCTTCTTCAGTTTCCTTTAATAGTGTCTTGTAGTTGTCAATACATAGGTCCTTCATGTCCTTGGTTAGTTTATTCCGAGGTATATTATTCTTTTTGTTCCCATTGCAAAAGAAATATTTTTTCAGTTCTTATTCTGAAATTTACTTTTTAAACTTATTCTACCAGCACTGGATGAGGTGACCTTCTTACATAACATTTCATTATCTTCTGTTTACCCTTCTTAATTTATTATCACACTATATTGGTTTAGCAATTTTCTTTTCTGCTAAAAAGTGAGCAACTTCAGAATATGTCTCATTCTTTACTGCAGTCCTAGAACCTAGCACATAACGCGTGTTCAATAAATATTTACAGAGTTCATGAATCATGTATTTAGTTTCAGGAAAAGGGAAAACCAGCGAAAAATTCCTTGAACAATAAAGTAATTCAACTTAATACTTTAGGCCTAATTTGAACAAGACTCTCACCACACCTCTCTGAAGTTTGTTTAGTCCTTTTACATCTCCAAGTCAAAGCTTCACCATTATGCTGGCTTCCCTCAGGGAACAAAAATGACTACAACATGTGCCCCCAAATATTTAGGGCAAGAGACACGGTCTGTGTCCCAAAGTGCTAGCAACAGTTGTGAAACTCATTCCAAATGGACTTTTTTTAGGTCACATGCCATCCTTGAACCGATAACTGTGGCCAAGCATAGAATATGCTGATTATCTTGGCTGAGATTATGTGTTCTGGCCCCGAAAACTAAATGCAATCAGGAGACAAATGAGTGCAAAAAAATTATAACAAAAAAAATATTCACTAAAATTAATGAATGGTATTCTAAGTCTCTAGTGCATTTTAATAAAGTGTAGGGAAATGAGACATTTTTAAAAAGTTGTTTTAAATCTGAAAAGTATCACTTCAGAAATTGTTGCACGTATGTTTACACAAGTATATTTAAATCTGTTAGTAATAATTCTGGCTGCATACAATTAACTGAGATCCAAGAGTTACTTTAGCAAAAATTATAGTGGGCAACTGTCTTCATACTGCAATATACAGAAAATCTTCTACCACCTGCAAACCCTACCAATCTATCCTCTTAAATTTATGAGAAATTTTTGGCTTCAACATTGGATGCCTTTTTTTTTTTTAAATTTTGATTGGAGAGTATTGGGGAACAGTGTGTTTTAACAGGACCCATCAGCTCCAAGTCACGTCATTGTTTTCAATATAGTTGTGGAGGGAGCAGCTCACTGGCCCATGTGGGAATCGAACTTGCGACCTTGGTGTTACGAGCACTGTGCTCTAACCAACTGAGCCATCTGGCTGCCCCCTGGATGCATTTTTGGTAATAGCAAAATGAGTAAATAACTGGATAAAGGAAAGCAAACAGAAAAGGGAAAAATGGAGGAAGTTTTTCAGGATCAGTTTTGCTTCGAGTCATCCATGATGTTACTGACTTCTTAAAAACTTGAATTTGTGAGCACCTTTACATTTTGAAAAGATATAGATAACTGAATGAAGTATCTAAGGGAGAATTGTAGCAAGGAAGCCAAAACCAATATTGTGGGGGCAAAGCTAAATGTGTATAAAACTTAAAACATCTTCTTGTAGAATGAGTGTTTATCAAGTATTTGCCTGCATGGCAGTCCTACTTCCTTCTTTTTCAGCCCTGTACAAATCTTACTGTCTGATTCTTTTTTTCTGTTACTCCCATACAGCCTTGCAGTATCGTTTAATTCTTTTCATTTGAACATCTTGTCTCCGTAACTGAATGTAAACCTTCTGAGAGCAAGAACTTTGACTTGTGCTTCTCTGGAATTAACCCCAGCATTACGTGGAGTTGCTTAGTAAATAATTGGTGCTGAATAAATGCTTGTGGGGATTGGGTCAAGTGATCTATTTCACAGAAATTTCGGTAAACATGATTGGACCACAGTGATATACTTGCCTTTTTTTTTTCACTGCAAAACAGATTAAAACATAAATATCGACATGCAAAAAAAGATCCAATAAGAAAGGAGACTGTTGAAAAGACTTTCACAGGGAATAGAACCATTTGACTTTATTTTCATTGCTTTTCTGATGCCAGGTTTCTAATGACTTTCAAACAAACAGATAATAAAGGAAGAAATTTTATATGTGTGTCACTGCATTTTTATGACTTACATAAAATCCATAAAAATGTGAAGAGATGTACATGCTAAATGTTATAGGAACATTCTTCTTAAATAGATGCAGAGAAATGGAGATGGTGCAATATCATTATTGTTCCCATATTTGTTGTTGTAAACAGTGAAGCTCTTGTCTTTTGTGAATTGTCAGCTTAAAACATTCTGCCAAAAATCTTCTGAAACAACTTCTTATTAGACTTAATCACAAGTGTCAGTTGAGACAGTGTTATCATTTTCATGTAATTTAAACAGACCGTTATGTCCTATGTGCAAAATATTTGCTTCATTTTAGATGTGGAGTGGGGCCATAACAAGATACTAATAAGAGAAAGAGAATCTCTTGGCCTCGCTGAGGCTCAAAATGCTAAGCAGCTGAGGTCACACTGTCTTGTATGTAGTAAAGATATTTTCTTGGTCTCTCCCTTAATTTGTCCAGGCTGAGTAGCAGCCTTTTCCCAGTCACATAGACCCAAGTGTGGGGGAGGAAGGAACTTTTCTCTACCTTCAGAATTTTTTTAGGTGGTCTAATAATTAAATCTACATGAGACAGATTAACAAGAGACAATAACCAAATTTAATTGCATATGTAATTTTGAACCCCCCCCCACACACACACGAGAGAGAGTTAGAGACCCCACTTACTCGTACATGAGAAGTTCAAAGACAGAAAGGCAAATGAGGTATGTAAGAAAGGATGAGAAAGGATGAGGTAAGGTGCCTTGGGGCATTAGAGTTGGGGAGGAAGGTCATTCACAGTATGATAAGAAGGGCGGATGTTCAGTAATTAGACATTTGCTCTGTCCTATCCTTAGGTCATAACAAAGTTTTTTCTGGTGATAACTCTAATTATGGGTAAGGACCCTAATTTAAATTCTGTAAGGGAGAGATGCAAGTTTTTCCTTAGCTTTCAGTCTTGATTGCCTTCAGCTCAAAATAAGCTGCATCCCACCGAGGCACATTTTCGGGTTATGCATTCGGAACCTCTACACAAGGATTCCAGACTGAACTGCGAATCCTTTATTTTATTCTCCTCATCTAATTGTTTGTCAAAGCTTGTAAACCCTTCCTTTGAAAATCCTGGCTGTATCCTTTCATGACATGCAGTAAAATACAGGAGAAACACCCCTGGATTAGGAAACAGAAAGTCTGGCTAGGTTTTGCTCTTTCTCCAGCTATTTGTATGACCTTGATCAAGTCACCTAACATCTCTTGGCCTCAGTTTATCCACTGTTAAGGTCCACCCAGCTCCAATTCTGTGATTCCTCTTCAGACATTCTGCTTCTCCTTTTAGCGGATCACACTTGAAGTTGGTAATAACCTTTTATCTGGTGCTTCTTCCTGAATCTCACCTTCCAAGTCATGGCTCCTGACCACTGGCATATAAATCTTTCTGAAACATTACTTTATCTGTTCCTAAAACTTGCAGTACTGTTTATTTTGTGATAATTTATTGAGTTGTGTAAGTCCACATATGATTTGTGCACATTCTATACACAGGTGTCATATTTCAATGGAAAGGTTACAAAAATACACTTAAATGGCTGTCGGTGACCTCTCCCTGAAGATGACTCATACAATTTGAATTTAAGGCCCCCCAACAATCTGGCTTCAAGTTAAGTTTCCATTTAAGCTTCCACTACTCCAGTACTAGTTCCTGAACCTTGCTACATTGAGAAACTTCAATGTGGAACTGAAAAGTATTTGCTTTTCCATTCTAATGATTCTGACTCTGCTAAATCTACTGTTAAATGTTTGAAAAACATTGTATTTGCCTCATTATGCCTTTCCTTAGTACAGGGATTCTCAAACTGCAGTCCATGTGAGATTCACCTGGAGTGATTATGAAACTTTAGATTGCAGGGTTTCTGATTCCGTAAGGTAGGGGGTAGGCCTGAGAGTTTGCATTTCTCATCATTTCCCTCTTGATGCTGATGCTACTCATCTGGGGACCACACTTTGAGAACCACTGAGTTATGTGAATACCTTGCTCTGGAATGCCCCTTCTCTACACCATCTTCACTTACCAGTGTGTTAACCATCATTCTTATACTGCTTTCATACAGCAAGTTCCCAGACGGGAGGGATCGCTGCCCTCCATATTCTGCCCAACACTTTCTTTCTTCTCCTGTTGTCATTATTACACACTTCAATCACAATTGGACTGGAAGTTCTTTGAAACTTTATCTTCTTTCTGCACAGCGTCCTATCACCATATCTGTGGCTCAGTGATTTGTACAAGAGAGGGAAATTTAATATACATTTTTGAATGAAGGTCAACCACTTGAAAATGTCTTCTTTCCTATATATTTTTTTTCTGCTTTTTACTCATGGCTTTATATTTCCCCTTCTGATGTATGTTTTTTGTTTTTTTTTTGTTTTTTTTTAATCTCACAAGTCATTCTTTGGGTCACGTTTCTGTTTAAAGTTTTATCCATTCATCTATCGAAGGACACTTTGGTTGTTTCCATATCTTGGCCACTGTTAATAAAGCTGCAATGAACATTGGAGCACATATGTCTTTATGGATAAACATTTTCAGATTTTTTGGGTAGATACCCAGGAGCGTGGTGGCTGGGTCATATGGTAATTCTATTCTTAATTTTTTGAGGAACCTCCACACTGCCTTCCATAACGGCTGCACCAGTCTGCATTCCCACCAACAGTGTATGAGGGTTCCTTTTTCTCCACAGCCTCCCCAACACTTGTTACTATTTGTCTTGTTGATGATAGCCATTCTAACTGGGGTGAGGTGATACCTCATTGTGGTTTTTATTTTCCATTTCTCTGATGATTAGTGATGCTGAGCATTTTTTCATATGTCTCTTGGCCATTTGTATGTCCTCTTTGGCGAAATGTCTTTTCAGGTCCTCTGCCCATTTTTTAATTGAATTTTTTGTTTCTTTGTTGTTGAGTTATATGAGTTCCTTATATATTTTGTATATTAGCCCCTTATCGGAGGTGTTGTTTGCAAAAATCTCTCATTTGGTTGGTTGCCTCTTTATTTTGTCGATAGTCTCTTTTGCTGTGCGGAAGCTTTTTAGTTTGATTTAGTCCCATTCATCTATTTTTGTTTTTACTTCCTTTGCCTTTGGGGTCAAATTCATAAAACGCTCTTTGCACCCAAGATGAGGGTAAAGGGGATCAAATTATATGGTGATGGAAAGAGAACTAACTGGGTGGTGAACACACAATGTGATATATAGATGATGTATTACAGAATTGTACACCTGAAATCCATGTAACTTTACTAACAATTGTCAATAAATTGTTAATTTAAAAAGTGTTTTAAAAGGCTCTGCTGAATACTATTTTCAGGAAGATAAGCTATGTCACTGAATGTGTGATTTCTAAGATATGCTAATTCTTGCCTACATTTTTTTAAAAAAATATCTTTCCCTTAGTCACTTTTAATTAACCTCAAGTGCAGTCACTTCATATACAGTTTATCTGAAATTATCTTTTGTGATGGTTCTGATACTGCTTTATTTTTAAAACTGCACCTTTTGTTGCTATTCTGCATTCTACTGGTCAGCTATCCGGGTAAATAAATGTCTTTGGTATCGTACGTATTCTGTTCAATTTGTTCCCTAATAGACAAATAGAAAATAGCCACCACGGATATATTTCACTCAGAGCCAGCATTTTATATGTTGGAAGAGCTCTGTCAGTATGGAATACATTTCATTTCACATTTCTAGATAAATAGACTGAAGCCAGGTACGATGAAAGAGTTGTGCTGCTCACAGATGGAACTCTGATGGAGCTGTAACTCCCCAGTTGTGATTTCATCCTCAAACTCTGCCTGGAATCAGTTGGACTCCATTTAGTGAAACTCAGAAGAAAATTTCAAAGAACATCTCATATGTGCTTGGAACTGTAAGACTCCCTACCTCCAGACAGCACTAAAAGAGTCAAGTGCTGCTGAAAGGGTGAAGAATGAGAGCCCAGAATTCATGGACTCTGAGAAAAGCAAAGCATCTCTTTTTGCCTTTTTATTTGGAAACAGGACATTTTCAAAGCCTAAGTATATTTGACCAAAGATGTGTGTGGTCGGTATACTTTTAGAAATAAAATAGGCAAGTAGGATAGAAGCGAAGTAAAAACTATATGATAATGTAGGATGTCCAATTTTCAGATAATTTTCAAAAGCCCTACATTAAAAAAATAATGTGTAGCTCTGCTTAATAGTAATATCCGTGTTTGCTAACTTTGAGCACTTTAATAATACTTTTTCATTTTAAATGTCAGTGTGAGAAGAGTTTAGTCTTGTACTTAATAACCCATATCAGAGGGTAAAACTGAAAGTACTTTAATAAGGGCACCCTGGAAGGCAGCGCTTCCCAGTGAAATCTTTGTCCTGAGAAAGCAATTTTGTTTTCTAATTTTCCATTTATTTTAATGGTCCATTTTGTTTCTCTTTTCCACCTGTCAGAAAGCTTTTTCTTGAGTTTGAGAACATTTGTGGCAATGCCTAGATTTTTATGCCTCTACTTTCTGGGAAAAAGGATTTATAATTTCAATTGAGTTTGATGACACTGGTCAAGAGAATGAAATGCTAAGTATTGGTATTTATTCTCCTATAAATTATTATTTTCTTACTATGAAAAGGTTTCAACTATATTTTAAAAGAAATAGGTACAAATAATAGGAAATTCAAATGCATAAAAATATATAAAATGAAAAGTAAGAAATCACCTGTAAATCACCAGTTCAACTCTCTAGTGGCAACCAAGGTTAACAGGTTTTTGTGTACATTTCAGTTTATAACACACACACATGCGCGAGCGCACACACACACACACCCCAGAAGTAGAATCATGCACATTATACAAAGCCTTGATTTTTCTTGAAATATTTTTGAAGTGCATACTTAAACATGATGAGCAAAACTGCTATAATAAAAAGACGGAAAAAAAAAGGAGAAATAAATGAGTATAGTCTATCAAATATACACAGACACATATACGAGTATATATACATATATATACACACATACATACATATACTGTGTTTCCCCGAAAATAAGACCTAGCTGGACAATCAGCTCTAATGCATCTTTTGGAGCAAAAATTTGCTTATTTTACGATAACATAAAACCGAATCTTATATAATCTAATCTAATCCAATCTAATCTAATACTGGGTCTTATTTTGCTATAATATAAGACCAGTCTTATATAACATAATATAATGTAATATAATATAATATAATATAATATAATATAATATAATATAATATAATATAGTGTAGACCGAGTCTTATACTAATTTTTGCTCCGGAAGATGCATTAGAACTGATTGTCCAGCTAGGTCTTATTTTTGGGGAAACAGGGTATGTACATATATATGAAACAGACTAACAGTACTCTATCTATTGGGAGAAAAGGGAAGGAACTTCTCTTCATGTTTTAAAATGTTGATTCAAGAGTTCTCCTCCGGATTTTATTACAAACGGGACATATAACCCATCAAACAACTCTTCGCTCATCACGCAGAACAGCTAAGAGACTCCTAAGAGACTCGTGTAAGGATTACTTGAAGCTGCGCAAATTGGGCGAGCAGGGGAAGAAAGAAGGGAGCGGAGAGGAAACGCGCGGTCGCGCGGTGGAATCAAGCCGGCGGCGGCGGCTGGCGGTAAACTGCAGCTCTAAAGACACAGGGAGATATAGAACACGCAGAACAGCGGGGAGATTCGTGGAGGAATTTGCCTGAAGGTGTGCGCGGATTACAAGCAGGGGAGGAGGCGGGACAGCGAAGTGGAAGCGCGCCCCCCCACCCCCACCCACGTGGAGCCGAGGCCGGCGGCGCCGGGACTACGGAACGCAGACTCCTGGAAGCGGAGCACAGGCCGTGCAGCGTTGCTGCGCGGCTCCCAGGGCCCAGATTAAGAGGCACAAGATTCAACATATCCAGAAGCCAACTCTGGACCAAACCAGAGTACTACCGGGTTTGACCTACAAGTCACCCATGGAAGGAGGGCCCTAAGACTCAGGAATACTGACCACAGGGCTGGTGGAGCTACTCTCAGCGTGCATTTGTGCAGGAAAGGACAGAAACTGCATGGTCTCTCTGAAAACTGTCATCCAGACCCCTCAGCCCCTCGCATTTAAATCTACACTCCCAAATTCACTCTGGGCACCAGGTGACCAGCGCTGCCTGCGCAATAGGCAGGGAACTCTTTGGCACAGCAGAGGACAACCTGGAGATTACCTGGTGGGCTTAAGCCAAGACTGGTTCTGCTTTCTGTTTTGCTTTGCTTGGTACTTCCTTTTTTTTTTTTTTTCTGCTTGTAGTGATTTGCTTTGTTCTGTCATTATTGCTTTGATATCTTTGCCTATGTTGAGGGGGGATTGTCGGTTGTATTTTATTTGTGAATGTACTTGATTTGTTTTCTTTGTTGTTGTTGTTGTTGTACTTGGTAACTTGATTTGTGCTGAAACTGCCCTACCAGGGCCCAGCTTAAGAGGCACAAGATTCAACATTTTCCAGAAGCCAACTCTGGACCAAACCAGAGTACTACCGAGTTTGACCTACAAGTCACACACCCAGAGGGAATTCTCTGAAGGCACAAGAGCCCATAGAGGCCAAACCTCATTTAAGTGGCCAACCCTCACCCAGCAGAACACCCTGTGGTGAGCAGAGCCAAGTTTCACAACTAGACGGCCTAGGAGTTAAGCCCACCTACTCACAAGCAAAAAGCAATCAAAGTTCTTCTTGAACAGGACGATATACTAAACACACGAGCCTCCTGTGGAGCACATGCAGAGAAGAACGAAGTAGTCCAAGTCAAATATAAAAGACACATACTACATAAGATAACCCAGCAAGAACTAAGAGCTCTAGGGGATCTTCCTAATACATCAAAGCAAACACAGAGAGTCAGTCAGAATGGGGAGACAAAGAAACATGTCCCAAATAAAAGAACAGAAGAAACCTCCACAACTGGAACCAAATGAAGCAGAGGTAACCAACATGTCAGAGACAGAGTTCAGAACACTGGTGATAAGAATGTTTAAGGAGCTTAGAGAAGACATAAAGAAGGATATAGAAATCATAAAGAACAACCAGTTAGAGCTAAAAAAGGATGTAGAAATCTTAACGAACAACCAGCTAGAACTAAAAAACACAATTACCGAAATTAAGAACTCACTTGAAGGAATGACCAGCAGGTTAGATGAAGCAGAGGATCGAATCAGCGACTTAGAAGACAAGTTAGCAGAGATCACTCAAACTGAACAACAGAAAGAAAAAAGAATAAAAAACAATGAAGATGGGTTAAGAGACCTCTGGGATAACATCAAGCGCAACAACATGCGCATCATAGGAATACCAGAAGGCGAAGAGAAGAAGCAAGGGATTGAGAACATATTTGAGGTAATAATGTCAGAAAACTTCCCTAACCTGATGAAGGAAACCAACATACAAGCCCAGGAAGTGCAGAGAGTTCCAACCAGGATAAACCCAAACAGGCCCACACCAAGACACATTATAGTTAAAATGGCAAAGCTTAAAGACAAAGAGAGAATCTTGAAAGCAGCAAGAGAAAGGCAGAAGGTTACATACAAGGGAACTCCCATAAGACTATCAAATGACTTTTCTACAGAAACATTGAAGGCAAGGAGGGAGTGGCAGGAGATACTCAAAGTGATGGAACACAAAGGCCTACAACCTAGATTGCTTTATCCAGCAAGGCTATCATTTAAAGTTGATGGAGAGATAAAGAGCTTCCCAGAAAAGAACAAACTGAAAGAATTTATGACAACCAAGCCAGCATTGCAAGAAATACTAAAAGGACTTCTGTAAATAGAAGAAAGATGAAAACAATTTACTACAAATCTAAAAATGGCATAACTATGTACCTATCAATAATCACTTTAAATGTAAATGGATTAAACGCTCCAATCAAGAGACATAGGGTGGCTGAGTGGATAAGGAAACAAGACCCTTGTATATGCTGTATACAAGAGACTCATTTCAGATCAAAAGACACACACAGGCTGAAAGTGAAGGGTTGGAGTAACATATTTCATGCAAATGGAAGCAAAAAAAAAGCTGGAGTTGCAATACTTATATCTGACAAAATAGACTTTAAAATGAAAAAAATATTAAAAGACAAAGATGGGCACTATATAATAATAAAGGGATCAATCCGACAAGAGGACATAACCCTAGTAAACATCTATGCACCTAACATAGGAGCACCTAAATATATAAAACAGGTACTGATGGACATAAAGACAGAGATCAACAGCAACACTATCATAGTAGGGGACTTCAACACACCTCTGACAACAAGGGACAGGTCCTCCAGACAGAAAATCAATATGGAAACAACAGCCTTAAATGATACTTTGGAGCAGTTGGACTTAATTGATATTTTCAGAGCATTTCACCCCAATGCTGCAGAATACACGTTCTTCTCAAGTGCTCATGGAACATTTTCTAAAATAGATCATATGTTAGGACACAAGACAAGCCTCGATAAATTTAAGAAAATTGAAATCATACCAATTGTCTTCTCTGACCACACTGCTATGAAATTAGAAATGAACTACAGGGGAAAAAAACCAGGAAGATACACCAATTCATGGAGGCTGAATAACATGTTGCTAAATAATGAATGGGTCAAGCAGCAGATCAAAGAAGAAATCAAAAGATATCTTGAGACAAATGAGAATGAGAACACGACGACCCAAAATCTATGGGATGCTGCGAAAGCAGTCCTAAGAGGGAAGTTCATAGCACTGCAGGCCTACCTAAAGAAACAAGAAACATCACTAATTGACAGTTTATCTTCACACTTAAGGGATCTGGAAAAAGAACAGCAAAATAAACCCAAAGGGAGCACAAGGAAGGAGATAATAAGGATCAGAGCAGAAATAAATGAAATAGAAACCAGAAAAACAATACAAAAGATCAATGAATCCAAGAGTTGGTTCTTAGAGAAGATAAACAAAATTGACAAACCTTTAGCCAGACTCATTAAAAAAAGGAGAGAGAGGACCCAAATTAATAAAATCAGAAATGAAAGAGGAGAAGTGACAACAGACACCACAGAAATACAAAAAATTGTAAGAAATTACTATGAGCAACTATATGCCAACAAATTTGACAACCTTGAAGAAATGGACAATTTTCTAGAGGCGCACAACCTTCCAAAGCTAACTCAAGAAGAAACAGAAAGCCTGAACAGTCTGATTACCACCAGGGAAATTGAATCAGTAATCAATAATCTCCCAACAAACAAAAGCCCTGGACCAGATGGCTTTACAGGTGAATTTTTCAAAACGTTCAAAAAAGAATTATCACCTATTCTCCTCAAGCTCTTCCAAAAAATCCAGAAGGAAGGAAGACTCCCAAACACTTTTTACGAAGCCACTATCACCCTGATCCCAAAAGCAGACAAAGACACCACAAAGAAAGAAAACTACAGGCCGATATCTCTAATGAACATAGATGCAAAAATTCTCAACAAATTATTAGCAAACAGAATTCAGCAATACATTAAAAAGATCATACACCATGATCAAGTGGGATTCATCCCTGGTATGCAGGGGTGGTTCAACATCCGCAAATCAATTAATGTGATACACCACATTAACAAAATGAAAAATAAAAATCACATGATCATATCAATAGATGCAGAAAAAGCATTTGATAAAATACAGCAACCTTTTATGATAAAAACCCTTAAGAAAGTGGGAATAGAGGGATCATATCTTAACATAATAAAGGCCATATATGACAAACCCACAGCTAACATCATACTCAATGGGGAAAAGCTAAAACCATTCCCCCTAAGATCAGGAACAAGACAAGGTTGCCCACTTTCTCCACTTCTATTCAACATAGTGCTGGAAGTTCTAGCCACAGCAATCAGACAAGAGAAAGAAATAAAAGGCATCCAAATTGGTAAGGAGGAAGTAAAATTATCATTATATGCAGATGATATGATACTATATATAGAGAACCCTAAAGACTCCACCAAGAAACTATTAGAACTGATAGATGAATTTAGTAAAGTAGCAGGATATAAAATTAATATTCGGAAATCAGTTGCATTTGTATATACCAATGATAAAATAGCAGAAGGAGAAATTAAAAAAACAATTCCATTTACAATTGCTCCAAAGACTATAAAATATCTGGGAATAAATCTAACCAAAGATGTAAAGGATCTGTACTCAGAAAATTATACAACACTGAAGAAAGAAATGAAAGAAGACATAAATAGATGGAAACACATTCCATGTTCATGGATAGGAAGAATTAATATAATTAAAATGTCCATACTGCCTAAGGCAATATACATATTCAACGCAATTCCTATCAAACAACCAACGACGTTTTTCACAGAAATAGAACATATAATCCTAAAATTTATATGGGACCATAAAAGACCCCGGATAGCCTCAGCAATCTTGAGAAATAAGAACAAAGTGGGAGGTATAACGATACCTGATTTCAAACTATACTACAAGGCTACAGTAATCAAAACAACATGGTACTGGCATAAAAATAGATACATAGATCAATGGAACAGAATAGAGAGTCCAGACATAAATCCATGCCTATATGCCCATCTAATCTACGACAATGGAAGCAAGAATGTACGATGGGGTAAAGATAGTCTGTTCAATAAGTGGTGTTGGGAAACCTGGACGGACACATGCAAGAAAATGAAGCTGGACCACCTCCTTACACCATATACAAAAACAAATTCAAAATGGCTTAAAGACTTAAATGTAAGATCTGAAACCATAAAATATCTAGAAGAAAATATAGGAAGAAACTTCATGGACATTACCCGGAGTAAGATTTTCACTGATATATCCCCTCGCGCGAGCGAAGTAAGAGAAAAAATAAACATGTGGGATTACATCAAACTAAAAAGTTTTTTCACAGCAAAGGAAACCATCAATAAAACAAAAAGGGATCCTACTGTATGGGAAAAGATATTTGCCAATGATATATCTGATAAGGGATTAATATCACAAATCTATAAAAAACTTACTCAACTCAACTCCAAAAAAACAAACAACCCAATTAAAAAATGGGCAGAGGACTTGGGGAGACATTTCTCTAAGAAGGACATACAGAAGGCAAGAAGACATATGAAGAAATGCTCAACCTCACTAACCATCAGAGAAATGCAAATAAAAACCACAATGAGATACCACCTCACTCCAGTCAAAATGGCTATTATCAATAAATCAACAAACAACAAATGCTGGCGCGGATGTGGAGAAAAGGGAACGCTAGTGCACTGTTGGTGGGACTGCAGATTAGTGCAGCCACTATGGAAAACAGTATGGAGGTATCTCAGGAATCTGAAAATGGAACTACCCTATGATCCAGTAATTCCACTCCTAGGCATCTACCCGGAGAAATCCAAAACTCCAATTCAAAAATCTGTATGCACTCCTATGTTTATTGCAGCACTTTACACAATAGCCAAGATATGGAAACAACCAAAATGCCCATCGGTAGATGACTGGATTAAGAAGCTGTGGTACATTTATACAATGGAGTATTACGCAGCCATAAAGAAGAAAGAAATCTTATCATTTGCAGCAACATGGATGGATCTAGAGAACATTATGTTAAGTGAAATAAGTCAGAAAGAGAAAGACAAGTACCATATGATCTCACTTATATATGGAATCTAAAGAAAAGACTATGTGAATGAACTAATCAGAGTCAGTTTTGGGGACGCAGAGAAAAAACCGAGAGTGGTTAGATGGGTGTGTGGGAGGGGGTTGGGGATAAGGGGAAAGGTGAAGGGATTTGGAAGCAGCTGGTAACCACAAGATGGCCTCAGGGTTTTTCTTTTGAAAATTAATTTGGGGAAGGTATTCTATAATGTTGTAAAGATTTTGTTGGGTATCCGATGGACATGCGTCCTATTTGGGAGACCACCTCAGGGATACTGTGGATACCTGATCATGGCATTGTACATCAGAAGCTAAACATTAATGAATGCCAACTATAATTTTATATATATAATGTGATGGTTCAGTGCGAGGTCGGAGGGATAGTGGATGGGGGGAGGGGGGTTCACAGTATGAGGGATATAAATGATGAACGTCTAAGTATTACCTTGTTTTGTACACCTGAAACTAATAAATAAATTAATTAATAAAAAAAAATAAAATAAAATAAAATGTTGATTCAAGAAGCTGATATTCATTTACTCTGATGTTTGTTACAATTCATTGCTTTTTTATGTCTTATAAGTGCTGTTAATTAGCTAATGTTCCCAGCAATATCGTATCACATATGTTAGATGGTATTTATTGTTATGATTTTATTGTACATTTCTAATGTTGCTTCTTAATGAACTATAAAGTAATATTTTGCCAGACTAGATTTCATGAGTTCACAGTCCCATAATAAAGTGTGTGACTAGACTTCTAGAAGTAGAATTGATGGAGAAATTATTTTATATTGCAATATTATTTTAAATACACTGTACTATGTAAATTGGATGGAAATACATCTGGTTTAACCCTGGTTGTGGAAGAATCTCTCTTCAATTAATCATATGGCAGGTGCCTCCAATAATGATCTGTACTTGTAGAAAATACACAATTTTGAGTTTTCATAGAAGCCAAGATAAATATCTGATCCACTGTTAGATAAATCTGTAAGGTCCGTGATTATGCCTTTCTTCCTGGTAGAGGTTGTTATGTGAAGGCAAATGGTGTGTTCTCTCAAGTAGGGAGCTTGTTAACTTGCCCTTGCTCTTTGCAGTCTGCTGTCCTCTGACTTAGTGTTTTCTCACCCACTGTGGAGGTGGGAGGCCCCAGGAAAGTCTGGTTGTCCTCTTGGTGGTCTCAGTGTTGCTTTTCCAGCATAACGTGGCCTCTGGGAACATGATTTATCTAAACCTATCACTACCTTGTAGATTGAGGGCACCCAACAGATTTTAGAACAAAGCAATATATTTCTCTAATGCTGCTTTGTTACTTTATGGAATTATAATTTTCCAGAAATATTTTTGATGAGCTATTTTCTCTCTTCTCATTTTTAAAATGCCAGCCCATGCCATTAGAATAGAGTCTCCTTTCATGGCAATCTCACTCTCTCATTGATCCCATCTTGCATCGACTTCAACTTGCTTTGGAAGCAGAATCAACTAGATTTTATTGATTTGTTTATTGACTAGTTATTTGCATACTTTGCTCAGAATAGAATTCTCAATACTGCAATGAGTGGATTTGATGCACATATGAGTCCTCCTCTACTTTAATTTGTTCTTTGTTTAAAAAACACACACAACAGTTTTCATTTCTCTTTACAGCTGTTTTTGATGTGTAAGGAAGTTGATTATAGTGGTGCATAGCTTGGGAGTATTGGAACACTGTAGTAAAGAGAAAAGTCTGGGAAAAAAGAGAGCAACCTTTAGCCTGAGGGAGGGGCAAAGGGCCTTTTTACATGCCTCAGGTGTCCTCTGTCCTTGAAGTGTGCCATCTCATTTCTCATCATTCTCTTTTGCTATTATTTGCTGTTCACTTTACAGAGAATAATGGAGGGAAGTTCTTCGTATTCAAGGCAGCCAGTATTGTTCCTGCACTTGTGCCTGTGAATGAGAAAAGGGTATTATTGTTCTCAGTATTTGTGGGTGAGGCTGGAAGAATAGTATGTGGAGAATAAATGGCCTTTTCACAGTAGAAACCCACACACTCTCTCATTTGTTTTTCTGTTCCATGTTGCTGTTTACTGAAGTATTTTTCTTCTCTGGGGGGTTGTCTTTTTGTCTGTTAGAAACTTCAGGTTTGTTTGTTTCCCAAAGAAACCATTTATTCAACTACAAAGCAAGCTATTTGTTGATTCGATATATGTGAAGGTGAACCAGGGGGCCTGGTTTTCTCTTCCTCCTGCTAAGCTTCCTCCATATAACATTAAGTATTAAGTGTGTAATCATATAGAGTGGGAGCATTGACTTTGAACCAGGCATGTACAGGTCTGGGCTTTGCTATTTCATTGAACCTGGGACACCAGAAAAATCACTTTGTCTGTCTAAGGCTCCATTCCTTCTTGAATGAAGAAACATCATGGGGTATTGTGATGTTTCTAGACTCCTAGCCCATAGCCTGAACCAAGTAGGTATTCAGTAAGTAGCTCTTCTCCCCACCAACTTTTGCTTTTGCTTTTGATGTTCTAGTGTTTTTTGAGGTCAGTCTTCATCTTCCTAGAAGTCAGCATTTTCCAAAACCTTGGTATCTCTCTTTTGACCTTTAAAACTATGTTTTTGTTTTACCGCTGCTTTGAATTTAAAACGTTATGGAATTTGGAGGTTAGGGGAGATTCCGGAGTAAGTATGTTAAAGATTAGGAGGAAATACATATTCAAGACTACCTTGGTCTGTACCACGACTGACATTTTAGGCTGGAGGATTCCTTGTTGTGGGCGGCTGTTCACGACACTGTAGGCTGTTTATCAGAATCCCTGGCTTCTACCCACTAGATGTCAGTAGCACCGTCTTCCCAGCTGTAACAACGAAAATATCCTCAGCCACTAGCAAATGTCTCATGTGGGGAAACATCACCCCTGGTTGAGAATCGACAGTCTTTAGGGAAAGGGCGACTAGACATAGATGCTTCTTAAACACATAGCCTTTCATAATGCAAGTGTCATTCTTTATTGTGACATTAGGAACTCTGTATATTCTAGAAACCTTTTGTCTCAGTCTGATTATACTAATGAGTAGAAACTTTTTTATTAATATTTAAAAGACATCACTATAATAGATTTTAAATCATTTATTTTTTGAAAAAAAATAGGTGAGCCCCTATGTGTCCTATGTAACGAGTACTTAAAAATAAATAAGGTAAGGCAGTATTCACTTAGAAGTTCACAACGTAAGTCAGACTGCCTACAAGGTATGACAATTAAGTGCGCGAACTCATCCTAGAAAAAGTGCTACACACCTCATTGCTGAATATCACTACAGTCACCTTCAAAGTCTTCCCCTTGGGAAGCTGTGCACGGGCGCCAGTGCCTAGTCCATCCTTCAAAGCAATTTTGGAACTCTTTCTGGAATGGCCATCAGAGCTGTCATTGTATTCCCCTTGATGTCCTGCATGTCATCAAAATGTCTTCCTTTCAATATTTCCTCTATCTTCAGATAAAGAAAGAAGTCATTGGGGGCCAGATCAGGTGAGTAGGGAGGGTGTTCCAATACAGGGATTTGTTCACTGGCTAAAAACTCCCTCACTGGTGCATTGTCGTGATGCAAGAGCCATGAATTGGCAAACAGTTCAGGTCGTCTAACTTTTTCATGCAGCCTTTTCAGCACTTCCAAATAGTAAACTTGGTTAACTGTTTGTCCAGTTGGTATAAAATCATAATGATAGCAAAAAGGGTTAGCAACATCATTGCAACAAGTTCGCGAACTTAATTGTCAACCTCATATATTCTGAGACTGGTTCCAGCATTTCTGACTGTGTGACTTAAACAATGAGTATCTCATTTAATCGTATATGAAATCATAGCGCTACCTGCTTTCACACACTTGTTGATAAGAGTGAACAAAATCACACATATAAAGCACTTTCCACAGTGCTCGATGGATGTAAGTGCTGAAAGAATGTTAGTTGTGGCAGATGTTCCTCCTTGTCTTCATCAACGGCATTACCAGCAAGGGGACTGTGCTCATTCAAGAGAACAGCACCTAATCCTGAGTGGAGACGTGGTAGCAACAACAGGAGGCTTTCTGGAGAAGAGGAGCCCTGAGCTGAGCCCAGTAGGACTAGGTCAGCCAAAAGACAGCAAGATGAAGAGGCAAAGGGAAGGGCATTCCAAAAGAAGTATTACCTTTTTCCATGTATAATCTGTGATATAGAAGCAGAGAAGTATATTTGTTTCTTTGAAATATTTGAAAATGCAGTCATTTTTCAATCTGTATTTCTCAGGTCACAACTCTCAGACTTCCAGAAGAGTATGTTTTGTTATTAGAAAAGTTTCATGAAGTGTTCTTTATACCATTTTAAGAAAGTATTGATTTTAAATGAGCCCTTTATTTTTCCATGAGAACTACATGATGATCTTGCCTAATCTTAGGATTCCTTCTTGTCACAGACCGAGGGAAGCCTGTCTATTTCCGACTTCCGTTTGCTTCTTTACAAATAATGTTAAAGCAGAAGTTTTATCTAATGGAGGTTTTCTGTCTTTTATTTCCATGTTAGCTACTTCATTTTTATGAGAATAGGTAGCTAATCATCCTTGGGTAGTTCCTAATGAATGCTTAACTGCCCTGATGATTCAAGTGTAATATTCAAAAACAAGCCATACCCCTTTATTAATTTATTTATTTTTATTTACTTTTATTGGGAAATACTGGGGAACAGCATGTTTTTTCCAGGACCCATCAGCTCCAAGCCAAGTCGTTGTCCTTCAATGTAGTTGTAGAGAGCGCTGCTCAGCTCCAGGTCCAGTAGCCGTTTTCAATCTAGTTGCAGGGGGCACAGCCCACTATCCCATGCAGGAATTGAACCGGCAACCTTTGTTAAGAGCTTATAGTTTCTCCCATTGAGTTCCACACCTATTAGAAGTTCTTTGGACAACTCACTACTGAATTTGGTAGGGTGGATAGACAGTTATTTAATTTTGACCATTTTATAAGATAGGTGATTGTAGTAGCCAGCTTCCATATGTTCCCCAGTGACCCTGCTGTCTGATATTCCTGCCCTTGAGAGGTTTCCTCCCACCTGGAATAGAGATGACCTGTATGACCAGTAGGATGTTGCTGGAAAGACAGAACATGACTTCCAAGGCTAGGTCGTAGAACCCATTATAGCTTCTATCTTGTTCTTTTGGATCAGTTGTTCTGGGGGCATGCCCAGTGGCTATCTTATGAGGACACAGCCTTTTCATGAGGCAGCACTCTGGAGAGGAGCACATGGTAAGGAACTGAGAACTCTTGTCTAGATCATGTGAGTAAGTCATCCAGGAAGTGGATACTCCAGCCTTCAGATGACTGCAAACCCTGATTTACATTTTGACTGCAGCATCGAGAGAGATGCTATGCTAGAACCAGCCTACTAAACCGCTACCAAATTCATGGCTCACAGAAAATACAAAATAATAAATGTTTATTGTTTTAAGCCACTAGGTTTGAATTGATTTGTTACATTGAACAATAGTTAATATAGGACTTACGTGGAATGATTTTCAACTTTTTATTAGATACTATTAAAACACAAAAAATATTAAATGCTCTGTATATTGTTTTGTTTATTTGAAATAGAATACAGGTTGTTCATCTATACTCAATATAATTAAACGATGATCCCATTAATTGATTTTATTGTTAGTCATTCAATGTTTTAAATTTAAAATAAATGAGATAAATGAAAAGCATTTATGAAATAGAAGTATGGGGCAATTGCAAGCTATTGAGTTAATTTCTAAACTGTTGCAGTATATTTTTAACATATATGTGATTTCTCATAATATTAACAAAGTAGATTGAAGCGACTCCCTCTTAAAAAATGGTTGTAATGACTGTTTCTTTATGTTAGTATTTTATAAAATTTATACATTGATTTTGTAATGCCTCAGAGAAATAGAAGGAAGAAGAAAGGAAGAAAGATAAGGCAGTAAATATTATTAGCCCTCATTTACAAATCAAGAATTGAAAGCACATAAAGTCTAAATAAACTGTCAGTAGTCTAGTAGGGGTTCCTTTTTGTAACAAAGGGGCTTATGTGTTTGTTTTTTTTTTTAGTGTATTGTCAGGATAGGCTTTGTGTCATGTAACCAAGAACTGTAGCTTTGAAATCTAAGGGACATAAAGATTGACTCAGGAGATTTGCTCACAAAATAGAAACCTAGTTGTCATAATCATTGAAAATGTGTTTTTATAAACCAGCTTAGTAGTATATTGAATACTTGTAGTATAATATGCTTCATTTATAAAAGGATATTGTACTTTGCCATCTTTTGAAGAAGTGGTTTATTACATTGGCATAACATAATGATCATTGCCAACCATGCTCCTTCATGCTTCCTCAGAAAATAAAGCTGTCTCCTATCCCGCCTTAAGTTTATGAATGCTGTCAAAAGCCACAAAGCTTCCTGAAATGTTTAAGAAGAATGCATATCCATGAATAATATTTTTTAGATTCCATAAGCTTCTGCTGATTAAGGTTGTAAACCATGTCAGACAGATCCAGAAGTCAGACCCTACATCTTTTCTGCTGGCCAGAGCAATTGCATTTCATTATTTCCTCTTACTTTTGACAATTTACTCTATTGGCAAAGTAAATAAAACATATATATTAAAGATATAACTGTGAATCTTAGCGTACTTTCTTGTCTTGAGCTTTTATTGCAGGTGTGCGTGGCCTTGTAAACAGACATTCCACAGTTCTGCAGATGGTGTATCCTGGTTGTTGATTTACACACGATGTATGGCATTCATGGGTTTTGTAGGATTGAAGGAATAAACGCTTTGGCTATCATAGGGAACACGTGGCAAAGAAAAGGAATAAGTAGAGTTGTTGTGGTGTGAATTACTTTCTTGAAATCACCATTTTTCTTCATGTGTACCTCTGTTGTTTTCTTTTAAGGAGCACGAGGAAGCATTTTGTTCTCAAAATGACTTTGGAGTAGAAGAGTATTTTAAGGGAGGACAGAGGAATTGAAAGTTTACATAACGAATTCCTAATCTCTCTCTCTCTCCATCTCTCTCTCCGTCTCTCTCTCTCGCTCTCTCTCTGTCTCTCTCTCTCACTCACGCACACACATACACATACACACACACACACAACCTTGGTTTGGAAGTTTTCAAATATTTAAAGAAAAGGTTTCATAAAATGATGTAAAAGGTAGGGATTTCTGAATTTATTTTGATTGCCAAAATATAAACACATTTTTCTTCATTGTAAAACTTTTCATGTGTTGTAGAGTAGCTTTTAGACCAAATCATAAACATATGTATAGTTTTTAGAAAGACTACACATGTTATAGTCACACGCCTAAGATTCATCTTCCTTCTCCTCCTGTCCCCAACTTTTCCATGTACTAGCTATGAAGCCTTGGCCAACTTAGCTTCCCGAACATCGTCTTTCTCTTCTTTATAATGGAATTTAGTGAAAATTACAGATGATGAAAATTGCTTATCTTATGTTACTTTATGTATAGTAGTTGTTCAATAAATGTGGTTGTTTTGTTCATCATTATGATGTTGGGCAGGTGTTGCTGAGTCAAAAATGCAGATACCCCCATTCACATAAAGATTCACTTGTGCTCATGTCCAATCTTCAAAATAACACTTCTGATTTTGAACATTCATTTTGTAAAAATGAGACCAAGACAGTTGGCTGCTGAAATAATATAAAAACAAAATAATTTTGGCATCCTTATGAAATACTTGGATAAACAATTAAAAATCTAGCAAATTATGAAAACCAAAAGTCACAATATATCAGAATTAATTAAAAGAGTTGAGAAACAAGTGACATCATGGTCAAAGTTTGAAATAGGTGCAGATGTGGCATCCTGAGTGGAGACAATGAGGATTGCCAAACAAGTGCTTCAAATGTTTTTCCCTTTTTTAAAAAAATTAGTTTCAGGTGTAAAAAAACACACATAGTGGTTAGACATATACCTCACAAAGCAGAAACCCCAACAAGTGTATTACCCAGCTGATACTGGACATGGTTATTACAATATTATTGACCATATTCCCCATGCTCTACTTTATATCCTCGTGATGGCTTTTTAAATTATAGTTGACATTCAATATAATATTAGTTTCAGGTGTACAGTGTAGGTTAGACATTTCTGTAATTTATGAGGTTATCCTTCTGATAAGTCTCTTACCCACCTGCTACAATAATAGTCAAATTTTTACTGCTTTAGATAGGCTATTCGTAAAGAAGAATCGGATTTTTGATGTGTTTTAGTTCATTCGGAAACTCAGTCTTTCTGTGAGATGTATTAGAAGTGATAAGCAAACAGTTGTGTTTATCATTTACAAATTTTTCATTTATAAATTCTTTTCCTTCTATTTCTTGTATCAATCACTATAAACTCCCAGCAGTTAGTTAGTTAAGAACTGTTGGGCTCTATTTTGTTGCTGTGATTATAGATACTGATATTCATATAAGCCATGGCCTCCTACCCAACAATCACTCAACAACCCATCAGATCTGAGACAGGAACCACTGTAGCCACTGGGTAAAATCATCACCTTGTTTAAACCCCAAGGAAGAAGGAAGAAGCCAATACAACTGCCATTGAACTCTCCTCAACTACAAAACTCCATTGCATATATCTTTGAGCTCCAGAAGTCTCACCCAAAGAAGTTGACTCTGCAAATGCCAGTCACATGATTTACTTTTCACTCCCCACCCTATCATTTTATATCTTAGAATCAGAGAAATAGTAATATTCGGGTGAATGTAGTATATAGGCTTCTACGATAGAGGTGGGGGATGGTAGACACATTCAAGTAAATAAGGTCATGGTCTTCTGATGAGAATGTTATGTTTCCCTTATCTTTCTAGAGTAGCACTTGCCCCAGTCATCATTATTACTTCATTATACAGATTAGGAAATTGAGTAGAGGAGGCAGGAGACTCACAAAGTCTGATTTCAAACCTTCAGTGTTTTCCCACCACACCACACTCATCAAGGTCCGTTGTGTCTGCATGATGATCCCCTGTATGCAGTTTTCATTGGAAGTTGGAGGAGAAATGATTATGGAAGCACCAAAAAAACATGATACGTAAGCTACTTGTATTTGTTCCAAAATATTTAGAAAAGCAATAAAGTCCTCGTATTTTAGTTCCTGGCTTTGGCAGATTGTGTTATATTAATTAATTTTGATGTCAAGAATTTATAAAACATAAAGTTGGATGATATATATATATATGTGTGTGTGTGTATATGTATATACGTGTGTGTATACACACACATACGTATATATATAAACACATGTACACACACAGACACACACACACACACACACTGGGGGTGCCAAAAAATGTATACAGGTGAACACTTCGGTCAACATTACTCAAGCAGTAGTTCGCCATAATCAGAAGTCCCTGGACACTGATGGTAACCACTTTGAGCACCTCTTGTAATTGCAGAAGTCATACGTGACTTGTATGCATCTTTTGTTATCCGTATATATTTATACAGTTGTTTCCTTTCTTAAAATGTGTATACATTTTTAGGCACCCTTTGTGGTATATATATTTATATGTATCTGTCTATCTGTCTGTCTGTTTATCTATCTATCTATCTATCTATCTATCTATCTATCTATCATCTATCTATCTATCTATCTCTATATACCTGTATATCTATCTATCTACATACATATATTAATATGTGTATCTGTAATTTATATATTTTAAAACTTTACTTTTCATCACATTATCTGGTTTCATAAACACTACTGAGATTTAGATGCAGACATAGCAATTCTGTTATCATCTAGATGGATAACAAAGTACATATTGTATGTACCTGGAAAATGTGCTGTAGACACAGTGATTTTCCATCAATGATATATGTAATGGAGTTTTATCTTACATGTGTCATAAGAAAGTGATGGACACCAAACCATATCGACAGAAGTGTGACTTGACAAACATCAGAGTAGGGAGAGGAATGATTCATCAACATGTCTGCTTTAGGTATCTTGGTACAGAATGGGCTTTGAGGCCAGAATACATTTGTATTAGCATGAATATGTTCTTTTCAAATTAAAATATGGTATTAATATTTTCCTGTTACTGAAAACAGGTTGATTCTTTTATTAAAATTCTGTAAGACCAAAAATAAAATAATAAATATGAGTAAATTTAAGGATAATAAAGGCCTGTTTTTACCCAGTGTCTCTTAGGCACTGGAGAGCTATGGGGGCATCTTGATTAGATATGTGCTTTGGGAAGCTAATCTGATGATAATATATTCAGTGGATTATAAGCAAACAGAGAATTCAGTCCAATTGGGAGGAGAATATTACAGAAGAATGAGAGTGAACCTCAAGGGCTTATCGTCTACCACAGGTTCATAACTGCAGTGTGGACATGTTTGGAGACAATTTTAGTTGTTGCAGTGCCTTGGGGGATGCCTTTGGTATTGAGCCAGGGGAAGTCCGGAAAGTGAACCATTATACGTTATGGGAGATTTCCTGTACCACTGAGAGTTTCCCATCCCAAGTGCAAGCACGATCGTTCTGTGAATGGTGTATTGGAGTCAGTGGGAGTTTGGAGGAGTTGTAGCTACGTAAGAGAAAGCATAATTAGGGATAAGAAACTTCAGGGGAGTCAGCTTTACTTCTGCACACCAGCATGAAGGTCTAGCATGTTCTCTGAGAGAAAGCTGTCTGTATGTCCTTGTTCTTATGAAAGAATGCTCAAATACCAGGATTGTCCTTGAGTTTTCTGTTGAAAGACAATCAGGAAAATAATTGTTACCAGTAACATAAAGACAAACACTTAATCTTTAAATTATTGACAGTCTTTTCTAAAGGAGGGTTTTAGATTAAAATGTCTATACAAAACAAAACAAAACAAAACAAAAACCTCAGGGCATGAGTTTAAGAATCAATCTCCTTAAAGAAAATAAGATGACAAAGAGCTAGAGCCCTTCCCTACTACCCTAGTAAAATGATCATGAGATGAAATTCTGTATCTAAATTCATCCATTGTTTCAACAGATGTTTTTTTTCAGCATCCACTGTGTTTCAGGCACTGTTCCAGGAATGAAGCATACAGCAATTTCTTAAGGGAATTTACATCTTGTTAGGGAAGACAGAAAATAAATAGTGTCATGGTGTGTGGTAAGCACCAGGAAAGCAGTGTAAATGGATAGAAAATGACAGAATGTGTTATTTTAAATGGGCTGACCAAGTAAAGACTGTTTGAAGAGGTGACATTTTGAGTAGGAACTAATTAAAGGGCAGATGCAAGCATGTGAATATGTGGGGGAGAACAATTGAACAGAGATTAGTTAAAGCCCTGAGCATAACTGGTCATGATAGGGGCCAGTAAGAGACCAGAGAACAAAGGGAAAGTTGTAGAAATAAAGTTGGAGAGGCAGCCAAGTTCCAAACACGTGGGAACTTCATGGTAGCTCATCCGTCCGTAGAACCACTTTTGTTCAGGGCCACCTTAAAAGCCACTGCAAGATCTTGAGTATAAAAGATGCAATGTGACAAATATTTCCAAAGAATCACTCTGCACTTTATGCAGAAAAGCCGGTGGTCCAGCAAGAGTAGAAACAGAGTCTAGGAATACCATAAGCTATGAATGATGAAGGCTGATTTGCATCGGGGGAACTGTAGAAGTTATGAAGAGGCTGTTAAAGGTAGAGTTTACAGGATACGCTGATGAATGGAATGTAGGCTGGTTGTGAAGGAGAAGAATCAATGATGAGTTTCAGGTTTTTGAATTGTCCTCAATTTATGGGACGTTCATTTGAGAAACTAACATTTTATTGCAAAATTAAAATCAACATTATCTAACTATCAGATTTAACCTCATTAAGCCCTTTCAGATATTGCAGTATAATTCAAGACGGTCACCCCTAATTATCAGGGATGCTTTAGTGACTTGTTCTAGTTGTAGATTTTTCTAATTGTTGCCTTTGGTTTTTCCATAGTTTTGTAGTAAAATAGTTGATACATAGGATGGTTAAAAATGCTTATAAGAAATATTTTGGGTAATAATGAAGTATAAACAATAATAAAATTATTGAGATAATGAATTCTAGATGCAGACTGCTTGGGTTTAATGCTGACATCACCTTTAGTGAGCTTTGCAACTTTAACAAAATTAGGTACCTTCTTTTTCCTCATTTGTAAATTAGAAATAATAATATTGCTTACTTTAGAGGATTGTTGTGAAGATTTAAAGTTTTTTTTTGTTTTTTGTTTGTTTGTTTTATAAAAGTCTCAGCAATGTTTTGCACATAGTAAGTTCTTAGTAAGTTTAATGATTTTTATTATCTGTTAGTACCACTGCTAATAAAAACAGTTATGTCATGATTTGATGTTTTTTCAAGGCAGTTTCTGAAACAAAGGGATTGAATACTCCATAAACTGAACAAGCCAAAAGGAATAATTGAAAATGAGCTCTATATGAAGTTAATGAAAAAAAACCAAACTCAATAGATATATTCATATGTAAAAGAGCTTAAAATTGTGTCAGGTTATTCTTGCCTAACAACATATTTTAGATTTGTAACCTGAGAGAAGAAACACAATATTGGCAAGAGAGAAAATTTTTTCAATTATTAGTTGTATCATTAAACTATTATTATGTTATACATTAACTGTTGTTTTTTTCCTGTTTGCAAACTGCAGTTCAGGGTTTCAAAATTTAAATGTATCTTCTGCATTTTCTAGAATTTTAAATTTGATAGTATTCTCAAATGCATTGAAGGTACTAAAATCAATGTACATAGTAAGCAAAACTTCATTGCTCATATATTTGAAAATTATTTTCTCCTTTTGAAAAAAGTTCTTAAGATGGCCTAAAACCGTTTTTAAGATGTTGATTAATATTTGTAATATTTAATAACAATTTTTTCCTGGAAGGGAAATAATAAAGTTGTGAAAAGATGAGGGCTAACTTACTTTCAAGCCCATAAATACTGTCTTTCTTTAGAGTTTAACATAACAGGGTTCCAGCTGGGTTGGGTGTAGATATTCAATAAATATTTGCATCTTGATTAATGTTTAATTATAAAATTCATGTTCTAAATGAAATGAAATAGAAATTCTGAGAATATTGTTTGAACCACACAAACAGAGCAGAAATTAGTGTGGTTTTTAATGTATAATTGTGATAAGTGGACCTTTAGTTTGACATTTTGAAGCTGACCAGACAACTTCTGGATCTTCTATAAATGTTCAGCTAGTTCCCATTATTTAATGTGCATTGTGATTGGAGCTTGAGAATTCCAATTGCAAAGTTGCAGGTAAATATAGTTCTTCTCTGGTTCCCTTTATCTTTTGCATGTGACAATACATTTGGACTGTAATTTGGACTGTGACAATACATTTTACTGTAATTTTTCTCTAAATTCAAAAACATTAAATGGTCTCTGCAATGTGATACCAACATACCTCCCCAAGGATAATGCTATTTATGTAGTAATATCCTATATTACTGTCATGATTTACTGTATTTCTTAAATAAATGCTATATTAACTTTTGTACGTTAATTAAAAACTCGCCCTTCTGCTTGAAACCACATTGAACTTGTTACGCTGCCTTTTGGCTTTGCTGAAGGTACCTATCATGATGAAAATAGGAACAAAGCAGGCTTAGAAGGCAGGAGAAACTCATCTGAACAAAGGATGTGTCCTTGACAACTTACTGCAAATAAGATTACTACTAAGTCAGTAGTCACAAAATTTCCAAATGGTATAACCCAGGGCGTTTTAAGAGAGTCTGTGTTGGAACCAACTCATGGCTGCAATAATTACAGAAGTAGTTGTTGGAGGAGGTGCCATAGATTTAGCACAAAAGGTTATGGAAACAAGGTGTCAGAAAAATGACAATCCAGAACTGGACACTGGATGCCAGGACTTAAATGACTAGGGTCAAAGGTAGGGAAGCTGCAGCCAGAGTTCTCTTTCAACTACTCTGGGAAGTAGGAGTGGCAACAGCAGACCACACTATTGCAGGCCCCTCCTATTCATGGTGAAAATGTTGTCCAATTCATTGTCCGTGTCATCTTACTAGTGGAGTTCAAGGGACAGGCTGTGCCTACAGATTAGCAAGTTATTACTTCTGGCAGCGATGAGCACTTTAGTCAGCCAGGAGTTTCCCTGTCCTTTGAATGGTTTCCTTCAGTCTCCTGGGCTAGATGTAATCTGCTTATCTTCTGTGTGCCCAGTAGCATGCTTTTTCACAACTCTTTTATGGAACCTAATAGAGTTGGCTTTGTAATAAGAGTGAAATGAGGTACCTTTAGACAAGGCCTCCATTCCTCCCTTGTACCTGGCCCATAGTAAGCATTCAATACATGCCTTTGAGTGTGTGCTGGGTGTGTGAGATATTTTAACTGCTTATATTTTAGGTTTTAAGATTCAATAAGACTGCCATTCTTGTGAGGATATATGATAGAATGGCGAGTCTTTTATTGCTTTCTTGCAGTAAAATTTACAGATTCACACCTGAGGATTTAATCATCTATTTTTAGGCCTTGTTCACCCTCTGCACACTGGGTGAATAACTTGCTTCTCATTAAACAGATTGTACATTAAAAGCTATAGAGCACAATAGCTGAAATATACATTTGGTGATAATTAGTGTTCATTTCCTCACTAAGTACTACGGCATACCATACGGTTTCCATAGCAACTTCTATTCTGTTCAATTTACTGCCTAATGTGAATATATGAATAAGCTTCTATGTTGAAGAAAAAAGCCCCAGACAGTGGGGTGATTGAAGAGTTTATAGTTACAGATGTAAGCATGTTGATTTTCTACCTTATTTTCTACTTTAATTTTGGAAATACATTTTTGATGTCTTCAGGTTCTGGTCATAAGCAGAAAAAGCATAAGGAGTGAATGAATTTTAATGAATTTCTAAATGGCCTACTGAACCAGATTCACCCTATCCCCAGCTACTCCCTGGTTGTAAATTATGCAAATGTACAAGCTGCCTTAACTCTTTCAGGACACTAGGGTACCATTTGGCAAGTACCGTGTTTCACCGAAAATAATACCGTGTCTTATATTAATTTTTTTCTCCAAAAGGCACATTAGGGCTTATGTTCGAGGGATGTCATCCTGAAAAATCATGCTAGGGCTTATTTTCTGGTTAGGTCTTATTTTCGGTAGGTACTCCAGGGAACTAATCCATCATGAAGGAAAAAAGAAAGAGGAAGGAAGGAAGGAAGGAAGGAAGGAAGGAAGGAAGGAAGGAAGGAAGGAAGGAAGGAAGGAAGGAAGGAAGGAAGGAAGGAAGGAAGGAAGGAAGGAAGGAAGGAAGGAAGGAAGGAAGGAAGGAAGGAAGGAAGGAAGGAAGGAAGGCCATTTCATAGCAATTAAATCAGTGTTGCTTTAATTTATAAAATGTCTTTGGAAAGCAGAATTGGCATTATGTTAATTTTTCTGAAAGGAAAAACTTAGACGTTTTCAGCAGTCCCAGACACTGTGGGCAAAGCATGCTATAGCAGAGATGGCAATGTATTAAGAGTCAGGATCCAAGTTCGAATTCTGAAGCCTCCAAATACTAAGGCAGAGATTGTTAATGCCAGCTTCTCCCAGGGTACGGATGATAATGATAGTGACACTGAGTATGTCCTTACTCTGTACTGCACCACCTGCCATGATTACGTCAAGGTACAACAATTATAAGAGCAATCTGTTTTCCCTCTTTTGTTTGCTGGAACCTTACTAAATTATCAGCGTTGACTTTTTTTTTACCTTAAAGATAATAATTTGATGTAGTTCAGCTTAGTAAATGGGAGAGAGTGAGCCACAGAGAGGTCAAGTAAGGTGTATAATGTCACTTGGCTAGTCGTGGTATACCAGGGGCTGATCCATTTTCCTAAACCACTGAAATGGACTATCTGGCTAAACAACCAGTGTAAAACTGTCACGTTGCAGACACCCAGAAATCATTAGGGCCTTCTGCATTTCTAATCATTGGCTGGGTAATGGGTGGAATGCAGAGGGGGACAAGTTGTGATCTGCCTGGTCTTGCTTCCATGATGTGGAGCAGTGGAAGGAATGAGATTCGTGGGGAATCAAGGAAATTGTTTTATATCCTACTCATATCCTACTCATTCTAAGAAGAGACACACCTCTATTTACCTAAGTAAATAGTAAGTTTATACAATTGATGCCTTTATATACATATTTATATATACATATATATATATATACCTATGTATATAAAATATATATTACACACACTCACACAGTTCAGACAATTAAGTTCGCGAACTTTCCACTGTGCACTTTGAGTGGAAAATTTGCGAACTTAATTGTCCGAACTATGTGTGTGTGTGTGTGTGTGTGTGTGTGTGTGTGTACATTCGCATATATCACTGTCAAATATTTATTATTATCTATTTACTGGCTACTTCAAAGAAAAAAAAATCTGAAGTCTATCCCTTTCACACAAGTATTGAAGAGGCTTTTAAAAGGTTATGTCAAGTTTTGGATTTTTTTCCCTATTCTCTAAAGACACACACACATACACACACACACACACACACACATAGAATAAGGTGTATATATATGTTTTTGGACAATTCTATATTGAATATAGAATTCTTAAGAAATACACACATATATATGCCATAATTTTAAATCTTTACTAATGTTTAGCTTTCTGCTTGGTAAACATTCAGAAATGTTAGCTGTCATTGCAGCTGGTCTTCTTTTATCTTTTATATATATAACGACACTAATTTGAACAAAATTATTTTCCTGGATATCTCCAATTTTGACTTAGAGGTTCATATTCAGAGAGAAGCAAAAAAGGTTTTTATCTGAATACACTCAATTATTAGGTGAATTTTACTGATTTCTTATAATATGCTAGGCAGTACATTAAGTGCTTTTCATGTATTATCTCATTGTATTCTCACTGTATCCCTGTGAGTTGTGTTCCATTCTTATCTTCATATAGTATCTTAGGTTTAGATTGTAGTTGTGATACTCTTATGAAATGGAAACTATTTCACTATATTTTTCACTTAAGCAGACTAAAGATCTCTAAAAATTAGTCACCATTACACTCATTAGACTCTAAAAACTTTTCTTTAAATAATTGTTAAAGCCAATGTATACCTAATATAAAATAACATTCCTTTTTCTAAAACTAATATATAGTTGTTGTGTATCAAGTGTTCTCAATGAAGAAATTAAATGATAATTAAAATAGTCATATTTTCTTTAAACATTGACAATTCTCAGGATGTATATTGAGATTTGCATTCAAGAAAACTGTAAGTTCTTCATGACGCCATGCCAGAAATAAAATCTAAAATATCCAAAGCACTTTCCAAATATTAATTAACATAAAATTTTTAAAGGGGAAAGCAAACCAATTTACATCCCTAAATAATATTTTATGTTATTATTAAGGTTGGAAATAGTAAATAATTGTTAGCATTGAACAGTTATTTTTTTTTAATTTATTGGGGTGACAATTATTAGT
The DNA here is from genome assembly GCF_964194185.1 of Rhinolophus hipposideros. Lineage (NCBI taxonomy): Eukaryota > Metazoa > Chordata > Mammalia > Chiroptera > Rhinolophidae > Rhinolophus > Rhinolophus hipposideros. The sequence goes on from NC_138055.1 coordinate 72,230,354, forward strand.
AAAATGACATAGATTTCCGGTGTACAATTCTGTATTACATCATCTATAAAATCCATTGTGTGTTCACACCCAGAGTCATTTCTCCTTCCATCACCATATATTTGATCCCCCTTACCCTCATCTCCCACCCCCCACCCCCCTTACCCTCTGGTAACCACTAAACTATTGTCTGTGTCTATGAGTTTTTGTTTCTCATTTGTTTGTCTTGTTGTTGTTTTTGGTTTATATACCACATATCAGTGAAATCATATGGTTCTCTGCTTTTTCTGTCTGACTTATTTTGGTTAGCATTATACTCTCAAGATCCATCCATGTTGTCACAAATGTTCCTATATCATCTTTTCTTACCGCAGAATAGTATTCCATTGTGTAAATATACCACAGCTTCTTTATCCATTCATCTTTCGAAGGACATTTTGGTTGTTTCCATGTCTTGGCCACCGTAAATAAAGCTGCAATGAACATTGGAGCACACGTATCTTTATGTATAAATGTTTTCAGATTTTTTGGGTTGATATCTCGGAGAGGGATTGCTGGGTCATATGGTAATTCATTTCGTAATTTTTTCAGGAACCTCCACATTGCCTTCCATAATGGCTGCACCAATCTGCATTTCCACCAACAATGTATGAGGGTTCCTTTTTCTCCACAGCCTCTCCAACCCTTGTCACTATTTGTCTTGTTGATTTAATCATAAATGGATGATGTATCTTGTCAAATGCTTTTTCTGCATCATTTAATATAATCACACTATTTTTGTCCTTTTTTTGTTATGTAATGTATCACATTGATGGATTTGCGGATGTTGAACCATCCTTGTGCCCCGGGGATGAACCCCACTTGGTCGTGATGAATAAACTTTTTAATGCATTGTTGTATTCGATTTGCTAGAATTTTGTTTAGGATTTTTACATCTGTATTCATCAGAGATATTGGTCTGTAGTTTTCTTTTTTTTGTGTTGTCTTTACCAGGTTTTGGTATCACGGTAATGTTGGCCTCATAAAATGAGTTAGGGAGTACTGTCTCTTCTTCCATTTTTTTGGAAGAGTTTGAGCAGGATTGGTATTAGACCCTCTTTGAAGGTTTGGTAGAATTCACTAGTGAAGCCATCTGTTCCCGGACTTTTGCTTTTGGAAAGGTTTTAGATGACTGATTCAATTTCGTTACTTTTGATCGGTCTGTTTAGACTTTCCAGTTCTTCATGGTTCATCCTTGGAAGGCTATATGTTTCTAAGAACTTGTCCATTTCTTCTAGGTTATTGAATTTGGTGGCATATAGTCCTTCATAGTATTCTTGGATGATCCTTTGTATTTCTGTAGCATCCGTGATAACTTTTTCTTTTTCATTTCTGATTTTGTTAATTAGTGTCTTCTTTCTTTTTATCTTAGTGAGGCTAGCCAAGGGTTTGCCAATTTTGTTAATCTTTTCAAAGAACCAGCTCTTTGTCCCATTAATTTTTTCTATTGTTTTTTTGTTCTCTATTTCATTTAATTCTGCTCTGATTTTTGTTATTTCCTTTCTTCTGCTCACCTTGGGTTTCGCTTGTTCTTCTTTTTCTAGTTCTTTAAGGTGTAACATGAGATTATTTATTTGGTATTTTTCTTGTTTCTTGAGATAAGCCTGTAATGATATAAATTTCCCTCTAAAAACTGCTTTCGCTGCATCCCCAAAATTTTGGTAGGATGTATTTTCATTGTCATTTGTTTCTATGTATCTTTTGATCTCTCCTCTAATTTCTTCTTTGACCCAGTCGTTCTTTAAAAGTATGTTGTTTAATCTCCATGTATTTGTGTTTTATCCTGCTTTCTTTTTGCAGTTGATATCCAATTTCAAAGCCTTGTGATCAGAGAATATGCTTGGTATGATTTCAATCTTCTTAATTTTGCTGAGGCTGATTTTATGTCCCAATATATGGTCTATCCTTGAAAATGTTCCATGTACACTAGAAAAAAATGTATATAGTCTGATGTTTTAGGATGAAGTGCTCTCTCTATGTCAATGATGTCCATTTCATCTAATGTGTCTTTTAGGGCTCCTATTTCGTTATTTATTTTCTGTTTGGATGATCTATCCATAGCTGTCAATGATGTATTTAAGTCCCCTAGTATAATTGTGTTTTGGTCAATTTCTCCCTTTAGTTCTGTTAGTAGTTGTTTGGTATATTTTGGTGCTCCCTGATTGGGGGCATAAATATTGACGACTGTTATGTCTTCTTGTTGTATACTCCCCTTTACCATTATGAAATGTCCATCTTTGTCTCTTGTTATCTTTTTCACCCTGAAGTCTGTTTAATCTGATATCATTATGGCTACACCTGATTTTCTCTGGATACCATTTGCTTGGAGTGTCAATTTCCACCCTTTCACTTTGAGTCTATGCTTGTTTTTGTAGCTGAGATGTGTCTCTAGGAGACAGCATATGGTTGGATTTAGTTTTTTGATCCAATCTGTTACTGTGTGCCCTTTTATTGGTGAGTTCAGTCCATTTACATTTAGGGTGATTATTGATATGTGAGGATTTCCTGTCATTCTATCTTTAGTTTTTTGGTAAGGCTGTGTCTCCATTGTTTCTTTGTCTTTCTGTCGCTGTCCATCATTTTTGTGTGGTGGTATTCTATGATGCCTCCCTCTGTTTCTTCTTTTATTACAGTATATATTTCAGTTCTGGATTTTTCCCGAGTGGCCACCCTTATGTGTATGTAAAAGAAAGTTTGATACTTAGAGTATTCCATCCTCTTCATCACGCCTACCCTCTCCATTCCCATATTCTGGCTCAGGACTTTATGCTCCCCCCTTCCATGTTTTGGTTGCCACAAATTGTCCCTGTTGATGGTGGTTGAATAACCTCCTTTAGTATTTCTTGTAGTGCAGGTCGTGTATTAGAAAATTTCTTCAGCCTCTGCACGTATGGAAAGGTCCCTATTCCTCCTTCATATCCAAAAGATATCTTTGCTGGACATACCATTCTTGGCCCATAACCTCTGTCCCTCAACAGTTTGAATATTTGGTTCCCTCCCTCCTGGCCTGTAGAGTCTCTGCTGAAAAATCTGATGATAATCCAATGGGCCTTCCCCTGTAGGTTACCGTCCTCCTTTCCTCGGCTTCCCCAAGTATACCTCCCTGTCGTTGATTTTGGACAGCTTCAATACAATGTGCCTTGGAGAAGACCTGTTGGGACCGAGGCAACTAGGGGCCCCATCTGCCTCTTGGATTTGAGAATCCAGTTCTGTCCACAAGCCTGGGAAGTTCTCATCGACAATTTGTTTGAATAAACTCTCTGTTTCCCCCTTTCTCTCTTCTCCTTCTGGTATACCCATTATTCTTATATTGCTCTTTCTTATGGAGTCAGAATGTTTTTGTAGAGTTCCTTCACCTCTTCCAAGTCTCAAGTTTTTCCCTTCTTCCATCTGTGTAACCTCCAGGTTTCTATCCTCGACGCCACCAACTCCCTCCTACACTCAGTCAACTCCACCACCCAAGCTGGCCACTTCACTCTTAATTTCTTCTATTGAGTTCTTAATCTCCAGAAATTCTACCTGGCTCTTTTTAAAAATTTCAATCTCTTTCATAAAATGCTCATGTTCTTCTTTGATTGTGTCTCTGAGTTCATCAAACTGCCCTTCTGTATCCTCCTGCATCTCGTTGAGTTTTTTTGGAACAGCAATCTTGAATTCTCTGTCATTTAAGTCACATATTTCCATATCTTTAAGTTCCTTTTCTGGAGACTTTTCAATTTCTTTCTGAGCTGTCTTGTTGTCTTGGTTATTCATGGCAATTACTGATTTATTATTTCTCTTCCTAGACATCTACAGGAGTGGCTTCTGCAACAGGTTGATAGGAAGAGGTCTTTCTTTTGTTTTCCAGTACTTGTTGGTAGAATGCTTTATTTTCTCTTCGACTGCAGCCTTTTTTTCTCTCTCACACGGTAGTGCTATGTTTTCTCCGCACTATTCCAGCTTCTCACACAATGGGGGGATTCCCTGGGAGACGGGCTTCTTCTCTATTAATAGTTTGCCTGGGTCACAGGGCGCAGTGTCTGTGTGGGTATGCGGAGAGCTTTTGAAGTTCCAAAGCTCTTCCTACACCAGATTCAGAGCTTGTATGTTTCAGCAGTTCTGTTTACTCCTGCAGGGATCCACCCAGATAGATGGGGCCAAGGGTGGGGTGAGTTGTGTGAGGTGGTCCAGAGCAATGGCGGAGACCACCACCACAGATGGTTCGGCTTCCACAGCTCCCTCCCCTTTGCCGGAACTAGTTGGGCTGTGAATCTGTGTCTGCGGTCCACAGTTCTCAAAACAGCAAATATTCTGTTCTTTTGATGTGACATTGCTACTGTTCCTCTTATAGCATCGGGCAGGTGGGGGTGGGGCGAGCTCTGGCAGGGTAGGGAGGGGCGGCTAGTCTCAGTGCCTAAGGCTTCCGTTCTCTGCTCAGCATTGAGGGCTTATACCACAGTTTTCAGCCTTCTTCCCTCAGTCTTTGCTCCAAGGTCTCTGCCGTGAGCGTTGGGTTCAGCCGTGCTATATGCTGCCCCCTCAGCCCTGTGGGCCGTAAGTGGAGCCCTAGCAGTCGGAGTCCTTCCCTCTACCACAGCTGCGGTAGTTCCGGGATGCAGCGAGCTCGGAGCACTGAGGTGGGTCTGCGTCCTGCGCCTGAGCGGCTCCGTCTCCGCACTTCTTCCTTCCCTCCTCCCCGGCTCGTGGGATTCTCCCACCTTTAGGTGAATTCAGTAGTGGGCCTCTTCGTCTTGCCTGTCTGCTGTGCAGGGAGTCCTTTGTGGAGTTATTGTCCGATTAATTGTAAATTCCAGGGGAGCTTTACAGAGGTCACCTCACGCCACCATTTTGATGACGTCTGTGAACAGTTATTTTTAAAGAGCTAGATAGTTCTTCTAAACATGAAGTTCAAAGTCAAAAAATATTTGAATTGTACACCATTATTTTATTGATGAAGGAGCTTGCTAGATAACTATTTAGATTTTCCACTTATTTCTTTGGGTAAGGATGTGCTTAGGAGAGATAAAATATGCTCATTTTATTCTATTTGAAAAGTAATATTATAGGAATGCTAAATGGAATTATATCAAATTTATATATTTATTTTGGAAGATGTAACATTTTTATGACGAATTTTCCCATCCCAGAATATATAATGATTTTCTAATTGTTCAGATCTTGTTCTATGTCCTTGAAAAATGTTGTTTTTTCCTTATATAAACCTGGTCTGTCTTGTTGAATTTATTTCTAGGTATTTAATAAATGTGTTGTTAATTTTAAGTGGAATATTTTTTACTGCTTCCATTTCTAACATTTTTTTTGTGTATTTTAATCTTGCTGCCAGTCACGTTGGCAAATCTCATTAATTCAAGTTGTTTTACAAGAATCACTTTAGTTTTTGAGAGGATTAAAATGAGATATGCTGTTAAAGAGCTTAAATAGTGGCTGGTAGAGAGCGAGTGCTCAGAAAATAGTGGCTATTTTCATAACCTGAAACTCCACTTTCAGACTGCATGGTCCTTACCTATAGAACATCCTCTTCAGTGTTAATTGCATGTATTGCTACTTTGAGGATTTGATCACTTTAATTATACATAGCATTTATTGAGTACCTGTGATTGTATGCGAGTTGCTTCTACATGATTTTTGATAACCTTATGAAGTAACACAAGCAATGATTTCCTTGTCCTAATGGCTGTCATACCATAAATGTTACTACAGGGGACCAACCTGTAAGGCAATCTTGACTTCGGACCACAACTAATGTAATTAAGATGGCTGTGGAAAGTGTTCAAAAGAGATGCTCTTATCCTCACAACTTCTTCATCTTTAATTAAGGATAACTTTTGCATCCTTAAGCATAAAAAATATATGTTTTAATATGTAAAACATGAAAATTATGATGTGAAATTTTGGAATACACATCACCTTTTTTCTATTTTGGAATTGCGTTAAAGATATTCTGTGGTTATGTTAATGATGAGAATTCCATATCCTATTCTTATTCTGCCAAATATTTTAGCAGTAATTAAAAAAACAACACACAGTATCTATATGACTGATAAAATTTACAAAGACAATAAAAATCTAAAAGAAAAAAATGAGGAAATAAATCATTCATATCTAAAGATTTATAAATGGTGATCTTCATATTATAACCCTAGGAAATATTATTTTAAGGATGATTTTGCCTTCTAAATAAGAGGACTGGTTATGTAAGTTGAGAAATGTAATTTAAGTTGGAAAAATATACATAGATAAAATATTCTTCTGAAACGTTTATGTGACGGTTTTCTGTTAATAGCAATGTTGATTAAAAAATAAAATATGAATAATGTCTTCAAATGCCCTACGCCTTCATAAGCCTTCATAGCAGTGACTTTATTTGAGACTTACTCATAAGTTGGAACTGATTAATTTCTCTAGTTTTCTGAAAAGGCACCTTAAAAACTGGTTCACAAGCATTTGACTGTAAAAACTAATAATATTACCTAACATTAATTAAAAACTTACTATGTTCTAGGCTCTGAGATTAAACACTATCCTTGAATTACCTTATTTAATCTTTTCAAAAAAATTATTATGAAGTAGAAACTATTATTATTCCTATTTTGAAAGTGAGGAAAATAAAACTCTAAGAATTAAACAAACTTACCAAAGTTTCAGAATTAATATAAGAATGGTACAATACTCAAATCTTGGTTTAATTCCAAAGTAATCCTCTTGATTCTTTATAATCTACCACTTTATTACAGCAGAAATAGTAATATTTCTTTAAAAATATGCAAACCATTTTTCAATATCCAGGGATGTATAATGAATTTAATATGTAAAATCAATTATATAAATGTTTGAATGATTTCTAATGCTTGTGACAAAAAATTGAACATAGAATTTGTAAGAGTTAAAACATCACTGAGATGTAAAAAAAATATTTGTGACACTTGGGATTATGAAGATTAAGTCTTCATTAGAATTTTAAGAAGAAAACATCTCCATGATGAGTAAAATTGTCACTATTTACTGTTTTTGATTTCCAAGGCTAGAATTGAAGCAAAATCCAATATTGACAAAAACATACCTTTTTCAAAGATATATGTATTTCAGGTCATTTTAATCATACAGATATATAGCAACTGCTATGTTTCAGAGACTGTGCTAAGCAATTTGTAAATATTAACTTATTTAATTCTTATATTCACCCCCATAAGGTGTAGGTATTATTATCCCCATTTTACAAAAAAGGAAAGGAGGCATAAAAACTTGCTCATATTGACATAGCTACTAAATATGAGAATTGCATTTAAAGCTAGGCTATCTCATGCCAGAATCTATGTTCAATATGTTCCAAACACTGTTCAGTCAGTGTTTTATTCTAAACATATTGCATGTATCTCACAATGTTCTATGTTCTATTAAGAAACTGCTGTATGCCAGCCATAATTCCAAAGAATGTGTTTTTTTTTTTAATTGTGTCCTGATATGGAGGAGTCATCCTTCTAAATCCTATTTCTTCATTTCCTTGTTTGACTGCTGTCATAGAAAACGCTTGAGCTAGTTGACATCTCAATTAACAAGTCAAAGGGTCTCAACAGACACCGTTTGATGCATCATAAAGCATCCTTTGTGGCATGCTTTGTTATTACTGCCATCTTATTTGTGCACTAGAGCACAGAACAGAATGTTTCTTGTCTACCGGGATTTCTTTAGCAATTGATCATTAATTGAAAAACATAACAGAGCTAAGTCTTAGGAGAAAAATTAATGTTTTGTCCCAACTAAATGCATTAATTAAAAAAATGGAATGATTTTTATGAATTGCCAAACTTCATAATGCAGTCTCATTTCAAGAATAATGGGGAATTGTTTCCCCCTGCTTTATTTGAAAAACAAAGAAAGGATACAATTTTGGAATTTCTCTTTATGCATCTTACCAGCCTCAAGAAAGGACACGTTTTTGCTCTACTAAATTGTTATTCTCTAGAAATCCATGTAATGCACTTACATCAGCTTACTACCACCTCACATCTCTTCTATTTTTCATATCTTTTTCTCTTTGCTACCCCACACACTGTGGCGTCTTCTTTCTCTGAGAAGGCATGGTCTCGTGTGTAAAGGCTGTGCTCAGGTTTTCAAAGGAACCTAGAGCCTGTACCTCATGAGCTGCAATCGTCTCATTTACTGAGCACCTTCTCGAGATTCTGAAAATATTGCAGAATACAGCAATTTAAGAGGATTATTACACTGACTTTCAAATTTATGACAGTTTCAATAGTTTTCCCATAACACTTGAATAGATAAAAGCTTTCCAAACAACCATTAAATCAATAATATTTAAGAGTGCCACCACCATAGCAATGACTGCAATGGCCAGATCATACATATCATATGACTTTGTTTCTTATTTACCTGTGTCTTTATTTGCTAAGACTATTTATTATGTTGAACCTACTTTCTAATATACTTATGAGACAATATTTAGCAATACTTTAGGATGCAGTATTTATTTGGACCCATGCTATGTCTTTTTTTTTTTTTTAACGTCCACTATATTCCATATAGCATGTTCAAAATTCTATTTAAAGGACATTGGGGTAATGCTATGCATATTCAACAGAACTTCTACAGACTGAACAGTAATTGGTGTTGTGCACAAAGCATACTAGTGTTAGAACCACTGAGGTAGCTGCAGGGATAATACCCATTGAGATGAAGCTTGGGGTGGGGGCGGGGCTAGACCATCTCCATTTGGATTTGGGTTTCCAACAGATCTAGGATCTGCAAACAAGGTTTTATTTACCCTTATCTTATATGTATAAAGGGCTGTGTGAGGTTTCTTCATTCGTTAATTTAATCAGCAATTTAGTTTAGGTGCCAGACCCTTGTCTAGGTACAGCTAACTCAGAAATGAACAAGATCCCTGTAGACCCGTTCTCTGTGCTTATGCAATTTAGCATCTATAGGGCAACATCGGGGGAGAAATGATTCATGCATCCATTTATTCAAGACACTTTATTTTTCTCTACAGCACCCTTTATGATCTGACATACTATAGATTTACCAGTTTATTTGCTTGCTGTCTCCTCCAACCAGAATGTGAATTCCATGAGGGCAAGGATTTGTCGACTGTGTGCTTTGCTGAAGCTCCCCTGCTAGAAGAGTGGCTGGCTCATGGTATGAAGTAGATGAGAAAAAGAGATTTTCTATTCATCTACTAAGTGTGAGGGTGCCCAGTGCCAGGTGTAGAAAGACAGATAGGAACCACAGGGAACAAAAAGGCTGATGTGTGAACTGTCAGTCTACTGAGAGGTGGTTACATGCCATGGCAGACACAAATCGCATGCCTGGAGAAGCACAGAGGAGGAATCGCTAGCTCAGACATGAGAGGGGAGGAATAGCTTCTTCAAGGAAATGATGTCTTACTGCCCGAAGCAGTCATCAGCCTTAAAACCCAAGACTCTGACATCTTAGTTAATCTCCTCCTGACCTGCACCCACCCTACTTGCAGACACAGTTGCACACACACAGAAAAGTGACACAAGCACAGTAGCTCAGAGGGCATGGAGAAAACATACCAAAGTCTGGCTAGAAGCCTAAAAAGACTTGACCAGAAGAGACATCTGACCCAGGCTTTCAAAAAGGGCATTGGATGTGAAGAAGAGTTGAGAATAACCTTCATGGCTGAAGGAATGGCCGAGGTAAAGGTTCTTGAATAGAATCTTCCTGACCATTATCTGAATTTTTAGATCCTGATTTTAGAGATTAAGACTTATTGATCATTCTTGTATCAGACACCTACCCAGTTATGTAGATATGTTTCTGTTTATTTTCTTAAACTAAGTTTCATGATATTAAAATGTTCCAGAGAAGTAGAAGATGATAGTTGCCAAGTGTGCTGTACAAAAGAAATGATGAATTTAGAAAACTGATTACAGAGGTGCAGAGCAGAAAGAGACTTGTCTCACAGCTCAAAGAAGCAATTCCTCGGTAGGGGATGAGTAATCATTTTGCATAGAAGCCTGGAGTAAAGCAAAACTTTCTTAAAACTACCAATAAAGAAAATATAAATTGCAAAACCATTTTGGAGAGCAATTTGGTAAAACCCAGTAATCTTGAAGTGACCCAGCAATTCCACCCTTATTAGGTTGAACCATCTGAAATTGCTGATACTTGGCTGTTTTGACCTATAAAAAAATAGCAATTCATATGGATATCTATCTAGATAGATATAGAGAGAGAGATCTTAGAGAAATTCGTTTGTGTATGTAAGAAATAAAATTGTGGTAGCAAAACTTTGGAAATAATCTAAATGCCATCAAGAAGAGAATAGATAAATTATGGCAATGAAAAGAGTTAAAAAGCTAAGCATTTTAACTTATTTTACAGTAAGAAAAAGAATAAGGAGAGTGACTTTTTTGGTTAAGGGAGAGTGGTGCCCTTATGAGTTAGAAAAAGTTTAAACGCCTTAGGTAGTCCACCAAATTATATTGTATTCTGTTTCTGCATCAGCTAAAGTCGTTAGTCTTCAGCTGCTCAGTGCTGCAACCAGCTGTAGAATTGTAGCACATTTTTTCTTTGCTGAAACTGAATAGACATTTTTTTTTTAAAACTCGGAAACCTGAGAAAGTTTGAGTTTTGAGATATTACTGTCATCTTATCCTCCTTCCATACTTCTAGCAGCACTTGAAAAGGCAAGTGATCAGAAGCAAGTCGCTGATTGTTCAGTGCTGTGTCTGAACCTATTCTATTGGATATAAAATGAAGTGATTTATTAACCTTCCACAGTCTGTACTGTTGGTATCATTATGCCAACTCTAAGGGGTAGACCAAAGTAATACAGATGTACCACCCTTTCTACTGATGTTACTACTGTATCATGTTTTACTACTGCTGAAAAATAAAGTCTGCCAGTCAGGAAATTGCTTGATTTGAAAGCACAACTCTACCATTCCTATACCATATAAAAGAAAAATGTGGTTGTCTGTACCTTAATTTACAGTGTACATCTCAACGTCTCCTAAAACAGATGGAGGAATGCAATATTACATTTTGGGTCCTCAACCCAAGGAGAAAACCTGGCAGCTGTTTAAAAATAATGACATAACAAAGAGAAGAAAACAGATCCTGTTATTTCCCTCATGTGGGGCCCTCTATCATTGGCCAAACAGATTTTGGCCCATTTGAAAAAAAATCGTGCCTATTTGGAAAGGCATACTAAATAAAAATTGAGTATTTCAACTCTGTCCACTAAAAGTAGCTCCTGGTTTCAAAGGGATTTCTTTGGAGGAGTATAAAAGCCAAGAAGTTGCTGGAATTGATTCAGACAGGGTCTGATCCTGAATTACGCTATGATTCAGCTATAGAGACCTGATCTTTATTATCTTTTCAAAAACACATACACATGTGTGTCTGGGCACGCATGTGTTCACACATGACACACACACACACACACACACACACACACACACACACACTGAATTTTACTAATTAATGGGGCTCTTGGTTGGAGACTTTAAGTCATGTGCGGTTTTTAAGTCAGAAACATCAAAGCTGGGGAACACTGCAGACAAGCAATTTAATAACAATATTTGTATCTCACAAATTACAGTTTTACAATATGTTGCTGACTGGTTATTAAGTGGTAATAGTTGAATCAGGACCAACCTGATTATTCAAGCATTTCTGCTTCTTGATTATGAGCTTGGCACTCAGTGGAAGAGCTATTCTGAACACGTTACTGTTCATACAGTTAAAAAGAAATCATGAAGAAATATACAACCAGCAGGGCCCCTAATATATGTCATTATACAATGTTTGGTGACTTTCAGTAATTATCTTATTATTTCTTGGTGCATGAAGGGTACACCTGATAAGGTCTGCGAAAGTGACTTTCAACTTTACTTTCTGTGATGGATGCTACGAGCAGCCTGAACTTTCTATTTTTCTACTTTTTACTTTTGCTAGCAAATTGCATTTGCTACTGAGGTGTCTACCGAGGAAATACATTTTTTCTTTCAGAGTTGATTAGAAATCCTCTAATTGCACCACGTACTATTTCTGATGTCATTAGTTCTTCCAGCAAGTCATAGAGTACACTATTTGGGAACCAGGGAAGTAGCAGGGAGGTGGTGATCTAGATAGAATCAGGCTCAGATGATCTGCTGTAATTATAAATTATCTCTAAGATCTGGGCTTTCTCAGTACCATCCTTTCCTCAGTTCTCTAAATAAACTTCAGAATATAGTTTGGAATAGACCTTGTTAAAGTTAATGGCTCTGTAGAGAGACTGCTGTCACACAGATGGACCGGATGGAAATGAGAGATTCATTCAGTCAGCCAACATATATGTATTCAATGCCTACTATATGGGATGCATTCAATGCAACTAGTCAATGGGAATAATTTAGGGAATATAACATAGGTTGTTATTGACCTTAGATTGTTCAAAGTCTGATGGTATTTGTATATGCCGATTTCTATATTGAGCATTAGCAATATGAGATAGAGATAACTGGTTAAATGTAAGACCTTTTATACTACACTACATGCAATTATTAATTTTTTTGCATTAGTACTTATTTCAAGTTTTAATTTGTCTTGTTTAATTAAAAGGCATAAAACGTCATATTGTTTGCATCAAATTATGCAACTGAGTTCTTGGTTTCTTTTTGGTTCACAAATTACAATTCAACATATTAACAGGAAGAGTAAATCTGAAATAGAAACTTTCACTTTGAATTTTAAAATTAAAAAGTGAAATTCAGTGCACTTTAGCTATACATTGTTGTGACCCCATATTATAATTTTGTTTAAAAATGATTTTGTTATCATAGACTAAATGTGTGCAGTCTTCTGTAATGTGACAAATACAAGATCATTTGGCTTTTACCACTTGCTCTCTGCTACGGTTTGTATGACTAAATATTTTCACATATGCTTTTGAAAATAAATGGTTTAATACCTCGTTCTTTAAAAAAATGACAGTCTATGCTTTGTTTCCCCTTGGAAAATAGTTTCATTTTTCTTACCAAGATTACTTTGAGTTCCTCTTTCATTTCAGTTTGGGCGTCTTCATGAATCATTTAGGCAGAATATGCTGAACAAAGATCATTTTGTTTGGGTGTAATGAGAAATGCTGTTTAATTTCAGTGGTATGGACCTGGTGTCCCTTCACCCTACCTTCTCTGTGTCTTCTTACAAGCTTAGCTCCTCCAGGTTTTGCCCATGTCAAACCTTCTGTCTCTCCTTCCCTTTTCAAATGTTTCCTAAAAGACTCCTAAGTGCCAGGCTTTGTGCTGGCTTCTAACGGGTCCAGGGAGGAAGCAGTTAATCACATCCCCTTTAGTCCTGATTTAAAAAAAAAAAAAATGTTCCTTAAACAAATAATCATGCACAGTAATTTATGTTCTTGTTATTACTATCTTGAAAGGAGATGTATGAGGAATATTAAAAGATATAATTGGTGAACTTAACTTGTCCTAGGCTGTGGAGGAGGGGTAGATCAAGAAAGTCTTCCTGAAGAGAAACATTTAAGCTGAACCCTGAGTATTTCTTAGTTGGAGAGAACAGCAAAGAACCTGATGAGAAGAAATCTCTAGTTGCCACTCTGTTGTCAGGAGATGTTTCACTTGATGCTGAGTTTTAAGGAGGTACAGCTAGAAGAAGCCTTGTGATTAGGCATGGTGCATTAATCTAATGCCATGATTTGAAGAGAAAAGATTTGTTTTAAGTGTAAAAATCTAATGGAGAGTAGAGCATTTCATCGTATATTGTGAACCATTATAATATTTCTATGTGTTTTTGACTTGGGTTGTTTAGTGTGGTTTATTATTTCAATTGAAAATTATATGAATTATAGTTCACTTTTGTAAAAGGATGTTTGGTTTGGTGGGGGTAATAAATCTGAACGTGTCCTTGGAGCCTGATATAAGTTGTAGGTAAACAATAAAGTTGATGACTTAACTTTCCCATTTATGGTATTATTTATTAACAGGCTGATGAAGGTCATGGAGATGGTCTTTATAATGTCTGTTATTAGGTCAGTGACAAGATTAAGAATAAAAATTGATACCGATAATGATAGGAAGAGCTTCAAAACTTTCCCCCTGTTTTTGAGTGATTTGATTCAATTGCATGAGCCCTGAGGATTGACAACTCTGTTTTTCATAAATTTTTAGCAGTTATTTTAAATGTAGAAGAAATTCATCCAGATAACTCAGATTGTTATTAAAACTAGCTGGTTAGCATTTTAGACTCATCAAAATACAAATATATTGTACATCGCTGATGTATTTTAATGAAGAATGCCTGAGATGACACAATCCCTTTGAGTCAAATTAATTATAAATCTTTTCTACTTTTCATCCCAGCTGTTTGCCTAATTACCTATTGTCAAATATACGTTTATCAATTCCTAAGAACATTTTGGCCATTAAAACCCAAGGGAATATCCCACCAAAGTCACACTGACTTTCAAAATGTTGAAGTGAAATTTCAAGGGCTTTTTCTGTGAGCCCTTAATCCTTTCGGATTTAACGCTGATTGATCCATTAATATGTGTGTTCTTCACTTTGTTGGTGACTCAGTTTGCGACTTCCCAAATTATTTTCCCTTCTCTTTTCTTCAGTAGTTCTTGCTGCTTGCAATATGAATGATGAGTGGAGTAGATTATTGAACAGCCACAAGGATTTTAAAAAACCTTGAAAAAAGGCAAAAAACTAAAAACCCCTGGATCTTTCTCCATCATTCGTACAGGCTTTGTGTTTGCGATTCACTTCCTGAAGCCAGATCCATAGATGGCACATATGGATATACGGATATTTGACCAGGTGACTATTCCATTAGAAGGCCAAGTGGTCTTTCTACATTTTAAGGTTCCAGAGACTAGAATCTGAATTTTAGCTGAGATAGTGTTTATTATTTTTTTGGCTACTTCAGTTACATACAACCGAAATGTAGTTGTTTAAACAAAAATTTGATTTACTAATTAACGGGTGGCTGGTGGCTCCTGCAGTAGAAGGAACAGCTGAAGATCCAGGCTTTGAAAAAGAAAGGATCAGAGGTGCTCTGGGCTTTGGGTAGCAGCAATCTCATTTCAGAGAGCATCTGGTCAGCTTGTGATCGGTCCGTTCTTCAGCTGTGGCTAGGGAAAGCCCAGGGTTGTAGTGTGGAGAGATTAACTTTCAAAGTAGTAGTGGGAGTGTGATGACCCGAAGAAATGAAATGGTGCAATGAAGACAAAAACGGTTTCTGCTCTGCTTTGGGGATTTAACCTCTTTCTAACATCCTTTTCTATAAAATGTGGGTAATGCTAGTACTACCTATCTCTTAGGTCACAAACCGGCCTGAAACAATGCACTTAGAACAGCCTTGAACAAATAGTAAGCACTCAGTGTCATTATTATCTCCATTTTGCAGAAGAGAAATTATGATTCAGAGATGTTTAAATAACCTGCCCAAGGTCATACTAAGGAGTGAATGATCTGGCATTCATCAGATTCAAATGCTCTATGCCATTGCAGAGCATTCATTCACCTTTTTTTGCATGCTCATTTTAGTTAGCATACAATATTATATTAGTTTCAGGTATACACAATAGTTATTTAACATTTATATACCTAAAGAAGTAATCACCATGAATCCAGCAACCATCTGACACCGTCGCATGCTATCACAATATTACTGACTATATTCCCGATGCTGAACATTACACCCCAACACTTGCTTGTTTTATACCTGGAAATTTGGACCACTTATTGCCCTTTATCTTTCCCCCCTTTTTAATTTTTCAGTTACGGTTGACTTCAATATTAATTTATATTAATTTCAGGTGCACAGCATAGTCATTAGACATTTAGATAATTTAATAAGTGATCCCCCTGACTAGTACCCACCTGGCACTATACATAGTTATTACCATATTATTGATTGTATTCCTTATGCTTTACTTTCCATCCCCATGATTATTTTGTAACTTCCAATCTGCACTTATTAATCTTTTCTCCTTTTTCACCCTGCCCTTAAACCCCCTCCCATCTATCACCCCAATAAATCTAGTACCCATCTGACACCATATTAATTATTATAATATTATTGACTATAATCCTTATGCTATACCCTGCATCCCCATGATGACTTTGTATCAACCAAAGTATCCCATCCCCTTTTTCACACTCCCTCAACCCCCTCCCATCTGGCAACCATCAAAATGTTCTCTGTATTTATGAGTCTGTTTCTGTTTTGTTTGTTTATTAATATTTTGTTCTTTAAATTCATCATATAGATGAAATCACACTGCATCTGTCTTTCACTTCTGATGTGTTCCACTCACACAACACCCTCCAGGTCCATCCATGCTGCCTCAGATGGCACGAACCCATTCCCTTCCCTGGCCTTCCCTTCCACTGTATATGTGTACCACCTCCTCTTTATCCATTCTTCTATCGACAGGCACCCAGGCTGTGTTCACATCTTGGCCATTGTA